>NC_134825.1:162234051-163585443 GCF_004210375.1 Tachypleus tridentatus
AGAAATAAAGTGATAAACATCATGTATAATGAGCACACACTGAAAGTAGTGGTAAAACATCATGTATACATACCTGAGAAGTAGTGATAAACATCATGTATACATACCTGAAAGGCAGTGGTAAAAACATCATGTATACATACTGAGAAATAGTGGTAAACATCATGTATAGATACTAAGAAGAAGTGGTAAACATCATGTACCACATACATATGAAAAAAGTTATAAACATTATGTATACATACTGAGAAGTAGTGATAAACATCATGTATACATAATGAGAAGTAGTGGTAAACATCATGTATACATACTGAGATGTAGTGGTAAACATCATGTATACATACTGAAAAGTAGTGATAAACATCATAAATAAATACTGACATACTGAAAAGTATAGATAGACAGTATGTATGTCACATACTGAGAAGTAAACATCATGGTACATGGAAAGTGGTAAACATATATATACATACTGAGAAGTAGTGGTAAACATCATGTACATATACATACTGAGAAGTAGTGATAAACATCATGTATACATACATCATGTACAAAAAAAGCAGTGATAAACATCATGTATAACATAACTGAGAAGTAAGTGGTAAACATCATGTATACATACTGAGAAAAGTGATAAACATCATGTAATACATACTAAAAAAGCAGATGATAAACACATCATGTATACATACTGAAAGGCAGTGATAAACATTATATATACATACTGAGAAATAGTGATAAACATCACTTATACGAGGAATACATACTGAAGAAGTGGAGTGGTGATATTATGTATACATACCGAGAAGTAGTGATAAACATCATGTATACATACTAAAGAAGTGTGATAAACATCATGTATACATACTGAAAAAAAGGATAAACATTTTGTATACATACCTGAGGAAGTAGTGGTAAACATCATGTATACATACTGAGAAGTAGTGCAAAACATCATGTAAACATACTGAGATGTAGTGGCAAAACATCATGTATACATTACTGAAAAACAGTGATAAACATTATGTATACATACTGAGAAGTAGTGATAAACATTATGTAAACATAATGAGAAAGAGAAGTGGTAAACATCATGTATACATACTGAGAAGTAGTGGTAAACATCATGTATATATACCTGAGAAGTAGTGGTAAACATCATGTATACATACTGAAAAGTAGTGAGTAAACATCATGTATACATACTGAGAAGTAGTGGTGAAACATCATGTATACATACTGAAAAGCTACGATAAACATTATGTATACATACTGAGAAGTAGTGGTAAACATCATGTACATACTGAAAAGCAGCAATAAACATTTTGTGGCATACTGAGAGAGTAGTGGTAAACATCATGTATACATACTAAAAAGCAGTGATAAACATCATGTATACATACTGAAAAGTAGCGATAAATATAATGTATACATACTGAAAAGTAGTGGTAAACATCATGTAAACATACTGAAAAGCAGGGATAGACATTATTATACATACTGAGAAGTAGTGGTAAAAATCACGTATACATACTGAGAAGAATTGATAAACATCATGTATACATACTGAGATGTAGTGGTAAACATCATGTATACATACTAAGAAGTAGTGGTAAACATCGTGTATACATACTAAAAACAAGTGATAAACATCATGTATACATACTGAAGGCAGTGATAAACATTATATATACATACTGAGAAATAGTGATAAACATCACTGATACGAGTACATACTGAAAAGTAGAAGTAGATATTATGTATACATACTGAGAAGTAGTGATAAACATCATGTATACATCCTGAGAAGTAGTGATAAACATCATGTATACATACTGAGAAGTAGTGATAAACAAATGTAAACACACTGAGAAGTAGTGATAAGCATATACATATATACACATACTGAGAAGCACTAATAAACATCATGTATACCTGAAGAAAAACAGTGATAAACATTATGTATACATACTGAGAAGTAGTTATAAACATTATGTTTACATACTGAGAAGTAGTGGCAAACATCATGTATACATACTGATAAATAGTGGTAAACATCATGTACACAGACTGAAAAGCAGCGATAAACATTATGTATACATACTGAGAAGTAGTGGTAATAAACATCATGTTTACATACTGAGAAGTAGTGATAAACATTATATATACACATACTGAAATAGTGATAAAACATGACGCATACGAGTATATACTGAAAGTAGTGTTAGATATTATGTATACATACCTGAGAAGTAGTGGTAAACATCATGTACACATACTAAAATGTAGTGATAAACGTCATGTATACATTATGAGATGTAGTGGTAAACATCATGTATACATACTGAGAAGTATTGGTAAACATCATGTGTACATACTGAAAAGTAGTGGTAAAACATCATGTACACATACTGAAAAGCAGGGATATAGACAGTATGTATACATACTGAGTAGTAGTGGTAAAACATTATATACATACCCCTGAGAAATAGTGATAAACATCATGTATACATATTAGAAGTAGTGGTAAACATCATGAATACATACTAAAAACAGCGATAAACATTTTGTATACATATTACTGAGAAGTATTGGTAAACATCATGTATACATACTGAGAAGAAGTGATAAACATCGTGTGTATACATACTGAAAAACAATGATAAACATCATGTATACATACTGAAAAACAATGATAAACATTATGCATATACATACTGAGAAGTAGTGATAATCATCATGTACAAATACTGAAAAGCACTGATAAACATCATGTATACATAGTGAAAAGCAGTGATAAACATTAGGTATACATACTGAGAAATAGTTATAAACATTATGTATACATACTGAGAAATAGTTATAAACATTATGTATACATACTGAGGTAGTGTTGCAAAACATCATGTATACATACTGAGAAATAGTGGTAAACATCATCATACAGACTGAAAAGCAGCGATAAACATTATGTATACATACTGAGAAGTAGTGGTAAACATATATAGATTCTGAGAAGTTGTCGTCAACATCATGTATACATACTGAGAAGTAGTGACAAACATGATGTATACATACTGAAAAGCAGTGATAAACATCATGTATACATACTGAAAAGCAGTGATAAACATCATGTATACATACCGAAAAGTAGTGATAAACATTATATATACATACTGAGAAATAGTGATAAACATCACTTATACGAGTACATACTGAAAAGTAGTGGTAGATATTATGTATACATACTGAGAAGTAGCGATAAACATTTTGTATACATACTGGAAGTAGTGGTAAACATCATGTATACATACTGAGAAATAGTGGTAAACATCATGTATAGATACTAAGATGTAGTGGTAAACATCATGTATACATACTGAAAAAAAGTGATAAGCATTATGTATACATACTGAGAAGTAGTGATAAACGTCATGTATACATAATGAGAAGTAGTGGTAATCATCATGTCTACATTCTGAGAAGTAGTGGTAAACATCATGTATACATACTGAAAAGTATTGGTAAACATCATGTATACATACTGAAAAGCATAGATAGACAGTATGTATACAAACTGAGAAGTAGTGGTAAGCATATATACATACTGAGAAGTTGTGGTCAACATCATGTATAAAAACTGAGAAGTAGTGGTAAACATCATGTATACATACTGAGAAGTAGTGATAAACATCATGTACACATACTAAAAAGCAGTGATAAACATCATGTATACATACTGAAAGGCAGTGATAAACATTATATATACATACTGAGAAATAGTGATAAACATCACTTTATACATGAGTACATACTGAAAAGTAGTGGTAGATATTATGTATACATACTGAGAAGTAGCGATAAACATCATGTATACATACTGAAAAACAGTGATAAACATTTTCTATACATACTGAGAAGTAGTGGTAAACATCATGTATACATACTGAAAAGTAGTGCTAAACATCATGTAAACATACTAAGATGTAGTGGCAAACATCATGTATACATACTGAAAAACAGTGATAAGCATTATGTATGCATACTGAGAAGTAGTGATAAACGTTATGTAAACATAATGAGAAGTAGTGGTAAACATCATGTATACATACTGAGAAGTAGTGGTAAACCTCATTTATATATACTGAGAAGTAGTGGTAAACATCATGTATACATACTGAAAAGTAGTGGTAAACATCATGTTTACATATTGAGAAGTAGTGGTGAACATCATGTATACATACTGAAAAGCTACGATAAATATTATGTATACATACTGAGATGTCGTGGTAAACATCATGTACACATACTGAAAAGCAGCAATAAACATTTTGTATAGAGACTGAGAAGTAGTGGTAAACATCATGTATACATAATAAAAAGCAGTGATAAACATCATGTATACATACTGAAAAGTAGCGATAAATATAATGTATACATACCAAAAAGTAGTGGTAAACATCATGTAAACATACTGAAAAGCAGGGATAGACATTATTATACATACTGAGAAGTAGTGGTAAAAATCAAGTATACATACTGAGATGTAGTGGTAAACATCATGTATACATACTAAGAAGTAGTGGTAAACATCGTGTATACATACTGAAAAACAATGATAAACATCATGTATACATACTGAAAAAGAATGATAAACATCATGTATACATACTGAAAAGCAGTGATAAACATTATATATACATACTGAGAAATAGTGATAAACATCACGTATACGAGTACATACTGAAAGTAGTGGTAGATATTATGTATACATACTGAGAAGTAGTGGTGAAACATCATGTATACATACTAAGATGTAGTGGTAAACGTCATGTATACATTATGAGATGTAGTGGTAAACATCATGTCTACATTCTGAGAAGTATTGGTAAACATCATGTGTACATACTGAAAAGTAGTGGTAAACATCATGTACACATACTGAAAAGCAGGGATAGACAGTATGTATACATTCTGAAAAGGAGTGGTAAACATCATGTACACATACTGAAAAGCAATGATAAACATTATGTATACATACTGAAAGTAGTGGTAAAACATCATGTTTACATACTGAGAAGTATTGGTAAACATCATGTATACATACTGAGAAGTAGTGATAAACATCGTGTATACATACTGAAAAACAATGATAAACATCATGTATACATACTGAAAAACAATGATAAACATTATGTATACATACTGAGAAGTAGTGATAAACATCATGTACACATACTGAAAAAGCACTGATAAACATCATGTATACATAGTGAAAAGCAGTGATAAACATTATGTATACATACTGAGAAATAGTTATAAACATTATGTATACATACCGAGAAGTAGTGTTCAACATCATGTATACATAATAAAAAGCAGTGATAAACATCATGTATACATACTGAAAAGTAGCGATAAATATTATGTATACATACTGAAAGTAGTGGTAAAACATCATGTACACATACTGAAAAGCAGGGATAGACATTATGTATACATACTGAGAAGTAGTGGTAAAAATCACGTATACATACTGAGAAGAATTGATAAACATCATGTATACATACTGAGATGTAGTGGTAAACATCATGTATACATACTAAGAAGTAATGGTAAACATCGTGTATACATACTAAAAAGCAGTGATAAACATCATGTATACACACTAAAAGGCAGTGATAAACATTATATATACATACTGAGAAATAGTGATAAACATCACTTATACATGAGAGTACATACTGAAAAGTAGAGGTAGATATTATGTATACATACTGAGAAGTAGCGATAAACATCATGTATACATACTAAGAAGTGGTGATAAACATCATGTATAAATACTGAAAAACAGTGATAAACATTTTCTATACATACTGAGAAGTAGTGGTAAATATCGTGTATACATACTGAAAAGTAGTGGCAAACATCATGTATACATACTAAGATGTAGTGGCAAACATCATGTATATATACTGAGAAGTAGTGGTAAACATCATGTATACATACTAAGAAGTAGTGATTAACATCATGTATACATACTGAAAAAACAATGATAAACATTATGTATACATACTGAAAAGTAGTGATAAACATCATGTATACATACTGAGAAGTAGTGAATCAACATCCTGTATACATACTGAGAAGTAGTGGTAAACATCATGTATACATACTAAGAAGTAGTGATTAACATCATGTATACATACTGAAAAACAATGATAAACATTATGTATACATACTGAAAAGTAGTGATAAACATGATGTATACATACTGAGAAGTAGTGTTCAACATCATGTATACATACTGAGAAGTAGTGGTAAACATCATGTATACATACTAAGAAGTAGTGATTAACATCATGTATACATACTGAAAACAATGATAAACATTATGTATACATACTGAAAAGTAGTGATAAACATGATGTATACATACTGAGAAGTAGTGTTAAACATCATGTATACATACTGAGAAGTAGTGGTAAACATCATGTATACATCTGAGAAGTAGTGATAGAATCATGTACAAATACTGAAAAGCAGTGATAAACATTATGTATACATACTGAGAAATAGTTATAAACATTATGTATACATACTGAGAAGTAGTGGTAAACATCATGTATACATACTGAAAAGCAACGATAAACATAATGTATGCATACTGAAATGTAGTGGTAAACATCATGTATACATACTAAAAAGAAGTGAAAAACATCATGTATACATACTGAAAGCAAGTGATAAACATTATATATACATACTGAGAAATAGTGATAAACATCACTTATACAAGTACATACTGAAAAGTAGTGGTAGATATTATGTATACATACTGAGAAGTAGTGATAAACATCATGTATACATACTAAGAAGTAGTGATAAACATCATGTATACATACTGAAAAAAATAGTGATAAACATTTTGTATACATACTGAGAAGTAGTGGTAAACATCATGTATACATACTGAAAAGTAGTGATAAACATCATGTAAACATACCAAGATGTAGTGGCAAACATCATGTATACATACTGAAAAACAGTGATAAACATTATGTATACATACTGAGAAGTAGTGATAAACATTATGTAAACATAATGAGAAGTAGTGGTAAACATCATGTATACATACCGAGAAGTAGTGGTAAACATCATGTATATATACGAGAGTAGTGGTAAACATCATGTATACATACTGAAAAGAAGTGGTAAACATCATGTTTACATACTGAGAAGTAGTGGTAAACATCATGTATACATACTGAAAGCTACGATAAACATTATGTATACATACCGAGATGTAGTGGTAAACATCATGTATACATACTGAAAAGTAGTGGTCAACATCATGTATACATACTGAGAAGTAGTGACAAACATCATGTATACATACTGAGAAGTAGTGATAAACATCATGTATAGATACTAATAAGTAGTGGTAAACATCATGTATACATACTGAAAAAAAACAAATGATAAACATTATTTATACATACTGAAAAGTAGTGATAAACATCATGTATACATACTGAGAAGTAGTGTTAAACATCATGTATACATACTGAGAGTAGTGGTAAACATCATGTATACATACTGAGAAGTAGTGATAAACATCATGTATACATACTGAAAAGCAGTGATAAACATTATGTATACATACTGAGAAGAAGTTATGAACATTATGTATACATTCCGAAAAGTAGTGGTAAACATCATGTATACATACTGAAAAGTAGTGATAAACATTATGTATACATACTGAAAAGTAGTGGTAAACATCATGTATACATACTGAAAAAACAGCAGGGATAAACATTATGTATACATACTGAGAAGTAGTGGTAAAAATCATGTATACATACTGAGAAGAATTGATAAACATCATGTATACATACTGAGAAGTAGTGGTCAACATCATGTATACATACTGAGAAATAGTGTTCAACATCATGTATACATACTGAGAAGTAGTGGTAAACATCATGTATACATACTGAGAAGTAGTGATAAACATCATGTACAAATACTGAAAACAATGATAAACATTATGTATACATACTGAAAAGCAGTGATAAACATCATGTATACATACTGAGAAGTAGTGGTAAACATCATGTATACATACTAAAAAAGAAGTGATAAACATCATGTATACATACTGAAAGGCAGTGATAAACATTATATATACATACTGAGAAATAGTGATAAACATCATTATACGAGTACATACTGAAAAGTAGAGGTAGATATTATGTATACATACTGAGAAGTAGTGATAAACATCATGTATACATACTAAGAAGTAGTGATAAACATCATGTATACATACTGAAGAACAGTGATAAACATTTTGTATACATACTGAGAAGTAGTGGTAAACATCATGTATACATACTGAAAAGTAGTGGTAAACATCATGTAAATATACTAAGATGTAGTGGTAAACATCATGTATACATACTGAGAAGTAGTGATAAACATCATGTATACATACTGAGAAGTAGTGGTAAACATCATGTATACATACTGAGAAGTAGTGGTAAACATCATGTATACATACTAAGAAGTAGTGATAAACATCATGTATACATACTGAAAACCAGTGATAAACATTATGTATACATACTGAGAAGTAGTGATAAACATCATGTATACATACTGAGAAGTAGTGTTCAACATCATGTATACATACTGAGAAGTAGTGGTAAACATCATGTATACATACTGAGAAGTAGTGATAAAATCATGTACAAATACTGAAAGCAGTGATAAACATCGTGTATACATAGTGAAAAGCAGTGATAAACATTATGTACACATACTGAGAAATAGTTATAATGATCAATGTATACATACCGAGAAGTAGTGGTAAACATCATGTATACATACTGAAAAGCAACGATAAACATAATGTATACATACTGAAATGTAGTGGTAAACATCATGTATACATACTAAAAAGAAGTGAATAAACATCATGTATACATACAGAAAGGCAGTGATAAACATTATATATACATACTGAGAAATAGTGATAAACATCACTTATACAGCACATACTGAAAAGTAGAGGTAGATATTATGTATACATACTGAGAAGTAGTGATAAACATCATGTATACATACTAAGAAGTAGTGATAAACATCATGTATACATACTGAAAAAACAGTGATAAACATTTTGTATACATACTGAGAAGTAGTGGTAAACATCATGTATACATACTGAAAAGTAGTGATAAACATCATGTAAACATACTAAGATGTAGTGGCAAACATCATGTATACATACTGAAAAAAAACAGTGATAAACATTATGTATACATACTGAGAAGTAGTGATAAACATTATGTAAACATACTGAGAAGTAGTGGTAAACATCATGTATACATACTGAGAAGTAGTGGTAAACATCATGTATACATACTGAGAAGTAGTGGTAAACATCATGTATACATACTGAAAAGCTACGATAAACATTATGTATACATACTGAGAAGTAGTGGTAAACATCATGTATACATACTGAGAAGTAGTGGTAAACATCATGTATACATACTGAAAAGCCACGATAAACATTATGTATACATACTGAGAAGTAGTGGTAAACATCATGTATACATACTGAAAAGTAGTGGTAAACATCATGTATACATACTGAGAAGTAGTGATAAACATCATGTATACATACTGAGAAGTAGTGATAAACATCATGTATACATACTAATATGTCGTGGTAAACATCATGTATACATACTGAAAAGTAGTGATAAACATGATGTATACATACTGAGAAGTAGTGTTAAACATCATGTATACATACTGAGATGTAGTGGTAAACATCATGTATACATACTGAGAAGTAGTGATAAAGATTATGTACACATACTGAAAAGCAGTGATAAACATTATGTATACATACTGAGAAGAAGTTATAAACATTATGTATACATACTGAAAAGTAGTGGTAAACATCATGTATACATACTGAAAAGCAGTGATAAACATTTTGTATACATACTGAGAAGTAGTGGTAAACATCATGTATACATACTGAAAAGTAGTGATAAACATTATGTATACATACTGAAAAGTAGTGGTAAACATCATGTATACATACTGAAAAGCAGGGATAAACATTATGTATACATACTGAGAAGTAGTGGTAAAAAATCATGTATACATACTGAGAAGAATTGATAAACATCATGTATACATACTGAGAAGTAGTGGTAAACATCATGTATACATACTGAGAAATAGTGTTAAACATCATGTATACATACTGAGAAGTAGTGGTAAACATCATGTATACATACTGAGAAGTTGTGATAAACATCATGTACACATACTGAAAAACAATGATAAACATTATGTATACATACTGAAAAGTAGTTATAAACATCATGTATACATACTGAGAAGTAGTGGTAAACATCATGTATACATACTAAAAAAGCAGTGATAAACATCATGTATACATACTGAAAGGCAGTGATAAACATTATATATACATACTGAGAAATAGTGATAAACATCACTTATACGAGTACATACTGAAAAGTAGTGGTAGATATTATGTATACATACTGAGAAGTAGTGATAAACATCATGTATACATACTAAGAAGTAGTGATAAACATCATGTATACATACTGAAGAACAGTGATAAACATTTTGTATACATACTGAGAAGTAGTGGTAAACATCATGTATACATACTGAAAAGTAGTGGTAAACATCATGTATATATACTGAGAAGTAGTGGCAAACATCATGTATACATACTGAGAAGTAGTGATAAACATCATGTATACATACTGAAAAGCAACGATAAACATTATGTATACATACTGAGAAGTAGTGATAAACATCATGTATACATACTAAGATAGTAGTGGGTAACATCATGTATACATACTGAAAAACAATGATAAACATTATGTATACATACTGAAAGTAGTGATAAACATGATGTATACATACTGAGAAGTAGTGTTAAACATCATGTATACATACTGAGAAGTAGTGGTAAACATCATGTATACATCTTGAGAAGTAGTGATAAAATCATGTACAAATACTGAAAAGCAGTGATAAACATTATGTACACATACTGAGAAATAGTTATAATGATTATGTATAGATACTGAGAAGTAGTGGTAAACATCATGTATACATACTGAAAAGCAACGATAAATATAATGTATGCATACTGAAATGTATTGGTAAACATCATTATACATACTAAAAAGAAGTGAAAAACATCATGTATACATACAGAAAGGCAGTGATAAACATTATATATACATACTGAGAAATAGTGATAAACATCACTTATACGAGTACATACTGAAAAGTAGAGGTAGATATTATGTATACATACTGAGAAGTAGCGATAAACATCATGTATACATACTAAGAAGTAGTGATAAACATCATGTATACATACTGAAAAACAGTGATAAACATTTTCTAAACATACTGAGAAGTAGTGGTAAACATCATGTATACATACTGAAAAGTAGTGCTAAACATCATGTAAACATACTAAGATGTAGTGGCAAACATCATGTATACATACTGAAAAACAGTGATAAGCATTATGTATGCATACTGAGAAGTAGTGATAAACGTTATGTAAACATAATGAGCAGTAGTGGTAAACATCATGTATACATACTGAGAAGTAGTGGTAAACCTCATGTATATATACTGTAGAAGTAGTGGTAAACATCATGTATACATACTGAAAAGTAGTGGTAAACATCATGTTTACATATTGAGAAGTAGTGGTGAACATCATGTATACATACTGAAAAGCTACGATAAATATTATGTATACATACTGAGATGTAGTGGTAAACATCATGTATACATACTGAAAAGTATTGGTCAACATCCTGTATACATACTGAGAAGTAGTGACAAACATCATGTATACATACTGAGAAGTAGTGATAAACATCATGTATAGATACTAATATGTCGTGGTAAACATCATGTATACATACTGAAAAACAATGATAAACATTATGTATACATAGTGAAAAGTAGTGATAAACATGATGTATACATACTGAGAAGTAGTGTTCAACATTTTGTATACATACTGAGAAGTAGTGGTAAACATCATGTATACATACTGAGAAGTAGTGATAAACATCATGTACACATACTGAAAAGCAGTGATAAACATTATGTATACATACTGAGAAGAAGTTATGAACATTATGTATACATTCTGAAAAGTAGTGGTAAACATCATGTATACATACTGAAAAGTAGCGATAAATATTATGTATACATACTGAAAAGTAGTGGTAAACATCATGTATACATACTGAAAAGCAGGGATAGACATTATGTATACATACTGAGAAGTAGTGGTAAAAATCACGTATACATACTGAGAAGAATTGATAAACATCATGTATACATACTGAGAAGTGGTGGTCAACATCCTGTATACATACTGAGAAATAGTGTTCAACATCCTGTATACATACTGAGAAGTAGTGGTCAACATCACGTATACATAGTGAGAAGTTGTGATAGACATCATGTACAAATACTGAAAAACAATGATAAACATTATGTATACATAGTGAAAAGCAGTTATAAACATCATGTTTACATACTGAGAAGTAGTGGTAAACATCGTGTATACATACTAAAAAGAAGTGATAAACATCATGTATACATACTGAAAGGCAGTGATAAACATTATATATACATACTGAGAAATAGTGATAAACATCACTTATACGAGTACATACTGAAAAGTAGAGGTAGATATTATGTATACATACTGAGAAGTAGCGATAAACATCATGTATACATACTAAGAAGTAGTGATAAACATCATGTATACATACTGAAAAACAGTGATAAACATTTTCTATACATACTGAGAAGTAGTGGTAAACATCATGTATACATACTGAAAAGTAGTGGTAAACATCATGTAAATATACTAAGATGTAGTGGCAAACATCACGTATACATACTGAGAAGTAGTGGTAAACCTCATGTATATATACTGAGAAGTAGTGGTAAACATCATGTATACATACTGAGAAGTAGTGGTAAACATCATGTATACATACTAAGAAGTAGTGATTAAACATCATGTATACATACTGAAAAACAATGATAAACATTATGTATACATACTGAAAAGTAGTGATAAACATGATGTATACATACTGAGAAGTAGTGTTCAACATCCTGTATACATACTGAGAAGTAGTGGTAAACATCATGTATACATACTGAGAAGTAGTGATAGAAATCATGTACAAATACTGAAAAGCATTGATAAACATCGTGTATACATAGTGAAAAGCAGTGATAAATATTATGTACACATACTGAGAAATAGTTATAATGATAATGTATAGATACTGAGAAGTAGTGGTAAACATCATGTATACATACTGAAAAGCAACGATAAATATAATGTATACATACTGAAATGTAGTGGTAAACATCATTATACATACTAAAAAGAAGTGATAAACATCATGTATACATACAGAAAGGCAGTGATAAACATTATATATACATACTGAGAAATAGTGATAAACATAACTTATACGAGTACATACTGAAAAGTAGAGGGTAGATATTATGTATACATACTGAGAAGTAGCGATAAACATCATGTATACATACTAAGAAGTAGTGATAAACATCATGTATACATACTGAAAAACAGTGATAAACATTTTGTATACATACTGAGAAGTAGTGGTAAACATCATGTATACATACTGAAAAGTAGTGCTAAACATCATGTAAACATACTAAGATGTAGTGGCAAACATCATGTATACATACTGAAAAACAGTGATAAGCATTATGTATGCATACTGAGAAGTAGTGATAAACGTTATGTAAACATAATGAGAAGTAGTGGTAAACATCATGTATACATACTGAGAAGTAGTGGTAAACATCATGTTCACATACTGAGAAGTAGTGGTGAAACATCATGTATACATACTGAAAAGCTACGATAAATATTATGTATACATACTGAGATGTAGTGGTAAACATCATGTTCACATATTGAGAAGTAGTGGTGAACATCATGTATACATACTGAAAAGCTACGATAAATATTATGTATACATACTGAGATGTAGTGGTAAACATCATGTATACATACTGAAAAGTAGTGGTAAACATCATGTATACATACTGAGAAGTAGTGACAAACATCATGTATACATACTGAGAAGTAGTGATAAACATCATGTATAGATACTAATATGTCGTGGTAAACATCATGTATACATACTGAAAAACAATGATAAACATTATGTATACATTATGTATTGTTTTTCAGTATGTATACATAGTGAAAAGTAGTGATAAACATGATGTATACATACTGAGAAGTAGTGTTCAACATTTTGTATACATACTGAGAAGTAGTGGTAAACATCATGTATACATACTGAGAAGTAGTGATAAACATCATGTACACATACTGAAAAGCAGTGATAAACATTATGTATACATACTGAGAAGAAGTTATGAACATTATGTATACATTCTGAAAAGTAGTGGTAAACATCATGTACACATACTGAAAAGCAGCAATAAACATTTTGTATAGAAACTGAGAAGTAGTGGTAAACATCATGTATACATACTGAAAAGTAGCGATAAATATTATGTATACATACTGAAAAGAAGTGGTAAACATCATGTACACATACTGAAAAGCAGGGATAGACATTATGTATACATACTGAGAAGTAGTGGTAAAAATCACGTATACATACTGAGAAGAATTGATAAACATCATGTATACATACTGAGAAGTAGTGGTAAACATCGTGTATACATACTGAGAAATAGTGTTCAACATCCTGTATACATACTGAGAAGTAGTGGTCAACATCACGTATACATAGTGAGAAGTTGTGATAAACATCATGTACAAATACTGAAAACAATGATAAACATTATGTATACATAGTGAAAAGCAGTTATAAACATCATGTTTACATACTGAGAAGTAGTGGTAAACATCGTGTATACATACTAAAAAGCAGTGATAAACATCATGTATACATACTGAAAGGCAGTGATAAACATTATATATACATACTGAGAAATAGTGATAAACATCACTTATACGAGTACATACTGAAAAGTAGAGGTAGATATTATGTATACATACTGAGAAGTAGCGATAAACATCATGTATACATACTAAGAAGTAGTGATAAACATCATGTATACATTCTGAAGAACAGTGATAAACATTTTCTATACATACTGAGAAGTAGTGGTAAACATCATGTATACATACTGAAAAGTAGTGGTAAACATCATGTAAATATACTAAGATGTAGTGGCAAACATCACGTATACATACGGAGAAGTAGTGATAAACATCATGTATACATACTGAAAAGCAACGATAAATATTATGTATACATACTGAGAAGTAGTGATAAACATCATGTATAAATACTAATATGTCGTGGGTAACATCATGTATACATACTGAAAAACAATGATAAACATTATGTATACATACTGAAAAGTAGTGATAAACATGATGTATACATACTGAGAAGTAGTGTTCAACATTTTGTATACATACTGAGAAGTAGTGGTAAACATCATGTATACATCTTGAGAAGTAGTGATAGAAATCATGTACAAATACTGAAAAGCAGTGATAAATATTATGTACACATACTGAGAAATAGTTATAATGATTATGTATAGATACTGAGAAGTAGTGGTAAACATCATGTATACATACTGAAAAGCAACGATAAATATAATGTATGCATACTGAAATGTATTGGTAAACATCATTATACATACTAAAAAGAAGTGAAAAACATCATGTATACATACAGAAAGGCAGTGATAAACATTATATATACATACTGAGAAATAGTGATAAACATCACTTATACGAGTACATACTGAAAAGTAGAGGTAGATATTATGTATACATACTGAGAAGTAGCGATAAACATCATGTATACATACTAAGAAGTAGTGATAAACATCATGTATACATACTGAAAAACAGTGATAAACATTTTCTATACATACTGAGAAGTAGTGGTAAACATCATGTATACATACTGAAAAGTAGTGCTAAACATCATGTAAACATACTAAGATGTAGTGGCAAACATCATGTATACATACTGAAAAACAGTGATAAGCATTATGTATGCATACTGAGAAGTAGTGATAAACGTTATGTAAACATAATGAGCAGTAGTGGTAAACATCATGTATACATACTGAAAAGTAGTGGTAAACATCATGTTTACATATTGAGAAGTAGTGGTGAACATCATGTATACATACTGAAAAGCTACGATAAATATTATGTATACATACTGAGATGTAGTGGTAAACATCATGTATAGATACTGAAAAGTATTGGTCAACATCCTGTATACATACTGAGAAGTAGTGACAAACATCATGTATACATACTGAGAAGTAGTGATAAACATCATGTATAGATACTAATATGTCGTGGTAAACATCATGTATACATACTGAAAAACAATGATAAACATTATTTATACATAGTGAAAAGTAGTGATAAACATGATGTATACATACTGAGAAGTAGTGTTCAACATTTTGTATACATACTGAGAAGTAGTGGTAAACATCATGTATACATACTGAGAAGTAGTGATAAACATCATGTACACATACTGAAAAGCAGCGATAAACATTATGTATACATACTGAGAAGAAGTTATGAACATTATATATACATTCTGAAAAGCAGTGGTAAACATCATGTATACATACTGAAAAGTAGCGATAAATATTATGTATACATACTGAAAAGTAGTGGTAAACATCATGTACACATACTGAAAAGCAGGGATAGACATTATGTATACATACTGAGAAGTAGTGGTAAAAATCACGTATACATACTGAGAAGAATTGATAAACATCATGTATACATACTGAGAAGTAGTGGTCAACATCCTGTATACATACTGAGAAATAGTGTTCAACATCCTGTATACATACTGAGAAGTAGTGGTCAACATCACGTATACATAGTGAGAAGTTGTGATAGACATCATGTACAAATACTGAAAAACAATGATAAACATTATGTATACATAGTGAAAAGCAGTTATAAACATCATGTTTACATACTGAGAAGTAGTGGTAAACATCGTGTATACATACTAAAAAGCAGTGATAAACATCATGTATACATACTGAAAGGCAGTGATAAACATTATATATACATACTGAGAAATAGTGATAAACATCACTTATACGAGTACATACTGAAAAGTAGAGGTAGATATTATGTATACATACTGAGAAGTAGCGATAAACATCATGTATACATACTAAGAAGTAGTGATAAACATCATGTATACATACTGAAAAACAGTGATAAACATTTTCTATACATACTGAGAAGTAGTGGTAAATATCGTGTATACATACTGAAAAGTAGTGGTAAACATCATGTAAATATACTAAGATGTAGTGGCAAACATCACGTATACATACGGAGAAGTAGTGATAAACATCATGTATACATACTGAAAAGCAACGATAAATATTATGTATACATACTGAGAAGTAGTGATAAACATCATGTATAAATACTAATATGTCGTGGGTAACATCATGTATACATACTGAAAAACAATGATAAACATTATGTATACATACTGAAAAGTAGTGATAAACATGATGTATACATACTGAGAAGTAGTGTTCAACATTTTGTATACATACTGAGAAGTAGTGGTAAACATCATGTATACATCTTGAGAAGTAGTGATAGAAATCATGTACAAATACTGAAAAGCAGTGATAAATATTATGTACACATACTGAGAAATAGTTATAATGATAATGTATAGATACTGAGAAGTAGTGGTAAACATCATGTATACATACTGAAAAGCAACGATAAATATAATGTATGCATACTGAAATGTATTGGTAAACATCATTATACATACTAAAAAGAAGTGAAAAACATCATGTATACATACAGAAAAGGCAGTGATAAACATTATATATACATACTGAGAAATAGTGATAAACATCACTTATACGAGTACATACTGAAAAGTAGAGGTAGATATTATGTATACATACTGAGAAGTAGCGATAAACATCATGTATACATACTAAGAAGTAGTGATAAACATCATGTATACATTCTGAAGAACAGTGATAAACATTTTCTATACATACTGAGAAGTAGTGGTAAACATCATGTATACATACTGAAAAGTAGTGGTAAACATCATGTAAATATACTAAGATGTAGTGGCAAACATCACGTATACATACTGAGAAGTAGTGGTAAACCTCATGTATATATACTGAGAAGTAGTGGTAAACCTCATGTATATATACTGAGAAGTAGTGGTAAACATCATGTATACATACTAAGAAGTAGTGATTAACATCATGTATACATACTGAAAAACAATGATAAACATTATGTATACATACTGAAAAGTAGTGATAAACATGATGTATACATACTGAGAAGTAGTGTTCAACATCCTGTATACATACTGAGAAGTAGTGGTAAACATCATGTATACATACTGAGAAGTAGTGATAGAAATCATGTACAAATACTGAAAAGCATTGATAAACATCGTGTATACATAGTGAAAAGCAGTGATAAATATTATGTACACATACTGAGAAATAGTTATAATGATAATGTATAGATACTGAGAAGTAGTGGTAAACATCATGTATACATACTGAAAAGCAACGATAAATATAATGTATGCATACTGAAATGTAGTGGTAAACATCATTATACATACTAAAAAGAAGTAATAAACATCATGTATACATACAGAAAGGCAGTGATAAACATTATATATACATACTGAGAAATAGTGATAAACATCACTTATACGAGTACATACTGAAAAGTAGAGGTAGATATTATGTATACATACTGAGAAGTAGCGATAAACATCATGTATACATACTAAGAAGTAGTGATAAACATCATGTATACATACTGAAAAACAGTGATAAACATTTTCTATACATACTGAGAAGTAGTGGTAAACATCATGTATACATACTGAAAAGTAGTGCTAAACATCATGTAAACATACTAAGATGTAGTGGCAAACATCATGTATACATACTGAAAAACAGTGATAAGCATTATGTATGCATACTGAGAAGTAGTGATAAACGTTATGTAAACATAATGAGAAGTAGTGGTAAACATCATGTATACATACTGAGAAGTAGTGGTAAACCTCATGTTCACATATTGAGAAGTAGTGGTGAACATCATGTATACATACTGAAAAGCTACGATAAATATTATGTATACATACTGAGATGTAGTGGTAAACATCATGTTCACATATTGAGAAGTAGTGGTGAACATCATGTATACATACTGAAAAGCTACGATAAATATTATGTATACATTCTGAGATGTAGTGGTAAACATCATGTATAGATACTGAAAAGTAGTGGTCAACATCCTGTATACATACTGAGAAGTAGTGACAAACATCATGTATACATACTGAGAAGTAGTGATAAACATCATGTATAGATACTAATATGTCGTGGTAAACATCATGTATACATACTGAAAAACAATGATAAACATTATGTATATATACATAATGTTTATCATTGTTTTTCAGTATGTATACATAGTGAAAAGTAGTGATAAACATGATGTATACATACTGAGAAGTAGTGTTCAACATTTTGTATACATACTGAGAAGTAGTGGTAAACATCATGTATACATACTGAGAAGTAGTGATAAACATCATGTACACATACTGAAAAGCAGTGATAAACATTATGTATACATACTGAGAAGAAGTTATGAACATTATGTATACATTCTGAAAAGTAGTGGTAAACATCATGTACACATACTGAAAAGCAGCAATAAACATTTTGTATAGAAACTGAGAAGTAGTGGTAAACATCATGTATACATACTGAAAAGTAGCGATAAATATTATGTATACATACTGAAAAGTAGTGGTAAACATCATGTACACATACTGAAAAGCAGGGATAGACATTATGTATACATACTGAGAAGTAGTGGTAAAAATCACGTATACATACTGAGAAGAATTGATAAACATCATGTATACATACTGAGAAGTAGTGGTCAACATCCTGTATACATACTGAGAAATAGTGTTCAACATCCTGTATACATACTGAGAAGTAGTGGTCAACATCACGTATACATAGTGAGAAGTTGTGATAGACATCATGTACAAATACTGAAAAACAATGATAAACATTATGTATACATAGTGAAAAGCAGTTATAAACATCATGTTTACATACTGAGAAGTAGTGGTAAACATCGTGTATACATACTAAAAAGCAGTGATAAACATCATGTATACATACTGAAAGGCAGTGATAAACATTATATATACATACTGAGAAATAGTGATAAACATCACTTATACGAGTACATACTGAAAAGTAGAGGTAGATATTATGTATACATACTGAGAAGTAGCGATAAACATCATGTATACATACTAAGAAGTAGTGATAAACATCATGTATACATTCTGAAGAACAGTGATAAACATTTTCTATACATACTGAGAAGTAGTGGTAAACATCATGTATACATACTGAAAAGTAGTGGTAAACATCATGTAAATATACTAAGATGTAGTGGCAAACATCACGTATACATACGGAGAAGTAGTGATAAACATCATGTATAAATACTAATATGTCGTGGGTAACATCATGTATACATACTGAAAAACAATGATAAACATTATGTATACATACTGAAAAGTAGTGATAAACATGATGTATACATACTGAGAAGTAGTGTTCAACATCCTGTATACATACTGAGAAGTAGTGGTAAACATCATGTATACATACTGAGAAGTAGTGATAGAAATCATGTACAAATACTGAAAAGCATTGATAAACATCGTGTATACATAGTGAAAAGCAGTGATAAATATTATGTACACATACTGAGAAATAGTTATAAAGATTATGTATAGATACTGAGAAGTAGTGGTAAACATCATGTATACATACTGAAAAGCAACGATAAATATTATGTATACATACTGAAATGTAGTGGTAAACATCATTATACATACTAAAAACAAGTGGTAAACATCATGTATACATACAGAAAGGCAGTGATAAACATTATATAAACATACTGAGAAATAGTGATAAACATCACTTATACGAGTACATACTGAAAAGAAGAGGTAGATATTATGTATACATACTGAGAAGTAGCGATAAACATCATATATACATACTAAGAAGTAGTGGTAAACATCATGTATACATACTGAAAAACAGTGATAAACATTTTGTATACATACTGAGAAGTAGTGGTGAACATCATGTATAAATACTGAAAAGTAGTGGTAAACATCATGTATACATACTAAGATGTCGTGGTAAACATCATGTATACATACTGAAAAACAATGATAAACATTATGTATACATACTGAGAAGTAGTGGTAAACATCATGTATACATACTGAAAAGTAGTGGTAAACATCATGTACACATACTGAAAAGCAGGGATAGACAGTATGTATACATACTGAGAAGTAGTGGTAAACATTATATATACATACTGAGAAATAGTGATAAACATCATGTATACATATTAAGAAGTAGTGGTAAACATCATGAATACATACTAAAAAACAGCGATAAACATTTTGTATACATACTGAGAAGTATTGGTAAACATCATGTATACATACTGAGAAGTAGTGATAAACATCGTGTATACATACTGAAAAACAATGATAAACATCATGTATACATACTGAAAAACAATGATAAACATTATGTATACATACTGAGAAGTAGTGATAATCATCATGTACACATACTGAAAAGCACTGATAAACATCATGTATACATAGTGAAAAGCAGTGATAAACATTATGTTTACATACTGAGAAGTAGTGGTAAACATCGTGTATACATACTAAAAAGCAGTGATAAACATCATGTATACATACTGAAAGGCAGTGATAAACATTATATATACATACTGAGAAATAGTGATAAACATCATTATACGAGTACATACTGAAAAGTAGAGGTAGATATTATGTATACATACTGAGAAGTAGTGGATAAACATCATGTATACATACTAAGAAGTAGTGATAAACATCATGTATACATACTGAAGAACAGTGATAAACATTTTCTATACATACTGAGAAGTAGTGGTAAACATCATGTATACATACTGAAAAGTAGTGGTAAACATCATGTAAATATACTAAGATGTAGTGGCAAACATCACGTATACATACGGAGAAGTAGTGATAAACATCATGTATAAATACTAATATGTCGTGGGTAACATCATGTATACATACTGAAAAACAATGATAAACATTATGTATACATACTGAAAAGTAGTGATAAACATGATGTATACATACTGAGAAGTAGTGTTCAACATCCTGTATACATACTGAGCAGTAGTGGTAAACATCATGTATACATACTGAGAAGTAGTGATAGAAATCATGTACAAATACTGAAAAGCATTGATAAACATCGTGTATACATAGTGAAAAGCAGTGATAAATATTATGTACACATACTGAGAAATAGTTATAAAGATTATGTATAGATACTGAGAAGTAGTGGTAAACATCATGTATACATACTGAAAAGCAACGATAAATATTATGTATACATACTGAAATGTAGTGGTAAACATCATTATACATACTAAAAACAAGTGGTAAACATCATGTATACATACAGAAAGACAGTGATAAACATTATATAAACATACTGAGAAATAGTGATAAACATCACTTATACGAGTACATACTGAAAAGAAGAGGTAGATATTATGTATACATACTGAGAAGTAGCGATAAACATCATATATACATACTAAGAAGTAGTGGTAAACATCATGTATACATACTGAAAAACAGTGATAAACATTTTGTATACATACTGAGAAGTAGTGGTGAACATCATGTATAAATACTGAAAAGTAGTGGTAAACATCATGTATACATACTAAGATGTCGTGGTAAACATCATGTATACATACTGAAAAACAATGATAAACATTATGTATACATACTGAGAAGTAGTGGTAAACATCCTGTATACATACTGAAAAGTAGTGGTAAACATCATGTACACATACTGAAAAGCAGGGATAGACAGTATGTATACATACTGAGAAGTAGTGGTAAACATTATATATACATACTGAGAAATAGTGATAAACATCATGTATACATATTAAGAAGTAGTGGTAAACATCATGAATACATACTAAAAAACAGCGATAAACATTTTGTATACATACTGAGAAGTATTGGTAAACATCATGTATACATACTGAGAAGTAGTGATAAACATCGTGTATACATACTGAAAAACAATGATAAACATCATGTATACATACTGAAAAACAATGATAAACATTATGTATACATACTGAGAAGTAGTGATAATCATCATGTACACATACTGAAAAGCACTGATAAACATCATGTATACATAGTGAAAAGCAGTGATAAACATTATGTATACATACTGAGAAATAGTTATAAACATTATGTATACATACTGAGAAGTAGTGGTAAACATCATGTATACATACTGAGAAGTAGTGGTAAACATCATGTACACATACTGAAAAGCAGCGATAAACATTATGTATACATACTGAGAAATAGTGGTAATCATCATGTATACATACTGAAAAGTAGTGGTAAACATCATGTATACATACTAAGATGTAGTGGTAAACATCATGTATACATACTGAAAAACAGTGATAGGTATTATGTATGCATACTGAGAAGTAGTAATAAACATCATGTATACATACTGAGAAGTAGTGGTAAACATCATGTATACATACTGAGAAGTAGTGATAAACATCATGTATACATACTGAGAAGTAGCGGTCAACATCATGTATACATACTGAAAAACAATGATAAACATCATGTATACATACTAATATGTCGTGGTAAACATCATGTATACATACTGAAAAACAATGATAAACATTATGTATACATACTGAGAAGTTGTGATAAACATCATGTATACATCCTGAGAAGTAGTGATAAACATCATGTATACATACTGAGAAGTAGTGGTAAACAAATGTAAACACACTGAGAAGTAGTGATAAACATCATATATACATACTGAAAAGCACTGATAAACATCATGTATACCTGGTGAAAAGCAGTGATAAACATTATGTATACATACTGAGAAGTAGTTATAAACATTATGTATACATACTGAGAAGTAGTGGCAAACATCATGTATACATACTGAGAAATAGTGGTAAACATCATGTACACAGACTGAAAAGCAGCGATAAACATTATGTATACATACTGAGAAGTAATGGTAAACATCATGTGTACATACTGAGAAATAGTTATAATCATTATGTATACATTCTGAAAAGGAGTGGTAAACATCATGTACACATACTGAAAAGCAATGATAAACATTATGTATACATAGTGAAAAGTAGTGGTAAACATCATGTTTACATACTGAGAAGTAGTGATAAACATTATATATACATACTGAGAAATAGTGATAAACATCATGTATACATATTAAGAAGTAGTGGTAAACATCATGAATACATACTAAAAAACAGCGATAAACATTTTGTATACATACTGAGAAGTATTGGTAAACATCATGTATACATACTGAGAAGTAGTGATAAACATCGTGTATACATACTGAAAAACAATGATAAACATCATGTATACATACTGAAAAACAATGATAAACATTATGTATACATACTGAGAAGTAGTGATAATCATCATGTACACATACTGAAAAGCACTGATAAACATCATGTATACATAGTGAAAAGCAGTGATAAACATTATGTATACATACTGAGAAATAGTTATAAACATTATGTATACATACTGAGAAGTAGTGGTAAACATCATGTATACATACTGAGAAGTAGTGGTAAACATCGTGTATACATACTAAAAAGCAGTGATAAACATCATGTATACATACTGAAAGGCAGTGATAAACATTATATATACATACTGAGAAATAGTGATAAACATCACTTATACGAGTACATACTGAAAAGTAGAGGTAGATATTATGTATACATACTGAGAAGTAGCGATAAACATCATGTATACATACTAAGAAGTAGTGATAAACATCATGTATACATTCTGAAGAACAGTGATAAACATTTTCTATACATACTGAGAAGTAGTGGTAAACATCATGTATACATACTGAAAAGTAGTGGTAAACATCATGTAAATATACTAAGATGTAGTGGCAAACATCACGTATACATACTGAGAAGTAGTGGTAAACCTCATGTATATATACTGAGAAGTAGTGGTAAACATCATGTATACATACGGAGAAGTAGTGATAAACATCATGTATACATACTGAAAAGCAACGATAAATATTATGTATACATACTGAGAAGTAGTGATAAACATCATGTATAAATACTAATATGTCGTGGGAAACATCATGTATACATACTGAAAAACAATGATAAACATTATGTATACATACTGAAAAGTAGTGATAAACATGATGTATACATACTGAGAAGTAGTGTTCAACATCCTGTATACATACTGAGAAGTAGTGGTAAACATCATGTATACATACTGAGAAGTAGTGATAGAAATCATGTACAAATACTGAAAAGCATTGATAAACATCGTGTATACATAGTGAAAAGCAGTGATAAATATTATGTACACATACTGAGAAATAGTTATAAAGATTATGTATAGATACTGAGAAGTAGTGGTAAACATCATGTATACATACTGAAAAGCAACGATAAATATTATGTATACATACTGAAATGTAGTGGTAAACATCATTATACATACTAAAAAGAAGTGGTAAACATCATGTATACATACAGAAAGGCAGTGATAAACATTATATATACATACTGAGAAATAGTGATAAACATCACTTATACGAGTACATACTGAAAAGTAGAGGTAGATATTATGTATACATACTGAGAAGTAGCGATAAACATCATATATACATACTAAGAAGTAGTGGTAAACATCATGTATACATACTGAAAAACAGTGATAAACATTTTGTATACATACTGAGAAGTAGTGGTGAACATCATGTATAAATACTGAAAAGTAGTGGTAAACATCATGTATACATACTAAGATGTCGTGGTAAACATCATGTATACATACTAAGATGTCGTGGTAAACATCATGTATACATACTGAAAATCAATGATAAACATTATGTATACATACTGAGAAGTTGTGATAAACATCATGTATACATCCTGAGAAGTAGTGATAAACATCATGTATACATACTGAGAAGTAGTGGTAAACAAATGTAAACACACTGAGAAGTAGTGATAAACATCATATACACATACTGAGAAGCACTGATAAACATCATGTATACCTGGTGAAAAGCAGTGATAAACATTATGTATACATACTGAGAAGTAGTTATAAACATTATGTATACATACTGAGAAGTAGTGGCAAACATCATGTATACATACTGAGAAATAGTGGTAAACATCATGTACACAGACTGAAAAGCAGCGATAAACATTATGTATACATACTGAGAAGTAATGGTAAACATCATGTGTACATACTGAGAAGTAGTTATAATCATTATGTATACATTCTGAAAAGGAGTGGTAAACATTATGTACACATACTGAAAAGCAATGATAAACATTATGTATACATAGTGAAAAGTAGTGGTAAACATCATGTTTACATACTGAGAAGTAGTGGTAAACATTATGTATACATAGTAAGAAGTAGTGATAAATATCGTGTATACATACTGAAAAACAATGATAAACATCATGTATACATACTGAAAAAGAATGATAAACATCATGTATACATACTGAAAAGCAGTGATAAACATTATATATACATACTGAGAAATAGTGATAAACATCACGTATACGAGTACATACTGAAAAGTAGTGGTAGATATTATGTATACATAATGAGAAGTAGTGGTAAACATCATGTATACATACTGAGAAGTAGTGGTAAACATCATAAATACATACTGAAAAACAGTGATAAGCATTATGTATACATACTGAGAAGTAGTGATAAACGTCATGTATACATAATGAGAAGTAGTGATAAACGTCATGTATACATTATGAGATGTAGTGGTAAACATCATGTCTACATTCTGAGAAGTATTGGTAAACATCATGTGTACATACTGAAAAGTAGTGGTAAACATCATGTACACATACTGAAAAGCAGGGATAGACAGTATGTATACATACTGAGAAGTAGTGGTAAACATCATGTACACATACTGAAAAGCAGGGATAGACAGTATGTATACATACTGAGAAGTAGTGGTAAACATTATATATACATACTGAGAAATAGTGATAAACATCATGTATACATATTAAGAAGTAGTGGTAAACATCATGAATACATACTAAAAAACAGCGATAAACATTTTGTATACATACTGAGAAGTATTGGTAAACATCATGTATACATACTGAGAAGTAGCGATAAACATCGTGTATACATACTGAAAAACAATGATAAACATCATGTATACATACTGAAAAACAATGATAAACGTTATGTATACATACTGAGAAGTAGTGATAATCATCATGTACACATACTGAAAAGCACTGATAAACATCATGTATACATAGTGAAAAGCAGTGATAAACATTATGTATACATACTGAGAAATAATTATAAACATTATGTATACATACTGAGAAGTAGTGGTAAACATCATGTATACATACTGAGAAGTAGTGGTAAACATCATGTACACATACTGAAAAGCAGCGATAAATATTATGTATACATACTGAGAAGTAGTGATAAACATCATGTATACATACTAATATGTAGTGGTAAACATCATCTGTACATACTGAAAAACAGTGATACACGTTATGTATACATACTCAGAAGTAGTGATAAACGTCATGTTTAGATACCGAGAAGTAGTGATAAACATCATGTATACATACTGAGAAATAGTGACGAACATTATACATTAATACATATTTAGCAGCAGTATATATATTTATACATACCTTTTAAATAAAAGCCCAAAGATACAGCTTTTGAGTGGATTGTTTATTTTTATTTAACTAAAACTTACTTAAAACTGAGAACTAAAACAACAACCAAAAGTGTCTCATCTATCGAACTGAAATAAACATGAACAGGATACGAACACGGAAAATGAAACTACAAAGACACTTCAAGGCAAAAATACCAAATAACAATCAAAACCTGAGCGATTTCATCCGTGAAATATCTTGTAAAATGGATGGCTATCTACTTAAAACCATAAAATTAAATGATAATAGCTCATTAATTATCATAGTGGAGAATTGATAAAAAAAGGGTAAAATCCGTTGTTATAGAAACAAAGGATTATTAAAACCTATTAAAAACATTTAAACCATTCAGTAAAATTCAAAGAATTATCCAAGAACCTTAACGGATGTTAGAGAAGACAATTGATTAGTCTACTTTCAAAGCTAAAAAGAACAATGACATCGCATAAGACATATACAACAGCTTAAGGGTTACCAAGGCACGTAGCACTAGTTTGTTGGATGCTCCACAGATTAAACAAAATTCTTCTGATATCCGTCTCACCCTTTCTTACGGCAGCTGTAACCACAAGCTTAAGAGATTCATAGATTCTCTTTTCAAACCATCGCATGACAACAATAAATACAAGGTCAAACAAATTTTAAAATGTCAAAACTTTCTCGACAACCATCACAATATACAATGTTAATGTTGACTCCATGTGTACAATGATGCCAAAAATGAAGCAACAACAGGTCTAGAAATGATGTAAAAAATTCCGACAAATTGCATTACAACCTGAGGTTGGAAATTCTTTAAGATTTGTTCCACTTTGCACTACAAATATCTTTAACCTATCAAGACGAAACCTATGAACAAATAGAAGGCCTAAACATGGGTAGCCCCATGGGTAATTCACATTGATTAAGTGAATTATTTATCAATAACATCGAAAACATTAATACAGCTCTACACAAGCTTAGATATGCGAGGCGTGTTTTGTGGATTTGAAGACAATATACATTAACAGTCAGATCTACAACACGTAAGCAACGTTCACTATAACATTAAATTTACTCATAACAACGTATTGAAAACTATGTTTTAAATTACACTAACATAACAATAGAAAGAAACTCCAACAGCTTTAACATTCAAATCTTTAACAAAGCTAGTAATGATAACAACCGTATGAAGTGGGATTCCGCCCACTCAACAAAAACCTGCCACGTTATCACAAGACAACATTTAACATATGTAGTAGCAGCAATCTAATGCGTGAACTGGAGCCAATATCTGACACATTAGTTAACAAGTGTCACTTCTCGAAACAGATTGTCACTAGAACGTTTGCCAAGTATAAAAAGAAACTCGAAAACAGAAATAAAGATAAAGAGAAAACGACATAAGTTCCACGAACGAAACAAAATGCACAAACCCAGACACACTAACAGGTGTTTTACCATATCATGACTACGTAATCAAAAACGTCATAATTATTTGGAAAGAAGCATTAAAAACACAAAATAAACAGTAAAGTGACTTTTATTGTAAAACCGAATATTAAAGTCAAAGGTCGTCTAAGGAAGGGTAATTTTAATAACTTCAACGACGCAAGTATCTATAAGTATCAATATGATTGATACGATACAAGTGATATAAATAAACATTAGGATAAAATAATGCAACAACCCTTTATCACACATTTACTAACACAGCACAACGAATCAACATCTAATTAATGTTAATAAATTCAAAATATTAGCACAACGAATCAGCATCTAATTAGTATTAATAAATTCAAAATATTAGCACAACGAGTCAACATCGAATTCATATTAATAAATTCAAATATTAGCACAACGAATCAACATCTAATTAGTATTAATAAATTCAAAATATTAGCACAACAAGTCAACATCTAATTAATATTAATAAATTCAAATATTAGCACAACGAATTAACATCTAATTAGTATTAATAAATTCAAAATATTAGCACAACGAGTCAACATCTAATTAATATTAATAAATTCAAAATATTAGCACAACGAATCAACATCTAATTAATATTAATAAATTCAAAATATTAACACAACGAATCAACATCTAATTAATATTAATAACTTCAAAATATTAGTAAAACGAATCAACATCTAATTAATATTAATAAATTCAAAATATTAGCATAACGAATTAACATCCAGTCAACATTGACAACTTTAAAATATTATGCAATGAGAACAACGTTAATAGAAGAAAAACAACAGCAGTATTTATTTTTCTCGAACTAAACTTTAATTTAAATAAAACACAGATGTTTACGTTGTCTAAACTGGACCAAGATGCCCGTGTAGTATTTCACAAAGTAAAGACGGTTATCTGGTGATGGCCACATGAGTAGGGGAAATGAAGTAGAAAGTTAAATAAAGGCAAAGAAGCCAATCAAATGTTGTATCTTTAGACATTTATTTCAAGAGGATAGTAGGTTTTCTCTCTTCACAACAATTATATATACATTCTTAATGACGGTAATAAACATTATGTATACATATTGATGGGGGCGCGGCATGGGCAGGTGGTTAAGACACTCGACTCATAATCTGAGGGTCACCGGTTTAGATCCCTGTCACAAACACGTTCGCCCTTTCAGCCATGGGGGCGTTATAATGTGACGATCAATCCCACTATTCGTTTGTAAAAAAAGTATCCCAAAGGTTGGCGGTGGGTGGTGATGACTAGCCGCCTTTCCTCTAGTTTTTCACTGCTAAATTAGGGGCGGCTAGCGCAGATAGCTCTCGAGTAGCTTTGCGCGAAATTCGAAACAAACAAACAAACAAACTCTTTTACTTCGCCCGATGAGTCAGCTCTAGGTTTATGGACACAGCACTTTTGAAATCCGGAGTTTGATTCCTCGCGGTGGACAGAAAGTAGATAGCCTAGTGTGTGCTAAGATAATGAAATAAAGCAGTCTATCTTATTCTTTTACTAATTCTCTGCAACAACAACAACAAACAATTAACGGAAGATAATTTAGGTGCCCAAACTTCGTAAATGAGAACTCACGACTCAATCCTTATATTTAATATTAGACTAATTTCCTGGCGCGACATTTAGGAATAAAGGTTAAGTCTGATAGCATGTTCCCATTGCTGTGACATCGTTCATTGGCACTTAACTTGCTCAGTGTACACCCATTGTTTACTGCGTCGCCCTTATTGAATCACCTTGTATATGTATATATATATTCTCGTGCATGATATATAAAGATATCTCGTACAATACTTACGTCCAAGCGTAGTTAGTGAGATTCAGAGACAGCTCATTTATCATTCACTAATTATCTTCCTACACACAGAAACGTCAATTATCAACGTCATTCAATGGAACATGAAACTTTATAATGTTGTGGTTAGTCGCAAAAATAAAGACTTATGAAATCCGTAAGTAAAATGGATACATATATTTCCTGAACCACACCGACATCGAACCGAAACCAGTGAATATTGGCGCTGGTACTCTTTTGAAGGATGTGGGAGGAGGGGTTAACTTATGAGTTTCAAGGAACTAAACCAGATGCCCCGACAGAGTTTCCCGAGTGGTCTGGAAGTTATACCAGATAAAGTTAACGACAGAAAAAAAAGTTCTACAAAAATTCGTGTTCATTCTATATTGAAAAGCATTGTTTTCACACAGCTGGTTTTCTCTGACCTTTAACAATTAGGAACATAAAAGTCCGAAAAATTTTCTCCACTGTTTAATGTTGTTTTTACGTAGCTGCCTATGACCTTTAACAAGGTAGATAAAAGCCAGAACCATTTTCCTTATTGATTTTTGTTGTTGTTTTCACATAGCTGGTTTTGTTTAACCATTAATAAATAGCTAGACGGAAGTTGGATCCATTTTTACCATTAGAATTGAGCAGTGAAGAAACATGTTTTTAATATTTGTGAAAACTTAATGCTAATAACGTTTATCATAGGAAATGAGGCAAAACACTAAATTAGAAATAAATGTTTTATTTGATATGTGCCTTCTTGCATATAGCGAAGCCTATACTCCCCAGAAATTATGCTAATGGGTAATATATAACTGTTATCCTTTTATTTTGCCTACTACTTCAAGTTAGCCTTTATTTTAAGAAGTTGGTCACAGGTGTCACACACACATAGATGGCATGGCCAGATGGTTAAGGCATTCAACTCATAAGCTCAGGGTCGCTGGTTCGAATCCCCGCATACCAAACATGCTCGCCCTTTCAGCCATGGGAGAGTCGTAATGTTACGTTCAAACCCACTATTCGTCGGTAAAAGAGTAACCCAAGAGTTGGTGGTGGATGGCGATGACTAGCTGCTTTCCCTCTAGTTTTTCACTGCTAAATTAGGTACGGCCAGTGCAGATAGCGTTCGTGTACCTTTGCGCGAAATAAACAAAGAAACAAAAACCCGTTAAAAAACATAACAGTGACAACTACCATGGTTTCCTGAGTCCATTGAGTTGGTTTCTACTAAAAAAGAACATTATATACTCATGACGGTGTTAGTTCCGATAAGAAATATGAATAACACCAGAGACCATGAAACCGACCGACATAATTATAACGATTTATTAAACACAGCAGTAATAACATGAGGTAAACAGTTAAAAATACTAACGGCTGTCTCAAATAATTAAATTATTATTAATTTGGCTATTGAACTATATACATATTTAGTAGCGAAAGTACCCGGCATTACTCGGGTCATTAGCTTCATAGCATATGTATTTTGAACCGATTTTAGCATAAAAGTCTGACCTGTATACTGAGCAACATGATATAAAACCCAATGTTATCAAAACGTTCTGGCATTTATATATATATTGGAAGTTGTTATATAACGAACCACTTCTTTCCTATGTGATTTTTCGTTAAATAGGTACGCATGCATATGGATAAGTAATAACATCGCCAGGGCACACTTAGTATGAGTGAAAAATTTCAAGTTTGTAGGTTTTTTTTCGTTTCAGCGCTAATAGCAAGCACACACATATAGACACGACCATTTTTAACATATACATGTGTATATATTCGAAATGACTTGAACTGAGATGAATTCAGCCAGTCTTCACTGACAGGGTATACTTTAAAAAAATGTGGACATTTTGTTTGTGAGAATTACTTCATTATAACGACACGTGCTATACAACTGTTGCTACGCAAGCATCCAGATATATAGTTAAATAATTTCTACAGCAAAAAACAACTAGTTTTATTCCTCAAATTGTAATATACTAAATAACCAAACATAACCTATATCAACGTTAGAGTATACATCGCGTATATTAGTTAATTAGAAAGTTGTCTTATCGTAATCGAAACAACTGTATATTTGAAATCCCTTATTATAAAAAAAACAGAAAACTCAGCGATGTGGAGAAAACCCACTTGTAGAGAAATATATATCTTAAAACGGCTCGTTTGGGTTGAGAAAATATTTTACGTAGAAGAGCGAACAACGTTTCTCACAAAACCATCAACATAACTTCACAAAACAGAAAGCTAAAAAACAATCTTACAAAAAGAGACATGAATTCCATTAATAACATAAAACAAGACAAAAACATAAAAATTCTAAAAGCAGATAAAGGTAACGCTATAGTCATAATGAACACGAATGAATACATTCAAAAAATGAAGAACATCCTATCAGACACGAACAAATTTAAACCAATACAAACAAATCCAACAAAGACACACGAGACGCAACTGAACAAATTACTACTAGAAACGAAAAAAAAGCCAACACAATTTCACAAACACTTTATTCCTACCTACGTAAAACCGACTCATGCACATCACAAATATACGGCATCCCCAAACCTCATAAACCAGATTGTCCATTACGACCAATAATGTCCACATATGAATCGTTTAATTACAATCTTGGTAAATACATAGCATGGGCATTCTCCAAATATGTAACATCAGTCAGCTCATTCATCAAAGACTCTTTTAATTTCAAGTCTAATCTAAATCAACTTAATCATGAAGCCTTAATGGCCAGTTTCAATGTTATATCCCTCTTTACAGAAGTTCCAACCACTGAAGCCTGCAAGATAGCCTTAGAACTCTATATCCGAGACCCTAACCCAACTATAGACATTCCCAGCAACCAATTAGCAACCCTCATAGAATTCACCACGATAAAGACAAACTTCATGTTCAACAACCACAACTATATACAAACAAATGGCCTAAGCATGGGCAACCCAGTATCACCAGTTCTAGCCAATATTTTTATGACACAAGTTGAAACACAAGCAATTAACACAGCATTACATCCACCACTATACTGGTACAGATATGTAAATGACACGGTTGCGGGATTCAGATCTACAGAACACACACGTAATTTTTTTCAATCACATTAACTCTATACATCCGAACATTAACTTCACATGTGAACAGGAAGAAAGCAATCAAATATCAGTTCTTAACCTCACAATTACAAGAACCGACACACAATTCAAAATAGAAATCCACCGAAAAATCACCCATGCTGGACTATACATTCATTGGGACTCAGCACATGAAACAAAACAAAAACTCAACATACAAAGAAATCAAATAAACACAGCCATAAAACTATGCTCACCAGATAAAATTAACGATGAATTAGACAAAATAAAACAATACTTCATCAACATCAATAAGTTTTCTCAACAAACCGTAGAAAACATTATACGCACACACCTAGACATAAAGCAAAATCAACCAACAAAAGTAAATATATCTCACGAATCAAAAAATCACGAAACCATGTACTGCTGCATACCATATATTCCCGACAACAGCAGAAAAATAACCAACATTTGGCAAAAACTAGTAACAAAATATGACATTCCAGTTAATACCAAATTTATTCAAAAAACAGGCACAAAACTGAGGTCTATACTATATAAAAACTACACTAACAAACACAACACTAACATAATTTACAAAATACAATGTGATAACTGCCACGACTTCTATATTGGAGAAACAAGTAGAAAAATGGAAACCAGATTCAAAGAACATAAAAAGACACCTTCACACGTTTTCGAACACTGCAAGTCAAATAAACACAACCATAGAAAACACTCAAATACTAAATAAAGAAACAAACGCAAAATTAAAGAATCCTTACTTATACAACAACTTAAACCCAAAATAAACCAATATAAAGGAACGCCTTTATACCTATATTAAATATAATAAAATAAAATTACATATTCAAACACATAACACCGCCCTCTACATTCCGACACTCAGTTACACAACCCCTTCCAAACATGTGGTCAGCTACCTCTTTCTTTGTGAACCTGACGTTGTTCGCTCTTCTACGTAAAATATTTTCTCAACCCAAACGAGCCGTTTTTGCATATATAAAACAGAAAACTGTTTTCAAAATTTCACGCAGTCGTCCGTAATTTTGCGAAATAAAAATGCCGATTTATTAATTTCATTTTCAAACAACAGGCGCAAACTTAATGCAGGGGGCGTTGGAACCGCCACTCATATATGTGATTTATCAAGCAACTGTAGATTATATTAACTGTGGAGGTCATGCCCCAACACCTTCCTAAATTGAGCTGTCTTTGGTAACATGGATGCTGTTAAAAGCAGATCCTTATACATTCCTTCTCTCTTGTAAAATCTGTATGTCTATACAAGTACCTCCACAATACAGCCTAAAAAAAAAACGCTTACTGAACGCCCCCTTTTTTACAGCACAAATACGTAACAGTCTGACGACAATAGAAATGATGAAACTGTACAGGTAATCGTAAAATTCATAATAGATGATAAAGCAGTTAATTCGTTTCAGCAGTTATGATAACCGTAACTTCACCTTTTTTTAAAAAAAAGTTAAATGTATTGTCAGGTTACACATTTGCATAACTTATCACATGTTCTTCGCATTAAAACGAAAGCAAAAACATTTACACGAAGTTTATATTTTCTCAGCAATTCGCTAACTGTATATCTACAAAGACAAAACATTACATTTGAGATACTCTTATATTCACTCATTAAAATTTAAATTAGCACGAGTGTACTATATAACTCTTCCTCCTGTTACTTACATTATCGACTTAATTATCTTATGAACGGGTTTTATGGAAAGTGGTTCCCCAACCACAAGTTTTTTTTGCTTCTTGAAAATCCCAAAGAAACACTATCCTTTTTTGTGCAACTGATTTTACGAGAAACACAATGACAACACTGAATTCATAATAAAGCATCGTTTTTGTTTTATAAGTACAAACCACAAATATAGGACCATACATGGTACTTCCAAAAAAAGACAATCATGCAGGTATAAAGTTTGTTTGTTTTGAATTTCGCACAAAGCTACTCGAGGGCTATCTGCGCTAGCCGTCCCTAATTTAGCAGTGTAAGACTAGAGGGAAGGCAGCTAGTCATCACCACCCACCACCAACTCTTGGGCTACTCTTTTACCAACGAACAGTGAGATTTACCGTACATTACAACGTCCCCACGGCTGAAAGGGCGAGCATGTTTGGCGCAACGGGGATGCGAACCCGCGACCCTCAGATTATGAGTCACACGCCTTAACACGCTTGGCTATGCCGGGCCAGTATAAAGTCTGAATGTTTTTAGTTAATTTGAAATTTGCCAATTAACATTCTTGTTGCCTTCTTGAGCAATAAACTGAAGTTCAAACGAAAACACGTGAATCAACATACGCCACTGTTTATTATTATTACTGTACTCTTAGCAATAGTTACATCGGTTACAGATATGCATAGTTGATATTTAAATACATTACATCCATCTACTTTTCACCAGACATTTCTCCTTCCAGTTAAATGTAGTATTCCTTGTTTCGGTTAACATTTAAATTATTAATCACAATTCCAACGACATTATTTGTTCTTATAAGTGAAGTATTAGTTTTCAAATAAATAAATAAAAGTTACCAGATTCTATCAGTTTACGAAAGTATAAAACTTTATAAAATTACGTAATTTAGTGTGCCATAATTATTATCGTATAACATAACCTAAAGTTAATTATTATTATTGTTACTAGAAGATACATTTATTTTGTAAAAAAATATTTTCATTCCATAAGATAGGATGATGTTTGATTAAAAAAATAACATTTCATGTTATAGTAAGAGTTCCTAACTGTTGATTCATTGTCATCTAATTATTACAGGTTGCACGTGGTATTGACACGTACGTAAAACATTGAGTCAGGATTGCTTTCATTAATTTGTGAGTTACTACAGAGATCATACGGATTTTGATCAATATGGTTAACTTACTTTTTGATCAGTTCTTTTCATTAAATGCCAGTATATATCATCAACCTGCTATCTCCATTAATATTAAAAAACATACAAGCATAATACACAACATTCAAGTGAAGTTATTACATCAGAATTTAGATTTTATAACAAATGGACTATTTAAGAATATTTATGTATCTTTACGTGCATAAAAAAGTATGAAAAAGACAGAATGAACTTCTTTTACTGTATGCATAAGTAGAACAGTAAAATCCATCTACGATCAGAATGTTTCAATGATAAATATTTCGAATCACCAGTATCAAGCTGTGAATATGGGCAAATTATCCTCATTAAAAATTTGGAACCCAAACCAACTTGTATAGGGTAAATTTAATTATAGCTTTCTAAACAAATATAATCAAATCAGTAACGGGAGTTATGAACATATGCAAACAAACAAACAAACAAAAACAAACATCAGTTTGTTGAAACTTATGGGAACATTACACATTACAAAATGGGTTTATCAATTATGAGGTATTCCTAAGATAAACTGGTTCAGTTTACCTCTGAGATTTTGTACTTGGGGAGTGATAAAAGGTAGAGAGAAAGTTAAAAAAAAATAAAGTTTGAGTTTTATTATGAGTTAAATTTGAGCCTAATTTTGATACGTATAATACATACTAACACAATAATTGTAGCAGTTACTTGAAAATTAACCAAACAACACACATTATAATTGGACATTCCAAAGAAAACAACATAATATTTACATTTTTTGGTCCCTAAACATAGTCATTTTTTATCTGGTGCATTTTATAAGTTACATTTATCTGTTACTTTTGAAAACTATTTGGACTTCAATTTGAAAAACTCTTTTCAAATCTTTTCTTAACTATAGACATCCACTGCTGATTTTGGTTAAAATAATTTTTAACATTTTGTTTCATTATTTTCAGTCAAATTTTCATGTATTGAAAACTGTTAACAATTTTGATAAAACTTTCATTCTATAAATAAGTATTTGAGAATACATAATTTAATTTTTAACATAAACTAAGAAAGTTTAAAATCATCTAAGTAGTAAATAAACAAAATCTGCCTTGTTTTGTATGTGATATTTTTTAACATGTTAATGGTATGCTGAGTTTGGGTTTTTGCTTTCCACAGGTATAAAAAAAATCTCAAGTATTTTCTTTTACTTTTCCTCAAATTAAAAATGAATTTTAAATCTTCTCAATTCATTGGAAGACAATATATTTGAATTAGAATTATAAAATTGTTATGATGAAAATCATAATTTAAAATTAACTTTTGTCTCCTTCACCTCAAATTACAAAAAACAACAATAATGTATATTATGTATGTAGGGTTTCTATTTCATTTTTATCAAGACTTCTTGTACCTACGTGTTTAAGGAACAACAGGAAAAAACAACAACAAAAAATACTCATCTGTGCCTAAATATCAGTTTCTGATACTACACTCGACATTATTAATAAAACCTGTGATAACTCCATTCTCAAAATCAGAAAAATGTGATATCACAATTTTGTTTTGTCTGTAACACTGTCCTGTATTGAGCAAAATGAAAAATATATGAAATATAGCATGAACAATTATCTTACAACTACTTTATGTGAGTCTCAAACAAGTTTTCAAAAAATTGTGTAAAAAAATATCTTTCACATAACAGTTACATAAATACATAGAAATATATAAGTATACACCGTTCTACAAAGAATGGCAAAATGCACCTAAAATATCTACAAGTTTAAGCTCATGATCACCAATGATTTTGTACACAAGAGAGACATGCAAAATAATAGAAAAATGTTACAGGACCTGATTTAGTACAAATTTGTGTATTTTCTGAAAATAAACTTTTTGTGAGGGAACAAAATGTATATTTTTATAATATACATAAAACTGCAACAATTAATATAATATACTTTAATGGGTATATTAAATACTTAAGTATAAGTTATCAATGAATGACATATGAACCTTTTATGCCATATATGCAGCTAAAATTAACTGGGAACTCTATATTAGTGGGTGTGACACTTTTTTTATATGTGTGTGTGTATATATATATTTATACATAGACACATACTAGTGACATGGAGTTTAGTCATAGACTTCTACAGGGCAAAGTAAAGAATAGTTAGCAAAACATTATGATCATTGTAAAAACTGTAGACAGTTTTAAACACCATGATTTAGATATAACATTATTCTATCTTTAAATAATCACTTAAAGTGGGCCAGTCATCGACAATAGATGAACTTTGTGATTACAAACCATGAGTGACTAGATTAGTTCAACTAAATGTTATGTAATCCAAATTAAAGGTTTAAAGATAATATAGTAATTAAATCTTAATATCTTGTTTTAATTATTCTTTTTGCAGGTTTTGTTAATACATTTTATTTAGACGAACATTATTTATTTTTTTAGCACATTTTATTACTATTAAATGAAAGTTTTATTTAGACCTACTTATTTTATATCATACAATGTTTTACATTTCACAATTTTCAGGTAGACAATGAGCACCAGTAATCAACATTACCTTTTATTATAACATTTCTTCCTCTAAAAATATTTCACATTTGTGACAAACTATAAATAAGGTGTTTTTTTTACATTTAGCAAATTATAATAAATCAAAAACAATGATTCAGTTAATATTATAAAAAAATCATTCCTAGATCAGGCCCTGTATGATGTTTTCATTCTCACAGAATTGAGGTATTATGATTAATTTTATAGAATGTGATTTTAAAACTGTAAGAAAATAATTATGTAACAATTGTTATAAAAACAGGAATGGTGTATATGTATCTTACATTATAAAAACTAATATGTATGTAAAAATGTATCAGAAATGTTTACAACATGGTAAAGAGATAACTGTGGTGTTAATAAATATGTCACTGTAAGAGAAAAGTTTTTATTCCTGAGTAATAAGAGATCCACTCTCAACGTGTAATAACTATTTCTGAAGAGGATCCAGAAGAGACATTGTGAAGGTCGTCAAATCCATTACCCTGTTTATCAACTGCCTAGTCTGTTGAAGAAAAAATAAGAAAAATAAAATTCATGGTTGCTGTTTAAGGATCAGGTACAAATAATATTGGGAAAAAACGAAAACAGAGATGAAACAGAATATATATAGGAATAAAACTCCTCTATTATGTGATAAAGAACTGTGTTAGTATATAGTTCCAGGTGGTTAAAATTTACATAATAACTAGTTGTCACATAGGTACAAAATTTACAAAAGTACAGGCAGTCATTTATGCTCATTGGTAGTAGTGTGAATTCAGTCACACCAATAAATGTAAGACCACCATATTTACCATGAGTGATTTTTCATTGTTTACCAACCTGATAAACAAGTCTATTGTGAAAATTTGCACATAATAGTTGAAATGAAGGAAGAAATTGCTACCATAACTGATGAAACCCTCAGTCTATTTATAAGCAACACCTTTTTTATGATCACAACTGGTTATTTTCAATGGATGTGATACTGAACATGAAATTAAACAAGAATACTTCTTTCTAGGTCTTTGGTCACTTACTTGTTTTAAACACTACTAAAGTGTCCTTTGTAATACATGTTTTTTTTAATGTAAACTAATGTCCCTTTCTGTTAAAAAATTGTAACATAAAAGAATCAATACTGTTGTTATATCTATTTTCTTAAAATAAAAGTACATCTTGCATGGAGTGGAGTTGGGTCATCACACTGAAAAAAGGACTTGTTCATCAAATTCTAAAGTGCCATCTCAATAATATTATTAAAGGGTGTTTAACACAAAAGTACAAAATCTTATAACTCAAGTGCTTTCTGAAAGTGGACCTTTCTTCTTCAAAAGCATTCACACTGCAGGGTTTCATATTTCTGTGTAAAATGGATATTTTTTATTTATGTAATTTACTAACATCACAAAACAGAGATATTTGGTGTTCACAATAAAAAAAAACTGAATGCAAACTTAGATCTATGGGGTATCAACAAGCATTTCATTAGATGTAAAGCATTCTTTTTACTAATTACTATTAGTAACAACAGTATTTAGTATCAACTTAACCTGAACTATCCAACTAGTTAGTCAGATTTTTTTAATAACCTTTTAACCTTTGTTTTCTGGCTTTCCTAGAACATTTTAATTCTACAGACAAAAGAATCCATATTACCATGGAAGTAAAGAAACACATAAACATACCATTTCTTGGTATACTCATCAGCAGACAAAAGAGAAAAGCACCATAATTGTATCCAGTAAACCCACCCACACACACAGATATCTACTCTTCCAGTCCTATCACCTAAGCCCGATAAAACAGTATAATCCAATGCCTAAACAAGAGAGCAGAAAAATATCTGTGATAAAACATCTATCAAAACAGAATACCAAGAGATTGTAGTGTGCTTTAAACAGAATAGTTACACCTCCTTCATCAAAATCTCCCTGAAAAAAAAGACCACAATTGGAAGATAAGGAAAACACTAACACTAATACCATTTACCTATTCTACCTGCAAAACTTCAGTGAAAATCTCAAATAAACAGATAGCCATGAAATTGAACATAGATATCCAGTGTAAATCTTACAAGACATTCAGATCTATTCTGGTGAAAACCAAACAGAAACTTACCTACCAATGAGAAGCACAAAAACATCACTTATGAAACTCTGTATTCCTGCAATGAAACATACATTGGAGAAACATGAAGAAGAGTTACAAAAAAAAAAAAAAAAAAAAAACAAAGGCTTATAAAAACACAAAATTCAGCCATTGCAGAAAACACCATGTCAACTGAACACCAAATAAGATTGGGAAAAAAAAATCAGAATTATCAACACACAAATTTTACAGTAACACAATAAAACCCTCACTAAACAGTAACACAATAAAACCCTCACTAAACAGTAACATAATAAAACCCTCACTAAACAGTAACACAATAACAACCTGACTAAACAGTAACACAATAAAACCCTCACTAAACAGAGATTCTGGATTAGAGCTGAGTGCCCTGTGGCTACTATTGGTTGAATCTACAGGAAGTCTTTCCACCAATCAGAAACATGGATAAGTCAACCAATCATAACACACTTTCCGCAATTCATCAGAATACCATAAAGGTACACAGCACACACACACCTCAAGACGAACAGTGAAAAAACTTTCAAAACATTGTCCTTTACACTCATGTTTATACAACGGGCAGTTGCTGTCCATTCAACTCAGTTTCATCAACCCTCTAACAGTTTTAAGAGCATTTTAAAAAATGCTTTTCTTGGAATTATAAGTTTCTTATATCAATTGTAATTTAAAAAATACCAATTACACAAATTATAGGCTTTCTTTAATGTTTTTAAAAATACTGAGGTTATTTTCGTTTTTTACTGAAAACATAGTCACTACTGTAACTATTTTACTTATATTACTATAACTTACTAGAATGCCCTTTACTTAAGTTTTACCATAATTTATCAAAAAAAAATCAAAACCCAAACACATAACAAACTATATATATTTTATTCTAAAGTACTGTAGATAGTGTTTTATTGCCAACCAGTATACACTGATGAAAACTCTTTAGAATGTCAGTAATTTGGTGGTTTTTGGCAAGTAAAAATGGCTAACATAATTAATTTTTCTTTGCACATAGTTTTTATATTGTTGGGCAAAAATAAACAATCAATTAATTAATTTTCATAAAATAAGTGTTCAAAACAATGTGAGCTTACTTTCTAACCATTCTTGTTTCAGAAAGATATGAGACAGGTACTGGGCCACTTCACACACCCAGTTTATTGTTTCATCTATTGTTATACAAGAAAGGGTAAAACAAATAATGAAAGATCACTTACTGATCATTCCCGTCTAAGGAAGATTCCAGGTGTGCGATGGGCCATTTCACTGACCCAATTCAGTACTTCATTTCTTTCTGTAAGTAAAATCAGAATAACTTCAGTGCACGAAAAAAACAAGGTATTCGTTGAAACTGTGCTGTATATAATTTTTCGTTTAACATAATTAAACATCTTTATTAATATTTTGTCTCTTGCATAACTTTTTTCAACCACTTGTAACTTCTTTACGTAGTACAGGTGAAGCAATACTTTACGAACATGAAAACATTCATTTTGTTTAAAGATAACAGTTTTTCCACTTATTTGATAGACAGTTTTGTTTATTGATAAAACTACAATTCAAGAAAAGGAATTCCTACTTTTTTTTTCGTGTCCAAGAGTGACGCCTCTTCCTCTGCAAAAAAAATAAAATTTCAAAAATCTATGAATTTTTTTAACATGCTAGTAGAAGCAGAAAATTTAGATCTACGTGAAAATTTTTACAGTTTACGATAACACTTATATTTTTGTATCATACAGTGATCTTAGCAACGAAAGCCATGCTTCTTTTTATATTTTACTGTCTTTTCACTTATATACATAAACTATTAAAGCAATTCATATCACTCAATACCACCTACTTTATTTAAATTTGTTTATTATTTCACAAGTCTGTATTCTCAATCATCGTGCATCTCATACACTTTCCAGTATTTGTTTTCCAGAAATCTGATGTTTATTTCACTCAGACAATAATAATACCTGCACTTTAAACTCTGTTATATTATTTGTATATTTCAGAAATTCACACAAAGTTATGTAAGGGTTATCTGAATGTGATATTGTCAGTAATAGGTTTTGTTTGTTTGTTTTGAATTTTATGCAAAGTTACACAAGGGCTATCTGCACTAGCCATCCCTAATTTTGTAGTGTAAGACTACAGGGAAGGCAGCTGGTCAACACCACCCACTGCCTACTTTTTACCAGCAAATAATGGGATTGACCATCAGATTATAATACCCACACGGCTGAAAGGCGAGCATGTTTGGTGTGACGGGATTCGAACCTGTGACACTTGGATTATGAATCGAGCACCCTAAGCGCCTGGCCAAGCTGGGCCTTGTCTGTAACAGGTTACAGCTTTCTTTTCTTAGTAATGTTTAGGTCATAAATTACTTTGTCCATCTAGTTCAAAATAATCTTCAATGTATTTAATTTGTTTTGACATTATTTTTCAATTTTATCAGTTTAACTTAAATTTTTACCTGCGAGTTCATTTTCCCACTTGAAAATTAGCAAATGTAAATGTTTGGTTCCATCCATTCAATAATAGAAACTGATAGTTTTAGTGTTTGATAACAGTTTAAACAGTTTTTGTTTAATTGTTTATATATTGGCTTAATTTTACATATAAGTTTCTACAATAAATACAAACAAGACGTGATCACTATGGCAACTTGTATAATACAGTTTAAAGAAATTACTTAAGAAGCATTTTAAACAACTAAGCTTAATTATTTTAAGTAGTAAAAATGTTACCTAGACTTACATTAACATACACAAACATTAAACTGTATAATTTTGTTTTACAAGAAACATAAACATGCATGTAGCATAATTCTATCAAAAATATGTTTACAAAAATAAAAAACACTTCAGTCTACATCTAATTTATAAATCAGATGTATAATAGAAGTTTTTCAATGTTGGAAAAAATGATAAATAACTTTTGTTGTGCAATTAAATTATTTATTCATTCAATGTGTTGCAGAAAAAAAAGAAAACAATTCTGTCACATAGTCCAAGATGATCTTTTAAAAATGTTTGAAAAGGACAGAGTACTATGTTTTTTTCTGAATAAGATTTCTATTGAATAGTTTTACTTTGCACATTTTCCTAGGTTAGAGGCAATAAGTTTTGTACAGTTTAATTTAAAAAAATTTCAGTTGTGTAATTATTTATAGAACAATTGCAGAACGATGAGAAACTACAGACACACAAAAAATTAATAATAAACTATACTATAATGATAATAAGCATTTAGAAACAAATATGGAAAATAAGTATTAAACATTTTTCATTTTTTTCCTTTTAAATAAAACTGGTTTTAAATACTGGTGAAATGTTCTTTTGGTTCAATCCATTTTAATTCACATTACCACAAAAAACACAGATCCTAAAACATGTGTTCTTCTCTCTTTTTATTTAGTACTTCAACAATGGGATTTCCAAAAATAGAAAGAGCTACAAAACCTAATCATGTGATATATATGTATGTGTGTACATACAGATTGTAGATGATTTGGGTTCCTTATATTAAATAAATAGCTTTTTTATATGTAAATATGCTTCTAATTTGCTAAAGGTCCACACAAAATAATTAAACAAACTGCCAGAAAATTACAGTAGTTAGTACATTGTCTGAAAAAAACAAACAGAAGTTACAAGATTTATCAAAATTACTAACAGTTATATCTAAATAGAAGAATATTTAACTCCTTATAATATAAATCAATTGTACTTACCCTTCTCTTTTGCACTCCATTGCATATCTTTTGGGTGTGATGGTTTAGGAACTGCCCTGGATAAATAGTAAACTGATACAATCTAAGTCTTTTCTCTGTTCCACAAGCCCCTCAATATTAGCATGTTATACCAATTAGAATAATGTAAAATAAAGTTAAATCTCTTCATCTTCCACAAAATTAAGTTAAATTTCATCAGTGTGTCCAAACATTTATGATTATCATCACATAATAACTTAAAACTTATGCCAAAAACTATGAAAATTATACATTTATTTTCTACATAAGTATTTCAGGTAACAGGATTTAGTGAGCTCAGTAAGAAAGTATAAGAAGTTAAAGAAACCTCACTGTCTGTTATTACCTGTTACATTCCCTACTTAATATCTGATTATATATAATCAGTTACCACTCACTTTAAGAAATACTTAAGGCAGAAAATGAACATTTAATAAAACATACTGTTATTCAAAACGATCACCATCAGTGAACGTATTATTATGGTTGTTCTATACGATTCAATTATTTATTCAACCAATAAATAAAGTCCAAAATCCATTTAATGTGTTTATTTAAGTTTTATATCAAATGTAGAAAATAAGTTTCAAAATAATCCCACAAAATATAAATTCTAAGCCCCTCAAAGAATAAATAACATAGCTCATAACTAACTTATCATATTAATAGTAACAATCCTATTTTCTTTAATTTATTACAAGTCCACTGACATTGTGGAATATTTAACACAGCCAAGAGGTTGATGAATGATAACAATGCTATTAGTAACTTTTAGAACATTCCTGTTATAGTATAAAACTTTTAACTATGAATGTTATGCTTACCAGTTTACTAGTTATTCCCTTCTTTGTGTCCTTCCTGCACTTCATAGAATTAAACTCCGTACATTCTGTGTTAAATTGACATAAAACATTTTCAGTTATCTTTATAACATGTAATCTTACAGTAGAACCTAACATCTTCATATAATATCCACTTCTTAGAATGTTTGTTAGCAAATGACATTCTGAATGTCATAATCAAGATTTCAATTTTTAGGACCTCTATTTGTGAAAGATAATAAACTAGAATACATTTGTTTGAACCCACATGTATAAGTCTGAAGATATGTAACATATCAACCAATAAATGCTCCTAAATTACAGTTACCCTTCCAGTTTTATTAGCTAACTAGTAAGTTATTTTGAACAAAATAATGTGTTCAAAATTGAGTGAAGTTACTCTACAGAAAGTATATTTCCATTCCTTTTATTTAAATGGACATATACTGCTTTATAGAGACTGGGTTTGATTAATCCTTTAGTGAGATAAGTTTGTCTTAGAGGTGAGTGTTACATGTTAATATAACGGTATACTCTCTGTTAAACTAGCCGTATATCAAGTACAGGTATCTTAATTATCGGTATTAAGTTACATTGAAAACATATTCTTTTCAAATTAGTTGAATATTCTATGATTTTTGTAGAAGAATCAAGTTAAAGAAAAAAGGAATACTTTGTTCTGCCATGGAATGAGGGAACTTCTCAATGAAACAGTTTTTCTAAGAATGTGCAAAACAAAATGACACTGTGGTTTTAAATCAACATAACAAAGTTGTATTTTTTCTATAATTGATGCTTATATAATTTTAATTTTTAATATAAACCTCTATTAACCTGTCACCAAAAAAATAATAAGAGGTTGACAAAAAACAGCCTGTCTATTTTCAATAGAAAATTTAAACTGTTCACAAAACAATATTGTACGTTTTTTTTGAAATCAGGATTATCTAGCATTACTATGTCAAAGTGTTAATGTTACATATCATAACTCAAACAATTATAAGCAATACATATATCACATCATGTAACAACAGGTATCAGCAAACCAACTTAACCTGTTGACTGCCAAGTATTTCAGCTGCTGCGGCAACTCTGAACCAAGTTCAAAATACAACTCTAATGTTCCTTCATTTTGTAACTTTTTTATGATGCCATTTCAGATCGAAAGTGAAACAATTTGTAAGTAGGTGATATGCATGTATGGTGCTGAAATCTAGCGTTGAAGTTAGGTATTATTGAGAACGAATTAACTCGTTCATGGCACTGTGTTACTGATCGGCTTGGACAAGTTATCTTGTCTATGGCACTGAACAGGTTAAAAAAAACCGACAATAGCTTATTCAACAAGAAGACAAGGAACATACCATCAAGCTTGGTTAGCCCACATTTCCTATATTTCATCAGCTGTTCAATCTTTCTCTTCAGGTCTTCTTCTTCTACTTATAAAGACAACACAATTAGACCAATGGTGAGTACTGGAAATCTCAGTTTCAGCTGCTGATACTTTAAGAATATTAATAGAAGCATAAGATTATATTTTTTGTATAATGGTATTAATAACATTTATATTTTTAAATTAGTAGGTTATTTCATTAACTAAAATATCAGAAGTCCAGAGACCTTTTTACCTTAAAAAAATAACGAAATACTCTGACAAATAGTTTCAGCACTGTTTTGGTGGTAACTTTTATTTCTCAACTTTCAATAGTATCACTGTGTGTTCAGAAAAGGTTCTCTTTCATTATAATAATAGTTGCCTTTATATCTTCAATAAAGATGCACTTATACCACAGTGAGAAAAACAACAGTGACTCTTAATGAGAAAACTAATAATTACTGACTTACTCTGTATATTTTTCAAAAATTCACACCTTTCTCCACCACTTTGAAACTGACAGAACATTTTCAACTTCTCTTGAAATTTCCTTTAAAAAAATTAAAGATAAAATAATTCAGACATCAAAGCAGTCAAATTTTACCCCTTTATTAGTTAACTCTAATTTTATGTAAAATGTTTACTATTTTTAGTGAATTATTCTAAATCCCTATTGTCTTAAAATAATGACATAGCAAGACCTGGCATGGCCATGTAGTTAAGGTGCTCCACTCATAATTTGAGGGTCGTGGGTACAAATATCCATTACACCAAACATGCTCACCATTTCAGTCATGGGGGCATTATAATGTGACACTCAATCCTGCTATTCATTAGTAAAAGAGTAGCCCAAGATTTGGCAATGGGTGGTGATGACTAGCTGCTTTCCCTCTAGTCTTACACTGCTAAATTAGGGACAGCTAGCACAGACAGTCCTCGTGTAGCTATGCACAGAATTAAAAAACAAATAATACAGTAAAACTTTTTTTCTTCATTAGACTTAATGCTGGTGTTACTCATGGCCTGAATGGTCAGATCAAAAATTCTTAAAGTTTAACCACAGCCATATCTAAAACTACGACCAAAAAAATGGCAATCAGTCTGTAGCACCCACCCACTTGTACATGGCTACTCTTATTAAATTAACAGTGTACAAAACTTTCAAAAACACAGCATCCTCACAATTAGAAATATGAACTCAAACCTTGATCATTTTGATCTGCTGCCCAACCTGCTAATCATTAAACTATACCTTGATCTCTTCACTAAATAATCTTTTAATTACAAGTCTCTAAGATGAAGACTTTTTACTTACTTTAGTAACAGAGATTCATAATATATAAGTCAGTCCTTACTCATTTTTATCAGATGATCTTTTCTTGGGAATACTGGGTTTTGATTTGCTGAAAAACTCCCGAAATAGTCCATGTTCTCTAGCTGTTCTTTGTCTACGATCTCTCTCTCTCAGTCTATGGTTGTACAGATCCAGTTTTGCTAAACTTAAAGCTGATACAAAATAAAGACTTAATAAAACATAGGAATGTTTTCTACATAATGTGAAAAACAAAGCAAAAAAAAAAACTATACATTGAGTCTACCTAAACCAACCTTCCATTTTAGATACACTGAATTTATTTTATGAAACAAGTCCTGCAAGGAAATAAATGAAATTTGAATCCCTTTTGCAGATTGCTTTGAACACACACACACAAAACGGATAGTCACAACTTAGTTACAACAGAGAAACAAAGTAAATGCAGGGAACTTGCAATATATGAAGCACAAAATTTACAATGTCATACAGTTTTTTAAAATTTGCTACAAAGGCAAATAAACTGCTTAACACCCAAAAAATCTTTACTTTCATATATATCACCAATTTAAATGTCCAGAGACACATGCATAATTGTACCTGTACTGCTAGCACTTCCAACTAAAGAAATGCCTTTTATCTAATATGACATGTAGGTACCAAAACATAGGCCAACCTGCAAAAATTCCTGCAAATTGAAAGAATTCTACATCATAACTGCAAAAATATATGTAGTCTTCTAGGATCATTGCCATAATTTGATTATATAAAAATATATTTCATATAGTTTTATTTCCCTCTTTGGACTAACTTGTACAAATGATAAACTCTATAGCTTTAATACAAATAAGGCAATTTGATGATTAATCATTTTGACAATTGCAATTAGAGTAAACCCTACAATGCTGATTTTTAAGTCAGGATGTAAGTATCTTGTAGAACAAGGGTTCTCAATAGGGGTCCAGGAACCTCAAGGGGGGGGTTATAGTATCACACAGGCTGCAGCACATACAAATTTATTCCCTCCTAAATGATTCTGACATATGAAAAGTGTTCATGGCTAACAGTAATTATCACACCAAAAGATATAAGCTTAAGTCAATCAGAATAAGCTATAGTAAGCTAAATAAAAGGAAGTTATTACATTGCAAAATATCACTGAATGAGAGTCCCTCAATCAATATGCCCAATGCTACAGGGACCTTGACACAAGAAAGTTTGGAAATTCTCATTATATCATATTCAAATATCAGCAAAAGAATCACAAACATGTATACCATGTCAATCATAGCTGGTTGGCAAAAACACACACTGCAAACAGTATTTTTCTTCCCCTTACAGAACTTTTAACCTTTTCTTCTTATCTCTAGCTTTTATTACACAGACTCTCAATTTGTGTGCACATCAAATATAGAATAATGATATAGAAATATCTATTATTTGCATCTCAATTGATAACATTGAAAAACGCTAATTTGGATTAGTTTATTATCTTCTTAACAATTGATTTACTCATACCTAAAATCGATGTTAGAATAACTTAAAACAGTAATAATCAGAAACAATTATCTGATCAATTCATTTAATTGTAATTTTGATTACACTAATGTCACTCATCAATATAATTACTGCTCAGGGATAATCACTAATATCCATGATTAACTGATTAATTCAACCAGCTCTGACTAGAAGTGACACAACAAACCTTTTTCATAATTAAGTTGTATTTGTATGCTTTTGTAAACTTGATCACATAAATAGCCTCACATAAAGTACATTAATTGTTTGGAAGTGGGAGTGGTACCTTTTCTGGTTAGTAGGTGGAATATTTAAGCCTTGTGCAGCTGTAGTGTAGAGTTCTTTTATAACAATATAACTACTTAGTATTTAATATCAATACTTCCTTGTAAATTTGTTCTTCAGAATTACCACTACTGTTTTGTTCTTATAAAATCTTGATCTGCTTTATAGTGTAATAATTATTCTTATTGTAGTTTAATTCAGTAATGCTCCATTTATTCAAAGAAAACTAGAGAGAAAGCTGAGTAATCACTTGCTGACTTACCTACATAAATCTCTTCTTCATCGTTATGAACACATAAATTACAAACTAATGATTCTGCATTATTATCATACACCTAGAAACAAAACAAAAGTTAGAATAATGTAATGAACTTCATCTAATCAATAATGTATCAGTTTTAACACTCCTGTGACAATGGAAAATTTTTACATTGAAAAAAACTTCTAAAATTATATTAAGACACTTCTTAGCCTTAAAGTGTATCTAGGAACAGAATCTATGATATAAGTAGACATAAATCTTCTGTAAAATTACCTCTTACTTATTTGTTTGAAGAAATGGTAACATGTGAAAGATGTTCATCCAGAAGGTGACTTTATAAGTTATTCAAAACATTTCTAGTCTAAACCTTTACTTTGATGATGTTAACACTAACAAAAGTATAATAAAATGATACTTAAACAATAACAATAATGTGTACATGCACTTAATGTAAAACATGATATGGCCTGCTGTCACAGCTTGAAACACTGTGGTAGAAAAATAAAGAAAGAATACTTTAAAATACAATGATAAAGTCTACTTTTAAAATGCATAAAAGTGAAAAAAATTTCAAGTATTAATAAATTCAAAGTAAATTATGCATTAAAATTAAAGAAGTAGGTAGATTATTAACAGTGAATGCATAAGGATGAAGAATTACACTAGTAATGAAAACTCTTCATACAACTCAGATAGAGAAAAGGTTCCTAGTGTAAATGAAATGGTCATTTTTTTACTGGTTTCACCAAATGATGGCATTTTTATTTATGAGGATTTATGTTGGCAATGATCAACAGGTGCAGTAATGAAGAAACTGCACAAAAATATTAGGTTATTTGAAAAATAATGGCAGAGTCTTTTATACTAAAATTTTAGTTATGTATAGGGGATAAGAAACCTGTCTTTTTTATGACTTCATATATACCACTGAAAAACTAAAGCTTTCTTCTGTTCATTAATGCTTTTATTCTTTTCTAAAACTTTACTTCCAATATGTCAGACCCTTAGAATTAATGATGGAAAACAAAGTTGTGCATCACTTGTTTTTGCATAAATTCAAACTTGGTCATGATGCATCACAAATAGTTCCAAATATCAACCACGAATGGGGTAAAGAAACCACCTCCAAAAATACAGTAAAGTGTTGGTTCCAAAAGTTTCATAATGGAGGTGTAAGTCTTGAAGATAAGATGGGCAGAGGACATCCTTTTGCTGTTGAAAACGACCAATTAATGACATTAGTGGAAAGAAACCTGTACCAAAATGTTCGAGAAATAGCATAAGAATTGGGTGTTGGCATTTTCACAATCTCAAATCATCTCGAGCAAATTAAAAAAGTGAGAAAGTTCTAGAAGTGGGTGACACATTAACTCAGACAATCAGAAAAATTGCTGTTTTGAATTGTGCTCTATGTTGATTTTGCTCAATAGAAATGACCCATTTCTTAATCAAATTGTTACCTGTGATGAAAAGTGGATCCTTTATGACAACAGAAAGTGATCTGTGCAATGACTCAACCATGACAAGGCTCCAAAACACTTCTCAAAGCAAATGTTTCACCAACAGAAGATTGTGGTCCCTGTATGGAGGTCTACAGCAAGCATCATTCATTAGAGCTTGCTCAACCAGGACCAAAACATCACTGTTTACTGGCAAGAATTGGAAGTAATGCATAGAAAGTTGCATTAAAAAAATGCCAACACTGGTGAATTTAAGAGAGCCAATCTTGCTTCATGATAATGTTTGAACACATATTGTTAAAATGATACTCTAGAAGCTCAGCAAATTTGGTTATGAAACATTGCCTCACTCGCATTAATCCCCAGAACTGTGGCCCACCAACCACCACTTTTTCAAGCACTTAGACAACTTTTGTATAGGACAAAAGATTCAACAATAGAACAGTAGCAGAGAATGGCTTTAAAGAAGTTTTATCATCATGGCATAATCTTGTTGGTGAAAGTGTGTAGATTCATTAGGTTTGTATTTTAATTAATAAAGTTGCTTTTTAATTTTTTTATTTCTTATTAAAGTAAAAATTTAAAATCTCCCATTATTTTACAAACAACCTAATAGTTAGTAAACAAAAAATTACTTTCTTTAAACTCTTGTTCTATGCAATATCAATAGATAAAATATTAAAGACTTTCTAACCATACTTAAATGTGTACAAATCTAGATTCAGGCCCCAAAGTAATTTACTTATAGAAAAAAAATCTCTTATAAAATTGGCATGAAATTACAACAAATTTCATAATGTAGAAGTTGACAGTTTATTGTTATTTTGATTGTAAATTAAATGACTATACTGTTATTATCATCAGAAAATACCCCAACTACTGAAGTATAAGGAAGGTAAAATGGTTCAACAGATATTGTATTCACTGAGTTTGTGGTAATGCAGTATCACACATTTACCTTGTAGTGTTAAACTAAATTCACCTGTTACAAAATGAATAGTGTTTTTCATTAGTTTATAAATTTCAAGAACAACAAGGGGATATAAAAAACAAAAACAAAACTGAAATAGTGTTGATGATTTACTGAATTTAGCAAGTAAACATGTAAGAGAAACGTAGCCCAACTCATGAAAAGTTCTGCAAACTGAGAAGATACTATATAATAAATATAAAGATATCTGTATTCATCTCAGATCATTGTCATAATTCAACTAAATAGAAGTATATTTCACGTGGTTTTATTTCCCTCTTTAGACTAAACTGTACAAATGGTAAACTCAATAGCTACAATGAAAATAAGGCAGCTTGATAATTAATAGTACAAGACATATATGTGACATATAAGAACACCACCATAACTGATAACATCCTTGACAAAAACATCATCAATCAATACCATAACTAATGCTAAAAACATTTTAAAAAATCTTAAAGCATTTCACACAAAAACATGGAATTACATTTATGTTTTATTCAAAACATTCTATGAAATAATTTCAAGTACGTTCACTTGAAAATAAAATATAAATGTCTTGTAGTGTTATCTAAGTAGAATAAACATTGTAGCATAGTCATTCAACATTAGTTGTTATCCTACATTGTTTCACACAATGTTATTGTATTGTGAACTGTTTAAATACTTATAAAAGTCACCTATTTATATTGTGAAACTGATTAAAATCTTACCACTTCAAAATCATCTCTCTTTGGTAAGTAACCTAATTCTTTCTGCTCTTGTAATGAAAGTTCCTCTGGAGGTAACAAAATCTCATCTGATCAATAAAATACATTAATTTGGATTAACAGTATTGATAAAAACAGACAACAAAATACTGCCTAAAATATAGCTTATTACACAGCAACTCAGTAACAAAATCCCTTCAAAAGATAATTATAAGAGTGCTACTTACAGAAATTAAGAGTCAAATGGTATTTTGCACATTTGACTCATTATACATTTTAAGATTTGAAATAAAAAGAATCTTCCAACCAAAGTTAGTATTTTGTTAGCTTATGCTTTTGATTTTTGTTCCTGGAGTGTCAATAAATTTAAAAACGCCCCTAAACCATCAATATATCAAAGGCAATTAGTCATTAACACTTGAATAAAAGTGTTTTGTATCAACATTTTATTCTATTTTTAAAGAAGGAGGATCATTATTTTTCTAATAAAGTAAATGAAATATTTAGAACAAAATGTAGGCTTAGTGCACCTGTAGCATAGAGCTCTTTTATTAGAATGAACGCATGTTATTTATTATTAATCTTTTTCTGATAATTTTTTGTTTGCTCAAAAATGTTAAAAATTTCATAATCTGAAAATGTATTTTTGACAGATTCTCACCTCTCAAAATCAGAAATGCTATTTCCCTCTCATGTCTACCTATGAGACTTGCATGTCACTAACTTTGAGCTAACTGTCACCTAAATTCACATCTATAATATGAACTACTCTGGTTCATGTTAACATCATCATACAAAAAACAACTTCAATCTAGATGGTGGGGAACACAACCTCCATATCCAGTAAACCCCACCCCCACCCCCATACACATTGCACTCATGATAATTTCATTCTTAGACAAGGCAAGAAAAAAGGAAGCTCACCAGAAATAAGGTAAGAATGTCTGAAGAGGTGAGTATTTATCAAAGACATATTACCAGATTAGAAAAATATTAATTTCTGAGACAATAACTCAACTCCTGACACAGAAATGCTAGAATCACACAGTAAAGTGGTGGAGGGGCTCGTGTAGAATCTACATTAACTTTCTTCATAAAACATCCAAAGAGAAAGCTCACGAAGTGCGACACCCAATGGCCTCATATTGGCATATCTGTGGAAGACTATCTCATCTCAACTAGAGTATACTCTTTACTCAAGATAAAAGGAAGGGAAAAACAAACAAATGCCTCAATTCAATAAGCCAATATCTGTAATGTTGTTAGGCATGATCAGACCATATGGTATGCTCATCTTGACCATACTGGTTGCAGAAAGACAGCACATCAGCTGTGTGACCTGTACTGCACTAACAAAATTACTACTGCCATTCTTCTCGCTGTATTGTGTCAGGCCAAAAAAGCGAGAGTTTTCCATGGTCTAGTTGCTCAGTGGCTAGGATGTAATATGCAGCATAGGTTTCCCATACACTATTTGAAGAAGGTGAGGAGACTCATATCAAAGAGACCAAGAGAAAGGACTGGTTCCATGGAAGCCAATGCTGTGCAAAGAAAATGGATCCCTATTGTAAATTGACCAGATACTCCATAGCTTGCAGGAAAAAAGAAGTTGAGCTTGACTGAGACAAGAGAGGAAAAAACGCTTATTTGTAACAAATATTGAGTGGGTGAGAGAAAGTATTTGAATATCTTAACAGGTCATCTTAATCAAGCAGCCTCTTTCAAATAAAAAAGGGTGTGAAAAGAAAACACCTCCCAAAAGAAGCCAATCATCCAAGAAATAGAATGGCAGTCCTAGGCTATGAAAAGGAAGAGCAAAGGCCTTCATGATGCAAATGAATGCAAAGAGGCCAGTGTTATACCAATAGGAAGAATAAGAAACTAGAAGATGCAAATCTCATAGAAACATGGAAAACATCTGAGGGATAGGGTAATACAAAAGTATAGAAAGGTATCTGAAACATTGATTATGGCTGGAAAATAAAAAAAGAGACACAATGAGAGATAAACGAGTTGTTTGGCAGTGGAAGGACAAAAAAAAAATAGAAGAAGAAGAAGAAAAAGATCTTGAACCTGAAATGGAAAGGATATGAGTAGACTGATCAAGATGAGAAACAGGAAACAAAGGGCAAGATCAAGAAAGAAGAAAGACCTAGGAAAATAAAAAGAACCAAATTTGTGTAAGTTTGTTCCATGTCTCCAGTGAAAAATTATCACCACTGAAGACTTCTGGGTGAATAAAAGAAGTCTGATGAAGAAAAACCAAAAGAAGAAAGATAGGCAGTAAAGAGAAATGCAACTTAAGCTAATGAGAAGTAGATAAGAAAAAACAAAGTAGTAGTGGAACAGGCTAAGCTGCCAAAGAGAAGGGAACAAACTATGGAGCATGCAAGTGTGAATGAGGAGCTAAAAGAAGCATAAATTAAAATAATAAGTAAAGGATGAAAGATAAAGTAACTACAAAAATTGAGTCCATGGAGTGCAGAATGGACAATATTAAAGAACATAGACAAGTTCACAGAGTGCAGAATGGACAATATTAAAGAACATAGACAAGTTCACAGAGTGCAGAATGGACAATATTAAAGAACATAGACAAGTTCACAGAGTGCAGAATGGACAATATTAAAGAACATAGACAAGTTCACAGAGTGCAGAATGGACAATATTAAAGAACATAGACAAGTTCACAGAGTGCAGAATGGATAATATTAAAGAACACAGACAAGTTCACAGAGTGCAGAATGGACAATATTAAAGAACATAGACAAGTTCACAGAGTGCAGAATGGACAATATTAAAGAACATAGACAAGTTCACAGAGTGCAGAATGGACAATATTAAAGAACATAGACAAGTTCACAGAGTGCAGAATGGACAATATTAAAGAACATAGACAAGTTCACAGAGTGCAGAATGGACAATATTAAAGAACACAGGCAAAAGATAAGGAGAAAAACATCTGAAAACAATATCCAAAATTGAAACTTGAAGCTTAAGGTCAAACTTTAAATGGCAAGGTTAAATTTGTAGTCCACAGTAAATAGGGCATGTGTGTTTAATACAGTCACTCACACAGAGATAGGTAGAAGTTACTGTCATTTGAGAATACAAGATAAAAACCAACACTTCTGAAACAAAAACCAAAGTTTGATGAATGAATGCAAACTTCATCCATTTGAACTTGGACGAGGAATCTGAATGTCTGTTTAAAGTAATGATGTCATTCTGTGCATTTCACACTGTAATTTGGCTGAGAATTAGCTCAAGGCCAGTAGCAAGCAAGTCTCGCAGGTCACTTGAGAGGAAAATAGCACTGTTGTGTCAAGTGCTGATTTTTATTCCAGAATTACAAATTTTACTTCTATTTTCTTGATTAATTTCAATTATAGTTTATAACTGGCTTAAATATTCTTATGCTGAGAGCTTTTTTGATTTTTCTGAACTTTCAAATGTACAAGAGCTAAAATTTTGTACTGGACAATATACACTATTAACACTCACCATAACAATGTATACACCCTAATTATGGCTCAAAAGTTACACTAACATTTAGAAATCTATTCAACAACAAAAACAAATAAAAATATATCACCAGGACTGACTTCAACCAATCAGTAGTCATTGTAATAACAAACACTAAGACAACAATACTAAATATGAAACAACGGTTTTCCAACCACCTCTTCCACTGTGACCTGAAGATCAAGATAAGACTAGAACACTAAAGGTAAACTATAAAAAGAAAAAAAAATTAGGCAGAAGAAAGTTACAATGAATAATGTTTACCAGTTATGATCCTGCCTACTTTTGAAAAATGATCTGTCGATATACTCTTAACAGTTCTTTCAAAATGGCACCTGGATGAGTTTCTAGCTTTTTAGTAAAGTCCCTGTCCATTGAGGAATGTTTAAAACATGTTCTTCAGTGATAACTAAACAGTTTGGAGAATTTTTTCTCAACAATCATATGAAGACAAAACAAAGTAGGCTGAAGAAATAGAGCACTGATTATTTGCATCCTTACCACTGGTAGAAAATGTATGGTCTTTAACAGTACGAAAAGTCTGAAGTGGCCATGATGCTACAAGTAAGAGAGATATAGAAACAAATGCTTTAAAAAAAACATGGTTTATATGACAGCTTATTTCAAGATATGGAACTATTAAAAAGCAAAGAGAAATCATATTTTTTTATATAGTAATATTTTAAACTTCATTCTCAACTACATCTTTCATAACTAGTTATTTATTAATTTTATTAAACAATAATCAATGTAATAATAAAATAATTTGAGTTCGTTAATAGAAAAGAATGTAGAATTCTAAAATCTACTACTATTAGTTGTTATTCTTTATTCATACTTTTTGAGAATGAAAAGAACACTTTTCAGTTACTCAATCATAACTTCAACTTGTGTCGGGTTATGTACAATATCTTAAAACTATTTTTAATATGCTAATCAGCAAGTCACATGACAGACACCACTAATGTAGAGTAGCAGTGAACAGAATGTACATCAGAAATACATTTTCACATTGTTTGACAATATGTAGACAGTTATACCAGTGACAACTGATTGCTTTATGGAAGGGTTTCTAAAAAGCCTTTCTAATGCAAAATATTCATATACTCAGAACACGAAGATTTGTCCAAGTTGTGCATTTAGAATTTTTGAGACATAAAGGCATTGAAACATAAGGGAATATGGATCAACTTGGGGTGTCAGCAGCATACAGAAAGAGATTTGCAATAATTTGTACTCCAGCCATTATAAGCAAAATGCAGTGTCTTGTAACATAAGAATTCACAAAAACAAAGGTCAATTGAAAAAGCCATCGACAAGCCTTGGTAACAACACACAAAATAATAAAGAAGGATTTCCATCTGAAAATATGGGTAATATAATATAGATTCACCAAATAAGGCTCCCATTCATATGCTCCATTAAGTAATAGCAATTCAAGCAGCTGGAGAACGAAACAGGGTATTCATGCACTTTCACAAGAAGCCATACCAGTCAAGTTGCTGAATACAGTGCCTATGAATTTCTGTGTGACTGAATCATTAAAATGGAAGCTAAGAATCTTCACCTTGCACATTAGATGGCTTATGAAAAGCAAGTATGGAAGAGTGGTGTGTTTTTGCATATGACAGCCTTAAGATTAAGCCTTTTGCAATGGCAGCTACATTATCAAGATGCACATTTACCAAACTAAGCATGATTGGAAGTAGTAACATAGACTGTAAAAATGTGATGAGGTCCCAAAATTGTCTTAACATAATTTATTCAAACCTCTGTATCTATTACCTCACTTAAAAAAAAAAATTCTGAACAAATGTTTGTTTTTTGAATTTTGCACAAAGTTACATGAGGGCTATCTGAACTAGTCGTCCCTAATTTAGTAGTGTAATACAAGAGAGAAAGCAGCTAGTCATCACCATCCAATACCAACTCTTAGGCTACTCTTTTACCTATGAATAGTGGGATTGACCATCACATTATAACACCCCCACAACTGAAAGGGCGAGCCAGTTTGGTGCAACAGGGATTTGAACCTGCAACCCTCAGATAATAGTCAAATGCCTTAACCCACCTGGCCATGCTGGGCCTTCTGCATAAATAAATATTTTTTGGATTATGAATCTTACCTTCACCAACAGTTCCACAAACGTACACATCCATGTAGTGGTCTCTGACATCTAAAATTTAAAAATAATATTTCTTTAATATTTACACATCAATAGGTCTAGTTTTTCTCTCCCTTTCTTTTTAATCTTTGTAAATTTGTATAAACAAAAGAAATCAAAGTACAGAAAAGTATCAAAAATAAACTACTAATAGCTCTCCACAGCCAGTAAGTTGCCTATCTGAATAATACTGCATTATTTTTTCCTTTCTTAAGTCCTAATGAAATGAACTGGCTGTAATGTTAATCACTTATTTCCCTATGATATAGTAAAAATATCAGTGTGAGGACTTTATTTGATGAAGCCATACTAGTATGAAACAATTAACTTAGATACCACACACATACACAAAACTAGTGACTGATCCTATATTCACGTTTATTAACAAAATAAAGTATATCAAGTGAACTATATGTTTCCCCATCAAACTAAATTATTGGAGTTTCCTGTGGATTTTTCAGCCTATTAAACACTAATATCTATTTATTTGTATTCATAAAAAAACATACAGTTTTTAATAGGTAAATTTTTACACCTTACCTTCTGTACTTCTTCCTTTAAAATGTTGAGTTATGTCTTCCCTGGAAAGAATACCCCAAACTGTAGTACTTCTAAAGTTAACACAACATAACATAAAATGTAAGGATAACAATGGATCTGATGGTTCACCTAGGTCATCCCATCCACTAGGTAGAAACTTAAGTTAAACAAACAACAACAACTCAAAGCCAATCCTATTAGTTTGAATACTTATCAAGCCTTTCCATAAACTCCCTTAGATTATGCGTATCTACAATGTCTGAAGGTAACCCATTCCAAAAGTTAGCTACCCTATTAGAAAAAATAAAATGTATTAGATGAAGATGAATCCCACCCTGCTAAATCAATATTTGTGCCTCTCAGTTCTATAGTTCTCACCATTAAGTATGATGTATCAACACTACCAATTCCCTTTGAAATCTTGCACACCTCCATCAGATTGCTTCTAATTCTTCTTTTTTAAACAGAAAAATTTCAGAGATCTTAACCTATCCTCATATGACAACTTATCCATTCCAGATATTCTAGTAGCTCTCTGTTAAACCTTTTCCAACAATTCAGTCTTTCAAATACTGAATACGATACTCCACATGTGGTCTAACCAATGACCAATACAATGAAATTATCACCCCTTTATACTTGTACACTAAATACAATTTAATATCCTGTTTATTGTACAACTAGCAACAGTATGTTGATTAACCAGAAGACCAAGATCCTTTTCTTTAATAAAACTGTTCAGGCTATGCCCATCAAAATTATTCTTGCAACTCAAATTATGATAACCCATATGAATTACCCTGTATTTATTATAATTAAAAAACACTTGCCATTTAGTTGATCAATGAATTAAATAATCCAATTAATAAATTAAATTTGTAAAGCAGCAGCTTTCTCCACACAGCCAAAAAACACCCGAACCCTTAATATCATCATCAAATTTAAATATTTTACTGGTCATTCCTTCAATTATGTCACTAATGTAAATCAAAAAGATCAAAGATCCCAACAATGAGTCCTGAGATACCCTGTTAGTAATATTAATCCAGCCTGAACAATCCTCTAACTTCTTTCATCCAGCCTCTTTTGTATCCAATGAGATAACTTATTTCAAATACTGACAGAAATCAACTTTTAACAGAACTTTCATGTGGCACTTGTCAAATGTTTTCTGAAAATCTAGATACACTAAAACCATATCCCTACTTCATCCACATAAGCAGTAATTTCTTCACTAAATGTCTAAAAGTTAGTAAAATGATGTTTTCCCCAAGTGAAACCATGCTGACTATCTAACAACACTTGAAAGTTTGTTAAATAACTTTGCAAACACCTTTTATCAGAGTTTCAAAAACTTTTCCACTTCTGATGTAAGATTAATTAGGCCCATAATCATTAGAACAACTGTTATCACCCCCTTGAAAAGAAAATAGACAACAGCCAACTTCCAAACCTCTGGCATCTACCATCTCTTCAATGGCTTATGATAAATAGTAGTAAATCTGATCTTTAACTTCCTTCAAAATCCTGGGAAAAAAATATTACTTGATCTAGGAAACTTGTCATTCATTAAAACTTCTCAATAAGCTCAGAATTACTTTGATAATCTTGTTTGATCTTGTTTCCATCTAACAACGGTTAAGAACAGCAAAGAGAAGTGTGCAATTTAATTGATTACCTGTTAGTAGTAATTGCATTGATTAGTTTCACCTAAACCAACCAATTAATTGAAATTATGATTAAGCTGATTAAATGAAATTAGTTCTTCGAGTAGTTATTGTTTTCAATTATTCCAACAATCAATTAATCAAAATTACATCTAAATCAACTGTCATGAAAACAATCAAGTAATAACAATGAAAGTTTCTAATTATTACTACTTTTTTTATTATTCTAATTATCCAAGTAATCAAGTTATTACTTTGCTATAAAAAAGCTTTCAAGACTTTCTTCCACTGTTATTAATTCTGAGCTGCTGACTACATGGAGGCCAACTGGCTGGCAGCACTCAGTACCAACTTTAGTTTATTTTTTGAATTTATGACTAGATGCAAGACAAATGGCTTCTCAGTTCCAATGAGGAATATTGCTTAAACATTCAACCATAAAAACATAATTTAATAAGTCAGTCATCTCATAATCTTTAGATAAGAGCCTTCTATTACGATTCCTCAAAGGTCATAATTACATCCTATTATTTTACTCACCCTTTATTTTATGTTCCCTTTTAAATTCCTAATTTCTTGTTTGACCAATTCTTTTGATTAGTGTTTAAATTTGGATTTTGAAAGAGTTCCCTTTGTGATCAACTTTAATCTTCCAACCAGATAACAAGAAATGCAAATGGCTTGAATCCTCAAAAGACAGAATGATACTTCATATAATTAATTCAAGCTAATGATCTTATTTCAATCCACTAATCCTCCTGTCAAAACCAATTTAAGCTTCTTAAATTTTTATGCTTTTCTTTAATTTTATCCCTTTTACCCTTTGTAAGTCAATCTTTTGTTTTACTTGTAGACACCTTTTTATTTTAAACTATAAGAAATATGTTTATTTTAAATATTTAAAAATTTATTCTTAAAACATCTCCACAATTTAACAGCATCTACAATTAATTTAGTTGCTCAAATTACAACATATAGTTCTTGTTGCACTTCCTCTAAACTTTCTTTATCAAAATTTCTAAACAAAGTGTCATTATTCCTGATCTCCACAAGAAGTAAAACACCAAACCTAATTTATCGATAATCATTTTCACTCAGATGATCCACAATCTCTTTCCCCCTCAACCATTTCTGTGTTAGAAATTATCAATAAACCTAAAATAACAATGTTCGTACTAGCTTCTCTGACCAACTGGAAAAGAACTTGTCTTGAATTTCTCACAAAATAAAAGCTTTCTCCCTCTACCTCTGCTAACAGAAATCCTAATAGTTTTAGCCTCCTTGGTATTACCTGGAATATTTTCAACTTCAGAAAGATGCAACTCATGTTTACATGTGAGGCCACTCTTTGTTTTACTACACTATTCCTATTAAATAACATATAACTTTGTATTTTAAATACATTTCTGTCTACATTTAATCTAATTTTAATTTCTCCCATATACCAAAATTATCCATTGCAACTACTGCTTTACACCCTTGTGCAAATTAACTGAAACAAATGGTCATTTTACAATATTTTAAGCATGGCGGCCAGTGTAGGCTTGCTGGGCCCGCTGATTTCCTTTAATAGCCATTTTTTTCACACAGACAGCATCATTAGCTGTGTTTTGCAGTATGGTCGATCTATTTTTGGGATATATGACGAAATTTTGAGGAATATTACATCATTCGAAATTGCATTAGACATTTCTCAAAAATGAGGCTATTTGTTTTACTGCTAATCAGTCATCTTTCAGCCATCATACACAATGGACGTGACTCCTAGAAAGAGCACAAAGAATGTGACACTGCATGAGTACACCAGCATGACTTACAGGGAAATCGCGGAAGTAGTGGGTGTTAGCCTATCGACCATCAGCCATGTGATCAAGGCCAAGGTGAGTACCGGATCTATCAGTCCGAAATATAAAGAAAGAAAAAGGAAAACAACGCCAAGAGACGATGCGTACACGGTCAGAGAGAGTGTAAAAGATCCACAGAAGATAAGTGATGCCATAAAAAGAGATTTGGAGGTCAAAGGAATAAAAGTCAGCTCTTCAATGGTTCATCGTAGGCTTCTTTATGTTGGTCGAAGGGCAAGAAGCCAGTCAAAAAACTTCTTACCAACTCAATGAAGAAAAAATGGTATCAATCAGGTCTGAAATACAAGAACTGGATGCAATAACAATGGAGGAAGGTGTTATTCAGCAGCGTGACTCATTTCTTCATACAGGGTCAAAGATGTCTGCATGTTCACAGATCTCCAGGTGAGAAACTTCGAGAATCTCACGTCAATCAGTTCGTAAAACATCCCTTGAAGAAGATATTTTGGGGCTTTTTCAGCTACTATGGCATCGGAGGCTTACATATCATAGAAGGTATGATGTGAGGACCACAGTACATCAAAGTTTTGCAGAAAAGAGTCGTTCCAGAATTGAAAAAGAGACTTCCAGATGGATCTGGCATTTTTCAGCAAGATCTGGCTCCGTGCCACACATTGAAACTTGTGAAGAATTTTATGACTATAACATGAATAATGGCGCTGGACTGGCCTGGAAACTCTCCGGACTTAAATCCTATTGAAATTCTTTGGATAATATGTCAAAAAAGACTTCGGGGAAAAGACTGTACTACGAAAGATAAGTTAATTGAGGCCATAATTGAGGTGTGGTACTGCAATCCAAAAATTAGTAAAGATTGCAGTCAACTCATGGACTCAATGCCTAAAAGGATTAATGATCTTCTGAAAAATAAAGGCGGTCATATCATGTATTAATTTGTGAGTAATTTTTGGATTCTCAGAAATAAAACGCAAAAAATTGAAAAAATCGTAACTTTCCATCTTGTTTTAATTAATTTGCACAAGGGTGTAGTCATTATTTTTTATACTTTTAGTATTAACACAATAATAATTAAGCCTACCCTTAATAACTACTTCTATACTTTGTTCTTAAACCACATTTTTCTTTCTGCATTTAGTTTATTCTGGGCCTCACCATTCTACTCTTAGTTTAATGCTGACTTTATAATTGAGTTAATAGCCCTAAAAAAACCAGCCTAAACTATTTAAATATAAACCACCCATTCCAGAAAGTTCCCTTTTACCATTTAGCTGATTCCCAAAGTCCAATGTTTGTCCTTACATATTATATTAAGCCTAACATTCAGTCATTATGACCTACTAATAATGATTAAATCTTGGCAGTTTCCCTGATACAATTAAATTTTTTTTTTCTTACGTGCTTTCATGAACTCCCTGTACTTGTTTCACTGACCTACATCACTAGCCTAACAAAGACTGCATCATTGCTAGCACCCTTCCTTTACTATATTACTGGCTCTGTAAGTTTTATACTCCACCCCTGCCCCCTGACAGCAAAATCTATTTCTTTTGTCCCTAATTACCTCAAAGACTATTCTACATTTGAGTCTGTTGGGCAGATATTTTAGAGAAATATATCAATAAAGTGGCATGAATAGATATGGACAACAAAAGTTATCTGATGACAATGAATTTTACCAATAAACATGCACATTGTACAAGTTTCTTTTTATTTGACATTGTTTGTTCTACTGCATGACAATCCCTCCAAGTACATTTCTATGATGGCATACAGGTTCTTGGAAATTTACAAATACACAAGAACATTTCAAAATGCAAACCTGAAACCAAAACTACACACAAAAGCTCTCAGTCACATACATACAGTAAAAAACATATTTGAAGTAATGCAAAAATATTATTACACTGTTTTTGTCTATAACAGAATGCAGATACTAAAGTTTCACTGCCAGTTCTAGGATGAACATATCATAAAAAAGTTGCAAAATACTTTAAACTACTTTAAATATATCTGTATTGTAAGGTAGTGAATTCTGCTTTTATTTTGTTATGTTTTCTATCATTTAATTCAACTATAATCTTTAGTTACGTTAGAGTGTTTACTCGCCTTCTATTTCGAGCACGTTACTTTTGAGTATTTATATACTATGAAATTGACACAAGCTTTCCATAGCAGTGATGTACAGATACTATTGTTAGAAAAGATTATGTAAATTTATGGTAATAGTTAATCACAAGATGTAACTGCTAAACAAAAACACCTTTCTTGATCTAGAAAACAAGTTAGTTCACAAGATGTAGTTGAAATTATTGCTAGTTATTGTTTGATATTGTTCTTGGTATTGAGAAATGATATATTTTTTATATTTTTAATATCAATACTAAATAGATTAAGATTTGGAAATCAAGTAAAAAACTACATAATTGTATTACTACAATATAAATAATTATTTTAAGGTGAACGGGTAGATAAGAGTTTGAAGGCATTTGTTGAGTGTATGGCTAAACTAAACAAAAAAATCACCTTAATTTCAAACCTGATAACTTTCATAACATGGAAAATAATTTCATTGCAGAAATTGAATATTTCACATACTATGAATATTAATAGTTTGATCTTTAGTACAAAATATTTCTATGTAAAGATCTATTGCTTAAAGCCAACACCAAAAACTTCTCCAGGTTGTAAATCATTTATAGCTCTTCTCAGGTATGTTGAATCCACACAAAATCTGCACTTGAATACTAACTTTCAGTTTAAAAAAAACACCTAATGAAACTGTCATTATTATACTCAACTCCATAAAATTTTGTTATAAAAACACAGAATCATACCTTTTCTTCACATAAAAGCTAAGAGTTAACAATAATCAACCCATAAAAATGTTCTTTTCTGTGAAGCTTAAATGAACTATTTTACAGATAGTAATTAAGTGTACTAAAATTTGAACTTCTGGCTACCAACCTGTTATTTATAAAGACCTATTGGAAAGGTTCATGATTATAATATGACGTCAATTTCAATAATTAAAATGTTAGCACATACTTATGTACAAGTTATACACTGATAATCAATGAAAAAAACAAAAACCATTAAACATACAGTCTTTAATAGGCAACTACCAAAATAAATTTTATCTTCCAAGGAGAATAACAAACCACAGAACCATAGACAGCTTGTAACTGCTAGCTTTAAGCAAACTTCGTGCATCTAACTAACAAACTTACCAGTTTCCAAAGCCATAATGTTCTACTGCTTCTAGTAACAATTCTTCATCTACAGCTTTCCATGACTCAGGAGTTTGAAATAACAGAAAAGAACCACAGTTCTAACAATTGGTAAAATAACAGATTGTACTAACAGTTTGTTCATCCTTAACTCATAAATGATATATATAATTTCACATAGTGAAAGTTGACTTGGTATCTTTAATATATTTAGAAAAAACTTGTCATATAAGCTTATACATGAAACACACTTCAAATATGCAAAACAGTCAAAAGCATAATAAAGTATTTAAATACAAGACTACGTAAAGTGCATCACAAAGGTTATAATTTATATGAATTACATATTTTACATACATATTAAACTGGAATTTTCTTCAACTTTCACACTATTTACCTTAATATAACATACAGATTTACATGTTTTGTTAGGCTAGTATCATGACAAAGAGTGATAAGAAATACATTTATTGAATTACAGAATACATTATTAGGAAAAAAAAACAACACACACACATACAAACTAGCATCAAATAATTGAAAATAATAACATTTGATTGTGAATCTACTATCATACAAACAATACACCTAAAAACATATCATGCTGTAATTTATTTTCCAAATATATGCAATTCATTAAAATAAGCGGGCCAACTCTAACCTTTGCATTGAAAATTACCAAGAAGAAGCTACTTTCGATTGATACTAATACACTATAATTGATGAACAAAAATATTATCTGTTGAAAATCAAATCTGCCAAGTAAAAATGTATCTCAGAATGACTAGTATGGGTATTAAAACTTTTATTAAAATGGAGAACAACTTTTCAACCTTGTTAGGTCATCTTAGATTCTGTCTTTTTCAACTTTACTTCTTATTAATAGTTGAAATGAAAGTTACAAGAAATTTTGTTTGACCAGTGATAAAATTTAGCAAAGTTTTTTATTTTTAAAGATTTAAAACTTATCATTATACCATCTTTAATGAAGATTCCGTTAACCTGAAGATGACCTAAGAAGGTTGAAATGTTGTTCTCTACTTTATTTTAATATTTTAATGAAAGTTTTAAATTACTGTAATATACACAAATTTCTTAATTTTTACTTTCATATGTTACAATATCAGCAGAGAATTATTAAATGATTTATTTTTCAATTACATCTGAAAGTGATGTACTAGTCTATCACATTTTAATTTGTTGAAATGAATAATAAGATGTAATATGTTTTCACAGTAAAGTTCTAAAAAATATTGGAATCTTCATTAAAGCTGACATTATGATAAGTTTAAAGTTCTGAAAGAAACAGTTATAACTCATTCCAAAACAACTTTTTATGATTAAAATACCTGAATGTACCAAAGCATTTTCCATGAAACATTTCTTTTTTTCAATTACTTATTAGTTAATTATCTTTTTTTTTTTTAGTGACACAATAAATATGAAAGCTTATTAACACAAGTTATTTAAATCCCATTTCATTTATGGCATTTATTTGTTACATATAAATTCTCTAAAATTATAAAAATACTTACTATAAGTTTATATCCATGTATATTTTTGTGTCCACCCATTTCTACTCCACAAGAAAAACACTGAAACATAAATAATTACTATGAAAACTAATTTGAACAATTAACTTGAAATACACACAACATTTATAAATTATGAGAAAATATTTAACAAATGAAAAACTGTGGTATAATAAATTGTGTTACATGCATGTATTATGACACAGGCAGTAATTTTTACCAGTTTATATAATATTGTCAAGACATAAATAGCAATCATATATGTGCTAAAAATTTGAAGACAATAATAAGCACTTAAACAGTAATGAAAGAAAGTCAACACAAACTCATTTAACTGTATCCTTTAATAATCATGTATATATATATTCAACTTTTTTTTTCTTACAGAATAAATTATGGCATATGTTTTAAATAAATATATCAGTATATGCATACAAACATACATATGGGTTTAACTAAGGAGTGAAAAGTTTCTTAACCAAATAACATCTTTGTAAAACTTAAGTACAACAAAATATCTGATTATAATTACTCCATCTGTGTGAAAAAAAAACCTTTATAAAACATGCACCTATATAAGCATTGCATTTAAAAAAACTAATATTTACTGATACGTAACAAGGAATATATTGTTTTCACAAGATCCAATATGAAAAATATATTTTAATATTTTCATTCGCTAAGCATTTAAAACAAATATTTTTGTTAAATATTATATACAGTGTAAATTTTCACTACACGAGTATTTTGTTTCCTTAAATATATAGTGTTATTACACAGTTTACTAACGACAACAGTGAAAATGTGCATGCTCAAAAGAAGAAACATTTATATATTTTTTTAAAGCAGTGATGTATAGTAACCGGTAGGTGGCGTTTAAACATGCCGTCTATGATGCCGCTTAAGCCTAAGACAGAGTACTAGATAAGTAATACATACTAAAAGAATCTGTTGTTACATTTTCACGGTATATTTTGGACACAAGATGACGGTACCCTTTATAATTTCAGTTTAAAAGATATGGTATTCTACCTTAAGAAGTTATCATACAGTTTATATACTGCTAGTATTCTAACAAAAAAATGATATAACTATGCAACATAAATATCAAAACATTTGATGTTGCTATGTCACTTGCCTGTAAACAAAGGTCAAAATCTTTGCACTGGCTACATCTCACTGTTACTTCTGTAATGTCTTCTTGACAATAATTGCACTGATAGTCTGAGATGAACCCTAATAAAACATTTTGAACTCTGATTAATATGTTGATTACTTATCAAAATCAAATAGTAATTGAAATATTTTTTTAGTTAACTTAATACATACCAGCCATCTTCCTTTGTCTAAAAACCAACGCCTGATGACGTCACCAATTTCCCACAAATCCTTTCATGGCATCATGAGAAGGCTTGGGCTGAAAACGGTAAACAGATATGTGTAAGATGTTCGTTACGGTGTGAGGAATTGATATGACAGTGGAAAGCAAATAACATCACTGGCATTCATATGTATTGATGGTTGTGTGTGTTACTGATGAAAGGGTAGCTACGAAAACGAAGATGTTTTAAAACCACGCATGTATTTACGTAAATTTATCGGATTGTCTTTGACCGCGTTGGCAAAAGATAAAATGTCAGTGTTGCTGTTTTCATGCTATGCAATAGCTAGATGCAGTGTCCTACTTATATGACCTCGCTAAGTTCATGCTTCCAGTGTAACATGGAATTTACGCACTGGAGCAGGGTTGGACGAATGGAAGCGTAAGTAGTGTATTTAAAAGTTTATCTACCAGAAACAGCATTATGACATATGTATAATACAGTTTTATGGCAATATTTGTTATAGCTTTAATCTAAAGCAAAATTGTGTGACAATACATAAAATGATACAAAGACGTGTGCAGGAAAAAATGTCCTTGTTGTCCATCCCGAGATTGGAACAGTTGCATGGTATATATTATCCAATGGTTTCATTTTGTAACTATTAATAAGAAATAATATGTTGTGCCCAGTAACATTATGTTATAATTTGAGACTTAACAATTATTCATGAAGTTATAAAATATGTTTAAGCCTAATTTTGTGATGTAGCATAAGTAAATAGTTTTACGGTTCTAGTTAAATTTCTCTGATCTGGAGGATCAGTCATATCCTGAACCTCTACTTCTTTATTTTCCTGATTCTTAAATGTAGTAGATGAAGCCCATATTAGTTCTTGACCTAGATAATACATCAGGAACTACACGTTCATTGTAGCCATTTTTCATCTGAAAAGTTCCTTATACATTACCCCCTTAAAACTATATTGTCAGACGTTTTCTGTAATGGGTTTTGAACGAAGTCGTTTTCGAGACAGAGCACCGCAATTCCTAAGCCTTTCCATCAGTGTGTTTACATATACTGCTAAAATAAACATGAAAGTTAAAAATTAGTACACCGTACACACCTGTGATGTAACGATTTTTATACCATTTTGTAAGGCCTGGCATGGCCAAGCGCGTAAGGCGTGCGACTCGTAATCCGAGGATCGCGGGTTCGCGCCCGTGTCGCGCTAAACATGCTCGCCCTCCCATTCGTGGGGGCGTTATAATGTAACGGTCAATCCCACTTTTCGTTGGTAAAAGAGTAGCCCAAGAGTTGGCGGTGGGTGGTGATGACTAGCTGCCTTCCCTCTGGTCTTACACTGCTAAATTAGGGACGGCTAGCACAGATAGCCCTCGAGTAGCTTTGTGCGAAATTCCAAAAAACAAACAAACAAACAAACCATTTTGTATATCAGAACAAGTAACAAAAAAAATCACGTCACAAAGTAACTGTTCTTACTGAAAATTAGAATCATTTAAAAGCCGATAATCCTCAGTGAGGACTTTCCTCATGGGCAGAAATACTGTACAGATTATTTATAATATTATATTTGTTCGTTGAACAAACCATGGACTATCAGTACTCTTTCCATGGTGAGTATCGAAACCAGATGTTTGTGTTACAAGTCCCCTGAGCCACCTGGGGACATGTTATTTTTAAGCGATATATATGCCTTTGTAATAAATTGCTATTTAAGTGTGCAAAAATATGTGAAAGAAACACATTTGCAAATAACTGACCTGTGAGGATACGAGAATTGTTTTAACAGTCACCTTTCTAGTACACGACCAATAATCTAACGTTGTATCACAACTCGTATTGTTTTCAGTATTTATTAGACGAATATAAAATTTAACGTAAGTCAACAAGAAAAACTAAAAACATTCCCTTAACTGTCACTCCTATTTTACTCCATTATTCCTACTACAGTAAACTCTCATTGTTTCGAAGTCGCTAGAACCGAATATATCACTTGTATCGAAGTTGTTGACTGGTCCGGCCAACTGTCCATATAAATACATAGTAACAAAAGCCCCTTGAACCGAACTGCATGTATCGAAGTGTTGGCTTGTAACGATGTTTAATTATAGTCCCTAGGGTGTGAAAAGCATCAATATTACATCCTTTGTATCGAACTAGGTACGAAGATAATTATTTTTCTCTTCTTCCCTAAATTAATTGTCACCGCTGCCGACCACCCGCTACGCCGCTACCAAGTGCAATTAGTCAGTCTCCGCGCAACAATGTGTGGTGCCACCATCAAAATCTTACACTTGAGAAATAGCGTACTGCAGATGGGGTAGTAGATTAGCCTAGCAATGTTTTTACAACAATTATGGTCAATAACACTTATAACCCCTGCCCGCCCCAACTCACCCGCCCTCCCAGCAAAAATTAGCCTAGATATAAAATTTTCAGATTATGGCTTGAGTAGATTATGCCTGGGCAGCCTGCATGCTGTGGCCTATAAAAGGCTAATCACAGTCAACTTAAACAGATCATTAATCATTGATCATGGCGAAGAGCAAGCTTGTATCGATAGAAACTAAAATTGCAGCAATAGAAGAAGTTGAAAAAAAAGTTAAAACAAAAACAGAAATAGCAAAAGCATTTGATGTGCCTCTGAACACTTTGTCAACATGGTTGAAAAATAAAGAGGCCATATTGTCTTCTCGAGACAACTTTTGTCCCAATAGAAAACGCATGCGAACTGCAAAACATTCTGCTAGAAGCGGCATTGCTTCTGTAGTTCAATAATATTAGATCAGAGAATGTTCCTATCTCTGGGCCTGTTATGCAAGCAAAGGCAAAAAAACTTGCTGATCAAATGGGAATCACTGACTTTTGCATGAGTGATGGGTGGTTAACCCGATTCAAAAAAAGACACGACATTCAATTTCGTACGATCTGTGGTGAGTCTGGTAGTGTAGAACCAGAGCAAACAAACCAGTGGACATCAACAACACTGCCACGCCTGCTAGAAAACTACAGCCCACGGGATGTCTTCAACGCAGATGAGTCTGGCTTATTCTTTAAACTTTTGCCAGACAAGTCTCTTGTTATCAAGGGAGATAGGCCCGGCATGGCCTAGCGCGTAAGGCGTGCGACTCGTAATCCGAGGGTCGCGGGTTCGCGCCCGCATCGCGCTAAACATGCTCGCCCTCCCAGCCGTGGGGGTGTATAATGTGACGGTCAATCCCAGTATTCGTTGGTAAAAGAGTAGCCCAAGAGTTGGCGGTGGGTGGTGATGACTAGCTGCCTTCCCTCTAGTCTTACACTGCTAAATTAGGGACGGCTAGCACAGATAGCCCTCGAGTAGCTTTGTGCGAATTTCCAAAACAAACAAATCCAAACAATCAAGGGAGACTCCTGTCACGGCGGGAAGCGAGCGAAGGAGCGGCTGTCTGTTTTGGTATGCGCCAATATGGACGGCACCGAGAAGCTTCCTTTACTTGTCATAGGTGAGTGTCAAAAGCAGGTAAAAATGTTTTCCTGTGTTTTCTATAGAAGTTGTTATTTTATGATTTTCTTCAGATTATTGACATGTAAATGTTTCATTTTTAATTTCAAGACATTAACCATGTACATTTTCTTTCTTTTTTTTTAGGAAAGGCAGCAAAACCGCGTTGCTTCAAAGACGTCAAAACCCTGCCAACACCATTAAAAGCCAACAAGCGAGCTTGTATGACATCAGATCTATTCACCGAGTGGCTGAGAGAACTTGACCGAAAGTTTGTGCTGCAGAAAAGAAAGGTCCTTATGATAATTGACAACTGTCCCGCCCACTCCAACCCCACTGGACTTAAGGCCATCAAGCTGGTGCTCCTGCCTCCCAATACCACAAGCAAGACACAGCCCATGGACCAAGGCATCATCGCCAATCTAAACAATCATTACCGCACCCTACTGCTACAGCGTCTTATTGATTCAATAGACAATAAAAGTGTTTTCACTGTGACTGTGCTTGAAGCCATGCGACTGCTACGCTCTGCCTGGTCATTGGTAAAGCAATCAACCATAGCCAATTGCTTCAGAACTTGTGGCTTCTCCTCTCCAGAGCCAGCAGAAAACAGTGAGGACCCCGAGGATGACATACCATTGGCCCAGCTCTTGATACGGCTGAATGACACTGGGTTTACGGTGGATGGCACAGCAGAGGACTACGAGACTGCTGATAATGATCTGATCACTAACGCGCCCCTGACAGACAGTGATATTGTGGCCATGGTGCAAAATAAACAGACACCAGAAAATGACAGTAAAAGTGAAGATGACGACAATGAGGAACCCCCCATCCCAACACATTCTGCAGCTCGTGAAATGTGCCTGCAACTTCAGAGATATCTTGAACACCAGGCTAACGCAGGACAGTTTATCTCTCAATTAAACATGATGGAGCGTTTTGTGACCAAGTGCCAGAGGGACAGCAGTTGGCAAAAAACCATTGTGCAATATTTCAAGTGACTCCAGTTAGACGTTCTTGCTGGTGTTTGTATCCTGTACATTATAATTACATATGTCTATATTATGAATGTTATTTTTTTTACATGTTTTTGTCCCCCGCTAGTACAGCGGTATGTCTCCGGATTCACAACGCTAAAATCAGGGTTTCGATTCTCCTCGGTGGGCTGAGCAGATAGCCTTTGTGGCTTTGCTAAAAGAAAAACACACAGACATGTTTTTTTTTACAAAAGCTGTTAATTGTCCTTTTGAATTTCATTAAATGTGTTTTAAGTGTTTAAACACGTGACTTCTGAGTCTTTAATCCAATTACCGGTACTGCAACAGCCGTCAGTTATAGGGCCTACCATTACCAGACTTGGCTAGTGAATGAAAAAAAAAATCCTTTTTAACGAACTTCTTTTGTAACGAACAATTCTCTTTAATCCCTACGACTTCGTTACAACGAGAGTTTACTGTAGATGGCCTTAGGTTGCATAACGAATATATTAGATTCAGTAGTGAGAGATACTTTGGTCTATCTTCATGATATATGATGAAGTTTTTAAGTGCCCTTTGAAAAGTGTTTTTATTAAAAAATTTTCGAAGTAGTTTATTAATTTGTTTGCTTGTTTTGAATTTCGCGCAAAGCTACTAGAGGGCTATCTGCCCCTAATTTAGCAGAGTAAGACTAGAGGGAAGGCAGCTAGGCATCACCACCCAACGCCGACTCTTGGGTTACTCTTTACCAACGAATAGTGAGATTGATCGTCACTTTATAACGCCCCCACGGCTGAGAGGACGAGCACGTTTGGTGTGACGGGGATTCGAACTTGCGACCCTCGTATAACGAGTCGAGTGCCTTAATTAACTAGCCATGTAGGGCCCTACTAATTTATTCTGAAGTTTGACAACATAGGGATGTTTGGATAATTGTGTAGGAACGACGTGTTTGTGCATCTGAGAACTTTTTAATGCTTTAGTGATTATTAAGTTTTGAAATATCTGTAGTTTGTTTATTTGTGATATGCCATACTCTGCCACTGGACGTGTGTAGGCTTTATAGATTTTAAGTTTTCAGTTGTTGTGTCCCTCTAGTTGTCAAGTCAAGCGTCCTACACAAATTTCTCATTGCCATTTTATTTCTAATTACTTGGAGTGCCCTTCCGTTGGGTGTGTGTGTTTTTCTTACAACAAAGCCATATTGGGCTATCTGTTGAGTCTACCGAGGGGAATCGAAACCCTCATTTTAACGTTGGAAATTCGTAGACTTACCGCTGAACCATGAGGGAATCCTTCTGTTGGACTGGTGGAATAAAAATTTGTTTATAGTAAAGAATAGGAGGATGTGATTCTACTTTTTATTCTTAACGTAATAACTATTAATTAAAAGTGAAATAAAAATCACAAAGGTATCAATATTGAAAAGAAAGACTGTTTTCAGTAATTCCATCAATATGAAATTAGAAGGACGTTCATCCCCATGACATTCATCGTGACATCTTGTGTCACTTTGTCAAACTGTTTTGAATTGGTAGTTTTTTTTTTCCGACATTAGATGTGGGTCCCTCTTCTTGTCATCCGTGTATTACAGTGTCTAATTTGGTGCAGATTGTTCAAGAAATGTGGAAACACATACATTGACGTGTATTTATATACAGATTTCGTGTACATATTTGATCCAACGTAGCTTTGAATCGTTGGATAGACCCAGGAATTTGGCTGATGTTACTACCTGGAGAAAAGTTCCATTGAGATACAATTTTGAGGGTTTGGTTGCTTATTTAATTTTCTGCATGACTGGTTTGGTTGCGTAAAGCTACACGATGGCTGTCTGCACTCGCCGTCCCAAATTTAGCAGCGATAGACAAGAGAGAAAGCAAATAGGCAACATTACCCACTGCCAACTCTTGGGCTAGGTTTACCAATGAACAGTAGGATTTACAGTACATAATTATGCTCCCATGCCTCAAAGGCTGAGCATGTTCGATGCAACAAGGACTACGTGGCTGATTACCGAAACCAAAAAAAACGCAAATTGTTACGTTTTTATAGCTGAAATGAGGATAAATTACAAAAAGAACAATACATTTAAAATGAACATTTTACCGGTTCGAATGAGAAATATATAAAAGAACTAAACGAATCCATCTAATGTAGTTGCCAACATAAATTAAATTGGCTAAATTATTTATAGTTCATTTAAATAAGAATAATTGTGTAGATTCTATAAGTTGTGACATGTCTGCTTTCTGATAGTACGATGGAAGGTATGTGAGTCGAACCTAAAGCAGATCAAATAAGGCCCAGCACTTAGTCATGGTACTGCATACCAGCAGAATTTCACCCTTAATTTTATACAGTGGTACCTCGGTACTCGAACTTAATCCGTTCCAGAAGGCTGTTCGAAAACCGAATCAATTTTTCCCATAAGAAATACTGTAAATTAAACTAATCCGTTACAGACCTCCAAAAATTACGCATTATGAAGCATTTTAAGTAAAAATGTTGCTTATTTATACCTGTATAATAATACTTACATGCATAAAGTCAACCAGAAAAACTATAAACACAATAAAAAACAATAAATGAAAATTTAACTGCACTTTACCTGTGCTGAGGAAAGCTGATGGCGTAAGTGAAAGGTGGTGAGTTGGAGGGTTATTATTGTTTGGAAGGTGAGTCACCTTCCATAAAAACGTCAGGTAACTCTCCTTCTGGGGTTCTTTCTCTTTTCTGTCTCTTTGCACCGCTACAACCTGCTTGAGACTCACTGTACCTATTTCTCACTAAAAACTTGTCTAATGATGTTTGTTTTTGGCTGACACCCTCCCCATGTCTCACCACACTATGTATGCCACTTCTCTTCCTAAATTTTTCAAACCACCCTCTACTAGCCTTAAAGGTATCACTTGTATCAGCACTCGTTCCAGGGGTGTTTTCCAGGAGGTCAGCATGCAACTGCTTTGCTTTCTCACAAATGATGGTCTCAGAAATGCTATCACCAGCTAACTGTTTTTCGTTTACGCAAATCAAGAACAATTTTTCTACCTCTTCCATTGTTTGTGATCTTTGTTTCGTAAGCACTGTCACTCCTTTTGCAACTTCATCTCCTTTGATGACCTTTATTTTTCAGTATGGTGCAGACTGTAGAATTCGCCATACCAAACTGTGTAGCAAGGTCAGACACGTGAACACCACTCTCATACTTTGCTATGAGATATTTTTTCACCTCTATTGTGGCTCTAACAACTTTTCTTTTTGGTTTGCTGCTTTCATTATCCTTCTTTGACCCCATGGTGGCTTATTTAATCAGAATATTTAGAAAAAATATAAAACGAGATTTTAGCGGGGGTGTGGACTGAGCGACAGGTGCGGGTAAAATGTTTTGGGCAAGCTTAGCGTGGGCCGAAAATGGTCGAAGGGTCGTTCGGGTCACCAGTCGGGTTATTTCGGGGGTTTGGGCCACGACAGCTTGGTTCGGGAACCGAGTTGATGTTCGACAACCGAAACATTTTTTTTCAAACAATGTTCGAGAAGGGAGTCGTTCGAGAACCGAGGTACCACTGTATTTGAACAGGAGTAAATAAACTGAAAGGAGTGAGAGACCCAGTTTGGCATGACCCTTCCTGAAACTAAGAAAAAATGTTAAATTGAAAACCCTGGCAACTGAAAACAATCTGTGAAGTTATATAACTGAACTAATCTGCATAAGTCTGAATCTTAGGGAACAGTCCGTTATTTAAATACAAGAACAAATTTCTCATGAACAAAATCAGACTGCTCACCATTGGCATCTCGCTCATGTGATCTAAACCACTCTCCTTTCAGCACAGATGTGAGGAACGCTCAGGTTATTACTAGATTTTGCAACAGAAAAGACAGGTGTCAATCTTGGAACATCAAGAATGAAGGGACAGCACTCATTTCGGGAATAAAACACATTTAACGACCAATGAGAGTGCTCCATCTACCGTGCACTACTAGAATTAAAATAACTAAAGTGTCAACCTTATTGACACTTTCGGCAATAACAAAAGCTGACAGGAACAGAGATTTTACGAGACTAAAATACATATTAATTAAGGGATACGAAATTTAGGTGAACCTAACCATCGCTAACTTAAAACCAGACAGCCTAAAACGTCCATGCACGTGCAAATCAAGAAATTGAAATAACTCATTCTCATTCACGAAAGAACATTTGCCAAGCAATAATAATAATAACGCATCAAAAGACCAAACATTTTATTAAGCAGCAGCTGAAGAGAAAAATGATACTAAAAACAGAAATTTTTAACAGAAGATGCTATATTCCCTTTGGGAGGATAGCTAACACCAGTGCAATCCAAAAAATGATAGTAAAAACAGAAATGTTTAAGGAAGATGCTATATTCCCTTTAGGGAGGATAGCTAACACCCGTGCAATCCAAAAAATGATAGTAAAAACAGAAATGTTTAAGGAAGATACTATATTCCCTTCAGGGAGAATAGCTAACACCAGTGCAATCCAAAAAATGACCCTTTATCGTTGATGGCACAAAGTACCAAGATTGGTACCGTTTGACAAAGAAATACTTTTCGATCTACCTTTAAACATACATACAGACAACAAGCGACTTGTCTTCAAACTTTCAAATTAACTGTTTTTCTTGTTTTAAATAATCAACAAATTATGAGTTTCTGCTAGTTCGGTTTTTCTTGGAGCTGAAAAAAGTGCATATTAAAGAAAAAATATCTGTTGGAGATATTTTGTATAAATCGTTATTTCTTTTAATATATCCCATTTAGTTAATTCTATACGACATCAATCGCGGTTGAGTGTTTTTATCAATTAATATTTTTAAAATTAATTTATTAACAGAGGCGTTCTACCAACATACGACATGCCTTTTAATCTTGGTTTCTTTTGAAATTCACGCAAAGTTACACGAGGGCTATCTGTGCTAGCTGTCCCTAATTTAGCAGTATAAGACAAGAGGGAAGGCCGCTAGTCATCACCACCCACCGCTAACTCTTGGGCTACTCTTTTACTAACGTAGAGTGGGATTGACACCGTAACATTATAATGCCCCCACGGCTGAAAGGGTGAACATGTTTGGGGTGACGTGGAGTCGAGTGCCTTAACAACCTGGCTATGCTTGGCTGTCTTTTAATCCACTGATATAAATAACCTTTGAAGTTGATATTTGCAACCCGTATGGCAACTTGTTTGACATATCTAAAAGGTCTGGTAAAAAAAAAAACACCCGGGGTTCAAACATAACCGCCTTTAATTTTGAGCTGCTGAATAGAAGGAAAACAATCAGTAGCATCCATCGTCTACATGGCTACTATCAACCGCCATTTTTTTTTATAAAACAGCCATAGTTGAAGGTATTCAAGTGGTATATCATAGGTTCGAACTTTATAACTTTTTACGTGCAGCCCGGTATGTTAATCACCAGGGCACGTTAAATTCCGTTATAAAATTTAAACTATATATTGTACACCAACTTAGCGGGTGGTTTTTATTATTTTGAGCGATGTTTCGTTGACAGCTACCTAAAAGAAGTAGTAGTTGAAATGCCATTATACACTCTTTTGTTCTTTATGGGCATTTATACCGGATCATTTAATGAAAGGGGTGATTTGTCTGTCCCATTGTGATGTAATATGACACGTGTTTGGATTGCTATAGCATAAAAGAATGTAACAGATTTAACATTATACGTTTATTTTAATATCTACGCTTATTTAAGTATAGTTTTCGTTTTTTGCACATGACGTATATTTCTGGCTGTGTATTGTGCAACTTCTTCAGGTTATCGAAATGTGTAGAAGATTCTTGAGAATAATAATCAACAATATTTGCTTTATGAAAACGTGCCAGCGTTTTCGAACATTGTTGAAGCATCGAGAAACTCGCGTGATTCGTATAAAAATCGAGAGACAGTAAATAGATGAGTATTATTGAACAGCTACAATCATGTTATAGGCCTAGGAAGCTATTGTTGTAATTAACGTCTATTAATCTGAAAACTACGGAATTGGACTAGAAACGTTTATAGATTTCGAACATTACAAACCATTCATATTCAGCGAATTAACAAACATCAAACGTTAGTAATTTCTACGAGGACCTTATCAACTCAGAATTAATTTGCTTGTCACGGACCTGGATCCTTCATAAAATATTCAATTCTATACTGGATATAAAACTCAGTATTGTTTGTAAGTTTGTAGAACTCTTGTACATAAACCGTCATTTGTAATAACTACTGATAACAACCGTTATTATAAATTGTTTGTATATTAAAATATATTTGTGTTGAAAAAGAAAGTTGTTTGTATCTTGTTAATAAATTTTAACATTTAATTAACTTCTAAATTAAAATTTCCGGCTATTTGAAACTTTGTGTACATAACATAATAAATCGGAGACTTGTCCGAGATAAATTATAATGTGTAATAAACATTAAGGTAACGTTAGGCACAACGTGATCGATGGCGCGGATTACGATACCTTATTGTGACTGTTCAATAAGCAATGCTTGTAGCATTAACCATATAAAGAAATCGCAAACTTTGTCCGTAAGAATAGTTAACTGGGACAATGTGTGTGTGTGTGTGTGTGTGTTTCTTATAGCAAAGTCACATCGGGCTATCTGCTGAGTCTATCGAAGAGAATCGAACCCCTGATTTTAGCGTTGTAAATCCGTAGACTTACCGCTGTACTAGCGGGAGACCTGCGAGAGTGTTAGTACACTTTAAAAATATAGATGCACATTTGAAATCTTTGCAGTAGTGAAAGTGTGTTACACCCGTTGAATAAAAAAAAAAAACTGGAAAGATCTGGACTTAATTTGTAAGATGAGAAAGATTACTTGACAAAAGCAAATTAAGACTCTGAGTCAGCTGGTACATAGAATATAGTACTTACAGTGTTCCTATTGACTTTGAAGAAACAAACATTGTCATTAATTATGATCATCTCGGGTATTTACCTTAAATTAAAAATAGAAGGTTTTAGAGGAATCGAGTCGCTATGAAGCAACAAGGATAAAGCTCAGCTGTCCAGTGCTAAACTTAGCACACCATCCATTACACCTGTGAAAAAGAAGGGTGGATCGAATTAGTTCTTCTTGGATAACAGGTGGATGACGTCATTATGAAGGAATCACGTTTTCGGCAGAAGATTAATTTCATAAATTTGTTATATACATATTTGTTCAATTAGATAATGATCATACGAATAAATAATCCATAAATGAAAAAAAAAAAGAGCTGGCCCTCTGTGTAACCCTTAATGTTACTTTCGAAACAGAAGCTTTAGATATAAATTCGTATAGAAAAAGAGAATCAATATGCTAATGGAAAACCGATTTCAGAACTTCAAGAATAACGTGTTTGAAACTGATGACGATCCCAATCATATCAAACAACGCACCATGGTAAACTACTCCAGGCCATGATCAAGGTTTGTTTGTTGTAGCGCAAAGCTACATACTAAGATGTCAGTTATCCGGTCCCTGTTGCCAATCGAACTCCTCATTTCAACACTGTATGTTTTTAACCTCATTGCCTACCCACTGATTTTATTGCTGTTGTCAGTATGCACAAAACTACATAATGGGCTATTTGTGCTCTGCTCACCTCGAATATCGAAAAAAAATTTCTTTGTAAGCCCTCAGACTTACTGCTGAGCCACCGGGGGTTGGGGAGGCAATAAGAGACCCCGTGGTCAAGGATAAGGAAAAAGAATGAAATATCTCAAGAAATATTTAGTGTCTGGACATTTTAAGGGTCTTTAAGAGTTTGGTTTGTTTTGCATTTTGCGCAAAGCTACACAAGGGCTAACTGCGCTAGCCGTTCCTGCTTTAGCAGAGTAATACTAGAGGAAAGGCAGCTAGTCATCACCACCCACCACCAACTTTTAGGCTACTTTTTTACCAATAAATAGTGGGATTGACTGTAACATTATAACGCCCCACGATTGAAAGGGCGATCGTATTTGGTGCGAGGGGGATTCGAGCGACTCTCAAGTTAATATTCGAGCACCGTAACTTCCTGGTCAGGTAGGGCGCAATTAGTTTTAATGTAGTTTCAGCGTGAACTTATACAATAATTTATCCGTGAAGATCAATCCATGACACTTAGCGATATGGCTGTTACTAATGTGTGTATAACTGTTTTTATTCTGTAAAAACAAGTTGTTTATTTGATCAGTATTTGGAACAAAACACAAAGCTAAATTTGAAAAGGAAAATCATGAGAGGTTAGTTTTCGTCTTCCGATTTTCTCTAATGTGATTATTAACTTTCTCAACGTGTCAGGACTGCAATGTACTACTAGTCACAGCAATGAAATATTAATCTCAACATATAAGAATATCCTTCCTATTTGTCATGAAGAGGTCAAGTACACATGATTCGTGACCATTAACAATTCAGCTTTGTTAATGTTTCTAAATAGGTTCAACGAACATGTAACACTCAAATCTGGGGTTCGATTCTGTGCGGTATACAGACCGCAGAGTGTAGTTTTGCGATAAACATACCGTCGCAATCGTTTTATAAAGCACCAAACATGCTCGCCCTTTCAGCCGTGAGGGGCGTTATTCAGTTACGATCAATCCCACTATTCGTTGGTAAAAAGAGTAGCCCAAGAATTGGCGGTGGGTGGTGATGACTAGCTGCCTTCCCTCTAGTCTTACACTGCTAAATTAGGGACGGCTAGCACAGATAGCCCTCAAGTAACTTTGTGCGAAATTCAAAACAAACAAACTCTTTCACGATGAAACAACTTTGACTGACGTTTTTCAATTATTTCCTTTTTTTTTTTTGTTTCTTGGTTCCAGGTTTACGTAAAAAAAAAAAAGCTCAAAGTCCCGCGTTTGATAAATTAATCATTATAAATAACCACAAGTATAATATCTGTAACATAAATAAAGTATGATAATATATTTTTTTTACTATAGCAACACGACTTTATTTTCACTCATTGCGAGCCGCACAAAACATCGCTTTGTGTAAAGTCGGTTTATCACATCTTGATACAGTTTTGACCCGACAGTCCCAAAATTAACATGCCGATTTATTCGTCAGTGATGGAATAATTATTAAAGTGTCTTTCAATAATGTGAATAGTTTCGTTTCAGATATTCGCGTCAAGCAACACAATCAGTGCTAGTAGTCCACAATTTTGAACTGAGAGTTGAGTGGGAGTGACAACTAATCCACCGCCATCGCTTAGACCATTCTGACGTAATATAGTTTTGACTATCACCCAAAGTGTGGAATGAGTTTTCGTGGCAATGAGCCGCGAACCCTCTCCTCTGATTAACACTCTGAGCACACCAGTTTTAGGTCACACCCACCTCCGTTAGAGTACACAAAGAACAGACATAGCGCAGAACGTGGAATTGTTTCGTGTATGTTAAGTGCACTTTCTATTGTGTGGAGCCTTCTGCGCTTGCCACATTATACGTTTCTGTTGATAAAAGTAAAAAAGTTTATTCGTAAAGTTCTAACAAAATGGTTGAAACTAGAACTTGTCGTGCACACTACCTTAACAAAAAAAAAAAAAAAGACCACGTCTGAGCAAAAGAAATCGCTATTTAAGTTTTAAAAATTGAAACATGAGTTAGGGGTGAAAAGGGTAACAGTAAATACCCACGTAGCCAGCAAGTGATACATTAATAATAATACTAAAAACCAAACACGTACACGTGATTGCACAATAAAAGGTGTTAAACTGATAATTTTAAAATTGAAATTGTTATCAAATTGTGTAATAAAAGTATACAATTTACTAATTATTAGAAACTAATGGAAGATTTTGTAACAATGGGGAAAAACAAACAATTTCTACATGCATGTATTTCGAAAGAAAAATATGTTAACATATTCACGTATATAGGTAACACGATAAAACAATAGTCTATAATACGCGCAGAATCGGAGCTGAATTTTAGTTGTGGATGCTAAAATGAACAGTTAGGATTAAATACTTTGACATTGGCCTAATACTGTAATATAAAATAAAAATAAGAACTTTAAAAAACATCGTTAACTGTAAGGAAATTCTACATGGTGTTTCAGTGCATTTTGCTTATTACAGGCTTTATTGTACTGACTTATGACATTAAGTACTCCATTTAGTTAATTGAAAAAAAACTTACTTAATTTACAGGATATTTTATTTTAAATAGAAGTTCTTATTGATTCATAAGAAATATATTTTTAATTTTTCTTACTCAAACATTCTGCTACATTTTGACAGAGAAAGGCATAATGTAGTCTTAGCGAGTCAATGTCAGAATATAAAAGCTTATGTTTATACAAGTAGATAACGCGCCAATGGCTTTACAAAGTGGCTATGTTATATATGATACTTGAAATCATGCAAGGCAGAAAATAACATCACTGGTGCCATTCTCTCTTCCTTTCATTCCATCCAGGAATGTACAAAGTCTGTGACTGGTGAACAACAGGAACAATTAGCAAATCACTTGCAATGCACGTGACAATTGGTTTCAAAAGTTCCGAAAAACTGGAGTAGTTTTGAAAGTTCCTCTTTACGACCAGGTGTTTACTTGGACGTCCCTTCCAGGCTCAAATTACTGTATATATTTCACATATAATAACAACTAAATATATACAAGTTTCAGTTAAAAACAGACCAGTGTTTAGAAGTAAATAACAAAGTTATTGCACCAATCGCAACAGTTTTAGGATTACACGTAAAACAATTTATTATCTTTAATATCCATGATAACGTTCTTACTAGTTGCCTCCAGTTTCACATAATTTTTACAATATACATATCTAAAACAATGCTCACTTAATATTCGATACATTATGCAGGACGGTCGAAAAGCTAAAAGTTTCCCAATGTTTACTTCTTTTTTATTAGTAAAGAGTCAATTAATTCTATGGGGCTAAGAAATAAAGTTTCTTTCAACACTCACTACTGAAAAAGTCTGACTTGTTTTAACGATATTTTGAACTTTTCTGAATTAACACTAAAAGAAAATTTGGTAACAGTGAAAATATAAGAAGCTTTGTTTTATAAAGGAAACGGAAATTGGTAGAAACCGCAATCCAAAGAATTCCAATTATTGAACTACAAAAATTGTGAGCAAGTATCTGTTTGTTTTTGAATTTCGCGCAAAGCTACTCAAGGGCTATCTGCGCTAGCCCTCCTTAATTTAGCAGTGTAAGACTACAGGGAAGGCAGCTAGTCATCACTGCCCACCGTCAATTCTTGGGCTACTCTTTTACCAACGAATAGTGGGATTAACCGTCACATTATAACGCCCCCACGGCTGAAAGAGCGGGCATGTTTGGTACGACGGAGATTCGAACCCGCGACCCTCGGATTACGAGTGGAACGCCTTAACCCACCTAGCCATGCCGGGTCATGAGCAAGTAACTGGACCCAGTTAATATTAATCAAACAAGTAATTGGAACCAATATGTAATTATTCTGCAATCTTCCAGAGAAGCATTAGCTACACAGACGTTTGCGTTTTCCAATATAAAGCCTCATCGGGCTATCTGCTGAGCCCACCGAGAGGAATCGAACCCCTGATTTTAGCATTGTAAATCCGAAGACCTACCGCTGTACTAGCGGGGGGCCCACACAGATGTTTCCACACGAGTACATCATAGGACTAGGTGCGAAGTTGGGTAGAAAAACTTATGAAGAAAAGCATATGAGAATGACACAAACACCGGTTCTTCTGGTACAAGTAGAAGAAAGTTAGAATGTTTGAAATACCATATTTAACAAGAAACTAGTCCTACATGTCAACGGTTGCTCTGTAGGTATTGTCATCCCAATAATGAATGGGCTGGAAATAAAGTACAGGGTGTTCGGAAAGTCACTGTGCAGTTTTGTAAGCATATGTCTATTCAGTCTATTTCAAGCCAGCAACTGATAGCGGTGTTTACAAACAAAATAAGAAGGATCCAAGCCTGTATTGATGCCAACGGGGGTCACTTTCAACATTGTTTATAATTGTCATTCATATTTACCTCCTGTATTCTATATTGAAATATGTCTGTTAATAAATATATAAGTGCACAGTGACTTTCCGAACACCCTGTAGAAGAAACCGAAACATCATCTTGACAAGAGATCGACATCAAGGTGTGTTCGTCAACGAAGAAGTGTGGACTTTGTGCACTGACAACTGTGTTTGTATGGTAAGAGACGACTACCGGAACACCAGGCAGATTCTGATTACCAGGAGAGACATTTGCAACGTCAGTAAATTCAAAAATCAAATATTAAGATTCCTCATGTATAGCATTTGTAGTATTAATACATACTTTATCTTACCATTGTATCACATAATTAAAAATGTTGATGCTACATTTCTTGACCTAGATAATACATCAGGAACTACACGTTCATTGTAGCCATTTTTCATCTGAAAAGTTCCTTATACATTACCCCCTTAAAACTATATTGTCAGACGTTTTCTGTAATGGGTTTTGAACGAAGTCGTTTTCGAGACAGAGCACCGCAATTCCTAAGCCTTTCCATTAGTGTGTTTACATATACTGCTAAAATAAACATGAAAGTTAAAAAAAGGTGTGTACACCGTACACACCTGTGATGTAACGATTTTTATACCATTTTGTAAGACCTGGCATGGCCAAGCGCGTAAGGCGTGCGACTCGTAATCCGAGATTCGCGGGTTCGCGCCCGTGTCGCGCTAAACATGCTCACCCTCCCAGCCGTGGGGGCGTTATAATGTAGCGGTCTATCCCACTTTTCGTTGGTAAAAGAGTAGCCCAAGAGTTGGCGGTGGGTGGTAATGACTAGCTGCTTTCCCTCTGGTCTTACACTGCTAAATTAGGGACGGCTAGCACAGATAGCCCTCGAGTAGCTTTGTGCGAAATTCCAAAAACAAACAAACCATTTTGTATATCAGAACAAGTAACAACAACAAAAAAAAATCACGTCACAAAGTAACTGTTCTTACTGAAAATTAGAATCATTTAAAAGCCGATAATCCTCAGTGACGACTTTCCTCATGAGCAGAAATACTGTACAGATTATTTATAATATTATATTTGTTCGTTGAACAAACCATGGACTATCAGTACTCTTTCCATGGTGAGTATCGAAACCAGATGTTTGTGTTACAAGTCCCCAGACTGAGCCACCTGGGGACATGTTATTTTTAAAGCGATATATATGCCTTTGTAATAAATTGCTATTTAAATGTGCAAAAAATATGTGAAAGAAACACATTTGCAAATAACTGACCTGTGAGGATACGAGAATTGTTTTAAGTCACTTTTCTAGTACACGACCAATAATCTAACGTTGTATCACAACTCGTATTGTTTTCAGTATTTATTAGACGAATATAAAATTTAACGTAAGTCATCAAGAAAAACTAAAAACATTCCCTTAACTGTCACTCCTATTTTACTCCATTATTCCTACTACACTGTACGTATATATACGTTCCTTTTTTAACGCTTTTTAAACACTAATAAGTTTAAGTTTACAGTGATACCATTTTACATCTTGGACAAACCAACTGACGTAGTTTCAGCCACCACCCCTCCCATTTAATTATACAGTTTTAACTTTTATCCACCAATAAATAAGATATTTGGTGCCGAACGAAAGAAACATATTGGATCTCTGCAGGTAACAAGCTCGAAAACATTATTACCTGATAATAACAGTATATATGTATATTGAATATTCCTGAAAAAGAAAATGGCGTCTTTTTTTTTTCCTAGCATCTTCATTTGAAGGAATAGCAAATTACGAGAATAGAAGCGGTGTGCGCGCTATCTTGTTTCAATTATTTCTCACAGAATAGCTGAAGGCAGGCAGACATTTTCATTGGTGCTTCACTAGATAGGAAATCTCGTGCATGGGCCGAGTTGGATAATGAGAACGTCACAATCACTGCGAAGAGCGTCGTTCACAATGTTGATGAGTAACCAATGAGCTGACTCTTCCATATGACGTAAAAATGAGTGACGTCATAGTAAGTATATATAGTAACAAACAGCATTTCTATGTGGGATTTTTAAGGAGTCTTTTCTGACGAAAGTCGTAGACCTTCCGGCAGAAGAACACCATTTCTGAAGAAATCAATTCTGGTGGAAGTCGGTCAATACGGGGATACTCTATTTCCAGTTTAGGAACCATGGAGGTTTCAGGGTGGTGTTTATCCTCTGCCAGCTTCACACCTTTACGATACCTGTTTCGAGAGTTAAGAAACACAAAATACTGCAGGAAAAGATTTATATATAATTATCGTACTTCTTAACAACGTGATGCAAACTCGTGTGTCATAAATCTTACACTTAACAAAGAAATATAACTTTATATATTTCTCATTTCTTAAATTTCAGTAGAACAATAATACCTTACACATGAAAAACAATACCTAGAAACAAAATAAAGACAGGCATCTCTGAGAAAATAAAATATATTTGGAAGCTAAACTAAACATGTAATTTATAAACATTTATATTTCCACGAGAGTAAAAGAACAAACTCGTGAAATTTCTATCGTCTTTCAAAATGTGTAGTGCCTACTGAAGAGATTTATGGATTTTGTTTAAAGTTGAGAAAAAATACAGTTATGTGTATTAACCCTAAAGAAGTCGTAAAGCCGGTTTAAATAAAAATACTCTTATATTTATGTGGAGGTAGTTTTTCTTATTTTATCAAAATACATAAACTGGTGTATATTGTATATTTAGTATGTAATCAACAAACTGAAAAAGGAATACAGTTGTAATAGCAGATGAATTAAAGATATGTTATTTTACAATATTACATAGACTAATAAGATTGATACAGCCAATCGGTGTATAGATGAATTTTTTTTTTAACAGCACCTTTGAAATTATTAGTCTTACATGAAACGTTATATAAGTTTACAATGTTCGTGTATCCTCATAAAGCTATTGTTCAAACAATAAACATAGTTTACAATAATCTCCCCACAGTTAGTTACACACTTTAGTACTCAAATCGTTTGATTAACATTTTCATTCCAATAGGAATCTAGCGAATACTGGCCAAATCTACTTGATGTATTCACATTACTAGCTAGGCCTTACTTCTACAGATAACTTTCCCCAGGAACACACTGTTTTACTCTGGAGTTAACTGCCAAATAGGTGGGAAGATCCTTGAATTTTTAGCCCAGAATCTGGACTTAACTTGTATATACCGATTGGTCACAAATAGAAAATAGTATATTAAAAAGGTCTAACAGGATTACACTAAGGGGAATACAACAAACTTAAATAATTATATTTTAATTTATAATAAACAGTTGATAAAAGAAAGGACAATAGATTTTAATGATTAATATTATATTTGTGTGTGTGTGTGTGTGTGTGTGTGTGTGTGTTGAAAGTTTGTTTAAAAAAAAAAAAGTATTTCTGTTCGACCTAGTTTAGTTGTAAAATAAAGAGCGCTGTTTATAGTGGTTAACTCCATGTTTTTCTATACACAAATAAAGAATACTGTTTATAGTGGTTAACTCCATGTTTCTATACACAAATAAAGAATACTGTTTATAGTGGTTAACTCCATGTTTCTATACACAAATAAGAATATTGAATATATTCATGATTCCAGAGGTTGTGAAAATTAAATGGCATAAGATCACGAAAACAAAAATCTAAAACTATAAATTGCTAGGTTGCTGGTGACTGTCCAAGTCATCCCAGACAGTAATGGTCAAGCACGCGATATTCAAAAACAGATGAAATTATAGTTATGCACATATAATAGTATTTATTCTGTACGGAAATACTCCACCACTAACCAGAGAAAGAAGTAAAAAACACAAGTGTCATACGTGCTTGAGAACCATGCACTTTGCATATCGTAAAGGTTAATATGTTTCAACCAAATTATCTAAAACAAAAATTAACACATTATTGTAAGAATGTGGCACTAGTACACGTCTACCTGCAGTACTCTGTGAACGTAAGGACGTAGCATTTGTCCTCGATACATGCCACGCTGTTGACATCTCTGTGTTTAGAAGCGAAGATTTCATCTTGCATGTCCTGCGGTCTACGGCCATGTTCGGTGTGCTCAGGCCGATAGTACCACATTAAACCCATCATCATTTCACCTTCAGAAGAAAAAAAAAAACACTCTGAAAAGTCAATTTCAAAAACCACTAAAGACAAATCAACACTAACATCTATAAAAATCAAACTTTTGTTTATGTCAATGTTCACTAGAGGACCTCACATTAGCATTAAATTTATTATAAAAAACCCAACAGAACTGGATCTTAGAGTATTATTAAATTCTCTACAGATAAACCAAACTGGACAAACCAGCAGGCGCGCACTTTAAAACTATACACAAATAACGTCAGCATCACAATTCTTACAAAAAAAAAACGTTACTGTACAGAAGTATACTTCGAATGCCTTGCAGTGTCAAAAAATTACTGAACACTATTTTCAAAAGAACAACGTACAAATAAAAGCAATATTAATTCTTAAAAATTGAATCGGTTATGAAAATAAGTATATTTAAGTATTTCAACCAACATAAAAACAAACTGTTAACAAAACCAACCATAAACATGAGCAATGACAATAGGATCCTTAACCCTAAAATTACCGGTCAGGCCTTTAAGCATCTTAGTTAATTTTTTTTTTTTAATTATTTATTTATGTACCGAGTTTGTTGTGGAATTCACGATGTATTTGTTATACAGTTCACGTATACCTTACGAGTGTAAACAACAACAAATTGTAGTAGGGAAAACAAACATTACTCATTATGATGTAATATCCAGTTCTCACCAGTAGTGAAAAGTTTATAAGAAGTTGATAATTTAAGAGTTAAACTGACCTGAGGTTTTTTCACACTATCTGACGATATTGTACCCATGTTCTTAAATAGATTTCTTACACACAAGACGTGAAGAAAGTTAAATAGTCATGGTGTCGGGAAACACGTCAGTTCAAAAGGTTTGAAACAAAATGATAAAAAACCTTATAACCCGGGCGCTTTCGAAAGGTTTGTTTATTGTTTAATTTCACGCAAAGCTACACGAGGGTTATCTGCGCTAGCCGTCCCTAATTTATCAATATAAGACTAGAGGAATGCAGCTAGTCATTACCACCCACCGACAACTCTTGGGTTACACTTTTAGTGACGAATAGTGGGATTGACCGTTACATCGTAACGCCCCCACGACTGAAAGGGCGAGCATGTTTGGTATGACAAATTCGAACCCACAACCTTCAGATTATGAATCGAGCACCCTAACCACCTGGCCGTGCCAAGCCATGAAGAAAGGCCCATCTTTCGAAAGCACTCGAGTTATACGTTTTTTTTTTTTTATATAATTGTGTATCAAAATAAACATTGTTAGACAATTCAGTTTTTTAAAACACATCTGAATGTTTCAAAGTAGTTATAAACCATACGACAATACAATGTAAATGTTAATGCAATGTCGTATATACATCAAATTATTAATAATATTATATAAATGTATATTGTTAAACCACTGGAAATGTTTGCGATTATGTTCACCTTTAAGATAATCAGTTTTGATTGAGTTCAGTAATATAAATCAGTATAATTTCTAAATTTTGAACGACAAGTTTCGTTCAGATAATTACATTATTTTTATGCTTATAACACTTAAAATAGGTATATTATTAAGTTGTACACAAGTTATACACATGTTTGTTTTTGATATTTATATCTGTAACAATCTGAAAACGATGTTCTTCAAATAAATAAATAAAGATATTGTATTTATTTATTTATTTGAACACGTTTGTTTACAAGCCATTGATGCTGGTTTTTAAAGTCGATTACTTGTTCAGTTTCTAGGTTTTAGTGTAACAAAGTGAACTGAAAGCCGATAGACGAGTTTATTTGCCCCCCAGTGGCTCGGCGGTATGTCTGCGGACTTACAACGCTAAAAACCGGATTTCGATACCCGTGGTGGGTAGAGCACAGATAGCTCATTGTGTAGCTTTGTGCTTAATTCAAAACAACAACGAGTTTATTTTTCGAAGTTTAATCCAAGGTTTGTAGAGAATCAAACTCGACTTAAATAAAGCCTTTTTTATCCGATTTGGTCTTAAATACGGTTTGCTAATTTGTGCTGAATAATTCGCATGCAAAGTGGACAGTTAGTAAGAAAGTACTGACAGTTTTATCTCGTTTATTAAAACATTCTGATGTAATCTCAAAGCATCTCGTAGACAGCGAGAAAGTGCAAAAGCAAAAGAGTTTACAAATTCGAGATTATTGTTCCAGTTTCCAATTTAAATAGTTAACTCCCTTTGTATTTTATTTAAAGGAGAATTTAAATTATACCAAGCGCATTCAGAATGAAGCCATTTTACTACACTCCTTTCATTTCGGAAAAGCTGACTTCCTTCCAATAGATATCTTAGTGCTGCCATCTGTTGGGCAAACTGTATACATCGAATTAAAAAAAAGTTTCTTCTCCCCTTGGGGTTTGGTAACTACAATACATTTTTATTCTACACATTTGAATATAAGGAAGATGAATGTATTTGGAAGTGTTACAATAATGGTCAATCTTTGATAGTTTACTATTGTTGACACAATGTGCTTCCATATACAAGTTAACATTGTTTCATTCACTACCAACATACAAGTTTTATCGAATCTCTGTCGGTGTTTGGGTAAGAAAAGTTCATACTCTGGAGGGTCAGGTTCTCTGACCTCTTCCTCCTCCCTATAGTTACGTTCTTGACGGATTGGTATTTATAATTGTAGAACTGAATATTATTTTGATCCTTTTCAGGGCAATATCCATGTATTGTGGATCATATATAGTGATTATTTTATTCTATCAGCAGAATGTCAAGTTTGTTGGTGGCATTTTTTTTTTATTGTTTAATACATATATAATACAAGTTTTAGTAAAACATACACAACTACGCTCAAAGACTGCGCCAAGGGAAGATTAGCACACTGGACATTGGGCAATTGTGCAGCGAGTCGACGAATTCTTAGAAACTGATTTTACAATCTGATTGTTTAGCCATAATGCTTTTGTCCAGGCTGGTATTAATATTAATCCGCTCTTGGCCGCGTCTATATAATACCTAAGTATGAAAGAACAGATTTCACAATATCATTCTGATTCCCACCGCATGGCCAGGTGGGTTAAGGCGTTCGACTCATAATCCAAGGGTCGCGGGTTCGAATCCCTGTCACAAACATGCTCGCCCTTTCAGCCGTAGGGGTATTATAATGTTTTGGTCAATCCCTTATTCTTTGGTAAAAAGAGTAGCCCAAGAGGTGGTGGTGGGTGGTGATGACTAGCTGCTTTCCCTCTAGTCTTACATTACAAAATTAGGGACGGCTAGCGCAGATAGCCCTTGTTTAGCTTTGCGCGAAATTAAAAAAAAAAAAAAACACACACACAAACCAATTCCACTGCCTCTTGAGTCTTCCCACAAACCTACCAAAACCGTATACAACTACAGCTATGGACTGTGTCAGTACAATAACTATACAAGGTAGAAACAAATTACGATACTATTTGAATACTCACCATCTTCTGGGTCTTCCCACAAATCTACTACTTTGGCGACAAAAGGGAGGTCTGTCTTTTTTGGACCGGACTTCAAGAGGACACAGTCTTTAACCCGTATGATATCACCCTCCAGATGGCGCATGGCAAGGAAGCACTTCATTAAACGGGGTGTATCGTCGTTCTGTAGAATCATATTAGGTTAAACAAACAGAACAATTGTATTTGATAAATGTAATAATCACTCTGACTAAGTAAAGGTTGCTGAAGAAAACCTATTGTGACGAATAGAAAGAAAAACTGACGTAGCAAACTGCTTTAAACCCGAAACCGGGGCTACTTTGTTACTATATTATTTTGATAGAATATTAGTGACGAATTTTATATTTGTTGATCAAGCAAACGAATTAACGAATCATATCAAGTTAAATCAACATTTAACAACTACATTAACTTTTTTAATCGGTTTAATATGGCAAATTAACTTCTTAGTTATACAAATAACATTATTTTTTCCAATATCAAAATTAGATTAAACAATGATAATCCAGTATTTATTCTTAAATATATCGATTTATTTTCAATCAGAAACATCTTCGTTTCACAAATATTTATAAACTTTAGAAATTGCACAAGTTTTCCTGCCAGTAATTGTTACTTATATCAACATAACTTGACTTAAAGGTAATAAAACCGATAATTCAAAATATTTTCGTCATAGATGTAATTCAGATACAAATGATATTTAAGGTGTTTAAACCTCATACAATAAAAAAACGCACTATGTTGCACTAATTGTAATTCGTTAAAATTTATTTTCACCTTGACTGACCCGAGTTTAAGTTTTAATTTAATACCTATATTTAAATTTTTAAGAGTTCACAGGAACTTCCGGGAAAAAAAAATATACAAAAAAAATGTAGAAACTGTAGTACAACAATGGATGGAAAGATCCAGAAAATTATTCTGTATTTATATACATGCTGAGAGAAAGGTTGAAGATGTTATTTTGAAACGATTTTGGATTTTCAACACGTCGTTTAAGTCCATGTCACCACTTCCAAACAGGCTCCTGACGACCGCCCTTCTTCACAATAAGCCTAAAGCGCAGTTTCCATTGTAAACAAAGAAATAAAAAAATTCGTTATAATATTATCATGTTTGAATCCACCACCAGGTTCTTGATGACGTCGGTGCTTCACTCTCCGTTTCAATAAGCGATACGTGCAGTAACTTGGCAGCTGTATTATCGTATGGGATAGCACGAGTAATCATTTTCTCCTACATCTGCTTGTTTAATGACGTATGCGACAGTTAAATATCTGTTTCTGTGGATCAACTTGTGTGCATATAAACTGTGTCGCTTTTACAGGCGGAGATTTTACTTACGTCGGATACTGTTATTTCGCTACTGACCTTTGATTTCGTGAGTTTTTATTTATTACAAAACGCACTGGCTTTTACGCCTGAGCGACTTATTGCAGGTCTCTTTCATGATAGTTCTGGTGTCTCAAGTCAATCTATATACATTTATTTTAGATACAAGGAATATTCTTGTTTTGGGAATTCTATGTCCTCGATTTGAATAAATCCTTACGATTTGCATTGCTGTTAGAAGTAGTTTTGGAGGGGTTAGGCCATCACATTGCCATTCCTAGGGGGAACTAGGGGAATACCCCCAGAAAATATATGAATATTTACTGTTATGAGATTGAATTTTAAGACATTTATTTACAAATACTGTATAAACATTAAGTAATGTATTGAATTCAGTGAATAACATTTTAATACGTAGTTGTTGCTACGGCGTTAAGAAAAAGTGGTGACTGTAAGGGCAGACTTTATATGTTCATAACTTCCCCAAAAGCCAACAATATCTGCTAAAATCGCATTACCTACTGAACGACAAAAGACACCAAGATAAACTTCTGACATATGCCGTCTCACCATGGCTTTATATCGGATGTGGTTGTCACGTGACTTGTTTTTCATATTTAAAATACTTTTAATATTATGCACTCTGCCCTCTCTCTCTCTCTCTATATATATATATATATATATATATATATGTGTGTGTGTGTGTGTGTGTGTGTGTGTGTGTGTGTGTAAAACTTTTGAACTTCATACAATCTTAAGTGATTGCGGTATCTACATATGAAGATTCTTACTGACAGTTAAACTTGTGGTGAATGCAACATATTTCTCTGAAACAGACGTTGTCAATTTTTTCTGTCCATGATCCTTTTTGTTTTTTGAAGGGGAAGGTATACACACATGACCCCATCAGCTGATTAAAAAGCACCAGAAAAGGTACAGTAATACAGGATCTTTCACAGAATGTTCAAGAGTGAGTTTCTAATACTTATACTACAGGGACATGCACCTCTTCAGAAAATTTGTAAAAATAACAAGTGCAAAATGTTAAATCCAGAAGTAATTTTATCTGAAATGCAGCTTAAACAATTGAATAGTTGTTCACCTGAAATGCGCAAACATCCAACGAAAATGGCCCAGCATGGCCAGGTGGTTAAGGCACTCGAATCATAATCTGAGGGTCGCGGGTTCGAATCCTCGTCACACCAAACATGCTCGCCCTTTCATTCGTGGGGGCGTTATAATGTGACGGTCAATCCCATTTTTCGTTGGCAAAAGAGTAGCTCAAGAGTTGGCGGTGGGTGGTGATGACTAGCTGCCTTCTCACTAGTCTTACACTGCTAAGTTAAGGGACGGCTAGCGCAGATAGCACTCGAATAGCTTTGCGCGAAATTCAAAACAAACGAAACCAATGAAGATTCAACAAATCATGATTCTGTCGTAACACAGCATGGGCAGTTAGACTTAAATCATCATAAATGTGCGTGCTATACTACAGTAAAGTAATAGCTGTATGCCGAGTAACTTATCATTAAATATTAGATTATATAAATTAAACAACTCTCTACAACAAACAGTACGTGAGCCATTTTAATAATTGGCTATCATTTACGTACATGTAGGGAGTTTCAAAAAGTAAATAATACCGTGGGAAGCTTAATGGTACGCTGCTAAAAAAGCGTGCTCTGTATCCTGGAGTCGAACATGAGACAGACTTTAAAACTGAGTCAAATCTCGCTACTCGGCCAGATAATGTCTCAGAGTTTGCAGTGGGTGTTGTTGACTAACTGCCTCACCTCTAGTCTATCAGTTGAAAACCAGGGACAACTATGCACATATAGTCTACATGTAGCGTTGTGGAAACATCTGAACTAAAGAAAAACGTTGTTTATTTGTTGAATTTTGCGCAAAAAGCTATACGAAAGCTACCACGCTAGCCGTCCCTAATTTAGCAGTGACAAACCAGAGGGAGGGTACTTAGTCATCACCACCCACAACCAATTGTTGGTCTACTCTTTTACTTACGGATAGTGGGATTGACCTCACATAACGCCCTCACAATTGAAAGGGCGAGGATATTCGTTGACGACATTCGTACCCGTAACTCGCAGACTGAAAATCGTGTACCCAAACCACCAAGCCACAGCAGGCCTATCAAGGACATACTTTCCACGAAGCAGCAAAATAACCCAGCGAAGAGGTTGAGACGACAAGGCAACGTTTCTTGTTTATTTAAATTAGTATTATTTATAACAATGAACAAATACACTTCGCACATGATTCAACCCCTTCGTGAGCTCCAAAATATAAGAATAAATCCACAAAAAACTATAGTACTTAAAAAAACAATTCACCTTCCTCTCCGAAAAAAAGCGAGTACTTAATGTAGAATAATTAAGTTAAGAGGCATTACAACTACCTCTATTCCATTTTAATAACAAGGATTTCTCAGATTGTATTCAACATACCGTATTTTACGCCTTGTAAGACGCTACATCGTAGAAGACAATTCTAAGAAAAAAATATTACTCGGCAACCAACATCTCGATGCAACCTTGACTTTTTTTTTTTTCAATCTACTGAATAAATACAGTCAAATACATCACATTCTACACACTATATAGACAACATTAGTTAAACTGAATGTTTTATTTTATTGAAAATACTTTTAATTGGTAAGTAATGAGATTACGATCTGTATGAGAGGTCGTTTTCAGTAGCTCCTAAGCTAACCTCTTGCCTTAGCCCATCACTTTTGTCTTGGAAGACGTACAGGGATTTTTGAGGAAAAACTGCGTCTTACAAGGCGTAAAATACGGTTATCGTCAGGCTCACAAAGGTCGAAACGTTGTTCGCTCCTCTACATAACAAATGTTCTCAACCCATACCAGCCGTTTTTAAATATATATTTTTCTCTACAAGTGGGTTTTCTCGTAATCACGGATTATTGCTCACGAACAATTTCTCGTGCACACACGGATAATTTGTTTTAATCAACAGGTTTAAAAGCGTTTCTGCGTCTTCGTTCTAGATAACTCTCTTAAAATATAAATTTAACATTACTCATAGTTGTTCCTCATTTCGAACTATAGTCAATGACGAAAGTATCGAACCAGCGGCACCGCTGCTACAAGCGTAAGCTGACTCTTGAGTTTAACAATGGCTCTACACATCTGTGCCCTGACACCAAACAACCGACCTGCGTATAAGTTTATACCATATCTACTTCCGCAGAGTACACCGAAAAGTGTTCCGTTTCAAGAGTAAATTAAACCAAAATTAAGAGTGACAAATTTTTATTTTTTGCCTTTCAAGTTCATACGTCATGTCGTGTTGTAACCTATAGAGGGCATGATTCTTCTTCTCATTCAAGACATGCGCACGTTTTACTGGCGTCACGACAGTGCAAACTGCAAAGTTAAATGTCCCTTAGGTGACGTCATTTAAGGATCTACTGACTTACTAACAGCGCTTTATTGCAGTGGTGCGAGAGGTTAAAACAGGTGAGCTTTTCCAGGCAACTTTTGACCCCCTTTCAGGGAAATAAGTATACTTGGTACGCTTAGGTCATTTTTTGCGAAAAAATCTAAATACGTATCTCGTGTAATCACAGGCTAACATATAATAAATTAGTTTCTATACTATAATTACTACAAATAATACAAATGGTTTGAAAATACTATACGACTCTGAAACTAGTCTGATTAAAAAATAAACAAACAAAATACAAAAAAGTGGAAAAAATTACCACGTGTATTTAATTAACAGCTTATTTTATCCACTTTTTTACGCAATTACCCCTGTGGCAAATGCTTAAACGATAATAAAACCGAAATTAAACAGATCACGCTGTAAGTCATGACTGTTGCGTTACCTTATTGATAGCTGATTGATCAGGGACAATGTTTGTGAGCCAGGCATGACCAGATGTGTTAAGGCGTTCGACTCGTAATCCGAGGTTCACGGGTTCGAATCCCCGTCGCACCAACATACTCACCCCTTTCAGCCGTGGGGACGTTATAATGTCACGGTCAATCCCACTATTCGTCGGTAAATAGTAGCCCAAGAGTTGGCGGTGGGTGGTAATAACTAGCTGCCTTTTCTCTAGTCTTACACTGCTAAATTAAGGACGGTTATCGTAGATAACATTCGTGTAGCTTTGCGCGAAATTCAAAACAAACAAATTCATTAGTAGAACAGCTTTGTTATCCTTCTATAAAACTGCAAGAAATAAAATAAAGTTCCCAAAAACATAAAAGATATATTAATTTTCTGTATTTATAATAATTATATATTTTTCAATAACCAGGTTTTTAAAGAAGTGATAGGAGTTCCAATAGAAGCTAACTATTTTACTTGTATAGCAAATTTATATCTTTACTATTATGAGAACAGATTTATTGAAAACTACACAAATCCTAATATTTTTACTTTAACTTAGATATATAGCTGGATCTAATCAGTATAAATAATCCTAAAATAAATAATGTTATTTATTTATCCAAAATAATTAGAAATAGAAAATACTTCAATATCTAATATTATTTAGATTTAGAAATTAAAATAATTGATGTAAATATTTTTGTAAAAAGCATATTTTGCCTTTCCAATTCATGGTTTACTCTCCTTACACCATAATGTTCCATAATTATCTATTATACACATTATAATTTCGCAGTTTCTCAGATATTGTAAAATTTGTAATAAATTACGATATTTTATAGGTACTGTTGAAATGCTGATACAAAAATTAATAGTTAATGGATTTAACAGGGAAACTTTAAATACAAATTATTCTGTAGCAAATGTGAGAACGTATTAAATAAATATAAATAAATAAAAATTAGAGAAATGTTAATAAAAATTTCTAATAACTATTTTTAGTTATGAATGTCATTTAACAACTTAGCACTACTTTATGCGGATGTACACCTTGCTGCATATAAAGGCTTGTTTAGAGCATGATAGTCACAGTAGACTTGATTAATGGGTGGTAGTTGGAAGCTATATTAGTTTGGACAGCTGGATAGGATGCTTTAATGCTGGTATAGTTCGTTTGCTGTGCTGTCAATTAGTGCATTTCTACCATATATGGGGCTCGAATGCTCACATCAAGATGTAATTGTCATCTTACTTACCCCTAAATAGTAGTACCTTATTCTTTATTTTTATTGCAATTAATTATTTACTTGGAAGAGCAGTCACATCCCACATCTGTCCTCAGACAGTGAAGGGTAATATAGATATGGGGCGTTGAGAGCTTTAGCACTCACATCTCGCTCTCCTAATTTCCATTTCTAATTCTGTATCTATTGCTATTCTTTATTTCTTATACAGTGTATCCCCACCGTTATGTGGCCCTACTTCCTCAGTCATTTCCAAAACTTAGGATACATTTTATAAAATTTTATAATCTCACACTGTAGCTAGTACCCTGGGATTTTTTCAATTGATGCAGCGCTTTTTGATTTTGTTCTGGCTTCTTTTCAAACAACGTTATATATATTTATGAACTTGCAGTTATACATTTATTTTGATACCTACGTTTGTTTCAATTTGATGCGTGTGGAATATGTATAGCGCAAGTCCTACCTGTTATCTAAAATTGTAAAAGATTCGTCAGAGTAGGAATCAACAAGTTATACGGAAACGCTAGTATGTTCAAACATTGTTGAACGTTGTAGAAACTCGCATTACGCTGCATAAACCCAAACGCCAAGAGACAGAATATTATTTGCCAGTTACAGTCAGTGTGTTATAGGCCTTGGGTGTTCGGAAGTCACTGTACACTTATATATTTTTTAACAGACATGCTTCAATATAGAATACAGGAGGTAAATATGAATGCCAATTATAAACAATGTTGAAAGTGATCCCCGTTGGCATCAATACAGGCCTGGATCCTTCTTATTTTGTTTCTAAACACCGCTATCAGTTGCTGGCTTGAAATAGACTGGATTGAATATGATTACAAAACTGCACAGTGATTTTCCGAACACCCTGTATAACTGTGATTTAACGCTTATTAATCTGAAAACTACAGAGGACAGTAAATATATTCCTCAGCAAGAAGTGAGTTTGTAACCGGTATGAGGCTAATAACCTAGCTAGCTTAAGCAAGGTGCGACAATATTAACTCAGAATTTTGTTTGTTTTCGAATTCCGAGCAAAGCTTCCATCAAAAAAGTAATTATTCTATAGTACTACACTTGAATCTATAGATTGTATAATTCTCACCTCAGCTGTAATATTTTGGCTGCGGAACTACTTTGGGATTGTTGCGCATATCGGTTGTGATGTTTCTTCTCCAAACGTTTACAGCAACACTGCCAGTTAGAGAACGTATCCTTACGTGCCATAAATAGATTCGCTACCCTTTGCATAAGCCTGTGCGACACTTGTAATGTCCTAGTCGTCCCAAGGATACTTACGACGAGCGGTTTGGTTTGTTTTTTTCAATATTCGTGCAAAGCTACATGAGAACTATCGGTGCTACCAGTCTCTAATTTATGTGTATAACCAGGTGAGGAAGGCAATTCTTGGGCTACTGTTTATACCAACGAATAGCGAGATTCACCGTTACATTATAACACCTACACGGCTGAAAGGGCAAGCATATTTGGTGTTACGGGGATTCAAACCTGCGACCCTCGGAATACGAGTCGAGCGCCCTTCTCATCAGGCCCAACTCGGAAATAGTCTGCTCGTCGATAAAATATTCAGTTCCAGACCAGTTAGAAGACTCCGTATTGTTTGCAAGTTTGAAAAACTGTTGTACATAAATCATTATTTGTAATAACCGTTATCATAAGTCGTATCGTTCTTTGTATTAAGAAAGTTGGGCGTACCAATCTTGTGGGAAGATATCGTAAATTTGGCACAAATTAACATTTAACTTCAAAATTAAAATTTCAGGCTATTTGAAATCTTAATACTAGTATACGAAATACAATAAATCGGAGACTCGTCAGAGATTAATTATAATACGTAACAATATATACTTTGTCTTACGATCTGAAGAAAACACTAGTCTATCCTCGCTTACTTCCGCAATTACTCAACGACTAATCCAACATCATCTGATATTTCATTTAATATCTTTCTAACCAAAATAGCGGCCTAGTATTCAGTATATCGAATTAGGATTTGATAATCTATAGTTCGAGACAAGGTAACACTAAACATGCATCACACTTATAGTTTTGAATGCGTTAGAAGAGTAACATTCAGTTCCAATATTCGATTTAAAACGACGGGTTACCTTCCCTCTCGCCAACAGTTCAAAATTAGGAATAGCTTTGCCTAAACCTCGGGGGTCTCCGACCTGGTCGTTTAAGCTAATTGTGTATGTAAGCGTTCTTTAGGTAAAGAAAAACAACCAACAAACAAAAGCGTGTCTTCTCTGCAGTTGTTTACATTGTTATAAAAATGTTTCTTTCTTGAATTAAAATAAGCACGTTATCTGTGTTCTATTACATTGTTGTTCAATTTATATTGTTACGCTAGAATTAATCCATTGTTCCGTAATTCTATCAACTCTACTTTACAAAGAGAATTTCGCCTTCTCTTGTTTCTTTTACATCGCCTGTCATGGACGAATCCAACATACTACGAAAATGTATGCAGAAATTTATAAATGACACGTTTGGAAGAGAGAAAGAGGCGGTAAAGCCATTCCGGGGAGCCGGGGGAGACACGTCCTTTGGAATAGTATTATAATATTCACTAAATATAAAAGTATGCTATTTACAGTTTAGTTATTTTTACCATATATTTTTAATCCTCAACTGCCGAAAACGGTGGTGGTCAAAATGACCCATGTGTAATAATAAAGGTAAAAAATATTACCTTTATAATATGGTTGGGTCAGAATAACCCATTAACAACAAACAAATGATAACAACAGCAAGGAAGAGAACCACGAGAACCCCTCCACTCTACTCAGCAGTCAAGAACCGATTGAGGACAGAATACAGAAAGTAACAGCAGAGTAGAACTATCCGAGTTGGAAGATCAACTTGATGGATCATTCTGGTTCCACCCGACGCGTCGAGGGTAAAAACATTAAATATGGTCTTCAAGTAAAAGCAACTTTTGACTTTATCTTCGTTACAAATACCCTTGATTCAACAACCGTGTTGTCGCCAGTGCCACCCACAAACGTATGTTTACCGTACCATTCACGTACAATTACATACGGTAATAACGACCATAATAATCAAGTGGAAAATACACCACCAGCCTTTCTAAAGAAGCCCTAGGTTCCAATGCTGACCTCTGTTACCATAAAGTCCTTTTCTGAGGACAGCAGTATCGAATTTCTTCTTTAAACCATGGTTTTTGTTTTCCAGGACTTCCCTGAGGACGACAACAAATTAGCAGCCACAACCTAGAATATAAAGTAATTACTTGCTACTAAGAATAAAGAATTATTTTTTTAGTCTTACTGTTAAAGCCCCATCCAAAGGTCTACTTGTTTGTTTTTGAATTTAGCGCAAAGCTAGACGAGAGCTATCTGCGCCAGCTCTCCCTAATTTAGCAGTGTAAGACAACAGAGAAGGCTGTCATTATCACCTACCGCTAACTCTTGGGCTACTCTTTTACCAACGAATAAAGGGACTGACCGTCACATTATAACGCCCCCACGACTGAAAGGGCGAGCATGTTTGGTGCGACGGGGATTCGAGTGCCTTAACCACCTGGCCATGCCGGGCCCTATTAAGAGCACATTCAATCTACAGTTTGCTTAAGATGTATTTTGTAAACCTTATAACACAAATAACCGAATTGGTATTTCAACTAAAACTTAAGAAATACAAAACGCGTTTGAAGAATAATATTTCACCGTTTCATTTTAAAAGTAGATTTTAAGTTAACAACGTAATATACATCTTATTTTATTTTTTAATTTCACATAAAAATAGTTAAATATTTAAAGGCATAATTAGATTCCATTAAAATTACGTGTCTCGTAGGCTTCGTTAATTAAACGTGTTTACGTTTTATGTATTTTTTAAAATGTTAAGTGATGAATTTGTTTCAGAAATTTGCACAACTTGTCCAAATTTTAACTCAAGCCTGTTATAGGCTGTATCTCTATACTAATATGTTTGTTCACTAGGGGGAGGTTCCCTCTACGTGACGTAATGGTCGATAAAGTCGAGAGACTTGCAAATCCGTGCAATTTTTAGGTTTCTCGTAGTACGCAAAACACACTGGTGCAATATAACATTGGCATACCTATTAAGTTAAAATTATTTGATCAGCTCGCTGTCTGTTAATCAGTGATTTTTAGTTGGACAGTCAGCATATTTGTATCGATCTTTCAGTGGGAAAAATTTGAAAATAAGTTAGAGTTTATTTGTGACTTAGGATTAACATTAGTCTCGAATTTAACTTAGTTGAAACGTTGTGAAGTTACAGCTACCTATAAAACTCTATTTAAAACGTAAATTAATTCGTTATCATTAAATAAACTGGACCCTGTTTTACGATTACCAAATATAGTAAAACAATCTACCCAATGACAGCACAGGTTAAAACAACACTAAGAAGGTAGCTAGGCAACAGCACCTACTAGCAGCTTTCGGGCTACTCTTGTTTGATCGAATAGTAGGATTTAACCCTCATTTCTATGGAGCATCCGCGATCTCGCAGTGCGGAGCACGTTTTTGCATCGACGGATTATAAACCGTATATTTCAGATTCAAGATTTGGTCATACTTAGCTCTCTTAGCACTAGAATATAAAGTAAAACATAACAGTAATTGCATGCATGGAAACGTTTGACATTTTGTTGTTGTTAATAATAAAGCTACATAAGCTCCCTTATTGTTAGTGACACTGGCTTAGTTACCGAGGGCGAAAGTCGCGTAATCTTAATTACTATACTTAAATTCGAGTTTATATGAACTATATTAGCTCAGTTTAAAAAGTTCAATATAATCAATTTATGCGTGCATTGTTTATTTTTCCAAACTTTATGTGCAGCGCCCCCTAACTTAACATTATTTTTCTCGATGTCACCCTCATTCATAGGTGATACCCATAGCACTACCAAACATGGTTGCCAACTGGCCTACTGGTGGGATTTATTTTTCTTTTGACATAAAATAGTTTTTTATATCTTTAGTCTACACTATCTTGTCATCTTTTTTTTTTTTTTCTTTCCATTATTATGGTTGAGTTCTGCGGAAAAAAGACCATGCCGACCAGGGGAAGCGCCCAACAGTTTAAAACCACTTAATTTAAGTGAAAAATATTATTATATTTACGAAAAAAAAGATGTACTTACACTTAAAAAAACTAGTTTTTGGAAAGGACTTCCATCCCACGACCACCCATTTGAGTATTTCTTTTTTCTGTATTTCCTAGAAAGTTCTCGTTTCGATAGTGGCAGGCTGCCGTTTAACTTTAAACGTCTTGCACTCTTATTGGACAGTTTAACTTTAGTCCCGCGCCGTTTTGTAACTTGGTGTTCTTGTTTGATTACGTAGTTAACCGTTTTTGATTGGTTGCGTTTCATTTTTGTTTTGCTGGCTTTAACAACCTGGAAAGAACCTTCACATTCCTTTAACGAACCTTTGAGTGTCTTATTGTTTGAGCTACTGTTCTGATTCGTAGAAGCCCTTTTCTTAGTTCTTCGCTTATTTTTCAACTCTTTAGTCTTTTCGGAAGCCAATGTATGGTTAACAAAATTTTGTTTCCTGTGGTTGGGTGTGCATAACGTCTTCCGATTTCCATTTGGTGTCGAACAATTGGGTGTATCCTGTCTAGGCAGACAGATTGGTAGTTCCTTTTCCAAAGATGACCTCAGTCGCCCGATTAACAGTGTACAAGGATTGGAGCACGGTGGCGCTTCGCAGTCACACTGTCTTTTGACGGCAACAGCTTTATCTGTGTCTGACCTGGGAAACTTAATCTTATCACCTCTAATATTATGTTTATTTGAAGAATGCTGGGAGTTTTGCCGGTATGGAATGGCCTCTGAAGAGCCCACTGGTTCTGCTTTTGGCACCGAAAGGAATGAAACTTCGGGTGAAGTCGGTTTGGTCATTTGAGTTCTTGTGCCTTTTGGTCGCTCGATGATCATTGGTGTTAACTCGTGGTAGGCGAGGTCTGGAGAATAATTACGAGTAAGGTTCTTTCCTTGGTGCTCAATACTCTCACGTTTTGGATGTTGCTGAACGGGTGAAATGTGCGACTGACAATGGGAACTTGTACCACAAAGAGAACCGTGAAAATTGGAATGGGCACTTGTAGGTAGCTGTGGAAGAGAATGACATGACGGGGACAGTTTCTCATGTTGTTGGGGAAGAACTAAACTATTTTCGTGAGGGCAAAATCCACTTGTTGGATTGTTTGGAGGTAAAACATCAGATGGAACGGAGTACTGCTTGGGTGTTTGTTTGTAATCTGATACATGTCGAGAGCAACAGTAATGAGGGTCTTGAATAAAGCCATGCGGAGGAACGTTCTTTGAGGTTACTAAATCTTGGGGATAATGTAGACGTGGAGAATCTGTACTATCATTTTGTATAAGTTGTTGGGCATTGAGAGGCAACTGATCTTGAGAATAACCAGGAGAATAATTATTATTCTGGGGGGCATTTTCTTGGAAAAGAGGAAGAGGTTTTGCTTTATGAGACGTGTTTTTGAGCGTGTGGTAAGACAGAGAAGGGATATCATGTGGCACATTATCGCTGAAGCAGTGGGAGGGATTGTCAGTAAATTTCTGTGGAGAGCGAGGCTGAGATGTGGGTTCCACGAGGCACGATGAAGCGGAAACATGCTGGGAAAGGCACTGTTTCCCCATGGAGTAGTGGTTACGTGGCTGGGGAGGTTGGGCTGGTTTTGAGAAGTGCTGACGCCGGGTTGGATGACAAAGAACTGGTTTATGAACCAGATATGGATCAAGAACAGGTTGTATGATGGATCCAGCCGGCTGGTAATAGCCATCTGGAAGAGAACAAGGAAATTGAATTATCAGTTACTAAAGCTAATAAAATATTACCTTTCCAAGTTAAACAAGATAATTCTCTTTAGAGAGTCTGCGCTGTCAAAAATAGTAATTAAAACTGGGAGACAATATCGTACTGTGACATTTCTAAGCACTTAAATGCCTATAAAACAAGGATCTTATGAAATTACTATATAATAAAATTAGTAACCATTGATAGTTTAAGATATTCCTCTTTAAGACGTGTGCAATTCAGTATCAACTCAACAAATAAAAATCCATTTGAATGTTAGTTTGGATAATGGCTGACGAGGTCTGAAAGAACAAAGTTCTGCAACTTAAATATTACTGGTCAGTTACCAGACGTGATTACATTTCGTAACAGCTAATTATGATGTTACTTCTCACTATACCGAGTTTGATTCAATCAGTTTCGAATGTTGTATCCTACCACAAAAACAAATTTTCTGTAGGGGTCGCTTTAACCTTTTTGTAAAACCACCCTTCACTGTTTAGTTTTTATATATATGTAAGGAATGTTTGCTTTAGATTCTTATTTCCAAGAAGAAATAGGATACGTGCACGTTTCAAAATTTTATTTCGAGATACTATAATTATTTGACAGTACTTAAACGATTTAGATTTTAAAAGATTCATTGCCAATGGAATTATGAAAAAAACAACAAAAAAACCTAAATTTATCCAGATATAGATTCTGGAAACAGAACAATATTTTCATCTGAAGGGAAATAGAATCAAATATCACCAGTGACAGAAATATTAATAGCATATTACTGCTGATAGTATCTTGGCGAAAGTATTCCATTGTTAGCATCTCATAGTTGATTTTAATATCGAATGAATCAAATTAATACAATCTGATCGAAATGGCTAAGCTAGCTATTAAGAAACCGTTAACCAATCATTACACTGCACAACAATTTTTTTTGAAAAGTTTTTGCTGATTGTGACAGGTATGCACAAATATAGTTTTGGTTTTGCTTCATCACGTAGAAACTGAGAAATAGACAGTTGACTGTTTACCGGCAATAACATATTTAATTACGTTTGTTTTTAATACGCTATTAAGTTCAACATGATTAAAAGTATTTTGCTCCTAATTTTCGTTTGTATTCAATGTCCGGTGCATCACGTTGCAGTGTCCAACAGTAGTCAGCAAGCATTGACGGATTCCAGTTGCCCTGATATCGTTTTTCTATTGTAGCAATGTCCTGGTGAAACCTTTCATCGTCTTCGTTACTGACAGCAACAAGATTTGCAGGGAAGAAATCCAAGGGCGAGTGAAGGAAATGAATCTTGAGTGACATGTTGCACTTCATTGTTTTGTATGCTTTGAAAAGTTTATCTACCAGCTGAAATGTAATGTGGGGCTCTGTATTTGCCAAGAAAATTGTCAACAACGTCTTTGAAGGCTTTCTAGGCAATCTTTTCCGACCCAACAAAAATGCCCTCTTTGATCTTGGCCTCAGTTATTCTTGGGAACATTTGTCTTAAATAACGAAAACCTTCGCTTTCTTTGTTCATTGCTTTCACGAAATTCTTCATAAGTCCCAATTTTATGTGAAGAGGAGGCAAAAATATCTTTGTCGGGTCGACAAGCGGTTCATGCGCCACATTTTTCTGTCCTGGAACTAACATTTTATGGAGTGGCCAGCTCTGTCTAGAATAATGTGACTTTTTGGTACGACTGTCCCGTTCACAGATGAAACAACAGTACTTTGTACAGCCGAGCTGCAGTCTCATAACAGAGCAACAACTTTCAGATCTCCACAGATATTCCAGTTGTACTTGCTGTACTGGATGTGCTTCAGCAACATTTCCATGTTCTCGTAGGTTTCTTTCATGTGTGCTGCATAGCCAACAGATATTGAAGGGTGAACGTTGTCATTGTGTAACAGAACAGCTTTGAGGCTTAACATTGATGAATCAATAAAGATACGCCACTCTTGCGGGTCATGGTCACAACTCAAAGCGGAGAAAAATCCTTTGATGTCAACACAGAAACAGAGACTGTCAACTTGTGCAAAGAATTTGGTTATATCATCTTGGCGGCTTCGAGAAACAAAAATTTTCGTACCTGGTGACAGCAAAAACAAATTCCTGCAGTCTCGAACCCAGCAATTCGGCTTTTGCTTTTGATAGACTCAAATCTCTGACAAGATCGTTTAATTCTGACTGTTATGAGATGTGGATCGCCTGAGGAGCAGGTTCAAAATCAGAATCAATGTCACTGCCAATCCCTGTATTGCAGTTTCTTCATCTGGTTCGTCTGAGGTCCATTTCTCTCGTGGTTTCAGAATTGGAAGACTGTCGTCATGTGGCACGGGTCTCATTGCTGAAGGCAGATTAGGATATTCAATTGACTTGTTGTTTTTGGCAGAAAAACAACACATTAGTCAAACAGAAGTAACAGTCCGTCACATGGTCTTTTTCTGTTCTCTCCATATCATCGGGACAGCACACGGCATTGTCTTTCGAGTGCCTTTGAGACTGACTGACAGCACATGTTGCACAACAAATTGATCACCAATTTTACAGCCGATGTACAGATTATATGCTTTCTTCACAAGAGCAGGCATTGAGCGTCTCTGATGAACAAGCGTATATTCGCCACAAATATAGCAGAATGTATCGCGGCTGTTATGACATTGACGAGACATTATTGACCGACACCAATCGTCCTGTAAAATGTCTATAACATTTAACTTACTTGTTACAATGCTACTGAGGCAATGCTATATTCTGAAACAATACGTACACACTATAAGGTCTATATTAATCAATGAGCAACATCTGTATATGGAAGCCACTTTTATAGCCTGCTGAGACACTGTCAAGCTGGCTCCGGCCTGTCAAGGCATGGCTGGGCTGTATTCGTCCACAGAACAGCTTCCAACCTGGCCTGATTTCATGCCTGGACGTGCCCAGACTGCACAAAATATTGTTCATAGGTTTCTTACAGAAACGAAAAAATTTTGACACAAATATAAGAAAAACATGACAAAACTGAAGATTTCGATGAAACGGTACGTGATGGGCAAATTTGGATATGATTTTCATGATCAGCAGCCAAAAATCAATAAGGAACACCCAACAGTGTTCAAGAAGCAAAAAAACTTTGTTATGCAGTGTTATCGAGTTATTGTGAACTTATTTCACAGCAAACTGTAAACTCGGTATACACATGAACCGAGCACTCGCATTGTGGCGTGACATTGGTTTGGTTTGAATTTCACGCAAAGCTACACGAGAACTATCTGTTCTAGCCGACCCGAATTTAGCAGTGTAATGCTAGAGGGAAGGTAGCTGATCATCACCACCCACCGCCACTTATTGGGCTACTCTTTTACCAACGAATAGTGGGATTAACCGTAACTTTATAACGCCCCACGACTGAAAGGGGCGAACGTTGGTGACAGGGATTCGAACCTGCGACCCTCAGAGTACGAGTCGAGTGCCTTAACCACCTGGCCACGCCAGGCCGGCGTGAAATAGTACACGACAGGATTAAGTTTTTTGATATAAAATTAATGCTGGCAGAGCCCCAATAGTAAGAATTAATTATTAAAGTAAGTGTTACTGAAAACGAGTGATTGTTGATATTTGGATTTAAGGTATATATATATATAGGCAGTAACGTTCCAAAAGTGTTTTGGGAGTAATGTCAAATAACACTTCACAATAGAAATGATATAAAGGTTCAAACGCACCTTGATAACTGATAGTTATAATGTTCTGTACTAACATAACGTTAAAAAATGTGCGATTTAACTTCTGATCAAAGCAAGTCATTATCACACACACATACACACACACACACACACACACAAGATTGGTATTAAAACTTAACTAAGTGATTAATATAGCTAATCAAATACACCAGTCTAAATTTGTGTGTAATATCATAATACAAGAAATTCTACAGGTTAGAATGCAATGATTGAATCAACAGGTGGGTACCTCGTAGTTAGCAACATACTCGGCCATAATTCCAATAATACCTCACAAGGTTCGGCCAGTCGGTGAATGATCCAGATCTCAATACACCATGAAATTTCCACTTGTACTTGCTATACTTGTTATTAAGTACAGAAGAAGAAATATAAAAAACAAAACTTAATAAATTTGTAGACCTAAGTCATAAGAATAGCTTGTTTTTTTTAAGCAAACGAGGGCGTGCGTTGTGGGAAAATAACCACTTTTTAAAGTTTCGCATAATATAAAATCCCGTCAAAATACATGCAAAGTAGGAATGTACATTTGAGACAAACAACGGCCTCATCACGACTGTTTTTCTACACAACTCTCTAACTAAGGTATTTTATCTAAGAATTTTCTGATAATATGTATTAGGGCGCACACGACCAAACCCCTTTTAATTTGCTGGAATCTGAACTTCTTTATCACAAGACCCGGCATGGCCAGGTGGTTCAGGCGCTCAACTTTCAATCTGAGGCTGGCGGATCCTAATCCCCGTCACACCAAACATGCTCGCCCGTTCAGTTGTGGGGGCATTATAATGTGGCAGTCAATCCCACTATTCGTTGGTAATACAGTAGCCCAAGAGTGGTTTCATATAATTTTGAATATTATATAATTTTGATACCAATACAAATGCATTTTTAATATTTCCTTATTCACTTTAGGAAGTTACAAGTTCCTTATTACTTCAGATCTTGTTTAGTGTACTGAGTTTTTTGTTTTTTCAATTTTGAAATTACTTACAGAATCTATAATGTTTTTAATAAATATATAATTTGTTAGTTATCTAAATTTTGAAAATGTAATTTAATATGTTCATATTATGATAATTATAACTTGCTTTAATAATAAATCTTTTGCAACTGTATTATAACTAAAGTTTGTTAAATATGTACATACCCCCCCAACAGGTGGGTACCACATTGTATAACTAAATCAAACCAAACATAATTTATTTTATTCCAGCTAAATATTTTGTATAGCAAAATCTCACTATTTATATCTTTAGTTTTTCCCCATTATTTTTGTGTTCCCAATTTTATCTGATTTAATATTACTCCAAGATATTTAACACTTAGACTTTTGTACAATTGAAGTATATGTTATCATTTTTAACAGATGTTTTCAAATGTATTTCTCTTAAATCATTCGCTTGTTTAAAATAATTATACCAGATTATTCAGAGAAAAACCACATGTAGACTGTTTTCTTTACATTCAAACAAGCTCTTTATATATTTTAAGGCACTTAAGTTTTAATAAGCTCATTTTCAGAATTTCTGCTATAAATAAATACCGAGTCATCTGTAAAACTTCCAATTTCTCCAGATATCATTTAAATATAGCAGAACATCAATGGTCCGAATACTGATTTCCTGGCCCGGCGTGGTCAGGTGGTTAAGGCACTTAACACATAATCCGAGTGTCGCGGGTTCGAATCCCTGTCACACCAAACATGCCGTGGGGGAGTTATAATGTGACGGTCAATCCCAGTCTTCATTGGTAAAAGAGTAGCCCAAGAGTTGGCAGTGGGTGGTGATGACTAGCTGCCTTCCCTCTAGTCTTACAATGCTAAATTAGGGACGGTTAGCACAGATAGCCTTTGTGTAGCTTTGTGCAAAATTCAAAAACAAACAAATACTGATCCCCGATGAGCTCCACCTACTAATTTCTGTTTGATATATATTATTTAAAACAATACTACTTACTCCAATTATACGACTATTTTAGATAAATAGTTTAGTGTCAACAGCTCTCAATACAAGTTTGTTATAGCTTTAACTTATTTTTGTTTAGGCTTGTTTTTAACAAAAATGCTGCACTAATTGAAAAGATCCTAAGGTACAAGCTATAACGTGGAATTATGAGATGTACCTGAGGTTTTCGAGGTGATTGCCGATGTAGGACCCCCCACATTGCGGTGGGGATACACTGTCTATCAGTCTTACTCTCCAGTCGCCAGTCTCGCATAAGAAATAGAAGAGTAGGAAGAGATATTTAAGTAGTTCGTTTGCTGTGTTGTCAATTAGTGCCTTTCTACCATACATGGAGCTGGAATGCTAACTTCAATAAATACGTTTTTAGCTTGCATACCCCCAAATAGTAGTACCTTAAATTCTTTTTCTTGTTTTTATTTCAATTAATTTTCTTTACTTGGGAGAGCAGTCGCTTTCCCACAACTCACTGCAGGCAGTGAAGTGTGATATAGATGTGGCTTGAGCACCCACATCTTGTTCTCCTAATTCCTATTACTATATCTATTGCTACTCTTATTTCTTATGCAAGACTGACGAATGGAGGTTAAGACTGATAGACGGTGTATCCCCACCGAAATGTGTATCCTACTTCCTCAGCCACCTCCAAAACCTAGGGTACATCTTATAACTTGTACCCTGGGATATTTTCAATTAGTGCAGGTTTTTTTTTTTGTTTAATTTATGTTTGTTTTGGCCTGTTTTTGAGTTATAACAAACTAATATAATTAGTCAGAGGTTTGGATTTGCTGTGTTTAAGTCCTTTGTGATTTTTGCTTATTTAACTTCATTAAAATGTATTTATTTTCACTACCCCCCCACAGAAAAAGGGCATATGATATGATATTTTGTCATCATTAATTGATTGCAATAAGTTAATCTATTTTCATGTCTTCGCGATATCCAAAGAGACAATTTAAGAAAAAAAAAACTTGTTGAATCTAAATATTTTAAACCCGGCATGGCCAGGTGGCGTTCGACTCGTATTCTGAGGGTTGCGGGTTCGAATCCCCGTCGCCCCAAAGATGCTCACCCCTTTCAGCCGTGGGGGCGTCATAATGTTACAATCAACCCCACTATTCCTTGATAGAAGAGTAGCCCAAGAATTGGCGGTGAGTGGTAATGACTAGCTGCCTTCCCTCTAGTCTTACACTGCTAAATTAGGGACGGCCAGCGCAGATAGCCCTCGAGTAGCTTTGCGCGAAATTCAAACCAAACAAACTAAATGTTTTATTATTGTTGTTTCTTTAACAATCTTTCTCAATAATCCTTTGAAATAACCGATAATGAAGCAATCTAACTTGTTCCCTCTTTCTAACTTTAGTGCAACGAGTTTGTTTTTTTTAAATACCTAGGAAAATTCCCTGTTCCGTTGATATAAAAATTAAATGCGCTATTACCGGTGTCAGTTTTTAAAATGTTAGTTTTGAGTTTCTGCTATAATTGTCTTTTCCTGCAGCTTTACTGTTTTTTTAAAAGATTTTAGTTTTTATATTCATCAGTTGATGTAAGATACACTAAATTAGCAAATATTAGTTTTACATCTTGTTTCATTTACTTAGTATGTAATAAAACAGTTACAACTGTTTTTTTTACTTATGTTCCTTTGCAATATTTACAAAATCAGTAAATGAATTTACATCTAATTAGAGTTGTTCTGAAACCTAATACGCTTGTTTTTTTTTGCTGTAATGCTTTCAAATGTTTCGGTACACTGCGAGTATTTCCCTATAATATCATTTATGTCCAATTATCTTTTTACATTAGTTTTCCCATACATTAATTTTGGTTTATAATACAGTTCTGATTTGTTTTTAACCTACTTAAATAATTTCTATGATTTTAAAATTATATGTTTTAATATTCCTATGCATTTTTTTTCTCTGCTGAATAGATTGTAATAATCTCTCATCCATAATTTAAATGTTTTCTTTCTGTTAATGTTTACATACCTCGCAGGAGATACAATTATATTTTCTAATTTTTTAATGAAACCTCTAAAACATCTTTATGTTAAACTTTTAACAGATGATTTTTATCTTGTTAATTCTGCATTATTATACTTAGTTTTATTCATTAAATTAATTTTTTAAAGCTGCGATAAAGTAGTCTGTCATCCTAGCTTTTAAAACAGCCATTTGTATAGAATCTATTTTATCTGTTCTAATATAAATATGACCATACATGCATTTGACTGTTCTCTTGTAGTTCTCTTGGAAGCTGAAATTCTGATTAACACTTATTAATCAGAAAACTACACGCAATCGATTAGAAAAGCTTATAGAATTCGAACATTACAAATCGTTTAACTTAACGAATTAAAGGTGTACATGCACGCGCATCCCTATCGCTACAGGTCAAAAGCTATTTCATCGCTTTTGTTGACATATATTCAATTGTATGAATTTGTCAGTACGTTTGGTATCAAACTGTAGATTATAATTAAAATTTTAGTATTATACATCAGTCAATTTTTAATTGAAAAGTACATACATAAAACTAGCTAAATATAGATTTTTTTATGTGTCATGTAGTATGGTAAGTGCGGCACTGGTTCAAATTCGATGTTTGATATCAAAATACGAAGTATGAACTCATGTTACCGATATTGAAAAAGTAAAATGCATCTCACAACGGCTGGCATGGGTATTAACACTTTTATTGATAAGGTTAAGAAAGATGACCTAGGAAGGTCGAAACGTTGTTCTCTGCTTATCAGTAAAAGTGTCTAATACCCACGCCAGTTGTTCTGAGGTACAATTTTATTTCAAGTGGGTTTCTCATCAAAAAGTAGAATATAAAATAAACATTTCATATTTATGTGTTGAGATTTGACTTTTGTCTGGAAAACTCCAGTATTTACATTTTATATCAGTTATAGAATATAATGTTCTAAAAGATAACTTACATAACAGAGTACCACTTACTATATTCACTGGGTGTGTAAGGCATTGACGGTGTCTGTCCAAAATGTGGAACACTAAACGCATGTTCATAACTTGAAGCCGGTTCCATCTCAACCATGTTGTTCAAGCCATTTCTGAAAGACTTTGGACTGGACACTGAGACAACTGGACTGGGCGTGGAATAACTGTAAAAGTTTTGGGTGCCACGCATAACAGGACGAGACGCCTGTACAGCGGTGAAGACGGGCTTCTGCGACTTCTGTTTCTGTCTTACCGATGGTGAAAACTCCTGGGTCGTTAAGTTAGGTTTGCAAGTAGTTTCCATCTGGAAGCGATACCTCTGGCTGGCTGCATTAGTTTGGAAGTGACGCATACGAGCAACAGCAACATCGTCAGTGCTTAAAATGCATTCTGTTGTCTTTTGAGGCCCTGTTTCTTCCTTGACCCCCACTTCTTTTCTCGCATTAATGTGCACATTGGTTACCTCTGTGTACTCAGTCACACCTACTTTTCCTAATGTCGTGCTGCTTCTCTCGCTGGTGGACGAAACTGGAATCATAGCAACTGGACCAGACTCTAGGGGTTCTATATGATTATTTTGACGTTTCATACTCAACTGGTTATTCGGCAGATTCAGTATCTTCGAGAGTTTCGCATTTTTCTTATTTCGAACACTTGTTGCCACTTTATCAAATCTTACAGTTTCGTCGTTGTTGTTGTTGTTGTTGTGTGGCGTCACCACTACACGAGTGTTACAAGTAGTCACGCGCATTTCATGTTCTTTAGTGGAGTCAGTGATACTCGAGTGCACAGAGAACGCTTCTAGTCTTTCTTCCTGAAAGTGGCCAATTTCACACTGAACATCTACTGTAGGATAGACCGTTTCTATTTTTTCTCTACGCCACGGTTCCTGAGAATAGCCAGCACACAGAATTGTCTGAGCATTAAGATTTGCCATACGTTTACAAGATCTAGCATCGAAAACCTCTTCACTCGCGATTCCTACACCGCTTATCGGGTGTTGTAGTTTTTCGTTTTGCTGCTTCATATTTTTTGCCTTCGTGACGTTGTTCGACAACTTTCGCTTTCCCGAGATATTTCTGTAGTCCCACTTTCTATTCTCACACAAGAGATCTCCTCTGTCCAAATTAGAAGGTACTTTTGTCCAATTACCTCGGGCATTGCTCTCATACAACAAGCGCACCTTTACCGATGCATTAAGACTCGCTTCCCGATGACCTCTGGTGGTGTGCCAGCGAGATGTACTCTTCTTAATGATCTCTTTATGGTGATCCAGGCTCAAAACTGGCGGTTCAGATTTGAGTTGTTCAGATTTTTTTTCGGAGCATTTGTTGTTAGCACTTCTACTTTTGTTTGGTAATCCTTCAAATAGCTTTCCACTCGTTCCACCGCTAATTCTTAGAGCCGATCTCGTTGTTAGCGTATATCTTGGGAATATGGCACAATTTACTGTAGTAGAAGGTGTTGGGTCAACCTTACTTTTTGGAGAAAACGACCGGTTAACAGAATCTTCACGTGATGGTAGAACTGTCTTCGATTTTCCCTTTATCTGAAAAATTGTCCCGAATTTAGTCGCTGTTTTCCGTGTTGCTTGTTTAATCGCAATAGTTCTACTGCTATTCTTCGAATATCGCTTGCGAGACTTCAGAACATTTATTTTCGTTTTTCGAGACATCTCTTTCTTCCCTTCACAAAACGATTTTTTTAAAGACTCCTTTTTAACAGATTTTCTATTTTTTCTGGCAAACTCACCAATCTGTTTGGTATTTTTCGGTTCATGGCGTGACTTGCTGTTCACTTTTGGAAATGTGATTTCATCATCCCGTTCTCTAACACTAGATGACCTCCTTTTAAGAGCGACTTTCCCGCTAAATGTCATCGCTGTTTTGCCCACTTTCATCGTGCGGTTCTCGAACCTTGGGTTATCTGCTAGTGTTCCGTGCCATTCATCTCTACGTTACTACTTTTCTTTACATTTTTTATCAGCTCTTATACCGGCTACCTACAAACTGGAATCAAAAAAACGAGTAATCAATCTAACACATACCATACTACACATAAGTATTAAATAAATTATTTTATCACGAAATACAAAACTATTCTCGTATTTATCCTTTATGCTAATTCAAGTTGAGAGACTTAGCATGTTTTTGTTTCTATTCCAGTTGATCCGAAACTCTTAAAGAACTCCAGAGTGAAAATGGCAAAATTCTGATTTCTAGACAACATCTCTGACAATACGTGGATGTATAGGATATTAACGTACACATTTATAATTTAAATAATGTAATGTTTACTCTTACGCGTTTTTATTACTTCAACAATTGTTTGGTATTTTCTACGTGAAACTTAAACTGTTCAGAATTCTCAGTTTATCACGTGATGATAAGAATATAAAACAATGACATTGAAACTGTATATGCTTCTAAACGAATGACATCTTACTTACGTGGTCCAATTACCTTACATATAAAGCTAAAGGATGGTTACATTATAGTAAGGCTGACATTATTTTAACTACAGTTATTTCCTACTGGACCAATACCGTTTTCTAGCAAATAGTGCAAATAATAATAATAATTACACGCTGCATTTCCACACATTGTATTCACTGAGAGACCGCATTACAACACAGTATACTTTGTTACGGAAGCATATTTGTGCTAATAAAAGAGTAACTTAATAAACACTGATTTGTGGTCACAGTGAATATTAGTTGCAGTCCAGAACATTCCAACGGAGCATTGGCGCGTCTCTTTCGGGCACGATACGATCCGATAGGCTTGACCAAATGTAGAAAAATTGTACACAAAACTAATATATAAAAGGACAAGTTTATGATTTACAGGAATGTTGTCACATGACAGCAATCAAACGTACAATAGGCTAATGGCTAAAAGGAAAAATCAGACAGGTCACTGTAAAAGTTAGGTCAATAAACTTGACCAAACTTAAGTTACTGGGGCCAACGTTAAGTTTGATGGGAAAAAAAATTGCCTAGTTTAATAATTTTTTTATCGTTTCTAAACAATCTTTTATTTTATGTTTGATACTGGAAAAATATTTCGAATTATTAAACTATCTTCTCAAACTAGTGCATGTTAAGGCATGTAAATTCATCTCTACGCATATGATCTTTGCGTCCGATTTCGAAGAAACGAGAAGTCAGTTTTATATATAGTTCTATTGTACTCATACGAGATACTTAGTTTTGTACCTTCAGTAGAAATTGTTTCAACGTGAAGGTTCAAATACAGTTTTTACTTTGGTTTAAACTTGCTGAATAAGCAAGTAATTTCACTGGACAATTTCTAGCGTAAAAAAAATATTAATTAAACAAGTTTTATGTTCTTTTGCTAACGTTAAGGAAAATATTGGAATTAGCTAAAAATATTTTACGAGACAGAAGTTTGAAAGCTCTGTCCACGATATTAGGGTTAAAACTTCCGGACGGCGGCGCTACATAAAAGACGTAATAGCAACCACTAAAATATATATAAAATAAATACTGTGTAACACTATGCTATACTAAACAGGCATAAACTCTATCCTAAATGCAACGTTTGAAGTCCACCATAGATGATATATAAAATAAAAAATTCATAATATCCTGTGAACATTAGCTCGCTCTATGATCATATGAAGTTTACCTTTTGATACCTTCTAAAAACTTCCCCCTACGAAGACTTGAAACCCGGATTGTAAGTCCGCGAACATACTCTTGTCCTACCACGAAATAAAAGTGCACAAAATGATACAAAATATTTTTTGTGTTTATCTCGTTACAAAAACAAACTTTAACCATACATACTATAACCTCACATTTTTTTTAAGACTTAACAACGCGTGTCCGTCAAAGGTCACATTGAAACGCAGCACTTAGATCTTGTACAGAACAGGCCTACAAGACGTACAGTGTTCTTATATTGTAAGTGAACATGGAATACAATGTAGGCTTTGCAACCGAGTGTTCACTAGCTGTGCAAGTCACTGTTACGTTATCTACTGGGGCCCGAAATTATTTTCATTTGCATTATTTTTAATCGTAAACTATTTTATCTAATTATTTTCAGAGCCCCCAGTTTTTTGTTTTTTTTTCTCTTTCATTTCAGTGATCGGAAACCGAACTTCAGTAAAGATATTAATGATTGACTTCGCTAATAATATTTGACTACGAGACTTCACTTCTGAAACTAAACCTGTAAAATACACTCCCAAGATCGTAGATCATCTGTTAGATTAGGTTAGTTTTATTTCAATAGATAAATAATCTCGACTTTTTAATTTTTCATTTGATGCTGGTGAAAAATGAAATAACATCTTTGAACTCCATTCTTATGATTCTAAGCGTTCTTTACTCGGGTGCAGTAAACGCCGTGTGATGGCGTGGCCATGCAATTATGGCGCTCTACTCTCAGTCTTACGGTCGCGAGTTTTGAGTCCCCGTCACACCAAACACGCTTCAATTGTTTTAACTATTTCACTAGGCTAACGACCGTGGTTTTAAAATAATGTTGTTGTTTTTTTTCAGAGATCCAGATGACTCTTAAGGTAACAACACAAACAAGGAATGAAGGACATTGTGTGCTAACTATGAACTTATTAGCGCAAATCTGAAGGTGGATTAATTACAACAATGAAAGTTTTCTAGTTCATTATATCAAATGCAGCGGAAATGTTGCGTTCACTTTTAAGATGCTTTAACCGATTTTCTTAGGTTACGTAACGCTATAATGGCTTACTAGCTTAAAAATATTGTCTACAGAACGAATTCAGTACGAAGCAAATAGAGAAATGCGTTTCAAGTTATATCAACAACACTGTTGTAGCGTCTTAAACATGAGTGTAGAAAGTAAATCAAAATTAGAGTAAGGTTTATTTCACAGAGTGAATTTCTAGAGCCCTGGAAGTTTTTAGATTCTGGTTTAAATTTTATGTATTGTTCTTCCTTCTTTTCTTAAAAATAAATTTCCTAATTCTGTTTCACTTTCACTGATACAGAATGAAAAATCGAGACCCCCACCCGTTTCCTGCGCTCCTAAAAATTGGTGAGCAGCTGTTTAACTGTCCCGACAAAGCACATACGTACTCCTATAAAAGTCTACAACGACGTTGGTATTTTTTTGGTTCATCTGTTGTAAGCGATATTTAAAAATTAGTTTAGACGTCTGTTAGAGGAAATTGTTACTCATGATGGCGATGCAAGATCTAAAGGTTACTATGACGAAATAAGCGAGGTTTCGTAAAATAAGGTGAGACTAGTGTTCTCTCGCAAGAGTAAATAAAACTGAAATTAAAAGTAATAAATATTTTTATTTCTTGCTTTTCAAGTTCATATGCCATGTTGTGTTGTAACCCAAAATTACATAATTCTTCTCGTGATTCATGGCATACTCACGTTCTAGTGATGTCATTTAACTCTCTGACTTGCAGACAACAAACTACAGAATAGTGTTACGAAATGTTAAAATGGGTTAACCCGTTCAAACGCTCCTTTTTGGGAATCAAGGAAATCACACAAATATGAAACTGAAATGTTACACATATATACTCACTATTGTACGGATAAGACGGTTTATTTTTACTTCAAACATCAATAGATTCAAAATAAGCTTTATTATCCGTGTTGTTTGACAAAATTAGGCCAATACCAAGTTGAACAGAGAGAGCAGTGATAGGATTATGTTAGGGTGTGTACTATACGTAACTACTGGTGTATACCAACCAGACGTGATGCTCGTCCATCAAGCACACACGAGACTATAACAACGTTAATTATGGGAAAATAAAGTTTTACAAATTATGTTATTACGATGCTCATTAGAACAGTGCTTTTAACTTTACAATGTAAAAACAAACTAAGTACACATACTGTAATACCTTATTCTAAAGTAAAACACATGGAATTTTCTTACCACAGCGTGTCCTCAGCTACGACTTCCTAACACAATAGAACTGCAAAACGAACAAATCTTGCACAACCCCGCGACTCCTAAATTCTAGACTATCCCACCCCTAAACACTTAAATTGTGAGATACGTCACGTGCGGAACGAACGTTGCTCTGACGTGGCTCAATCATTTTAACTGTATCGCTACGTCACAGCCCCGCAGTCTGATAATACCGAAAGGAATGGATTTATAACGTTTTCCTTTCGCGAAACTTCGACGCGCAAACAAATACATTTCACCACTGCTGTATGGACTAAATTCGCGTTCTAACAGGATATTTATCATCTTTTGACACGCTTACATTTGGGAAAAAAAACATTCTTTAAAGAATAAATTTAGCAGCTTGACAGAAAATATACTGTCTATTTTCTTCCCTCAGTAAATCATGTACGTTATAATCAAACGTCCACCACTGTTTCAATTTTATGAGCTTTGAAATTCATACCTTTCGTACACAAACAACTACGTCATAACATTAACGTCAGGAGATCGTTCTGAAGAATAAAACACGAATATTTGGAGATCAAAACTAGCTTAACCAGGTGCTAGTTTACCCCCAGGAGCGATATCTATTTATTAAAGTACGAAATAGGAATATATTAACATACAAAAACTCGGAAATCGATGACCATATTAACAGACTTCGTGCGACATCCAAAACAGCTGATTTTAACTATAAAGTTAGGGAAAGCCGCTTAAGAAAAATACTACATGACGTCATTAATTATAGGAAAAAAAAGTTTACATTGATCAGCAGAGGGGAGGTTATTCGGTAGTTATTAGAGCTACGCTTGATTTAATCGTATTATTTGCAAAAAATATACATAATCGCAAAATTATTGTAATAATAACATTAACGTTTCAAGATATTATTTAAAAATAAATAGTGATATAAAGCTCCTCACTACAATATTTACCAAAGAGGTTCTCCTCAATGTGTATTCTGGAAAAGAATCCTTTCTCACTGCTGTGGGCCCGGCATGGCCAAGCGTGTTAAGGAGTTCGAATCATAATCTGAGGGTTGCGGGTTCGAATCCCGGTCGCACCAAACATGCTCGCCCTTTCAGCCGTGGGGACGTTATGATGTGACGGTGAATCCCACTATTCGTCGGTAAAAGAGGAGCCCGAGAGTTGACGGTGGGTGGTGGTGACTACTTGCTTTCCCTCTAGTCTTACACTGCTATATTAGGGACGGCTATATATATTTTTCTCTACAGTTGGGTTTTCTCGACATCACTGATTTCTTCAAGCTTTATCTAAAATGGGTATTTTTCTTCCCTCTTTTTACGTAGCCATTTAAAGGAATAGATAAAATCATTGTTTGCAGTATTCTTTAATTAGTAACTTCTTAAATGATCTGTTTAAAAACATATTCATAAACATTTACTGGAGTGTATTCCACCATTTCTGGTTAGTATTGTCTTTTGAAACGCAGTGATTTCTGGATTTAAAATATCTCTTTTGGAGGGTATATATCCTCTGTAAATTCCACGGATGTACACATCAGCGGTATATCTAAGTTCACTTTATATATTACATAAAACGTGAGTGCACCTTACAAGATGGCCTTTGGCCAAAGTAATGCACCACAGCCGTAGAAACTGTCCCGAAACAAGACTGTAGTCGAAATCAAAATGTATCTTAAAACGACTGTTATGGGTATTAACACTGTTATTGGTAAGGAGAGAACTTTTCGACCTTCCTAGAGAGTTTGAAAGTGACCATTGACGGACACCTCTTAGGGACGAGAGTATAAACGGGTACCGGATTATAGGTGGCGTTGCAGGTGGATGTTAGGTTATTAATTAGTATAGGTATAAAGTTGTTCCTTTATATTAATTTAATTTTGATTTTAGTTGCTGTTTATTTTGCGTTTGTTTATATTTGTTTCCCTACTTAATATCTGGATGTTTTCTATGGTTATGTTGTGTTTATTTGATTTGCTGTGTTCAAAAACGTGTGAAGGTGTTTGTTTTTTTCGTGTGTTCTCTGAACCTAGTTTCCATTTTTCTGCTTGTTTCTCCAATATAGAAGTCGTGGCAGTTGTTACATTGTATTTTATAAATTATGTTGGTGTTGTGTTTGTCAGTGTAGTTTTTACATAGTATGGACTTCAGGTTTGTATCTGGTTTTTGAATAAATTTGGTGTTTACTGGAATGTTGTGTTTTGTTATAACTTTTTCCAAATGTTGGTTATTTGTTCGCTGATGTCGGGAACATATGGTATGCAGCAGTGTAAGTTTTTGCAGTTTGTTGTATCTTGGGATTTATTATTGTTTGTTTGTTGTTGGTCTAGGTGTGTGCGTATAATTTTTTTTCCACTGTTTTCTCAGGAAATTTGTTGATTTTGATGAAGTGTTGTTTTATTTTGTTGATTTCGTAGTTAATTTTATCAGGTGAACATAGTTTTGTGGCTGTGTTTAATTGGCTTTTTAATATGTTGAGTTTTTGTTTTGTTTCATGTGCCGAGTCCTTGAGAATGTATAATCCAGTATGGGTGATTTTTCTGTGGATTTCTGTTTTGAGTTGTATATCAGTTCTAGTGATTTTGAGGTTAAGAAATACTCTTTGGTTAGTTTTTTCCTATCCACAGGTGAACTTAATGTTCAGGTGTATTGGGGTAACGTGATTGATAAAGCTAAGTGTATGTTCTGTAGATGTGAATCCAGCAGTTAGCAACCCTTATAGAATTTACTACCACCAAAATTATCTCTATGTTCAATAACCAAAACTACCTGCAAATAAATGGCCTAAGTGTGAGGAATCCAGTGTTACCAGTTCTAACCAACATTTTTATGACACAGATTGAATCTCTAGCGATCAATTCAGGCTTACACCCACCACTATAATGGTACAGGTATGTTGATGATACAATTGCCGGATTCACATCTACGGAACACACATTTAGTTTTTTCAATCATGTTAACTAAGTACACCACAACATTAAGTTTACCTGTGAACAGAAAAAACTAACCAAATAATATTTCTTAACCTCAAAATCACTAGAACTGATACACAATTCAAAACAAAAATCCACAGAAAAATCACCCATACTGGATTACACCATGTAACACAAATTTTGTTCCTGGATAGTATGTGTTATTTTTTAATTGCATAAGTTGTAAAATTACAGAAAATAGCCATTATTCCCTTCAGACTTTGCTTTTGTGACCTGGATAATGAAATTTAGAAACTAACCTATTTTTCTATGTAAAAACAGGGAAATTTGCAAATTTTCATTCACATAAGGTCTGAATACAACAACATATGAATCAAGATTTACATGTATTTATACTAAAAGTTATACAAAAATGTTTAGAAGTGAGTAGTTTTTAGAGATTTGCGACTGTAATGTAAATCACTTTCACGTATCAGCCCCCAAATATAATCTCCCATCATGTTTTCGTTATATGCTCCCAGGTCACAAAAGGAAAGTTTGAAGAGAAAAATAGGTCTTTTCCAGTTACTTGAGACATAAGCAATTGGGAAATAACACGTTCTGTCCAGGAACAAGAAAAAATAAAATATTTTGTTACATAGTTTATGTATTCCTTGGGACTCAACACATGAAACAAAAACTCAACATATTAAGAAACTAAATAAACACAACCACAAAACTATGTTCACCTGATAAAATTAACGATAAGATCAACAAAATAAAACAGCACTTCATGAATATCAAATTTCCTCAAAAAAACCGAGAAAAAATTATATGCACACACCTAGACCAACAACAAACAAACAATAATAAATCCCAGGATACAACAAACTACAAATCTTTTTATGGTGCATACAATATGTTCCCGACATCAGCGAAAACATAACCAACATTTGGAAAAAAAGTTACAACAAAACACAACATTCCAGGAAACAACAAATTTATGCAAAAACCAGGTACAAACCTGAAGTCCATGCTATATAAAAACTACACTAACAAACACAACACCAACATAATTTATAAAATACAATGTAACAACTGCCACGACTTCTATATTGGAGAAACAAGCAGAAAAATGGAAACCAGATTCAAAGAACACAAAGAAACACCTTCACACGTTTTTGAACACTGCATATCAAATAAACACAACATAACCATAGAAAACACCCAGATATTAAGTAGGGAAACAAATATAAACAAACGCAAAATAAACAGCAACTAAAACCAAAATTAAATTAATATAAAGGAACAACTTTATACCTATACTAATTAATAACCTAACATCCACCTGCAACGCATCCTATAATCCGGTACCCGTTTATACTCTCGTCCCTAAGAGGTGTCCGTCAATGGTCACTTTCAAACTCTCTAGGAAGGTCGAAAAGTTCTCTCCTTACCAATAACAGTGTTAATACCCATAACAGTCGTTCTGAGATACATTTTGATTTCGACTACAGTCTTGTTTCGTGACAGTTTCTACGGCTGTGGTGCATTACTTTAGCCAAAGGCCATCTTGTAAGGTGCACTCACGTTTTATGTAATATATAAAGTGAACTTAGATATACCGCTGATGTGTACATCCGTGGAATTTACAGAGGATATATACCCTCCAAAAGAGTTATTTAAATCCAGAAATCACTGCGTTTCAAAAGACAATACTAAACAGAAATGGTGGAATACACTCCAGTAAATGTTTATGAATGTGCTTTTAAACAGATCATTTAAGAAGTTACTAATTAAATAATACTGCAAACAATGATTTTATTTATTCCTTTAAATGGCTACGTGAAAAGAGGGAAGAAAAATACCCATTTTAGATAAAGCTTGAAGAAATCAGTGATGTTGAGAAAACCCAACTGTAGAAAAAAATATATATGTAAAAACCTGACGGTGACCGAATAAGGTCGAAACGTTGTTCTCTCCTTGTCAATATCAGTGTTAGTACCCGTAACAGCCGTTCTGAGATACATTTTGATTTCAAGTGGGTTTCTCGCCATCAAGAATGTAGTCGAAATCAGTACCGAGCAGGTCAAGTTCATAGTTTCCACGCGGATTAATTTTTGGAACGGAGGAGAAAGTCCATTATGGTCGAGTCCAACAACAAAATAAGATAGTGTAATATATATAAATATAAAAGATCTTTAAACTGGGGAATACATTCATATGCTGACCCCCCTTCTCATTGCTGAAGATAACTTGGACCTATCTCGCTTGTATCTCAGAACAACTGGTATTGGTATTAACATCTTCCTAGGTCATCTTCAGGTTAACATCTTTGTTAAACTGCAGATGACCTAGGGAAGTCGAAACGTTGGTCTTTGCTTCTCAATAAAAGTGTTAATACCCAATACCAGTTGTTCTGAGATACATTTTTATTTCAAGTGGGTTTCTCGTCATCAAGAATTACTATCTCGCTTTCCTCCTGCCTTCCCTACCAGGAATATTTATGTGCTTATTAAAAACATGTTATTAATTAGTCATGACTCTTTCACAAGTGTTTAAATGTCTCTTGATGTTAAGTGTTCTATTGGTGAAAACAAAATTATGGCAATTTCTAAAACTATCTATAATGAAATACAGATGTTCGAAAATTTCCCGCCATACCCAAATGATCACAAACGAATCAGGCTCGGCATGGCCAGGTGGTTAAAGCACTCGACTCGTAATCCGAAAGTCGTGGGTTCGAATCACTCTCACACCAAACATGCTCGCCCTTTCAGCCGTGGGGGCGTTAAAATGTGACGGTTAATTCCACAATTCGTTGGCAAACGAGCAGCTCAAGAGTTGGCGGTGGGTGCTGATGACTAGCTGCCTTCTCTCTAGTCTTACATTGCTAAATTAAGGACGGCTAGTGAAGATAGCCCTAGTGTAGCTTTGCGTGAAATGCAAAACAATCCAAACCAAACCACAAACGAATCCATAAAGCCTCGTTTAATATTATTACAACTATATACATTAAACGAATGCATATAATTATCAAAGGAATACATTTGGTAAGCAGTCAGAAATAATTAGCATATACAAGTATATACATGCCAACTCAGTTACCCAGAAAGCGCCATAGTTTTGAAGAGAGACAAAGAAAGAACCACTACTACACGGTGTCACTTTTTGTGCTTATTATCCGGTCAAAGTTTTGTTTGTTTGGAATTTCGCACAAAGCTACTCGAGAGCTATCTGCGCTAGCCGTCCCTAATTTAGCAGTGTAAGACTAGAGAGAAGGCAGCTAGTCATCACCACCTACCGCCAACTCTTGGGCTACTCTTTTACCAACTAATAGTGGGATTGACCGTCACATTATAACGTCCCCACGGCTGGGAGGGCGAGCATGTTTAGCGCGACGCGGGCGCGAACCCGCGACCCTCAGATTACGAGTCGCGCGCCTTACGCGCTTGGCCATGCCGGGCCATATCCGGTCAAAGACTCCATTGTAAATGTGATGACTCACTTTCGTCACGCCCGCTCACATTCAAACTCAAACTACCAGAGGAAGTTCGTTTAACAGATACGAAATGATACCACTATTGTTACAACATGTAAACTGTGGCATTTCACGTTACTGTGGTAAAGTATCCTTAACATAGGAAATTCGATCAAATATCTGGAATTGGTGCTATTTCTAGATGTAAATATATTTAATACTGTTTCTAAAACAAGGCTTACAACTTCCTCCACCCCATAACATGTTTAAACATTTGATGCTATGAGATTGAATTTTTTAACTTCAAATACTGCAAACACACATCACAATGTACTGAATTAAAAGAAGCAGGTTTTAAACGACAAATTGCAGCTACACATGCCATGAAAAAGCGGCCAGGCCAAGCCGTGGCCTGACTACCTTTATATATATAAAGTCACTAACGGCTCATCGTTGGCAGGCCAATCTGAAACCTTCAGAGAAGAAATATCCTAAAACGCGTCACTTAAGAGGTAAAGGAAACGTTATGAGCTCTGGAATTAGGATTATAGAATTTTAATAATTAATAAATATAGCTGACAACAAATAGTTTGAAAATAGAAATGTACAGAATATGATACATTTTTAATCTTGCCTATTTTAGAGGGAATCATTGTTCCGTGAGAAGGAATTTTTCAACCTATTTAAATTAAGAAACTGAGTTCCAACCAATATTAGAAGTGAAAGTTTTGTTGTAATTACCTGTTCATCCTGCGCATTCCAATAGGAATAAAAAAGAACTAAAAACAATTTAATTGCATGAAAAGGATTCAACTTGAACATAATCGGTGAAAATGATTCCAGTGTGATACAACGTTCTATTTCACAACTAATCACTTTGATCCTTGAGTGTGACGTAACTAACAATTTATTGCAATCATAGCATCATCCATAACAACAGAGATGAGTTTCTGTAATATTTAGTTAGACTCATAATAAAATTTCATGAAATAGATTTAGTATCTATAAATATTTACTTGCCTGTCTATCTTTCTATCCACATATCTATGTATATATCTGTCTGTCTATTGATCCACCTCTCGAATACTACAGTATTAAGCCTAACTTGTAAATTGATTAAAACGCCAAGTAAAGATGTTTCGAAGAGAAGTGGGTTTTCAGGATGCTAATGGAAGCAGCAGTTCCTACTAGTGAGAAGAGCTATTATTCTTAACATCTGGATAGCTGTTTTAATACACTCAGAAAACGCTTGGTTCATTTAGCATTACACAGACTTAAGAGGATGAATGTCATGGATACGCGGGTGTAAAAAAGGAAGCAATTTTTCAAACTAAATTGTTTTGATGCTTTGCCAGTTATTCGGGCGTTCAACGGCCTTTTAAACGATCAAGCATAATATGTATCACTATTTTTATTGTAACCGCCAGTTACACTTAGTATAAACAAAGTGAAAAACGTGATTGGAATGACTGGTTCTCATCATCATTAGCTTTTCGTTTGTTTTTACGTGTTGATAAACACTGTTGGTTTCAGCGTGTGTATTTTGTCAGGTATTTTACACAGTTTGTCTTGTCGTGCTGATATATATGGTTGGTTTCAGAATGCACATTTTATTATATTTTACACAGTTTTGTTTGTTTTGTCGTGCTGTTGTTGTTGTTTTGAATTAAGCACAAAGCTACTGAGCGAGGGCTATCTGATCTAGTCGTCCCTAATTTAGCAGTGTAAGACTAGAGGGAAGGCAGCTAGTCATCACCACCCACCGCCAACTCTTGGGCTACTCTTTTACCAACGAATAGTGGAATTGACCGTACATTATAACACCCCCACGGCTGAAAGAGAGAGCATGTTTGGTGTGATGGGGATTCGAACCCTCGACCCTCGGATCATTACGAGTCGAACGCCTTAACCCACCTGGCCATACCGGGCCTATACAAAACTAGAATCTCAATTAATATAGGATTGCGCTTATTTCGATAAAAGTTTTATAATCTCCTGTGTAGAACTAAGATTTTCCCTTACACAATCATCATGAATCATGCGTAACGTTAATTTTGTTAAACAATGTATGCCTGGTTAGAAGCACGAAGGAAACGTGTTTGTAAATAAATGGTCTGTGCACAAGAACACAGATTATTATATAAAATGTTTACTTATCCATGTGTCTGTAAGCAAAGTTATTCACTGACACATTTAAATGTTTATATCCTAGAACATTATTACCTAAGTTCAACCAACTTTACACATCGCTAGAAATATCCACAAAGATGCCGAGTTGTTGTGGTCAGAGTAAATTATTTAACATTTTTACTTTTCAAAAGCACATTTGTAACTACGGAACATATCCAATTATTGCGAAGAGAAGAATGGGAATTTTATTACCGGTTTTCTTTCTTATTCGGTTAACAATTTTAGTGTTACAGATCGTGTACAAAGGCTATCGAGCTTTGCTCCATAAATGTACTCTCTAAAGTAGAAGCGTATTAGTGAACGTTTGTGTTACGAGTCGAGTGTCTTAACCACCTGGCTATGCTGGTTTCAGAATGTATATTTTGTTATACTAAAAATAAAGGGTCCGTATCGTCATCTTGATAAATATAGTTTGTTTCAGAGTGTGTATTTTAAGAGCAAAACCACAGCGGGTTATCTTCTGTGCCTAGTACATGGAATCGAACCAGGGATTTTAGTGTTGTAAGTCTGTAAGCTCACCACTGTCCCACCAGAACAAACAAATATATTTTTGTTTATAAACTGAAACCTTCATCTTTCAGCTCCAATATCAGAACAGTCCTTCCCCAATATGGTTCTTAACATTTCCTGTTAGAAAGCAGATGTCAATGTACGGACGGAGATACAGACGACGTGATCACTATCTTTCTCGAACATTTGCGTGAGAAGAAATGACAATAATAGTATTTTGAAATACATCGGCTTTATTCGTTAGATTCTATAATTACCGGTTTCACGAAAATATTACACAGTGTAACTGTGCTTTTAAATTTGCTTTAAAAGAGAAACCGTTTCAGGTGAACCAACTTTCCATCGAAAGCTGAAAGCAGTTTGTATTTTATTATAAATATGTTACCATAAAAGGTTTAACCAACTACATATTTTGTTACATTAGCACCAACTGGTTTGTTTGTTTGTTTTGAATTTCGCGCAAAGCTACTCGAGGGTTATCTGCGCTAGCCGTCCCTAATTTAACAGTGTAAGACTAGAGGGAAGGCAGCTAGTCGTTACCACCCACCGCCAACTCTTGGGCTACTCTTTTACCAACAAATAGTGGGATTGATCGTAAACACTATAACGCCCCAACGGCTAAAAGGGCAAGCATGTGTGGTGCAACTGGGATTCGAACGCCTTAACCCACCTGTCTATGCCAGGCAGCACCAACTGGATATATTGGATTTGAACCTTATTATTTATCTATCACACAATTTGTTTGGTTTAAACTGTTAAACGTTTTATATTTAAACGTTAGTAATGAAACTCTGTACTTCATTTCGTTCACTAATAAGATGATGAATCTTACATATGTGCTCCTCACAGAAATGTAAAGATAAGTTTAAATCGATGGTTGCTCTTTCCGTTATTTTGAACGCTATCACACAACCCACTCGTGCAACACACGTGGCATTAAATGTCACTTTCGTTTGGCGGCAGCTTCAAGTATTTTTCTACAAACATCTTCGCTCAGTTGAACCATCATTGACGGCAAAAATGTAGTAAAGTTGAAGTGACTGCCAAATTCGAGTCGTTTGTCGACTTATCTATGTAAACACAATCTTTGAAGAGCTCAACTGAGTTCTCTTGCCAAATTATGTCGAAATTAGTCAAGCCAGTTTGTTACAACAACTTGCAATATAAGACAGACGAATGTCTTTGCTTTATTTGTGAAACAGATATTTTCCTTTTGTATTACCCGCAACATAGAAGCTCATAGAATGGTTGAGTTTCTGAAGTACAATTGTTTAACTTATAGCTCCGCCAATCTCTTAGTGAATGTAAGATTTAATTAGAGTTTTAGACCCAAGAGGTCAAACTCTTTCGATTAATGCATTTGACCACGCCCAAAATCTCATAGATTAATATTCAACAATTCTGTCTAAAGGAGTTTCAATTTGACAATGGGCTAGTAGAAAAAATCCTGATGATTAATGAAATATGATCGGGTATACGCATTCTCCACACTTAGTGGTGCACAAAAATATAGCTAATAAAAAGAGGAGGAAAAATGTTCTCGTGGATTAACTTACTCTAATTCTGCCTAAAATTATTTCAAGTGCCGCAGCTATTAAGTATTCTCTCTTATTTTATATCATTTCTGTACAAGTAGTACAGAAACGTTTTTAGGTTGTAGTGGACAGGTGTGAACTTGTAATATAAAACATGTTTGATCTTATTGGATAATATATCTTATACCAGATCCAGTAGAACAGTTTAGAGCTATGTCATTTCTCTCTGAAACTTTACAGTTTGGTCGATGATAGAGAATTTTAGCTGGAAGAGATTTATCCGCTCGTGGGTAGAGATTTCATTTAAACACGTGCATTCATACTCTTTCACAGCACTGTGGTTTGAGGTCATCTGATGATGGCAAAGATTGTTATCCAGTGCTGGTATGCATAAGATATACTCCACAAAGTTGTTGTTGTTGTTTTTGAATTAAGCACAAAGCTACACAATGAGCTATCTGTGCTCTGCCCACCACGGGTATCGAAACCCGGATTTTAGCACTGTAAGTCCGCAGACATACCGCTGAGCCACTGGGGGCACTCCACAAAGTTTAGATCACGACTGGATGAAAACTGAACTTTAGAATTACAGTAGCACTCAGTAAAGGCAATGCAAAAAAGAAATTATTATAAGAAACTTTGTTTATTTTGGACGTTCCTTTTATTTATATACATACCTTTCCATTTATTTATATTTATTTATTTTCTCTTCTTATTATTCGCACAAAGTCACTCGATGGTTATCTGCGCTAGATGTTCCTAATTTCAAATTAACATTCTAGAAGAAACACAGCTAGTCAAAAACACCCTCAGCCAATTCTTTGGTTACTCTTTATCAACGAATAATGGGATGAACTGTGGCGTTATAGTACCCCCCCATGACCAAAGAGAGCACGCGTGCTCTGGAACTAGATTCGAACCCCTGACCCTTAGATTGCTAATCGACCAGCTAGTTGTAGCAATCTGGTTTTGTTCATCTTGTCGTGGAACATTTCGTAAGATGATATATTTCTGCTCATGTTGAAAAAGAAATTCCATAATTCAAATATCAGCCAAGAATTGTAGTTTAGAGCCGTTGATGAATAACATTCTCTAACAAATCTTACTTTAAACCATCTCGTAGCTGCTTATTACAAAACAGCAACATTAGTTGTTAAGGAAACTAAAGAAGGCCCAAGCTTATGAATACGATTTTCCGATTTTCAGTTGTTAAACTTGTGAAGAAAGTCACCTAGTGGGATATCTTATTAAGAGGATTTCAGTGTCTAATTATGGCAATAATTGTAAAGGAATAACATTCTGAAGGTGTTATAGGTGTAACCACAGTGATCTCAGCTACGTTCTTCTCCATACGTGTTTGTTCTCACTTGAATTATATCTACAAAACTGTCGTGAAAACTATATCACACTATGGTAGTAAGTCGTGGATTTTAAAGATATTGTGGCTCTTAGATCTGCTGTTTATTATTAAGCTCAAAGTTACTTCAAGGGCTATCCTTCTCTGCCCGTCACCAGTATCAAAACCCCGTTTTTAGCAGTGTATGTCCGCAGAAATACCGCTGCCAGCGAGAGGGCACACAAAAGAGAGAGAGAGAATCATAACTGAAGTGACAAAAAAATGGTCAGGGGACGTAGCTTCTCGTACAGAATGGTCAGGGGACGTAGCTTCTCTTACAGAATGGTCAGGGGACGTAGATTCTCTTACAGAATGGTCAGGGGACGTAGCTTCTCTTACAGAATGGTCAGGGAACGTAGCTTCTCTCACAGAATGGCTGTACTTTCTTTCGGAACTTTACTCATTAATAATGAAAAGATACAGCCAGATTAGACTAATACTTTTGTACTTAGAAGTTGACATCATGTTATTTTAAAACAAGAGAAAGCTAACGTCCCCAGCAAGATTTTAAGTCATGTAGAGCGATTGCTCCGAACATCCTAGAATTAAGTTAAGCCTTCAGAAACAAGTATTTCATTTTAAAAAGCTACACAAAAGAACAAGCTTTTACAACGCTAAGGTTACTGCAACATGATGGTTTGATTACTTGTTGCCATGGTTACAGAATATATTTAATTTTTTTCGTAAACAAACAACAAAAGTCTGGACTGGTAATGCAAGTCGGAGCATTAAGTAATAGTTTAATAAACCTCTCTTCTTAGAAACGTCACATTAATAACAGTACCAGTTTCTTGTATTATAAAGCAAGGGCTAATATTTAGTATAAAATAGAATAATGAGAACGTAATATATAAGAATTATTTCTGGTTATGGTCATCTGTAACATAAAATACGGCAATTTCTTTTAAGATTCCATGTTTCATGAGGATATCAGAGAGTTTAAGAAAGCTAAAACGTATCCCTCGAATAACTTTGAACCTTTGAAACCCAGGTTTCAGATTACCACACAAGATGTGATATACTATCGAATCAGCTTGAGTTTACCATAATACGTGCTAAATTCTATGAATATTATTACAAATTCGACTATATTTTCATATCTTAGAATATTTTAATACTAAGATTTGTCCGTCTTGTACAAACATACGATCAGTATTAAATTACCCTTTAATATAAAATCAGTGATAAACCCGTTTCTTCCATTTTTTCTCCATCATGTTCGTAGGTGAACAACACTTTTAACGTTAGGTTTTTCTAGTATATTATAGATGAAAAATATAACTTTCAATATGGAACTACTTATCTGATATTTGAATCTAGTAAACTTCACGTACACTGAAGGGGCCGGGACTTTCTCCATGAAGGTAGAGAATCTCAAATTCCCAAGGCAGTGTTATAGAGGTCAACGAAAGAGTTGAAGAACCGTAGGTTTTGTTGTTGTTTATACTACAATACATTTATCGTTGTCCTTAGTTTTATTGTTAACTTGTGCTTGGGACATTTAATTGTAACATGTTATCATATTTTTGATCTATCATGAGGAAGTGCTTGACCTTTTTTTTTCCCCCCAATCTTCCACGTGCTTCTAAAATGAATGTGGTCAATTTCTAAAGTTTTAATTTAGTTATTGTAGCCTTTGTTTGACGATGCATTTCATTATTTGAAAAGGCGTTCATAATAACAAAGCTTACAGATGTCCAGAAAGTTCTATGGTCTAAAAATAAGCGCCGAGTAACATGACAGTAAACATCTCCACCCATCCTTCCTGTCTCTTCAACAAACACGTATACTTAGCCCGCGTTTGGATCTCAAAGTCAAAACAGTTCAAGTAACTAAGGTGGGCATTATACAACTGTGGGATATCTTCATAACAACTGATTTACGTTCTTCTGCAACACATATTTTGTATATGACTTGTTTTATATATATCTATAAACTGTTCACTACTGATGAGCTCTGCACATCGAATCAAAGAGTAAGATTACAAATCTGTCTGTCACAACACTATATCTAATAACTCACCTATTCCAAACCTTCTTCTCTTCGCGAACCTTGGTTAAAGGTTTGTCTGTCTGTCACAACACTATATCTAATAACTCACCTATTCCAAACCTTCTTCTCTACGCGAACCTTTTTTGAACAGTAATAATTTTCGTAAAATGAAATAACTTGTTAACGTGTTAAACTTATTAAAAATAAAGTGTTTCTGTAACACATAGCGTATAACATGATTACAATAAAATATGATATTGTCATCAGTTAGTACCCAGTGAAATTGAACTACAAGTATTGAAACACAATTAAAAATGAAACCATTTACTTGAAACTAATGAGAGTTCTGAACTTGTTTTCAAAAACACAGTGTTTTAAGGTTTGCATTAACAAAAGAACGACATAGTCATAAATCTGGTTCTGCATCAGGCTATTTCCTTCCATCTATACCCCCGCTAGTACAGCGCTAAGTCTACGGATTTACAACGCTAAAATCAGGGGTTCGATTCCCCTCGGTGGGCTCGGCAGATCGCCCAATGTGACTTTGCTATAAAAAAACACACACCCTTCCATATACTAAAATACTGGTAAGAACTGTAGAACCAGGAAAGCAAAAAAGACGCCATTACCAGGTTTATCTTGCGAACTTCTAAGGGTTTACGAATTACTGGTTGGAAAACTCTAGTGTAAACAACTGAGTGAAATCGGACGTTATAATCTATATAAAAATCTTAGTGATTAGTATGATTAATTGTGATATTGGGGATATTTTGTATAATATTCTTTGTGACTCGTGTGTTACTAGGAGCCCTCTAAGCAACAGTTACAGTTTATCAAAAGGTGTTTTAAAAGGCAGTGAGATCTTATTAGCAATTATAAGGTTCAATTAATTTTCTCTTCCATCACAGAATAGCATACTATACAATATAAATATTTATGTATCTCTTCTGACATAACAATCAAGCTTCCATGTTATTGCCGCAACAATATTTCAAATGAAATTTATAAGAACGCCAATGTAAGTTTCGTTTGGTTTTGAATTTCGCTCAAAGCTACTCGAGGGCTATATGCGCTAGCCGCCCCTAACTTAGCAGGGAAAGACAAGAGGGATGGCAACTAGTCATCACCATCCACCGCCATCTCTTGAGTTACTCTTTTTAATAATAAATAGTGGGATTGACCGTGACTTTATAACACTCCCACAGCTGAGAGGGCGAACTTGTTTTGTGAGGGGGATTCGAGTCCGAGACTTCAAGATTGCGAGCCGAGCATCCTAACCATAAGGCCGTGCCAAATTAATTTTTGAATGAAAATAAAACGAGTAATCACTGGGAATTAACGTCAGTGTAAAGTAGCTGCAAAAATATCATACTTATCATGAAAACAATTTGATAATTCTAACTTTTCATTGAAAATTATGATCCGATAATATGATAAGTGGTGCACCAACCGCGTGTAACAAATCCGATTTTTAGTTATATACTCTTTCACACTTACCTCTAAACCTCCGCAGAACGATTGATTGAAAGACAAAACAAGAATAAAAAGAAAAACATGCTATAAAATGTGAAACAGAAAAAAAAAATGATTTCGAAAATGTCTGAGGATAAAACAAAGTATCGCGAATAATATCAAGTCCAAAAATTCACATAAACAATTACTGAAACACCGACCACTATTGGTGGAAACAAGAATCTTCCCATTTTATACCTAAATATTGTTATATTTGAATAACAGAAATTCCAGTTGTTTTTTTCTAACCACCAGAGCTAATAACGTCTTTTAAGGACGCGCATGAGAATGCGCCAATAATATTTCGGGTAACATTGCGACTTCTACTATTTCATACGCTTTACATTTCAGTTGTAGGCTGTACAATTCTCGTTTTTGTTTCTTTTATTACCACTCTCATCATCTGCTATCGCTCTCTATTAACAAGGATTTTCTTCTTTGGGTTGTGGTCCAATGAGAAATGCGTAAAACTAAGTATTAACGAATCACAAAATTCAATTTCTAATATAACACAAATTAATGAGATGAGGTAAAAATAAGCCTCACTTTCACCCTTTGCGTAAAAAGAAGGTTGTACCTGAAAAGAACTAATTTATAAAACTTGTTTTTTAATTTATTCCTGAAAAGTCCGCTTTTCAAAAGCTTGTATTACTATGTGTTTGTTTGTTGTTGTTTTTTTTACAATTTTTGTGAATGTTAGTAAAGTTAATTAAAATCAAACGATAATAAAAATATACAGTTAAAATAAATAATCGGTGTTAAAAATTAAAAGAAATAAATTTGTGTTATTAATTTTTCATACAAAAATCTGATTAATAAATGAGTTAATTATATTAAAAATTTGAAAATAGATATTACAGTTTTGCTATACATGGGTAAAAAATCTCGGAATATAAAAATCTATAAATATACATTTTGTAAACAAGGTGTATTCTTAAAATACAGTCTAAATGTATTTTTAAACCTAATTTTGCCTTTTTTTTTGTTTGTTGTTAGGCTTAAGAACCGTATTCCCGCATTATTCATTACACGTAATTTACAAATTCATTTATTCTTGTTTGTATCAGTACAGTTAAATCGGGTCAATTACAAGAAAACTCAACTCTTACAAAAGAACGCAAGTTTAAAATCCATGACTAGATAAACAACAACGGAACATGACGTTGGTAAGTATGACGTAACTGTGCATTCAAATCATTTTAACCTAAAATTTAAAGGTCTTCGTGCAAAGGAAAAAAAAAAAGAATTTGAAATTAACCAAGTTAACTCTGTGTATAAATTACTCTTGTTTCCATAAATGATATAAAAAATATATTAATTACAATTCCTCTGATTAACCTGGTTCACACCACAAATGTTGTTCATTGTAAAATTTGATTATTTATATATATATCATTTAGACCAATGCTATGTCTCTCGTACCTAGCCGGCTTCATGAACCCTGGGTACTGTGCGAAAAGCCTCGTGGTTGATATATTATAACATATTCTCTTATACGGTTTCTTAGGATTTCTAATTAGTATATCCTTCAAAACGTTTTTCTTAACCTCTTTAAGGTCAATGAATAACACAAGGACACATATCAAGAAAATAATTACAAAAAATCGCAACACGCAACAAAGGGCTTGTGCCGCATATCACAATGGTGTCAATTATATACACCTTTTCACAAAAGGTACATTAATGTTGTTTATTCCTTGGCACCAACTAAAAAGCGCTAACTTTAATACTGGTATTTCATTGACCTTGAAGTCCAGTACTCTTTTAAGTGTCGACTGTGTTCCTCCGCAAGTATAATGTGCTTTTCCTCCTTTTTAAAGCACCGGTGAAGGTCTTTTAGACGAAATGTTGACCGGAACTTCTCTATGATCTAGAATGCTGCTGACCTATCTGTATTTTCAAATATAACAGTGGTGCATTTTTGTTGCCCCCTCCCTCGCTAGCCCTCCCTAATTTAGCACTGTAAGACTAGAAAGAAGGCAGCTAGTCATCACCACCCACCGCCAACTCTTGGGCTACTCTTTTACCAACTGTCACATGTAAAACGCTCTCATAGCTGAAAGGGCGAGCATGTTTGGTGTGACAAGGATTCGAACCCGCGACTCTCGGATTACGAATCGAGCGCCCTAATCACCTGGCCAGTAATATTCGTACGTCAGTTTTAAACCTTCTTGAGTTGCGCGATTTCCCTATCGACCCTCCACATATCTATCACGTAGTTAATACACTGTGTACTTACGTTACCTAATGTTAGCAATAGCTACAGTCAAAATTACGGCTTCGCTGTATCTTAAATATATACATGTCAATATTTTTCCCCCCTGGTCTATTTGTATAAACTACTTTATCTTGTGCCCACGTGCCTAATAACAACAACAACAAAGTCTGACATCACGTTGACATTATTAATTCTTTCTGCTCAAATTCCTGTACGTTAACGTTTATGGGAAGAGTAACTCTTTCCATACTTCACCGTCTACGTCCAGAAAAGTTTGTGGGAATGAGTGTCTCTCTTTTTCTATACTGCACCGTCTACGTCCATACAAGTTTGTGGGAATGAGTGTCTCTCTCTTTCTATACTGCACCGTCAACGTCCATACAAGTTTGTGGGAATGAGTGTCTCTTTTTCTATACTGCACCGTCTACGTCCATACAAGTTTGTGGGAATGAGTGTCTCTCTCTTTCTATACTGCACCGTCTACGTCCATACAAGTTTGTGGGAATGAGTGTCTCTCTCTTTCTATACTGCACCGTCTACGTCCATACAAGTTTGTGGGAATGAGTGTCTCTTTTTCTATACTGCACCGTCTACGTCCATACAAGTTTGTGGGAATGAGTGTCTCTTTTTCTATACTGCACCGTCTACGTCCATACAAGTTTTGCTTACTATATATCATAGACTAAAGCAAGGTCACGTAAGAAAAAAAAATTCAGTTGTAAAGTTTCAATAAGTTTTCTTATTTGTTGTTAATCATAAGTCTATGCGATGGGCTATCTGTACTCCGCCCACATCTTTATCGAAACACGATTTTTAACGTTATAAGCCTTATGACTTGTCACAAAGCCACCAGGAGAGGGGTTAAGATTTTAAATGGACGTACCTCTAAACGCCCAGTTGAGGCTCGATTGCAACATATTTTTCAATTTCTAGAGTGAAGTTAAAAACATTATTTCAATGTACATATTTATCACTGTTTTAATGTGTACAGATCTCATCATTTCAACGTACATATTTATCACTGTTTTAATGTGTACAGTTCTCATCGTTTCAACGTACATATTTATCACTGTTTTAATGTGTACAGATCTCATCGTTTCAACGTACATATTTATCACTGTTTTAATGTGTATAGTTCTCATCGTTTCAACGTACATATTTATCACTGTTTTAATGTGTACAGATCTCATCGTTTCAACGTACATATTTATCACTGTTTTAATGTGTATAGTTCTCATCATTTCAACGTACATATTTATCACTGTTTTAATGTGTACAGATCTCATCGTTTCAACGTACATATTTATCACTGTTTTAATGTGTATAGTTCTCATCGTTTCAACGTACATATTTATCACTGTTTTAATGTGTACAGTTCTCATCATTTCAACGTATATATTTATCACTGTTTTAATGTGTATAGTTCTCATCGTTTCAACGTATATATTTATCACTGTTTTAATGTGTATAGTTCTCATCGTTTCAACGTACATATTTATCACTGTTTTAATGTGTACAGTTCTCATCATTTCAACGTATATATTTATCACTGTTTTAATGTGTATAGTTCTCATCGTTTCAACGTATATATTTATCACTGTTTTAATGTGTATAGTTCTCATCGTTTCAACGTATATATTTATCACTGTTTTAATGTGTACAGTTCTCATCGTTTCAACGTATATATTTATCACTGTTTTAATGTGTACAGTTCTCATCGTTTCAACGTACATATTTATCACTGTTTTAATGTGTACAGTTCTCATCGTTTCAACGTATATATTTATCACTGTTTTAATGTGTATAGTTCTCATCATTTCAACGTACATATTTATCACTGTTTTAATGTGTACAGATCTCATCGTTTCAACGTACATATTTATCACTGTTTTAATGTGTATAGTTCTCATCGTTTCAACGTACATATTTATCACTGTTTTAATGTGTACAGTTCTCATCATTTCAACGTATATATTTATCACTGTTTTAATGTGTACAGTTCTCATCATTTCAACGTATATATTTATCACTGTTTTAATGTGTATAGTTCTCATCGTTTCAACGTACATATTTATCACTGTTTTAATGTGTACAGTTCTCATCATTTCAACGTATATATTTATCACTGTTTTAATGTGTATAGTTCTCATCGTTTCAACGTATATATTTATCACTGTTTTAATGTGTATAGTTCTCATCGTTTCAACGTATATATTTATCACTGTTTTAATGTGTACAGTTCTCATCGTTTCAACGTATATATTTATCACTGTTTTAATGTGTACAGTTCTCATCGTTTCAACGTATATATTTATCACTGTTTTAATGTGTATAGTTCTCATCGTTTCAACGTATATATTTATCACTGTTTTAATGTGTACAGATCTCATCGTTTCAATGTACATATTTATCACTGTTTTAATGTGTACAGTTCTCATCGTTTCAACGTACATATTTATCACTGTTTTAATGTGTACAGTTCTCATCGTTTCAACGTATATATTTATCACTGTTTTAATGTGTATAGTTCTCATCGTTTCAACGTATATATTTATCACTGTTTTAATGTGTATAGTTCTCATCGTTTCAACGTACATATTTATCACTGTTTTAATGTGTACAGATCTCATCGTTTCAACGTATATATTTATCACTGTTTTAATGTGTATAGTTCTCATCGTTTCAACGTATATATTTATCACTGTTTTAATGTGTATAGTTCTCATCGTTTCAACGTACATATTTATCACTGTTTTAATGTGTACAGATCTCATCGTTTCAACGTATATATTTATCACTGTTTTAATGTGTACAGATCTCATCGTTTCAACGTACATATTTATCACAGTTTTAATGTGTACAGTTCTCATCGTTTCAACGTACATATTTATCACTGTTTTAATGTGTACAGTTCTCATCGTTTCAACGTATATATTTATCACTGTTTTAATGTGTACAGATCTCATCGTTTCAATGTACATATTTATCACTGTTTTAATGTGTACAGTTCTCATCGTTTCAACGTATATATTTATCACTGTTTTAATGCGTACAGTTCTCATCGTTTCAACGTATATATTTATACCGTTTTAGGCTAAATTTCTTACCTGTCTGAAATGATTCAAACTATCTTATGTAACCACCTTCTTCATGTTCAACAGTACATGAGCTATAATTTGCAAGGTATGAGTAACAAGTTCGCTTGTCTGTTAAACACAATGCTACACAATGGGCTACCCGTATAATGCCTAACACGAATATCAAAACCCGGTTATAACATAAGTCTTCAGATTAACCACTCAGTTACTGGGGTAATTCACAAGTGAGTAGGTATTACACTTCGGTGAAACCTGACAACTCGTTTTTTTAACATGTTACAAGATCTGTAGACACAGAAACTGATAAAACGATATTAAAGTTTTTATCTGAGCAAGTTTCCATCATATACCTTTCAGACATATAAACGCATGATGCGAAAGTTGAGGTCCCAGAAGTAGTCACTAGCGCAAGTTCATGGTGAAACCATTCTGTAAGCACTGTCGAACTGAGGATTACACACTAGTCTTTACGAGGAAGGACTTTAATACGAAAAGTTTTGTACGAAAATAAAACATGATGGCTGTAGAGAATAGAATTAATATTGGTGACATTTGACTGCAAAAGGTCGTCTATGTGTAATCTTATAGGGCATATCTCACTTTATAATATTTTTTTATGCTTAATACAAACTCGAGCACGACCTCCCATAAAACTAAACACTAAATCTTTTAAGAATATTAGTTTACATATCCTACGACAGCTGCTTAAACAGTTTAACCATAACAAGAGATCTTGAAACTTATGTGTTTTAATACACACACAGACACTTAAAGTATTCTGCTTTCATTTGCTTTCAATACTTCCGAAATTTATTGAATTTGTTTTTCTTTATAAGATTTCAGTAAACAATTCTTTAAGACTAAATTGAACTGAACTGAAGACAACAGATTTCAGCACCCTTAAATAGAAATGTTAAATGATTTACAGTTTAGTTTCAGTTCGCTAGACATGTTTCGCAAGAATAGCCTTACGTGAACTTTAAACAAGTAGAATTTTTTTTAACATACCGATACCAGCAATCATTTATTTAGAATTATAACGCAAAGCTCTACAATGGATTCTTTTAGCTCTATCCAAATTATAGCGCAAAGCTGTACAATAAGTTGTCTGTGTTGTCCAAATTACAGTGCAAAGCTCCGCAATGGGTTCTTTCAGCTCTATCCAAATTATAGCACAAAGCTCTACAATGGGTTTTATGTGCTCTGCCTACCGCAGACAATTGAAACGTGGATTTTAGCATTTTAAGTTCTTAATCTTACGGTTGACCTACAGGAAGGCTCACGAAAGTTAACAAGAGGGTTAATTTTGATCTGATAGACTACAGAGAAGGCAATAGCACCCAACACTAAGTGTTGAGTTAATCGTGTTTGACCGAATAGGAAAACTTGACAGTTACTCTTATATTACACCTATTGTCCCAAAGTTTGGAGGTCGATATTTGAACAATGAGATGCGAACCATGAATCTACAAATTCACAGTCCAAGTACGCTGATCACTTGTTTTGAAACTAAAAAAAACACAATCTCCCCCCTCCCCACCCAGAAACGTGCTGTCAACATGATTCTAATATGAACAGACTGTTCTCTCACTGATCTAGAGACCCAAGAGCAAGAGAGGGAAACGTTTTAAACTTAAAAAACACTAAAGACTGATTTACTCTCAGTATAAAATAAGTTTTTTTTAAAAAAAAAGTCAATAGAGATTTAGCGTTTTTATTATTCTTCAACTTTAATCATAAACCAAAACGTCATAAATTTTATAGAGCTAATGCCAATAAAGAAAACGTTATTTTTCTGGGGGGGGGGGAGAACTAATAAGTGAAATTAATGAGAAAAGTTTATATTAATTATTTTCCACAATGGAATAAACCTACAAAGTTTTATCATTAAACCAAAGCATTTCTTGCTTCAAAACCAGAAAAAATGATCTGTCCTAAGCTTCAATATACTTGGCATTAGGAGGAAGAGAAGTAAATAGCTAATAATTGTCACTACTTTTTTGTTTATGAAAAACTGTATCATCGGCAGCTACCATTTAACATCATGAGAATAGCTTTGAACCATCTAGCTTTAGACATATCTTGTATATATCTTACCGTTGTTAATAGTTATGATAAAGATTGATTGATCGTTTGGAATTAAGCACAAAGCTATACAATGGGCTACCTATCTGTACTTTGCCCACCACGGGTATCAAAACCCAGTTTCTAGCGGTGCGAGTTCCCAGACACACTGCAGTGCCACTAGGAGGCTAGGGTGAAGAATGTTACTTTTCTTACTGTTTGTTTTTGAATTTCGTGCAAAGCTACACGAGGGCTATCTGCGCTACCCGTCCCTAATTCAGCAGTGTAAGACTACAGAAAAGGTAGCTAGTCATCACCACCCACCGCCAACTGTTGGGCTACTCTTTTCCCAACGAATAGTGGGATTGACCGTCACATTATAAAGCCCCCACGACCGAAAGGGCGAGCATGTTTGGTGCGAGGGGGATTCGAACCCGCCACCTTCAGATTACGAGTCGAACGCCTTAGCCCACATGGCCATGTCGGGCCCTATTTTCCTTAATTGGTAACCTTTCGGCCTTTTTTTAAACTAAAATAAACCATTAAGAGAAATCAATCTGAAAAGAGCACCAAAATACGTATGTCTATTTTAACATCTTATCTGTCGATTATCCGAAACCTTTCTTATCTTTCGTACTTAACTACAATACTTAACTAGTGTTAGTGTTAACATAGATTCTATATGAATACTTTGACATTGAAGAAAGTAACAAGTCTGGACACCACTAATAACATAAACACAAATGGCACAAGATACGCATTTCAGTACAGGCAAGAATCTCGTTGTTGCAGAAATTTATGTGAATATCAGTGCTTTGGAAAACTCAGTCCACGCATTTTTACATAGAATTAATACTATAAGCCACGACTAGTGAAATAAATATACCTTTAAATATCTGACTCGGGCGTAGTCGATGATTGGCGAGCAGAGAAGTTTGAGACACGATACTCCACTGAATACTTTCAAATGTGAAGGTTATATAAATTTATTCCCGCTAGTCGATTGAGAGTATAAGTTATGTAAATTGAGGGTTATGCTAACTGGTTGTTACCCCTCTTTTCCCTTTATTCAGCAATTCTAAATTAGAGATTGTTACATCTATACCTTCGGGCCTTTGTGTTGTATAAGGTGCCGTTGAAAATACCAAATACCTATTTACCACCTACTTAAATGCAGAGAATGTTCTCACCGCATTTTTTAAGTCGTAGGAACTACTGATTAGGCTTACTAAGGTTACCATTGGGTAAATATTTATGAAGATGTTTACGAGGCGAAACGCCTATATTAAAAACTGGGAACTAAAGTTGTGATAATAATAAAAAAGGCTTCCGAGTTTTAGTTTTCCACTTGAGTGGTTAGAAACAAAGTTTCCTATTCACTGGTTTATATATATATTCAGAATCGTCCGAGACCCTAACTATACCTGTGTCTTCTTAGATTCGATATAGAATAACGAATCCAAATATAAATATTTATTTACGTTATCAAACATGCAAAGGAAAAAAAATGAAACGTGATTTAATAGCCTCGTTCATCCATTTGTAAGCTAAAGAAACGAATTAAATATCTGGCTCGGTATGAAAATAAAAGTTTTAAGTACATTAAACTTTGGATTAGCCTCGAGGGAAGTCACTGATGTGAGTCGTAATAATTGATTGAAAATTATAATTGACATTCAAAATGTATATACTAATTGTTTCTGCTGTATGTTATAAATACAAGTATATGGACATATATATATGAATTTTTTAATAAATTATAATTTCGAACCATGAAAAAGTTTTCTTTTGAAGTTGGCGCAAAGCTACATCCGGGCTATCCGTCCCCAATGTAGTAGTGTAAGACTACAGGGAAGGCAGCTAGTCATCACCACCCACCGTCAACTCTTTTACCAACGAATTGACCGTTATATTATAACGCTACCATGGCCGAAAGAGTGAGTATGTTTGGTGAGAGGGGGATTCGAACACTCAACCCTCAGAATAAGAGTCAAACAAACAAACCATTTGGCCATCACATACCAGTGAGGGGTTAAATTAAAAACAGTTTAAATTTAATTTATTACACAGATTGGATGAACCCCATGGCTGGAATGTTCAGACTGTGATTTTGTACACAGATTGGATGAATCCCACAGCTAGAATGTTTAGAGTGTGATTTTGTACACAGATTGGATGGATCCCACGGCTGGCATGTTCAGAGTGTGATTTTGTACACAGATTGGATGGATCCCACGGCTGGCATGTTCAAAGTGTGATTTTGTACACAGATTGGATGGATCCCACGGATGGCATGTTCAGAGTGTGATTTTGATGATTTGGTTCGCGGACCTTTGCAACGAAAACGCTCTCCGCACTTTGAGGCCGCGGGTACTTTAAAAGAATAAAAATAACAAGAACAGCCCAAGAAATGCTAGTAAGTGATGTTGATTGGCCGTCTGTCGTTTACGACTATGCATAGAAAGTTTTTTTTATAGTTTTGCATGAAATTATGAAACAAAGAGGAATACATTATGCAGAATATAGTGATGTAAGTTTAAAGACGGTAAGAAACTAGCAGAGTTACAGCTATACTTCACTGTAGAAACCAAAGCAGTTTTTCACCACGAGATACAGCTTACTCGGTTAACGATCTGGTTGACCTTATAACACAAGGGAAACATATAAATTATTGGCTGTGTTACATACTTAGCTTTTACACCCCAGGATCCATCTTAATATAGTTTCAGAGTATTACTGTTTATATGACACTGAACAGATCCTAGCATATAACAGTTTCAGTTGTTACTGTTTCTACAACATTTAATATATCCTAATATAGTTTCATAATGTATTCTAAAGACGGCTGGTATGGGTATTAAAACGTTAATTAAAATAACGTGCAGAACAACGTTTCGACCTTCTTGGGTCATCTTCAGGTTAATAAAACGAGTTTGCAATTGACCGTTGCTGAGCACATGTCTTAGGAACGAGAGTATAAAAGGGTACGAGATTGTAGGGGCGTTGCAGTAGATGTTAGGTTATTAATTAATATTGGTATAAACGTGTCCCTTTATACTGGTTCAATTTAAACTCTCGTTCCTAAGACATTTACCCATCAACGGTCAGTGGCAAACTCTTTTTGTTAACCTGAAGATGACCTAAGAAAGTCGAAACTTTGTTCTATATTTTATTTTGTTTTTAAAGTTTTAATACCCATACAAGCCGTCTATAGAATACATTTTTACTTTAAGTGGGTTTCTCGTCATCATGAATAGTTTCATAGTAGTGTACTGCTTCTATAACTTCGAATACATCCTAACATAGTTTCAGTGTTACTGTTTATATAACATTAAATATGAGAATGTATATATCAGGCCATCACATAAGTAATGTCCGAAAATTTAATACAGAAAGTGCACCATCATTTCTGTCTTTGTAGCAGACTTTAATGACTAAAATATGTAGTAGGACGTGTATAAAAATGTTCAGACAAATAAAAGAAACTAACCCAACTCCACTTTTTCAGATCATTAATCAAATAAACCCTTATGAAGATGGATGTGTCTGAGAAGCACATTAGGCATATAATGCTTTATGAGTTTCAAAAAGGCGGCAGTGCAGTAGAAACTACACGAAACATTCAAGTTGTTTGTGGTGTGGAGTCTCTCAATGAAAGAAAATGCGAATGTGGTTTCAGAAGTTCAGATCAGGTGACTACAGCTTAAGTGATACACCACGTTCAGGTTGTCCTGTTAAGTTTAATGATGACTTGCTACTGGCTGCACTTGATGAAGATTGTGCTGTAACAGTTGAAGAACTAGCACAAAAGTTTAATTCAACCCATTCAACAGTTCACCATCAACTGCAACAGCTTGGAAAATGGGTTCCCCATGACTTCACAGAAGCCATCTTCAGAACAAGAGTGGACATTTGCACTTCTCTACACTCTCGTGAATGTAACTCGTCTATTTTGGACAAGTTAGTGACTGGAGATGAAAAATGGATATATTATAAAAATATTAAGTGCTGCAGACAATGGCTTAGTGCAGGTAAACTGGCTAGAGCACAGCCCAAAATGGATGTCCACTCTAGGAAAGTCTTGTGAAGTGTTTGGTGGAATACTGTTGGTGTGATCCATTTTGAATTGCTGCCACTCAATGTAACGATTACATCAGACTTCTACTGTCAACAGTTAGAGTGCTTGAATGTTGTACTGAAAGAAAAGAGGCCTGCTTTGATCAGTAGTAAAGGTGTTGTATTACACCAGGGTAATGCACGGCCCCATACAGCAAGGATTACATCTGCAAAGATTGAAGAGTTAGACTGGGAAAAACTTCGACATCATCCTTATTCTCCAGACCTTGGTCCATCTGATTATCATCTATTCCGAAGTTTGCAAAACTATCTTGATAGAAAAGAGCTTGGAACACATGAAGCTGTCCAAACTACCCTCTCTACATTCTTTTCCTCCAAACCCCAAGAATTTTATAGAAGTAGCATTCAGAAGCTTGTGAATCGTTGGCAGGAAGTAATTAGTAATAATATAACATACATTATTGATTAAATAACATTAAAAGCGTTTGAACTCCTTTCTCTTTTTCTGAACCTAAAATCGGATATTATTTAAGGGATGACCTGATACATTAATGATATTACTAACATTTGGTAAGACATATGGCACTGGGGTTCTGCTCACCCATTGAAAAAAAGAAAACAGTTGTGGCTCGAACGAGCTCTGCAGTAGTTAAAAGTTAGTGGAACGTTTATTTATTAGGGCTTTTAAACATCTTAAGTCAAAAACTTAACATCCTATTTTACTGGTGTTATTTCTTAACGCTTGGCTTATCTTATCTATATGAAACTATTAATGTAAGCTCGTAACGTACTAGATGCAGATGTCCAACTAACTCTGATTTGGTAGGTTGGGGAACCTGATGAAACATTAATAGTAATGGCTTTTAACACTGCATTCGTAGCCAGCTCAATACAAGGTTCCAGTCTAAAGAGTACAATGACATGTGTTGATTCATTTTAATCTATTGTCGTATCTAAACTACCTCTGTAATTATTACGATAGGACAAGCACATAAAAAACAAAACATATTTTGATCATGTCTTACCAGGCAGTGATAAAAATGTTTAGGATAAAAAACAATGTATTTTTTTATTTTGCTCGTTACATAATTGAGTGAATAATGTGTAATTTGTTTTTTTTAGAAGAATACACATCCCGCCTATTTTAAGGTTTGTTTGTTTGCACATTCGCGCAAAGCTATACAAGGGCTTTATGTCTCTCAGACGTTCGTAATTTTGAGCTGATAGACTAAAGAGAAGGCAACTAGTGAATAGCACCCACCGCTAACGCTTGGACCATTCTAGTTTAATATTAGAATTTGACACTACTTAAGGCTAGGTCCTAATGCCTACCATCATATACCATTTCCTGTGGGGTCCTAAAGGTATATACCAGGCTTGCTGGTGATCGATCCAGCAGTTCACCAGTTTCAAGCGAATACAACATAGGGAAAAGACATTTGGATTCCTAGAATGTGACGTATAGGAGCAAATCCGAAAACACACACTATTACGTCACTCCTCCCTGGGATCCTAATGGCACATGCCAGGTTTGCTGAGAACCTGTACAATGGATCGCCAGTTACAAGTGGACACACACACACACTTATATTAGTCAAATAATGCTTTAGATTAGTGGTTTCCAAACTGTGCTCCGTATGACTCCTAGGGTTCCGCAGAGTCATCAGAGGTTCTCCTACAAAGGTAACAGTTAATGGAGTTTTCAGTTTTCCATTTATTAAGTGTTAACCCGTCTGGGGCCAAATGTATTTTTTCAAAAATCATAAGTCAGTGTTCTCTACATCAACGTTTCCCAAACTGTGTCTCGCGGAACCCTGGGCTTCCGTACGATATATTCAGGGGCTCTGCGGGAAAATTTGTATAGTGTAGTAGCGGTAAAAAAGTAGGCCAGGTATAAGTGTGGCTTAAAAGCACCTCAGCTCATAAATCGTACCACCCTGTATGTACCCTTTGTCATTTGTTATTTCATTTATGGGCGTAGCCTAATTGATGACTCTGTGTAAGTTAATCGTTAGTGATAGTTGAGTGCAGTGTTTCACGGAAACAATAAGCTAGTTTTTAGTTTCTGTTTTTTTTATAACATTACAAAAGTATAGTGATTTCAAGTATTAATATTACTTAGCCATTGGCTGGTGGCTAAAAGAAAGAATCTTAAAGAAAATCAAGTTCTTCTAACATATTAACTGCAGCTGAAGACGAACCAACGCAGAACTTTATTGCTGAGAAATTGGAAAAAGATCTTTCCAAAATGAAACAATGACCACTTAAACTAACTGAATTTGTAGTATATAATAAACGTAATCATGACGAGAGCTATTTGTCTCATATTCAATCTGACAATAAAGAATCCCTTGAGGGGTCACGAGCAACATTTGGAAACAAATAATTTCGAACATAAAGATAAAAACATTAGTTTTTTTGTTTTTTATTCAAGAAAAAGGTTAAGGTACTTACACACTGTACAACCTTCATGTTAAAACTGTCAAAGCACGCAACAAAAGCATCTTACAAAGAAGGTTAGCGCATTGCGCTTCGCGAGAAACTTGTGTGATTGGAAAAAAAACGTATTAAACTTTATGTGAAAGATACTGTAACTCATGCTTCATGAGTAGGCTTGTTGAAAAAAAATGAGGTATTACAGCTGTCAAACAATATTGTCACCAGAAGAATAACAGATCTTGCTGCTGCCATTGGGAACGAGCTAGTTTCCCGACTGAGATATTCTTTACAGCTAGATGAGTCCTCCACTATCCTGTATTACTGTTATTTGTTCGTTAAGTGTTTGAAAGATGTACTGAGAAGGACCTGCTCTTATGTAAATTTTTGCAAAGCAAAACAACTTGTGAATAAATATTCAACTGCATTAACAGCATGAAGAGATGTGAAACTAGATGAGGAAATGTGTTGTGTGCCAGGCCCAGCCCGGCATGGCCAAGCGTGTTAAAGCGTACGACTCGTAATCTGAGGGTCGCGGGTTCGCACCCCCGTCGCGCCAAACATGCTCGCCCTTTCAGCCGTGGGGGCGTTATATTGTGACGGTCAATCCCACTATTCGTTGGTAAAAGAGTAGCCCAAAAGTTGGCGGTGGGTGATGATGACTAGCTGCCTTCCCTCTAGCCTTACACTGCTAAATTAGGGACGGCTAGCACAGATAGCCCTCACGTAGCTTTGTGCGAAATTAAAACAAAACAAAAAGAAACATCAATACGAGTAAAGTATCACACAATGTTTAAATTATCTGAAAAACCAGCATATTTTAAACAATACCCTCCACATAAATATAAGTATCAAGCAGTGACTGAATTATGTTAGAAAACCAGCAGATTCTAAGCAATACTCTCTACACCACTACGAGTAAAGTATCAAACAATGTTTAAATTATCAGATCTAATGGTCATTCCTACAGTGCACCAACGACCTCAAAATGCGGAACGTATTTTGGCGGCAGCGAGTCGCGAGCCATGCGTTACCAGGTTTTACTGTCTAAGCACAAAAAGTACTAGGCCATGACCATCTGGCACACCAATATAAGGGCTACAGAATTCTCCGAATGTTCTTGATGAGTCTTTCTGGGAAGTTAAAACCTTCACTCCAGTTTTAATAGGTCATGAAATGTACTTAAGTTTTGTAGAATCACAATATTTGTTTACGCGTGGTTGAGTTTCTGAGTTTCGTTTAAACAAATAAACTGTAACATAGTTTATGGTTTTTATATGAAAATTAATTAAAATTTCAAAATTTAAGTGGTAAAAATGCATAAATTTACTTACACAGGTGACGACTCCTTTAGTTTAATAAAATACACAGATTATTTTGTCTTTGATCAAAAACCGGTTTATATATATATGTATAAAACCTGCAATAATTATATATATATAAGTTGTTAAAGGATTTACACATGAATGTGTAAAAGAACGATTAACATCGCTTTGGATTTAATTGAAAGTGATTAATATTCCCACACGTGTGGAATTCGAGATAAACGTTAATATTTCTATAGGTGTGAAAATCTCATAAAATGATAATATCAATGTAGATATGGAATTCTCAGAAAAAGAATAATACTCACACAGATTGGGAATTTTCAGGGAATTCACATTTCTGTTAATAATGAACTACCAGAAGAGACGTTTGGAAGTTTGATGGATGATAATATTAAGATTATATTTATCATTGTTTTACTAAATACCAAGGACTACTGTTTATGTTTTCATATTAAAGTTGCATCTAGCATAGAAACAATTAATTATTTCAAACACTCTATCAGTAGTATATGTTCTCTTATAATACACAGCTTTCGTCTTTCCAGAGGAACAAGATGTTTACAATATTCATTAAACTCTACCTAAACCAAGGCTTCCTGGTCTGATAGCCAATTCTCGGAGTAGAAGAAAATCAACTATCTTCCCTCCTTCCCATTGCGCGGAGCAATTATTAAACAGTATTAGCGCGATTTTATTTACAGACAATAAAGTCCATCATCGTATTAAGAAATCAGCGGGCGACTCCGTTCATTCACTTTCCACGTCGGAGCGCGATCGAACGCCCTGCCTGCTACCTACCGTGCAAAAGTTCTGATGGTGTACACGTACGTACAGCATCAGCTTCGTTCTTTCCTCATTTTGTGCTATTTACCAATGGCTTTTTCGCGGTTAGTTTGACTTTATAACATCTATAAGGACTTATTATTCAAATAAGCATCTATATTATTAAGAAATAATTTGCCAACTTTTACCTGCTTTAGGCAATCCTTACTTGAGGCCTTCCCAACAAGGCAGGAGCCTTGACTACTAGAAGTGTACGTGTAAGACGTTCTACTAGATTCTGGCCTGTTTGCCTTGAGAAAGGTGCACCAATTACAATGCGTCATGCAATACGGTTAACCAACGGAAAGCCACGTTGCATTTGGGCTTAGGACGAGAGTGCTAGAATGCGATTGGCCAGAATGTTGTTCCTTCCAATACAAACAGGGAAGTGCTGTAATTTTAAGTAGACACACTTTTTGTAGAATTACCATCTAAATAAGACGCTGACTTGATATTCAATACTGTCGTAAGACGTAGTTTACCTATTCGACTAAATTTATCACAAGTTATTTAGTAAATATAACGTATTTCCATTATTTTGATCTACGGTTTATATGGCGTGTTTATATATATTTTTTTAATATATAAAACGTCTTACCTAACACTAACGAATGGAAAACATGTGCTTCGTGTTTCAAGTACTAAAACATTTCATACATAAATTAACTACTTGAAACTATTAAGCGCTGCATGCAAAGTAATCTAGGCAACAGTAGAAAAGTATTTGAAAATTAATTGTTCGTTTGTTTTTGAATTTCGCGCTAGCCGTCGCTAATTTGGCAGTGTAAGAATAGATGGAAGGCAGCTAGCTAGTCATCGCCACCCACCGCCAACTCTTGGGCTCCTCTTTTACCAACGAATAGTAGGATTTACCGTCACATTATAACGCCCGCACGGTTGAAAGGGCGAGCATGTTTGGCGTGACGGGGATTCGAACCCGCGACCATTGGATTACGAATCGAGTGCCTTAACCACCTGGCCTTGAGAATTAGACAAATTAAATTTTAAAAAATAATTTAACCATTAATTTATGTGTAAAATATGAACGAAAAGCTTCTGGAAAAAAGCCTTGTTTTTATACGTTCGACCAATTACAGCACTCCTTCACCGTTACCCGGTGCACCGGAAACACACGGTCGGAAGTAATTGACATATAATTTTCGAAAACATTTTAAAGCTAACTTCGCTGTTTTACCGGCGGTTTAAGAAAAGTATAATTGTTTTGTTTTTTTGTTTTTGTTTTTTACTAATTTTAGTCCTTACTTTTATAACATTATATAACGCAATGAACTTTCAAATGAACTTTTTATTATTAATATAATATATGTAATTATGAAAGGTTCAAGTAGCTTCATCTGTTTGTTTTAGCACGTTTGTTTGTTTGATGAATTTCGCGCAAAGCTACACGAGGGCTATCTGCGCTAGCCGTCCCTAATTTAGCAGTGTAAGACTAGAGGGAAGGGAGCTAGTCATTTCCACCCACCGCCATTCTTGGGCTACTCTTTTACCAACGAATAGTGGTATTGATCGTAACATTATAACGCCCCCACGGCTGAAAGGGCGAGCATGTTTGGTGCGACCGGGGTTCGAATCCGCAACTCTCAGATTACGAGCCGAACGCCTTAACCCACCTGGCAATGCCGGGCCCCGAAAGGGATAGGGAAGGGTTGAAGAATCTGCGCCTTCTAATGTGCACACTAGAAGTTAATTTTATTGTTTCGTCGACAAGAGATTTTTCCATAAAATGTTTCTTCCCTGGCACTTGATTTTACTAATGTTATCAAAACATTGTCATTGAAACCTCTGATTATATATATGTTCAATCTTAATTCTACGTTTTACTGAAATCTATACAATAATTATATATACTGGCACAGACGGCTGTTTGTGTGTTGTCGTAGCATTCATTCATACCTAGATGAAACAAGTTTAGTCACTTTTTCCGTTATTGTGTTACAGAATCATCGAAGTTATTTGAGTAATTCAGGTTTTACTATCTAGTTTATTGGGTTTTTTTTGGCGAAGGTTTCACTTCAGTACGTTTGGTATGCTAAAAATCGATTAATATACTAAATATGACCAATGGCTGGTGTTTTCTACGTCAAACAAATAAAAAGTATGGTCAGATATGGCCTAGTGGTTGGTAGGCCATTACTGTGAATTCGATAGTTATATTTATGGTTCACGACCCGTTGCTGCAGAAATGTGTGTTTTCATATAGCAAAGCCACATCGAGCTATCTGCTGAGGACACCGAGGGGAATCGAACCCCTTGCAGAAAAGTACTCTGCTCTTTGAGACCAAGAGCTAAGGTACAAAAATAACGGTCAAATCTTAGTATTTGTTCAGAGAAGAATTCGATATTTCTTCTGTCAGCCCAAAATAATGTATGACCAAGAAACTGTTTTTTGTTTTGTAGTTTTACACTATATCTTGGTAGAAAACAAACTGCTCTATTTCATATGTTTTATATTTTTCTTCGTGAAAATGATTTATTCCAATAACAACATTATTATTTTCAATTTCTGAGATAGCAAAATTAAACAAAACAAAAACGAATAGAGAGCACTTTCTGGAAATGTTTGTTTTGTTTGATTTTCTTTACTTTTAATTCTGTTTTCTCTGTCTTCTTGTTGCCACTACATTACAAACGAAATCATAATTTGATGAAAGTCACTTTCAACAACAAACTGTATTAACCTGTAGTCCACATGACATACTTCAGCATGTTTATGTTAGTACAGTGAACATACCATGACACACCTCAGCACGTCTCTGCCAGTACAGTGATCATATCACGATAGTACCTTGTTGTACACACGACACACCTCAGCACGTCTCTGCCAGTACATTGATCATACCATGATAATACCTTGTTGTACACACGACACACCTCAGCACGTCTCTGCCAGTACAGTGATCATATCTCTGCCAGTACATTGATCATACCATGATAATACCTTGTTGTACACACGACACACCTCAGCACATCTCTGCCAGTACATTGATCATACCACGATAGCACCTTGTTGTACACACGACACACCTCAGCACATCTCTGCCAGTACATTGATCATACCACGATAGCACCTTGTTGTACACACGACACACCTCAGCACATCTCTGCCAGTACACGTGATCATATCCTTGTTGTACACACGATACCTCAGCACGTAGTACCATACCATGATAATACCTTGTTGTACACACGACACACATACCATTCAGCACGCACGTCTCTGCCAGTACATTGATCATACCACGATAGTACCTTGTTGTACACACGACACACCTCAGCACATCTCTGCCAGTACAGTGATCATACCACGATAGTACCTTGTTGTACACACGACACACCTCAGCACGTCTCTGCCAGTACAGTGATCATACCACGATAGTACCTTGTTGTACACACACACACCTCAGACACACCTCAGCACGTCTCTGCCAGTACAGTGATCATACCACGATGGTACCTTGTTGTACACACGACACACCTCAGCACGTCTCTGCCAGTACAGTGATCATACCACGATAATACCTTGTTGTACAGTGATCACGACACACACGACCTCAGCACGTCTCTGCCAGTACAGTGATCATACCACGATGGTACCTTGTTGTACACGTCTCTGCCAGTACGACACACCTCAGCACGTCTCTGCCAGTACAGTGATCATACCACGATAATACCTTGTTGTACACACGACACACCTCAGCACGTCTCTGCCAGTACAGTGATCATACCACGATAGTACCTTGTTGTACACACGACACACCACACCTCAGCACGTCTCTGCCAGTACAGTGATCATACCACGATGGTACCTTGTTGTACACACGACACACCTCAGCACGTCTCTGCCAGTACAGTGATCATACCACGATGGTACCTTGTTGTACACACGACACACCTCAGCACATCTCTGCCAGTACAGTGATCATACCATGATAATACCTTGTTGTACACACGACACACCTCAGCAGTACGTGATCATACCACGATACTAGCACACGACACACCTCAGCACATCTCTGCCACATTGATCATACCACGATAATACCTTGTTGTACATCCGACACACCTCAGCACGTCTCTGCCAGTACAGTGATCATACCACGATAGTACCTGGTTGTACACACGACACACCTCAGCACGTCTGTACTAGCACAGTAATTATGCCACATTTGTATATATCATACATTCTTATCATCGAATATAACACACGTGTATGTTGTCATAGAAACTGAAATCCGGTTTTTGTTTGAATGAACAAACATGGAAAGTATATATATATAAATATATATATACAGCTTTACGTACTTGGGGAGTAACAAAAAATAAAAACCGTTAATGTGTATTTTAGCTCGAACTTTCTCACGTGTATAGCGCATTTGTAAGAAAATTTCTTTATCTGTATGTTGTCTTGTTTAATTTATTTTTCGATTGTTATCACGATTAAATAAACATAATAAAAGTTAGATGACCGTGGCTTTCAAAGCTACGCTAAGAAAAACCGAGCACAGGGCTTTTATTTTTATCTTTGTCAAGAGCAGACCGGAAATAAAACGTTCTACGTTATACCAGATCTTATCGTCTTAATTAAATATGAATGTATTTGATGTGTAATCTTGTATAGAGACTTTTACATGCAATGGCGGACTCGTGATCTAACTGATGAGAGAAGAAATGTCAAAAACGAGCAATATTTTACCAACTGTGCGGACTGCGGTGATTAGTGGCATGAAATAACACAAGGCTGTACAAATTAAAGCTGGTTTGATCGTTTTTGTTTGTTTTGAATTTCGCACAAAGCTACTCGAGGGCTATCTGCGCTAGCCGTCCCTAATTTAACAGAGTAAGACTAGAAGGAAGGCAGTTAGTCATCTCCATCCACCACCAACTCTTGGGCTACTCTTTTACCAACGAATAGTGGGATTGATCGTCACATAATAACGCCCCCACGGCTGAAAAGGCGAGCATGTTTGGTGCGACCTGGATTCGTACCCGCGACCCTCGGATTAGTTGTCGAACGCCTTAACCCACCTGGCCATGCCGGGCCGATCATTTTTGTGAACATGGTAGTCCGAAAAAGATAACGGAGTATGTAGGATAGAATCACATTTGGATTTGAATTTCATTAAAAAAATTCAACTTGGACGCACAAATAGATTCCAGTTACGTTACTTTTTTCAATATTTCAGAAGTTAGTTCGTAATTTCCCTTAATGGTTGGCTGCGTTTTAACTTCCTCAGAGGACTCAGCAGATGTGGCTTTGCTATAAGAAACCAAACAAAGAAGCGTTCTTTGATAGATTGTTTAGGCAGAGTATTCATGATGAAACTTTGTAGAATGGACGACAACTGCATGTTCTAGAGACACAAGTGTAGAGGACGACGTCTTCCCTTTCGGAAAGTCGTCCTCTACACTTGTGTCTCCACAACAGGGAGTTACCGTCGATTCTACAAAGTTTCAGAGAAGTGTTCTAATTAATTAGTGGCAGCAAGAGAAGGAAAATGAATTCTGTGAAGTGACGTGAAATCGACATTTGATGTCTATTCCAAAGATGGTTTACTACGATCCATTAGTGTCTATAACCACATGACATATGGATAGATATTAGAGCAATATCTATTCATAATAATAGAAATAACATATAACATGCACAATATTCGTGTAAGTTGGTAGTTGAATTCCAATAAAACTGTGAAAAATATCCATTACACTTTATACTTACGTCTATCTGTGTATGTGTGCATATATAGATAGATACAAATACGTACACATATGCATGTATATTAAGTAACAATACCAATCTCTAATAGATAGAAACTTGTTTGAAAGTAGTTCATATTTCAAACCCATTATATAAAAGTCTCAGTATAAAAAAGTTCAGTACTTATATAAGCGCAAGTTATTGACCAACGCAATTATTTTTTTGAAAACGAACAGAATTTCTAATTTCATTCGAAACTCCACTGGCATTTCTAGAGTGAAAAAAAAAATTCCCATAGAAAACTTGGTTGATACATAACAAATTTTCGTTGCTTGCAACACTGATTACGATATCCAAAGATAATGATAAATATATTTAACTTGCGAATTAACACAAATTAATTTTCGTTGTTCGCAAGGTTGGATAAAGTATTCACGATATAATAAAAACGTTCACTGTCTCGTGAGTACCCGTTTAAAACCCGAATACTGCCTAAAACACGTAGATGCATTCTGAAATTTTAATACTGACGTTATACGAAAACAAACCAGTAGCAAAAAGGATTAATGTCATGGTTGAAGGTACAACGCTTGTTAAAGGTACATATAATGATTTTTTTTTTGTTATAGATGTCACTTTTACCAAGAGCGACAAAGATTGATTTCGTGTCCTATAATTTAAAAGGACCTACTTCATGTCTTAAGCTGTCACTAGCACACAGGATTCATGTCCTAAATGCTCTCTTGCAATAGTACACTTGGTTGATTTAATGTTTGTTTGTTTTCTTTTTGAATTTCGCCCAAAGCTACACGAGGGCTATCTGCGCTAGCCGTTCCTAATTTAGCAGTGTAAGACTACAGGGAAGGTAACTAGTCATCACCGCCCACCGCAAACCCTTGAGCTACTCTTTTACCAACGAATAGTTAAATTGATTGTAACATTATAACGCTCACACGGTTGAAAGGACGAGCATGTGACGGAGACTCGAACCCTAGACCCTCAGATTATGAGTCAAGTTCCTTAACCACTTGGTCTAACTTCTTATATAATCAATATAGAAGAATGGTTTTATACCTTAACATGCACATGTTTTAACAGTGCACGGAGTGTATTCATGTCTTAAAATGTGCATTTCTTAAACGTTCTAAAAAACATATCTGATGCCCAAAATTATACCTTTCCTTTATTAACTAATAGTGTATAAGGGTCATTTCATGTTTAAAGATGTATTATATTTAATTGTATTCAGTGTTTATTTCTTGCTGTGAACATGCTGTTGCCAACAGTACACAGGATGTATTTCATGGCCTATGCTATACCATTGTCTGCTATTGAATCTGATGTTCATAGTTCGTTACCAGTTGTAGGACCGTGAGTGTGCTATATGAGTGGCTGTGAAACCTTACTATTCAGTTTGTTGTTGCCACCTACCTCCTCTGGCTTATCATTTTAAAAAGTGTGTTTAGTTGTGCGCAGATATCATTTATATAGCTTTGTTATTAAAAATAACAGTCATGTCTCAACCTTAATCTCAAGTTATTTAGGATAACAGTTATTGTCGTGTCTTTAATCCTAATATACAGGGTGTTCGGAAAGTCACTGTGCACTTATACATTTATTAACAGACATGTTTCAATATAGAATACAGGAGGTAAATATGAATGACAATTATAAACAATGTTGAAAGTGACCCCTGTTGGTATCAATACAGGCCTGGATCCTTCTTATTTTGTTTCTAAACACCGCTACCAGTTGCTGGCTTGAAATAGACTGAATAGACATATGCTTACAAAACTGCACGGTGATTTTTCGAACACCCTGTATTTAAGACAGCATATTTAAGTAACAATCATAGCGTGACCTTAATCCCAAGTTATTTGAGATAACAGTTATTGGCGTGTCTTTAATCCTAATATATTTGAGATAACAGTTATTGGCGTGTCTTTAATCCTAATATATTTGAGATAACATATTTAAGTAATAATCATAGCATGACCTTAATCCAAAGTTATTTTAGTAAACAGTCATGGCGTAACAAAAAACCAAACGTCTTTCGTATAACGTTTTTTATGTGACCTTATCCCCAAATTATTTTAGGTAACAATCATAACACGAGGTTAACCGCAAGTTACTTTAGGTAACAGTAATGGCGTGACCTTAAACCCAACTTATTTAAAATAAAAGTCATGGCGTGACCTTAAACACTAGTTATTTAAGATATCAGTCATGAGGTGACTTCATATCATTCATAACGCTCATGAAGGATAGGAAAACGATATTTTTCAAGTCTTGTTGTATGGAATCTTTGAGTTTGATCCGCTGTAAAACAACTGCATACTTAGTAACATTAAATGCTTTAATCTATCAGAATGGTTCTTAATTTTTATGTTTTCTTCTAAATGTTGCCACCATCCAACAATGAAAGTGAATTGTTCTTCGACTGTGCTCAAACTGGACATTCCACATATTTAAAATAATAGGTATTACAGGTACAGCGGTAAGCCTACGAGTTTGCAACGCTAAAGTCAGTAGTTCGATTCCCCTCCGTGCGCACAGCAGATAGCTCGATGTAGCTTTGCTATAAGAAAACACACATTACATGTTTAAAGTAGCTCGCTTCTTGCAAGTGCTGTTCTTTAGTTACCAGTTCGAGCAGCAAGGAAGATGGTGAACCAACGTCTCTCAAGCTAGGGTCCGCTACGATACAGGGGTCATGTATGAAATTTAAAAAAATAAAATAAAAAATTACGGAATAAAAATATTTTTCTAAATTAAGATACATACGAATAAAAGTACTTAATTTCCAAAGGTAGCTTTTCATTTACATGTAATATTTTTTCCCTGTTTCTCAAAACAAAAATCACTGATAGGTTTGGGTGTCCACATAAAATGTATTTTTAAATTGAAAAGGGTCCATGGGTTACTAAAACCTGAGAACCGCTGTTTAATTAACAGCATTTTTTACTAATTACGACTGGAAATTTCTCTAATATTTATCCACAATTTCAAGTCGATATAACGTATATAATCGAAGGCGTATGATCTTTAACGTCAAAATCACGTAAATGCTGGTAATAAAAAGTGAGTTTCGTTAAGAACGTGAATAATAAAGTCAGTAATACGTCATATAATTGTAGACACTAATAAATTTGAGTAAACACTTTACGCGGTCTTCGTAATTAAGATATATAAGAATAGATACAATGAAAAACTGAATTGCCGCCTAATAATCTGGTCACAGGAAACGAACCAGTAGTCTGTTTCACTTGAAATCCTGCTAATATGTTTCCCTGTTAGTGAGAGAACACAGCGGTTACTTTATTTGTATTAGAGCAAAGCCGCAGAGAGCTATCTGCCGTGCGGGGATTCAAACCCTCTGATTTTACTGTTGTAAATCTGTAGACTCGCCGCTGTGCCAGCGGGGAACTAAAAATGTAATGCATGACAGTTTAATTATTTATTTATTGTTTTGCTTCCAGTGTCTAACAGTTAAATACAGTAATTTTCGAAGCATTGTAGTAGTTTTGTTAAGACGTGTCGATAAATGTAGTTTACAGAAGTTAAATGACAGTTCTCGTAATTACCGTATTTATTTTGTTTTCTGATATTTAACTACTAATATAACCTAGATGGTGCTGTATATACTAAACCCTTCTTTTCCTTTTCAGGTGTGCACCGTTAGGGATAAACAAAGGGATCAAGAATATATACAAGTAATGCTTGTCAGATGATAATTGGGCCCTAGCATAGCCAGGTGGGTTAAGGCGTTCGACTCGTAATCTGAGGGTCGCGGGTTCGAATCCCGGTCACACCAAACACGCTCGCCATTTCAGCCATGAGGGCGTTATAATGTTACGGTCAATCCCACTATTAGTTGGTAAAAGAGTAGCCCAAGAGTTGCCGGTGAGTGGTGATGACTAGTTGCCTCCCTTCTAGTTTTACACTGTTAAATTAGGGACGGTTATTTTAATCCCTGTCGCACCAAACATACTCGCTCTATCAGCCTTGGGAGGGTTATAATGTGACGAACAATCCCACTATTCGTTGGGAAAAGAGTAGCCCAAGAGTTAGCGCAGATAACCTTCGTGTAGATTTGCACGAAATCGAAAAACAAACTTCTTAACGGTTATTTCCAATCTCGAAAAGAAATGCAATAATATTTATCAGCAATATACATTACGTTTTTCACTTCCACCAATCGAATTTCTATAACAAATACTTCAAAACGGACAAGAATTCACACCTGACTATCGACTTAAAACAGTGTGATTACAGCAGTGGCCGAGCTCTTTGAACGTTACTTTGAATCAATCAAACCTGATGAAAGATTCATACAGTTTAAATTCCATGTTTTCATCTCCTCCTCCATGATGATGGGCCGAAGCTTTTTTTTTTTTTTTTTTTCACACAAGTTCCATGTAGTGGACAGGAAAACGCTGTTCGAAACCACTTACCCCACATACGCTAATTTACGACGTGGCACATTTTGATACAAGTGCTCGTGTGACGTCGTATGTGATGGTTATAAGGTCGGCAGAGAAATTTCACGTGTTTCATCGATCTGTACTGTCTCTCAGTGTATTTTCCATACATAGACACAGAAAGGATTGTAACCTGAATATTATCACCTTCGTTGTCCGTGAAATGTGGAGCAGTTTAACTACACAAAAACTTTACAGCTTCTAACTGAAACTGTCTTTATATGTTTAACATAACAACGCAATAAAAACAACTACTTGTCGAAGAGAAATACAATTTAAAACGTCTGTGAAACAGTAGTTGGTTTATATTGTCACCTTCATGGAAAATTAAATATTTTCATATTGTTTTCATTTGTAATATGTAACAACATAACAGTGTATATGAGGAAAATTTATGGAGACTTTGTGATCCGTAAATTGAAACATTTAGGTGTAATGAATTGAATGTGACTGCAGAACACAATCCGAATACTTTTAACATGCAGCTTCTCATAAATTTTACGTTTCATAAAATGATTTTCTTTCTAATTTTTCTCAGTGTGAATACAAAGATTAATAGTTATGACCACAAAGAGTCGCCCATAGAGCTGCTAGGGAGATAATAAAATTATTAGACCTGAAGGAAATTCGTGAACCCACCAACAGAAAGCAGTAATTTGGAGGCTTGAAACTTTTTTACATATAGCTTTGTATTGTTTGCACCTTAGAAATTTGTTTTAAAAGAGACAGGATACAATTTATTAACGTTAAACATGATAATTCTTATTAGACTTGCATTCCCTTTGCATTTTAGAAATTAATTTTACACAAGATCAATATATTCATTAAAACTTTTTCGAACTTGATAACAGGCAGCGCTATATATACAGGGTGTCCCGTAAGTCCCTACCATCCATATATCTTATGTATCCAGTGTATCTGTGTGCTGTCCCTCATTCTCGCTACACAATATTATGCGACGCCATGTTCTGTGAGACATTATCCTCAACATAGCAGGATTTATTGTTCCAAATGTCGCGGTAACAGCTGTCTTCAACTCATCATTAGTATTATAACGTTATTTATAATAACATATGGATGGGTAGGGTCTTACGGGTCACCCTGTACAGATAGCCTAGTTGCTTTGCGCCAATAAACTCCATCTGAGCCATTCAGCCTTTTCACAGATTAAGAAACGTCTGTATTTAGCAAATAAATTATTCACACGTTACGTTGTTTATTAACACAACTTTTTCTGCAAACTTTTACAATCGTGTGTTCATATTTTACTAGTTGTAGAAACCGTTAACACGGTTACTCAACACGTTTTGCGTTATATTTTTGATAAATTATTTCTATTGTAGGCCACAAATTAGTCCTGAAACATTGAAGATTTAATACATTAATTTTATGAATAGGCTTCGCTAAGCACCACTACACAGTGCCCTGAATCCCCAGTTAGTGTCTTGATAAATCACAATAGATTGTTTGTTTTTTTGTTTTGGAATTTCGCACAAAGCTACTCGAGGACTATCTGTGCTAGCCGTCCTTAATTTAGCAGTGTAAGACTAGAGGAAAGGCAGCTAGTCATCATCACCCACCGCCAACTCTTGTGCTACTTTTTTACCAACGAATAGTGGGATTGATCGTCACATTATAACGCCCCCACGGCTGGGAGGGCGAGCATGTTTGGCGCGACCGGGATGCGAACCCGCGCCCCTCAGATTACGAGTCGCACGCCTTAACACGCTTGGCCGTGCCGGGCCAATCACAATAGAAAGCCATGATAGATATTATACTGCAACACCGAAAATCCTCGTGAGATCAAGACCCTAGCTCTGAATCTTTTAATTATCTAGAGGCACCTTTGATTTTATGCACAGCGAGCCACAAAAGGACGTCTTTGTTATCTGTGAAAGACATCGTGTATAAATAATTATTCCTACGCAAAAAAGGGAGGAAAATATATCATTAACTACTCAGAGTGGGAATTGGAACCTTCCCGCCATGCTCCAGGGCACCATTATACCTTGTGGTATCACAAACTTATATACAAAACGTCCTGGGGAGTGTCGTAGTTTTTCCAGGGCACTCAAAGAATGAGAATCGTCAAATCCTCAGCACTCGGGTGAAAATACTCGGTAGTCACAAATGTAAATTGGATATAAAATAATTAATAAAAATGGACGAAAAATTCCTGATAGACCACAGCTTGAAGTAACGAGCCATTTTACCACAGAATTTGGTAAATAAGCAAACCAACTGAAAATACAGTTGTAGTAGCTCCACGTATTTAACGTTTGTAACACACTAGCTTATAAATAACTGAAAACTTCAAACAGTCTTACGACACCAGAAACAAGAACGGTTTATTATGCTCTGCAAAGTTCACTTCATTGTTTCGTGAATAATGAACGTAGTTTTTGTTTGGCAGACCTTCTGTTGAGAGCTCATACTGACAAGTACATGTAAAAGAAGATAGCACGTGCAGTTCAAGCTACAAACGCTTTCTTACAGTGTCAACTGTGGAGTTAACTTCGGTTTATCTTACGAACCGTTATAGCTGTTACAAAAAGCGTGAATGTGCGTGCCGGCGAGGGTTTTCTCCAGACTGACTGTCACGTGGTTCACGACAGTATTCTCTCGAATCATGAAGATAAGTTTGCGATAATCAAACCTCGCATATTACGGTGCTGTTTCGTGCTTTAATATCACTTAGTAGGTGATCACATTCGTCCATATTATGGTGGTACCTTTGTGCACTGAGCAAATTCTCATTTTTGAAAATAGTTTATCAGGCAGTGATTGGGCACCCATCTAATGTCACGTGAGTTATGATAATATTTTCTTAGAGGACTCTACTGTATTATCATTCTATAGATTTGTCCAAACTACACAGGAGGAATAGGGACTTAAGACTAAGGTACAAAGATACGTGATCCGGCATGGTCAGGTGGGTTAAGAAGTGTGACTCGTAATCTGAAGGTCGTGGGCACGAATCATCGTCATGCCAAACACACTCGCCCTTTCAGCTGTGGGTGGGCGTTATAATGTGACGGTCAATTCCACTATTCGTGGGTAAAAGTGTAGCCCAAGAGTTGGCGGTGGGTGGTGATGACTAGCTGCCTTCCCTCTAGTCTTACACTGCTAAATTAGGGACGGCTAGCGCAGATAGCCCTCGAGTAGCTTTGCGCGAAATTCAAAAACAAACAAACAAACATGTCTTTACACATTTTCTATTTATCTCGACAAGATGACTCTCCATGGCTTTGATGTAAAAGAAAAAACAACAACAACCGTTTATTTGTTTTTCAAGACAAAATGTAGAAAACTGGCGACATTTACTCTGCTCATCCTATTTCTAATGTATTAAGCCTTTCTGCTGAGACACCTGGGAAATTGTTTTATAATAACTGAGTCCTTTCATTACCGACACAGAGATTTGGAAACTAAAACAGAATAAAGAGAAATAAATATTCAATCCTGATTTCATTATACAGAAACGATTGATACATTACAATGAGTTTGTATTTTAAGTACAAGAAATCATTTCGTCATTGACCGCTGCTGGAGTCTTCATAATATTGGTATGGACCTTCTTGTAAACGTCACGATGTTACTTTTTCTACCCCCCTCCCCCTCCCTTTTGTCTTTCAAGAAAGTATGAGGAAGAACGTTGACGAAAATCCTTGGGTGTTCAAAGTCAGGTGTGGCCCTTTTCTCTCGGAAACAAGGAATATTTTAAAACAATAATAGTAAGGAAGATATTTTGACAAGGTGGAAAAACAAATGGGTAGAAATACAGAAAATGCGAATGAAAGTTGTACTTTCTACATGATACATAACTTGTCAATACATTAGTGATTCTAAACGTGCTTAGGTAATCTATCATTTGTTATGATACCGTAATTGTAGAAGGAAAGACGCGCGTTAAAAGACCTCTATTTCAAGTAAATCTTAGGAAAATTCTAAAAAAAAAAAGTTCCTTATTATATTTATCTGATGGGAAACAAAGGTTTAGCCTTAAGTTTCATTCATTATGTTTACAAAGATTTTTTTTATCGTTAAAAGAAGTTTTATCTTCTCTGGCACAGCTTTTCAGTTTCTTATTTTATAAGAAATAATTTCAATACTTCTTCAATCGTGTATAGGTTTAGTTGTTGTTAGGAGTTAAGCACAAAGCTACACCGTGGGCTATCCGAACTCTGCCCACCACAGGTATCGAAATCCAGTTTATAGTTCGGGTACAGGAATTTCAAAAAAAAATATCGATATTTATTGAGTACTATACTCAATTTATTGTTTGTTTGTTCACTGAATTTCGTGCAAAGTTGTTCGAGAGTTGTCCAGAATTATACAGAACAATCCGTCATGTTCACTGCGGGAAATAGAACCCCGGATTTGTGGTTCTACGTCTGACTTACCGTATAAAGATTAAAAATGAGAAAGCACAAGTGATAGAATAGAGAGAAGATAGCTAATCAATGCTACCCCGTAGTGGCTCCTGGACTACCTTTTGCCCATAAACAGAGAAATTAGACGTAACATTACAACATCCGGTGGCTAAAATTGTGAGCATGTATGATGATGGCATTTGAATCTGCATCCGCAGACCGCGAGTAAAGAGCCCTAACCACATGACTATGTGAGACATATATTTACATGATACATAACCATATGGTAGCTGGACATTAAATTTAAATAGCGCACTTATCTGGACAACATTTCCAAACTACAGAATTTTTTTTTGTTAATTCTATTAGTTTTACGTGTAATACAATCTAAATATCAGTTAATTTTTGATGACGTATACAAGCGATAACATATACAATCAAGAAGCTCCTATAAACTATTTGTTTTCACTAAATATTTTGTTAGACACTACAAGTAATTACAAAAAAAAAAAGGAAATAGAAAATAATGACGTAGGGATGGTAATGCAAGAAATACAGTAACAAGATAGCAAATAAAACACAAAAATACCTACACAACTAGTCACTGAGCTAATGTTAAAAACTTAAAAGAATTAGTTTTGTAACACTTCATAACAACAAAGGGTTCTTTACTTATATCTACAAAACTAGCCATTGAGTTAATGTTAAAAGCTTAAAAGAATAAGTTTTGCAACACTTCATAACAATAAAAGATTCTTTACTTAAATTAGATCATTTTATTAAACTCTGAATTCACGAAAATAAAAAGAATTCAACATTTAGTTGAAGATAAAAAGTTTTCCTTGGAAATAATTGGCTACGTATTTAGGGTCTTTTCAATAGTTTTTGTAAATTCATCTCTGCCTTGTTTCTATACCTGTTGACATTGTCACCATAACTTTATCCTTGCTTTTTTTCCAGTTTTTAATAACTTGTTTGTCCCTCGTTTTCTTTTAAACAATACTAATTGACGCCAGTTTATAAGTGAGCATATGTTTTATTTTTAAACTTCAATGGCAATATTTATTGTCAGTGTCATTACCAGCTTCTTTGTTGCACTTGCAGGATGACCTCAGATACTGGCATCATGTGTTGAAGTTAAGAAACGCTATACTGAGATCATGTGTTGAAGTCAGTGAAACACAATACTGATATCATGTGTTGAAGTGAGGATACGCTAAACAGTCAACACAACAACTTCAAGTACTGGAGAACCAGCTCTTCTGACGCCAGATTCAGAATAATCAGCAGAGTATTTGACTGTTACACTACTCGTCAGTTTTCTACTTTGGCAATATTTATTGACTAAACTGAAGGTTGTTGTAATAGAGATTTAAGACTCTAACGGCGGCCATTTTTATCCCTAGCTGTCTTTACAGTGCTTACCGATATGCTTATTCACTGAATGTTAGACTTAAATGGAATGTTTAACGAGCTAGTCAACAGAATCCGCTGCCGTCAATTTTATGCTACTCAAATTGAATAGTGGTATTTGACTGTCACTCCTACAACGCTCTCACGGTCTCAAAGTGCGAAACGTAATTTTGAAGCTTAGGAACTCAAGCCAAGAATTATCCGTTTCACAATTAGGGCTTCCTAAGTACAAGTGTTCGTAAGTTAGCTGGCTCACCTCAGTGCCAATGAAAATTTTAGAAAATCCATTAATCTAAAAATTACAAACCATTTTAATTAATCTTTAATACAATTCTACTCTTTCAACTGATATTTTCTTCGAGAGAATTTTCTTGCATTTCATTTTGGAAATCGTTTTCCAAAGCACTTATAAGGAAGGAGGATATTTTTTGTGACTTATTAACCAAATTAATATTTATACAAAATAAAGATGTGAATTATATCTATGGTAAGATGGCTGTCTGAGTACGGATAGTACAATAATTTAAGTATAGTACGCACTTCTGCTATTTCCATCTATAACGGATTTATCGCTACACTTTTATTTCATTTTTATGTATATTATCTAAATTTGTAGAAGATTCTCGCAAGTAAAAATCAACATTTGTTTTACGAAAATCTAGCCTTAAACTATATAAACCGATGCGCCAAGAGACAACTGTTATTACTGATCAGCTACAGTCAGTTTACTATAAGCCCCTGAAGGTATAATTGTGATTAACGATTATTAATAGGAAAACTACAGAATTTGGCCAGGAAGGTTTATAAATTTCGAATATTACGAACCGTTCAATTTCAGAGAATTAACTTCGGACGTTAGTATTTCTACGAGGACATTAAATATCTTCCTCGGTAAAAAGTGAGTTTGTAAGAGTGTGAGGCCAGCCAAGAAAAGAGCATATCTGTATATCAGTGTACAAGTAATTTGTCCCTCGTGGACCTGGACCGTAGATAAAATACTATATTCCAGACCAGATATAAGACTGAATATTGTTTGTGAATTTGTAAATTGTTTAGATATGAACTAATATTTTTAAATAACTATTTGTAATAACCGTTATTATAAATTGTATTATTATTTGTATATTAAAATATATTTGTGTTTAGAAAGAAAATTGTGTGCATCAATCTTGTTGGCAAACATCATAAAATTAATACATATTAATATTAACATTTAATTAATTAACTTAAATTCAAATTCTAATTTCAGGTTATTTGAAATCGTAATACGTAACGTACGTAATATAATAGATCGGAGACTCGTCAAAGATAAATTATAATACGTAACACATCCTACTAAATGTTTGGTACTTAAAAGAAACAAATATACTTTACTAAGATAAAATAAAAACGTTACAGTAGAATTCCACGTGCTCCAAATTCGTTATAGCTACTATGTATGATGAACAAAACTTTTGATATTTTACTCGTAAAATTGTATGTTTTAAACTTTTGCCACGTTTTATCTTATCATATAATCTAAACTAAAAGCTTTCCTCTTAGCTTTTAGTCCTCTTAGGCACACATCCAATCCACTGAAGAACAAAAAAACTATCAGTGTGAGTCTTACTGACTGACTATAGGGAAGCCAGGTGGGCAATATACAATGACTGGTGCACCAAACAGAAGAATCATTATTAATTTATTTCATTCCACGCAAAAACGGCATTTGAATAAAGCAGCTTCAACTACTAAGTTCATTCTACTTTATCCTATTATACAAAGAAAATAATATTTTCGTGAAAAAAAAAGTCAGTTTTGAGATAATTGCATTTTTATCACACATCGCATGAACCGGCGTGAACACAGAAGTTAGTATAACCAAAAAGGAATATTTTCTTCATGAAGAGTTCTAAGAAAACCGATATTAAAGTAACTTTTTTTTTTAGTTCTCGATATAAAGATCTCATATTGTCTGAAGTAAGTTTAAACCTAGCTTCGTGTTGTTACTGTTTGTTTTGTTAAAAAACAAAACAAAAATTGTGTTAACTTAGGAAACTGTGTAGTTGTACATGAATTGTACAAGGCAAAATTGTAGTCCCACTTCTATTCTGTACGAGGTCTATTAAACATGTTTTCACAAAAATGTTCCACACCAATACACGGTTTAATAAGCTCATGAAAATACAATTATTTAAATCATGAGTATATGATTCTCGGTGGTCAAAAGTGGAAGTGTTAAATCGTGTAATACACGAAGAAAACAAACCAAAGAAAGATTTTGGTTTGGTTTGTTTAGAATTTCACAAAACGCTACACGAGGGTTATCTGCACTAGTCGTCCCTAATTTAGCAGTATAAGAATAGAGGGAAGGCAGCTAGTCATCACCACCCACCGCCAACACTTGGGCTACTTTTCTACCAATGAATAGTGGGATTGACCATCACATTATAATGCTCCCACAGCTCAAAGAGCGAGCATTTTGGTCTGACAGGGATTCGACTCGTGACCCTCAGATTTCGAGTCGAGTGCCTTAACCACCTGCCCATGCCGGAGCCCTGAAGAAAGAGAAAAGGCAATCGAAGTAACACGACAGTTATGGTAAAACGGATCTCCAAATTTATAAAAAAGGAAAAAAAACAACTTTATTCACAAGTTTTGAACTTTCTTTTCAGATGTACACAGGACTTGTTTTTAAAGCTGCTCGAAAACAGTTTATTGTGGTTTATTTATCCTAATTTCTAATATCTTAATAACATAACATACTTTATCTATTTACAAGTAATATTTTACTTACAAAAATAGTAATAAAATCAAACTAGGAAACCAGTTGAGCATTTTTTAAAATCATCAGTTTGTAATACACGAAATTGTTTGTTTTCATGTAATCACCTTCTCAGAGGTTGTCGATCTGAAGAAGACATCAGTACAGAAGACGAGAGGTTATCCAACTCTAAATGCAAACAGGAACTGTCCCTTAAACCCAAAACTCGAGCCAAAGATTTGTTAGTTTATCTTCTCACATATTCATACATGGCCAACATTATAATAAACCACTATCTGGTGAGACAAGCCTACATAGGTTTTTCATTATATAATAATAAACATAATTTCAAGTATTGTTTTTATAAACAAGGTTTCTTTTGTTAAAAACTGGGCTTTTACTAACTGTGCACATACCTAACCATTACACATATGAATATATATGGCGAATTTTATGTTCTGGTTATTACATATAAGATCTGACTGACGTCTCACCATTAATAATACTTACAACAAAAAACTGGTTGTTGAAAATATAAGCAAAAGAAAAATATTAATATAAAATTAACGCAGTCATTAAAAAAGTCTGGAGAAGTGTTGATATGACACTGAACCGGTTTTAGGTATTAAATGTGGACCGCTGAATAACCATTTTTCAAATTACAGGACGGCAATATTTGCTTCTTCAGAACAATGACTGATTCGGAGACGTAGTGGTTAGCGGGTTTCGTTTAACTTTTGCGCAAAGCTACACGAGAGCTATCTGCGCTAGCAGTCCCTAATTTAGCAGTGTAAGACTAGAGGGAAGGCAGCTAGTTATCACCACCCACCGCTAACTCTTGGACTACTCTTTTACCAACGAATAGTGGGATTGACCATTACATTATGATGCCCCCACGGCTGAAAATGCGAGCATGTTTGCTGTGATGAGGATTCGAACCCGCGACCCTCGGATTACGAGTCGAGTGCCTTAACCACCTGGTGATGCCAGGCCGTATCTTTGCGGACTTACAACGATTGAAACCGGGTTTCGATACCCGTGGTGAAAAGTTAAATACTTATTTTAATATCAGTATTTGCAGCACAACACTTGTAATGAAGAATTTTAGCCTTTATAACTGTTACTAGCATACAAATGTAGATTACTTCACTATTTACATATACAGGCAATGACCAGGTGGTTAGGGTGCTCGACTCATAAGATCTAAAGATCTAAAGATCGCGAGTTCGAATCCGCGTCACACCTTATATGCTTGCTCTTTCAGCCGTGAGTGCGTTATAATGTGATGGCAGTTTCACTATTCGTTAGTAAAAAGAGCAACCCAAAATTTGGCGGTAGATGGTGATGACTAGCTGCCTTCCCTCTTGTATGACATTGATAAATTAGGGACGGCTAGCGCAGATAGCCCTCGTGTAGCTTTGCGCGAAATTCAACAACAAACAAATACTACAGGCAATGGTTTTAAAGCTGGCAGTCTTTTTAACGTATTAGTCACAGTTTTAAAAATTGTTTACCGAAGTCTAAAAAACTTTTAAACGATTTGTTATTTTTTACGGTTATTTAATTGACAGACCAGCAGCAAGTTGTGAGCGTATAAATGAATTTTTTTGTTTTAACAGCATAGCTTTAGTACGGGCCATTTTAACGTATTGTTACCGTTACTTTGAAGCCAGATGTTGGTTACACTAAACACGCGTTTCTTTCAGAATTTCATGCAAAGTCTTTGGGCTTACAACGCCAAAAATCAGGTTTCAATACCAGCGTTATGGAAAGCACAAATAGCTTTTTGTGCAGGTTTGCACTTGACAACAAATAAACTAAGCACAACCATCGCTGACATCGAAGTGATAAACTAGAACGACTGCAGTTACTTAATAGTGCCAACCGCACAATATTGAGTTACGTGTCATCTGAGAGGAAGCATTATCTTCATCAAACAACGAATATATTTGTCTGCTGGCAAAAAACAAAACACAAATCTCAAACATGACCTCTGTTACTTTTTCATTTAAGATATTTTGACATGCATATGTACGAGTACTTACTATGCAGGCATTTAACAAACAGGTCTCATGTTTGTCTTTAAAAAATGTTGCCCATCCTTATCGGAATAAAATCATGGCCAGATTATCCACTTATGAATCCACTACTTATAATTTAATATCTTACTCTGAAGGGTAAACTTTCATTTGTAAAGATACTTATGAACGGAATATTATATTATGTGAGACTTTTTCATTAAAAAAAATCAGTTAAACCAGCCGGCTTTTATCCTGTGATCTGTTTCTTCAACGGTAGAATAATAATAATATCAACCAATTTTTTTCCTGTGATCTGTTTCTTCAACAATAGAATAATAATAATATTAACCATTTTTTCCTGTAATCTGTTTCTTCAACAATAGAATAATAATAATATCAACCAATTTTTTTCCTGTGATCTGTTTCTTCAACAATAGAATAATAATAATATTAACCAATTTTTTCCTGTGATCTGTTTCTTCAACAATAGAATAATAATAATATCAACCAATTTTTTTCCTGTAATCTGTTTCTTCAACAGTAGAATAATAATAATATCAACCATTTTTCCCTGTAATCTGTTTCTTCAACAATAGAATAATAATAATAATATCAACCAATTTTTTTCTTGTGATCTGTTTCTTCAATATAGAATAATAGTATTTTCTCTGTACAAACCCCCTTTTGTATACTGTATTGATCTTATTTTATGAGATACACCGAAATGAGAAACTTGTAATATGACAATACATTTCAATAATTTGAAACGAAAAGTACTACAAAAAACCAGGTTCTCAATGAATTTAAGATAGAGGGGAATCATTTAGTATTTTCAACATGGACGGTACTTTACACTATATAGTCAGGTCAGAGATCACAGGGTTCAGGGCATATCCGTCCTTCATTTTGACCAGCAATCGAAGAAAAAATGACCAGTTAGCAGCATATGTCATCTACATAGCTACTCTCAATCAAATAGCAATGATGACTGTCACTTCTATATCGGGCCCAAAACTGAAAGTACGGAACGTAAAGCGGTGTATTTCGGGCTCGAAACTTGGCCTTTCAGTGCCACGCCTTGTACGCCAACCCACACCTGTCCCAGAAACTTCGTTTAATCACGTGACATTTCTTCAGACTGAACTTTATGTTTAGACACATCACTCAGCGGAAGAGTACATTATGAAAACGAGTGCTAAAGAGCAAATATTTCTTAGTGAGACGAGTTATGTTTAAAAGAACACTTTACGCAAACTGCCAAAAGAAAGGACATAACAAGAGATAGTACAATAAAAGGACATCACGTGAAAAAATAAACTTATAAATTAAAATATCCTGCAACCTTTGCTATTTAAACTACAATTATACTTACTTACGAATATCGCATATAACCCTCATGTAGCTTTGCGCGAAATAAAAAAAATTAAATTATTTTAACATTTTTGAGATCTATTATTAGTCATTAGAACTTATAAGATTATTTAAACTTTATATTTGATATTGGTTTGTTCGTTTTTTGAATTTCGCGCAAAGCTACACGAGGGCTATCTGCGCTGACTGTCCCTAATTTAGCAAAGTAAGACTAAAAAGGAAGGCAACTAGTCATCACCTCCCACCGCCAACTCTTGGGCTAGTCTTTTACCAACGAATAGTAGGATTTACCGTCACATATAACGCCCGCACGGCTGAAAATGCGAGCATGTTTGCTGTGATGAGGATTCGAATCCGCGACCCTCGGATTACGAGTCGAGTGCCTTAACCACCTGGTCATGCCAGGCCGTATCTTTGCGGACTTACAACGATTGAAACCGGATTTCGATACCCGTGGTGAAAAGTTAAATACTTATTTTAATATTAGTATTTGCAGCACAACACTTGTAATGAAGAATTTTAGCCTTTATAACTGTTACTAGCATAAAAATGTAGATTACTTCACTATTTACATATACAGGCAATGACCAGGTGGTTAGGGTGCTCGACTCATAAGATCTAAAGATCTAAAGATCGCGAGTTCGAATCCGCGTCACACCTTATATGCTTGCTCTTTCAGCCGTGAGTGCGTTATAATGTGATGGCAGTTTCACTATTCGTTAGTAAAAAGAGCAACCCAAAATTTGGCGGTAGATGGTGATGACTAGCTGCCTTCCCTCTTGTATGACATTGATAAATTAGGGACGGCTAGCGCAGATAGCCCTCGTGTAGCTTTGCGCGAAATTCAACAACAAACAAATACTACAGGCAATGGTTTTAAAGCTGGCAGTCTTTTTAACGTATTAGTCACAGTTTTAAAAATTGTTTACCGAAGTCTAAAAAACTTTTAAACGATTTGTTATTTTTTACGGTTATTTAATTGACAGACCAGCAGCAAGTTGTGAGCGTATAAATGAATTTTTTTTGTTTTAACAGCATAGCTTTAGTACGGGCCATTTTAACGTATTGTTACCGTTACTTTGAAGCCAGATGTTGGTTACACTAAACACGCGTTTCTTTCAGAATTTCATGCAAAGCTACACGAGGGCTATAATTATCAGCGTTAAGTCTTTGGGCTTACAACGCCAAAATCAGGTTTCAATACCAGCGTTATGGAAAGCACAAATAGCTTTTTGTGCAGGTTTGCACTTGACAACAAATAAACTAAGCACAACCATTGCTGACATCGAAGTGATAAACTAGAACGACTGCAGTTACTTAATAGTGCCAACCGCACAATATTGAGTTACGTGTCATCTGAGAGGAAGCATTATCTTCATCAAACAACGAATATATTTGTCTGCTGGCAAAAAACAAAACACAAATCTCAAACATGACCTCTGTTACTTTTTCATTTAAGATATTTTGACATGCATATGTACGAGTACTTACTATGCAGGCATTTAACAAACAGGTCTCATGTTTGTCTTTAAAAAATGTTGCCCATCCTTATCGGAATAAAATCATGGCCAGATTATCCACTTATGAATCCACTACTTATAATTTAATATCTTACTCTGAAGGGTAAACTTTCATTTGTAAAGATACTTATGAACGGAATATTATATTATGTGAGACTTTTTCATTAAAAAAAATCAGTTAAACCAGCCGGCTTTTATCCTGTGATCTGTTTCTTCAACGGTAGAATAATAATAATATCAACCAATTTTTTTCCTGTGATCTGTTTCTTCAACAATAGAATAATAATAATATTAAACAATTTTTTTCCTGTGATCTGTTTCTTCAACAATAGAATAATAATAATATCAACCAATTTTTTTCCTGTGATCTGTTTCTTCAACAATAGAATAATAATAATATTAACCAATTTTTTTTCCTGTGATCTGTTTCTTCAACAATAGAATAATAATAATATCAACCAATTTTTTTCCTGTAATCTGTTTCTTCAACAGTAGAATAATAATAATATCAACCATTTTTCCCTGTAATCTGTTTCTTCAACAATAGAATAATAATAATAATAATATCAACCAATTTTTTTTCTTGTGATCTGTTTCTTCAATATAGAATAATAGTATTTTCTCTGTACAAACCCCCTTTTGTATACTGTATTGATCTTATTTTATGAGATACACCGAAATGAGAAACTTGTAATATGACAATACATTTCAATAATTTGAAACGAAAAGTACTACAAAAAACCAGGTTCTCAATGAATTTAAGATAGAGGGGAATCATTTAGTATTTTCAACATGGACGGTACTTTACACTATATAGTCAGGTCAGAGATCACAGGGTTCAGGGCATATCCGTCCTTCATTTTGACCAGCAATCGAAGAAAAAAATGACCAGTTAGCAGCATATGTCATCTACATAGCTACTCTCAATCAAATAGCAATGATGACTGTCACTTCTATATCGGGCCCAAAACTGAAAGTACGGAACGTAAAGCGGTGTATTTCGGGCTCGAAACTTGGCCTTTTCAGTGCCACGCCTTGTACGCCAACCCACACCTGTCCCAGAAACTTCGTTTAATCACGTGACATTTCTTCAGACTGAACTTTATGTTTAGACACATCACTCAGCGGAAGAGTACATTATGAAAACGAGTGCTAAAGAGCAAATATTTCTTAGTGAGACGAGTTATGTTTAAAAGAACACTTTACGCAAACTGCCAAAAGAAAGGACATAACAAGAGATAGTACAATAAAAGGACATCACGTGAAAAAATAAACTTATAAATTAAAATATCCTGCAACCTTTGCTATTTAAACTACAATTATACTTACTTACGAATATCGCATATAACCCTCATGTAGCTTTGCGCGAAATAAAAAAAATTAAATTATTTTAACATTTTTGAGATCTATTATTAGTCATTAGAACTTATAAGATTATTTAAACTTTATATTTGATATTGGTTTGTTCGTTTTTTGAATTTCGCGCAAAGCTACACGAGGGCTATCTGCGCTGACTGTCCCTAATTTAGCAAAGTAAGACTAAAAGGAAGGCAACTAGTCATCACCTCCCACCGCCAACTCTTGGGCTAGTCTTTTACCAACGAACAGTAGGATTGACCGTCACATTATAACCCCCTCACAGCTGAAAAGGCGAGCATGTTTGGTGTGACGGGGGATAGAACCCGCGACCCTCGGATTACAAGTCGAATGTCTTTATCACCTGTTCATGCCGGGCCTAAACTTCATATTAGTAAAGCCTAGAAACAAATTACTAAAGGGCAAATTAAGCTGTAAGTTAATTTGAAATATGTAGTCAGAAATCCGTAAAAATACATGCGTAGGAAAAAAAGCTGCACAATAGGCTATCTGTGCTATGTCCACTACGAGTATCAAACGTCGATTTTGAAGTAATAAAATTTCAATTTTACCGGAGGTTGGAGGGAGGTGAAATAAATAAGTTTAATAAATATAATCCTATAGCTCTGTTTAAGTTTAAAAATACTATGCAAAGGGTTGTCTGCGTTGTCTCAGTAGTGGGTATCAAATTTCTATTTTTTAACGTTATAGTTCCAAATTCATGGAAATATTTAATGTTAATGTACGTTATATTTATGAAACATTGCTAGTGTTATTAAAAGTGGGGGTGTTATAATGTGACGGTCAATCCCACTATTCGTTGGTAAAAGAGTAGCCCAAGAGTTGGCGGTGGGTGGTGATGACTAGCTGCCTTCCCTCTAGTCTTACACTACTAAATTAGGGACGGCTAGTGCAGATAGCCCTCGAGTAGATTTACGCGAAATTCAAAACAAACCAAAACCATAAAATGAGTCCAATATATAAAGTGCAGATATCAGACACATAGTTTAAGTTAGAAGAAACAGTTTGGAAAACCATAAAATTTACTAGTACTTTTATTACTTGTAGTAACATAGTAATAATAATAATATTAACACTACTGCTAAATAGCAGTAATCCCTTATCGTGCAGCTGACTGACAGCCTTCCCTATGATCAGTAGTCTGGGAATGCGGCAGCTAGTCTTAGTAGCTTTGCTATAAATACAGTCAGATTCTTACAGTTCTTAAATATTTTCAACTCCGCCTGACATTTTATCGAAGTTTGCAACTGTTCCGCGTTGGCCTTTTCAACCAAGTACAGTGGTAATTGTCACGAAACTGTACAGCAAATAAGAATATTGTTTTCTTAACAAAACATCCACATGGTGGGAGGTTTTGTGTTAGTTGTATCGGAAGACAAATCTACAATTACACGTGACTTTATAAATATCACTTTATTAATTATTTATTTTGTTTGTTGTTAAGCGCTGAGTTACACAAATGAGCTATCTGCGCTGTGTCCACCAATAGTGTTTTTTTGTGTATTTTTTATAGCAAAGCCACATCGAGCTATCTGCTGAGTCCACTGAGGGGAATCGAACCCCTGATTTTAGCTTTGTAAATCTGAAGACTTTCCACAGTCCCGGAAGGAGACATCCACCAACAGACTCCGAAACCAGGTTTTAGCGTTACAAGCCTTAAGATTTACAGCTGAATCACTAGGGGAGGAGATATATGAAGTACTAACAGTTAATTGGTTGGTTGGTTGATTTTGTGTTTTATGGCACAAAGCAGATAGGCTATCTGCGACAAACGTCCGAGAAAAATGTAAAAATAAATTAAATGTAGTAAAATACATACAAGGAAATGAAGGTAAAACAAAACATCATTGAAAAACAGAAAAAAGTATAAAACCAATGTTGACACCTAGTCTACAATGTTAAGAGAGAAAGCTGAGTAAGAGAAGTTGTAAAGGACTTTCTTTAGCATAATGGTTATGATCATAACCCACCAGGAAGACTAACAGGTAAGTAGAAGAATCACCGCCAGTCACCTGAAGTTGGCCTTTCCAGTCCTGGTTCTGGGTTATGTGTCATAATAGCCATTATCAAAAAATAAAGTAATAAAAGTGTTAAAAGACATGCAGCAAAATTGTAATAACAACTCGCCAGGACGACTAACGGGTAGTTCAAATGGATAGTTCAAACAGCAGTGTTAGTCACCTAAAGTTGGCCTTTCCACTCCTGGTTCTGGGTTATGTGTCATAACAGCCATTATCAAAAGGTAAAGTAATAAAAGTGTTAAAAGACATGCAGCAAAATTGTAATAACAACTCGCCAGGATGACAGGTGTCACCATCACCAATAACACTGTCTAACGCAATGGATAAACCTTGGGACAGAACATGTTTAAAATTACATGTTACGACACTCATCGACGGCAAGACAGTAAGATGTAGTCTATTGTGACCTGAGTGTTACACACACTACACATTAGTGCATCAGTCCCAGATAAAAGAAAACGATGAGTTAAAAAAACTGTGACCAATGCGTAGTCTAGTTAGAACAACTTCCTCCTTCCGAACTTTACGGAAGCAAGACGGCCAAAGCCCAATATAGGGTTTTATTTGGAAAAGCTTGTTGTCGCGTTGCTCACTCCAAGTGGACCGCCAGCTGGCATGGAGCCGAGCCTTGAATACAGAACCATATTCCATGTATGGAACAGGCACAGGTTGTTTATTTGTTTTGGAATTTCGCACAAAGCTACTCGAGGGCTATCTGTGCTATCCGTCCCTAATTTAGCAGTGTAAGACTAGAGGGAAGGCAGCTAGTCATCACCACCCACCGCCAACTCTTGGGCTACTCTTTTACCAACGAATAGTGGGATTGACCGTCACATTATAACGCCCCCACGGCTGGGAGGGCGAGCATGTTTGGCGCGACTCGGGCGCGAACCCGCGACCCTCAGATTACGAAGCGCACGCCTTAACGCGCTAGGCCATGCGAGGCCTCGGAACAGGCACAGTTTGTGATAGTGCCAGAGCAGATAGATTTAGCTGCCGTGTCTGCAAGCTAGTTCCCACGAATACCAACGTGGCCTGATATCCAGAAAAACTGGATAGAAGTAGATAAAGTAGAATTAGAAGTAGTTAATGATAAATGGACCAGTCAGTTTTGAATATCAGCGAGAACAGGGTGTGAACCAACGTGAAGCGATTCCAGGGCCAGTAGAGAACTAAGCGAGTCAGTATAAATAGTGCAATTTGAGTACTGCTTAGCTTCAATATGATCCAGGGCAAGAGATATGGCATACAGTTCAGCAGTGAACACAGAAGCTGTAGAGGGGATTCTGCGCGCAACCACCGAACCGCAATAAACTATGGCAGAGCCCACAGAGTCACCTGATTTCGAACCATCTGTATAAATAGGAATGGAAAAATAGTTCGAAAGATGTTCAGCAAATAATAGACAGATGACTTAAAGAAAGGTCACATTTGGGGACTGTAATAAGTCATGGTGGGACCTGACCAGAGGATTCTGCAATGTTACCCAAGGACAGACACAATTCATCCAATTGCGCCTGCATGCGAAGGCCAAAAGGAGCAATGGCAGATTGTCTGTTCTGAAAAAGTATGGCCCACTGAGGAAGGAAAACACATTTCCAGGTGAGATGCTTTGGTAAGGAATGAAGTTTCGAAGTATATTGTAAAGATAGTTGCAAACGGCGAAGGTGTAGAGAAGGTTCATGAGATTCAATGTATATACTTTGAACTGGAGAGGTACGGAAAGCCCCAGTGCAGAGTCGAAGTCCTTGATGATGAATGGGGTCCAGCATCTTTAAGGCCGAGGGTCTGGCAGAGCCATAGACCAGTGACCCATTGTCTAGTTTGGATCAAATAAGAGCACGATATGTCTTTAGCATACAACATCAATCCGCTCCCCAACTGGTGGTAGAGAGAACACGGAGGATGTTCAGTGCTCTTGTGCACTTGACCCGTAGCTGCTTTAAGTGTGGTATAAAGGTCAGCTTACGGTCAAAGATAAGCCCCAAGATCTTGGTCTCGGGGACCACTGGCAGTGAAACTTCACCAATACGGAGTTCAAGATCAGGGTGAATACCCCGTTGGCGGCAAAAGTGCATGTAAACGGTTCTAGAGAGCGAGAGAAATTAAAGCCGTTCGCCTCGCCGTGGTCCATTTCAGTACACGATTGAGGGCGGTTTGTAGTTGCCGCTCAATATATCTCATGTTCGACGACTGACACGAGATGTGAAAGTCGTCAACATAGAGTCTGTTTGCAACAGTGAGAGGGAGTTGTTCAGTGACGGCATTTATCTTTATTCTGAAAAGTGTGAACTCAAAACACAGCCCTGAGGGACCCCAAGTTTCTGCAGAAAAGAACGGGAAAGTGTCGAACCCACACGACTTGGAATCTCCTGTTCATTAAAAAAATTTAATAAACATGGGTAAATGGCAACGTAACCCATATATATGGAGGTCTCGCAAAATGCCATATCTCCATGTTGTATCATAAGCCTTCTCAGTATCAAAAAATATTGATACAAGTAGTGTCGTTTGAGAAAGGCTTATCTGATTGATGTTTCAAGTCGAATGAGGTGGTCCGTGATGAACTGCTGTCGTCAAAACCAACACTGGGTGGGCGAGAGGAGGTTGTTCGATTCGAGGAACAAAACAACACTAGCATTAACCATCCTCTCTAAGACCTTACAGAGACAGCTCGTCAAAGCAATTGGACGGTAGTTTGAAGGAATTTTAGGATCTTTCCCAGGCTTAGAGAAAGGTAAGATAATAGCCTGGCGCCAGGCATCAGGAAAAACATTCTCCTGCCAGATCCAGTTAAAAACAATTAGAAGAATATCAAGGGAAACAGTAGAGATATAGCGCAGCATGTCATAGTGTACATCATCAGGTCCAACAGATGTACTGCCAGATCGATGAAGGGTCATTTTCAGTTCCACCAGTGTAAAGGGACGATTATAGTCAAAGAGACAGTCAGTTTGAAAGGAAAGAGGTGAACGTTCTGCCCGAGTCTTGATGGCCAAGAAGGTGGAGGAACAAGCAGAAGTGCTAGATACCCGGCAAAAGCTTTCATCTAGAGTATCGGCGATACTCCGGACATCAGCTACCTCTTGGCCATCAGAGGGTAAGACCGAGAGGGGGACAGAATTGTAGTGCCCACTGACCTTTCGAATCGTGTCCCATATGACTTTGAAACTGGTGGTAGAAGATATGCTAGTTGTGAACTTAATTCAAGATTCCTTCTGGCTTTGACGTCTTACCCACCTAGCATGTGCACGGGCCAATGGAAAGCGATGCGGTTCGAAAACGTGGGATATCTACGGAAAGTATCCCAGGTCCGTTTTTGAGCCTTCCGTGCTAAGTGGCAAGCAGGATTCCACCACGGACGAGGATATCGTGGAAAACGTGTCGAGGTTTTAGGAATACACTGAGCAGCTGCTTGTATAAATCAATCAGTAACCGCTGCCACACAGTCGTCTATTGATGGCTGACTCACGATGGCAGGGTCAAGTTCTGTGAGAGCAGTGAAAGTGGATCAGTCTGCCTAATCCAGCTTTCACCGGGGCACGCGGGTAGGGTGGCATCGACCACGGCCAGTCTCTCTCAAAAGTATAGAAAAATGATCACTGCCTAGTGGGTTATTGTCAACCCTCCATTAAAAAATGGGAGAATAATGAAGGGGAGCAAACTGAGAGATCAATAGCTGTAAATGACTGACGAGGTGCGTGAAAATAAGTGGAAGAACCAGTATTGAAAAGAGAAAGATTATGATCAGAGAGCATACGCTCTACAGAGCGACCCCTCCTATCAATAACAGCACTTCCCGAGAGGGGATGATGTCATTAAAGTCCCCCAGGATTAGAAAGAGAGACGGTAACTGTTCAACGAGACCATCAAGGTCTGATTGATCATATGTCTCTCCAGGGGACAGGTAGAAAGAACAAACAGTGATGGTATGACCCAAGGAAACACGGACGGCTACGGCCTCCAAGGGTGTGTTGAATGACAAAGACAGGGTGGACACATGCTGATCAACCAACAGTGCCATCCCTCCATGTACTCGTCCATCACACAGCATGTCATTTCTGTACAGAGAAAATTGCCGAAAGGTGACTGTATGGCAGATTTCAGAAATGTTTCCTGCAAGGAAAGACATACAGGATGGTAGGAAGCAATCAGTGTTTTGATATCATTCATATTAGAACGAAAACCCGGGTAGTTCAATTGTATCAAGATGGCTATTTTTATTTTTGTGTAGGCAAATTGGGTGGAGAGCCTTTCTATTTACGACCACGTCTTTTTTCTTTATTGTCTTTATTTTTCCAACCATTTAGGGCAAGAACGAAAGTAGGAAGGGTGAGAGCCATTGCAATTGACGCAATGAGGGTCCATTTCACACTTATAGGCATCGTGGTCCTTGCTACATCATCGAGCACATCGGCAGGTTTGAAAAATGTTTCTTGTAAGGAAAGACATACAGGATGGTAGGAAGCAATCAGTGTTTTGATGTCATCCAGATTAGAACGTAAACCTCGACAGTTCCATTGTATCAAGGTGGCCATTTTTAATGACGGGTAGGCGAAGTGACTGGAGAACCCTTCTGTTTACGACCACGTCTTTTTCCTTACTGTCCTAATTCGGTGGAGGTATATCGAGTACTATGGATCCTGCCCTGGGTCAATTGGGCAGGTCTTTGTTATTGGAAGGGGATTCCAGTGACTGAGAACGCGAACGAATGATTGTTTTGCATCGTGGGAGAAAAAAAATGTATCAGAAGAAATGCCTGTATTTGAAACCAAAGGTTGTGGATCTTGAGATTTGTTGGAACGTATGGGAGGAACAGAGATGGGTGTAGAAGTCGATTGATCAACCTTTTTAACCATGGAGGTTTTGAAAACGATTCTCTTGGAGGCACAGAGAGATCTGTCTGCACTCCCACTGTAGTTGTGGAATGAAATGCAGCAGCATATGTCCGAGATGAAGTGGCGGACAGCAATTTCCGAGCCTCAGGACAACTAATGTTATGAGTCATTTTCAAACGCTGCACCTCTTTTTCCTCCAACCATTTTGGGCAAGAACGAAAGTAGGAAGGGTGAGAACCATTGAAGTTGACACAATGTGGGTTCGTGTCACACTCACAGGCATCGTGGTCCTTGTCACCACAACAAGCATATGTCAGGGAACCACGACATGACGTCTTTGAGTGGCCGAAACTCTAACATTGGAAACATCGGAAATGGTTTGGAATATACGGCCGTACCCTGCAATTTAGATAACCTGCCTTGATGGTGGCAGGTGCACGTGGTGATGTAAATGTTAAAACGAGGGTATTTGTCGGCAGTGTAACTTCATCTTTGCGAGTGGAGATGCGCCTCACTGCAGAAACTCCTTGAGTGGAGAAACCAGCGAGAATCTCTGAATCGGGGACGTTCTTCAAATCCCTCTCAATAATAACTCCTTGTGATAAATTCAAGGTAACATGAGGGGTAACCTCAATAGGTACATCCCCAATTGCCTTTGAATTCAAGAGCAGTTCACTGTGTTGGGATGTGGATGTTTCAACCAATATGTCACCAGATCAAAGCTTCTTTACTGACTTTGGAGAGCCAGCAAGTCTCTATAGTCCCTTCTGAATAAAAAAGGGGGACATTTGCCCTAAAGATTTTTTTCTGAAAGAGAATGTAATATAAGAAAATGGGGTACAGGTGTTACAGATGTTGTAGATTGCTGCTCAGAGTCTTCAAGACGTGGTCGTTTTCCTATTGACTGTTTTTCACTATTTTATTTAAATTTTTCGTAGGAGGATCCATAGGAAAAAAGAAAAACTTCGGTATTCACTAATCCCACCCATCATAAAGCTCTACGAGGGGACGCACTACAACGTCATGCAAGGACACTGCAGCAACGCCATTTTTATGTAAGTATTGTGGCAAATCCGGGGTAATGTCACTAAACAAATCATTGTTTATTGTGCAGGGTAGTTTTTAAGTTTATTTGACTTCCGAGTAAATAACAGTGGTTGTATAAACGTTCACATAAAATCGTTTTAATGCTGTCTGTGGTTTATGTGGAGTTTAATAATCTACTATACGCATACGTATATAGCTGCGTACAGGCCAAAGATGTAATTTAATGTTTATATAGCAGCCATGCTATGTGTACCATAGATGTCGCGTATCAGTGTTCATGTATAGGGTTCTTGTCGCGTATCAGTGTTCATGTATAGGGTTCTTGCCTTTTTGGACACGACGATGCTCACAATATCACTTCGTTTTTTTTAACACTTTGTCATCACTTTCGGTCATGTTATTCGAACATCTAAGCCGTTACACAAACGTCTAGATTGTCTCTCATAAAATAATTTTTAAGCCGTAGCTTCAAAGATAGCACCAAACTCAGGTTCGAACATCGGATCGGCAGACACGATGATAGCTGATAGTAAGTGTTGAATTATAGCTAACACTGCGTGACTGCAAATTTTACAGGAACTGAAAGTAGAGTAGCCATCCTTGAAACTGACTACACGGAGTGACAAGAATCTTACAAGCAGAAAATGACGATTTTAGGCGAAAGTGAGGCAGAATTTTATAACCATCTATTTTATTTAGAAACTGTTTAGTTTCAGATAAAGTACAGAGTAGTGACGGCCCACCAGACTTCAGGGTCATCATAATGGAAGAGGATCACAGAAGTATCGTGACCCAAACTTTATAAATAATGTAGAGAGAGAATATATTAATATGATCAATTTATAATTGTTAATTAACACGTGTTCGACCTTGTAGTGTGTGCACGAAGAAAATCTGGCTAGCTGCAGCAACCCCATGACCGATAACCGGCCTTGCTACGTACGGCCAGTGACGAGGAAGAAATCTGACAACCCTAATAAATATTAAAAATGCTTATTTGTATGCATAATCTATTATTAAATATATGTATTTTTAATATATGTTTAATATATTTATTAAATATATATTTGTATTGAATATATATATACAAGCACGTACAAAACTTGAAAAAATTCATATGGCTATCTATACATCCAATTTTACCACTTAAAAACTATAGAACCCTCGGGTTATAGGGTTTTTATTCATTTCTAACAGTTATTTCAGTTATCCCTAAAACTTTAATGTATTATTTAGCTAAATTCACGCAAAAAAATCTCTAATCATTTCCGCAATTTAAAAATGTGTATGTGTAAAAACGAGTTTCTTAACTTTGCTAATAATTATTTTATTATTGTAATGTCAGTTAGATGGTTAGAAATTATTAAAATAATTTAATATCTACAGCTGAATACTACGATAAGTACTCTCTTTTTTTTTGGACAGGAAAATTTCAGCCCAACACAACTGGTATAAAGTTACACGCTATGTGTGAAGTTATGCTTGGCATGCTGGGTTCTTGCTTACCGTGGATAATTTACAAATGTTTCTCATGTTATAAGTGAGAATTGTTGGTTGTTTTGTGTTGACTCGAGGTTCTTGAAAGCACTGAGCGCCGAGAGTGTTGTGTACCTCATTCGTAATGACGCAGTTTCATCACAAACAATATGTTGAACAGTACATTTATACTTTATCTAGTCGTACTTACAATACTGTAAAGTACATGCTACTTTTACATGGTGTTACGTAATTACAGTATTATATCTTATTCTTTGACTAATAAAGTGACTTTTTTGAGGTATTACATTGCTACATGTTAATGTTTAATTAATAAAGTGACTTTTTATGCTGTTAACGTTATCTCATACTATTCTTTGGCTAATAACGTGAATTTTTCATGGTGTTAGTCTTACATGTTACTTTTTTCGCTAATAACGTGAATTTTTCACGTTGTTACATTATTACATGCTACTATTTGACTAATAAGGTGATTTTTTGTGGTGTTACATTATAGTGTTATTTCACTAATAACGTGACTTTTTGTGGTGTTACGTTTTACATGTTTAACTGGCATTATAACATTTTTTTTGTGTAATGTAGATACATTATTAAAAAATACTCTCTAACTACCGACCATACACAGGTAAAGCAACGAGCCGGCAGCACCTTCTGTCAACTTTCGAGCTGGTCTTTACCAACGAATAGTTGCATTAACTGTTACATAATAACATTCCCACGAATACAAGTGTCGGATTTCAGTCCCGCAAACTGGATTGCGAGTTTGCTAGATGAAAAAAAATATATAGTTAGGTTTCTGTTTTTTGCCTCATTAGATCCATAACATATTACGTCTTGATCTGATCATGATCTGATTAAAACTGTTGATGAATGTTTCTTCTACAATACACATTTGTATACGAAAATAAAGAAATACACGATTATTTTTTTTTTATCAGTCTGGTTTTACACAAAGTCCTCCAAATAAATACATAGAGATATATATGTCTCTGCTATTTAGAACTGTAGCTAGTTAAGTTGTCTTCCAAAGTGTTTGCTAGAACTGATTTTAATAATTTTGTTTTCTCACAATACATATGTATATATACGTTTTTTTTTCTAGCTTTAAATTTTAACTCCAAACCTTTCACACACGAAGTGAATGCTTTACCAAGTGAACTAAATGGTTAGCCCCGTAGTACTTCCTATTAACGTACTTTTTAACACTTCAGACTACTACAGACTAACCAACGAATTTCAACTCGCGTTAGTGGTTTGTCAAAATGCTATACATTAATACTTTTTATTTTTATCTTGCTTTGTGAGTTGTTCAAGTATACCACAGCACTGAGTTGGTAGACATAAGAAAAAACGATGCATACAAACGGTCTGGCGAATTTACTTAAGGCAATTATTGTTAGTATATTTTCATTGACTATAACAAATGCAACAAGTAACTCGTTGTAGGCTTGTTATTAATCAATACTGATATTTAGGTAATTTGAAATTTCATTCAAGAATTTGTTGGCGGAGTAATTTTGAAAATTCTTGATAATGAAAAATAATTTCCACTTCATTACGATGTTTCTAAATTGGTTCAGTTTAATACATCTCAGTTAATTAAAAAAGAAAAACATACATTCACAAGACAGTAAATAATATCCTTTTATTCGTACATTGTTGTGTTACACATTTACTACCACACTTGAAGCTGATCAAATTATATTTTTAACCCTCTCGTAATTTACCACTAGATGGCGCCAGCTATTGTACAGCTTAGAAAAAACGTACTAGAAAAGCTAAAACAGTAAATACGAGCAATGTACTTCGCGTGTTTCTTGTTGCCCTAATTAATTGCAATTTTGAACATAAACATGTTTTCATGATGGAAGTACCATTCAGTCTTCATATTTATGTAGCGAGTTACTTCGGATCACGTGATTTGAAAACCAGTCGGATCACGTGATTCGAAAACCAGGACGAATCATCTGCGTACACGTTGTACAATATTATTTACTTACTTAAAAAAAAAAAGATAGGTCATAAGTAATTTTAGCTACGAGTTTTCACGACACCTTTATTCATTCACTTAAAAACGATCTTATGTTACGTGTAAAGCAATAAACCAGTATACAAAACAGCTGCGAAGCAATACTTCTGAATCGCATCACGAATATTCGTGAGACACGATTCAAAGTACATTAAAAACATTGTCTTAGGGCACAATCCAAAATAATCCAATACTCTTGGTCACAGTGATCGAAATTTAAATGGCGATATAAATTAGTTTTTAACTTCGTCGCTAGATACACAGGATTTTACCAACCTTGACAACCGAAATCAATAAAATCTCTAGCTAGGTAAATCGGATTTTGCTCACTGTAATGATGAGAACATTTATACAGTGATGACACATGAGTATGCCTCTGTGACGTTTTTCATGTTTTGTTTGGTTGTCATCATCTGTTTCAAAACGTGTGAAAACACTGACTGTTACAGACAAGCAAGAACTCCGGAATCGAATAAATATTGACAGTAATCAATAACCTTATTTTGTTGCAAAAACTCATTTTCACGTTTATAAAAGTAGAGGGGGTTTTATTGGACCAGTAGTGCCATCTATTATTCATGACAATAAAAAACTTGAACAGGAAAGTTTGTTGTTGTTTTTTTTTGAATTTCGCGCAAAGCTACACGAGTGCTATCTGCTCTAGCCATATCTAATTTCATAGTGCAAGAGTAGAGGAAAGGCAACTAATCATCATCACCCACCGCCAACTTTAGAGTGACTACTCTTTTACCAACGAATAGTGAAATTGACCGTAACTTGTAACGCCCTCACAGCTGAAAGGGCAAACATGTGTGGTACGATGATGATTCGAACCCACGACCTTTAGATTAGGAGTCGAGCGCTCTAATCACCTGGACATGCCCGTTATTAATAGCAAAGCTACATTGGTTTATACGTGATTTGCCATCATGGGTATCGAATTACAATGTTTAACATTCTAAGCTGGACCACCGAGGTGGGATGGGGATGTTGAGTAGATTATCGTACAAAACTAAAATTGTACTGCTGCTAGCAATGACGTTTCAACATATCTGACAGTCAGAGGAGCCACTGTACTTGAGGGATAGAATCTTACACTTCTAGAAATATACATTTCAAACTTCAGCTGTAAGTTGTTGTTTTAACTTAAAAAGTCAATACAATTTTAAAGGCTTGTAAGAACAAACTATTCAAGAATTTCGATTTCCTGAAACATCTTAAATTTTGATGTAAGTGTTAACAAAATATGTGCGTTCCCCGAATGTGTGTTTTCATATAGCAAAGCCACATCGGACTATCTGCTGAGTCCATAGAGGGGAATCGAACCCCTGATTGTAGCGTCGTAAATCCGTAAACTTGCCCATGTACCAGCGAGGAAACTCCCTGAATGGACAGTGGTAAATCTTCGGACTGGCGAAACTAAAATCAGGGGTTCGATTCTCCTCGGTGAACACATGATAGCCCGATGTAGTTTTGCTGTAAGAAAACACACAACTTATGCTTACTTTTCGTGAATGGTTCAACGATGCATAAAAGGCATTTTTTAGTCATTTCGAATACACAACAAAAGTAAATTTGGGTCTTAGCTTTGATATCACGAGCATTAATTATAGCAAGCTAACACGTGAAACTTCTTATTTTTTGTCTTTGCATAAACGCCCCCCCCCCGGGCGGAACAGTGCTAAGTATAAAGACTTAATGCTAAAATCCTGGATTTGTTTTCCCCGCGATGTGCACAGGAGATAGCCAAATGTGGCTTTACTCTAAAAAACATACGAACAAATAAACCTGGCTAAAAGCTGTAAACACATTGGACACATGAATATGTACGCATCCTTTCACAGAAATAAGATAATAGTATGAATAAGAAAAAAAAAAAACCCTTTCCCGTAAACACTAATTAAGAATCCTGTGAACTCTTGGTATTTATCTAATGAAACAAGGGCAACGTATTGTTTTCATTTATGAATCTCATTTTTTCTTCTAATTTCTAATGGTATTACCTGAAAACGTGGATTCACATACGTGTATATAGCCTGTGAAACTTTTGAAAAATTTTGGCTTAAAAATAGAGCTTGCTTGTTTCGAGTTTCGTCCAAAGCTACACGAGAGCAAACTGCGCTAGTCATCCCTAATTCGGGCAGTGTAAAACTAAAGAGAATGCAGCTAGTCACCACCACCCACCGCCAACTCTTACGCTGCTATTTTACCAACGAAAAGTGGGACTGATCGTCACATTACAACGACCCCACGGCTGAAAGGGTGAGCATATTTGGTGTGGCTAAGATTCGAACCCGCGAAGCTCAGATTGCGAGTCGAGCGCCCCTGACCACCTGGCCATTTAAAACATAGATAAGATTATTCATAAAGATTCATTTATTTTGTATAGCCAGCGACTGTTCATAAAATATTGTATTAAATAATATAGTTAGAATGTTGTTCGCCAATTTTCTGAAATTAAACGGGACTTGTAAACCCGAGATAGAAGCAATCTATATCTCAACTTTCAAAGTGCACCGACAACAGAATCTAGTTTGCAAGAATCCTTGAAAATATTGCGCAACGTACTCTAATAAACATTTCACATTCATGCAAAAAAAAATCCTGCCAAAGTCACACTGACTGCAAAAAAATCATCTCGGAGTCGAGTGTGATCTAATGGATAGCATGTTGGATTGTAAATACAGGGTTTTCCGTCAAACCTAGCTTCGCACTTTGAAGCCAGGGGAGCGCAAAAAGGGTGACGGTCCATCTGCAAGCGTAACAAGTATCATAAGTCACACGTATAATACTATTTTTCAAAAACCTCTGCAATGTAGTTTATGTCACACAGACCGACTTCCTTGTTTAATGTAATATCTTTGTTTTTTCAAGGAAGCTGGTCCGGGTCTAGAAATAATAAGGGCTACTTATTTTTGTTGGCCACTACATCTATATACGAGTTTCACTGATATTTGCACCAAGAAATAAATGTTTTATAATATTAGGGTGTTTTCTGTTATCTCGTCTAACCCCAGATGACATTAAAACCAAAGTCTAATTAGGATGAAATCGAATAGTTTGAAATGAAAATATATTAGTGAACCTTTTTTTAATTCTTTCAACAGTTGTAGAAGATATTATGAACAGGAAGTGACGTACTTTTGATTGTTTTCAATAATCAGTTTCAATTTCCCGCCTACTATAATAAAATAAAACGACCACATTTTCATTAATCTAAACTACCTACGTCATCAATACCACGAGACATTCAACTTCCTATATACGTATAGTAAGTAACAAAAAGACATGCTTGCTTATACTAAATAATAAGTAATTACGACCTCAAGTTAACAACTAAGAAATTCCTTATACAAAGTCATTTGTCTGAATAGATTCTATTTTCTTAACGACGCAATATACGAAAACGGATCTATTTACTCTCATACAACTTCCCCTATCCACTGCTCTCTCATTTTATCATCGTAAATCCACAGACAATCAGTTGTAGTACTGTAGCAGTAGATATAATATATTCCTGCTTATTCACGACGCAAGGCTTAGCATGTTGATTCTTCAACACTGGTACCTGTGGGTATGTTGACATTGAGGTTTGCGTTTGAGAAAAGACTTAAAACAAATCTTCGTGTACGGACTAAAATAAATACATGTATATCAGATACGAAGCTCGAGCCACACACCTCAACAAATCGTGGTCTATGGACTACAATAAGTATATCAGATGAGAAGCCCTAGCCACACACACAAACAAATCTCTGTGTATGGACTACAATAAGTATATCAGATGAGAAGCCCTAGCCACACACACAAACAAATCTCTGTGTATGGACTACAATAAGTATATCAGATGAGAAGCCCTAGCCACACACACAAACAAATCTCTGTGTATGGACTACAATAAGTATATCAGATGAGAAGCCCTAGCCACACACACAAACAAATCTTGGTGTATGGACTACAATAAGTATATCAGATGAGAAGCCCTAGCCACACACACAAACAAATCTCTGTGTATGGACTACAATAAGTATATCAGATGAGAAGCCCTAGCCACACACACAAACAAATCTTTGTGTATGGACTACAATAAGTATATCAGATGAGAAGCCCTAGCCACACACACAAACAAATCTTGGCGTATGGACTACAATAAGTATATCACATGAGAAGCCCTAGCCACACACACAAACAAATCTTTGTGTATGGACTACAATAAGTATATCAGATGAGAAGCCCTAGCCACACACACAAACAAATCTTGGTGTATGGACTACAATAAGTATATCACATGAGAAGCCCTAGCCACACACACAAACAAATCTTTGTGTATGGACTACAATAAGTATATCAGATGAGAAGCCCGAGCCACACACACAAACAAATCTTGGTATATGGACTACAATAAGTATATCAGATGAGAAGCCCTAGCCACACACACAAACAAATCTCTGTGTATGGACTACAATAAGTATATCAGATGAGAAGCCCTAGCCACACACACAAACAAATCTCTGTGTATGGACTACAATAAGTATATCAGATGAGAAGCCCTAGCCACACACACAAACAAATCTCTGTGTATGGACTACAATAAGTATATCAGATGAGAAGCCCTAGCCACATACACAAACAAATCTTTTTGTATGGACTACAATAAGTATATCAGATGAGAAGCCCTAGCCACACACACAAACAAATCTTTGTGTATGGACTACAATAAGTATATCAGATGAGAAGCCCTAGCCACACACACAAACAAATCTCTGTGTATGGACTACAATAAGTATATCAGATGAGAAGCCCTAGCCACACACACAAACAAATCTTTGTGTATGGACTACAATAAGTATATCAGATGAGAAGCCCTAGCCACACACACAAAAACAAATCTCTGTGTATGGACTACAATAAGTATATCAGATGAGAAGCCCTAGCCACACACACAAACAAATCTCTGTGTATGGACTACAATAAGTATATCAGATGAGAAGCCCTAGCCACACACACAAACAAATCTCTGTGTATGGACTACAATAAGTATATCAGATGAGAAGCCCTAGCCACACACACAAACAAATCTTTTTGTATGGACTACAATAAGTATATCAGATGAGAAGCCCTAGCCACACACACAAACAAATCTTTGTGTATGGACTACAATAAGTATATCAGATGAGAAGCCCTAGCCACACACACAAACAAATCTCTGTGTATGGACTACAATAAGTATATCAGATGAGAAGCCCTAGCCACACACACAAACAAATCTGGTGTATGGACTACAATAAGTATATCAGATGAGAAGCCCTAGCCACACACACAAACAAATCTCTGTGTATGGACTACAATAAGTATATCAGATGAGAAGCCCTAGCCACACACACAAACAAATCTCTGTGTATGGACTACAATAAGTATATCAGATGAGAAGCCCTAGCCACACACACAAACAAATCTTGGTGTATGGACTACAATAAGTATATCAGATGAGAAGCCCTAGCCACACACACAAACAAATCTTGGTGTATGGACTACAATAAGTATATCAGATGAGAAGCCCTAGCCACACACACAAACAAATCTTGTGTATGGACTACAATAAGTATATCAGATGAGAAGCCCTAGCCACACACACAAACAAATCTCTGTGTATGGACTACAATAAGTATATCAGATGAGAAGCCCTAGCCACACACACAAACAAATCTTTGTGTATGGACTACAATAAGTATATCAGATGAGAAGCCCTAGCCACACACACAAACAAATCTCTGTGTATGGACTACAATAAGTATATCAGATGAGAAGCCCTAGCCACACACACAAACAAATCTCTGTGTATGGACTACAATAAGTATATCAGATGAGAAGCCCTAGCCACACACACAAACAAATCTCGGTGTATGGACTACAATAAGTATATCAGATGAGAAGCCCTAGCCACACACACAAACAAATCTTTTTGTATGGACTACAATAAGTATATCAGATGAGAAGCCCTAGCCACACACACAAACAAATCTTTGTGTATGGACTACAATAAGTATATCAGATGAGAAGCCCTAGCCACACACACAAACAAATCTCTGTGTATGGACTACAATAAGTATATCAGATGAGAAGCCCTAGCCACACACACAAACAAATCTGTTTATGGACTACAATAAGTATATCAGATGAGAAGCCCTAGCCACACACACAAACAAATCTCTGTGTATGGACTACAATAAGTATATCAGATGAGAAGCCCTAGCCACACACACAAACAAATCTCTGTGTATGGACTATGGACTACAATAAGTATATCAGATGAGAAGCCCTAGCCACACACACAAACAAATCTCTGTGTATGGACTACAATAAGTATATCAGATGAGAAGCCCTAGCCACACACACAAACAAATCTTGGTGTATGGACTACAATAAGTATATCAGATGAGAAGCCCTAGCCACACACACAAACAAATCTCTGTGTATGGACTACAATAAGTATATCAGATGAGAAGCCCTAGCCACACACACAAACAAATCTTTGTGTATGGACTACAATAAGTATATCAGATGAGAAGCCCTAGCCACACACACAAACAAATCTTGGTGTATGGACTACAATAAGTATATCAGATGAGAAGCCCTAGCCACACACACAAACAAATCTTTGTGTATGGACTACAATAAGTATATCAGATGAGAAGCCCTAGCCACACACACAAACAAATCTCTGTGTATGGACTACAATAAGTATATCAGATGAGAAGCCCTAGCCACACACACAAACAAATCTCTGTGTATGGACTACAATAAGTATATCAGATGAGAAGCCCTAGCCACACACACAAACAAATCTCTGTGTATGGACTACAATAAGTATATCAGATGAGAAGCCCTAGCCACACACACAAACAAATCTTTGTGTATGGACTACAATAAGTATATCAGATGAGAAGCCCTAGCCACACACACAAACAAATCTCTGTGTATGGACTACAATAAGTATATCAGATGAGAAGCCCTAGCCACACACACAAACAAATCTCTGTGTATGGACTACAATAAGTATATCAGATGAGAAGCCCTAGCCACACACACAAACAAATCTCTGTGTATGGACTACAATAAGTATATCAGATGAGAAGCCCTAGCCACACACACAAACAAATCTCTGTGTATGGACTACAATAAGTATATCAGATGAGAAGCCCTAGCCACACACACAAACAAATCTCTGTGTATGGACTACAATAAGTATATCAGATGAGAAGCCCTAGCCACACACACAAACAAATCTCTGTGTATGGACTACAATAAGTATATCAGATGAGAAGCCCTAGCCACACACACAAACAAATCTCTGTGTATGGACTACAATAAGTATATCAGATGAGAAGCCCTAGCCACACACACAAACAAATCTCTGTGTATGGACTCTCTGTGTACAATAAGTATATCAGATGAGAAGCCCTAGCCACACACACAAACAAATCTCTGTGTATGGACTACAATAAGTATATCAGATGAGAAGCCCTAGCCACACACACAAACAAATCTCTGTGTATGGACTACAATAAGTATATCAGATGAGAAGCCCTAGCCACACACACAAACAAATCTCTGTGTATGGACTACAATAAGTATATCAGATGAGAAGCCCTAGCCACACACACAAACAAATCTCTGTGTATGGACTACAATAAGTATATCAGATGAGAAGCCCTAGCCACACACACAAACAAATCTGAGAAGCCCTAGCCACACACACAAACAAATCTCTGTGTATGGACTACAATAAGTATATCAGATGAGAAGCCCTAGCCACACACACAAACAAATCTCTGTGTATGGACTACAATAAGTATATCAGATGAGAAGCCCTAGCCACACACACAAACAAATCTTTGTGTATGGACTACAATAAGTATATCAGATGAGAAGCCCTAGCCACACACACAAACAAATCTTTGTGTATGGACTACAATAAGTATATCAGATGAGAAGCCCTAGCCACACACACAAACAAATCTTTGTGTATGGACTACAATAAGTATATCAGATGAGAAGCCCTAGCCACACACACAAACAAATCTTTGTGTATGGACTACAATAAGTATATCAGATGAGAAGCCCTAGCCACACACACAAACAAATCTTTGTGTATGGACTACAATAAGTATATCAGATGAGAAGCCCTAGCCACACACACAAACAAATCTTGGTGTATGGACTACAATAAGTATATCAGATGAGAAGCCCTAGCCACACACACAAACAAATCTTTGTGTATGGACTACAATAAGTATATCAGATGAGAAGCCCTAGCCACACACACAAACAAATCTTTGTGTATGGACTACAATAAGTATATCAGATGAGAAGCCCTAGCCACACACACAAACAAATCTCTGTGTATGGACTACAATAAGTATATCAGATGAGAAGCCCTAGCCACACACACAAACAAATCTCTGTGTATGGACTACAATAAGTATATCAGATGAGAAGCCCTAGCCACACACACAAACAAATCTCTGTGTATGGACTACAATAAGTATATCAGATGAGAAGCCCTAGCCACACACACAAACAAATCTCTGTGTATGGACTACAATAAGTATATCAGATGAGAAGCCCTAGCCACACACACAAACAAATCTCTGTGTATGGACTACAATAAGTATATCAGATGAGAAGCCCTAGCCACACACACAAACAAATCTCTGTGTATGGACTACAATAAGTATATCAGATGAGAAGCCCTAGCCACACACACAAACAAATCTCTGTGTATGGACTACAATAAGTATATCAGATGAGAAGCCCTAGCCACACACACAAACAAATCTCTGTGTATGGACTACAATAAGTATATCAGATGAGAAGCCCTAGCCACACACACAAACAAATCTCTGTGTATGGACTACAATAAGTATATCAGATGAGAAGCCCTAGCCACACACACAAACAAATCTCTGTGTATGGACTACAATAAGTATATCAGATGAGAAGCCCTAGCCACACACACAAACAAATCTTGGTGTATGGACTACAATAAGTATATCAGATGAGAAGCCCTAGCCACACACACAAACAAATCTTGTGTATGGACTACAATAAGTATGGACTACAATAAGTATATACAGATATCAGATGAAAGCCCTAGCCACACACACAAACAAATCTCTGTGTATGGACTACAATAAGTATATCAGATGAGAAGCCCTAGCCACACACACAAACAAATCTCTGTGTATGGACTACAATAAGTATATCAGATGAGAAGCCCTAGCCACACACACAAACAAATCTTGTGTATGGACTACAATAAGTATATCAGATGAGAAGCCCTAGCCACACACACAAACAAATCTTTGTGTATGGACTACAATAAGTATATCAGATGAGAAGCCCTAGCCACACACAAACAAATCAAACAAATCTGAGAAGCTGTGTATGGACTACAATAAGTATATCAGATGAGAAGCCCTAGCCACACACACAAACAAATCTCTGTGTATGGACTACAATAAGTATATCAGATGAGAAGCCCTAGCCACACACACAAACAAATCTTTGTGTATGGACTACAATAAGTATATCAGATGAGAAGCCCTAGCCACACACACAAACAAATCTTTGTGTATGGACTACAATAAGTATATCAGATGAGAAGCCCTAGCCACACACACAAACAAATCTCTGTGTATGGACTACAATAAGTATATCAGATGAGAAGCCCTAGCCACACACACAAACAAATCTCTGTGTATGGACTACAATAAGTATATCAGATGAGAAGCCCTAGCCACACACACAAACAAATCTCTGTGTATGGACTACAATAAGTATATCAGATGAGAAGCCCTAGCCACACACACAAACAAATCTCTGTGTATGGACTACAATAAGTATATCAGATGAGAAGCCCTAGCCACACACACAACAAACAAATCTTGGTGTATGGACTACAATAAGTATATCAGATGAGAAGCCCTAGCCACACACACAAACAAATCTTGGTGTATGGACTACAATAAGTATATCAGATGAGAAGCCCTAGCCACACACACAAACAAATCTCTGTGTATGGACTACAATAAGTATATCAGATGAGAAGCCCTAGCCACACACACAAACAAATCTCTGTGTATGGACTACAATAAGTATATCAGATGAGAAGCCCTAGCCACACACACAAACAAATCTTTGTGTATGGACTACAATAAGTATATCAGATGAGAAGCCCTAGCCACACACACAAACAAATCTTGTGTATGGACTACAATAAGTATATCAGATGAGAAGCCCTAGCCACACACACAAACAAATCTTTTTGTATGGACTACAATAAGTATATCAGATGAGAAGCCCTAGCCACACACACAAACAAATCTTTGTGTATGGACTACAATAAGTATATCAGATGAGAAGCCCTAGCCACACACACAAATCAAATCTGAGAAGCCCTAGCCACACACACAAACAAATCTTTGTGTATGGACTACAATAAGTATATCAGATGAGAAGCCCTAGCCACACACACAAACAAATCTCTGTGTATGGACTACAATAAGTATATCAGATGAGAAGCCCTAGCCACACACACAAACAAATCTTTGTGTATGGACTACAATAAGTATATCAGATGAGAAGCCCTAGCCACACACACAAACAAATCTCTGTGTATGGACTACAATAAGTATATCAGATGAGAAGCCCTAGCCACACACACAAACAAATCTTTGTGTATGGACTACAATAAGTATATCAGATGAGAAGCCCTAGCCACACACACAAACAAATCTTTGTGTATGGACTACAATAAGTATATCAGATGAGAAGCCCTAGCCACACACACAAACAAATCTTTGTGTATGGACTACAATAAGTATATCAGATGAGAAGCCCTAGCCACACACACAAACAAATCTTTGTGTATGGACTACAATAAGTATATCAGATGAGAAGCCCTAGCCACACACACAAACAAATCTTTGTGTATGGACTACAATAAGTATATCAGATGAGAAGCCCTAGCCACACACACAAACAAATCTTTGTGTATGGACTACAATAAGTATATCAGATGAGAAGCCCTAGCCACACACACAAACAAATCTTTGTGTATGGACTACAATAAGTATATCAGATGAGAAGCCCTAGCCACACACACAAACAAATCTTTGTGTATGGACTACAATAAGTATATCAGATGAGAAGCCCTAGCCACACACACAAACAAATCTTTGTGTATGGACTACAATAAGTATATCAGATGAGAAGCCCTAGCCACACACACAAACAAATCTTTGTGTATGGACTACAATAAGTATATCAGATGAGAAGCCCTAGCCACACACACAAACAAATCTCTGTGTATGGACTACAATAAGTATATCAGATGAGAAGCCCTAGCCACACACACAAACAAATCTCTGTGTATGGACTACAATAAGTATATCAGATGAGAAGCCCTAGCCACACACACAAACAAATCTCTGTGTATGGACTACAATAAGTATATCAGATGAGAAGCCCTAGCCACACACACACACACAAATCTTTGTGTATGGACTACAATAAGTATATCAGATGAGAAGCCCTAGCCACACACACAAACAAATCTCTGTGTATGGACTACAATAAGTATATCAGATGAGAAGCCCTAGCCACACACACAAACAAATCTCTGTGTATGGACTACAATAAGTATATCAGATGAGAAGCCCTAGCCACACACACAAACAAATCTCTGTGTATGGACTACAATAAGTATATCAGATGAGAAGCCCTAGCCACACACACAAACAAATCTCTGTGTATGGACTACAATAAGTATATCAGATGAGAAGCCCTAGCCACACACACAAACAAATCTCTGTGTATGGACTACAATAAGTATATCAGATGAGAAGCCCTAGCCACACACACAAACAAATCTCTGTGTATGGACTACAATAAGTATATCAGATGAGAAGCCCTAGCCACACACACAAACAAATCTTTGTGTATGGACTACAATAAGTATATCAGATGAGAAGCCCTAGCCACACACACAAACAAATCTCTGTGTATGGACTACAATAAGTATATCAGATGAGAAGCCCTAGCCACACACACAAACAAATCTCTGTGTATGGACTACAATAAGTATATCAGATGAGAAGCCCTAGCCACACACACAAACAAATCTCTGTGTATGGACTACAATAAGTATATCAGATGAGAAGCCCTAGCCACACACACAAACAAATCTTTGTGTATGGACTACAATAAGTATATCAGATGAGAAGCCCTAGCCACACACACAAACAAATCTCTGTGTATGGACTACAATAAGTATATCAGATGAGAAGCCCTAGCCACACACACAAACAAATCTCTGTGTATGGACTACAATAAGTATATCAGATGAGAAGCCCTAGCCACACACACAAACAAATCTCTGTGTATGGACTACAATAAGTATATCAGATGAGAAGCCCTAGCCACACACACAAATGGACAAATCTGAGAAGCCCTAGCCACACACACAAACAAATGTATGGACTACAATAAGTATATCAGATGAGAAGCCCTAGCCACACACACAAACAAATCTCTGTGTATGGACTACAATAAGTATATCAGATGAGAAGCCCTAGCCACACACACAAACAAATCTCTGTGTATGGACTACAATAAGTATATCAGATGAGAAGCCCTAGCCACACACACAAACAAATCTTTGTGTATGGACTACAATAAGTATATCAGATGAGAAGCCCTAGCCACACACACAAACAAATCTCTGTGTATGGACTACAATAAGTATATCAGATGAGAAGCCCTAGCCACACACACAAACAAATCTCTGTGTATGGACTACAATAAGTATATCAGATGAGAAGCCCTAGCCACACACACAAACAAATCTCTGTGTATGGACTACAATAAGTATATCAGATGAGAAGCCCTAGCCACACACACAAACAAATCTCTGTGTATGGACTACAATAAGTATATCAGATGAGAAGCCCTAGCCACACACACAAACAAATCTCTGTGTATGGACTACAATAAGTATATCAGATGAGAAGCCCTAGCCACACACACAAACAAATCTTTGTGTATGGACTACAATAAGTATATCAGATGAGAAGCCCTAGCCACACACACAAACAAATCTTTGTGTATGGACTACAATAAGTATATCAGATGAGAAGCCCTAGCCACACACACAAACAAATCTTTGTGTATGGACTACAATAAGTATATCAGATGAGAAGCCCTAGCCACACACACAAACAAATCTTTGTGTATGGACTACAATAAGTATATCAGATGAGAAGCCCTAGCCACACACACAAACAAATCTTTGTGTATGGACTACAATAAGTATATCAGATGAGAAGCCCTAGCCACACACACAAACAAATCTTTGTGTATGGACTACAATAAGTATATCAGATGAGAAGCCCTAGCCACACACACAAACAAATCTTTGTGTATGGACTACAATAAGTATATCAGATGAGAAGCCCTAGCCACACACACAAACAAATCTTTGTGTATGGACTACAATAAGTATATCAGATGAGAAGCCCTAGCCACACACACAAACAAATCTTTGTGTATGGACTACAATAAGTATATCAGATGAGAAGCCCTAGCCACACACACAAACAAATCTCTGTGTATGGACTACAATAAGTATATCAGATGAGAAGCCCTAGCCACACACACAAACAAATCTGTGTGTATGGACTACAATAAGTATATCAGATGAGAAGCCCTAGCCACACACACAAACAAATCTTGGTGTATGGACTACAATAAGTATATCAGATGAGAAGCCCTAGCCACACACACAAACAAATCTCTGTGTATGGACTACAATAAGTATATCAGATGAGAAGCCCTAGCCACACACACAAACAAATCTTGGTGTATGGACTACAATAAGTATATCAGATGAGAAGCCCTAGCCACACACACAAACAAATCTTGGTGTATGGACTACAATAAGTATATCAGATGAGAAGCCCTAGCCACACACACAAACAAATCTTGGTGTATGGACTACAATAAGTATATCAGATGAGAAGCCCTAGCCACACACACAAACAAATCTCTGTGTATGGACTACAATAAGTATATCAGATGAGAAGCCCTAGCCACACACACAAACAAATCTCTGTGTATGGACTACAATAAGTATATCAGATGAGAAGCCCTAGCCACACACACAAACAAATCTCTGTGTATGGACTACAATAAGTATATCAGATGAGAAGCCCTAGCCACACACACAAACAAATCTCTGTGTATGGACTACAATAAGTATATCAGATGAGAAGCCCTAGCCACACACACAAACAAATCTTTGTGTATGGACTACAATAAGTATATCAGATGAGAAGCCCTAGCCACACACACAAACAAATCTTTGTGTATGGACTACAATAAGTATATCAGATGAGAAGCCCTAGCCACACACACAAACAAATCTTTGTGTATGGACTACAATAAGTATATCAGATGAGAAGCCCTAGCCACACACACAAACAAATCTCTGTGTATGGACTACAATAAGTATATCAGATGAGAAGCCCTAGCCACACACACAAACAAATCTCTGTGTATGGACTACAATAAGTATATCAGATGAGAAGCCCTAGCCACACACACAAACAAATCTCTGTGTATGGACTACAATAAGTATATCAGATGAGAAGCCCTAGCCACACACACAAACAAATCTCTGTGTATGGACTACAATAAGTATATCAGATGAGAAGCCCTAGCCACACACACAAACAAATCTTTGTGTATGGACTACAATAAGTATATCAGATGAGAAGCCCTAGCCACACACACAAACAAATCTCAAACAAATGTGTATGGACTACAATAAGTATATCAGATGAGAAGCCCTAGCCACACACACAAACAAATCTCTGTGTATGGACTACAATAAGTATATCAGATGAGAAGCCCTAGCCACACACACAAACAAATCTCTGTGTATGGACTACAATAAGTATATCAGATGAGAAGCCCTAGCCACACACACAAACAAATCTTGTGTATGGACTACAATAAGTATATCAGATGAGAAGCCCTAGCCACACACACAAACAAATCTTTGTGTATGGACTACAATAAGTATATCAGATGAGAAGCCCTAGCCACACACACAAACAAATCTTTTGTATGGACTACAATAAGTATATCAGATGAGAAGCCCTAGCCACACACACAAACAAATCTTTGTGTATGGACTACAATAAGTATATCAGATGAGAAGCCCTAGCCACACACACAAACAAATCTTTGTGTATGGACTACAATAAGTATATCAGATGAGAAGCCCTAGCCACACACACAAACAAATCTCTGTGTATGGACTACAATAAGTATATCAGATGAGAAGCCCTAGCCACACACACAAACAAATCTTTGTGTATGGACTACAATAAGTATATCAGATGAGAAGCCCTAGCCACACACACAAACAAATCTCTGTGTATGGACTACAATAAGTATATCAGATGAGAAGCCCTAGCCACACACACAAACAAATCTTTGTGTATGGACTACAATAAGTATATCAGATGAGAAGCCCTAGCCACACACACAAACAAATCTTTGTGTATGGACTACAATAAGTATATCAGATGAGAAGCCCTAGCCACACACACAAACAAATCTCTGTGTATGGACTACAATAAGTATATCAGATGAGAAGCCCTAGCCACACACACAAACAAATCTTGTGTATGGACTACAATAAGTATATCAGATGAGAAGCCCTAGCCACACACACAAACAAATCTTTGTGTATGGACTACAATAAGTATATCAGATGAGAAGCCCTAGCCACACACACAAACAAATCTTTGTGTATGGACTACAATAAGTATATCAGATGAGAAGCCCTAGCCACACACACAAACAAATCTTTGTGTATGGACTACAATAAGTATATCAGATGAGAAGCCCTAGCCACACACACAAACAAATCTTTGTGTATGGACTACAATAAGTATATCAGATGAGAAGCCCTAGCCACACACACAAACAAATCTCTGTGTATGGACTACAATAAGTATATCAGATGAGAAGCCCTAGCCACACACACAAACAAATCTTTGTGTATGGACTACAATAAGTATATCAGATGAGAAGCCCTAGCCACACACACAAACAAATCTCTGTGTATGGACTACAATAAGTATATCAGATGAGAAGCCCTAGCCACACACACAAACAAATCTTTGTGTATGGACTACAATAAGTATATCAGATGAGAAGCCCTAGCCACACACACAAACAAATCTCTGTGTATGGACTACAATAAGTATATCAGATGAGAAGCCCTAGCCACACACACAAACAAATCTCTGTGTATGGACTACAATAAGTATATCAGATGAGAAGCCCTAGCCACACACACAAACAAATCTCTGTGTATGGACTACAATAAGTATATCAGATGAGAAGCCCTAGCCACACACACAAACAAATCTTTGTGTATGGACTACAATAAGTATATCAGATGAGAAGCCCTAGCCACACACACAAACAAATCTCTGTGTATGGACTACAATAAGTATATCAGATGAGAAGCCCTAGCCACACACACAAACAAATCTCTGTGTATGGACTACAATAAGTATATCAGATGAGAAGCCCTAGCCACACACACAAACAAATCTCTGTGTATGGACTACAATAAGTATATCAGATGAGAAGCCCTAGCCACACACACAAACAAATCTCTGTGTATGGACTACAATAAGTATATCAGATGAGAAGCCCTAGCCACACACACAAACAAATCTCTGTGTATGGACTACAATAAGTATATCAGATGAGAAGCCCTAGCCACACACACAAACAAATCTGAGAAGCCCTAGCCACACACACAAACAAATGTGTATGGACTACAATAAGTATATCAGATGAGAAGCCCTAGCCACACACACAAACAAATCTCTGTGTATGGACTACAATAAGTATATCAGATGAGAAGCCCTAGCCACACACACAAACAAATCTCTGTGTATGGACTACAATAAGTATATCAGATGAGAAGCCCTAGCCACACACACAAACAAATCTCTGTGTATGGACTACAATAAGTATATCAGATGAGAAGCCCTAGCCACACACACAAACAAATCTTTGTGTATGGACTACAATAAGTATATCAGATGAGAAGCCCTAGCCACACACACAAACAAATCTCTGTGTATGGACTACAATAAGTATATCAGATGAGAAGCCCTAGCCACACACACAAACAAATCTCTGTGTATGGACTACAATAAGTATATCAGATGAGAAGCCCTAGCCACACACACAAACAAATCTCTGTGTATGGACTACAATAAGTATATCAGATGAGAAGCCCTAGCCACACACACAAACAAATCTCTGTGTATGGACTACAATAAGTATATCAGATGAGAAGCCCTAGCCACACACACAAACAAATCTCTGTGTATGGACTACAATAAGTATATCAGATGAGAAGCCCTAGCCACACACACAAACAAATCTCTGTGTATGGACTACAATAAGTATATCAGATGAGAAGCCCTAGCCACACACACAAACAAATCTCTGTGTATGGACTACAATAAGTATATCAGATGAGAAGCCCTAGCCACACACACAAACAAATCTTTGTGTATGGACTACAATAAGTATATCAGATGAGAAGCCCTAGCCACACACACAAACAAATCTTTGTGTATGGACTACAATAAGTATATCAGATGAGAAGCCCTAGCCACACACACAAACAAATCTTTGTGTATGGACTACAATAAGTATATCAGATGAGAAGCCCTAGCCACACACACAAACAAATCTTTGTGTATGGACTACAATAAGTATATCAGATGAGAAGCCCTAGCCACACACACAAACAAATCTTTGTGTATGGACTACAATAAGTATATCAGATGAGAAGCCCTAGCCACACACACAAACAAATCTTTGTGTATGGACTACAATAAGTATATCAGATGAGAAGCCCTAGCCACACACACAAACAAATCTTTGTGTATGGACTACAATAAGTATATCAGATGAGAAGCCCTAGCCACACACACAAACAAATCTCTGTGTATGGACTACAATAAGTATATCAGATGAGAAGCCCTAGCCACACACACAAACAAATCTCTGTGTATGGACTACAATAAGTATATCAGATGAGAAGCCCTAGCCACACACACAAACAAATCTCTGTGTATGGACTACAATAAGTATATCAGATGAGAAGCCCTAGCCACACACACAAACAAATCTTTGTGTATGGACTACAATAAGTATATCAGATGAGAAGCCCTAGCCACACACACAAACAAATCTTTGTGTATGGACTACAATAAGTATATCAGATGAGAAGCCCTAGCCACACACACAAACAAATCTTTGTGTATGGACTACAATAAGTATATCAGATGAGAAGCCCTAGCCACACACACAAACAAATCTTTGTGTATGGACTACAATAAGTATATCAGATGAGAAGCCCTAGCCACACACACAAACAAATCTCTGTGTATGGACTACAATAAGTATATCAGATGAGAAGCCCTAGCCACACACACAAACAAATCTGTGTGTATGGACTACAATAAGTATATCAGATGAGAAGCCCTAGCCACACACACAAACAAATCTCTGTGTATGGACTACAATAAGTATATCAGATGAGAAGCCCTAGCCACACACACAAACAAATCTCTGTGTATGGACTACAATAAGTATATCAGATGAGAAGCCCTAGCCACACACACAAACAAATCTCTGTGTATGGACTACAATAAGTATATCAGATGAGAAGCCCTAGCCACACACACAAACAAATCTCTGTGTATGGACTACAATAAGTATATCAGATGAGAAGCCCTAGCCACACACACAAACAAATCTCTGTGTATGGACTACAATAAGTATATCAGATGAGAAGCCCTAGCCACACACACAAACAAATCTCTGTGTATGGACTACAATAAGTATATCAGATGAGAAGCCCTAGCCACACACACAAACAAATCTCTGTGTATGGACTACAATAAGTATATCAGATGAGAAGCCCTAGCCACACACACAAACAAATCTCTGTGTATGGACTACAATAAGTATATCAGATGAGAAGCCCTAGCCACACACACAAACAAATCTCTGTGTATGGACTACAATAAGTATATCAGATGAGAAGCCCTAGCCACACACACAAAACAAATCTCTGTGTATGGACTACAATAAGTATATCAGATGAGAAGCCCTAGCCACACACACAAACAAATCTTTGTGTATGGACTACAATAAGTATATCAGATGAGAAGCCCTAGCCACACACACAAACAAATCTCTGTGTATGGACTACAATAAGTATATCAGATGAGAAGCCCTAGCCACACACACAAACAAATCTTTGTGTATGGACTACAATAAGTATATCAGATGAGAAGCCCTAGCCACACACACAAACAAATCTTTGTGTATGGACTACAATAAGTATATCAGATGAGAAGCCCTAGCCACACACACAAACAAATCTCTGTGTATGGACTACAATAAGTATATCAGATGAGAAGCCCTAGCCACACACACAAACAAATCTTTGTGTATGGACTACAATAAGTATATCAGATGAGAAGCCCTAGCCACACACACAAACAAATCTTTGTGTATGGACTACAATAAGTATATCAGATGAGAAGCCCTAGCCACACACACAAACAAATCTTTGTGTATGGACTACAATAAGTATATCAGATGAGAAGCCCTAGCCACACACACAAACAAATCTTTGTGTATGGACTACAATAAGTATATCAGATGAGAAGCCCTAGCCACACACACAAACAAATCTCTGTGTATGGACTACAATAAGTATATCAGATGAGAAGCCCTAGCCACACACACAAACAAATCTCTGTGTATGGACTACAATAAGTATATCAGATGAGAAGCCCTAGCCACACACACAAACAAATCTTTGTGTATGGACTACAATAAGTATATCAGATGAGAAGCCCTAGCCACACACACAAACAAATCTTTGTGTATGGACTACAATAAGTATATCAGATGAGAAGCCCTAGCCACACACACAAACAAATCTCTGTGTATGGACTACAATAAGTATATCAGATGAGAAGCCCTAGCCACACACACAAACAAATCTTTGTGTATGGACTACAATAAGTATATCAGATGAGAAGCCCTAGCCACACACACAAACAAATCTCTGTGTATGGACTACAATAAGTATATCAGATGAGAAGCCCTAGCCACACACACAAACAAATCTCTGTGTATGGACTACAATAAGTATATCAGATGAGAAGCCCTAGCCACACACACAAACAAATCTCTGTGTATGGACTACAATAAGTATATCAGATGAGAAGCCCTAGCCACACACACAAACAAATCTCTGTGTATGGACTACAATAAGTATATCAGATGAGAAGCCCTAGCCACACACACAAACAAATCTCTGTGTATGGACTACAATAAGTATATCAGATGAGAAGCCCTAGCCACACACACAAACAAATCTCTGTGTATGGACTACAATAAGTATATCAGATGAGAAGCCCTAGCCACACACACAAACAAATCTGTGTGTATGGACTACAATAAGTATATCAGATGAGAAGCCCTAGCCACACACACAAACAAATCTCTGTGTATGGACTACAATAAGTATATCAGATGAGAAGCCCTAGCCACACACACAAACAAATCTTTGTGTATGGACTACAATAAGTATATCAGATGAGAAGCCCTGTCTTTGTGTATGGACTACAATAAGTATATCAGATGAGAAGCCCTAGCCACACACACAAACAAATCTCTGTGTATGGACTACAATAAGTATATCAGATGAGAAGCCCTAGCCACACACACAAACAAATCTCTGTGTATGGACTACAATAAGTATATCAGATGAGAAGCCCTAGCCACACACACAAACAAATCTGTTTATGGACTACAATAAGTATATCAGATGAGAAGCCCTAGCCACACACACAAACAAATCTTTGTGTATGGACTACAATAAGTATATCAGATGAGAAGCCCTAGCCACACACACAAACAAATCTTCTGTGTATGGACTACAATAAGTATATCAGATGAGAAGCCCTAGCCACACACACAAACAAATCTTTGTGTATGGACTACAATAAGTATATCAGATGAGAAGCCCTAGCCACACACACAAACAAATCTTTGTGTATGGACTACAATAAGTATATCAGATGAGAAGCCCTAGCCACACACACAAACAAATCTTTGTGTATGGACTACAATAAGTATATCAGATGAGAAGCCCTAGCCACACACACAAACAAATCTTTGTGTATGGACTACAATAAGTATATCAGATGAGAAGCCCTAGCCACACACACAAACAAATCTCTGTGTATGGACTACAATAAGTATATCAGATGAGAAGCCCTAGCCACACACACAAACAAATCTTTGTGTATGGACTACAATAAGTATATCAGATGAGAAGCCCTAGCCACACACACAAACAAATCTCTGTGTATGGACTACAATAAGTATATCAGATGAGAAGCCCTAGCCACACACACAAACAAATCTTTGTGTATGGACTACAATAAGTATATCAGATGAGAAGCCCTAGCCACACACACAAACAAATCTTTGTGTATGGACTACAATAAGTATATCAGATGAGAAGCCCTAGCCACACACACAAACAAATCTCTGTGTATGGACTACAATAAGTATATCAGATGAGAAGCCCTAGCCACACACACAAACAAATCTTTGTGTATGGACTACAATAAGTATATCAGATGAGAAGCCCTAGCCACACACACAAACAAATCTCTGTGTATGGACTACAATAAGTATATCAGATGAGAAGCCCTAGCCACACACACAAACAAATCTCTGTGTATGGACTACAATAAGTATATCAGATGAGAAGCCCTAGCCACACACACAAACAAATCTCTGTGTATGGACTACAATAAGTATATCAGATGAGAAGCCCTAGCCACACACACAAACAAATCTCTGTGTATGGACTACAATAAGTATATCAGATGAGAAGCCCTAGCCACACACACAAACAAATCTCTGTGTATGGACTACAATAAGTATATCAGATGAGAAGCCCTAGCCACACACACAAACAAATCTCTGTGTATGGACTACAATAAGTATATCAGATGAGAAGCCCTAGCCACACACACAAACAAATCTCTGTGTATGGACTACAATAAGTATATCAGATGAGAAGCCCTAGCCACACACACAAACAAATCTCTGTGTATGGACTACAATAAGTATATCAGATGAGAAGCCCTAGCCACACACACAAACAAATCTCTGTGTATGGACTACAATAAGTATATCAGATGAGAAGCCCTAGCCACACACACAAACAAATCTCTGTGTATGGACTACAATAAGTATATCAGATGAGAAGCCCTAGCCACACACACAAACAAATCTCTGTGTATGGACTACAATAAGTATATCAGATGAGAAGCCCTAGCCACACACACAAACAAATCTGTGTGTATGGACTACAATAAGTATATCAGATGAGAAGCCCTAGCCACACACACAAACAAATCTCTGTGTATGGACTACAATAAGTATATCAGATGAGAAGCCCTAGCCACACACACAAACAAATCTTTGTGTATGGACTACAATAAGTATATCAGATGAGAAGCCCTAGCCACACACACAAACAAATCTTTGTGTATGGACTACAATAAGTATATCAGATGAGAAGCCCTAGCCACACACACAAACAAATCTTTGTGTATGGACTACAATAAGTATATCAGATGAGAAGCCCTAGCCACACACACAAACAAATCTTTGTGTATGGACTACAATAAGTATATCAGATGAGAAGCCCTAGCCACACACACAAACAAATCTTTTTGTATGGACTACAATAAGTATATCAGATGAGAAGCCCTAGCCACACACACAAACAAATCTTTGTGTATGGACTACAATAAGTATATCAGATGAGAAGCCCTAGCCACACACACAAACAAATCTTTGTGTATGGACTACAATAAGTATATCAGATGAGAAGCCCTAGCCACACACACAAACAAATCTTGTGTATGGACTACAATAAGTATATCAGATGAGAAGCCCTAGCCACACACACAAACAAATCTTTGTGTATGGACTACAATAAGTATATCAGATGAGAAGCCCTAGCCACACACACAAACAAATCTTTGTGTATGGACTACAATAAGTATATCAGATGAGAAGCCCTAGCCACACACACAAACAAATCTCTGTGTATGGACTACAATAAGTATATCAGATGAGAAGCCCTAGCCACACACACAAACAAATCTCTGTGTATGGACTACAATAAGTATATCAGATGAGAAGCCCTAGCCACACACACAAACAAATCTCTGTGTATGGACTACAATAAGTATATCAGATGAGAAGCCCTAGCCACACACACAAACAAATCTCTGTGTATGGACTACAATAAGTATATCAGATGAGAAGCCCTAGCCACACACACAAACAAATCTCTGTGTATGGACTACAATAAGTATATCAGATGAGAAGCCCTAGCCACACACACAAACAAATCTCTGTGTATGGACTACAATAAGTATATCAGATGAGAAGCCCTAGCCACACACACAAACAAATCTCTGTGTATGGACTACAATAAGTATATCAGATGAGAAGCCCTAGCCACACACACAAACAAATCTCTGTGTATGGACTACAATAAGTATATCAGATGAGAAGCCCTAGCCACACACACAAACAAATCTCTGTGTATGGACTACAATAAGTATATCAGATGAGAAGCCCTAGCCACACACACAAACAAATCTCTGTGTATGGACTACAATAAGTATATCAGATGAGAAGCCCTAGCCACACACACAAACAAATCTCTGTGTATGGACTACAATAAGTATATCAGATGAGAAGCCCTAGCCACACACACAAACAAATCTCTGTGTATGGACTACAATAAGTATATCAGATGAGAAGCCCTAGCCACACACACAAACAAATCTCTGTGTATGGACTACAATAAGTATATCAGATGAGAAGCCCTAGCCACACACACAAACAAATCTCTGTGTATGGACTACAATAAGTATATCAGATGAGAAGCCCTAGCCACACACACAAACAAATCTCTGTGTATGGACTACAATAAGTATATCAGATGAGAAGCCCTAGCCACACACACAAACAAATCTCTGTGTATGGACTACAATAAGTATATCAGATGAGAAGCCCTAGCCACACACACAAACAAATCTCTGTGTATGGACTACAATAAGTATATCAGATGAGAAGCCCTAGCCACACACACAAACAAATCTCTGTGTATGGACTACAATAAGTATATCAGATGAGAAGCCCTAGCCACACACACAAACAAATCTCTGTGTATGGACTACAATAAGTATATCAGATGAGAAGCCCTAGCCACACACACAAACAAATCTCTGTGTATGGACTACAATAAGTATATCAGATGAGAAGCCCTAGCCACACACACAAACAAATCTCTGTGTATGGACTACAATAAGTATATCAGATGAGAAGCCCTAGCCACACACACAAACAAATCTTGGTGTATGGACTACAATAAGTATATCAGATGAGAAGCCCTAGCCACACACACAAACAAATCTTTGTGTATGGACTACAATAAGTATATCAGATGAGAAGCCCTAGCCACACACACAAACAAATCTTGTGTATGGACTACAATAAGTATATCAGATGAGAAGCCCTAGCCACACACACAAACAAATCTCTGTGTATGGACTACAATAAGTATATCAGATGAGAAGCCCTAGCCACACACACAAACAAATCTCTGTGTATGGACTACAATAAGTATATCAGATGAGAAGCCCTAGCCACACACACAAACAAATCTTTGTGTATGGACTACAATAAGTATATCAGATGAGAAGCCCTAGCCACACACACAAACAAATCTCTGTGTATGGACTACAATAAGTATATCAGATGAGAAGCCCTAGCCACACACACAAACAAATCTTGTGTATGGACTACAATAAGTATATCAGATGAGAAGCCCTAGCCACACACACAAACAAATCTCTGTGTATGGACTACAATAAGTATATCAGATGAGAAGCCCTAGCCACACACACAAACAAATCTTTGTGTATGGACTACAATAAGTATATCAGATGAGAAGCCCTAGCCACACACACAAACAAATCTCTGTGTATGGACTACAATAAGTATATCAGATGAGAAGCCCTAGCCACACACACAAACAAATCTCTGTGTATGGACTACAATAAGTATATCAGATGAGAAGCCCTAGCCACACACACAAACAAATCTCTGTGTATGGACTACAATAAGTATATCAGATGAGAAGCCCTAGCCACACACACAAACAAATCTTTGTGTATGGACTACAATAAGTATATCAGATGAGAAGCCCTAGCCACACACACAAACAAATCTCTGTGTATGGACTACAATAAGTATATCAGATGAGAAGCCCTAGCCACACACACAAACAAATCTCTGTGTATGGACTACAATAAGTATATCAGATGAGAAGCCCTAGCCACACACACAAACAAATCTCTGTGTATGGACTACAATAAGTATATCAGATGAGAAGCCCTAGCCACACACACAAACAAATCTCTGTGTATGGACTACAATAAGTATATCAGATGAGAAGCCCTAGCCACACACACAAACAAATCTCTGTGTATGGACTACAATAAGTATATCAGATGAGAAGCCCTAGCCACACACACAAACAAATCTCTGTGTATGGACTACAATAAGTATATCAGATGAGAAGCCCTAGCCACACACACAAACAAATCTCTGTGTATGGACTACAATAAGTATATCAGATGAGAAGCCCTAGCCACACACACAAACAAATCTCTGTGTATGGACTACAATAAGTATATCAGATGAGAAGCCCTAGCCACACACACAAACAAATCTCTGTGTATGGACTACAATAAGTATATCAGATGAGAAGCCCTAGCCACACACACAAACAAATCTTGGTATATGGACTACAATAAGTATATCAGATGAGAAGCCCTAGCCACACACACAAACAAATCTCTGTTTATGGACTACAATAAGTATATCAGATGAGAAGCCCTAGCCACACACACAAACAAATCTCTGTATGGACTACAATAAGTATATCAGATGAGAAGCTGAAGAGAACAAAAATCTCGACAGTAAAAATGAAAACAACTTGATATACTGGACATTAACATCTATGTACAACTATACATCTCTCACAAATGAAGAATAGTTTAATACTCACGAAAAACAAGAACTTGATTGGAGATTCCGAGATCTGGTAAATGTTCGTGTATTTATATTATTTCTTGTTTTCGAAGAAGTGTCCAAAAGCACTCGATTTTTGAAGACAGTTTGATTTAGTTTTATTATCCTCTCTCACGAACAGCTGAACTAGTTTATACTCACGTTTTACTTCAATCTCACCAACTGAGGAAATCGAAAATGATGTAATGAGAGTAACTGTCAGAGTCCTAAACGGTTCTGGATCGGAATCCGACATGAAGCAAAGAAAGTCCGTAAAAAGCGGTGCAACGATATATGTCGACGCAGATTTATTCTGATTTGTTTTTGAATTTCGAGCCAAGCTACACGAGGGCTATCTGCGCTAGCAGTCCCTAATCTAGTAGTGTAAGGCTAGAGAGAAGGCAGCTATTCATCACCACCCACCGCCATATTTTGGGCTACTCTTTTACCATCGAAGAGTGGGATTGACCGTAACATTATAACGCCCCCACGGCTGATAGGGCGAGTGATGGGGGAGTCGAACGCCTTAACCACCTGGTTATGCCAGGCGTTATTCTGGTGTAGCCTATGGCATAACTTGATCCTCGTGTTGTTCAGAAAACTCATATTCCAAGAATTCTATTTCAACAGTTATAAACGTTTTCTTTCTGTTTTTTCGTTCCCCAGTGGCACGGCGATATGTCTACATAGTCATTCGACTAGAAACCCAATTTCGATACCGGTGGTGGGCAGAGCACAGATAACCCATTTTGTAGCTTTGTGCTTAAATAATAATAAAAAAAAAAAGACAAACCTTTTCCTTTTTACTGACATAAAATATCAAACCAGGAATTTTATTGGCTTATTTTAGAATGTTACCATTGATACTCGAATAACTCAAATCACTTGATAGTAAACCGTCAGTTGGTTGAATTTGTCACAAACGTCACGGATTAGACTCGATGAGCAATTATATGCATATCAATCCAGTCGGACCTTATAAAACTGAGTGCCACAGAAAATCTCAACAAGACATTTTGATATTCTTTGCCTGGAAACATAACACAAACACACACACGCAATAAAATCTTTACAATTAATTTAACCTTTAGTGGGATTGTGGGTGCCCTATACTGAGTAAAGACCAGATCCCACTGTTCGACCACCAGTGATCAGAAAAAAATAGCATAAGAATGTCCAGTGGGTTCTTTTGACGAATAGCCTTCCTTCTAGTCTATCAATTTAAATTCAGGGGCGATCACGTGTGAGTAGCTAGTTAGATGTGTAGCAAAATTGTGAGATAAATTGTTGAACAATACGCAGCTTAAAGGAAAACAGGGACGCAAAAAGTAACGGTCCAAAGTAGGCCTAATATTTGTGATGAAAATAACGCGTGATGGATACATGCAGTAAGCAGATCAACTTACATAACTTCAAAGTTATATTTCTGAAAAAGAAAAACACAGTACCCCAGCAAACAGTTTAATAATTGCACTATGAACAAATTCAAAACTCTGAAAGAACAATATCCTCATTATTCTGTTTTTAGTGCATGTATTATAAAAACATAAAGATAGTTTTTGAAAAATGTTTCATAAGTTTTCGTCACTATAAATAGGTAGGGTTACGACTGCAGAAGTAACACTTCAGGAAGTTAATTTTAATTGTGCAACAGTCACAAAAACAGTTACGAGAAATCAAAGAATAAGAGGTAATTTTTATTAAACTCTTAAATGAACTGTTTTACTATAACAACAGGAGAAAGCGTTATTGTATATGAAAGTTTATAATAGATTATTTGTAGAACTACAACCTGGAGAATGGCCTTAAAGGTAACTAAAGTAACAAAACCAAGTTATGTCATAGGAAGTCACAAAACAACAAAGATAAGAAAAAGGAAGACTTCAGACGATTGTGGTGTCAAAACAAAGTAGCCCCGAATAACGAAAAATAAGAATCCGACATTTTAAAGAGCCATAATTTGAAATTATTTTAGAAATTGGAAGAAGAAATAAAATATGTGATATATATACAAACACGCAAGTCATCAAGTCATCGTCATCATGTAATAATGGAACTCTTACTTGAATGATACTGGAAAAACATTTTTATAACGTGATGTGCAATCTTCAACTTCGCGAAATTTTTATCCTGTGTGTATGTAGTTTTGCAATATGGATTACGATTTTCCTGTTTCGCCTCCGTTTCCCGTCACGGATAACTTATTTTTTTTCCATTCTCAGGGTGCAGATACAATGTCATGAATACGTCACATGCGGATCTAATGCATTGGCGCCACGGGTAATCGGCTAGTATATAATTCATATTCTAATTATTCATTACGTGTTTTAAGTTCAAGTTATGTTTTTCAATGTCTTTTTAGCATGAAGTTATAGACTTCAAAGGCCTCTTGTGCTGAACCGGACTACATATTACTAAATGCCGACAGAACGAAACGAGTGATTTTATCACAGTTATTTGGCCTAATGGTTTTCTTCGCTTCCAGTTTTCGGAACTTAGCACTGAAACCTTAAAAATGTAATATAACATCTTGAATGAGGGCAATCGCGAATCCAGAGAATACGAAAAACACTTAAATGCTTCCGTATAATATTGAAAAATATATCAAAAAGTCGTGAAATAAAGCAAGTTTAGAGATAAAAGTGTAACACTTCCAGAAAGTCTGTAAATAAATACCATTAAATGATTAGAAGTTGTCACTAGTATGGGTTGTATAATGTGTGGATTTAAACTATAAAATTGTACGTGTTTCAATGTGAAGTGTAAGTTGTTGTTTGAACACAGTTTCTGCCGTATGAAAACTTACACCATTGTAAGCAGTTATATTAAAAAAAAAGTGGTACATTTATGTATAATACTTATTGTTCAGAACTCAGGCAGCTACGTATTAGAATCTCACTGATGTTAGATTAACTACCGTGTTTCTCCGAAAATAAGACAGGGCTTATATTAATTTTCACTCCAAAATATGACACTAGGGCTTATTTTCGGGGGATGTCTTATTTTGATATATTAAAAAAATGAAGTTACAAAGTAAAACTATTAAACTAACCATTTAAAATAAACTATTATTAAACTATTAAACTAACTGATTAATACTTAAACAAACTAATTAACTATTAAACTAATTAATAAATTAATTTTTTTTATTTCTTTCCTCTTCCTGCCACTCTTAACTTGGGCTTATTTTAAGGGTAGGGCTTATATTAAAACTATCCCCAAAAATCACACTAGGTCTTATTTTATGGGTAGGTCTTATTATCGGAGAAACACGGTATTAAGTTAATCGCAATATATAAACCATTGAGAATCACTCTTAATAGGCTTTCTATCAAACCAAACTCATGCAGCAACAGAAACAAAATATGTCGTATAATTCGCAAAATAAACATCAAAGTTATATTATCTGGACTAACAGGCACAGTGGTAAGTCTGCGGACTTAAAACTCTAGAAACCGGGTTTCGGTAGCCGTGGTGGGCAGAACAGAGATAGCCCATTGCGTAAGTTTGTGCCTAACTAAAAAACAAACACACCTGGATAATGAAAAGGCTTAGCGAGGCCACTTTAAGACTTATTATGTGTCAGTTTTCACTGTCTCTCATTATCTGTAAATAGTAGGTATGTCAGAAAAAACTTATAATTCATTTAAAAAAAGAAATGAAATACAGATTGGACCAAAAGTAATGGAACTTTATAACATACACAGAATAAATGTATTTCCTTACTGCAATGTCCATCAATATAGTACATTGTAAATACAAGTATAGGAGAGATTGAACTGGTCAATTCAAAAATACATATTTTATTATAAGAATTCTGACTTTCACAATTCCTGACAGAAAAAGAGCTAATAACATTAAAATGTGATAAATCAGACTCTGATGACGTTTAGGCCACTCTGTAAACTATATATAATCCAAGTTTAATATATTCATCCACAAATGTAATCCTATGATTTAAATAACGAGAGCCATTAGTGGCTATCTTTCTTTCATTAATTATCGAGTACATCTGAATAGATACTACCAGTTACTGTTAGGACAGTGTCTTTATCACATATACTGTTAAGTTACCACTTCATTTGTTATAGAGTAACTGGAGTATACGTGCATTGGACAGGCGAAATAAAAACTCGTTTGTAACAAAGGGTAGAAATCTGTGCTTCCATTTTGTTCTTAATATTGTTTGTTTGTTTGTTTTTGAATTTCGCGTAAAGCAAAACGAGAGCTATCTGCGCTAGCCGTTCCTAATTTAGCAGTGTAAGACTAGAGGGAAGGGAGCTAGTCACCACCACCCACCGCCAACTCTTGGGCTACTCTTTTACCAACGAATAGTGGGATTGACCGTAACATATAACGCCCTCACGGCTGTTCTCAGCATAATAAACATTAAATGAAAACAGATAACGATGTCAATAGTGAAAAGAAGACATACTGTTTTCAAGAATTCTATCAATATCAAATGAGAGAGAGGGTTGACCTTCCTCATATCATTCTATGTGGTGTCAAGTTGTGCTGATTTGGAAGTTTCTTTCCCGTAAGTAGATGGAAGTTCAAAGCTCCCCTCATGATTTTCCTCATGTCATCCTGCATCACCGTGTCATGTTTGATGCCGATCAGTCAAGAAGTTTGGAAGCGTGTAAGGAACAGACATGAAATGAAAGATATACGACGGCGCATTTTTTCCCGCTCATACATTTTGTTTTATATAGCAGATATTAGTTTGTAGCCTGTACAGAGACCAAAGTGGCTATTTAAACCAGATATAATAAATTCAATATAACCAACAGTTTGTATCAATATTCTACAGCAGTGTATCTGCTCTGCGTTTCATCATCTGATAAAAGGTTTTGTTTTGTTTTTGAATTTCGCGCAAAGCTACAAGAGGGTCATCTGCGCTAGCCGTCCCTAATTTAGCAGTGCAAGACTAGAGGGAAGGAAACTAGTCATCGCCACCCGCCGCCAACTGTTGGGCTACTCTTTTACCATCGAATAGTGGAATTGACCGTAACTTTATAACGCCCTCATGAATGAAAGGGCGGATATGTTTGGTGTAACGGGGATTCGAACCCGCGACTCTCGGATTGCGAGTCGAGTGCCTTAACCACCTCGCCATGCCGAGCCCAAAAGGGTTGGAAATATCTAAATGCAGTATTTAATATTATAATTAAGTTACTTTCAATTATTACAATTATCAAATCAAACCACAGACGTTTTCTCACATGTTGTTTGGGTGATAAAGATTCCAGCATTGAAGGTAAAAGCTTACATTAAATAAATCCTCAAACAACATACGATTTTTGTTTCTTGTTGAGCAGAAGTCTACACAATGGGCTATTTATCCTGTGCCAATCACGGGTATCGAAACCTGGTTTTCAACGTCATAAGTCTAAAGCCTTTCAAGTGAGCCACTGGGGAACAACAACATGTGGAAAAACGTCTGTAGGTTTGTTTCAAATGCTATTTTATAAGGCTTAAAATACTATATTTGGACAATAAAACTTTGTTGGCACATCTAAAGATAATACAGTTCTATAAATAAAGATATGCATTTTTATTTCAGTGAATATTATTAAGAACTATTGGCACAATAACATGTTGTTAAAAGACTTAATTTAAAATTATATTCACAGTAATATCTATGACCAGAACTTTTGATGTTTGTACAGGTTTCTAGTAATTACGAAAAACACGAAAATGCAGAAATGCATGTACTTTACAGAATCTGTCACTTTATTCATTATTTATGAAAGAATAACACACAGAAATAAAACTAATCTTAGTATTCATGAAAAGATGGAAAAGATGAAAGTTTTAAATTATTCTTCCTGTTTGCTTATCGTATCTTAAAATAAATATGACTTTTATTGAACATACTACATTATACTTCTGTAGTATAATAGTATACGTACAAGTAAGTTTATGTGGATTTATTTTATTACACATACGTGTGGGATAATTACGTTTTGATGTAGTCTGTAATTGCTTACAGGCCCGGCCTGGCCAGATGATTATAGCGCTCGACTCGTAATCTGAGAGTCCTGGGTTCGAATCCCAGTCACACCAAACATGCTCGCCCTTTCAGCCGTTGGGGCTTTATAATGTGACGGTCAATCCAACTATTCGTTGGTAAAATTGTAGCCCAAGAGTTGGCTGTGAGTGGTGATGACTAGCTGCCTTCCCTCTAGTCTTACACTACTAAATTAGGGACGGTTAGCGCAGATAGTCCTCGTGTAGCTTTGTACGAAATTCAATACTGAGTAAGCTGTTAATATTTTAGGTTCAAATAAATAATTGCTAAAGCAACTGATTCGTCAATTAGTTTTTCCATCGTAGCGACTTCAAATTTCAAAATTAGTACTTCTCACGAAAGATATCACGAGACTACAGAGTCTATGATGCAGAACCAGACTTGGGAACAGAGGGAAAATAGAAAACATAAATGGTATCTCATATCAGAATCACCAATTTCACAAATTGCTTTCAAGTTGTGGTCAAAAGTAAAAATGTTTACAATAAAAACTTCAGTTTATCACTTGCTTTTCAAATACGTTTAAAACCATAAAAGTGTAATAATTAGGAGGAGGAAACAGAAGGCAAAAAAGCTGTCTTTTGGTGTTTCAAAGGGGCTTAAATAATAATTAAATATACACACGTAAAAAGACGTCACTATAAGATATCACTTTTTTGTTAGCAAGCATATTAATATAAACCTTTCCAAACCAAGCAAGGCGTGTGTGTGTTTCCTTATAGCGAAACCACATTGGGCTATATGCTAAATCCACCGAAGGGAATTAAACCCCTGATTTTAGCGTTGTAAATCCGTAGACATACCGCTATGCTAGCGGGTGACCCAAGTAAGGCACTCTGGAAAGTCTATCAAAATCGCAACCACGTTAATTTTTAGTGACCAAAAGTAATAAGAGCACAATTTTTAATATTTTCTATTGAGAAACATCTGAAACAAGCTGTGAAGAAGCTGTGCGAGATGCTTTGATTGAAATCTCCAAGTTTGAAAGTTTGTGCTGGACAGTTGGCTAAAAAGTAAAATTCATTAAAAAATTAAATATATATTCAGCTTAACCGAACACAAATTACGATTATTTATAAGTAATAAAACATACTTTTCGAATATATTGATAAATTACTCAATTTTTCCCAAGAGTCAAATTTTTGTTTATGTAAGCTTGTGTGTTTTGGAGAATTTAGACTTTAGTTACTCTAGACCTTAACTTCATAGTAATATATTAGAACATCAGTAATAATAATAAACACTTGGCCATTTTCCTTGGATTTAACAAAAGCTACTTGGTGATGGGATTCAAATTCTTGAAATAGTAAGAAGCTTAGACAAATTACTTTTCACTAAGTCTATTACATTCTATACGATAAAAAGATTGTTAGTGAAGTGTTATTATACGGCCCAATAACTGCGGAAGGATACAGTTTTGTTTTGTAGACTAATCTGTTTTTATTAAGAGGTAATCGACAATAGCTTTTATAGATTTATCTGATTGACTGGTGTCACATAACTTATTTCAATATTATATTAATGCAGGTCTATTAAAAGCTTTAGTATCAGGTGTCTTAGGAATTAGTAGCTAATCTTGAAGTACCAAAATACCTTGATTCTAAAATATTGGAATTTTTCTTGGAGAGACACCAGCGTGTGGCAAATGATACTCATATCTGATGCATAGACTTGGAATTTGATTGCAAGCTGGAGTACTACACAACTGATGCAAGTTCTGTGTTAATCACGATATCAGATACTAGGTCTACTTGCTTGTTTCATGCGGACTGCGAAGAATTTGATGCAAGTTTTCCCAAAGTTCACGGATCATTAACAAATATTTTGGGGAAAAAGCTTTTCCAAATCTAAAAGAAAAATATCTAGAATTGTAATCTTAACAATAATAAGCTATTGATTACATTTACTCAATATGGCGTCAATGATAAAAATGATTTACCTTCAAAGTGAGTGCTAGTATGTTACCTATCATTTATAAATACTCGCTAGGCTACTTATGATAAATTCCTAAATTAGTCCTAAGACGTACGAAATATACGTGAAAATTACTCGAAACTGATCTCAGTAATTTGTTAAACAAAAAAATGTTTTTCAAAAGTGATTTAAATCTAACGTCTTGAAGCACGTAAACCTAAAACGGCAATTTTCTACATTACGTTTTTGCTATTTTTGTAAAGAACCTAAAAATCGACAACGTATTACGTTGTAACGACATACACATAACTGGACTCCATAAATAAAAAATCTGAATTTTTTCCGACAGAACAATACATCAAATGGATTCAATAATTTGAAGTACATGCGAGTTTTGTTTTCACAAGTTTTCAAGACGGCACGTGAAATACATTAGTTATTTCGTGAACAACTGTTTTTCGTAAAGTCTTAGGCTCATCACAATGAATGTCATTCTGCTGAATCGCTATACAATTTCACAACATCAGGTTCTAGGTAACACCACGCTATCTTTATTTTATTTTTCTTAAAATTCTTGTTCCTTCTTTCCAAGATGCAACCCTGTACACTGGCTGTCTGCACTGTGCCCACCGCAGGGATCGAACACTTAATTTCATTAAGCCTCTAGCAGTCGCCAAACTTTCCAGTCAAATCACTGAATGCATGAATACTTTTGAAACCTGATTTCACAAGCAAAATGACTTAAACTTATTATACAAAACTAAGTTTTAACAAAGCTGTATGAATTTACATTAATGACGTTACAAATTTATTGAAGAAAACTAATAGATGGTCTCATTACGTATCTTGATATTTACACGAGATCTTTATTTCATAACAATGAAAACACACGATGACAAATTAAAACGTTTAACTCCACTGCTCTAAATCAATCATACTGCCTTACTAACGACTAAACTTCCAGTTAGTAATATTTTAAAGAATGGGGCAGCCACACTGACACAACGTTTTCATTACAAAATCAACTCCGATAGGTGGCAAGGGAAAACGGTAAACGCAACTCTGAAGCCTGGGGGTAAGTGAGCTCGCATGGTAAAAATACAATCTGTTTGAAACAGAATAATACAACATAATACACTTTTATTTATCACGATTAATGTCAGACAGTTTTTAGTGAAACAAAAAATAGAGATAAATTACAAATCTTACCTTGCGAAATCTAAAAGTGATTCATTCTTTGACTCAGACGAGATGGCGGTAAATTACGCACGCCCATGAGAAAATTATACAAAACAGATATAGTGGCGCTATCTAGCATACAACTTTTTATCCTCATATTATATACTTATTTTGCAAGGTAAAGTGTTGGATTGAATATTATATATTCGAGCTAAATAAAGAAAAAACAATTAACTAATTGATAGGATGTCATTTAACAAAGGTTTACATATAATACGTTTGAAGTTTGTTCTTAATTAATTATAAGAAATAAATAAGTTAGAACTTGCCTAATAACTGAAGTTAGGATTATGTTGCAAATAAGAATTAAAATATGGAATATTTGAAACGTAGTTGTCCAATAAGCCTACTGAACTATGTCTGTCTCGTTGTTGTGTTAACAATGTTTTAATTCTCTCTAGTATAAAACGTATAACATAAAATTAGTTTGATTTGATAAACGCTAGTATGTTTGAAAGAAAACATTATATTTAAAGCGATTTCCCTTTAACATTACTTGTTCTAGAAGAGTGAAAGTTCATCAGTTTTATAATTGTAATCAAGAATTAAAAATCAAGAATCTTTTTACGAAGTATTACTGATTTTATTTTTTTTTCTTATTATTTCTGTTAAATATTGTTGGATTAGTTGAATATATGACATAAAACATCTATCAGTACATGTACAACGAATATGAAAAAAAAGGTTATTCTTGCAAATTGGTTTAATTGGGTGAAAACTTCATATACTGATTGGGAAAGATAACTTTAATACGTTCTGTTTTTGAATAAAATTCTTGATTTTCAATGCATTAGTGACAGAAGGTGTCACTAGTTACTGAAAAAAAAATCGGGATTTGAGCACCAATAAATAATTGCTATTTAAAACAGTGAAAATACAATTGCAATGTAATATATTACAGTTCACGTAAGATAGTTTTGGGGCACTGTGAAATACATCTTGGGCATGGGCCAACGTCCAACGACGCCACCGGCGTCCAGTAAAAGTTACTCTTTCTACGCAAAGTAGTTTTTAATATTTAAATATAAACATTTTAAATGTTGGGTTTTCTTTATATTCGCCCTGTACATTATACAGTTATAAGAAATAAAATCATATATTTAACTAACTATTAAGATAAGGTATATCTTAACCTTAGAGAGAACTCGTGGCTCTTTTCCAAAATATTGGTTAATGTTTCTTTATAAAACTTTCCATCGTAAACTGGTATGTTAAATATAACAATGATTCCCTTTATGTTAATAAAATTAAATATCAAAATGTGAAAACTTTAACTGAGACATAATAGAACAGTTTTTACTGCTAATTTTTTTTTTAATGATTAATGAACCAATTTTTGTTTCTTAAGTTAAAATAATTTCTGGTTCTAACCACTGGCTCATAAGATAATTCTTTCACATTGTTATTCATGAACACATAAACTCCGACAAATCTGAAAACATTATTTTGTAAATAAAATGCAAGTTCAATGTATACAATCAAAAGAAATTATTGTAAGTTCTGTTATAATGATCAAAATTAACTGTTTCCGAACATCATGTCCAAGTCCATGTTTTTAACAGGATTGGCAGCTAGTTCTAGAACGAGCATACAAACAACCTAAAAAAATAGTGGGTATCTATTTAGTCTAGTGGTTAATGAGTGGACTGTGAATCCGATGATTTGTGGTTCCCGACCTGTCGTCACAAAGACCTGTTCCATATATTCGGGCTAAGGTTGTGCTATAAGAGAAGGCAGTAAAATTCGAGTAATTGGCAAGACACGATCAGTCCATGAGTTGGTAGTAGATGTGGTTGACGTGTTGCTTTCTCTCTAATCTTAGCAGTTCAAAATTAGGGATTACTATGCGCAGGTATTTCTAGTGTTTGTTTTCTTATCGATCAGGCCAGTTAGACACGATCATAAGAGATATTAAATCATTTATTTTTATATCCGGTACTTATTTGCAGAATAATCTGTGAAGCAAGTGAAATTCAACAAAGACGATGTTTGTGTGTGTGTGTTTCTTATAGCAAAGCCGCATCAGGCTATCTCCTGAGCCCATCGAGAGGAATCGAACCCCTGATTTTAGCATTGTAAATCCGTAGACTTACCGTTATACGAGCGGGGGGGGTACGATGTTTGAATTACAAGATTTTGGATTAGTACAAAAGCACAGACAATAAATCAAAATGAAAATTAAAATAGGACTAGTTATTTGACGTATCATACAATTAATAAAAAATGTACAGAACCTACCCATTTTAAGTAAAATAATGACTAGTGTTGATCAACGTAAGCCTAAGGCTGACAGTAGAAACGTGAAATAGTTATATGTGAAAATACATAATTATTTTATTGTATATTATTTGTGTGAATTCTCATATTGAACAAATGATATCTTTGCTTGTACGAGTTTATGTTTGCTTTAAGACGGTGACACGTAAATTTATTTAAAAAAACTGTTGTACTCAAACTGTCATAGCTCTCTTTGTTAAACACTTTAAATAAAATACTAGAAATCATTCGTTTCTCTTATCGATCCCCTCGGTGTGAAAATCCTGCACGTGGTGAGGGGACCTTCCAGGAAAGGTTCTGTTCTTTCAGTTTACCTCTTCTTAGATCTAAACATCCACCCACGTGTTTGCCGTGCGTGATAACCCGTGAAGGGGAGGATTGGCCTTGAATTCCTATAGACGGACGGTCTTGGGGTGACCCCCTAAGGTCAATCGGCTGGTCCCCTTGGGTTAGGGTCAACCAAGTACCAGTGTTAGATGTTCTCAGCAGGTGTTGTGAACATTGTTTCTGATGCTGGTGTTTGGGTATAGCGCTCAAGAAACCATGGCGTTGCTTCAGTGTCCTTGTTTGGCATTGTAGTGCGTCCCCTCGTAGGACTCTATGGTGGGTAAGGTCAGTGGGTACCGAATTTTTCTTTTTTCCTATGAATCCTCCAATGAAAAAAATTAAATAAAATAGTGAAAAACAGTCAATAGGTAAACGACCATGTCTTGAAGACTCTGAGCAGCAATCCTCAACTTCTGTAACACACGTACCTCATTTTCTCATCCAACATTCTCTTTCAGAGAAACCTTTAGAGCAAATATCCCCATTTTTATTCAGAAGGGACTGGAGAGACTTGCTGGCTCTCCAAAGTCAGTAAAAGAGCTTTGATCTGGAGACATATTGGTTGAAACATCCACATCTCAACACAGTGAACTCTTTTTGCATTTAAAGGTGATTAGGATACACCTATTGATGTTACACCTCATGCTACTTTGAATTCATTACGAGGAGTTATTGTTGAAAGGGATGTGAAGAACATCCCCGAGTCAGATATTCTCGCTGGACTCTCCACTCAAGGAGTTTCTGCAGTGAGGTGTATCTCCACTTGCAAAGATGGAATTACAATGCCGACCAGTGTCCTCATTTTAACATTCACATCACTACGTCCACCTGCCACAATCAAAGCAGGTTACCTTAATTGCAAGGTACGACCATACATTCCAAACCCTCTCAGATATTTCCAGTGTCAGCGGTTCAGTTACTCAAAGACATCATGTCATGGTTCCCTGACATGTGCTCGATGATGTAGCAAGGACCACGATGCCTATAAGTGTGAAATGGACCCTCATTGCGTCAATTGCAATGGCTCTCACCCTTCCTACTTTCGTTCTTGCCCTAAATGGTTGGAAAAATAAAGACAATAAAGAAAAAAGACGTGGTCGTAAATAGAAAGGCTCTTTACCCAATTTGCCTACACAAAAATAAAAATAGCCATCTTGATACAATTGAACTACCCAGGTTTTCGTTCTAATATGAATGATATCAAAACACTGATTGCTTCCTACCATCCTGTATGTCTTTCCTTGCAGGAAACATTTCTGAAATCTGCCATACAGTTATCTTTCGGCAGTTTTCTTTGTACAGAAATGATAGGCTGTGTGATGGACGAGTGCATGGAAGGGCGGCAATGATGGTTGATCAGCATGTGCTCACCCTGTCTTTGTCATTCAACACACCCTTGGAGACCGTAGCCGTCCGTGTTTCCTTGGGTCATACCATCACTATTAGTTCTCTCTACCTGTCCCCTGGAGAGACATGTGATCAATCAGACTTTGATGCTCTCATTTAACAGTTGTCGTCTTCCTTTATAATCCTTGGGGACTTTAATGGACATCATCCCTTCTGGGGAAGTGCTGATACTGATGGGGGTCGCTCCGTAGAGTGTATGCTCTCTGATCACAACCTTTCTCTTTTCAGTACTGGTTCTTATACTTATTTTCATGCATCTAGTCAGTCCTTTACTGTTATTGATCTCTCAGTTTGCTCCCCTTCACTATTCTCTCACTTTTCATGGATGGCTGACAATAACCTACGAAGCAGTGATTATTTTTCTGTCATTTTAAGAGATACTGGCTGTGGTTGATGCCATCCAACTCGCGTGCCCTGGTGGAAGCTGGATCAAGCAAACTGGCCCTCTTTCATTGCTCTCACAGAACTCGATCCTGCCATCGTCTGTAAACCATCAATAGACGACTGTGTGGCAGCAGTAACTGACTATATTATACAGGCAGCTGCTCAATGTATTTCTAAAACCTCGACAAGTTTTCCACGATATCCTCGTCCATGGTGTAATCCTGCTTGCCACATGCCACAGAAGGCTCAAAACAGGCCTGGGATACCTTTTGTTGGTATCCCAGACTCTCTAACCGCATAGCTTTTCCAGTAGGCCTGTGCACATGCTCGGTGGGTAAGACATCAAAGCCAGAAGGACTCTTGGGTTAAATTCACAACCAGCATATCTTCTACCATCAGTTCAAAAGTCATATGGGAGAAAATTCGAAAAGTCAGTGCACAATATAATTCTGTCCCCCTCTCGACCTTGCTCTCTGATGGTCAGGAAGTAGCTAATACTCGGAGCATCACCGATACTCTAAGTGAAAGCTTTTGCCTGGTATCTAGCACCTCTACCCTCTACCTTCTTAGCTATCAAGACTCGGACAGAGCGATCACTTCTTTCCTTTCGAGCTGATTGTCTCTATGACTATAATTGTCTCTTTACACTAGTGGAACTCAAATTGGTCCTTCATCTGTCTGACAGTACATCAGCCGGACCTAATGATGTACATTACGAAATGATGCGTCAACTATTTTCTGCTTCTCTTGCTATTTTTCTGATTGTTTTTAACCGGATCTGGCAGGAGAATGTTTTTCCTAATGCCTGGCGCCAGGCTATTATTTTACCTTTCTCTAAGCCTGGGAAGGATTCCAAAATTCCTTTAAACTACCGTCCAATTGCTTTGACGAGCTGTCTCTGTAAGACCATAGAGAGGATGGTTAATGCTCGTTTTGTTTGGTTCCTTGAATCAAACAACCTCTTCTCGCCCACCCAATGTGGGTTCCGACGACAGCGCTCCACCATGGACCACCTTATTCGACTTGAAACGTCAATCAGAGAAGCCCTCTCAAACGACGACATTTTGCATAAATATTCTTTGGCATTGAGAAGGCTTATGATACAACATGGAGGTATGACATTTTGCGAGATTTCCATTTATATGGGTTACTCGGCCATTTGCCAATTTTTATTAAAAATTTTATAATGGATAGGTGATTCCAAATTCGTGTGGATTCGACACTTTCCCGTTCTTTTCTATAGGAGCTTGGAGTCCTTCAGGGCTGTGTTTTGAGTGTCACACTTTTCAGTATAAAGGGTAATGCCATCACTGAACAACTCCCTTTTATTCTTGCAAACGGGCTCTATGTGAACGACTTTCACATCTTTTGTCAGTCGTCGAACATGAGGCATATTGAGCAGCTACAGACTGCCCTCAATCGTTTACTGAAGTGGACCACAGCAAACGGCTTTAATTTATCTCTCTCTAAAACCGTTTACATGCACTTTTGCCACCAACGGGGTATTCGCTCTGATCCTGAACTCCGTATCAGTAAAGTTGTACTATCTGTGGTTCCTGAAACAAAGTTCTTGGGGTTTATCTTTGACCGTAAGCTGACCTTTATAGAACATATCAAGCAGCTACTGTACAAGAGCACTGAACATCCTCCGTGTCCTCTCTTCCACCACTTGAGAAGTGGATCGATGTTCTGTGCTAAAGATACATTGTGCTCTCATTCGATCGAAACTCTATTATGGATCACTGGTCTATGACTCTGCCAGGATCTCGACCTTGAAGATGTTGGATCTCGTTCATCATCAAGAACTTCGGCTCTATAGCGTGGCTTTCTGCACTTCCCCAGTTCATAGCTTATACACAAAGTCTCATGAACCTCCTCTGCACCTCCGCCGTTTGTAACTGTCTTTACTATATACTTCAAAACTTCATTCTTTACTAAAGCATCCCACCTGGAGTTGCTCCTTTTGGCCTTCGTATCCACGCGCAATTGGATCAATTGGGTCTGTCCTTGGATAACGTTGATGTATCCACTGGTTAGCCCATCTCACAATGGCTTATAACAGTCCCCAAATGTGATCTATCTTTAAGTAATCTGAGAAAAGTAGATAATCCCGATTGGAATTACTGTCTATTATTTGCTGAACATATTTCGAACTATTTTTCCATTCCTATTTATACAGATGGTTCGAAATCAGGTGACTGTGTGGGCTCTGCCATGGTTTGTGGTTCGGTGGTTGCACGCAGAATTCCCTCTGTAGCTTCTGTGTTCACTACTGAACTATACACCATTTCTCTTGCCTTGGATCACATAGAAGCTAAGCAGTACTCAAATTGCACTATTTAAACTGACTCCCTTAGTTCTCTACTGGCCCTGGAATCGCTTCACGTTGGCTCACACCCTGTTCTCGCTGATATTCAAAACCGACTGGTCCATTTATCATTAACATCTACTTCTATCCAGTTTTTTCTGGATACCAGGCCACGTTGGTATTCGTGGGAACGAACTTGCAGACACGGCAGCTAAATCTATCTGCTCTGGCACTATCACCGCTATGCCTGTACCATACATGGACTATGGTCCTGTATTCAAGTCTCGGCTCCGTGTCAGTTAGCAGTTGACTTGTAGTGAGCAACGTGAAAACAAGCTTTTCCAAATAAAACCCTATATTGGGCTTTGGCAGTCTAGCTCCTATAAGGATCGGAAAGAGGAAGTTGTTCTAACTAGACTACGCTTTGGTCACAGTTTTTTAACTCATCGTTTTCTTTTATCTGGGACTGATGCAACAATGTGTAGTGTGTGTAACACTCAGGTCACAATAGACTACATCTTACTGTCTTGCCATCGTTGAGTGTCGTAACGTGTAATTTTAAACATGTTTTGTCCCAAGGTTTATCCATTGCGTTAGACAGTGTTATTGGTGATGGTGACACTGTCCACCATATAAATGTTTTTAGTTTTTTAATGGCCATTAATCTTTTTAAAACTATTTAAGTTTTTTAAATTTATACATTAAAACTTTTTTAATGTGATTTTCTTTAAAGAATCAAAGTACATCTAGTTCGATTTGAAATTAGAAAATGGCCGTAACATCACATAGCTCGAAACCAGGACTGGAAAGGCCAGCTTTAGGTGACTAAGGCTAATGTTTGAACTACTTGTTAGTCATCTTGGCAAGTTATGATAATTACAATTATGCTACAGAAAGTCCTTTACAACTTGTATTACTGTAGTTTTTCTACTTACCACTGTACACTACATATAAAAATTGGATTTAATGTTATTTATGTTTTTAATTCAAAAATTAAACTTTGTTTTACCTTAATTTCCTTTTATGAATTTTAATAATTTTACTTTAAGTTGGCGCTGATAGTCTAGTTGCTTTGCGTTTGTTTGTTTGGAATTTCGCACAAAGCTACTCGAGGGCTATCTGCGCTAGCCGTCCCTAATTTAGCAGTGTAAGACTAGAGGGAAGGCAGCTAGTCATCACCACCCACCGTTAACTCTTGGGCTACTCTTTTACCAACGAATAGTGAGATTGACCGTGACATTATAACGCCCCCACGGCTGAAAGGGCGAGCATGTTTGGCGCGACGGGGATGCGAACCCGCCACCCTCAGATTACGAGTCGCACGCCTTAACACGCTTGGCCATGCCGGGCCCATTTAGATAAGATATTGTCTGTTCAAAACGTTTAATATGAACAAAAGCTGCTGAATTAGAATAAAGCGGTCAGCGATATAAAGTAAAAGTGGATAAGTTAAAGAAACGAAAATGGGAAAATAATTACAGTCATCTTTTCTTCTTCTTTTTTGCAACTGGAACAAGCAACAAGAAATAGATTTTGGTTTCGTGTTGTTCCTTATTTATTTACTGTATGTAAAATAATAAAAATTATAATATTACCAGTTACTGACTACAGAAACTGAATATTCCAGGACTTTAAAATAATATTACTACCCATATTGAATACAATCATAACATTAAAATGACAAGGCTACCCATATTGAATACACCCATAACATTAAAATGAGAAGACTACCCATATTGAATACACCACAAACATTAATATGAGAAGACTACCCATATGGAATACACCAAAACATTAATATAATAACACTACCAATAATACACCCATAACATTAAAATGACAAGACTACCCATATTGAATACACCCATAACATAAAAATGAGAAGACTACCCATATTGAATACACCACAAACATTAATATGAGAAGACTACCCATATGGAATACACCAAAAACATTAATATAATAACACTACCAATATTGAATACACCCATAACATTAAAATGACAAGACTACCCATATTGAATACACCCATAACATTAAAATGAGAAGACTACCCATATTAAATAGACCCAAAACATTAATATGAGAAGACTATCCATATCGAACACACTCAAAACATTAATATGAGAAAACTACTCATATTGAATACACTCAAAACATTAATATTAGAAGACTACTCATATTGAATACACCACAAACATTAATATGAGAAGACTACCCATATGGAATACACCAAAAACATTAATATACTAACACTACCAATATTGAATACACCCATAACATTAAAATGACAAGACTACCCATATTGAGTACACCAAAAACAATAATATAATAATACTACCCATATTGAATACACCCAAAACATTAAAATAATAATACTGTCGATATTGAATAGCCCAAAACATGAAAATAATAATAATACCCATACTGAATACATCCGGAACATTAAAATAATAAGAATATAAAATAATTGGATTTAGAACTGTGGGTGTTTGTACTGATCATGATTATCGTAGACCCATCTTTAATTATAGCCGTTTCTCTAAGTAAGACAAATAAGCAAGCTGTCATTAATTACAAGTTTTAACTTCTGTTCATCTCCGAACAATGTCACCATGTCGATTGTTTTATTTCTTTTCAATAGACTCACAGAACACTCAATAAGTTACCCACATGCATCCAAACTTGAGCCAATGTCACCATGTCGATTGTTTTATTTCTGTTTAATAGACTCACAGAACACTCAATAAGCTACCCACATGCATCCAAACTTGAGCCAATGTCACCATGTCGATTGTTTTATTTCTTTTTAATAGACTCACAGAACACTCAATAAGTTACCCACATGCATCCAAACTTGAGCCAATGTCACCATGTCGATTGTTTTATTTCTGTTTAATAGACTCACAGAACACTCAATAAGTTACCCACATGCATCCAAACTTGAGCCAATGTCACCATGTCGATTGTTTTATTTCTTTTTAGTAGACTCACAGAACACTCAATAAGTTACCCACATGCATCCAAACTTGAGCCAATGTCACAATGTCGATTGTTTTATTTCTGTTTAATAGACTCACAGAACACTCAATAAGTTACCCACATGCATCCAAACTTGAGCCAATGTCACCATGTCGATTGTTTTATTTCATTTTAATAGATTCACAGAACACTCAATAAGTTACCCACATGCATCCAAACTTGAGCCAATGTCACCATGTCGATTGTTTTATTTCTGTTTAATAGACTCACAGAACACTCAATAAGTTACCCACATGCATCCAAACTTGAGCCAATGTCACCATGTCGATTGTTTTATTTCTGTTTAATAGACTCACAGAACACTCAATAAGTTACCCACATGCATCCAAACTTGAGCCAATGTCACCATGTCGATTGTTTTATTTCTGTTTAATAGACTCACAGAACACTCAATAAGTTACCCACATGCATCCAAACTTGAGCCAATGTCACCATGTCGATTGTTTTATTTCTGTTTAATAGACTCACAGAACACTCAATAAGTTACCCACATGCATCCAAACTTGAGCCAATGTCACCATGTCGATTGTTTTATTTCTGTTTAATAGACTCACAGAACACTCAATAAGTTACCCACATGCATCCAAACTTGAGCCAATGTCACCATGTCGATTGTTTTATTTCTGTTTAATAGACTCACAGAACACTCAATAAGTTACCCACATGCATCCAAACTTGAGCCAATGTCACCATGTCGATTGTTTTATTTCTGTTTAATAGACTCACAGAACACTCAATAAGTTACCCACATGCATCCAAACTTGAGCCAATGTCACCATGTCGATTGTTTTATTTCTGTTTAATAGACTCACAGAACACTCAATAAGTTACCCACATGCATCCAAACTTGAGCCAATGTCACCATGTCGATTGTTTTATTTCTGTTTAATAGACTCACAGAACACTCAATAAGTTACCCACATGCATCCAAACTTGAGCCAATGTCACCATGTCGATTGTTTTATTTCTGTTTAATAGACTCACAGAACACTCAATAAGTTACCCACATGCATCCAAACTTGAGCCAATGTCACCATGTCGATTGTTTTATTTCTGTTTAATAGACTCACAGAACACTCAATAAGTTACCCACATGCATCCAAACTTGAGCCAATGTCACCATGTCGATTGTTTTATTTCTGTTTAATAGACTCACAGAACACTCAATAAGTTACCCACATGCATCCAAACTTGAGCCAATGTCACCATGTCGATTGTTTTATTTCTGTTTAATAGACTCACAGAACACTCAATAAGTTACCCACATGCATCCAAACTTGAGCCAATGTCACCATGTCGATTGTTTTATTTCTGTTTAATAGACTCACAGAACACTCAATAAGTTACCCACATGCATCCAAACTTGAGCCAATGTCACCATGTCGATTGTTTTATTTCTGTTTAATAGACTCACAGAACACTCAATAAGTTACCCACATGCATCCAAACTTGAGCCAATGTCACCATGTCGATTGTTTTATTTCTGTTTAATAGACTCACAGAACACTCAATAAGTTACCCACATGCATCCAAACTTGAGCCAATGTCACCATGTCGATTGTTTTATTTCTGTTTAATAGACTCACAGAACACTCAATAAGTTACCCACATGCATCCAAACTTGAGCCAATGTCACCATGTCGATTGTTTTATTTCTGTTTAATAGACTCACAGAACACTCAATAAGTTACCCACATGCATCCAAACTTGAGCCAATGTCACCATGTCGATTGTTTTATTTCTGTTTAATAGACTCACAGAACACTCAATAAGTTACCCACATGCATCCAAACTTGAGCCAATGTCACCATGTCGATTGTTTTATTTCTGTTTAATAGACTCACAGAACACTCAATAAGTTACCCACATGCATCCAAACTTGAGCCAATGTCACCATGTCGATTGTTTTATTTCTGTTTAATAGACTCACAGAACACTCAATAAGTTACCCACATGCATCCAAACTTGAGCCAATGTCACCATGTCGATTGTTTTATTTCTGTTTAATAGACTCACAGAACACTCAATAAGTTACCCACATGCATCCAAACTTGAGCCAATGTCACCATGTCGATTGTTTTATTTCTGTTTAATAGACTCACAGAACACTCAATAAGTTACCCACATGCATCCAAACTTGAGCCAATGTCACCATGTCGATTGTTTTATTTCTGTTTAATAGATTCACAGAACACTCAATAAGTTACCCACATGCATCCAAACTTGAGCCAATGTCACCATGTCGATTGTTTTATTTCTGTTTAATAGACTCACAGAACACTCAATAAGTTACCCACATGCATCCAAACTTGAGCCAATGTCACCATGTCGATTGTTTTATTTCTGTTTAATAGACTCACAGAACACTCAATAAGTTACCCACATGCATCCAAACTTGAGCCAATGTCACCATGTCGATTGTTTTATTTCTGTTTAATAGACTCACAGAACACTCAATAAGTTACCCACATGCATCCAAACTTGAGCCAATGTCACCATGTCGATTGTTTTATTTCTGTTTAATAGACTCACAGAACACTCAATAAGTTACCCACATGCATCCAAACTTGAGCCAATGTCACCATGTCGATTGTTTTATTTCTGTTTAATAGACTCACAGAACACTCAATAAGTTACCCACATGCATCCAAACTTGAGCCAATGTCACCATGTCGATTGTTTTATTTCTGTTTAATAGACTCACAGAACACTCAATAAGTTACCCACATGCATCCAAACTTGAGCCAATGTCACAATGTCGATTGTTTTATTTCGTTTTAATAGACTCACAGAACACTCAATAAGTTACCCACATGCATCCAAACTTGAGTCAATGTCACCATGTCGATTGTTTTATTTCTTTTTAATAGACTCACAGAACACTCAATAAGTTACCCACATGCATCCAAACTTGAGCCAATGTCACCATGTCGATTGTTTTATTTCTTTTCAATAGACTCACAGAACACTCAATAAGTTACCCACATGCATCCAAACTTGAGCCCATCACCGTTAACAATCTGATCAAAACGTGAAGTTAAATTCTACAAGCAAAACATCTGAAAGGCTACTTTTGATCCTCCTTCAACGAAGTCTTTGTTATAAAATAACTTATCAGCAGTTTATGTGTTGAGTAAAAAAAAAAAAAAAAAGCTAGAAACCGAGTTTCGATACATGTGATAGGCAGAGCACAGATAGCCCATAGTATAGCTCTGTGCTTAACTACGAACAAAATAACTTACAAATATCACTATTGCTAACCGTCTTAACGTGTGACTTGTTTCGGATCTACATTTGTCGTCTCTGATTTCAGCAACATACAACATGAGTCTTTGGTTTATTCTAACGTAACAGTGAAATTTACCAGTCAATCTCGTGATGCACTCGTGGTCACTAAGTGGGATTGCGACTTTTTCCGTTTGGTGACGAGGCGCGAACAGTGGACCTCAGATTTAGTTTGGCACGTTAACCACTATGTTACACCCTGCTTTCTTATATTATGTGAAACCACCAAATTTAAAATACTCAGCGCAAATATTCTTAACCTTATCCTTCACAGAAGTTCGTAGTAAAATACTGTCTCCCAAGTTACCTCAGATCACATTCATCCCTATAGCTTCAGATCCGGCATATTTTATGATAATCCTAAAATACACAAATCGGTATTGTTTCCTAGACCTATTCTATCTGCTATCGTCACACATTTCTACCAATCAGGTAAAAGTTTCGTCCCTTTGCTCCCAACCTTTACGACGAACAGCTTCATACAACTTCACGGTTAATGCCGTACTCTGTTTTGTTGTGATATTACTTCACTCCAGACCAAGAAAGATAACTTTATGGTTTATTATGATACAATTTCACGTTTTATCAACATTCACGTTGATGAAAGTATCAACAAGTTTTTGAAACTTATTTGTCATTTTAAATAACTATTTTAACCCTCCATCCCCTCCCCATCACACATTTTAACTCTCCATCCTCTCCCCACCACACATTTTAACTCTCCATCCCCTCACCACCACACATTTTAACTCTCTGTCCTCTCCCCACCACACACTTTAACTCCACCACACATTTTAACTCTCCACCACCACACATTTTAACCCCATCTCCACATTTTATTTCCATCCCTCACTTTTAACTCTCATCCCTCCACACATTTTAATCTCCACCTCCCCATCACATTTTAACTCTCCGTTCTCTCCTTACCACACACATGCACATTTTAATTCTCCATCCCCCACATTTTAACTCTCCATTCCCTCACCACCACATATTTTGACCATCCATTAACTGATTTAATTCCTTTCAGGATTTGTATGGATATGTTTCTTTATATATTTTAGTATTATTATATATTTTTTAGGCATCCTCTCTTTCCCTTCAGTCTTAGCATTCCCATGATAAATGTTTATGGCTGTACAGAAAATTCTAATCGCTATTAACGTTCTATTGCGCAATTATTAAGTCTCAGAACCAAATCGGGGATTACTCTTTACATAAGAACCAGATCGTATACAGAAATGAACAAGTATAAGAATGAAAAATGAGTACTTTTTGTCATATGAACAGTCTGACACGAAGTCCGAGTAAATTAAATCATGTTCTTCACTTACGCGTGTTTATATATAATAATGTTTATATGTAATAATGCGAAGTAAACGTCGATTATCACTGCACTGCTTATAATCTAATTACACCGTTCAAAATTCCACCGCCAACGAAAGCACATCTACGAACCGCATGCTTACTATTTTCAATTACAAACACCATTAGGTTCATTTGTTTCAGAGCAAACCGAGGGGAATCAAACCCCGAATTTTAGTATTGTAAATCAGTAAATATATACCACTATCCCACTGGGAAACCAGAGTATGAAGTTGGAATGGGGGGAAGGTAAAAATGTTTTTCCCCAAATTCATCTCTAGAGAAGCTCAGAATAGACTCTTCAGATTGTTATAACAATCTTTACCATAATAGGTGATCGTCTTTTGAAAGTAAATTGAACTTAGACCGTTTTCTTCGTTCGTTTGAAGTTAAGCCCAAAGCTACACATTGGGATACTTGTACTCTGCGAGCCACAAATATCGAAACCCGGTTTCTAATGTTGTAAGTGCGCAGACATTCCGCTCCACCACGGGGGTGGGGACATTTTAGATGCAAAGTCGTGGTAAGTATGAGTGGTTTGGTAGGGTAATTTTCCATATTTATATTGTGTGTGTGTGTGTGTTAGACTTAGTAATTCTGTCTTTTATATACAATATACTCTGTATAATTCAACGTAGAGTTAACATATTCAAAAATACAGAATTTAGTGTTTTCTTAAATATCAAGATTATGTAGATTAGGTAACTGAAAGGTGGAGCGAGTGTTAATAAATGTCTGTTTGTTTGTTTGTTTTGAATTTCTCACAAAGCTACTCGAGGGCTATCTGTGCTAGCCGTCCCTAATTTAGCAGTGTAAGACTAGAGGGACGGCAGCTAGTCATCACCACCCACCGCCAACTCTTGGGCTACTCTTTTACCAACGAATAGTGGGATTGACCGTAACATTATAACGCCCCCACGGCTGAAAGGGCGAGCATGTTTGGCGCTACGGGGATGCGAACCCGCAACCATCAGATTACGAGTCGCACGTCTTAACGCGCTTGGCCATGACGGGCCTGTTAATAAATGTCAAAAAACACCAACAAACAAACATGGCGGTACACCCTGTTCATGTGTGGCAAGAATTTTGAAGAAAATATTATGAACTTAAAATCAGATAACATATTATTTTATATATAAGTTGAAATTTTTTAAATTCTCCAAGATAGCGGGTAGAACGTGGATTCGGTGTAACCTCTCTTGGTTAGTTTTTTTTTCAGTTTTGCGCAAAGGTACACGAGGGCTATTTGCGCTAGCCGTCCTTAATTTAGCAGTGAAAGACTAGACAAAAGACAGCTAATCATCATCACCTACCGCCAACGTTTGGGATATTAGTTGGTAAAATCACTGTTTCATCAGATTGCGAATCAAGCGCTCTAACCATCAAGCCATGCCGGACCATCTTCTCTCTGCTATTAAAATGTCACCTGTCTCCAGGTAATTCATAGCACAACTAGAAATAAACAAACAAACCAAAACTTTCCACTGTCCTACATTTGACCTGGTGTTTCTAAGTTTCTCTCCAAAGCACTTTAAACAAGCACAAACACCTTCAAAATTTGATACACTCAATGACATCTTGTCCATAAAGCACATGGCAATATCTTTGTTATTACATAAATAACAAAAGAAATGGATTAGTTTCCAGTTGAAAACAATTTTACATCTCATTTTATTTTGTAGATATTTATTTGTTGTTTTTAGTTAAAATTTTTTCTACCTACATCTTAACTTTATAACTCAATTTCTCCAACAGATTAATTGCGATCTCCATACAGAAATTTCTTCCTTTTATGGTTTGGTGAAATATTTAGCTCTGAATAAACATTTTTGGCACTGGCTTTAGCATTTACCTCAAGAGAAAACAAAGAAAAGTTCAGGGTCAAAGCTAACAAACATATATTAGTGACACCATCTGTTCCATCCTACTCTTTTTGGCTAAAAACGTCACCTGTCAAGATTAATGGCTGGATTCCAATCTATCTATTTCCTACTTAGTCTGATCAGGGTAAGTCAGACACCACTTGAAATTCTGCTGATAATAAATATTGTTTTACAATTCTTTTTATCTAGTTCAACTAAGTTGAGGATATTCTTTTACCAGAATACCTATACCGAGTTACCATCTAAGATAAATTACACGTGTCTACACGTCATGCTCTGTTTTCACATTCGCAACAGGAAAGAAACAAATGCCCCGAGGTCAATACTGATATAAATTAGTGACAACTTTTATTCAAGTTTCTTGGCTGGAAGCCAAACAATTTGTTTCGTTGCAGGTAAGTTGGGGTGAGAACATTGAATGACATATTGTTTAGCAAAGTTGTTTTTTCAATCAGTGACATAGTTGGTTTCAGCAACTTTTTTCAGTCAATGATATAACGGTGGTAGATAATTTAACAGTTTTCTTCTTCCTTCAGCCACAGGCCCCAGCCAGATGGTTAGGGCGGTCGACTCACAATCTGAACATCACGGGTTCGAATCCTCGTCCCACCTGATATGCTCGCCCTTTCAGCCGTGGGGACGTTATAATATGAGGATAATTCGTTGATAAAAGAGTGACCCAAGTGGGTGATTATGAACTGCAGCCTTCCCTGTCTTTCATATCTTATTCCTCATTGTAAGTACAAACCCATTATAAATTTCTCTACAAGCATAATAATTGACCTGTTCATGTTTTTATTTCTCCATTTTGTTTCTACCACTTAAAATTGATTGCATGTTATACGCTTTTTAATATACATAGTACATGACCAGTCATATTTCATTTTTGTCTCATGGACTGGTATCAATGTACTTTTGATAACGAGATAAACAAGCATTTATTTTCTGTGGGAGTTGAAACAAAACTAATTTATTGCATTTTGTTTTCCTGTAGATTTGATAAAATAAATATATTTTTTTTAAATGAGTAATTTCACCGAAAGGGGAGCGAAGTTTGCCTTCAGGGGTCACCTCTTTTAACATCTTGTCCCATTATGCAATAGTCAGTTACTAGATGGCTTAGAATGGCCAGGTGGTTAAGGAGCTCGACTCGTAACCTGTGAGGGTCATGTGTTCGAATTCCAGTCCCATCAAACATGCTTGCCCTTTCAGGCGTGGAGGCGTTATAATGTGACGGTCAATCGCACTTTTTGTTGCTAAAAGAATAGCCCAAGAGTTAGCGGTGGTGACTAGATGCCTTCCCTCTAGTCTTACACTACTAAAACAATTAGTAGACAATAAAATGACATCACATAAAAGAAATTTGACACTGTAATTTGTACTGTTATAACGTCAGTAAAACGTGCGCACGCCATGAATCAAGGGAAGAATTATGCACTATGTAGGGTTCATACAACAGAGCATGAAATATGAATTTCAAAAGTAAGAAATAAAAATATTTGTTACTTTTAATTTTGGTTTTATTTATTCTTGAAACAGAACACTTTTCTAGACCCTACGAAAATACATCTAGTTATAAATATAATTAAAAGATTTGATTGCCTGAATGAGCATGGTCAGCAGCTACTTATGGAAAACAGAGCACTTCCCAATTTCACATAGTGACACTATGCACTGCCTAACAATGATACACGCCATCTGTCGTGATTCCTGATGTTGTGAAAGAGAAAAACCATTCAGACCAAAACGAATTTCTTTTCGTATTCTTGTTTTCTTTTTATATATTTAATTTTTACTTGTTTCCCCTCACTCCTATGGACATTACATTTGAAATTAATTACAAAAAATAATCATGATGGACAAAACTTGGCCCATAAACCAAATTTTTTTACTTTGAATTACAATGGAATAATATTGGATTGCTACAATAAGTTCCAACAGTTATATGAATGTGCAAATCTTTATTTATTGGATGTAAGCTGCAGTCAAAACTTATCTTATTACCAAGTTCTGTCTTCCTTCCATCTACTGTTCATTGGTGATATGTAAATTTGCTCTACTGTTTTTTTTTACAGACGCCTTTCCTCGATATTTTCTATCATCAATTTTTGCATTTCATGTTTTCATTTTTACTATATTTTTATTTCGTACCTTAAGCACTGTGGTTCCTGTGGTAGATTGTGTAAGTACATTATAGTATAATAAACTAACTTGTAACTAGATAAATACTTCCAGTTTGCCCGTGAAGAAGAAAGGTCCACCCTTCGAAAGTGTTCGGGTTATAGGGTTTCTATTTTATTTTTATCAAGACTTCTTGGACCTACGTGTTCTTAGAACATTGAATTTAAAGGTTAGTCACCATTCCTCATAGACTTACCAGCGTACCAATCTTTTTTTTTCCAAACATATTTCATTCCTCTATTGTCACGTTCCTTTCCGAGCCTTCCTGCGCTGGGTTTTGGTAGTTGCTATTGGCTTTACATAACTGGTTACTCTCATTCCAAAAATAAAGGTTTTTGTACTTTATACGGGTTGATCAACTTTGTTGTGTTTTCAGGTTCCACCTTTTCAACATTCACAGATGCACCAATGTTCGATATTGTTTGGCATTAAATTAACATTATTTGCAGCTGCCTAGAACTCTTGTACAACAGGTCACCTTCTATGCACACGAAGGTACAAAAATGTACATCTTGTATTGGTTAATGTACACTTAGGTTTTTATGATGTTACAGACATCCCTGAGGCACACACATATATTCTGAGAGTCAGTGAATCTATAAATTGTGTTGTTTCGCAGCATCTCCTTCTTAAAGAATGCTGAATTTTGAAACACGAGTTCCAGTTCAACATGTAAATCACTACGTTCTTCTCAAGTTCTATGTACTGCATTTTATCCTTTATTCAGTTTATTGCTTCACTAAGGTAACCATGTTCTTCTGATTTAATCGTTTCAACTTATTGTTTTAGCAGGGTTGGCGTTATTGTATGAGGTCTGACTGTTCACCAACTATATCATCCATATTAACATGTTGACATCCTGTCCTGAAGACAGTCCATCTGGCTGTCACATTTTCTTAGTTCTGCAACATTTTAAGAAGCAAAGTTCTTGATTGCTCTGATTTATAAATCATTATTTACACTATCCATTAAACTGGAGAGTTAGCTTTGCTTCTTAAAATGACATTATCAGTGCTGTGACGAAATATGGCCTTACTAGCATATGAACCAATCTATATTTTTCATCTTGGATTAAATAATTTCAAACTTATTGTCACTAGTACTGGTTTTGTTTTTGGATTTTCACAGATTAACACTGGTCTAACACCAACGTTTCTGACATGACATTTATTTACAATTATGGAATCACGTTTTGGTATTACGACATGTATTCTATGACAAGCAAAATCCAATAGGTAACAGTTGTGTGTTGGTGCTATGAATGATTGTTTGCTTTGTGTGTGCATCATACTAACACATTTAGACACATGCAACTGCCTGTTGTGATTAATATGCTTCCATTAATTTGATAACTCTCCACATATGTAAACCAACCAAATTTGTTCTTTCAGTGAACAACTTCAAATAGTTAAGCAACTCTTTTAACGTTGTTTCACAGAGAGAAATGAGACACGACTGTGTGCAACTATTATACATGGTAAACATGTTCAGTAATCAGTTATATGTATTTCATAAATCAAATGTCTCATTCACAGAGTAATGAAATACAAGAATAACAGACATTATTTTATAACACTCATTTCAGCTTTGTCTCACACATAACATTGAAACTTCTTTATTAAACGTGTGAAAAGGCAGTATTGTCACATTTTGCTGGTTCATGAGTAACTTCAGTTTGACAACCATCAAAATTCCTGGGTCCTATAACTGGTTCCAGTGCTCATTTTGACTGTCACAAAATTGTCAGTTGTGACAATATATTTTGTAAAGACAGCATAATTTCTTATGTTTGCCAGGAGTACATTCCTTCTTAGAAAGAAACAAACTAACTTCTTTTTAACACATTGCAATTTTTTTGTTGTGCACAAAACATCATCAGTATTGCTTTATGAGACACATCAAACTTTAAGATTTCAGAGGTAGACAGTTTGTTGAACATCCCACTGATACTATCATCCAAGAAGTTACTGTCAAATTCATTTTGTTTCAAAACATTTTATAACCAGTTAGTTTTTCATTTTAAAAAATAAGTGTTTGCAATCTGGCAGTACATTTAATAACTACTTCCACTAAGTTAACTTTAAACTGTGAAATGATAAAGCTATCTGAACTAGAAATACAAAGTGGTTTTAAAATTGATATAGCACACTAATACATGCATGGATTCAGTTTTAAAGATAAGTATTACACATTCCACTTATCATTAGTTGTTTTAAGCATTGTAGTGCAAACGTTATAGTAAAATAACAACATTATCATTTCCTGTGGCAATTAATACTTCTTGGCATGTTCATTAATATAATATGAAAAATATCATCCATTACAACATTTTTTTAAGACAAAGAGTAAATGACAACACATATTTTGTGAACAATGAAGTAAAAAATCATTTGAGATATTTATTAACATAACATCTGTACATCACATGAGTTCTCAAGAAGGGATATGTACATGAAAGATTTGGATGGTAGATTAACAGTCAGATGATGCAGGTACGACTTCTGATATATCGTGCTGCTGCTTCCACTTCTTTGCCATTTCAAGAAGACGAAGATGAGGCTGTGCTGCTTCATTTGTAGGGAAGATGTAATCGTAATACTCTTCCCATCCTCCATCAGCCTGGTTGATGCAGAAAAAAACAAGACTTAACATCCAATGATTGACAGATTTGTAAGTTTTTAAACAGTTTCTATTCTTCGTGCTGCAAAATCCAGCAACATGAAATACAAATAAATGAAAGTTTTAAAGATTAAATATAGAAGGAGCTCACATGAAACAAATAAAGATCTCCAGTTATGTTATTATTTATTACAACATTTTTGTACAAACAACAACAGCATAAAACATATTCAAATCACAATCCAATTTAAAAATAAAAATTTTGGAAATAATCTTTCTACCAGGACACTACCAGTTTCATGTTGTTGAAGCATAATACTACAAGTTACTGTGATATATGGATGTGTATGTGAAAGAATAGAGACAAGTATAGACATATATCTACAGAAGCATTTGTGGTGTGTGTGCGTGCGTGCACATGGGAGTGACTATTATATTGACCTCTCCGTTTTAATTAAGTCATATTTATCTGAATTTCAGTCACATATTTTTATAAACATCACCTTACTAAACAAGTACTGTATCATACACTTTTGCAGATCTATGAAGCAATATACTACACTTAGTGGAATTATAGCATGAGGTCTACAAATACATTTACACTGTAGAGTGCAGTCTACAAAGATACTATCACCATAACGGTTTAACCTTCCTTTACTTGCAGTTGGCACCAGTTATTACAAATTGCACTTTTAAAGTATTAAAGAAGAAAATACAATTACATAATTTTTTTAGGTCAAACATAATCAGAATGAAACAAGTTTCACAAATCACAACTAGCACACTTATAACCTAAATTTAACATACTCTTTTAGAACACATAACTTATTAAATTACTATTATTATTTGCTGAACAAAAACATGGAGAGATATAAATTGTTTAGCAATAAATTATGTTTTAGTGAATCATTAAAACAGTGATAATGATAGATCTGTGTAGAATACAGGCTATACTATAAATATATTTGCAGACTACACCCTACAGTAGAATCTCAAATTATTATCATTTGAAAAGATCTAGTTAAAGCAAAACCATGTATTTGAACTGAAGTAACTTACTTATATGTATTATTCCTTCCATGACAGGCTCAGTATAACATATGCACATGTTAAGTATTTGTACTATAACTTTTGATGTAGTATATATATTCACAAAATTTGATAGAATTTTAGTGAAAACTCTAAAGTTTTTGTGGACAAAAAAATCATACTTTTAACCAAGTATTTTTAATAAAGATTTGTTTATGAAAGTATTGAGTATGTTTCATTACTAGTCTGAGGGTGAAAGTGTTTTTCATATTATAATTAAAAAAAAACTATTCTTCCTCCCAAAATTCTCAAATATTATTTGTGTAATCTCTAAAACTTCCTAAATAAATTTCAAACATTTGTTTTCAGTAAGACATGATATTTTGTCTGTTATTTTCTTTGTCCTAACTATATTGGGTCTGTCAATATGACCAAACTCGTAATCACCATAAAAAACTAGGAAATAAATATAAATTACATTTTTTTTTCAAATAAAGTTAAAGTGCACAAGGAAGGAAAACAATGCTTTCTTTTAGAAAAATACTGTAATTTGATAGTGACCATTTTTATCATAAGTTATATTTCATGTAATAAAATAATCAGTAATAAATATTCTATTTTAAATTTCTATATAGACCTAATAATTTTACTTCAAACCCATACCACTAAACATCTTTCAGAAAGACTATTTTTGATTCTTTATGATAAAATAAGATACTGAAGATTTACTTACTCCTGTTTCTGTCTGGATCTTTTTTCTTTTCTTAACTTTCTTTGGCAACTGTTTCTCAACTTTTTCTATTGATAATCCATCCCCATACTTTTCCTATAATACAACAAACAGCATAATTAATTTTGTAAAATAAGCTAACTATAATTTAAACTTGGTATACAGCTGAGCAGAACTTACTCTGGATAAATGTGTGAATAAAAAAAAAAGCTTTAAGTTCATGGTTTTTGTATAGTTCAAGAGTTACTACATGAATCCTTTTTTGTGATGATGAGAAAAATGTATTCCCAAGACTGCTGGATTGGGTATTAAAACTTTGATCAAGATAAAGTACATAACAATGTTTCGACCTTCTTACACTATCTTCAGGTTAATAATTTTTGTAATAAGATAAGAACAACTTCAATGTTTATATCCTACAAGGCATGTCAAGAAAAGAAGGATAAGACTTCACCATTACCATGAAACATATGACCACCATTACTCAAGTAAACCATGTTTTAAATAGATAATTATCTTTTTCACTGACAATTATTTATCCAACTAACCTATACCAAAAAATGACACTACTTTAATAATCTCTCTTATACTCATGGATTGAAGAGGTTTAGGTGCCTTATCATTATGAATCTTTACTTTGTATGATATCAGTAAGTAGGGTTTTTCATATATCATATCTTTTGCTGAAGACTTTGATTAACCAATCACTAATGCTAAACAGATGTAAAGCTGTATAGCATAGGTTCACTTCAATAAAACAAAATGTCACTTGTAGTAGATGTATGGATGCAAAACTAATTTTGAAAGACCTTCAGTTTTGATGCAAATCCATTTAAAATTGATTTGCAAGAAGGACAAAGTACAGATGATACAAAAGGGCAGATCTTAATTTAGTTATATTTTTCTTTATCTTATGCACTTCTTAATAAATCATTTCACTGTTTAACATCTTAATTTCTGCCATAAACTGTTTAGCTCTTACCACTGTAGTGGTAGTAAGTTCCACAATGTTTCCATTTTAATATCATTTCTTAAAACTTGTACAAATAAAAAACACCAAGACTTGCAATCATATGAACAAATGTGGTAATTGTTAAGAAAAATATGTACCTCAAAATCTTTCCAAGCTTCCAATAACATCAATCTTTCCTCCTTTTCCTCGGAATGTTGAAGGGCCTTGTTTGCCTTTTCATAAACATGCCGAGCTTGTTCAGTTGTATTATAGGTTTGTTCAAACTTGGCAAAGCTAATCCAAACCTTTATAAAATAAAATTTTTATTTTAAGAAGTATCATTCATTAAGATATAATTTATAATTCTGGTTGATATACATATGTGGTTGTACATGCAAGTTATATATATATGTGTGTGTGTGTGTGTAAAATATACACTTTTTTATCCTTTTTTAACTTCTTTTGTCAATATTTTAGATTTTTTGTCTTTATTTGACTAAATCTCTTATGAATATGAAAAAAAAGTGTACACGCTTTTTTAAATCATAGGGCACTTTTTTCAAATGTAAAATACGTGTACTATCTTTCATAAATAAACTGGTTGATCCCAAATTTGTGTAATTATGAATATCATCTTGAAATATTTTATAATTCCAGTTGTTCATCTTATCTTTAGCTGTCTTCAAGTTCATAATGTATCTACATAAAACCTTTATACATGAACAATAACTGTATAAATAAAAGTGATTTTAAAACCTTTGTTATGTTTACTAAACAATGCAGGTATTGCATCTATAAATTATTTTTAAAGCAAGAAGTATTAATTTTTTCATATACAATTAGAAATACAAGAACTCAAACTTGAATACTTTACAAAAATGTTTTCAACTCTACTTTTAGTACTTTTAACCCGAACAAGCACCTTATGAAATACATCAGTTAAGTGGTGAACTTAAATCTCCCTCAAGTTTAGACACAATTATCCCAAGTTTAGAATTTACTGACAAGAAAAGAGCAACAGGTCAGTAACACTTGCCAACTAATAGAAGCTGTTATAACAAATCATAATGGAATTACAAAGTGTATTCAACATCACAGCACAGCTCAAACCTGCAGTCAGGATTACAACACTGTCAAGTGAGCTTAAGAATTAAACACACATACTGATAACTCACTTTTACGTGTTGAGTTCTTTCTAACAGCCTCTCGTACAGTTGCCTAGCATTCTCAAATTCTTCCTGTTCAATCTCGAAATCGATGTAACCTTTCCATATCACTTCAGGCATATCAAGTCTCGGCTGATTGATAGCTATCTCGTAAATAGCTCGGGCTCTACCAATGTCTCCCAGAATTGTTTCCAGTTCAGCAAACTGTGTAGGTTGAAACAAAGAAGGAACGATATAAGTAGTTCAAACCTACCATATACTCTTATAATAAAGTGAACAACACAACAGTTAAATTATGTAACAGTTACAGTTTGTTTATCACATTTTTGTTCCTATTATTAAGAACTTTTCTTAAATATAAGTGAAATATTACTTTATATATCTTTTTAACTTTGATGATACAAAATTGTAAATAAGTTATGTTTTTGTTGAAAATCAAACAAGGTAAATAAGTTGTAAATATTATTATAATGCAGAAAATGTTTTACATGAATACAACATTAGTGCTCTTTCATTTTACTGAATATTAATCAAAGTTTATGTACAGACTGGTGTTTAATAAGTGTAAACACATAGACATCTTGTATGTATAAATACATTTATATTCATGCTAGATCTAACTGAATTTTACCTGCTGTAAAACAAAATCAGAAAAATCACTTTATCTGGTCAAGTAAATACAAGAAACCCTTTACTAAATGGTAAATATCACAAAATAACTTGAACAAAACATCTGAATTGTTATTGTACGCATTCAAAACTTTATTTTATTTTTTCATAAATCTCAAGTTCTACAAGGAAAATAATTAACAAACAGAAGAATGTTTTATTTAGTTTAGTTTCTAGCCTGACAAGGAACACAATGTTACAATAAATACATTTTTTTATGGTAAAAGATGATATTTTAAAATTATATTTAAAAGTTCATTTGAGCAAATACATTTTGGAATAAAGACTTCAACATCTAATAACCAGTGCACAAAACAAAAATAATAACACAATGTAACAAAATTTTTACTTGTTTTTGTTCCTAGACAGAATGTGTTATTTCCCAATTGCTTATGCCTAAAGTAAATGGAAAAGACCTATTTTTCTCTTAAAACTTTGCTTTCGTAACCTGGGAGCATATAACGAAAACACAACAGGAGACTATATTTAGGGGCTGATAAGTGAAAGTGATTTACATTACAGTTACAAATCTCGAAAAACTACTCACTTCTAAACATTTTTGTACAACTTTAGTATAAATACATGTGAATCTTCATTTGTATGCTGTTTTATTAAGACCTTATTTAAATGAAAATGTGCAAATTTGCCTGTTTTTACATAGAAAATAAGTTAATTTCTAAATTTCAATATCCAGGTCACAAAAGCAAAGTTTGAAGGGAATGATGGCCATTTTATGTACTTGTACAACATAAGCAATTAAGAAATAACACATGCTATCCAGGAACAAAATTTGTGTTACATAATGTAATTAAGAACTGCGTATTGTAAAATATTGCACACATTTAGAATTATGAAAATCAAAGCAAGTGTTAGTTACAGAAATGATTTAGGTATTAAAATCTTTTATCTGACAGTGCAGTCTAGTTTCATGATAGTGATTTGTGACTGATGTTCTAAACATTTACCTTTAGCCATGTTGAACAGTTCTCAGGAGAAAACTCAAGGTATTTTTGATACAGAATTCGACATCGATCAAATTCTCTCAGCTGAATTTCTAAATCAATGTATCCTCGAAACAGTTTATCCTTAGGACACATTCCAATGGATTTTCCCTAGATATATACTAATGCATGTTAAACTTTTACAGAAATAATGTAATGGAATAAATACAAAAAAAAAAGTTAGTGATAAAAAAAATCTTCCATAAAGGCATCTCTGTCTGTTTATTATGCAAAAAGAAATCAATGTACCTGTTTATTATGGAAAACAAACTCCACTGTTTCTTACAAGGTCATGGTGAAATAAAGTCAACTGAACAAATACCTGGATAATTTTTTACAATTTTTTACATTACCGTAGATCAAATTTATGTTATTTGTATCTTGTTACAGTCAAAACAGCTTAACTGGCACAGTCATTAACAAGACTTAGTCTTTCATACAGAAACACAATTTAGTTGTTCATCTATGAAAAGTACCAGTAAAAGTTTGAAAGTTAGATTATGTTACACCAGACTTACCAGCAGTTTTCTAGCAGCGGTAAGATTCTTCTGTCGAATTTCAAATTGTGCTGCAAGAAGCCATATTTTAGCAAATGTGAAAACTTTATGAGGAATCAGCTGCAAGCATGCCTGGTAGACCTGTCGAGTTTGATCCATGTCGCCAACTTCTAACTCCTCGTACAGAGCGTAGTTGATCCATAAGTAAACGTATCGTCTCCAGTACCTCTTTTCCTGATATATCAAAAAACAATTAAAAAAAAACTATTTAAACTTAAACAACTGAAAACATTTCCAATACTCAGAAACAAGAATTTCACTCAATAACATTAAAAATCTGAACATTAAGCATTCAACTTATTCAAATACTAATTTATTTGTGATAAAACTAACATTTATTACCATATTTTATATAGAAAAAAGCATGAATTCAGAACTCCATTCATTTCCTTACACTGAAATTAAAATAAAAAACGTTTTGTGAAGAGTATTATAACTGTATGTTATATATTTAAGCATATAAAAACTTTTCAATGGAAAATATTTTTCACATTTTTTAAAACATGGTATCTCATTGTAGAAAATAATCTCAATCCAAACAATGCATGTTTCACATGTTTCAGTTCTTAACTTTCTAGAATACAAAATGTCCTTCTTAGAGATGTTTGGATAATTAATTAATATTTTGTTACACTAATGTTTTTCCATCCAGCATTATATTTGCTTGAAATGCTGATGATTTTTTGATATCTTTGTATTAATAAATGTGTGCTATGCACATGTACATCAAGATTACATATCCAACACTTATAGAACATCGAACCTTTGATGGGGGAACATTCGCAATGGATCTTTCGTACACTTCCCTCGTTACATCAATGTTCCCTTCACTTTCCATCAGTCTTAGATAATCAAACCAGGCATCATAGTTATGGGGATTGCTCTTTACTTCCTAAAGATAATAGTAAAATAAAAAAACAAACTATTAACAGATATCATAGGCTATGTTTAGATTACCGATTCCAGTCTTATCATTTTCAGAAGTCAATTTAGGTTTTGTCAACTAATTTTTTTCAAATAACATTCTAATTAACTTCTTAGAACATAAATACTTATCACCCTAATTTTAAAGTAAAAACATTTGATTGAAAACACTATGGTAGAACTCACAAAAACATAGTCTACTTTCAATCTTTTTTTTGTCTTTTTTAACTCATGTATTTGGCATTAAAAACAATATTTCTTTTGCTTAAACAGGATAAATACAAGAGAAAATCTTTCCTAATTATTTAAAACTACAGAGCCTATGAATGTTAAGTTCAACATATTTTACTTGCAACTATTCAAAGTTTGGGTTAATTTAATTACACTTTAGAAGCACAAACACATGACTTCTGAAGTCTAATACAAAACTGGAAGATGATTGACAAAACATTTTATTTACCAAGGTTTGAATGATTCGAATATACTTATTTTATCATCAGTGAAATCTCAAAATCGTGTCACAAAGATATTTATAAACTAATGTTACAGTATCATTAAATTAAACATAGATATTGAGTATTGGCAAACAGCAGAAAAAAAACTAGTTATTAATGATACCATAGTATTATTCAATAAACATCTTTGTAACACAATTCTGAGGTTTCATTGAAGATGGAATAAGAATATTCTAAATCAAATGTGTTTCATCACCTGTCTTCATCTTTATTATTATACTTTGTTTCCCTTAACATGAATCCACTGCCAATGGCTTCTGATAAAAATGTATCTGATAATATCTGATTAGAGTCCCTGATGTCACTGAGCAAAAACAGTCTTAATAAATTCTAGCATGAAATTATTAATATTTACCTATAACTCTTCCAATGAAGAATAGAGAATATTCAGTATATATAAACTCTTACCTACAAAAAAATGATTAAATATGAAAACAAGACCCAATCATGCATTTACTTCACCGAACCAGTACCTCACCCTCAAAAAACTGTTTCAGACAATCTTACCATCCTAATGATGAAATTGTCATTACATGCAGCTAAAGGTGAATATCTTAAAGAAAACAAGGACTGTTAATAATCAAACAGTTTATGTGCCTCCTTACAGACTGATACTCCTGGCAATTACAATAACCATCACAGAATAAAAATTCTTGAATATAAAAACAATTCTGATCAGAAAACTTTTATTAGCTTTCTGAACAATAAACTCTCCGATACTGAAATCACTCCTCTTAGTAAAATTTTTTGAATTTTTCTCCTACCAATGTTATAATGAGTGAAAGGGAATTCTCTTTTAATCATGGAATTTGGGTCTTTGAGAATTCTTTCAAAACGAACCATACTCTACCATCACTTTCACAGAAAAGACTTTCCAGAAAGCTTCCAGAGACAATGGACCACATTTAAAAGCAATACATCAATTAAAATTATTCAAACATCAACATAATTTAATCATTTCCTCACTCAATGAATTTGAAAACTTTGATGAAATATTAACCAGCACAGGAGTAGTGTAAAAGTTACTGAAAATTAATACATCATGAAATTATAAAAATAAAATAAAAACAGAAGACTATATAAACTTATTTTTTGAGGAGTCATTATGCTTTAGACTTCATTTTTTTTTTTTAAATATTTATTATTTTAAAAAATAAATTTTCATGTCTGACTATTTCTAAACCTCGGAGATATTTTTTATGGAAGTCAAACAATGGCACTTTTGCAAATATGCTCACAGTTATTACAGTTCTCAATGAATTAAAAATTGGTTTGTTTGAATTTTGTGCAAAGTTGCTCGAGGGCTATCTGCACTAGCTATCCCTACTTTAGCAGTTTAAGTCTAGAGGGAAGGCAGCTAGTCATCACCAACCACTGCCAACTCTTTTACCAACGAACAGTTGGATTGGCTGCACATTATAATGCTCTCACGGCTGAAAGAGTGAGCATGTTTGATGTGACAGGGATTAGAACCCACAACCTTTGGATTACGAGTAAAGTGCTTTAACCACCTGGCCATGCTGGGCCATAACGAATTAAAAAAATCTGCAAATATAGAGTAGACTTACCTCTTCGTACTGAAACCTTCTTTTGCTTACGATAACATCTTCTATACCAGCTCGATCACCGTATTTCTTTTCATGGATCGTATAATTCTTAAATAGTTCTTGAGCTTTCTCTTTTGGTATGTGATCAAGAGCATATTTGTAAATAACCCGCACCCTGTCATGCTGAAACAAAATTTTAAACTTACATCAAAAAAAAGTTGTTTTAACACTTACGAAAGCAAATTTTGAAAATCAATAAGTTGAAGTGTATGTGTGTGTGTTTTCTCATAACAAAGCCACATCGAACCCATGATTTTATTGTTGTAAATCCGTACTTACAGCTGTACTAGTAAAGGGCATAAGTTGAAGTTTCAATCAAAATTGTTTCTTATATTGCAATCTTACTTTACCTGTTACAGATGGAAAAAAAAATTGGGAGTTTTAATCATTTCTGTGTGTGAAAACATACTCTTAAATTATTTTCTGTCAATAAGTTGGTCCAATAAAACTTAATAAAAGTGTATAATTAATTAATTTAATTAACAAAGTAATCAACAAAGTCAACCTTCTTTATATTTCAAATAATTGTGTTCAAAATATATTTATTACACTACTAGCATTCTACACGTATTTTACTGGTTAGGACGGTATACGTTTGATTGAGATAAACTTAATTTCAAATTATACATATAACTACATTACTACAAGCCTTTTTGCATGTCAGCTGATGGTCTCTGATTTTACTTACATAAAAGCTACTCTAGGAAAGAAAGCTGGCACAATACCAACACTATTAATTTGTTTTTAAACACCTCCATGTTAGATGATCCTGAGATAAACTGTTTATATCATATTTAAGATCACCTTTCAAGATAATATCACTAATAATTTCCATAAAAAGTCAACATCAGCAGAAATCTGTTCAAATGTATCAAACTCACATATCCTTGTTAAATAATAACAATAATTAAAATGACAATAAATGGATTAAGCATATTTTTGGGAGGTTTTTTTTTGTTTTTACAACTTTTAACTATCCCTAAAGTTTATAAATAAATAAATTAAACCTCTCTCTGGTTTTCTTCAAATTTTGCAAATGCAACAAAAAGTTTTTCGTCCATGTATTCTTCACCATAAAACTCTACAGCTCTTTCAAACACTTTCCTAGCATTTGAGATGTATCCATTCTGTTCTTCAAATCTGGCATATCGGATCCAGTTTTTTATTTCTGGATGGACTATCACAAGTGGACTGGAATTAAGGAAACTACTTTATGAACTATTATTATACTCACACGTAAGCCAAATTATGTGAATTTAATTCTGAGAAAATACAAAATTTGCCCACGAGTGCTCATCATACAATACTTAAGATGTACCTGTTGAGCTATGGCCAAGAATTTTTTATACCTAAAACTCACTTTAATCAAAGAATAAATGAAATAAGTGGTTACAATATCTGGATACACTTTCTACAAAGCATTATTAAGTATTAAATGTCAATCTGACTAATAATGTCACTTCTCATGTCTTAACATGCACACAGAATGTACAGGTTATTTGTATTGTTTCCGAGATCTGTTTCCACAAAAGAATATTAGTTTTATTTCTGTTACACTTCAACATATGTTAGTAAAGACCAATAACCTCCAATTAATGTATTGCAGTGTATTAGGCTAATGTTCACGTACTTCCTATGGGATACTCTGTTCTTACTTTAATGCCATTTTCATTAACAGTATGATTAGAATGCTTCATATAATTTTTTTATTATTGTGTTTTTATCAGAAAAATTATTTGATTTGTTAGCTTAATATATGGACTTATAACCAGTCTTAATCTTATAAGCTGGCCAAACCATATGTTACCGGGTTACCTTAAGAAAGAAATACTAACTAAAAGTCAGAATTAATGACATTTTTTTTTAAAAAAAGGGCATAACAGTAATAACAAAGTGAGTATATTATTTATTAATCAATATGTGTTTAACCACTTGTAAAATAAGTCTAAACTATATCTGATAATTTTATTTTCCAGGACTAATTAATGTAAAAATTAAAAATGCAGATAAACTGGCATGAAGAAAATAATGAACAAACATTTTAACACACATAATGTAGTAAATTCTTCACCATAAAAGAGGTTATAGAATTTCCAGGTTAGAAAGCAGTTATTGTCACATTAGACACTATTATCAACTGTCTAAGGATATATCTTTCATAGATGTTTCTTGCTCTTTCTAATTCCTTATAGCGCAGCTCAAACTTGATGTACGTAAGCCATGGTTGTTCATCTGGTTCCCACTCCATCCAACGTTCAAATATCTGTCGAGTTCCAGGGATGTTACCGAGCATTTCTTCCATGTAGCTATATTTGTACCAGAACTGGTTGACTCGTGGCAGAATGGACACTGCTCTGTCCCACAGATTCCTGGCATGGTTGACCTGTCGATGTCTTTCAAAACATATTCACATCAGTTTACATTCACTGTTAAAACCCTAAACTAGCATAATTAAAAGAGTACTAATGCAAGAATAGTTTTCTAAATACCAAACAATACTACATGCAGTATTCGCTCTGAATTGAATACTGTTGGTTAACTTGAAACTGGAACAAACAGAAATGTTTAAGCTTTATATGATCAAAGTTAATGGAGCAATATGTTTAAGCATTTTACATAAATTTACTGAAATAAACTACTAAAATTCTCTATCCTCAATTTACTTTAATGCTATACCATAATTAAGGGCCATGGTATTTGTTGATCATAAATGAAAAAAAATTCTTATTAGAATTAGTGCACACCTAAAGAAGGTAGTTTATATTTTTTAACAAAGCATTTTAACTAAATTTAAATTTCAAAAGTTTTTCTTTTTCTTTTCTTTGTTTATGATAAAGAAACTAAGGTCATTGCTGACTCCATCTCTAATTTTTAACGTTTCACAAGACAGACAGAGCTAGTCTTAGATAAAAATGTGGCTTGTGCAATATTTGTATTTGAAACCCCTAATAAGAACTGCTAATTGCAATGTTTATTTTAACATTCCTTAAGGTGAGTACTTTGTGCAGGGACACACAATGCTAACCCTGTAAATAGAATGCAATCAACATCTCTCGTGATGCTCTTTTATCAATAAATACAGCAATTACAGTACACATTAAAACACTAACATGCTGAAATGGTTAGCACATGCAACGCCAAGTTTCAATTCCTCGATCAACAGATTGGAAGCATTTTATGAAACAATAAATTTAGCAATTACCTTTTATTAATTAAAATAACATAGCATAAACCTATAATAGTTAATCAAAATTAATTTCACTTGAAACACAAGGATAAAAATTCACATCTCTGATGTTCAAGTCAGAGCTATTACCCAAATATTGTGATATATATAACACAATAATAATTACAACATGATTGTATCAAATATAAATCATTTATGAACACTATAGTCTGTCAGCTGAACAAAAACCTCACCTCATTTCCATTTCAGCATACTTCAGCCATAGAGTAACGTTTCTGTGGTCCACATCCAGTGCTCTCTCGTACACTGAGCGAGCCCTAAAAGATAAAAAAATAATAATAACATCTAAGCAACTCACATAAAAATAATTTCTTAACCTTTTAAAATTATAAACAGGTATGTAAACAAATTCATGTTAAAATCAATATGCATATTTTATCATCAACATAAAAGTACATTTGTGATATAAAACAATCATTAAAATGTGGCAGACATGTTTTTTTCCCCAAATGTTTGTATTTGTGTTAATATTACATATATTTTAAAAATTAGTTTCTGTTACCTTTGGATCTCTTTCTGACTTTCCTCCCATTGGGCATATTTGATCCAGTTTGAAATAACTGCACGATTTTTTCGGATGCTGTCTTCAAAGGCCTGTTATTGACATAAACACAATTGCTAATGTGCATTGTGTATGAAATATAAAGTTTATATGAACAACTGAAAGGCACTATTGGAACAAAATGTTTAAATACCATAAACCATACTTTTATTCTTCATTAGAATCGATTCACAAAACACTATGTTCATAGCTTAATCAAATGTCCATTGAAAATAAAAATATGTTGAAAGTCCACCAATAATTTTAATGTACATTAAAATACAAACAATATAAGTTAAGTACTTAAGAGTAAAATGAATAACAAAGCTAAACAATAGACTATCCATACTGTGCTCATTGTGAGTACCAAAAACCAAACTAATCATAGCCATTATGAAACTTGTATAGCTACACTGTGATATTCTCAAAATGAATGATACACATGCTTACAATGTATTCAACTTTCCCCAAGTCTTATTAAATCTCGGTCACATATACTTCTGTGTTGAAAACGTATTCATTTTACTCATGGTATGGATTTCAAAATGACATTTATTATTTAAAAGACTAAAATTGATCAAACGAGAATAACAAATGTTAAAATTGTATAGATAATATAGTTTCAAAAGAAATGTTTTCTGAAAACCAAACAGTTATAAGAAAAACCATTCATCAAACTTACTTTTCGTTTTCTTAACTGATACTCAGCCAATTCATCTGGATCAGATATCTTTTGTTTCGGTGGCTGTTAACAAAACAAAAGCATGCTTTAGTTTAAATTAATATTACATTTAGTATTTAAACATCTGTAGATTGTACTTCAATTAAACATGTGAATCCAAATGTGATGAGCACAATGCATGGAATATAACCATGATAGACCGTTATAACAATACTTTATGATAACTGAAGAAAAAAGTGTTTAGTCAATTTTTTTTTTTTTGCTAAATATATGTTTTGATAAATATAATAAATAATCATTTTCTAATTTTTTTTTTCAGATATACATTCCCAATGCATGTGTTATGTCAAAATTTTTGAGCCAAACACATCGGAGATGCACATTACAAATAGTCATCACAAGAGTTTTGAATTTATTAAGCTAAAAAGCTTCCCACAATTCTAGTTTTCTTTATGCAAATAAATGAATCCTTTGAAACTATAAATGATTACTGTCTTTATTATTCAAACCACATGGCATTTATTTTTAATTTTTCTATAATCATAATAATCAATTAATTATACTGACAAAATTACATCCCTAACAGTACATTTGATAAACTACAAACCTATTGCTTTCAATCATAGATTTTTTTTTACATGTTACACATATATAAACATACATATTATATGCAACTGTATACACATTTTGGAGTAAAGCAGTTAAACCTGAGAAGGATCAGTTAGAAATGTTGCAATTTTCAGATCCTGCTAGTAATATATAATAGTCAGTAAGAACTTTTTATGTTTTGTTTCCTTTCCCAGATTTATGCGATATTTCACTAGATAAAATCATAGATAATGAGTAACTGCACTACATTTTAATATATGAGAAAATTACATGTAAATTCAGTACTGTTATATTTTCAAAATGAGACCCAAAACCTAAGAGTTTTCAAATAGTTGACTATTCTTTGTCAATACTGTTAGTTATTACTCACTGGTGGTACGATTTCTAAGTCACGTTCTTTTGCTTCTCGTAATAACTGTTCTGCTGTAATCTGAATTTCTGCTGGAGTTTTATTTTTAACCTGAAAAAAAAAAGAAGCAATATTATTAATAATATGCACATTAATTCATATTACCATAAAGAGATATCATAACATAATATTTTACATAAACAAGCCTGGGCAAAGCAACAGGGAATAAATTTGTCCAATAAAGTTAACTTTACTCTCCAATAGCCTACATACTCTGTAAATATTTATACATTATGTGAAAACACCAACTGAAAGAAGTATATTGAACAAACAACACAGAGTATAAAGTATCAGCAACAAGAAAAGTGTATTCCCAAAGTTTTTTTATTATTAAACATACGTGTACACGAAGACTGGTAAGGCTCCATTCTACATGTAATCTTACTGACTTTATTATAAACATATAAATTAGACTTAAAGTTAATATTATTAGGATAGGCTAAAATTATTTTCTAATCTTCCAGAAGAGCTAAAAAGGTCTATGATTATAGATTTATTATTAAGAATTAATGAAGATTTTTATTGTAAGGTAGGTAGGTATTCAATGTTTATTGGCACAAAGCTACAAGTCTATCTGTGCCAGATAAGATGTGGTACAGTATAGGTATAGGGCAATTAAGGTAAAAAGTAAAATATTTAAAATTAGGAACTGCCAGGAAGACTGAAGCAAGAAGTACACCCTTAGATAACTGGGTTCAGTTCAAAAAAAAAAAAAAAACTAAAATGTGTAAAATTAAGACTTGCCAGGAAAACTGAAGCATCAAGATTGAAATTGCAGTCAGCCACCTGAAGTTGGCCTTTCCAGTCCTGGATTCAAGTCAAAATAAAAATTGAAAAGTGTACAAGAAATTGTGTTAAAACATTAAATGTGTAAAAGAAATCATGCTAAAACATAATATAGTCTGATAAAAAAAACCTTAAATGGCTCTTAAAATTGTAATAACATGAGTGAGATGGGCAGTATCACTTATAATATGGACCAAAGTCAAGGGCAAACTTGCCTTACAAATATCTTTAAAATGGTGTCGTCATTCTCAGTTGTAACGATGGCATGATAAAATGTGAATGATTGTGATCTGAGTGCCACACAGACCACACATTGTTGCAGCAGTACAAGATAAAAGGAAGTGGTGGGTTAAAAAACTGTGACCAATGCATAGCCTTGCCAAAACGACTTCCTCTCTTCGATCCTTACAAAAGCAAGAGGTGATGTCGAGAAAACTCATTTGTAGAGAAAAGTATATATGTAAAAACGGCTCTTTTTGGGTTGGTCAGTTACCTATTTCTTTCTTTGTGAACCTGACAATAACCAAAGAAGGTCGAAACGTTGTTTGCCCCTCTACGTAAAAAATTTTCTCAACACAAACAAGCCATTTTTACATATATAAAAGCAAGAGGGCCAAAGACCTAGAGAAGGTTTGATTTAAAAAAGCTTGTTATTGTGTTGCTCATTCCAGGTTGCCTGCCATCTGGTGTACAGTCTGGATTTGATAACTGGGCCATAGTTCATGTATGGAATGGGTACTGGGATGATAGACCCAGAACAGACAGACAAATACCAACATGACCTGGTATCCAAAAGAATTAGACGGAGATAGATGAGAGAGAAAGATGGGCCAGTTTGTTTTTGATATTGATAAGAAGAGGGTGGCAACTATCATGGAAGGATTCCAGGGCCAATATACAGCTGAGTGAGTATGTATATATTGTACAATTTCTATATTACATTATTTCAATATGATTTAGGGCAAGAGAGATGGCATACAATATGGCAGTGAAAACAGAAACTGTAGGGAGAGTCTGTGTGCCACAATCAAACTGTCACAAACCATGGCAGAGCCCACTGAGTCACCTCATTTGAATCCATCTGTATATATATATAGGAATGGATGGATCATATGAAAGATGTTCAGCAAAGAAAGAGCAATATTTCCAATCGGGTGTATCTGCTTTCCTCAGATGACTCAAAGATAGGTTACAATTGGGAACAGTAATTTGCCATGGTGGGATAGGCTGATTTCAAGAAAATGCAATGTTATTCACAGATAAATCAAATTCTTCCCAATTGTGCCTGGATACGGAGACTTAAAGGAACAATGGCAGATTTTCTGTTATTAAAAGGTCTGGTCCATTGTGGTTGGAAAACACAAATCTGGGTATGATGCTGTGGTAAGGATTGAAGTTTGGAAGCATACATTGGAGACAGTTGCAAATGGCGAATATATAGAGGGGGTTCATGAGATTCCACACACAGACTCTGCATGGGAGAAGTACGAAAAGCTCCAATGCAAAGCCAAAGCTCCTGGTGATGGACAGGATCCAACATTTTCAATGCTGATGTTCTGGAAGAACCATAAACAACAAACCCATAGTTATGTTTGGATTGGACAAGGGCATGATGAATTTTGAGCATGGAATATTGATCTGCTCCCCAGGAAGTAAGAAGAGAGGATACGGAGACTGTTCAATGCTTTTAGACATTTGATATGAAGTTGCTTGGTATCAATATAAAATTTAATTTACAGTCAAAAATAAGACCTAAGAACTTTGCTTCAGGGATGACAGGAAGTACAACATCATCAAGACAGAGTTCTGGAGCTGGATGGATTCCCCATTTGGGGCAGAAATGTACACAAACAGTTTTAGAGAGTGAAAGTTTAAAACCATTTGTCATGGTCCACTTCAATATATGATTGATCGCAGTTTGTAGCTGTTGTTCAATAAACCTCATGTTTCATGACTGACATGAGATGTGAAAGTCATTAACAAAAAGACTGTTTGCAACTGTAGAGGGTAGCTGTTCACTGATGGCAAAAATCTTTATAATGAAAAGTGTGACTCTCAGAATACAACCCTGAGGGACTCCAAATACCTGTGGGAAAAAATGAGAAAGTGTTCAGCTCACACAGACTTGGAATCGGTGCTTAATTAAGAATTGCTTGATGAAAAGTGGTAAGTTGCCACGTAATCCATATGAGTGAAGGTCTAATAAGATGCCATATCTCCATGTTGTATTGTAAGCTTTTTCTAAATCGAAAAAAAGTAACAAGAAGTTGTCACCTTAAAAAGGCTTATCTGTTTGATGTTTCAAAGCAAATTAAGTGGTCTATCATAGAGCATTGTCTTCGAAACCCACACTGAATAGGTGAGAGGTTGTTTGATTCAAAAAACCAAATGAAGTGAGCATTGATTATCCTCTCCAAGATCTTACTGAGACAACTTGTCAAAGCAATTGAACAGTAATTAGAAGGAATCGTTGGATCCTTTCCAGGTTTCAGAATAGGGAGTATGATAGCTTGTTGCCAAGCATCTGGATAGACATTTTTCTGCCATATCCGATTAAAGACAGCTAGGAGAATAGTAAGAGAGTTCTGGGAAAGGTGGCATAACATCTCATAATGTATATTATCAGGTCCAACTGATGTACTGCCAGACCAATGAATTGCAAGTTTGAGTTCCATCAGTGTAAGAGGGTGATTGTATTCATAGGAATGGTCAGTTGAAAAGGAAAGAACCAGATGCTCCACCTGTGTTTTAATGGCTAAAAAAGAAGGGAATAAGTTTGAAGAGCTAGATACATGAGAGAAGAAGTCTCCAAGAATATTGGCAATGCTCTGTGCATCTGCAACTTCGTGGCCATCAGATATTAAGATAGAGAAGGAGGCAGAAGTATATCTTCCACTCACCCTCCAGATCTTATCCCATATAGCTTTTGTGCTGATGGTTAAAGAAATGCTGGAGGTGTATTTAAAGATTCCTTCTGGCATTGACGTCTAACTTGCCGAGTGTGTGCATGGGCTTGCTGAAATGCAATGCAGTTTGAAAGTGTGGGGTATCTTCAAAATTTATCCCAAGCACCTTTCTGAGTTTTTTGTGTTAAAGAACAAGCAGAATTCCACCAAGGGCTGGGATTCTGTGGGAACATGTCAAGGTTTTAGGGATGCACCGAGTAGCAGCTTGTATAATACTGTTGGTTACTGCTGCTATACAATCATCTATAGATGATTTACATAAGATGGCAGGATCAAGTTCCAAGAGAGTAGTGGAAGAAGGCCAGTTGGCCTGGACCAACTTCCACCGAGGTACATAAGTCGTGTGGTACTGATCACGGCCAATCTCTTGTAATATGATAGGAAAATGATCACTACCTCATGGATTGATGTCAACCTCCGGGAAAAGTGAGTGAGTAGCGAAAGGGAACAGACAGAAAAATTTATAGCTGTAAATGACTGACTGGGTGCATGAAAATATGTGTAATAGCCAGTATTGAATAGAGCCAGGTTGTGGTTCAGGAGCATATGCTCTATGGCATGCTCTCCCATATCAATACAGGAGCCACCCCAGAGGGAATTATGCCCATTGAAATCTCCCAAGATTAAAAAGGGGGTTGGCAGTTGCTCAATGAGGGTAGCGAGATCTGATTGATTGTAATGCATTTCAGGTGTAAAGTATAGAGAGCACATAGTGATGGTACACCAAAGGAGACACAAATGGCTACAGCCTCCAAGAATGTGGTCAATGACAGGGACCAGGTGGGCACATGCTGATCAACCAGCAGTGCAACTCCCCCATGTCCCCGTCCTACACATCGCCTGATGTTCCAGTATAATGAATAGTGTTGGATAGTAACTGTATTTGTAGGCTGTAGAAATGTTTCCTGCAAAGAAAGACATATGGAATGATAAAAGTCAATCAGTTCTTTGATGTCAGTCACATTTGATTGGAAACCTTGACAGTTCCATTGGATTAGTGTAGCCACGTGTAATTATTTCAGAGGAGAAGACGGTAAAGAGTCCTTCTGCTTATGATCACGTTATTTTTCTTTATTAGATGTGAATTTATCGCCCTCTATGGATCATGCTCTAGCTCGAATGATTGGGTATGAATTTATCGGTACACGTACTGCTGATTGAGGGCGCAGACGAATGGTTTAATTTTTGAGGTATCAAGAGAGGGAGACCCCATGGAAACATCTTGACTTGAAGAAGGCAAAGTTTAGCAAAGACTGGAAGGTGTGGTCAGGAGAGAGATGGAAGGAGACACTGATTCGTGAAATGTGTTGATTTTGGGAAGTGTTTCATTAAGATTTGCTTGTGAAGATTGTGTAGGGGATAGGGTAAGGTCTGTTTGAACTCCTACTGTAATAGTAGAATGGGTTACAGCAGCATAAATTCTGGTCGGAATAGATAATAATAATAATTTTCAAGCCTCTATGTAAGTGAAATTGTTAACTGTCTTGAGATGTTGTACTTTTTTTTCTTCTACCCATTTAGGGCAAGAGGTAAAATAAGAATGATGTGTACCATTACAGTTTACACAATGTGGTTCAAGTTGGTATTTGAAGGCATTATGGTCTTTACCATCACAATGGATACAGGTCAAAGAACCACGGCAAAATTGTTTTGAATGACCAAATTGTTGACAATAGAAACATCGTACAGGATTTGAAATATAAGGTTGCACCTTACAATTAAAATATCCTGCTTTTATTGTGGTGGGAGGACGTGGTGCTGTAAATGTTAGTATCAGAACATTTGTTGGTTCCAGAATTCTATCTTTTCACATGAAGATTTGCTGTACTACTGCAACAACTTGGGTGGTGAGACCTGCAAGGATCTCCAATTCAGGAACAGTCCTTAAATCTCTTTCAACTATGACTCCTCTGGAAGTATTCAAAGTGGAATAAGGAGTAACCTTAATGGGTATGTCCCCCAAGGCCTTTGATGTCAGGAGGAGTTTGGAATGCTGTGATGAAGATGTTTCCACTAAGATGTCTCCCAAACGTAGCTTTTTTACTGGTTTAGGGGAGCCAGCAAACCCTTCTGAATAAAAAATGTGGACATCTGCCCTAGAAATCTGTCACTTAAGGAATGTAAAATTAAGAATTGCAGGACAGATTCAAGTGGTGAGTTAGCTGTACAGATTCATCAATGCATGGCCATTTTCCAGTAGTCGGGTTTTTCTTGATGGTTTCAAGTTATTTTTTTGTTTTAGGAGTATCCATAATAAATAGAAAATTTTTTGGTGCCCACTGACCTCACCCACCACCATGGAGCCCTACAAGTGGACGCACTACAGTGCCGTAAGAGCACTGCAGCGACACCAGGGTTTCATGAGCACTATACCTGAACACCAGTGTCAGACACAACATCCACAATGGGTATTGTAGACATTCTCTGCTGGTACTCAGTTGACCCTGGTCCAAATGGACTAGCCAATTAATCCTGGGGGAGCCACCCCAAGACCACCCGTTTACAGGAATTCAAGGCCAAAGTGGTGTGTTGGAGGTGGACCCCTCAACCACCAGGATCCTCTCCTCCCTTTCATGGGTTACCACGCACAGCAAACACGCAGGTGGATATTTAGATCCCAGAGGATGTAAACTGTAAGAACAGAACCTTCTCTGAGAGGTCCCCTCATCATGTACAGGAATCCACATTGAGGGGTTTTATTGTAAGATTTGAAGTAGAAAACATTTTCAATTCAAGATAGACATGCTCTTAAAAAGAAGAAAAATCTAGGATAAATGCCATAAGTAAAAGAGCTTTATAATGCTGGTTAACAAATTTTTAGTTTTGTTCTGTATCTTATGAAAAATATTGTAAAGGTTATTGTCTCTACTAACTTGACTCTAAAAACTAATTCAAAAACTACCATGTCTAGTTTTCCAAAGACCAAAAATTTAGTTTTATGTAGAAAATCATTTGGTTGGGATATCTTTATTACATATATTGAAAAGAACACAAACATAACAATTTGATAAGTACATTTGAAATTTTTAAAGTGTACAGTGAGGTATGTAAATATGATAGGAGTGAGTTTAGTTAACAAATTAAACGTGCACCTTTTTTTTGAACAACTGACTGATAAGGTACAAATTAGCAGAATGGATTGTTTTTTCTAAGTATATTAAAAGTATGCAAAATGTTGAAATGGAGATCAGGTCCTTGAAGAATGCTAATGGCAAGGTTTTTGTTGAAAACCATCAGATAACTGATTTTTAAAATGTTTTCTAAAGGAAAATCTTCCCTTATTAAATTGTTTATCTTTATTCAAGGATGTTATCCAAATGATGGAAATGGTATGGCCTTGGTACTTGAACCTTCTAAAGATAATGGTCAATAGCCACACAAGAGATTAGTTATTAAAAACATATTTGTGGGTAATAAGAAAAATTAGTGAATTAGACTGCATGACAGATGTGTGAGAGAAAGCTAGAAGTTTTAACAAGGTCCAGTTAAGTTGAACCCTTGTTACTAATGGGGTGTTTGAGCCTTTGCTTTTTCTTGTTAACATTAATGGATAAAGAAAATTATCTTAGTATAGTCAATGATAGCCCCATATCAGACTCAATCGTGGGGCCCTGTTCTTATCAGTTATACTACACTACAACTTTCAAGTCCAAAAACAACTACTCTATACACTGAGAATCTAATATATTTTACAACAATATTTACAAAAAAAGATATCACAGAGGCAAAAATGTTATAACTGTATTAATAATTTTAGTTACAAAACCATTGAAAGAAAATCATGCGAGCAACAATAGATGAGTAATTATACTATCAGTAGATGGTTATGTCTTAGAAATATAAGCCATGCTTTGGGATGAGTATAAAAGTCTTAAAAATTTGAAAGTGTGTTTGTGTCTACAGATAACTCAGTTTTTAGTACATTAGGTTTTAATAGTAACTTTTTGTCAAGCCATTTCAAGTAAATGTAACTGAGTCATGATGGCAGAGAACTTGATTCTTTTACTAATTCAGGCTCCATATAAATACAAAAGTTACATATTCTTAAAACTGCCAGAGAGTATAGTGGTGTACAATCTCTGTTAATAATAGCAAAACTAATAATTTTCAGAGTGTATTGATACACATTTGATTATGAGCCAAACTACTTACCTTAAAATCAATAAAATCTCACTTGAAATACTGTGTTGAGTTTTTGTATTGTTTATCCAACATCATTTACCTACTCATTAGAAACAGTTCAGATGCAGGGTACTTAGATGAATCTTGGAAATAAATGGTTTACTTTTAGAAATAATTTAAAGTCTCTCTATTTTCTCTTGGATAAAAAAAAAAGAAATGATCTTCTCAGTGAATAATACAAGATTATTTAGAGAATTAACACAATGAATTAGAGAAAATACAAAGACAACTGTTATTTCACAAATAATATACTTATTAATGACCATATTTGTTTTCCTCAATTCCATAATTATGGAACTTCACCAAGTATCGATGGTTTTCAAGTATAAAATATAATGAATGTTTCTGTTTTAATTACATTATTTTCTGAAGAGAATAGGAAGAGAAAACAATAGTTTAAGGTTTGAAAATACAGGTTAGGCTCCAGTTATAACAATTACTTAAGAGTTTAAAACAGAAATTTCAAATTTCGTAAAAAATAAACTGTGAGTTTATTATTCAACTTTCCTCAAACAAAGGTTTGTGGGGCAGTTTTGGAGAACCAAATGGTTCCTACTTCACAAGTTTTGTTACAATGCCTAAGTTTATTTGTTATTTCTCTATCCTCCAGGGTTTACACACATGTATTTGTTCAAGTAACTTCAACATAGAATACTGTCCATTGATATTACTATTATTAGTAATTCCTTGGATATGGAATCATGCTTAAATATTTAAATGGTAAGGACTACTTTTGAAATGTTTTATTGGTTTAGTTTCATAGATTGTTTAGTCTCAACCACAGGCAGCTAAACAAATTTGAACTTCGAAAGGAGGCATCTTAATATTTACTATGGTAACTGTGACCACTGAATTCCAAGTTCAATACAAGGGCTTTTCCTGATCGTTATGAACAGTTATATATTCCCCATTCAAAGGGGCATTTTGCTACTGAGTCAACATTTGTGGACACGATACCCTTTCCTGGTTCTGATGTTTATTGCCGAGATGATCCAACAAGCCCTTTGTTGTCTTAGTAGTAATAAAAGTAATATGATGTTATAAATATAATGTTAGGACTAGTGATATTAAGTTACTATTATTGCTATATTTTATAAAGAAATAACTTAATTTAACACAATCTTGATTTTGACTTTTAGCTAATATTACCACTACTACTACTTACTACTATAATACAGCATATTTACCTTTGCCACTTTAGGCACTTTTTGTAATTTCTTGTCAGCTGAAGAATCCATTTTACTTATCTGAAGTTAACAGAATTTTAATATGTTTATAAACACATACTTCTTGAAAACACTTAAATTTCTAACCATAACCAAACGATCTCAACATACCAGGTTTTTCTTAACCCTAATACTAGAAATATATATACTGTTGCGCTCTCTATACTATTATATAAATATATATATATACACACACACATAACATACAACTTAAATATTAGAACGCAAACAATAATACATTTTCAATCATTAATTTAAACTATTTTTCTGATAATTAAAGATTGTTTTCATGGTGAACCTATTCCTATAGGTATTGATTTCTTATATTACCACCTTAAAATCAAACACGGAAATATTATTATAATTATCATTTGTATTTGCTTGTTTTAGTTTTATACTAATATTCAAGGTGATTGTTTATATTTGTGAACCATTTTTAAAATTAGAATTCATCCAACGTCTAAGTGTATATAAGTTGTGATGTTATATTTAGGTAACACATAATGTTAGTAATACACGCCTACCTTCTTCAATTGTCGTTATATTGATTTATTTTTTCAATTTTTAGCTAATCGTTTCCCGTTACTATATAAATATTCTTTTTTATATCCATAGGAAGCATTAAGTTATCTGTAGTATAAATAGTTATCTGGTCAAAACTTGTATATTATTTTTTTGCATTCTGGAGTTTTTCGACTTTGAGGTTACCATTCGCCAAACACGTGTTAAGGCTTGCGAATAACAATAATTTTAGACATCTTTATAGTTTAAAGATGAAATAACTAATCTTAAATATCATGTGTAAAGAGGGTTTAGCCCGTTATATTTAACCGATTTTGAATATTCACATAAGCAAGTCACGTAACACTATAGTCTCAATAAAATGGCAGTGGAACATCATGTGTTAAAATTATGTTGGTTTGGTTTGTTTGGATTTTCTCACACTGAGTTATCTGCTTTTGCTTTCTCTAATATGGCCCCCAGCTAGTACAGCGATAAGTCTACGAACTTACAACGTTAAAATCAGGGGTTCGTTTCCCCTCGGTGGGCTCAGCAGATAGCCCGATGTAGCTTTGCTATAAGAAAAACACACACTTTCTCCAATAGACCAGAGGAAAGACGACTAGGCAACACCACCCATGGGCAATTCGTTTACGAATGAACTCGTGACCCACAGATTACGTGAAGGGTACCGTAACCAATAGGTTTTGCGACATTGTTTGATATTACTTATGTAGTTTTGGGGGAGGATATGTAAGAGCCATTTCTGACGCAAAATAATCATGTATTTAAATCATTAAGGTATGTTGAAATCGAGGATTTAGAAATTACTAGAGAAGGATATACCGTTTACTTAATGGTATTGAAAAACCAAAGAAATATGGGTAAATCTAAGGCACCAGGACTTTACTAAAAGAGACCTGCAACAATATGATTGTAATATTGGACACTTTATAGCTTGTGGAAAACAAAATGAGAAAAGTGTTGTGTTTTGGACTTTAATGTCTTATAAATGAGCCTTTTGCAATGGAAATTAAACTACAGGTTTATTGTCATCATCCAGATGTGGTAACACGGACTGTAGTTACACGGTTGTGACTCCAGAATCGTTTTAGTATAACATAATTTACATGTAATTTATGGTCAGAGGCTCACATGATACATCAACAACTGAGAAGATCTATCTAAAGTTACTGAATTCTATATCTAGTTTTGGAATTGATATTTTCATTACCAATTTAGAAATCTGAATTGAGAATACTTGATAATAATTCGCGCGTCCAAATTAACGTATGTAAGATCACACAGACTTGAATAAAAGTGAAAGATTTTGAGAAGATAGTTTAGATAAAGATAATATTAATGGAAAGTCATTTATTTTTCGACAAAGCTATGCTCAAAAGTTATTAGCTAATAGTAAGCCTTAGTTTTGAACTGATGAACAAGTGAGAATATAGCTAGTTAAAAGCACCCATTAACAACACTTAATCTACTATTATTTGTTTAGAAAGTGGATTTTGAACGTCACATTTCTAATACACTTACGATCCTAAAGCACATTTTTGTATCAAAAACCAGGAACCACAAGTTGCTGTACTTACCCTTTGGCATGCTACGTTTTGGGCCATGTCCAACCAAATCGCAAGTACCATTGACATTAATGTTTTCAACCTCAAAATCACTTTCTGCAATACATGGGTATTATTTTATTTAGAAATGAAAAAACTCGCACAGCATCATTTATAACAACAATGGGCTCTATAATCATTCCCATAATTACGTGAACTAGCCTTTCAGCTGGAGGTTTTACATACATTTCTGGATGGTCTGGATCTAGGTCCAAATAGTCCTGTCCAAAGTTTCAATATTACAAACAGCATAGAATATCCACCGTAAATGGAGCCAAATAAATTGTAAAAGCTACTTAATTAGTCACTTATGTATAAAACTTACATTTATGATGTACTTCACAATTTGCTTGCGCATTTCAATAAAGTATTATCGAAAAAAAATTATGCAGTCTTTAAAATTATGAGACACACTAAAATGTAAAAATTTAGTTAATGTTTGGTTTGTTTTGAATTTCGCGCAAAGCTACATGAGGGCTATCTGCGCTACTCGTCCCTAATTTAGCAGTGTAAGACTAGAGGAAAGGCAGCTAGTCATCATCACCCATCGCCAACTCTTGGGCTACTCTTTTACCAACAAATAATGGGATTGACCGTCACATTATAACGTTACCTGTCAAGAAAATTTGCTTAAATCATTGATATGTTGCCAGTCTAAGGCAGACAAATTGATAAAGTATTCTTACAATCCCTGTACTGCAGTATCTAGGACAATAAAGAATCTCTCCAAAAGTGTTCTTTTGTAGAAGTTAGATAATGTGCAGTTATGACACCAAAAAGTGAACTGGTTTTCCTTTTCATCTGAAAAATTGAAAAAGAAGTATTGAAATAGTATTTATTTTATCCAACTTTCAGAAACAACTATCTAAAGTTCTTTATTTCAGATCTGTTGCAAGCAGATTTCACAATTTTAATATTCTTCAAAGGCCAGATATTGAACTTTCTTAACCTGTATTATAATATTATATGGTTTAAAGCGTAGTGGCCATGATATAGACTATTTTAAGTTCAGCCTAGGTAGATGCTGAGTGAAGTGATCATGGAAGTCTCGAGTTATCTCTGTAACTGTTTGAGTTGTGATATTCAGCTATTTTTCGAGACTATTAAGAAGAGTTTCGTATTAATTTTGTGACATGACATACATGTAGAGAGTTGAGATTTTATTGATACATGACTTGGAGTTGTGGAAGTATTAAAAGCAATTTCATTAAAAATTTGGCGAAACTTTTCATTGTAAATACTGCCAACTTATTGAAGGCACTTAAGTGACTCTTTTTAAAGAAAATTGGGTACAATGGTAAACGTCATCACAAGATTTATGCAATGTCCAGCACAATAAAAATGAAGTGTTAGAGGTTGCTCTGTTATTTTTCTTCAATAATTGCTTGTCCTTCTTTGTAACCACTGCCCACGTTTGAAACACCGTTATATTTTTGAAATACGAACAAGGGAATAATAACACCTTTAACTGTACATGGAATAGCTTTTTAAGTAATGCCACCTTGTTCATACAAACTGATAAATACTTCATGGCTGAACAGATTCGCCTTTTTAACACTTCATTTCATTAAATAAAATGGCAATTTCATTTAAATACAAAATTATTAGCCTAATATTAATAACCTTTCAAGTTGCTCTGGGGCCTATTAGGCCCCACTTTTCGTAGGAGTGTTAATACAACCTGATAAATACTTCATGGCTGAACAGATTCACCTTGTTAATACAACCTGATAACTACTTTATGGCTGAACAGATTCACCTTGTTAAAACAACTTGATAAATACTTCATGGCTAAACAGATGGTCATCGACGAAACACATGCATTAACAAAACCATTTTCATTTTAAAAATAAATATACTTTCATCTTCGATTCATACTGTTTTTTGTAATTTTTCTCAGGCGCGTGAAAAATTCTGATATCTCTTTCTTTCCTTTGTATTGGACTTGTGTTATGTTTTCTCAAATAGTCAAACAGTAGTGTAAGTTAGCTTTATAGAAAATATAGCGAGACATAAAGATACAGACGACAAGAATAGTAAATACTGCAACATAAAATTTAACACAAAAACTATACACAATTTGCAGCTTATGTTTGGATGGAAGGGAATGGGGTCCCTGCATTACATGTACCGTTTAAGAAAGAGAGAAACAATGATAAATTGCCTATAATTAGTATTGGACTTGGTATTCTATGATGTACCTTCGGAAGATGAATATTAGGAGAGGTCCATTTTCTAGCTAAATCACACTCCAAAATATTGGGGACTGTTTGACTTCACTACCTATCTTAGATTCCAGTCACCAGTTATGACCTTTCAAAGAAATTAACGTAAAACTGATAAAACGACTTCACCAATGTAAACAATCAGGCTGTGTTTGCCTGACAAATGACTTTTTTTCCCTCTCGACTAGGCCTGGCATGGACAGGTGATTAAGGCGTGAGGAGCGCTATAATGTTACGGTCAATCTCACTCTTCGTTGGTGAAAGAGAAGCCCAAGAGTTGGCGGTGGGTGGTGTTGACTAGCTGCCTTCCCTCTAGTCTTATACTACTAAATTAGGAACGGCTAGCGCAGATAGTCCTCGTTAGGCTTGCGTGAAATTCAAAAAACAAACAAACAAATAAACAATCCTTTCAACTCTATCATGATTCTTTTTCACAGAACACAATAAACATGTAATGAGAAAGATATTGTTCTAAGTAAGCAAACTAGACTGGACACAGATGTGACACAATAAAACCAACCTTAATTCAAAATCATCTGATTATATAAAAGCCCACAGCATCATAAATACCGAATATTAATTGTTGCTTTTTTTTTCTGTTTGCAACTGGTAACTTATGTAAAAATCGCATAACTTGTACATCAACGTAACATGAACTCACATCGTTACCACCTATTTCAAGACCTCAAACTTTCTTCAGTCACGCCTGAGCTACTATCAATAAGCAGCACAAACTCCTTCCTAATTAGTTATTATACAAATGTAGGGACTGGTAATTATAAATCATATAAATAAAATAATAATAAAAATGTTTTGAAACTTTTTAAAATTGTCTCCACTGCTCAGTTTTTTTCTCATAAAGATACGCTCCATGTGTATAGATTTTTAAAGCAAACAATTAACTATGAGGTCATTGATCCCTCCATAATACATCAAAGTATGAAGTTAGTATTACAGACAAAATAATAAGCATTTTCAGGATATCTTGATGCAAGGTTATACACATTATTAACAGTAAATAATTATAGAAAATTTAAAAAAAACAAAGAAAAATGGTCAGGCAACAAAATATGGTGTAGAAAGAAAATATATATGTAGGAAAGTGAAACACAGATGAAACGAACAAATTATAATATGAGAAAGGCTGCATGCAAAATGATTTTTGTGTTGAATTTCGCGTATAGCTACAGAGAGGGCTATCTGCGCTAGCCGTCCCTAATTTTACAGTGTAAGACTAGAGAGAAGGCGGTTACCGATTACCATCCACCGCTAACGTTTGGGCTATTCTTTTGCTAACTAATAGTTGGATTGACCATCACATTATAACACTTCAATGGCTGAAGGGCGAGCAAGTTTGGTTTGACGAGGAATCGAACCCGCGACCCTCGGATTAGGAGTCGAGTGTCTTAACCATTTGGCCATGCTGGGCTTCAAAACTTTCCCCTTGACTAGATTAAATGGAGAAAAGTAATGCATCTTAAGCCGTAAGATTTAATTACCACAAATATTGGTTTTACTCACCAGAAAGTGTTCAGGTCACGTACTTTGTTTTGATGATATATGAAACAAAGAAGTTTAAATTACGACGTTAATTCATTTCAAAGAATATTTGACTTATTAAGTTACAATTAATAATGAAAAGCACACACCTTTACCAAAGAGGTGTTAAAATATATATATTTTAATGTGAACTGATAAACTTTTCATTCTGCCTGTTTTTCACAATCATGAACATCACATTCATGTAATATTGATATTTAAAGTAGAGTTTTTTCCTTTAAATTCCTGCTTGCAAGAATATGCCTAATGTGATATACGTATATATTTAATACCATAAATATAGAGTGTGATTCTCAAAGTATTCCATTTGAAGCTAAAAAACAGTTTCGAATATAAAAACACAGAGTTCTAGTCTAGAATATGCAAGAAGCAGTCTTCATTAGAAATGTATCAGCTGATTCAAATTAAACTAAAAAAAAAAAAGTCATTAGTTTGTTCAAGAGAGAAAAGTTCTAGTAAACCCTAATTTTGAATCGATAGAGAAAAGGTTTGTTTGAAATTCGTGCAAAGCTGCTTTAGGGCTATCTGCTCTAGCCGTCTCTAGTTTAGTAGTGTAAGACTAGATGGAAGGCAGCTAGTCATCAGCCCCCCTACCGACAACTCGTGAGCTACTCTTTTACCAAAGAATAGTGGGATTGACTATCACATTATAACGCCCCCACGGCTGAAAAGGCGAGCATTTTTGGTGCGACGGGGATTCGAACCCGCGACCCTCAGAATACGAGTCGAAAGCCTTAATCTACCTGGCCTTGCCAGAACCAAGAGTGGTCAGAAACTTCTGTTTCTCTTCACGCTACTCGTGACTAATGATTATAAAGAGCATGACTCTTGGACTTAATTGATTCGTCAAGATTCAATGATCATCTACGAAAAGAGTCACGAGAAGCTGTGACTTCATAAGGTCAGGAGAAAAGTGACCTCCAATTACGTTACAAACTATTAAATAACTTAATGCAGCTGTTCCAAATATGTTGGTGTTTAATGACCAATGATTTCAAATATTATTCGATGTAAAGTGCATCGAAGTTAGGAAAAGAAATGACTAAAATGTTTTGTTATACAAATTCCACAAAGTTAGGCTTTTTTTTGTTGTTGTTTTTTTAAAAATTTATGCTTAAAACTCTTATAAAATGTAACATTAGACACAGCGACCACAAATAGAACGTAAACATTTAAAAAACAACAACAACAAATTATGTTTCTCATTAGAATACTGAGTAATTTTTTTACACGCACACGGTAAAATAGAAAACAAAACCTAAAGATATTGCGGGTAAAACATACAAAAAATTTATAACGGCGACAATTTTAATTTGTAATCTTTTTGGTTGGGAAAATGGCGGGTATTACACACAGGATTAGTATAAATCTTTAAAACAAAGGGAACATTGTATAAGTTATATGCTATATGAGCTTTTTATCTCTAAGATATCTAATCCGGGTCAATGGCCTCACACCGTGCCTTATTAAAACAAAAATGAATAAAAAAATGGTCTGTGTATGACAGGTACAAGTTCACTTCGGTCCCACAGTTTAATACAGGTTTTTCAGTCTGTACAACGCATGCGTAGCCCCCAAACTTTTCTGTTTAAGAAAATTGATTCATTTGTAACAAATAAAATAACCTTTTGGTTTTACCTGAAGCAAAATATTGGAGATTCATCATGAAAAATAAAGAAGTGGCTTAAAAACCTGTAAGAAGAAACAGCTTTGTCAAATAATTTTAAATCGGGAACAGATTTTTTTTATTTGTTTCGGTTTGTTTGTTTGTTTTGGAATTTCGCACAAAGCTACTCGAGGGCTATCTGTGCTAGCCGTCCCTAATTTAGCAGTGTAAGACTAGAGGGAAGGCAGCTAGTCATCACCACCCACCGCTAACTCTTTTACCAACGAATAGTGGGATTGACCGTAACATTATAACGCCCCCACGGCTAGGAGGGCGAGCATGTTTGGCGCGAACCCGCGACCCTCAGATTACGAAGCGCACGCCTTAACGCGTTGGTTTGTTTGTTTTTTGAATTTCGCACAAAACTACTCGAGGGCTATCTGTGCTAGCCGTCCCTAATTTAGCAGTGTAAGACTAAAGGGAAGGCAACTAGTCATCACCACCCACCGCTTTGGGCTACTCTTTTACTCACGAATAGTGAGATTGACCATCACATTATAACGCCTCCACAGCTAAAAGGGCGAGCATGTTTGGTGCGATGGGGATTCAAACTCGCGACCCTCGGATTACGAGTCGAACGCCTTAACTCACCTGACCATGCCGGGCCTGGTCTCATTGAAAACAATATTCTTCATCAAAAACTATTCTTTGAAGCTCGTTTGTAACAAAGCAACACAATGGGTTATCTGTTCTCTGCTCATCACAGGTATCAAAACCCGGATTCTAGCGGTGGGAGTCCGCAGACACATCGGTGTGCCATTAGGGGAGCTACCTTTAAAGAACAGTGACATATACGTATCGTAAATTTTTGTTTTAGTGTATAAGGTTTGAATTTCGCGGAAAGATGTTTGAGGATTAGATGCACTGGTCGTCACCGATTGAGCATGAAACTAATCTGTAATGTCAGATTAAAGATTTTAATACCTAAACCACTTCTTCAGCTTACACTTGCTTTGATTTTCATAATTCTAAATGTGTGCAATATTTTACAATACGCAGTTCTTAATTACATTATGTAACACAAATTTTGTTCCTGGATAGTATGTGTTATTTCTTAATTACTTATGTTGTAAAAGTACATAAAATGGCCATGATTTCCTTCAAATTTTGCTTTTGTGACCCGGATAATGAAATTTAGAAATTAACCTATTTTATATGTAATAACGGGCAAATTTGCACATTTTCATTTAAATAAGGTCTGAATAAAACAACATATGAATGAAGATTTACATGTATTTATACAAAGTTGTACAAAAATTAATAGAAATGTTTAGAAGTGAGTAGGTTTTCGAGATTTGCGACTGTAATATAAATCGCTTTCACTTATCAGCCCCCAAATATAGTCTTTCATTATGTTTTTGTTATACGCTCCTTGGTAGCGGCGTTCAAAGTCTAATACATCCTGATGGAAGCGCTAGCCTTGCTCCTCTGAGTATGTTCCCATGTTCTCCTTGAATTTATCAAGATGAGCGTCAAGGATATGGACTTTCAGGGACATCCTGCAGCCCATTTTGCCGTAGTTCTTTACCAGAGCCTCAACCAGTTCCACATAATTTTCGGCCTTGTGATTGCCCAAGAAGTCTTGAACCACTGAGACAAAGCTGACCCAAACTGTTTTTTTTTTCCTTCCTACTGAGCTTTTTGGGGGATCTGTGCACTTCAGAATCTTCTTTATTTGTGGTCCAACGAAGACACCAGCTTTGATCTTTGCCTCAGACAGCTTAAGGAAGAAGTCTCGAACGTACTTGAAGGCTGAAGACTTCTTATTAAGAGCTGTGACAAACTGTTTCATAAGACCCAATTTTATGTGCAATGGTGGGAACATCACCTTTTGGAGGTCCACTAGTGGCTCACACTTGATATTATGCCTCCCCACAGAGAACTCCCCACAGTGGTCAGAGTTTCCTGTTGTAGTGCGCTGCGGTATACCTGTTGTCCCAAAGGCAAAGATAACAGGTAAACTTGGTAAACAGTACTTGAAGACCCACCAGGAATGCCGCCATTTTGAAGTCTCCGATAATCTCCCAGCCATACTTAACATATTTCAAGGCTTCTAGCAAGGTGTTGATGCTGTTGTATTTCTCTTCGAGATGCACCGAAAGATATTTAAATTTCAAAAGGTCTAAAATTTGTATAATATAAAATCTTACTATTCAAGCATGCAAAAATTGTCCGTCTTACCTTCAAGAGTGGTTTTGCAGTGCTTGCAGGTAAAATGAGGTGCCGGAATATGTCTTTTAGGCTTCACACATTTTAGCAGATACTTTCACACAGTACATTTTCGATCTTGTCTTGATAAATTGGCCACATACATAGCAGAATGCGTCTGGCGAATGCTTGCAGTTTCTTGATGCTATTTCTGATAAAATCAGATAGGTCTATGTGTTCACTTAAGCAGCTAGAACTAAACTGAATTGGTGAGTGATGAGCCCCTGTATATATATCACTATGGAAAGTTCTAGAAAATTCTCGTAAGTTCTACAACATTCTAGAAAGTACTTGAAAATTCTCTATCGGCTACTCATCACTGCATTTGCTTGGAATTTTCTGGAAAATGGGTAAATTTGAAACTTTCATTACCCAGATCAGAAAAGCAAAGTGAGAGAAAAATAGGTTTTTCAATTTACTTTAGGCATAGGCAATTGAGAAATAACACTTTCTGCCCAGGAACAAGAAAAAGTAAACATTTTGTTACATAATGTTATAGGAAAGACATCCAGTCAACGCCACCCACCTCAAACTGTTTGTCCACTTTTTTTTTTTAATCAAAGAATAGTAAACTTTGATCGTTACATTATAACGCCCACACGGTTTAAATCGCTAGCATGTTTGATAAGATGGGGGAATTAAACCAGTGACCTTCAGATTGCAAGTCGAGCGCCCTAACCACTTGCTCACGCCAGGCTTATATCGAACTGAATTTGTCCTACTAGGAAAGTTGTTGTCGTTTTGAATTAAGCACAAAGCTACATAATGAGTTATCTGTGCTCTGCCCACCACGGGTATCGAAACCCGGTTTTTAGCGTTGTAAGTCCGCAGAAATACTGCTGAGCCACTGGGGGGCTACTAGGAAAGAAGGAATGTTTTAAGTTATTAAAAGGTGTAACAAATGACTTGTAGTTTGTTTTTACAGGTGTAGTGGTGTATACTTATTTTGTTGGTGGCGACATTTTGAATATTTCAATGAGTTATGTTTGTTTGTTGTTAAGCGCAAAGCTGCACAATGAGCTATCAGCACTGTGCCCACCTTGGAGTTCGAACCTAGAATTTTAGAGGTATAAACCCATAATTTTTTTTTCTCTGAGCGCTGAATGTCAAATATGTAATTCATTATTATTGAACATATAATTAATTATATAACTAAATATAATTTTGCCAATTGATTCATAGAATTATGACTATAAAGCTTGTTTGTTTGTTTTTTTGAATTTCGCAAGCCGTCCCTAAGTTAGCAATGTAAGAGGAGAGAGAAGGCAGCTAGTCATCACCACTCACCGCCAACTCTTGGGCTACTCTTTTACCAACGAACAGTGGGATTGACCGTAACATTATAACGCGCCCACGACTGAAAGGGCGAGCATATTTGGCGCTACGGGGATGCGAATCCGCGACCCTCAGATTACGAGTCACACGCCTTAACACGCTTGGCCATGCCGGGCCGACTATAAAGCTAATAAGAGACAATGAATTTCAACAGCGGATCACTTGCGGAATTATTATTTGTAATATTTGAATACACCTATTTATAATGTTTTAAATTACTGTGTTTCTAGACTGAAAGAAAAAAACGAAGAAAATGTTTGGTTGGAATTAAGCACAAAGCTGCAGAATTTGCTATCGAGTATCGAAACGCGATTTCTAGCGATGTGAGCCTGCAGACATACCGCTGCGCCACTGATGGGGAACGCGAAATAAAATGGTCGCCAGCGACCTGTATAAAAATATCAATTAGCAAGACCAGCCAATAAGCATTGTTTAGGTTGGCAAAAAATTGTACAGGGTGGCCCGTAAGTCTCTACCCATCCATATATCTTATGTATCCGGTGTATCTGTGTGCTGTCCCTCATTCTCGCTGCGCTCATGTACCCACGTAATTGTCACAATACGCTCTTCAAGTGTAAATTGGCTTACATCGTCCATATTTCTCTGAAAAAAAAAAGAAACAACTTTATAATACATGCGTAACTGAATATAACATAATAGCATATGGATGGGTAGGGACTTACGTGCCGCCCTGTAGAGTGTGCACGTAGCATAAGTCTTCTGTGGAATTTGTTACATATTTTAAAAGACAATCTTTATTTGATAAATACATATAACTTACTTTAAAACAAAGGACGTTATTTGATGCACCTGCTTTTATAATAGACTTTATTTATATTGCAATGCATTTGTTTCTAAACATGTAACCTGACTCTCAGTGATACCTGTGGTGAGAAGAGCACAGACAGCCCTTTGTGTCGCTTGGTGCTTACTAACAAACAGCGGCCCGGCATGGCCAAGCGTGTCAAGGCGTGCGATTCGTAATCTGAGGGTCGCGGGTTCGCATCTCCGTCGCGCCAAACATGCTCGCCTTTTCAGCCGTGGGGCGTTATAATGTTACGGTCAATCCCACTATTCGTCGGTAAAAGAGTAGCCCAAGATTGGCGGTGGGTGGTGATGACTAGCTGCCTTCCCTCTAGTCTTACACTGCTAAATACGGACGGCTAGCGCAGGTAGCCTTCGAGTAGCTTTATGCGAAATTCAAAACAAACAAAGAAGCTACATGTGAACATTGTTTTCATTAGTTTTTAATATTCATAGAATTATCCCAATTAGCTGTTTCTTTAACAGATTTTTAACATTTAAGAATAAGTATGACAGAGTGACTCCATCATCCCTATGATTCATTGGTGCTTTTATTACTTTTCTGTAATTTATAATTAAGTTTGACAGCTACAGTTATATTACTTTTATTTTGAAACCTGTCAGTTCAACACTGTTTTCACACTCATTCTAATAACATCTTCTTTTGCTGTTTACGATTTTGTTTATCTGTTACTTGAAACTGTGAAATTACTAATAACTTTGGGCAGTGTGACTGGAGAAACGTGGGCTTCGTATTTTGAGTTTACTCTACGGAGATGAAGACGAGTTATTAATTACCATTACAATCGGTGAAGAACCAGATTCACCTGTTTGGGAAAATGGACCCAGCCAGGGTTACTGTTGTACAAACAGGTGTGTGATGACGTCACTGTCTGTAGCTTCAGGTAGCAATCGTCCATTTCCACGCACTACTAACTTTCGCTAGGCAAATAGTTGTTGGGCTGGTCGACCTTCTTAGGTACCTGTTTGTGTTTTATTCCCTCTTTTCCCGTGTACAGATTTTTTAAACACTCTACGTCTAGCTGGAGAAGAGAAAAAGGTATAGCTGTTGTGTGACCGGTTCTCTCTGTTGAGGTGCTTTTCGTAACTGTTGCTTTGACGTTAAAATTTGTGTGTGTTTGGAGCTACTTTAGCTAGGATCAGTCTTGAAAATTTTTCATTTTAAGGACAAAATAAACCAATGAGGGTCAATATCGTGAATTAGGGTTTAAAGGTAAAACTCAGTAAGGTCAGAAATGGCGCACAGATATTCTTTAGGAAGCAGGGAGAGCGCGTGCCTTCGTTGTAACTCAACAGTGTACCAGGTGGACAAGATTGGACCACTTAAAGACTTCACTTTTTTCCACCAGAACTGTTTCAAATGTTCCGTATGTGGGACCAAGTTGACCCTGAGGACCTACTACAACAACCAACAAGACCAAGACGATAAAGAAGTGTACTGTCAAAGCCACGTGCCGAGAACTGGTCCGGGACACTTAGATGGAACATCGGTGGGTATAAAAACTGCCTTGAAAGCACCTAGACAAAATTACATCGTTAATGACCAAATCAGAGGTTCAGGCAAAGGAACCTTTGACGCTGACGCTATTGGAATAAAATCTGTTCTAAGTTCTCCTCGAGTGCACGAGGCTGACAGTCGACAGAGACACCATTCTGCCGGCACTTTCGACGCCAACGCTTTACACATAGCTCATGGAATCAATGCTACCAAAGTTCAGAAGAGATACGGGGTTGAACAGCGTGTTCGTAAACTGGACGAGTATTTGGTAAGTTAAAAAAAAAAAGAACTATTCGAACACGTAAAATTAATTTCAATTACTTTTTCCAGACAAAAGGGAAGAACGTTTGTGAACAATTTCATTCAACAAATAAAACTGGAAGAAAATCGTGTGAAACAAATAATGGAAAACGTTATGCAGAATCTATATAAATATAATAATACTGTTTGGTGTCTTTTATATATCCATGAAACTACTTCATAGGGTTTGGATGGATCTTCATCAAAATTAGCATGGAGGTTTATAAGCCCCACACTTGGGTACATAGAAATTTTCAGTTTTGCGTTCCGCGGTTTTTATGGGCGTGTTTTACTACTACTCCGCCCCCTCTTTGTGGATCTTTACCAAATTTGGCATGAAGGTTTGTTGGGTCCATGCAGAAGCACAGCCAAATTTGTGTTTTAAAATTTTTATTGACGTTTTATGCGTTTTTTTTTTTCACATAGGGGAAGCAACTATTCATGTCCTAAAATGATATTTCATTGGTCATGAAATTATACAACTTCCATCCATCCAGGAAACGCATCCTCTAACTAGTTATTAAAATAGTTATTCAAATGGATTAACCATGTACTAGAAGACACAATTACCAAGAAAAGATAAAGTAGTCGATGTATTAAATAAAACATTTCGGTAATTTATCCGTGGGATTTGATACACGCATCACTGAACACTTGCAGCCAAGGGATGCGGTTACGTGTATTGATTTCCTTAATAGAATATAGGTAACGCTTTCCAAGATTAATTTGTTTTTTTTATATCTGTCATTGTTCATACTCCATTTGACACATATTTTTTTATCTTATTTATTGCAATCGTATAAGTCCATATGTTATCTATCTAGCTGCCGAATTTGTATCTATTTTTTATTTGTTACAAATTTTTTAAACTATTTAAAACAGGCATAATGAGGTTCCTAATACAACGAATCATAAATATATACATTGAAACAGTTCTTGTATAATCTCGTAACGCACTGTAATGTAACGAAACTTGCATCTTGATTCACTGAAAATAGCATTTTGAAATTCATTGTCATTTCGGGTATCAATCACCCTTTGTGTGAGATGAAACCCCATTCTTTACATCCGGCTTCCCACTGTGTTTGGTAGACTCAGGAGAAAGCCTGATGTGTTTTACTATAAGAAAACACGCAGACACCCCCCCTCCACCACTGTGTTGATACTCATGACATAACGCAACGTCTTAACGAGTTGAAACTATTTTCAGCTGTGTTGAAACTGTGTTAAAAATTTATAATAATTATTATTAATACATGGTCTTAATTATGAAAAAGGGGCAAGCCACAAAAAAAGGTTTACCTGTCAGTCTCAGGCGAAATGTGGTATACCGTCTTTAAGAGCTGTTTTACACCCTTAATTATGTATCTTCTCTTTTCGTTGTTTTTGTAATGACTCACCCTTCTCAGTAACATGTGTTCTCAAAATATTTTGAAAACAAACGATATGTCCAATAATAAGGTCACGCTAAAGATTTTAAATAACTGCAAAGTGACATTTTTATGATGTCGACCTGAGTACAACGTTGAGCACGAGAGGGAATGCATCAGAGTGGAAAATATGCTTTGGTATATAGTACAGTATAGTAAGATAGCGTTTTAAATCTTTCATTCTAGCGTACAGTATACATTTTTTTAAATTAGAAAATACTGCGTCTCAGTAGCATAACATAAAAAAACAACAGCATGGGATAGGTAGCAACTTCAACCAATAAAACATATGGATGTCCTTTTGTAGTTACATTCCATAAATTTTCTTAACCTTTCCACAAATATGTATTATGTATCCTAGAAATTAGGATAAAATGAAACATTTGATGAAATGTTAGAACTTTTTAATTTGATTAATTTATTACGTACTTAATAAAGGCACAACAGATCAAATATCGTTAGATTCAATGGGAAAAAAAATGTTATCAAAGGCACGCCTTTACGGACAAATCCTCGTCCCACTAAACACGTTCGCCCTTTCAGTTGTGGGAGCATTGTAATGTGACGATTAATGTCACTATTCGTTGGTAAAAGAGTAGCCCAAGAGATGGCGATGGGCGATGACGACTAGATTCCGCCCCTCTAGTCTTTCACTGCTAAATTTGGGACGCTTAGCTTAGATAGCTCTCGTGTAGCTTCGCACGAAATTCTGTCCAAACCAATAGGCACTGAGAATCGAAATAGTGGGTGTACTAAATACATCCCTCATGGTAATAATGTTTCCTCTGAAGTTTTTAATTTGCAGATCGAACTTTCATAAACTAAGAACTATGCAATGTTTCCCTATCTTCAACCAGGTTATCCAAGAAAGTTAAAGAAAAACAACATATAAACTCGTCAACACTTTCAACACTTTTGGCAGTATGTTCACTATTTATAGACTTTCGATTTTTTATTTCAAATTTTCTCAAAACTCGAAAACTTGAAGTTGACAAGCATATCGGAAGAGGTCAGCGTTTACAAGGTTAAGAAATCATTTGTTAAAGAAACGAGTTCCATGAACGTTTAAAGTAATGTTGCCTTGAGAGACGACGTATACAGGTATATGATTTATATAAGCTTATATATGAAAACAAACAATATTACAATTAGAGCAAAAAAATCCAGAATTGTTCTTCCATCACCAGTCCTTGTCGTCATCCTTCAAGTCATGATGGATAATATACAAATTCAAGTTTGTATATTAATTTATCTAAACATTTTGTGCTAAATACTCTAAGAATAGCCTTGTTTGAGAATTGCTTCAAACCAAACTTATGGTTTGGCTTGTTTTGAATTTCGCTCAAAGCTACACGAGGGCTATCTGCACTAGCCGTCCTTAATTTAGCAGTGTAAGACTAGAGGGACGGCAGCTAGTCGTCACCATCCACCGCCAACTATTGGGCTACTCTTTTACCAACGAATAGTGTGATTTACTGTCACATTATAACACCCTCACGGTTGAAGGTGGGAGCATGTTTGGTACGACCGGGATTCGAACCCGCGACCCTCAGATTACGAGTCGAGTGTTGTAACCACCTGGCCGTGCCGGTGCTTCTAGATTGGACTTATATCTATAGAATTAAGCTTCGAACTACAGGTATTCTTGAGCCACAGGAAGTTTACAAAAGTTTTTACCATAAAAGGTTCTTTATTGTGTAGAAATAAAGATGAAAAAGCTGTAACACAAACGTTCATTAATACGCTTGTACATTAGAGAGTAAATTTATAGAGCAAAGCTCTGTAGCCATTGTAAATGGTCTGTAACACTCTAAAATTGTTAACTGAATAGCATTCCCAATTTTTCTCTTCGCAATAATTGGATTTGTTCCGTAGTTACCAAATGTGCTTTTGAAAAGTAAAAATGTTAAATAATTTACTCTGACCACAACAACTCGGCATCTTTGTGGACATTTCTAGCGATGTGTAAAGTTGGTTGAACTTAGGTAATAATGTTCTAGGATATGAACATTTAAATGCGTCAATGAATAACTTTGTTTACAGACACATGGATAAGCAAACATTTTATATAATAATCTGTGTTCTTGTGCACAGACCATTTATTTACAAACACGTTTTCTTCATGCTTCTAACCAGGCATACATTGTTTGACAAAATTAACGTTACGCATGATTCATGATGATTGTGTAAGGGGAAAATCTTAGATCTACACAGGAGATTATAAAAACCTTTATCGAAATACGCACAATCCTATATTAATTGAGATTCTACTTTTGTATAGGTACGGTATGGCCAGGTGGGTTAAGGCGTTCGACTCGTAATCCGAGGGTCGAGGGTTCGAATCCCCGTCACATCAAACATGCTCTTTCTTTCAGCCGTGGGGGTGTTATAATGTACGGTCAATTCTGCTATTCGTTGGTAAAAGAGTAGCCCAAGAGTTGGCGGTGGGTGGTGATGACTAGCTGCCTTCCCTGTAGCCTTACACTACTAAATTAGGGACGGCTAGCTCAGATATCTCTCGCGTAGTTTTGCGCGAAAATGAAAAACAAACGTACTGGGCTAAACGAATATTTTCGTGTGAAGTGTACGTGTAAAAGTTATTACAATGTGTCATAAAAGTTTGAGGTAAAAGATATGAAAGTCTGAACTCATAATTGTACTTTTATTTTATTCTATTTTTCGCATATTGAAGTAAAGAACCTCACCTCACTGTGAAGTTATTTCTAGTCTTTGTATTGTACTCAGTCCATTAATGGAAACATTTAATTATTCTGTTCTTCATAGGGTTTTACATTGAAATATGGATTTTCTGCACTCAAATATTTTTGAGCTGTAATCATACACGTTTTGATTTAGAGGTACATACCTGCCGTATGTACACTTATTTTTCCTCCGAAATAATCATGTATAATGCCACGTTTTGTAGCGCGCAATATACTTTAACAGAAAAAAACAACCGGAATTTAATGTTACCTTTAATTTATGTAAGAGTCAAATCTTATAAGTGAAGAATTTCTATTCTATTATTACAAAAACAATGTTATCTCTATGGCTTTAAAACTGTTTGTTTTGAGTCGTTTTAGTTTAAGTCTATTATGGGACAATTAAAGCCTGCAATGCAACGTAACCACGTTAAAAGGGTGTTAAAAGTTGTGTTAAATCCGACATTAAGCACAGGCGCGACCTATTTCTAAAGTAAATTCCAATTGTGCTTCGGCGTTGGCTCAACGCACTCAACGAATTTTGAGCGTTGAGGTTAAAAACTGCAATACGATACTTGTAACACGTTACTTACAGCTCATTGTAAATGTGTATACAGCAACATTTTTCTTTTGAAACGAAATCCTTGTAGAAATACGATATTTAGATAGAAACAAATCGTTTCCAACGACTGCTTCTCGTTAGTCTTTGTCTAATAAAAACACCTTAGGTGTTAAAAAGAAAAAGTGTGCACCCCAGAAAAAAAAGAGTTATCTTGCTTACTTGGTCGGCACTAGGTTTTGGTCGTTGAGGACCTTGGAAGATCGTGCACCATTTAAATATAAATATATCCTTTCCAGCGATTGCTCCTCATTAGGCTCAGTCTAATCAAAAACACCTCACTTGGTGGGCACGGGGTGTTGGCCATTGAGGACCTGGAAGGGTCAGGTATACTTTCTACCTCTTCTTCCCCTCCTGAACTATTAATTCGAAAAACTGTTAAATGCTGTTGATAATACTCACGATACACACAGGCACTGATTTGTCTTGGCCTTATCAGGGCCGTGTCCTTGAATATAATTCTAGCGCTTGTGTAATGACGAGGGAATGATACAGTATCTTTATCTCTTTCTCCATTTGGATACTGCGGGCGAAATGAATGTCTTTCAGCATTATGATCACCTTCTTTCGGTAAATTGCACACAGGTTAGTGTTTTCGAAGAGACCCACCATGTATTCTAAATTATAAATTCCGCGCGAGAACTAAAGGAATGAATTGAAAATTGTTGGTCAAACTGGAAGCTAAACTTGTGGCATTGATAAGAATTCTAGAGCAAATATTCATCCATTAATCAGCCAGAATGTGTTTTTGTTCCACTTGGAGCGTGATTGTGAGGAAAACAATGTGGTGTGTCTAACCAATGAATGAATATTTGCTGCAAACTTATTGTCAGTGCTACAAGTGTAACTACCAGTTTGGCCCCCAATTTTGATTTCATTCCTTTAAGTCGCGCGCTCAATTCTTTTTTGGTCACACCTTTATTTATACCTGAGGTGTTTTGATTAAATCTAATGACTTTTTTGTCAATACTCACCGATAAACCACATGAAATAAAAAAGTGGCACTCGGCAGTAACCAAAATTAGTTTTAGGAACGCAACCAGCTTATTCAGAACAGTCCTATACTTTACAGAACTGACCAGATTCTTTGAAATATATGGCAGTAGTTTCCTACTTTAAAATGGCGTAATTGATATCTTACTTTATAATAACGCCATGGTATATGGATTAACAGTTTTTTTGTCATCATCTGCATGGTTTCAGTACAGCCGTATTCAGCATCATTATTTACGCTAATCGCTTAATCTAATATCATGTGACACGAAATGTTTTTTAATTTAGGATAATTTCATAAAATTTAGCGAATTTGAGTTTAAAAGTTGACAATAAATAATGAATAACAACTATCGCCCCTCGGTGTGGATTTCTGTACGTGGTGAGGGGACCTCCCAGGAAACTGTTTTTGCAACTTTCTCAAGAATATGAACATCCACCTCCATGTTTGTCGTGCGTGGCGACCCGTCAAGGGGAGAAAAGGATTCTGGTAGTTGAGAGGCTTAGCCCCCAACATCCCACTTTGGCCTTGAATTATTGTAGACAGGTGGCCTTGAGGTGACTCATCAGGCCAATTGGTTGGGGTAGGGTAAACCGAGTACCAGTGTTGGGCATTATCAGTGGGTGTTGTGGACATTATGTGTGGTGTGTGGGTATAGTGCTCATGAAATCCTGGCCTAGCATGGCCAGGTGCATTAAGGCGTTTGACTCGTAATCTGAGGATCGCGGTTTCGAATCCCCGTCCCACCAAGTATGCTCACCCTTTTAGTCGCGAGGGCGTTATAAATGTGACGGTTAATCCCACTATTCGTTGGTAAAAGAGTAGCCCAAGAGTTGGCGGTGGGTGGTGATGACTAGCTGCCTTCCCTCTGCTATTCTTCTGGTTGTGTTTAACTGGATCCGACAGGAGAATGTTTTCGGTAATGCTCGGCACCAAGCTATTGTCCTCCCTTTCTCTAAGCCTGTGAAGGATTTCAAGTTTTATCTAACTATCGTCAAATTTCTTTAACTAGTTGTCTTTGTAAGGTCTTATGATAAAAAACAACAACTCCTGTTTCCCATCTAGTGTGGGTTTTGTCGACAGTACTTCACAGTGGACAACCTGAATCGACTTGAAAGGTCGATTAGGAAAGCCTCCCTCAAGAGGGAACATTTTGCTCACAACATAATATAGAGGATCAGCATTTTGCAGGACTTCCATTCTTATGAGGTTCATAGCCATGTCCCCATTTTTATTTGGAACGTTTTACTTGACAGGCGATTCGAAGTCAGTGTGGGTTTAACACATTCCCATTCTTCTCCACAGGAACGTAGAGTCCTTCAGGACTGTGTCTTGAGTGTCACACTTTTCAATATCACTACAAAAGTTCCTCTTTATGTTTCAAATAGGCCCTATGTCGACGACTTCCACGTCTTGTGTCGGTCATCGGACATAAGGTTTACTGAGTGGCAGCTTCAGACTGCCCTCAATCACTTGTTACAGTTCACCACAGCAAATGGTTGTTACCTCTTCTTTCTCCAAAACCGTTTGCATGAACTTTTGTCACCAACGGGATGTACACCCTGATCTCGAGCTTCGTCTCGGTGATGTTGATTTTCTCGTGGTCCTTGAAGAAAATTTGTTAAGCCTTATATTTGACTGTCATTCTTCACATCAAGCAGCTATGTGTCAATGTACGAGGAAACTTAACATTCTCTGTGCCCTCTCTTCTCAACTTAGGGAGTGAATTGATATTCTATGCTCAGAATCTATCGTATCCACATTCGCTTCAAACTGGACTATGGGTCTCTGTTCTATATTTCTGCCAGAACCTTGGCTTTGAAGATGCTGGACGCCATACACCGACTGGGGCTTTAGCTCTGCACGAGGGTTTTCTGCACTCCTCCAGTCCAGAGTTTTTACACTGACTCCACAAATCTCCAATTCACCTCTGCCGTTTGCAACTTTCTTTGTAATATAATTTACACTGACTCTCTTAGCTCTCTTCTGACCCTGGAATCACTTAATGTTAGTTATCACCATGCTTTCACCAATTTTCAACAATGTCTGACCCGTTTGTCTCTATGTTCTATTCGTATCCAGTTTTTCTGGACACGTGGTCATATCAGTATTCGCGGGAAAAAGCTCGCCGGTACTGTGGTTAAGTCCCTCTGCTCAAGTGTTGTCACAGCTGTGCCAATTCTCTATATAGACCACGGTCCTGTATTGAAGGCTCGGCTTCGTGTCATTTAACAGTCCATTTGATGTAAGTAACATCGTAACAAACTTGTCCAGATCAAACCTTCTGCTGCACATTAGCCATCTTGTTTCCGTAAGGATCGGAAAAAGGAAGTTCTTCTAGCTAGGCTACGTATTGGTCATAGTTTTTTAACTAATCGTTTTCTTTTATCTGGAACTGATGCACCAATATGTAGTCTTTGTGAAACTTAAGTCACAACAACTCCTTTTTACTGTTGTGCCATCTATACGACATCAAGTGACATTACCATTTTAGACATATCTCTTCTTCAGGTTTACCTCTGACGTTAGACTATCATTGATGATGGTGACACTGTCTAAGACTATTGTGTTTTTGACCTTTTACAAGCCACTGGCCTTTTTAATTCTTTTTAAATTTTTTAACCGAATATTGACTATCGTTTTGTTTTAACTCGGTTAATTTTTGCATTTTATGACAATTTTATTTTACAATTTTTTCTACCTGTTGTTCGGCGCAGATAGCCTAGTTGCTTTGCGCCAATAAATGCCAAACAACCAACCTATGGACGTTTATTCGCATGATTCTTTTGAAAATTTATGCTAGAAACTACTAATCTTGTTTGCTTGGACTTATCAATACTTATTTTTTTATGCGTCTTTCGCCCTACAGCTTTAAATCAGCCGTCCTTAATCCGGATGGCAAATACTAAAAGCAGTACACTTTTACTCTTAGTTGACACTGCAGTGAGCCCCCCAGTGACTCAGCAGTATGTCTGCGGACTTACAACGCTAAGCACAGATAGCCCATTGTATAGCTTTGTGCGTAATTCAAAACAAGAACACTGCAGTAAACATCTTAGACGGTTACTTCGCGTGAATTTTCGCACAGGCATGTGCAAACATTTTGATCACATTTATGGGTTTTTGTTGAATAACCTTCCATACTTTACTAAGGTTTAATCTACCCAATTGTAAGTTGTAAAAGTCAATCACTGAAACAAATTAGAAGATAAAGAGAAAAAAACACATAAAAGTTAAGTATGTTTTTTTCTTCTTCTGTAAAACAAAGTTTCCGTACTTTCAATGTGAACAAAATACAAGAGGGAGTCTTCAATAGCCACAGCACTTGCAATTCCACTTAGGTAGAATTAGAGTAAATTAATCTATGGTTTGTGCGCCAGCAATACCAAGCGTGCAACGAGCGTATACCCAATTTGATTTTCAATATTCATCAGGATGTGTACCAGCTTACCATCAAATTGAAATTCATTTATTCAGAATTAGAGTAAATTAATCTATCAGACTTTAGGTTTTGATTTTTTTTTTTTTTTTTAATTTCGCAAAAAGCTACTCGAGGGCTATCTGCGCTAGCCGTCCCTAATTTAGCAGTGTAAGACTAGAGAGAAGGCAGCTAGTCATCACCACCCACCACCAACTCTTGGGCTACTCTTTTACCAACGAATAGTAGGATTGAACGTCACATTATAACGCCCCCACGGATGAAAGGGCGAGCATGTTTGATGCGACCAGGATTCGAACTCGCAACCCTAGGATCAGGAGTTACGGTCAATCCCACTATTCGTTGGTAAAAGAGTAGCCCAAGAATTGGCGGTGGGTAGTGACGACTAGCTGCCTTCCCTCTAGTCTGTAACTGCTAAATTAGGGACAGTATGTGCAGATAGCTCTCGTGTAGTTTTGTACGATTTCAAAAACAAATAAAACAAATATAGAGGATTAAACATGGCGGCTGGAAGTCAGTGTATCAACTCCTCTTGTATAGATGGCTCTTACAAATGACTGACGAACGAATTTCAGCAAATAGCTTTATTTTCATATACTTTTCACTATGATCTTTTTCGTTTCTCAGTTTCTTTGCTAAGTTATAACTTGTACAAGTATTAAATGTTCTCATAAATTGTATCTTTAAATTGTTTATAATATCAAAGCCATTTGCCTGGGCATTTTGTAGCTGGAAATGTATATTTTGAGCAATAAAACCCAAAATCGAATAGCAGAAGTTACATTTTTATATGCCCTTTTCAATTTTTTTTTATCCTGTTGGCTAACTTTCACAAAATTCCAGTAATGTGGTTGAATATGCCTACTAACACCTTCTAAAGTGTACTACCACTTTAAGCTATTTAAAGTCTCACAGAACTCCTCCGTATATAGAAAACTGTGTTGTAGTTTAGCCATAATACTCGAACGCGTTAAAAAGCGTTTTATTTCACAGACTGTCCAAGAATGACATTAGTGTTAAGAACTCTCATTAAGAAGTTAACGCGCAGGAACACGCGTATAAAAGTTGTTATGGTTTTAAAACGAGACCCAAAACTCGAGGGCTTTAGAATAGTACACTATTTTTCTTCGGGAGAGTAAAGGGAATTCGTCTAAAGCGCTTGAATATCGGGCCTCATTTAAAAACCATAACGTTCCGAACATTTCATTATTGTAACATATTCGTTCTTTATTGTAATAAACCTATTTTCGTCACTATTATGATCCCGTATGAGCAGTGGAGTTTAATTGACTTGGTACAGTTAGTAATTCGTGGTGTGTTCATACTTACAAACTGGAAGTACCAGTTATTTGAATCGGTAAACTTCTCACAAACAGATAGTAATACAGATACGAACAACCTTATTAGATAAATTATTAGTTGAGACATACAAATGAAGAAAGTTATCAAATATATTAAATATATTGTAGAGAAGCGTACAATATTTTGTTTATTTTTTGAATTTGTTACTAGTTCGTTTGACCAAATAACACACAAATACCACTTTTCGTCAATATCTGTGTTTAGTGGGGGATAAATCTTAAGTGCTTTAGCTGCTTAGTAAGTGTTTAGATACAAACGATCTTAAGTGCTTTAGCTGCTTAGTAAGTGTTTAGATACAAACGATCGTAAGTGCTTTAGTTGCTTAGTAAGTGTTTAGATACAAACGATCGTAAGTGCTTTAGCTGCTTAGCAAGTGTTTAGATACAAACGAACGTCTTTCTTTTTGTGTGAAATACATAATATGCAGGCGCGGCATGGCCAAGTGGTTAAGGTAATCGACTCGTAATCTGAGGGTCCCACGTTCGAATTCCCGTAGCACAAACATGCTCGCCCTTTCAGCCGTGGGAGGCCTTATAATGTAACGGTCAATCCCACTATAAGTTGGTAAAAGAGTAGCCCAAGAATTGGCGGTGGGTAGTGATGACTAACTTCCTTTCCTCTAGTCTTACTGTGCTAAATTAGGAACGGCTAGCGCAGATAGCCCTCGAGTAGCTTTGCGCGAAATTCAAAAACAAACAAACAGGCTTAATTAATAATAACTGAACGAGTTTTCAAAGTAAGCTTAGAAATACTCATGTATTTTACTAATATTAAAATATACTTCCTGAATTATGTTAAAATAAGTATTTAAGAAATATGTCAATATTTTGTATCAAGTTATACGCAATTCCGGTGAAAATAATCACCCGCCCCACTGATTTTCCTTTCCTTTTCATATCTCGAAACTACATGAAACGGTAGTAATTATAATAGACGAATAATTGTTACGAACATTATGATAAAACTACTGCAAGGTTGAAGGTTCAGAAGCAAAGTTAAAATTATATACAGTTAGTACTTGTTGTACAAATATAGTAAACAAACTTGCCAGTTTCTCTCGTCCTTTCATAGCGCCAAAACAGGTTAACCACGTTTTTTTTTTCAATTTTTAATGTACGGATTTGATATATATATATATATATATAAAGCTGATATTGTTTATTACGTATTGTAGCCAAAGGTTTTACTGTAAGTACGTGCCTGCTACCTTGGACCGAAAACCAACTTTTTTAGTGGCTGATGAAAACGATTTTGTTGCGTTGTTCAGTATTTCACGAATAGCTTTTCACCAAATTCCTCCACTTTGTTGCGTTGTTCAGTATTTCACAAATAGCTTTTCACCAAATTCCTCCACTTTGTTGCGTTGTTCAATATTTCACGAATAGCTTTTCACCAAATTCCTCCACTTTGTTGTGTTGTTCAATATTTCACAAATAGCTTTTCACCAAATTCCTCCACTTTGTTGTGTTGTTCAATATTTCACAAATAGCTTTTCACCAAATTCCTCCACTTTGTTGTGTTGTTCAATATTTCACAAATAGCTTTTGACTAAATTCCTCCACTTTGTTGCATTGTTCAATATTTCAGGAATAGCTTTTGACCAAATTCCTCCACTTTGTTGTGTTGTTCAGTATTTCACGAATAGCTTTTCACCAAATTCCTCCACTTTGTTGTGTTGTTCAATATTTCACAAATAGCTTTTGACCAAATTCCTCCACTTTGTTGTGTTGTTCAGTATTTCAGGAATAGCTTTTGACCAAATTCCTCCACTTTGTTGCGTTGTTCAGTATTTCACGAATAGCTTTTCACCAAATTCCTCCACTTTGTTGCGTTGTTCAATATTTCAGGAATAGCTTTTGACCAAATTCCTCCACTTTGTTGCGTTGTTCAGTATTTCACGAATAGCTTTTCACCAAATTCCTCCACTTTGTTGCGTTGTTTAGTATTTCACAAATAGTTTTTCACCAAATTCCTCCACTTTGTTGCGTTGTTCAATATTTCACGAATAGCTTTTGACCAAATTCCTCCACTTTGTTGCGTTGTTCAATATTTCACGAATAGCTTTTGACCAAATTCCTCCACTTTGTTGCATTGTTCAATATTTCAGGAATAGCTTTTGACCAAATTCCTCCACTTTGTTGTGTTGTTCAGTATTTCACGAATAGCTTTTCACCAAATTCCTCCACTTTGTTGCGTTGTTCAGTATTTCACAAATAGCTTTTCACCAAATTCCTCCACTTTGTTGCGTTGTTTAGTATTTCACAAATAGTTTTTCACCAAATTCCTCCACTTTGTTGCGTTGTTCAATATTTCACGAATAGCTTTTGACCAAATTCCTCCACTTTGTTGCATTGTTCAATATTTCAGGAATAGCTTTTGACCAAATTCCTTCACTTTGTTGTGTTGTTCAGTATTTCACGAATAGCTTTTCACCAAATTCCTCCACTTTGTTGCGTTGTTCAGTATTTCACAAATAGCTTTCACCAAATTCCTCCACTTTGTTGCGTTGTTCAATATTTCACGAATAGCTTTTGACCAAATTCTTCTACTTTGTTGTGTTGTTCAGTATTTCACGAATAGCTTTTCACCAAATTCCTCCACTTTGTTGCGTTGTTCAATATTTCACGAATAGCTTTTGACCAAATTCCTCTACTTTGTTGTGTTGTTCAGTATTTCACGAATAGCTTTTGACCAAATTCCTCCACTTTGTTGCATTGTTCAGTATTTCACGAATAGCTTTTGACCAAATTCCTCTACTTTGTTGTGTTGTTCAGTATTTCACGAATAGCTTTTCACCAAATTCCTCCACTTTGTTGCATTGTTCAGTATTTCACGAATAGCTTTTGACCAAATTCCTCTACTTTGTTGTGTTGTTCAGTATTTCACGAATAGCTTTTCACCAAATTCCTCCACTTTGTTGCGTTGTTCAATATTTCACGAATAGCTTTTGACCAAATTCCTCTACTTTGTTGTGTTGTTCAGTATTTCACGAATAGCTTTTCACCAAATTCCTCCACTTTGTTGCGTTGTTCAATATTTCACGAATAGCTTTTGACCAAATTCCTCCACTTTGTTGCGTTGTTCAGTATTTCACGAATAGCTTTTCACCAAATTCCTCCACTTACCATAACACTGAAAATTTTTACATAAAAAACCTTTCGAATGAATAATGCATTATACAAAAGAAACATGTCTCAAGTGAAATGAGACTGAAGTTTTTGTTTCCAGGCTATCCAACGCTTCTTACATTTTTTTTATTTGTTTTGCTTTTATGCGCGTCATAAAAATTATAACACTGTCAAGTATTTTATCACTGCAACTTCTTTAAAACTGAAAACCAAATAATGACGAAGAATAATGCATTATTCTAATAAGATAATTTACATCAGTAAGAAAAATAGGTTTTGGAAAGTTGTTGTTTTCTTATAACAAATGCACATCGGGCTATCTGCTCAGCCTACCGAGGAGAATCGAACCCCTGATTTTAGCGTTGTAAATTCGTAGACGTATCGCTGTACTAGCGAGGGTTTGGAAAGAGAAATTATTTGGAACGTTGGATCTCCATTTTCAACTGGGGTATATTGGCTCATAGAACGGCTCTGACGTTTCTCAGTTACATTGTTTTAGCTCACAGCTGTGGCGGATCTAGAACAATACATCTCGTCCATGATCACTGGCTCTCGCTTTAAAACAAACTAACTTTTAATGTTGCATTGCTATTCATAAATAAAGAGTTTTGGGAAAAAATTAGTGTTATTTTGATAAAGTATAAGATGCATACTTTGTGAAAAATTATAAGATTTGAAATCAGTAATCGAATGAAGTCGACCATCAAAATGTCTCTAATTTTTATAAATATTCAAGAGGTTTTTTTGAACGATGTTTCAAAGGATTTAAGTTTTTATTTACACGAATTGAATTATCACATTTTTTATTTTGTGTTCAGACAAAATTGTTTTTTTTTTTGTATAACTATGTCTTCTGTATTTTCCAATCATTTTTTTGAAAATTTTTATTCGTTTGTACGTGTTTGACAATTGTTTTATTGAAATAGAACCATTTCTTTCTAATGAGACACAAGTTTTATGCAACAAAGTGTCGACTTTTCTGCAACAACGCGTAATTTCTCCTTTGTAAAAGACAAGCTATAATTACCAAATTACCTACCTAATTAGATTCTCACTTGAAAACAAGCACTCTTTTGAAGTAATTTTTTCAAACATAATTAAGTTCTCACTTTGAAACAAACAAACCTAAAATTACGAACAAACTTTTAATGTATTAAAAAGTAACAACAAAATAAAAAGGTAGACAATATAAAAATATCTTTTGTCTAAAACCTGGTGAGATGTCCGTATCCCAGCTCTGTCATGTCTTGACCGATTTCAGCTCTAATTTAATTTTGGACTTAGGAGGTCAAACCTTTTCGATTTACGTATTCGACCACACATGAGGTCTAATAGATTAACTGACTCTAATCCTTCCTAAAAGAAGGCCCAGCATGGCCAGGTGGGTTAAGGCGTTCGACTCGTAATCCGAAGGCTGCGGGTTCAAAATTGCTCGCCCTTTCAGCCGTGGAGGCGTTATAATGTTACTATCAATCCCACTATTTGTTGGTAAAAGAATAGCCCAAGAGTTGGCGGTGGGTGGTGATGACTAGCTGCCTTTCCTCTAGCCTTACACTGCTAAATTAGGGACTGCTAGCACAGATTGTCCTTGAATAGCTTTGCGCGAAATTCAAACAAAAACAAACAGTCCTAAAATAATTTCAAGTTCCGAAGCTATTGAAGATTGTTTTTATTCTTCTTTACATTGTGGACTCAGCAGATAGTTTAATGTGGCTTTGTTATAAACACACACACTCTTTTCGTTGAGCGTACTAAACACTTAGCGTTCACTGATATGTGAAAATAATCGTGTTAACACAGACATGGGATGATGTGTTAAAATTATAGTGTTCACACAGATATGCGATGATGTGTTAAATGATCGGGTCCACACAAATATGCGGTGATGTGTTTAAATGATCGTTTTAACACAAACATTACAACTTTTGGTCTGATTAAATTTTGATAGTTTTGTGGACCAAAACACGTAATACATCTTTATTATTGTTTGAATTGTGTCATGAAGAAGTCTGAAGGTTTACTGAATGCGTTACTTTTCTTTGTCAGTTTTGTATTGTATTAAAGTATCTTTGATATGTTAATCTGAATATTTTCATTACAAAAAGTGTCTTATATAAATCAAATGAACTCCGGAAACATCAGTTTGAGACTATATGGTGTTCCACAAGTGTCTTAGAAAACAAAGAGGGCGCACCTGAAGCCTTTTAATTCATATCACATCTATCTGGTCACAGGTTTCTGAGATATAAACATTCTTGGCTGTTTCACGTGTTTCTGCTGCCAAGAAACCCTTAGGGCACCTGTGTTGTTGAGTTATTTGTGAAAACACGTCGTAACTTCGTTAACCTGGGATGGGCTTACTTTGGACAACGTTAGAAGCTTCCAAACATCTTCACACTTCAAACAGCGTGTGATGTAGCTTTTCACGATTGAAAAAAGGAACAACAATTGCACATGTTCTTTAAAAAACAAACAAACATTCATTTGTAAGCAGTGGTATGCAACAACATTAACATATTATAACCGTAAAAGAAGTCACGTTGGTCGTTAAGTCATCTGTGTCATGAAGCTCATGACAAACTGGATTTGTTTTTTATTACGTTGTGATTCGATAATGCCTACATTCCAGACAGTTATCTGTTTATTATTATATATACTGGAATCATTTAAATAACTGCAACTTAAGCCTTGTTATTATCTAAGCTCAGTGATACGCAGTAGTTTTTGCTCTTTAAAAATTTGTGTTTGTCCTACCTTCTCGTCATTTAGATTATGATATCTTCTGACAAAATTTTTAAATAGTGAATCCATTACCTCAATAACATGTTCGAAAATTGATTTGACATGAATTTTGCACAAAGTTACACGAGAGCTATCTGTACTAGCCGTCCCTAATTTTGAAGTGTAAGACTAGAGGGAAGGCAGCTGGTTATTACCATCCACCGCCAACTCTCGGGCTACTCTTTTACCAACGAATAGTGGGATTGACCGTCACATTATAACGCCCCCACGGTTGAAAGGGCGAGCATGTTTGGTGGGACCGGGATTCGAACCCGAAATCCTCGGATTACAAGTCGAATGCCTTAATCACCTGCCAATAAAGGCCTCGAAAAGTGCAAAAGAAGACGGTAGAACATGTTAGTGAATTGTAAGATACGACTTGTGTGTTTTTCCTGTTTTATTTTACTTTATTATGGTTTATCTCAACTTGGACGTGTGAATGTTTCGCTGAACTCACATAAAGAATTTCGTACGCATGTCCCGAAATGAAATATTTTACTAAGATGAACCTGGGATCGTGTAGAACAGTGCTGATTATATAGGATTGGTGTGGGAAGCTGATTATTCCAAGTTTAACCCGGCCAGAGTATGGTAATCGTGTTTGTTGTGAAGCACTTTAGCATATAAAAATAAAATATAATATTTTGGTCAGTTGTTAGTTATATCTTAAATATTGCAGAGAATTTATAAAGGTCTTAAAATAATACCACAATGATAAAATGTTCGTTAGAAATCGACCGTCCAGAATTAATAGACAAATCCAGGCTAATTCTGATATGGTAGATATAAATATCTTGTTCCTTCTCCAGAACACACGGATACAAGTATACTCGCTCCTAAACGTGAAGCCCACCAGTGGCTTAGCGGTATGAATTACAACGCTAAAAACCGGGTTTTGATACCCGTGGTAGGTAGAGCACAAAGCCCCCGGCTAGTACAGCGGTATGTCTCCGGATTTACAACGCTAAAAGCGGGTGTTCGATTCCCCTAGGTGGGCTCAGTAGATAGCCCATGTGGCTTTGCTATAAGAAAACACACAAAACACACACACACTCCAAAACGTGGCTGAAGTTCCCTGCAGTGGTGTATTCGAACAAACTAACCTTTTTTCTTTCCTCGTTATGTTGATATTGTGCAAAAGCGCAGAGAAAAAAAAAACAGTTTACCTAAACGAAAAACGACACTAAATTATAGAGGGAGGGGAATTATCTTTGAAACTTTTGAATTAAATGCTAAAATAATTCGTTTTGTTGGGTCGAAGTTCAAATTGAACAACGAGTGTGATCTTGAAATGGTTACATAGATAAAAATAATTAAGATTTTTGTTGTTGTTTTTTTAAATTTCGTGCATAGCTACTCGAGGGCTATCTGCGTTAGCCGTCCCTAATTTAGCAGTGTAAGACTAGAGGGAAGGCAACTAGTCATCACCACCCACCGCCAACTCTTGGGCTACTCTTTTACCAACGAATAGTGGGATTGACCGTCACATTATAACGCCTCCACGGCTGAAAGGGTGAGTATGTTTGATGCAACCGGGATTTGAACCCACAACCCTCGGATTACGAGTCAAAAGCCTTAACCCACCTGGCCATACCGGGCCACTAATTAAGATAACGAATTTTTCAGTAGAAGATATAATTATCTATCTAATATAAGATACCATTTTTATTTCATTCCCATATTTTAGTGATTTTAAACACAAGTTTTTAAACTACTACGCAAGCCTTAAAAGACAGAGAATAAGAAACTAATCCAAAGTATATAGTTCACAATGCTAAAAAGCTGGCTTCAGTAGTTGTGATGGGCAAAGTAGAGATAGCCCATTGCGTAGATTTGCGCTTAACAACAAGGTATACAACCACAAAGAAATTTTGGCAGCTCACACTGCACGTAAAGATGTGATGGCATCATGTAGTAGCGAAATTATTGGAAAAGTGTATTTTCCAAGACGCACCACGTAAAGATAGAAAAGCAACAAAAATACGCAACTTGACAATCACAGACGTTTACTCTGAATGAATTTGAAGGTCGTAATTTTGAAACTTAGAGTACACACGTGGAGAATTTCAACACACGCAGAGTTCGCTGCTCAAACCACGAGTGACATTATGCATTCGATCATTTTCATGTGTCTGATAAACACGTAGTTATTAAAGATGAAAATATTGAAACTTTCGATTGGGTAATATTCAACCAACTTGAGAGCGCTCACAGGAGATAGTTTCAGTGAGAATAAGGCCCAGCATGGCCAAGCGTGTTAAGGCGTGCGACTCGTAATCTGAGGGTCGTGGGTTCGCATCCCGGTCGCGCCAAACATGCTCGCCCTTTCAGCCGTGGGGGCGTTATAATGTCCGATCAATCCCACTATTTGTTGGTAAAAGAGTAGCCCAAGAGTTGACGGTGGGTGGTGATGACTAGCTGCCTTCCCTCTAGTCTTACACTGCTAAATTAGGAACGGCTAGCACAGATAGCCCTCGAGTAGCTTTGTGTGAAATTCCTAAACAAACAAACAAACAAACAGTGAGAATAGCGCCTAGTGTTTAGGAATTTGAAATGAAAAGAAATCTGCCCTTTACTAAACTCTAAGAAGTTACGCCTACAAATGTTTCGTATTTCAAGGTACTCGATTGGTGTCAAGCCCGTGATTATGATTTAATTAGTATTCATAACCGTGCGCAAATATAAGTAAACGTGATGAGGTTCGGGCTGTATTTCAGGGAAAGAATCTCGGGAAGCGCTTTGATTTTGAGCATTTTTGAAGACAAAATGGCCTCTTTTGCAACATAATGATCCCTCTCGTAACCTACTTTCTTGATTTGTTTTCTCTTAAAGATGGAATGCGAATATTGTGTTATTATAGACCTAGCAGAATAAAAATAAGATATAACTATACAGTAAAAGATTGAACATACTTATACAAGAATAGCAGAAATTATGAAGTTCATTAACATATATTCCACCATATGTATCACGTGTAGTGAGACTGCTTTTATTCGTGTGAGAACGACATGAGAGTTTCTTTTTCATTAGACGTTGACACTTGCTTCTTAGATGAAGTTTTCACCTTTTGTCCATTTCGGGCACGATAGGTTGATCGTAGTTTGACATGCTGTGACGTAGCTAGTTGATTGTTCAGCTTAAGTTACAAATTAGGAGTACTTCCTTTTCTAACTGACGTCCTTCCATCTTTCTTCACTGATTCTATTGTTCTGAAGTGTTCACTGTTTGGTTTTTCGCCACAGTCTTCACTTAGGTGGTTGTAAATTCTAGAGTTATTGAAAGGGCTGTTATGCGCATGCTCCTTGATTCTGGTAGCCTTCTCGCAGTAATCGACAAAAGTGTTTTTGAATATGTCAATAAGGTTTATAGCCCCAACATGCCTGGCCTCAACTTTCTTAAATGTCCTGTCACCTTGATGTTACCTTTCACTGGTTTCCATAGCATCAGGTTAAAAAATAAAGTAAAAAAAAATATCTTGCACCCAACTTATCTCCAAGTCAGTAATCTTCAAACCGGATAAACGGGTACACAATTTTTATATCTATAAAGAGAAAGCGCCTACTTTAAAAAACACAAACAAAAAAAACCGCTGGTAGTGTACAAATGTTCTTGTCCTTGCTGCAAGCAAGCTTATATTGGATCAACAACTCGAATCTCACGTATAAAAATGAAGGGAGTGCTCACAGCATTCCCTTCAATGACTGGAACTTACAACCACTTAATCACAGACTGTAGCGAAAAACTTCCCAGTGAACACTTTAGAATAAGAGTTACAGAGAAGTAAGATGAATGGACGCCAAGAAAAGAGAAAACACCATTAATTTGTAACCTGTAAGAATGACATATCGCTACTCGGACAACAGCTGAAATAAGGAATTTACAGTGACTTTTTATGATACGTTTGAAGTGAAACAGTGAGATGAACACCAAGTTTACGAGTCATCCTGAAATCTGAGGGTGTTTACATGACTGTTTAATAAGCAAAATACGAAGTTACAACATAATAAAGCACAGTACGAATGCATAATTTGAGTTATTACCCATCTGTTTAAACATAATCGGTGTTCTTTAGTTAGTGTTTTGTTTTAATGAAGCAAGCCAGAAGAGAGACAAGCTGGTTCAGTGAAATATGCAGGTTTTACATTTTATATCTTATAGTTTTACGAGGTCGGACACTCGATATACCAATATTTTTAATGCGACTTTATTAAAGGACGTGTTTTATCTGAAGCCCATGAATAAGTATACTAACGGGCCGGCATGGCCAGGTGGTTAGGGGCGCTTTAATCCTAATTTGAGGGTCGCAGGTTCGAGTCCCCGTGACGCCAAACATGCTCGCCCTTTTAAAAAGCCGTAGGGGCGTTATAACGTGACGATTAATATCACTATTCGCTGCTAAGAAAGTAACCCAAGAGCTGGCGGTTGGTTGTTGATGACTAGCTGCCTTCTCTCTAGTCTTCCACTGCTAAATTCGAGATAGCTGGCGCAGATAGCCCTCGTGTAGGTTTGTACAAAATTCAAAGCAAACGAATACTAAAATTCCCTGGTGTCAGACTGACAGCTCTAAAATAGTAATCTATCCAGACTGGCTAATTCCAGTCGTAATAATGTTGTAAATAGGCTGTCTCTCAAATAACATAAAAATTTGCTGTATTTTGCCACATCACAAACAATTCGTGTTTGCCTATAATTATTCGTCTCATCAGCATGTACAAAATTTATGTCTGTGATCAAAAGGTGAAGCAGATAAGTGACGTCATTTTTGCCAATCATCAAGACTTTTGGTAAATGTAATGGACAGTTTTAACCAGCAGCAAATTGTAAATATTTTAAATTGGTATACTATAATAAGCAATAGCTTTAAATACAAGTTAGAAATATCCTAAACTAGCGGTTTTCAAACTTTTGACAATTACAGACCAATAAAGTCCCCCCCCTAGAAGTTTTCACCATTTCTTTAGACTGAAAAAACATAAACTAATCCTTAAGGTACTTTTAGTCCTCAAATATTGAAACAAAAACAAAATAAAAAAAACGTAACTAAGTGTCAGTGTTTTCAACAGCCAAGACATGCTGAGGACCGGTAGAACTTAATTTAAGAACCAGTAGAGTCCGAGGACCGGCATTTAAGAAACCATGTTCTAAACAACCATGTCATTATTTCGTATTAAAATGACAAATGCAATAATATCATAGCTATTTGATAATTCAGAATAAATAATATTCCTAAAGAATAGTGAGACCAATATTCTGTGTGAAGAACCGTGTGTAATTTGAGAACCAACACATCATTACAATTATACTTATGTCTTCTGATAAGTATAACTAATTATTTTTGGTCGGCTGGTAAAAGGCATGCGCACTAAACTATTCACTTAAGCCTTTCAGTGTGAAGTTGTATAAGAAGGGACCTTACTTTCATTGCGACTTGTGTATATTCAGTTGCTTTACTAAGTAATTAGATGAGAAATTAAATTTTAAAAATTGCCTAGAAAAAGTGCTAATACACAGAAGAGAGAATCATGTGAGGTTGAAGAAAGGGAAGCCCTATTTCTCTTCCTCTCCGGGCCCCGACATGGCCAGATGGTTAGGGCGCTCGATTCTTAATCTGAGGGTCGACGGTTCGAATCCTCGTCATACCAAACAGTCTCGCCCTTTCAGCCATGAGAATGTTATAATGTCACGGTTAATTCCACTATTAGTTGGTAAAAGAGTACTCCAAGAGTTGGCAGTGGGTGGTGATGACTAGCTGCCTTTCCTCTAGTCTTATACTGCTAAATGAAGAATGACTAGCGCAGACAGCTCTCGTGTAGCTTAGAGCGAAGTTAAAAAGAAACAAACAAACAAAGTGCTTAACAAATTTGAATTGGTTTTGTTTTATCATTTCTGATGATAAATTTCCGATCGAAATAAATCCACTGATTGATTAATAAATTTTGATTATTATTTTAATACTGTAACGACCTTTTACTTCTCGTGAGAATCACGTGGCAATGTTCACGGTGATGTAGAATATGGCTTGGGTGTGGCTGTGGCTCTTTATCATGTTTGATGTGAAGAGAAAAAAACATGAATTAAAACCATGTTTTCATAAATACATGTTAAATACAATAAAATTAACGTCTTAATAATTATTTGTCCATAGTTCTCAGACGTGAAAATTACATAATAGTTGGCGATTTACGCAAAATAAATTACGATTTCTTTAAACAGGTGGTATTGTAAATATGTGTGTTTTCTTGTAGCAAAGCCACATTGGGCTATCTTCTGAGCCCACCAAGGGGAATCGAACCTCTTATATTAGCCATGTAATTCAGTAAAGTCACCGCTGTACCAGGTGTTTAATATGACACAAACAAATATGTGTTTTACCACAAACAAAAATCCTTTATCTTTTTTTTTCTCAAGACGAGTGTGTGTGTGTGTGTTTTTCTTATACCAAAACCACATCGGACTATCTGCTGAGCCCGCCGAGAGGTATCGAACCCGTGATTTTAGCGTTGTAAGTCCGTAAACGTACTGCTGTACTAGCGAAATCATTCATTCAAACTTTTATATCTCACGAATCAAAAGATTCATTCAAACATTTCGTATGCCAAATCAATGAGAACCGATTTCAGTAAGTTTAAATTGCAGTATTTCGTCGGGATAAATTCGTATCATGATGTGGTATTTCTACGTGGTATACTGATATATATATTTACAGTGCATCTCAAACGTGCTGTGACGTCATTGTCCATATGCAGTTGGAACCGGTTAGCTTGCTTACGTCGCATAAATGTTAAGGTGAAGTTGAACGTGAACTGAGCGAAAGCTGTACCATTGCAGCAGTTACAAGATACTCAGGACAGCAATAAAACATATTAGAACAAGAAAATCGATATGTCCTGTTTAAAACTGATATTTATCGTTATATTAATATGATCACAAATATTATTTTCAGTTTTCATAATGATAAGTTTGTATGCTACACCACTGACTCTCAATGGTCCAGTGGTATGTCTGAAGGCTATGGTCCAGTGGTATGTCTGAAGGCTTGGTTTGGTTTTTTTCTTGATGACGAGAAACCCATTTTCAATAAAAATGTATCTCACAACGGCTGGTACGTGTATTAACACTTTTATTGATAAGGAGAGAAAAACGTTTTGACCTTCCTAGGTCATCTTCAGGTTAATAATCGTCTCTAATCTTGCAGTGTAAGACTAGTGAGAAGGTAGCTAGTCATCATTCACCCATCTCGAAGAGTGATACTCTTTTATCAACGAATTGTGCGATTGACCATCACATTATAACTGCTGAAAGGGCAAGCATGTTTGGTGTGATGAGAATTCAAACACGCGACCCTCAGATTACGAATCGAGTGTCTTAACCACCTCGAGTCATGTCTGAGGACTGGTAACACCGAAAATGGGACTTCGATACCCGTAATAGGTACAGCACAGATAGCATATATTGTGCATCTTTCAGCTTAATTACAAGCTTATGTGCCTCTTACGGTGGAGACCCCCCTCTGGTACAACGGTATGTCTACGGATTTACAACGCTAAAATCAGAGGTTCAATTTCCCTCGGTGGGCTCAGCAGATGGCCCGATGTGGCTTTGCTATAAGAAAAACACGCTCATACGGTGGAAAATGTAATCAAGGCTGCAATAGTTACATTTGAAACTTTCCAGTAGTGTTTTCCATATCTTTCTTTTTATCACTTGCAGTCGTATCAGAAGAAGAATAAAAATTAGTTGAATAATCCGGTAACGTGTTTTGTGATTTTTATTCGCAGGACGAAGATACACAGAAAGGTCTGGAAATGAAACATAGAGCTGAAGAGGACGCCCTCTATCGACAATTTGCGAAAAAAAGAGCAGAAGAAGAAACGCATATTAACCACGCAATTCAAGTATGTTATAGAAGAAATTAAAAATTAATTTGATTTCGCAACTTTACTCATCTACAATTATTTTTATAATAGACAGTTGTGACACGGGTGAGCAGAATTAATGTTCTGTAGACAAAAGTACTTGAAACTATTATTCCAATTAAAAACGAGTGCTTAACAATAACGCCAAGTTAAAAAGATAGTTATCCTGGACAGTTTTAATTTTACATTTTACTACGATGTTTTATTAATAACCAGAGAGTTGTATTACGTTAAGTAAAATTACAAATTAGGAAATGTACGGATTTCCTTACTTAGCTTCAGAACTATTGTTTGATTCATTATATGTTTCATTTATTCGAGTTTGGAAAGTTATCTTCCATAATAGTATGTAGGTAACGTGACTACTTACGGTTGACGATTATCTAGGAATAGCTGACCCTCTCTGTTTGCTTGTTTACCATTTGACATTTCGAGTTTATATTTTCTGTGTTCAACTTTCAAGATTGAGAAATACGTAAACAAAGTCGTATGAATGGCAGTAACAGTTTGTCAGTAACAAGTGATGTTGAGAGTTAAACGACATACAAGTTTTATTATTTATGTTTGGGTAATCAGCAAGAATGGGAAAAAGAGCTGGGAAAACTGACGAGTCGTTTCCAAGTCGAACTGAGAACAAAGGAAAAGAAGATTTCAACCGAAGAACAGAAGAGAGCGCTAACTCTCAAACAGCAAAAGGAGAAGCGAGACCTTGAGAAAAACATGACAATAAAACTTGACAGGAAGAAAGAATCTATGACAAGAAAGCTTCTGGAGCAGGAACGTGCAGCAACGGCTGACCTGGTGGACAAACACAGCAAAGAAATGATAAACCTTATTAACCAAAAGCGAGTCGAATTGGAAAGGGTATGTTGGTGTAGCCTGTACATTGTAGTAGTATGCATTTTTTTTGTTGAAGATTATTACTTATTTATGTAAGTCAAGATTTTGAAGAATCGTTCTGAGGTGATTAACCATCTAAATTTAAAATCTACTGTAAAACTACTCACATTCGTTCAGAAACCGTACTTGTGTCGCTCTAATTAAAAACAAACGAAGTGTCCCTTAGATGTTCTAATTGAAACATAGCAGTTTCCCTGGGAATTCAGTGTTATATCATGACTTTCGTATACATCAAAACTTGTTCGTTAACGTAAGGTTAAGAATTAATTAGAATAATGCTAAGTCACCAATAACAACATTCCATCTACGCCTGAATAGATCTTTGTAGGAATGTCCTAACTCCTCTTACTCAAAATTCTTGACATAAAATAATTTGCGTCTTACTTGGGTAAATGTATAAACTTAACTCGTGTTATGTCTGCTGCCCACAAATTTTCTCCAGTATTTGCTTTTGTGGCAGACTTTTGAAAAATAAATCGATCCCGAAGATTTAATCTGAGTGAAGCATACATCCGAAACCTAATAATCTAAAACAACAACAACAACAAAATAGAAGCACATCTTTAAGTAATGTAACCAAAAGAATCTGGATAAACATCACACACATAAAGGTGAAAAAAAAAATCCAAGTTCGGAAGTATTTGTTTGTTTGTTTTGGAATTTCGCACAAAACTACTCGAGGGCTATCTGTGCTAGCCGTCCCTAATTTAGCAGTGTAAGACTAGAAGGAAGTCAGCTAGTCATCACCACCCACCGCCAACTCTTGGGCTACTCTTTTACCAACGAATAATGGGATTGACCGTCACATTATAATGCCCCCATGGCTGAAAGGGCGAGCATGTTTGGCGCGAGCGGGATGCGAACCCGCGACCCTCAGATTACGAGTCGCACGCCTCAACACGCTTGGCCATGCCGGGCCCGTTCAGAAGTAAAACTTAGGTTAACAAGCCACGAAATGTATTAAAGTATGATTTCTGGAAAAACAGATTACAAAATACCAAAGTTACTTATTCAATGTTCATCAGCTTTTGTACATGGGGCCTCAGGATAAGGCAAGAGAAGCACTTGCTCTCCTTACATTTTACAAAAATTGCACAAAATGTAATGTAAACTTAACATCGCAATTAAACTAAATATATATTTTTTTAAATTAGAACTGTAAATTTTTGTTTGCATTTAAGCAAACATAACACAAATTATATCAGTCTGTTGACTTACACTGTAAAGCTGATTCACTACGTAAATGTTTTGTTACCTCCCGGAGGTCCGGCTTGGCCAGGTGGGTTAAGGCGTTCGACTCGTAATCTGAGGATCACGGGTTCGAATCTCCGTCGCACCAAACATGCTCGCCCTTTCAGCCGTGTGGGGGGGGTGTTATAATATGACGGTCAATTCAACTATTTGTTGGTAAAAGAGTAGCCCAAGAGTTGGCGGTGGGTGGTGATGACTAGCCGCCTTCCCTCTTGTCTTACACTGCTAAATTAGGGACGGCTAGCGCATATAGCTCTCGTGTAGCTTTGCGCGAAATTAAAAAAAAACAAAACAAACAAAACATTGTCCCCTCCCCCGGAAAATATTTCTGTAGGGAGTCCGCGTAAGAGTAATGCTGATAACTAGCAAGAAAAATGTAACCTTTTCACCATTGTTAATTTACAGTTTTGTTGTACCGAACGAAGTGATTCATGAACTTAATAACATGTTGTAATAAACTTTATAATCAGGTAATTTCTGTCAGGTTTTACACGTATAACTTGTCGTTCGATGGTTTTCTGACATCAACATTATTTGTATTACTAGTTTTAATGAATTTTAAGCTTAAGAAATATGACTCAAAACATCCCTCTGGTGAGATGTGATAATATTTGTCTGATATATTTAACTTAGGTTTTTAATACTAGGTTTCGTTAAATCTGTAATGCAACAGTTTGAAATTATGGAATTAACTGCTAAATGGAACGACCGTCTTGTTTTATGTAATTTCAAAACATAATATTGAAATTTAGCAAAAATGTCTCGAATGCACACACTTTGTCACAACGCCTGAATCATGAGGAAGATTTATGGTTGTAATATTGTTTCTCAATTTCTAACCTACTCTTGTACCGTTGTTATATTTGTTTAAGCAGTGCAATCCCATATTCACATTTGTTAAGGTTATTGATATTTTCCCTGGGTAGTTTTCATGGAAGCTTACTTTTTACCCTTTCTTTCTACAGAGGGAAAGTATCTACTCTGAGAGAGAGAGCAACATCACAGGGGAGTTAATTCCATACCCCACACACACTCCACCCCCAAGTCCTCCTCAGCTCTCTAAATCTGATATCTATAATGATCCTGTGGTCTTTGCCGAATTGGACCAGGTTGCTATAAACGTACGTACCGTTGGTTTTTAAGCTTCGTAAATATATTAAGCCTACTATAGTTACGTTTTCTTTTCAGTTTTCGCTTTCTTTTTTGTTGACATGGTTAAAAAATTGCAAATTTAACGCATTTTATCAAATCTTTGAAATATAAATGTCAGATAAACTTAAGCTCCTTTTTGTTATGTACTTTTTGCTCTAGGTGGCGCAAGAAGATCAGGTGACTTTCACAGATTTAGTGAGACTTCTTATTGGCCAATGTGTCACTGACGTAGAAAAAGCTAGGTAAAGCAAAAGTTAAAGTTATTACTCACTATATGAAACTAAAGTTTTTATAAATGTATTTTTAACGTAAATTTTGAACATATCCGAATTCCTAGTTGATTGCTTCTGTAAAAGTTTTTTTGATTTGCAAATAGATTTCGCTATAAAAATGACCATATTCTGTATGGAATACATCGGTTATAAAATATATTGCAAGAGTAAATGTATTTGGATTCTTGCAAAGTGGAATGAATATAGCATTTTGACACTATTTATTTGTTTTTTTTCCTGACCTTCTGTTTTATTTCTCTTTCAAAATTTTAAAATCCAAGGTTCGATTCCCCCACGGTGAACAAAACTCAGATGGCATATTGAGTAGCTTTGTGTGAAGATAATAGCAATATAAAAAGGTACTTTGCATTAGAAGATAATAATATACTTATAATTTGGTAATAATTTGTTTGACCACAATCTCCAACTTAGTTTGAAACATGATTGTGTTAATTTTTGTATAACCGTTAATTTATAATAAAATACCCCCCAAAATGCCGTTAATGTTCGCCATGATTTTGTCTAAAGGGCACAATGATTGTGAATTCTAGTTGGTCTTTTAAACAGATAATCGGCATCTGTTTATTTAAAGGAAATAATGAAATGACGTTAAAGTGCACTAGATGGCGATACTGCATTGTTATTTATTACATATACAGCATTTTTATGCTTGCCTTGTTTATTTTCAATGAGTTTAATTTTGACAAATCAATTTTAACAGATCAAACTGATTAGTAAAGGATAGAGAAGTTAGATGAATATTTTGTTTCTGTATATTTTAACAGGAAAGACATCTAATAGCCAAATACAAATTATTTGTCGTGTTTTGATCTTTATTGGGTGTCTCTCCGTTTTCACTCAGCTGCTTCCTGCGCCGTGTTTGAAAAGCTGTGCACGCAGACAAAGCTCAACATTCACTTCTGAAATGACGGTAGAACAGACATGAATAATGTTGATACCAAATTATATTTCACAAGAAGGATATTTTACATTAAATTATGAAAAACTAACAACACTATCATTCACATTTTAAAATATAACGTAACTTAAAGGATAAAAGTGTAGATTTACCGTATGTTATTGTTGAGTGGTTCTTAGCCTAACTGAAATGTTTAACAATTATTTTTTACGGTAGGTGGTATAAATGACTCAAACCTTTGGCTCTTAAGTAAACCAGGAATACAACAACATGATTAAACTTTTTAAAATCCACAAAATAATTTAAATTGATATATTAAGTTAAACTTTTCCGTCACTGGGGGCAGGTACTTTTGTTTGCTCGTGTGCGTGTATACACACATTTGCATATATATTGCAGGTAAACTGGTTGCAGTTGTACGTCTTCCAATTAACTCAAGAGCGCATTTGCAGCTTCGAAACTTGTCAAGAGATGACAGCACCTGCTGAAATATGGATGTTCTTTTTCTAGTCGACATAACGGAAGCGAATAAAGATTGACTCGTATATTCAACAGTTATGTGTTGTCATTTTCATAAAAGGGTTATATTTCGTTTGATTATTTATACATTAATATTTGTCATTGCAAAATGCCCAACAATATATTAACAGAAAGGCAAAGGAATGAGAGAAGCAAAAGTGTGATGAAATATCTCCGGATAAAACTCCAAAATCAAATAAACACTTGTTTGGGCTTCCTTCCTTCCTATATCTTGCAATATAGAGGGCGCTCACATATATATTTATGAAATCATGCAAATTTGGAGTGAGGCACTTCCTGGGTCCTCCAGTGAATTGCTCATACGTAATATAGAAGACTCCTGTTCTAACTGATCTAATTACCATTTTCAAAATTAAAAGAGGGATTTAGGTTGCACCTACAGAAATAATGAATATAAATCTAACGAGCTTATAATTTTATTGTATAGGTCACTAGTAGGGTTGTATTAAAACATGTTCAAAGCAGTTGGGTTTGATTGTAATAGTAGAAAGTAAAGATTATAGAAATGATTTGTGCCCCTGAAAGACGCATTAAAGTTTGGTAGTTTGAATTTCGCGAGAAGGTAGAAGAGAGCTATCTCTGCGATAGCCGTCCCTAATTTTGCAGTGAAAGACTAGAGGGGAAGCATACAGTCAACACCAACCCCGCCAACTCTTGAGCTACTATTTTATCAGCAAATAGTGGGTTGGCCATCGTTCACATGACTGAAAGGGCGAACATGTTTGGTACGATGGCTACTCCAACTCGTGACCCTAAAATTGCGAGTCAAGCATCCTGACCATGCTAGGCCACATGAAGGTAATAAAGAAACAAATATTTTGTGGGGTATAAAGATGTTGTTCATCATTTGACCTTAACTTTCAAGTTCAATATATCTAAACATACATATTAAGTAAAATTGGATCCTCAGATGAGTGTCCGGAAGTGTTTGCTAGTGTTATCCTGTTAACTTTAACCCTAGAACTCCCAAAAGGTTTCAAATACACTCCTTGTGGTTATGGCACTCAACTCTCAATTTAAGAGTCACGAGTTTGAATTCCATCACCGAACATGTTCGTCCCATCAGTTGTGAGGACATTAGAATGTTACGATCAATCTCCATATTCGTTAATAAAAACTAGCCCAAACGTTTGAGGAAGACGGTTTTGACTAGTTGTCTTCCTTCTATACTGTCACTTCAAAATTGGGGACGGTTAGCACAGTTAGCTCTCGAGTAACTCAGCTCCAAATTCAAAACTAACAAATCCAAATGGACCTCGTTGGTTTTCTAACACGTTTCATGTATAAAATTTCTAATTGGTCCATGACGTTGTTAATAACACGGATCCATTCTAGCACGTGAGTAGCACACAAAAATGTAAACAAAGCTGCTAGTGGTGCACCCTGCGTATTTCGTATGACGAATGAATTTGCTCCAATTCCATCTTTTCCTACGTTCTTTACGAGTAACGTTGTAATAGACGAAAACCTAAAATTCAGTGTAGAAAAATGAATTACTGTACTGTCTCACTAGACCAGACTTTTAAAGTAATAGTAACTGCGTGATAGGTTATTTAACTTTTATACTGCATCCATAATAACCAGAATTGAACGTCTGTAGGTCAATTTTTCGATGGATTACCGTGAAGAATTTGAATACCATGATATTTGACGATGACATTAACGCTGATACACCAATGGCAATCTTGCGGGGAATCAAGCATGGAACTGAGAGTTATCACGTGCTCTTCAAGCGCCTATGCAGGTATATATGTTTCCTTTTTATCTCTTTTGAATTTTATGTAAAAATTAAGAAAATTATATGAGATGAATGTGGATCCCCTATCCGTTTATTTAGTAGTTTCAAAACAAATGGTGATTTATTTAGTTAGTTGTGACGAATTCCATCTTCTGTAAGTATTTTGAAGAGAACGTTTCTAACCGTGAACACCAAGGATCTTTATCAGAATGGTAGAAGACGTTGTCTTAGGTAGCATTTAGTTTGTTTGCTCGTTTGTTTGTTGTTAAGTGGAAAGCTGCACAATAGGCTATCTATGCTCTGCCCACTACGGGTATCAAAACCCGCTTTCGAGCGTTGTAAGTCAGCAGACATACAGCTGAGCCACTGGGGGGCAACGCAGCATTTGAAATAATGGTTTTCAAATCTGTAAAACGTCTTTTAAATCGATTGAAACATTTATAATTATTTTGATGAATATAAAGCTAAAATCGAACATTTCTTTGTGAGTATGCATCTAGTGTTTGGGCAAACTGATGTTTGGCATGCATGTTAAATTTTACCAAATGTTGCTCGTGGATGGGGAACACCACACAATTAACTTCCGCTAGGGTGTGGTTTAGTGTTTAACTGTCTAGGTCGTGAATCCGGGGGTTAATGGTTTGCAACCCGTTGCCATAAAAACTCGTTTCACATCTTGAAGCCGTGGGTACGCTATAGGAACTACCAATTCAATTATTATCCACTTCTATACAATTATCTTGTCAGATGAAAGTTAAATAAGGATTGCTAGTGGGTGCTGTTGACTAGCTACCTTACCTAAAGTCTGGCAGTTCAAAATTAGCGACTATTATTCCCAGATAAATCTTTGCGTTGGTTCGCATGAAAATTCTGAAATACATAAATAGGTTTCATCTCTCAAATAAAGTACTCAGTAACCTTAAGAATTTAGCCGATGAGGTCTTGAATATAGAGTAGATCAAATATCATGAATTATTTGGTTTTTGTTGTTGTTATTTAGCTGTGTGCTTCTCCTGAAATTTGGTTAATAAATATTTAATAAAAGTGACTAGTTTGTCATGCATGATAAAATGTAAGCGTTAAAAGTGTTTAGAAAAAAGATCGAACGTCTTGTGACCAAGGTTATACGACAAACGTTTGACGCTGAATGGTCATGAATGGCCATTTTTGTCAACACACCTTGAAATATTGTTACCAAGTGAGAGGGAAGTATATAATAAATAATAATAAATATATAATAAAAGGCCCTGGTTGCTTAATACTTTTGAAATAGTTTTCTATTTTACATACACACCGTCCCTAATTTAGCAGTGTAAGACTAGAGGGCAGGCAGCTTGTCATCACTACCCACCGCCAACTCTTGGGCTACTCTTTTACCAACGAATAGTGGGGTTGACCGTTACATTATAATGCCCCCACGGCTGGGAGGGCGAGCATGTTTGGTGCGGCCGGGATTCGAACCCGCGACCCTCGGATTACGAGTCGAACACCTTAATACGCTTGGCCATGCCGGGCTATTTGAAGGTAAGAAGTGTAGTAAGTCATTATAAATTATGAATAATGCAATCGTTTGATCTTTGTTTGTTAGTAAGCATAAAGATACATATCGGGTTACCGATTGTTTTACCACTTAGCGACCAGGTAGCTGGCGGTTGTTTGAAAGGGTGTGTGTTTTTTTATAGCAAAGCCACATTTGGCTATCTGCTGAGTCCACCGAGGGGATCAAACCCCTGATTTTAGCGTTGTAAATCCGCAGACTTACCGCTGTATCAGCGGGGGACTGTTTGAAGGGAGGTAGAAAAACACTTTTTGAGTTATAAATTTGCATATGTTTTGTTATAGCTATGCTGGTCTCCACTGTGTCGTAATCAAAGGTTATTCGAAGAGCGCCGGTTATCAACCAGGTGTACTATTTGAAGACACCAGTTTCCGAAATTCCTGGAATGCTGTTTACGTTGCTGGAGCGTGGCGTTTTGTTCAATGTAACTGGGGTGCGCGCCATCTGGTGAACGCTAAAGAAGTTCCCAAACCAGGTAGCAAGAGCAAAGAAGATTCTTTACGATACGAATATGACGACCATTATTTTCTAACGGATCCTAAGGAGTTTATTTATGAATTCTTTCCTCTGCAAACGGAATGGCAGTTATTAAAAAGACCAATTAGCCTAAGAGAATTCGAAGCTCTTCCTTTCGTGCGGTCGCTGTTCTTCCGATACGGTCTGTACATGCCTGATGAAGAAACAAAGGCAGTATTATACACTGATAGCAGTGGCGCCATTACGGTTCGAATTGGAATGCCGTACCATATGTCATCGAGCCTGATATTTCACTACAACTTAAAATTCTTTGATAGTGACATCACCACGTATGATGGTGTAAGTCTCAAGAGATTTGTCATGCAGTCCGTTGTGGACAACGTTGTATCGTTCAGAGTACACGCCCCTTGTAGTGGTGCCTTTTTGCTGGATATTTTTGCTAATGCTGTCACTCCCCAAGAGTATCTTACTGGAGAACCAATGAAATTCAAGAGCGTTTGCAAGTTTAAAATTGTCTGTGAAGATCTTCAAACGGTGATGGTCCCCTTACCAGACTGTGCAAGCGGGGAATGGGGACCCATGAAGGCGATTAGATTGTTTGGTCTTATTCCTCTCACCCATGATGACGCTTTGATCTTTTCTGCCCGTGATTTGGAGATCCAGTTTCGAATGTCGCGTCCTCTTACGGATTTTATAGCAACTCTTCATAAAAATGGAACGGAGGAGAAGACACTGTCTAAATACGTGTCTCATACAATAGACGGCGAAATGGTTACCTTCTTTGTGACCTTTCCAGAGGAAGGCCAATATGGCATGGACATTTACACGCGGGAGATGACCTCCAGCTCTTCAAGTTCTGATAAACACTTGCTGACTCATTGCTGTAAATATCTGATCAACAGCAGGCGCTAATATTTACAGAACAGTTTCATCACAGCTCCAAAAACAAGAAAAGATAAAAAAAAAACGAAACAAGAGAATATTTTTTATTTTGTAGTACCCCATCTAACTTGTATTCAAACTTCAACAACTGACAAGCAAAATTATTACTTACCCTATATCTAATTTTATTTTGAAAAATTTATTTTGAAATGACATAAGAAACACAATTTCTTAAATTTATCGAGTTAAGATTTATAATATTTAACTCTGAAAAAACCACTTGTTTTGACTTATTTTTGTTTACCATTGAATGTTACTTTATATGTATCTAAGAGAGAAATTATTATATACGCTAAAATGCTTTGCTTGTTTTAAATTAATGCTTAATTAATTAATTATTTAAATTAATGCTCAACTGAAAAAAAAAAGAAAACAGTCCAAGAAAACTTCGGGAAAATCTTGGGAAATAGGCCTAGTATATATATATATTTGTAATAATTCAAATAATCATCGAATGACGTTAAATAATCTTTTATAACGTTCTCTGTTTTGTTTCATTTAACATGAGACAACCTTTAAGTTTTAACATATAATTTTTAGTCCTAATGTAATGTAAAAAGAATTTGCATATGATGCCAGTTTGCAAATATGTTACATAAAATAGTAATACTACAAAGTTACCGAACAAACTTACATTATAAAACGACCAATAAATTAAGGAGAAGTTGTTCAAGTATTACTGCTTACACGTGTATTTTATTGTTAATGTCTGTTCGTTTGTATACTGAGGATATCTGTGTTATTTATATGAAATTTATATGGATTTCTGTACAGTTCGGTTAAAATACAAATGTTCAAGTTTTGACGTAATCTAGGTAAAATTCTGGTGATGACAGAAACTGTTATTAAACAGACTTGTTACAACTTTTGTACATTTTTAAATAATGAATTAAGTACAATTATTATGTTAAAAGAAATGTCGGAAAACCGAGCACTGGCTTACTGTTACAGTATACTAACTTGTTTGATTAAAAATAAAGTATTTTCCACTCTAATCGGGTTGAGCAAACTCTTTCTATCATCACAATAAAATGGTTAGTTAATACATTTAATAACTTTTATTTCCAGAATGTCTGTGGGATAACAAAAGTAAACTTATTACAAAGTTACAGTTCTGATAGTCAGTTTATTTTTTTTTTCCTTTAACGCCACACATGACATGAGATCACTTATCAGTTTTACGGAAGTCAAAGGTTATGGACAGTTTTTTTTACACTTCGATCAGTTTATGAAAGACAGATTTACAAGCAAAAGTTTATGACAAGTTTTCAGTTTAAACAATAAGTTTCGGTCTTGAAGACGAAAGACTTTCGAAACGTCGTTCCCTGCAACTGTGTCTCCACAACAGGCAGTTGCCGTCCTTTCTACAAAGTTTCAACAGAAGCTTTATTTGTTTTATAACAATTCTAAAAGTATGAACCGAAACTTATTGTTTAAACTGAAAAATTGCACTAAACTTTTGCTTGTAAATCTGCCTTTCATAAACTGATCGAAGTGTAAAACAATTGTCCATAACCTTTGACTTCTATAAAACTGATAAGTTTTCAAGACTTGAAGACCAAAGGCGGAAGACTTTCGAAACGTCGTCCTCTACACTTGTGTCTCCACAACAGGCAGTTGCTGTCCATTCTACAAAGGTTCACAATGAGTACTCTGCCTAAACAATCTGTCAAAGCTCCTTATTGTCTTCTTGTAATACGCTATCTAACCAAATACCTCAATGTCGCCTGTAGTCCAAAATATGGTACACCGAGGTCAAGAGCTCTGTGTGAACTTAGTTTAAAGAGCCCTAATAATGTTTTCTGGAGAGCACTTTTATTTTCCAACATATCCGCACAAACACAAACAATCCACTCTGACCACTGGTAATATCTGGCACTGTTACCAAAGTATCTTCTCGTCCATGGCTATCATGAGGAAGAAGTAATAGCAATGTTTAACAACGATTTCTATATCTAAGTCTCTGACATCACTGTCTTCCAGTGTTTTATCTTGTTAATGATTAGCTTTCCAGATCTTTCGTTAATAACGTCACGATAGTCTGAGTAAATCACCCAGAACTAAGCGTTGCGTCTAACTTAGTTCTTCTAAGAGGGTCGTCTCTAAGCCTGCCAAGAACAGACTTTTCTTCAATTTGATTGTTTTTTGTTTGTTTTTTGAATTTCGCGTAAAACTACGCGAGAACTAACTGCGCTAGCCATCCCTAATTTGGCAGTGTAAGACTAGAGGGAAGGCAGCTAGTCATTATCACCCACCGCCAACTCTTGTCATACTCTTTTACTAACGAATAGTGAGATTGACCGTCACATTATAACACCCCCACGACTGAAAGGGCGAGCATGTTTGGTGCGACCGGGATTCGAATCCGCGACCCTCAGATTACGAGTCGAACGCTTAACCCACCTGGCCATATCGGGCCCACTTCAGTTTGAAGTAAAGTTTTAAATCCAAAATATCTTTTGTCACTACTTCAAACATTGTACCTCTGCGCATTTTCTTCTTTGTGTTGTCTATCGACAAGTTCTGTCTGCGCAGCAGAAAGTTTATTTAATTACATAATCTGAATAAAACATTCCACCAGGAAGCTACAAAAATGACAACTGGGGCTAAAATTTCGATTTTTTTAATTCTTTCATTCAAGACAGGCCCTGCATGGCCAGGTGGGTTAAGGCGTTCGAATCATCATCTGAGGGTCGCGGGTTCGAATTACTGTCACACCAAACATGCTCGCCCTTTCAGCCGTGGGGGCGTTATAATGTGACGGTCAATCCCACTATTCGTTGGTAAAAGAGTAGCCCAAGAGTTGGCGGTGAATGGTGATGACTAGCTGCCTTTCCTCTAGTCTTACGCTGCTAAATTGGGGATGGCTGACGCAGATAGCCCTCGTGTAGCTTTGCGCGAAATTTAAAAATAAATCATTAAAGACAAATGTTAAGGAAATTATATCAGATGAAAAATTTTAAGTCTGAACATATATAGTTCTACTTTGAGAAAATACGTGGGGATACATCGCACGTACTTTTTCAAAGGTTAATGTCAAGATGTCGTACATTTATATTCTGATTCAGACAGTACGTGATCACGCAACGGACATTACAGAATTAGTTCACATATTTACTGGGAGTAACAGTTGCCGTAAATTACTTGTAAAGAAATATCTCACGATTTTTCGTATTGCTGTCCCTCTCACACTGTGTACACGTCGCAGGTTTTTTGCTGGCGCTGTTATTTATCAATGTTATTGAACTCTCTACATCTTATCTCTTTAAGTTATGCCCGTCTCATTTTCGAAGGCGACTTGGGGTTCAGTTTTAGCCACAGGCAGCAGAGACTGTTAATTGTTTTATCTTTTGGAATTTCGTGCAAAGCTACTCAAGAACTATCTGCGCTAGCCGTTCCTAATTTAGCAGTGTAAGACTAGAGGGAAGGCAGATAATCATCACCACCCACCGCCAACTCTTGGGCTACTCGTTTGCCAACGAATAGTGAGATTGACCGTCACATTATAACGCCCCCACGGCTGAAAGATCGAACATGTTTAGTGTGACAGGGATTCGAATCCGCGACCTTCAGTTAAGGAGTCGATTGCCTTAACCATCTGGCCATGCTAGGCCAGCAGAGACGGAGGTTTGTTGGTGTGCAACGGGCCATTTTCCACCCACTTTTAATAACAGAAGGGATAATTTTTTGACGAAACGTTTATGCTTGAACAATGTTGTAATTTCCCGTTAAGGAAGACAAATAATCTCCAAATATATTTAATACTAGATGTACTTCCGCAAGGTCCCCCAAAATGTTCTGTTTAAAAAGTAAATAAAACCAAAATTACGAGTAACAAATAATATTATTTCTTGTTTTTCAAGTTCTTATATCATGCTGTGTTGTAGCCTACACAGTGATTCATGGCAGGCGCACATTTTACTGACGTCACGATAGTACAAAACGTTACGTTAAATGTTCCTTACGTGACGTTATATTTTAGTGTCTACTGACTGACTCACAGACAACACAGATGGTTGAAACAGATGATCCCTTCAGGCGGCCTTCGATCGCCTTGCGGGGAAACAATGTCCATATAAGGTCCTTCTTTTTGTTTAGGGACAATTCCAGTTTTTGGATTTTTTTCGACTGGATTTGTTTTAAAATTCTTGATACGATTTCTCATCTGTGCTTTATTTCTTTGACATTCTGATTTTGATCACATCTATTTATGACTCTTATTTTCTTGTGTTTCTTCTTCTTTCGCAACAATTTGAGAGAAGCTTTTAATTTGTCTGACATTAAAGTTCCTCTCTCGGGACATTCAGTCACTTTCAAGTGTAAAAGTCTTCAAATAAAAACTGAAATTGAAAGCCAAGGATAACTCCCTTCCCCATTTGCGATGTGTACACATCTTTTACGAAAGCATAATGCTGGCGTATTTGCTTTCAGAAGAAATCTGCATTGGTGCTAACAACGTGAATTAAAAAACATGTGTTGGAAGCATTGATACTAGCTGTCATTGCTGAAATAGAACCCTAGTAAACAAACTGTAGTCCATCATGGGTCTAAGAAAGAAACAAGTATTACCTCATTTCTCCTAGAAGCTACAGCTTAATATACTTTCTATTCGCACTGTGCTAACTAGGCGATTGCACTGAATAACACAACAACAACAACAAAAGCATAATGTGCAGTATTTCGCAATGCATATTTTTTATGACACAGATCAAAATAAATTACTAATACTTACCTTCATCGAACAAAATCAAGAGTAGAAACTGCAATAATATAAACAGGTTCGATTAACATCTGCATATCTTGATTTCAACGGTTGAATAAAACAATTTAATTGTGGATTGGATGTTTGTTACGTACAAATTATATATATACAGTATATATCAATATATACTGTATTGATTGGATGATTGGATGCATTGTCACGTGTTAGAAATAAAAGGAATCCATTGATGTCAATATTGATAGCTATGACATAAACTCGTGAAGTTGCTGTCGTGTGCGTTGAAGAATTGACAATTAAATTTCAAAAGAAAATGTTAAGATAATTCTAAGAAGAAGATGTTAAATCAATATTTCTCGTTATATCGTTAAACAATTTCGTTCTCTAAGCTTTCATTCCATCTAGATCTTGGACAAACAAGTCAAAACGTAAACGTAGGAGAATTATATGGATCGACATCCAGTAATCAAAGTTATACGTATGTATAAAGTTCTATAAGTTTTACCTCAGGTGGTTGACTTTTAGATCAATACGAGTAGGAAACAAGATTATAAGATTAACACATTTCTGTTACAACTTTACACAAGTTTCGTTCAGTGTGTTTAATATATAGATTAACGCTTGTAAGTAACAGGTTTGGTGAATTGGCGAAGGTGACAAAGAAAATATAAATCCTGTAATGTTAAGAGAGAAGTATCCCGACTAAGTCTATTGGTGGACAGAAATTAAGCTAGATGGTTGTTTGGTAGACATTTAAGTGTGAAGTCGGAAGTGAATAACCACCGTATTTCCCAAATGAGAAGTTGACGAGTGAGCAGAAAAGTAGGCCTAGTGAAAATATGATTATCCTCTGATATAGAACCTCATCAGAAGTTTCCTTCACCCATTCCTCTGAATTAGAAACTTAAAATGATAGTGAATGATCTTTTAATTAACAATCTCGTTTCAGAATCCATGCAGCTCCCCAGTGGCTTTGCGGTAAGCTTATAGCGTTAAAAACTAGGCTTCGATACCTCTGGTGGGCACAGTACAGATAGCCTATTGTGTAGCTTTTTGCTTCACTGCAACCAACCTGTGGTGGACAGAGTGCAGGTAGTCTATTATGTAGTTTGCCAGTAATTTAATTATTTTTACACCCCTGTAAGTTATCAAGTTTTTAACAACAATTCAGTAGATATATACGACGTACTTTGCTCACCACAGGGATAAAGACCCAATATTTAACGTTATAAGCTTTCAGACTTACCGCTAAACCACCAGAGGTCATATACACTGCAGAATGAATAAGAAAAAACTCACGTAGTAGTCCTTACCAATGGTTATTATGGAATGTAAAACGTATCACTGTTTCCACAATCAGGTTATTTTAAAGACTTAGTTCGTTATATACAGTAAGAATCTTCAAATAATAATTTGCTGTTAACCAATAAGAACCAGTTAGTATGTTTTACGTGTAGACGTTATGATTTAGTAGGTGTCCAGTTTAACTTTGGTTCTGAAACGAAACAGTAACGTTCAACACATTGGATAAACTGGATAATCACGGCAGTACTAGTGTGAAACGAAAACAAAACGATAACGTTCCACCTAATGGATTCTATGGATCATCATGGTAGTATTAATGTGAGGCGGAAATAATTTAGTCTTTAATAAAATGTAATAAGTTAATTAATTTAACAACAAATAATAAGCATAGTATGTTACATTGTAGTTTATTTAATTAGAAAGAAAGCATGTTTTAAAAAACAGCAACAAGTTATGGATTCATACATTTATTTGTCATTTACTGCTATCTGTTGTGAGCTCTTTCAATATTGAGAAGTCAAAACGTTTGATAGCACAAAATAACATACTTTCAATACAAGGATTTGAAATAGAGTACACACCCTTGTTAAAATTAATTGAAACAAGACGGAAAATTACGATTTTTTTAATTTTTTGCGTTTTATTTCTAAGAATCCAAATATTACTCACAAATTAATACATGATATGACTGCCTTTATTTTTCAGAAGATCATTAATCCGCTTTGGCATCGAGACTGCAATCTTTACTAATTTTTGGATCGCGGTACCACACCCAAATTATGGCCTAAATTAGTTTATCTTTTGTAGTACAGTCTTTTCTCCGAAGTCTTTCTTTACAAATCGCTTAAAGATTTTCAATAGGATTTAAGTCCGAAGAGTTTCCAGGCCAGTCCAGCACCTTTATTCGCGTTGTAGTCATAAAATTCTTCACAAGTTTCGATGTGTGACACGGAGCCAGATCTTGCTGAAAAATGCCAGATTCATCTGGAAATCTCTTTTTCAATTCTGGAACAACTCTTCTCTGCAAAACTTTGATGTACTGTGGTCCTCGCATCATAACTTCTACGATATATAAGCCTCCGACGCCATAGTGGCTAAAAAAGCCCCAAAACATCTTCTTCAAGGGATGTTTTACGAACTGATTGATGTGAGATTTTCCAAGTTTCTCACCTGAAGATCTGCGAACATGCAGACTTCTTTGACCCTGTACGAAAAAATGAGTCTAGCCAATGAATAACAACTTCCTCCATTGTTCTTGCGTCCAGTTCTTGTATTTCAGACCCCATTGATACAGTTTTTTCTTCATTGAGTTGTTAAAAAGCTGTTTTTGATTGGTCTCCTTGCCCTTCTAACGCAATTTCGAATAATGTAATATTCCTCAAAATTTCGTCATATATCCCAAAAATAGATCGACCGTACTGCAAAACCCAGCTAATGACGCGGTATGTGTGTAAAAATGACTATTAAGGGAAATCAGCGGGCCCAACGAGCCTACACCGGCCGCCATGCTGAAAATATTGTAAAATGACCATTTGTTTCAATTAATTTGCACAAGGGTGTAATTGATAAAACATTTAGTGCTTAACATTGTGCCGCCATCTATTAGCAGTATTTAGAAACTTATACAGACATGGTAACGTTTGTTTGTTCAAAAGTTAAGCACAAGGTTACACACTGGGCGATCTGTACTCTGTCTACCACGGGTATCGAAACACGATTTCAAGCGTTACAGGTCCGCAAACATACCGTTGTGCCTTTGTAGGGCCACGCTAACGTCCTTCAACTTCTTTTTGATAAAGATACGATATAGATATCACATCAATTGTAACTTGACATGTTGCAAGAAAGTACGATAATACACAGTGATAAGACATGCAGAATAGCAACCATTGCTGGTGCCTAGTTCTATTCTTGTGAAGTATTCAAACACAAAGTGAAAGAGCAACGCAGAGTTATTCCACGGCTTAACACTGTCCAACCATATAATATTGGTTTGTTTTCAATTTAGCGCAAAGCTACTCGAGGGTTATCTACGCTAGCCGTCCATAATTTAGCAGTGTAAGGCTAGAGGAAAGGCAGCTAGTCATCACCACTCACCGCCAACTCTTTGGCTACTCTCTTACCAACGAATAGTGGAATTGACCGTCACATTATAACGCCATCACGGCTGAAAGGGTGAGCATGTTTGGTGTGACGGGAATTCGAAGCCGCGACCCTCAGATTGCGAGTCGAGTGTCTTAACCACCTGGCCATGTATCTTATGGTAATAATGATGCTTATAACATCTGCCATTTTAGAAATGAAACATAATAATTTGTTGTAAGGCTTCTCGAGTTAAGTAGAACAATTACAAATAACTGGCAGGTGGGACAACGGTAAGTCTATGAATTTAGAATGCGAACCTTCGGCGTTCGATTCCTTGTGGCAAACACAGCAGATTGACAAACATGGCCTTAAATGGTCAACAAACAAACAATTATAAAGAGTCCGGGGCCTGGCATGACCTAGCGCGTAAGGCGTGCGACTCGTAATCCGAGGGTCGCGGGTTCGCGCCCGCGTCGCGCCAAACATGCTCGCCCTCCCAGCGGTGGGGGCGTTATAATGTGACGGTCAATCCCATTATTCGTTGGTAAGAGAGTAGCCAAAGAGTTGGCGGTGGGTGGTGATGACTAGCTGCCTTTTCTCTAGTCTTACACTGCTAAATTAGGGATGGCTAGCACAGATAGACCTCGAGTAGCTTTGTGCGAAATTCCAAAAACAACGACATAAAGAGTCCGAAGAATAATCAACCTACTGGGTGAATTTTAATTTGTAGCAATATTTTCATAACAACATTAGCAATTTCCCTGAAATCATTTGAAATGTCATATTTCAATTATATTTGGATAATTACGTATACCATATACGGTAATTCTTTTAGTAAAATAACCTAGTATACTTTGGGTATATAATCCAAATGTTTTCGTTCTACGGTGGGACAGCATGGTAATTTTTTGGATTTACAGCGATAAAATCAGGAGTTCGATTCCTTTTGATGGACACAGAGGATAAACCGGTGTTGCTTTTCCTTTAGAAAACTACACAAAAAAAAGGGTTTTCTTTAAATACATTCGTTTCTGTGGAAAATAAAATTGCTTTAGATTTACCATTCTATTTTGTTTGTTTTTTCATAGTTTTTGTTTAAGTTTGTGAAATACTGGAACAGTTTGTCACGTTTTACATTCTATGATTTGCAAATATTCACCGAATAAAGGAATGAAAAACAGAGATGGCTTTTTTGGTAAGTATATATTAGTATAGGAAAATGTCTGGCCTAGATCGCATGGGTCATTAGTGCCGAGCAAGGTTCTCACTTATGTCGTCCCAAGAAACAGGCCTAAAGAAAGAAACAACTTTCATTTGTAGCGATTGAAACGAGAACAGAACTTGGCATTATTGTGCAGTCATCCGTGTACTCATCTGTGTTGTGAAAGAAAATTTAAACCCGCTAGAAATGGAACAGAGAAAACGACACGGACTTTATACACCAAACGGTTTATGGGAAAGAAGTATTAGGTTGAGGAATAATTCTTGAGCGTTTTTAAATAATTTCATTCAAGCATTACATGCAAGACTATACAATACTTCAATGCATGAACACATTACACCCAAAACATTTATTATGATACTTTATTTCATGTAATACCTAGGTATATAGTATGCATTGTTTTAAACGAAATTGCAAGAAATTAAATGCGAAAAGCAGATGGTGTCGAAAATGCTCGATTTTGTCCACTTGACAGTCCATTTAATGAGCTGAAAATAAAAGCAAAAATTAAAGACATATGAAAATCAAACACACCATCTATTAGAGCAAAAAATTATCTACCAAATGACATGAAATATTTTGCGAAAGCGTTTCATTTATGAATACATTTTGTTAACTTGAAAAAACGCTCACGAATTATTCCTCAACCCAATACATATAAATAGAATTTGTATTAATGTAAAGACCTTATTTCAGACGTGTTTTAAGTGTCTCAATAACACTTTTTTTTATTAAATTTAACGAACCATTCTTTTAACACTAACGAGCCATCACGATTGTGAAAATAGTGACACACACATTGAAAAAGTTTGTCTGTTTTTTAAATTTCGCACAAAGCCACTCGAGAGCTATCCGCGTTAGCCGTCCCTAATTTAGCAGTGTAAGACTAGAGGGACGGCAACTAGTCATCACCACCCACCGCTAACTCTTGGGATACTCTTTTACCAACGAACAGTAGGATTGATCATAACATTATAACGCCCCCACGGCTAAAAGGACGAGCATGTTTGGTGTGACGGGGATTCAAACCCGTGACCCTCGGATTACAAGTCGAGTGCTTTGACCACCTGGCCATGCCGAGCCCATCTTTTGTTAACATATTCTTTCTACATCAACCAAAAATAATTGCAATTATCACTATTTTTAGTGTTGTATGTGAGCACTGAGAAATTTTAAAAAATGTATTAGGTTCAGCTTTGAATCCATAGAAATGCTTGTTAAAAACATATAAATCTTTGTAATATAATCACAAATGTTAAAAATACAGTCTTGTTGAAACGAGGCATTTAATAAGGTAGAAGTCTAAAAACATTATTAATAATATTTTACTTATTTGGAAAGCACAGTTTGTGTCATTTCGTTATTCGCACCAGTTAGGTAAGTTTAAAAACTGCAACTAAATTATTTGATTTTGCATACTTGCTACTTGCATGTTCTGGGAATTATTTATGACATCTTACAATAGAGGGCGCTTTTAATACCGTTATATGAATTCAAGGTTATTCATTTAGCTCAAAGCTGAGCAATGGATTGTCTGCCTACGAAGAGTGTCGAAAGCTTATTTGTAGCGCCGTAGGCCAGTAGACTTATTGCTGAGAAAGTAGGAGGGATATATTTGCTGGATGGAAAATATGGGCTCTGTCGACCGCAGGGAACGATACCTGGGATTTCAAAGTTGCATGCCCATAAACTTACCATCAGCCTATTTGAGGACTGAGGACTCTGTCTACAAATCATGAATTCACATATTAATTGGATTAGGGAATGTTTATATTGAGGAGTTTCGTGATACTTGTTTCAGTTATGAGGAAGATAAAAATATAATTTATTTACAAACAGACCTGGGTTTTTAATTCTAGTTATATTATTCTAAAATCGAATGAGAATTAGATTCATCAAACAGAACAAAAGTTGTGAACACTTCCTATCATGTAAGATACTGTGTATAATTTGTGATGCTCTTTATTTCGTGAAGAAGAAAATCACAGAGAAGCTTGGTTTGAATTTCGCGCAAAGCTATTCAAGAGCTATCTGCGCTAGCCGTCCCTAATTTAGCAGTGTAAGACTAGTTATTACCATCCACCGCCAACTCTTTGGCTACTGTTTTACCAATGAATAGTTAAATTGACCGTCACATTATAACGCCCCCACCGCTGAAAGGACTAGCACGTTTGTTGTGACGTGGATTCGAACTCACGGATTACGAGTCGAGTTCCATAACCACCTGGCCATGCCGGGCTTCACAGAGAAGAGATATATAATGGATTTAAGGCTTGCGTTATTTTGTTACGTTGGTACTTCATGTTTAATAAGCAAAAGTGTTTGGAATAAGGTTTGTTCTTTTTTGTAAAATGTTACGTAACTGAAAAAGAAAATATTTATAGAAAATGATGTTCTTATTATTGCTGAGATTCACATAGTCTGAAGGTAAGCATTTTCAACCCTAGTGTGTGTGTGTGTTTGTGTGTTTTTTATAGCAAAGCCACGTCGGGCTATCTGCTTTGTACGCCGAGGGTTAAAACACTACATAGTGTAAGCTTGGTTAAACATTTTTTAAACAAACGAGCCAAAACTATCTTTTTTCATATTACTTAGGGTTAAAAAAAAAACACCTTAACAACGAGTAAATGTCATAAACCTAAAACTTTCAGTTAAAAATTGCGTTCACAAATTTTTATTATTTATTACAACACTACTAAGACCATTTTTAACTGTTGGTATTTGCAATCTCCCAGACCCGGTATGGCCAGATGGTTAAGGCACTCGACTCGCAATCCGAAGGTCGTGGGTTGGAATCCCTGCCACACCAAATATGCTCGCTCTTTTGGGCTTAGAGGTTTTATGGAGTTACGGTCAATCCCACTATTCTTTGGTAAAAGAGTAGTCCAAGAGTTAGCGGTGGATGGTGATGAATAACTGCCTTCCCTCTAGTTTTACACTGCAAGTTCGCATCCCCGTCGTGCCAAACGTGCTCGCCCTTTCAGCCGTGAGGGCGTTATAATGTGACGGTCAATCCCACTATTCGTTGGTAAAAGAGTAGCCCAAGAGTTGGCGGTGGGTGGTGATGACTAGCTGTTTTCTCTCTAGTCTTACACTGCTAAATTAGGGACGGCTAGCACAGATAGCCCTCGAGTAGCTTTGCGTGAAATTCAAAACAAACAAACAAAATTGTGTTGCAATCTTGGTTTCACACAGGTCCAAAAGTCTGAGCGACTTACACCGTCCACCGCAAAAAGTTATTGTTGAACAATTCAGTTATACTAAGAGTTACTCAAAATAACATCTGTTAAAACTACGTTTTAATTCAAATATAAAAAGACAGACGCATGGCTAACAAAATCCGGTTGTTATTGTTCACGAGGACTGAACCATTGGACAAGAGAGTAAAACTCGTATTAATGTGATATCTGACAAAAATTTGAGTCCTTAAGCACAGAGAGCTATGGATGAGAATAAAAGCGTTTAATTTCTCATGCAGAATATTTTGGTCATATTCTATAAATATTTCGAATAAATATCTTGTTTGCCAATTTATAATATCAGAAGTACATTTCTGCATTGTCTGTTTTCGTTATTATTTATCATTTCATAAAGGGAAACGATGGTTACGAGCTGGGTGTTTCTTCTCACAACATCTCAACTCCTACTGTCTTTTGCTGTCTGCAACCAGTTGTGAGAAGGCAGTCGTCCAGATATTTTGGCATAAAAAGGCAGTTGTTAAAATAACCCGATACTAGAAACAAGTCCCCTTACATTTCGACATTTGTATGACTCTCATCTCCCCCCCCCCCACCAGTGGCATGTCTGCGGACTTACATCACAAACAACCGTGTTTTGTTACCCGTGGTAGGCAAACACAGATAGCCCATTGTGTACCTCTGAAATTCAAAACAACAACAACCCCTCATTCACCCTAGTGTTTCTCTCTTTAGGTGTTTGAGTATATAAATTTGTCTACCAGGAGGGTCAGGTACACTAGACCTCATTCACCCTAGCGTGCATGTTTTGTTTTTTGTTTTGAATTTCGCGCAAAGTTACACGAGGGCTATTTGCGCTACTCGTTCCTAATTTAGCAGTGTATAAAATAGAGGAAAGGCAGCTAGTCATCACCACCCACCGCCAACTTTTGGGCTACTCTTTTACCAACGAATAGTGGGATTGAGCGTAACATTATAACGCCCCCACGGCTGAAAGGGCGAGCATATTTGGTGCGACGGGGATTCAAACCCACGACACTTGGATTACGAGTCGAACGACTTAACCTACCTGGCCATGCCGGACCTGATCTTCTTGGACTAACTAAAAATAGCAAGTCCATCATTTTGGTTCTTCAATGTAGTGTCTGTAAAAAAAAAAAGTATTTTTCTACCAAGTTCCATTTAAATTGGTCACTACAAGGTTAAAAAATTGATCAAAACCCCTAAATTATGCTTCTTTGTAGTATTTTGATCCTCTTTAAATGCCGTGTAAAGTGGTCACAACACGACCGAGCAATTGATAAAGAAAACAACAAAAATTGCGATGTTTTTTGTGAGCTTTGACCCTTCCTTAAAAAAGATTAAAAATTGGCAAATTCAGCTTTTTTGTATGTCAATGTGTTGGACGCAGGAAGTTTTATATTTGTGTCAATATTGATCTTGGATGTTATAAATATCACCGCACAGAAGCTTAAAATATACATTTTTGCAGTGTTTGACATTTGACCATTTAAAACCATTAAAAAAAGACTAAATAAATAAAAATGAAAAAGCTGTGTAGGTGTACTGGACCAAGATTCGACTCCAGCAAGTTTCAAGCCAATCCATCGACAAATGAATAATATTTGGCAGAAAAAGAAACAATAGGAAAACAATATGTGTCTCTGTTACGAATAGAGGTATATAAAATAATATAAATATAATAATAATAAAATAAATAGTAATATTTATTAAATAAATATACATTGAAGTGAAGGCACTCGACTCGTAATCCGAGGGTCGTGGATTCGAATCCCCGTTTCCCCAAACATGCTCACTCTTTCAGCAGTGGGGGCGTTATAATGTAACGGTCAATCCCACTATTTGTTGGTAAAAGAGTAGCCCAAGAGTTGGCGGTAGGGGGTGATGACTAGCTGCTTTCTCTCTAGTCTTACACTACAAAATTAGGGTCGGCTAGCGCAGATAGCCCTCGTGTAGATGTGCGCGAAATTAAAAATTTTTTTTTTTGTTCTCGGAATTAACAGTCGTACATTTCATGTGGATGTTTTTAGTTCTTTGCGTGTGTTTGTTTGTACTTGACAAACTGCCAATTCAAGTTATTGCCACAGAAAAAATTGCGCGACCCTCAACGTGCATAAACTCAGTAATGCCAACAGTTTAAGAGATTATGGTTTAAAAAACGTTTACTTTGTTAAATCAGGTTATTTTAATAATAACAACATACTTAGTGATTGATGTTAAATAAGGATGTTGTTGTTGTTTTGAATTAAGCACAAAACTACACAATGGGCTATCTGTGCTCTGCCCACCACGAATATCGAAACCCGGTTTTTAGCGTTGTAAGTCTGCAGAGATACCTCTGAGCCACTGGGGGGGGGCGTTAAATAAGGAATCGCATCTTGTAGTAACTTATATACGAAAATTAAATAATTCTTTTGGTTTAATTGATCGGTAAATAATGTTACTTTATTTACGAAATAGTTAAGTTTAATCTTAACGTTGTGGTTTTTAAAACAAAATGTAAAATGCGTGATGGAAGTTAAGAAATAAGACAAGTTGGTTTAGAGAACAATAAGAAACACTTTGGCTCTGCATGGCAAAGCGTGTTAAGGCGTTCGACCCGTAATCCGAGGGTCGCGGGTTCGAATCCCGGTCGCACCCAATATACTCGCCCTTTCAGCACTGGGGGGCGTTATAACGTGACGGTCAATCCCACTATTCGTTGGTAAAAGAGTAGCCCAAGAGTTGGCGGTGGGTGGTGATGACTAGTTGCCTTCCCTCTAGTCTTACACAGCTGAATTAAGGACGGCTAGTTCAAAAACCAAGAAACACTTTAATCTGTAAAGGACTCAGTATATCTGAGTTTTTAGCCACATCTACGCGATGAACTATAAAAGAGAGGGAAGGAGATTTTCACATAGATACACAACAGCTACTTCCGCATAGTCGTCCCTAATTCTGAACTGACATTAAATGGAAGGTAGGTTATTTAGGAGAACCTAGTAGCCCACGGGAGACAGTTCTAACATCAGATTCTGATCGTGCTGATGCAATTTGATCCTAAACGTTTTATCTGAGAAAACGCTCGAAACTCGGTAATAGAAGAAGACAAAAACCAATAAAAAAGTGTGTGTGTTTTTTATAGCACAGCCACACAGAGCAATCAGCAGAGTCCACAATAAAAACTAACTTAGCAGCGGTTATATTCATGTTCCTGTTATCCACTGACGAAATAAAAATAAATTATTCACCAAGCTTTTCCTTTGAAGTGAGAGTTGAAACTTAAACTTTGTTTTTTTTTTAGTAGTTGTTGAGCGTAGCCTAACGATAAGGAAGTCTGTTGCCGCAGAAATAAACGACTCCACATTGGGACCACGTGTGTCTTAAAAAGGTGCTGGTCAAGCCCCACAGCTCGACAAGAGTAGCCCGATAATTGGCTGTGGGTTCTGGTGCCTTCCCTGATTTCTGCCAGTTTGAAATTCGTGACAGTTGCAATAGATAATCCTCGCAAAATTTCGTTTGGTTGTTGTTTTTTAATTTCGCGCAAAGCCACACGAGGGCTATCTGCATTAGTCGTCCCTAATTTAGCAGTGCAAGACTAGAGGGAAGGCAGCTAGTCATCACCACCCACCTACTCTTTTACCAACAAATAGTGGAATTGACCGTCACATTATAATGTCCCCACGGCAGAAAGGGCGAGCATGTTTGGTGTGACAAGGATTCGATCCCGCGACCCTCAGATTACGAGTCGAGTGCCTTAACCACTTGGCGATGCCGGGCCGCGAAACTTCGTAAAGAAATTCTAATACAATTTCTATTAACACTCCTTCTTTAAGTATTTTAGTTCAAACACAAATCTCTGAATACAAATACGTTATTTATATGAAAAAATTGATTTATTTCCCGTGCTTCGGAAACATTGAAAAGCATAAACAGATGTTGTGGTATTATTCTGTTTACATAATGAAGTCATCTTTCGCACCCCGCTAGTACAGCGGTATGTCTCCGGATTTATAACGCTAAAATCAGGGTTCGATTCTCCTCGGTGGGCTGAGCAGATAATCCTTTGTGGCTTTGCTATAAGAAAACACACACACAAGTCATACTTTACCGATACACCAGTTTGAAGACCTATGAAACATCATGTGTTATTTCTATGTTTTTTTTTCGTAAAACTGTCTTCTTGTTGTCGGGTCGTAAGTTTAAGGACTTATAACGCTGATATCTAGTGTTTGATATCCCGTTATGAATAGAATCAGACAACTGTGGAGATTTATTTATTTTTAATCAACATAAGAATAGCAACATGTTTAAAAATTTGATTTTTTTATGACACCGAAAAGTGAAGTAACAAATGAAACACGATAAGAATATTTTTGAGAATAATGCTTCATAAATCACACGTTATGTGTTAATATTTTGGTAACAGGTTATTTGGCAGAAGCCAACTAATTAATAACAAAATGAAAACAACACATCAGGGTTTAGAACAAATATTTATCTGTGTCATAAGCCACTTAGGCAAAAGTAATATATATACACACACTGCTGACCAAAATCTTAAGGCCAATGAACATAAAGAAAAAATATGCATTTCGCGTTCTTAGACTCAACCACTTATTTGAGTAGAGCTTCGAAAGATGAAAATAAGAAAAGGGAAAATAAAAATAAAAACTTTTTTAGCATTTAATAGTGAAAATGTGAACACTATGAAATTAGCCTAAATACTAGTTGGTCAAAAGTTTAAGACCATACTGAAACGAAGCGTTAATCAGTAAACACGTAACGAAATTTAGTCATTTGTGTTCAAGCATTAGCGTTGTCAACATCTCCCACTGACATTTCCTGTGTTACATTGGATAAAAACATTGCAAAGGCTAAAATGTTGACAGAGTTTGAACGTGGCAGAATTGTCGAGCTGCAAAAGCAAGGTCTCTCTCAACGTGCCATCGCTGGTGAGATTGGGTGTAGTAAAACTGCTGTTACAAATTTCTTATGCATCCCTGAGGGATACGCAACGAGAATTTCAAGTGGTCGGCCCAAGAAAATTTCGCCGGCGTTGAGCAGGAGGATTCGACGAGTTGTCCGGCAAGACACCAGCCGATCGTCGAACCAGATTAAGATTCTTGCGGACGCAGAAAGCATCTCAAGAACAATAAGACGGCATCTACGAGAGAAAGGCTTTAAAAACCGTAAACGTCTTCAAGGGCCATGGCATCTTCCACACCACGAAACAGCTCGGTTAAACTTTGCTGAGAAACACCAAACATGGGGCGTAAAAAAGTGGACGAAGGTTTTGTTCTCTGATTAGAAAAAAATTAACCTGGATGGTCTAGATGGCTTCCAACGTTACTGGCACGATAAGGATATTCCACCGGAGACATTTTCTACACGACACAGTGGAGAACGTTCCATCATGATCTGAGGTGCTTTCTCCTTCCATGGAACAATGGACCTTCAGGTTATACAGGGGCGTCAAACTGCGGCTGGCTACATTAGCATGTTAAAAATTAATCCCTATTGACTAAAGGCCTTCGCTTGTGTGGAAATGACTTAATCTTTCAGCAGGACAACACTGTAATCCACAATGCTCTCAGGACAAAGGACTTTTTCATGGCAAATAACGTGATTCTTTTGGACCATCCAGCTTGTTCGCCCAAACTGAACTCCATTGAAAATGTTTGGGGGTGGATCGCAATGGAAGTCGAAAAAATGGACATCAATTTCAAACAGTGCATGATCTTCGTGAACCATCTTCACCACTTGGAATAACATTCCAGCTAGCCTTCTGCAAACGCTTATATCGACCATGCCAAAGCAAACGTTTGAAGTTAGTAACAATGACAACCGTACAACTCTCTACTGAGACCTCTTGTTGGGCATTTCCTACCCTGTTTAGGACTTCTTTTTAGTATGGTCTAATGACGTAAAATGCATATTTTTTTCTTTATGTTCATTGGCCTTAAGATTTTGGCCAGCAGTGTATATTGCTGAGTTATTCAGTAGGAAGACAAGAATAATGGCGGTGGTGTTTGCAAATGTACTTTCATATAAGCACGCTAATTGAGATAATTTTACGAAGTAAGTCCATGATATCTGAAACGCACAATTGACTAGAATAATTTATTTTTTTCAAAGTTGTAAGGTAACGCTAAGCAACTTGTAGATTACGATGGCCCGGCATGGCCAGGTGGGTTAAGGCGTACGAATCGTAATCCGAGTGTCGCGGGTTTAAATCTCGGTCGCACCAAACATACTCGCCCTTTCAGCGGTGGAGGCGTTATAATGTGACGATCAATCCCACTATCCATTGGTAAAAGAGTATCCCAAGAGTTGGCGGTGGGTGGTGATGACTAGCTGCCTTCCCTCTAGTCTTGCACTGCTAAATTAGGGACAGCTGGTGCACATAGCCTTCGTGTAACTTGCGCGAAATTCAAAAGAGAAACAAACAAACGTATATTACGTGGCTCTATTCAATCAAATGGTTTATGTCTTTTAAAATTGCGTCACGAGATTAAATGATTTAGGTGCGTGTAAGGAACGTACAAGCTGCACATTTTTGCTTTGTGCGATAAGTAGAAAAGTTCTGAAATATTATGTAATACAATAAAGCACACTTGACACTACTGTACAGTGGTCGTTGAGGCATGACGTACTCATTCTAAATATTTAAAAGAACACTGCCATTATCTCCACTGACAGTTTATGGAAGTTGTCATAACGCCCGAGTGGAAATGCCAGAATGACTAAAGGACCACGTAAAAATAAAAGGAAATAAGAGACAGAGATAAGTATTCTCATGCTATGTTTATCTACAAAAAATTAATTGAATTTTTGATAAGCGAAACAATCAGTAAAAAACAAAACAAAACACACAATTCTTTTTTGAAGTGGTCGCTTATTTTTCAGTTTTACTTGAACAGTTTTGCTTCTTTAATAAATATGGCATGAGTTAGCGAAAACAGAAGGACACAGCATATCTGTTTGATTAAAAAAGTGAACACGAAGTGCTTTCATGTGCAACCGTAACGCAAGTCCAAGAGGTAAGAAGCACGCACGATTTTACGGAAGACTACCATGTAAGTCCAAGAAGTGCTGTGTTCGTGTAGTAATCTGTTCATTGTAACTACGTTGCGAAATAACTTCTAGAATGGATGATACGAATTGGAAAAAACAACAACAACGTTATTGCAATGATCACATTACTAGTTCGAGTAGGACGAAGTTCGGAAATATTTCCTGCTTGTAGTTCGTCTTCTCTTAAGCAGTTTATTGTATAAGCAGTTAACTGCTTATATAAGACTTGGCAGATGATATTTTTCCTTTTTCGCGCTGATAATACGAAATAAAATATTATTATTTTAAAATATTCTGAACTGGCCATTGGTATGTGTCTTTTATCGAAAACTAGAATAAGAAAAAAAGGTCAAATCGTGACTATAAATGTATATTTAATAAGTGCTGTTGAGCAATGTGTTGTGAAAGTAGGAAAAACAGTTGATATTTATATCAGAATTACATTCCACAATGTACTTCTAAGCAGGCCAGTGCGGGAAAACATGTGTTAAAATGACTGTTACATAAATATAGTGACATACTTTTAATGCATTAGGGATAAAAATTATGTTACTAGATGTACTGGAAGATCAGTCCTTTAGGCAGTGGTTTAGTATTACTGCCTCCGGGCTCCATTTTCTTAGGGAGTGGATCCACTTTGTTACTAATAAAAATGTTGACAAAGTTTTCAAAACTTTCCCATCTCAGACATGAGAAGCTTATCACAGTTTTAGGTGCAACGTTGGTGTTAACTGGTTGTTAACTTTTAGGTTGAAGCTTCGAATTAGAAACGCTTACTTTATTATTTTGAAGTATTTGTTGTTTGGCTTCTCGCCACGGTCTTTGTTTAGATGGTTGTGTGAAATATTTTGGATTTACAGATGTTTAAGTGTGTGATATTAACGCTCACATAAACACAAAACAATCTCAATAAACATGTTATTAAACATTTTTATTCAACTTTTACTTATGGGGAGTTACTTAAGTCGAATTAGTGTGGATGATTATAATCTGTTTTTGTTTTGTTTTTTTGTACAGAAAGAATATATCTTAATTTTCTCTATCGGATTTCCCGTGGTGGCCTTATTGTAAAATTAAACAAAATTAAAATGACTTGTAAGTACAATGTCGCAACAATGAATGTCATCGTATTAAGACCAGAATGTCATGAAAATATTCTAATAACGTCTTCAAAATGTAACTAAATATTTAAAGTAATTAATAAATTGATTATATCAACACTATTACTAAAACTATACATGAATCATAACATAGAAAAACATTTTACTAAAACTATACATGGATCATAACATAGAAAAACTTTTACTAAAACTATACATGGATCATAACATAGAAAAACTTTTTACTAAAACTATACATGGATCATAACATAGAAAAACTTTTTACTAAAACTATACATGGATCATAACATAGAAAAACTTTTTACTAAAACTGTACATGGATCATAATATACAAACTTACGTAGCTAAAGGTATAATGATATCGTTTTTAATTAGTTAATAACTTATTAAAACTCAGCAGAATATACATTTTTATTATGAAAGATCATCTGATTACTCAGAGCATCTTGTCTCATTCAGGAGACTCCTAGTGACTCATTGGTAAATTAATAGGTTTATGACGCTAAAAATGAGGTTTTTCAATACCAGCGATGAGCAGAACACATTTAGCCAATTGTAAAGTATAGGTACAAGTGTTAGGAAAATCCTAAATAATTAGCTAAGGTTAGCTAATAATATTTTGTTTCAGTTAATAAAAATCACAGAAAAGGAATTTGAGGTTAAATTAATGTTCATATTTTCGTAAAATAAATCCAGATAAGCTATTGTTATATAATATTATAGTTCAGATATTTAAATAAAAAATAATAAAATGCTGAAATTTCAAAGGTAAAAGTAAAAAACAAACAAACATGTAAATCCAGTTATTAACGTAATTCATTAACTTTAAGAACTTTAATAAATTATCTCCTAGAATTACGTCTGCGGACCTCCAACGCTAGAAAGTGTATTTCGATACCCCGGTGGTGAGCGAGGCACAGCTATCCAGTCCATACTGTAGCTTTGTGCTTAATTCCAAACAAACGAACAAAACAAATCTAACTAATCAAATAGTTCTCAGTGTAACAGTTATTATGAAAATAAGAGGTAGGATTTTGACTTGAAAAATAAACGTTTCAAATGCTGTGGAATAAATGAATTGTTATATGTTTAACATTTTAAGCTAGATTTAACGATTACATTTTGTTTGAAAACAAATGGTTAGTTGTGGACTGACACGAAATTTTGTAAAACAGCCACAAATCGTAACGAGTAGATGACACTGAGAAAGGCTCGTCACTGCCAAGCGGGTTAAGGCGTTCGACTCGTAATCCGAGGCTCGCGGCTTCGAATCCCGGTCGTACCAAACTTGCTCTCCTTTTCAGTCGTGAGGGCGTTATAATGTGACGGTCACTCCACGATTCATTGGTAAAAGAGTAGCCCAAGAGTTGGCGGTGGGTGGTGATGACTAGCTGCCTTCCCTCTAGTCTTACACTGGTTAATTAGGGACGGCTAGCGCAGATAGCCCTCGTGTAGCTTTACGCCAAATAAAAAAAAAAAACGATCCTGAGAAACTCAGCACATGTTATAACACTTTGTCCAACTTGGTTAGACTAAGAAGGAAGTGTGTACAATAACACTATAAACTTTTAAAGGTCAAACCATGATTAACTTAACCTACCTTTTCGTCCAGTTTTCAGTAGTTAGTTTGGGCTAACAGGTATAAATATATGTAGGAATATTTAAATACTATCTCTTTATCTTTCTCAAATGGAATATTTAAAATATTAAACTGTTTAACAATTTCTTTTGTTCTAAGAAAACAATTAAACTCTGGAGCGTTTTCAGTTATGGAAATATTTTCAGACTAAACTAATTTCTAGACGAAGAGTGTTGTCAGAGTTGTATCAAGTAGATTGGTTTCAGATGTTGAGAAAGAACGTAACTTACCCTAGCTCTGATTTACTTGTGAATGTACGTGTCGGTGCAGTTAATTGGATTATTTATTGTTAGTGACATTTTCTCAGCTTTTCTCTTTCTTCAGCTGCCTCAACTGAAATGCATTAATTAATAGTTATTATAGGAAATGCTTTCTTTTACCAGCTGCACGACCACGTTGCAATGACGTCTTTATAGTGCGTCAAAAATCTAACATCCAAATGACGAAAACAATCTTATCCGTGTTAGGGTTAGACGTGAAAAGTAACATGGACGGTAATTTCGTTGGAGCTGCAGAAGATTAGAACTGAAACACAGTAATAAAGCAGTTGTGTTGTCATAATATCCACTGTAACAGAAATGACAAACTAGAAAACGGAGTTGAGCAAATTACAAGTAACTTATAATATAGTTTTAGGCTTAACAACAAGCAAACAAATAACCTGTTGTTGCTAATAGCTAGACATATTTGTTAATCCTATTTAGAGTTAAGAAGAAAACTCCATCTTGTATAAAACAAAACTAACGTTCAGTTCCGAGATGATTGATTTGTAACTTCAAACATGTTTATTTTACGACTCACTTTGCACAACAAAAATAGGTTTGGCCGATATAACGTTTCATTAATGCAATTATGCTGCAAAACAAAAATAAGTTCTGACAGTCGAATCCATTATTTATCAATGCTAAATGTTATCCCTATACCTTAATTCTAAACATTGTCAGATACAATATATTACAATTATATAAGCGTATAAAGGTTATAGGGTCGTGTCAACTGACACTCTGTCAATAATTTTATTAAATTTTCATTTTGCACCAAATATTTGTTTGTTTTGGAATTTCGCACAAAGCTACTCGAGGACTATCTGCGCTAGCCGTCCCTAATTTAGCAGTGTAAGACTAGAGGGAAGGCAACTAGTCATCACCACCCACCAGTATCTCTTGGGCTACTCTTTTACCAACGAATTGTGGGATTGACCGTCACATTATAACGCCCCCACGGCTGTAAGGGCGAGCATGTTTGGCGCGACTGGGATGCGAACCCGCGACCCTCGGATTACGAGTCGCACGCCTTAACACGCTTGGCCATGCCGGGCCCCAAATATTTGAGTTTTCCGATTGTCTTCGTGTTCCGATAAGGAATCTCACATAAAATCTGTTTTTAAATTTTTTTTGTTGATTCGTAAAAGCTACGACTATATGGCACGTTCAAGGAACCCTAAAGTGTTAACACAGTTACTGATGCGTAGCGAGAATGATGGGAAATCATCTCTATTTTACCTTATAAACGTACACTACAGTTTAAAGTTACTGCTAATTAAAGAAACACGAGTAAAGTCAGAGATATGGTTTATAAATAACCTTGATTGAAATATACCTTCTGTACACGTCCACTTTAGCCCTGTTTCAACTTAAGAACACCTGGGCCATTCATCATGACCATAGGAATGGCAGTTAAAGTACCTTTGACGTTAAGACGACAGCCAGATATGGCTGCTTTTGTAGCTGTAATAAATCTTATTACACTAAAAAATAACAATGTTTTGAACTGTGGGAGTTCCCCATGAACTTAAGTCTTTTATTCTTTGATTGTCTATAAACGGCGACTTACGTACAGCTCAATGTCAGACTAAGTGTGGTTTCATCTTTTAAATATAGTTCGAACTATTGACTCCCTTTGCTAACAACAACCATGGCTTCTTTACAACATGCACGTTATTCTCAGTATCATATATTTGTCGTCCCATACGCAGATAAGAAGGAATTGTTGATAAAGTTTCAACATTGTAGTCTTTGTCAGTCGGTTTTATTTTGAGAACGATCAGTTTTAAAATACTATTGGCAATTCGTTCAAACAGATGTTGCTACAGTTGCGAACCATGAATATCCACAGATATTCGAATGATGAGTTGGATATATGTCATTAATAATTTTTGTTATCGCTATTCTAATCTCTATCCTTAACAGAAGTTATGTTTCAGTACATTTATTTCCTGTTTCAAATAACATGCTTTACTGACTACGTTTGACGACATGGCCATCAGATTAAAAACCTATTTGTTTTTGTTGAAGCTACTCGAGAGATATGTACACGAAGTGTCCTTAATTTTGCAGTAATAGACTAGAGTGAAAGCAGCTGGCCTTAACTTATCAATAAACAGTAGGATTCACCGCCACATTATAACACCTGACACGGTGTATTATATATCATTATAGACAATTAATGAGTAAATGAATATTTTTTAGCTTTTTCATGTAATTTGTTAAATTCAGAATGGAAATTGTGTTCAAAACATGATGGCCAGCTAATGTAAGTTTGAGTATAAACGTACAAGTGAGGAGAAAATCAAACCACATACGACTTGTTAGTTGGTACAGATGTAAAGTATAGGTGGCGCTACAAGATGACTTGTAGCAAAACAGTAATATTAATACAAGCCACATCAGAATGCCCTCTGCTCATTTCAATAACACACTTGGGACGAAGTAATATATAATGGATACGAGTACAAAAATTGACTACGGCGCCACGTAGTGTTGAATATGATTTTTTTGCACAACTGTCAACTTGAGTAAGTGCAACAAAGCTGCTAAACGACGAGTGAATGAATATACTTTGACACCAAACTCAGACGAATAACTGCAATTACTAATGACGTCACGTGATAATCAACTACGATTGTACAACGCCATCTATGGTATTGTTTTGAAATAAACATAGATTAAATTGTTTTCTCACATCCTATATAAACTCACTTCGTGACAAACCTATATGTTATTAACCTCAAATGATAGAGAGCGAGAGATGTTTACAATTCAGGAGTTACTGTAATCTGTTTCCTTATTGTCTTTACACAAAAATCAAAACTGTATATTTGAACGTGCTTGTTACTATATTTTCTGATCAAAGATTTTTAACGGTCTTTTTACAAATTTAATAATGCAAATGGTCAGTTACGGTTAAAACACACACACACACACACACAAACAACGCTTTTACTAATTGTCAAAGTAATATATCGTATAGTTAGTTTACCTCCTATACGTTTGCACCAAACATTGCTTGTGTCAGTTCTTAACATTGTTTGACCTCAAGGATATGACGTAGAGATATTTCTACAAAGTAATAAAGAGATATATTTTACAACGAAAATTTACTAGAAGACACTCCAAAAGTATTTCTGATAACAATGTACAGCGGTATATCTTCAAATTTACAACTCTAAAACTAGGGGTTCGATTCCTCTCGGTGATAGCCCAATGTGGCTTTGCTATAAGAAAACACACACACATACTGAAATAGTATATTCTAAGTATATATTGGAGATTTTTTTAAAATAATTCACAGTTTAACTCGATTTATTCACGTGAGGTGCAAGTTGTGATGAAAAGCAAGCAAACGCAGCTCACGTGAGTTGTCAGTTAGGATAACACACTATCCATTTCATTTGTTTTTTATGATAAAACATATCCACGTTTGTTGTCATTTACGACAAAAATATTCATATTAGTTTTCAGTTGTGATAAAATAACAAAACTAATACATCTATGTCAGTTGTCAGTTATGATAAAATAACAAAACTAATACATACATGTCAGTTGTCAGTTGTGATAAAATAACAAAACTGATACATCCATGTCAGTTGTCAGTTGTGATAAATTAACAAAACTAATGCATCCATGTCAGTTGTCAGTTGTGATAAAATAACAAAACTAATATATTCATGTCAGTTGTCAGTTATGACGAAGAAAATAAATAAATTTAAACATGCGAAATAAAAGCTATGAAAAAAGAACTCCGAAAAACAACAACTTATTCATTTCAGTTGTTAATTGCGATTAAAAATTATCTATTTTATTTGTCAGTTGTGAAAAATGATTCATGTCAGTTGTCTGTTACAATAAAAAAAAATCAATTCATCCATGTCAGCTGTTAGTTACAATAAAAAAAATAATTTATTCAAATCGCTTGCCAACTATGATAAAAACAGGAATTAATTTAACAAACAGACGAGAACAAGCAAACATTCTGGTTGTGAGTCACAGCAAACATTCTGGTTGTGAGTTACAGCAAACATTCTGGTTGTGAGTTACAGCAAACATTCTAGTTGTAAGTTACAGCAAACATTCTGGTTGTAAGTTACAGCAAACATTCTGGTTGTAAGTTACAGCAAACATTCTGGTTATAAGTTACGGCAAAAAATAAAAAATTAATTTATTATCTGAGTTTTCAGTTATTGGAAGAAAAAAAAACTCAATCGCGTGAGTTGTTAGTTGTCAGTCACTGAAAACAAATCAAAAATCAACTTATTAACTTCAAACTACAAACTACAAACATAGGGTTGTTAGTTGCATTGAAAAGCAAACCAGCAAAAACATTTGTTTTTGCAACAATAAACGAACTGAAATAGATATAGATATAAAAAATGAAATCATATTAAATAGATACGTTTACCCAACAGTAAAATTGTAATAAAACAAGCAAGAAAAGACATCTGAATTAAATGTATTACCCTGTACAGATTTAATCAAAGCTGGATAAAACAAAATTAACCACCTGGTAATCACCTGCCTAAGACGTCATTAAAGTATATTTCAAGCCCAGTAATTAATCTTCAAGAGAAAGTAGCAGGTTACAAAGATACCTTACATTTGAGCTATTTGAGTCCTGTATGTTCTTTGACACAGCTTAAAGCAACTGGTTTCATAATAGGTTGCATACTTGCAGGCGTTTAACGAGATCAACGACCGAGTGATGTTTTTCTACTATATTTATCGAGTCTACTATATTTAGGAAACTAACAAAATTCGGAATTCTTATTTTGTAAATATGACGTCGCGTTCTTTTCATTTCAATTTGTTTGTACGTAGTGGTAAAATAATTTCTGGACAGTGAGAACTATAAAATTGTAAATGAACTAGAAAGTTCTTTCGATAAATTTAGTGAGATAAAGAGCCCGGATGAAGGAAAAAAATGTAACATTTCATTTATCTGTAATAAATTAAAGGCTAATGAGCATTAGAAATAACATTACATCTCATTGTAATGAACTATATATCAGAAAACCGTACTATGTAAGACACGTGTAATGTATCTACAAGATGTTGGACATTGGCAACTGTACTATGTAAGACCCGCGTTGTGACTAATAAAACGATGGATATTAGCAATTGTATTATATCACACACTTGTAGTGGACCGTCAAGATATTGGACATTGGCAACTATACAATGTCAGACACTTGTAGTGGATCTTCGATATATTGGACATCGGCAACTGTACTATGTCAGACACTTGTAGTGGATCTTCGATATATTGGACATCGGCAACTGTACTATGTCAGACACTTGTAGTGGATCTTCGATATATTGGACATCGGCAACTGTAGTATGTCAGACACGTGTAATGGACCTACAATATGATGGACATTAACAACTGTACTATGTCAGAGACGTGTAATGACCAATAAAATGATGGACATCATCAACTGCACCATGTCAGATACGTGTAAAGAAATGCAAGATGCTGAATATTCGAAACTGTATCATGTCTATCACTTGTAATGTCCTGTGATACAATGGACATTACTAACTGTAATGAATTACGGTGATTGTTAAAAAGGATTTTTGACTCGAAGAATAATTACAGCGCTAGTTCATTCATTTCGTAAGTTTAAAATATCCGATTATGAAAAAATAAAAACAATTTCATCATGTGAGTTGTTAGCTAAAAAATATAAAACACAAAATCGTTTATTCATTCCAACAAGAGGAGAACTGAATAGGTTCTCTATAGTAAGCGTGATGAAAATAATGTTACATAAATGTATTCGCACAGCAGCAGAACTCCGAAAAGATAACGCACTGTGCCAGGCGTAGCCTAGTAGCTGGTGTATCGAACTATATATCGAAGGGTCCAAGGTTTTTGTTTCGTTACTACAAAAAATTCAAAATGACCGTTCCCTGTACTTTGATGTCGTGAATGCATTATAAAGTTGACGGTCAAATCCGACTATTCGGTCAGATTAGCCCAAGAGTTGGCGGTGAATGCTGTTGGCTAACTGCCTTTATTCTTGTCTAAAAGCTAAAAATTTGAGAAGGACCTTTGCGTAGATTTGCGTGAATGACCAAACCATTCAAATGTTTTTTGTTGTTAAGAAACAAAAATTACACAGGGGCTATCCATACTGTGCCCATCATATATATCAAATCCCGGTTTTATCTTTATAAATGTTCAGACACTTTTAATGAACTAAAATATTCCTATCTTTATTTAACACATCGTTTTTAATTATTTTTACATCAGAAGTGCACGCTTGCTGTTGTTTTTTTATTGAATAACCTATACCACATTTATTTCAATTCACGAGTTTATTTCATGAAATTGTTTTTCTGTGAAGTTAACATACGATTGTATCATGATAGTTGGTCAGGCTCTGTTGTTTCAGTGTACCTTTAGGCAGAGTACAAGGCAGTAGGTTTGAGAACTTTAATGGTCTGTAAGTGCTTGGTGAAAAAAATCAAGAAGACGACGTTTCGCCTTCTCTACCAATGCCTTCTTCAGAAGTTCGGAAATTGACCAAACACATGTTTTAACACAATAACAAGAAGCTAAAACATAACTTCCATCATATATAAGGTTTACAGTTGTATCAAGTGGTTTTCAGCGTCATCTTTAAAAAAAGCGATGCGGTGCCGCTACGTATGGAAACGACGTTTCGCCTACTCTACCGAGGCCTTCTTCAGAAGTTTGAAACTCGACCAGCTTCTTGTCTTAATAAATGTGTTTTGCAGCGTAGTGAGTAATGTAATAAAACGAACAAGTGACTCTTGTAATACCTTCTATGATAGCAACAGATCACAGAATGAGTTTAACCTTTCATGGTCCCGGATTTTGTTTTCCACAACTCATGAAGATTATTTATATTTCACTACGTAAGAATTTAATTCTGTTGTGTTTAATTCCAGCACATAAATTATGCTAGTTTTAGTTCTAGACTTCCAGCATCGTGGCATGCTATATTCTATTTTATTTTTCGTTTTTAAACAAGCGGTCTATTATAAAGCGATACCACAACGCTTTTTTATAAAGGTGGCGCTGAAAGACGCTTGACACAACTGTGAACCTTATATATGATGGAAACTACGTTTTCGCTTCTTATTGTTGTTTATAACAGGTTAATAAAGTCAGCAGGTGCACAGCGCCCCTGTCATCAAGTCAGGGGATACTGTCGTACCCACACTATAATATACATTCATATCCTGCGGTTTTGTTTTCCTCTATGTGGTGGAAAGGGTACATCTAGTCATTATTCAACGACGTATATACACTATTGTCTAGGACATTTGTTACTCGCATTATGAATACGTTTATTTACTAGCATTACTCTAGTTCTTATAGAAAATACAAGTATTAGTTTCATGATCTATATCCAATAAACAGGAATTTTAAGTTTTGCTGATGTATCTGGAGATAAGTATTTAACATCATCTTTTATAAATACGTTATAAAGACAATATCATTAAACATATAGTTAATTTAAGATATCCATCTTTTTTTGAGCATTTAAATTATTCCTTTTTTTTATATTGGATTTGAAGTAAAGCATTTTAACGTTTACTAAATCTTACTTTGCTAAGTGCTTTCTAATTTTGATTTTTGATTTGACTTACATCAAGCATCACTACACGTGACGACTTGGCAGGCCCCTCGCTAGTACAGCGGGACGTCTATGGATTTACAACGCAAAATCACGGGTTCGATTCCCCTCGGTGGGCTCAGCAGATAGCCCGATGTGGCTTTGCTGTAAGAAAACACACCCGACTTCATAATTTAAGATTAGGTGGGTAAATTATTGGAAAACGAGAGGAAAAAACCAGTCAGTACGAGTTAATAGGATATCTTAACAATAACTTATTTTCAAGTTCTGTGTGTTTTTCTTATAGCAAAGCCATATTAGGCTGTCTGCTGATCCCACCGAAAGGAATCGAACCCCTGATTTTAGCGTTGTAAATCCGGAGACTTACCGCTGCACTAGCGAGGGGCTTTTTCAACGTCTTTCTACCAGCATCGTCAATGAAAGTTGTGATCTCTGTTTTCTGATGACGAGAAACTCACTTGAAATAAAAATGTACCTCGAAACGGCTGGTATGGGTATTAACACTTATTGATAAGGTGAGAACAGCGTTTCGATCTTTCTAGGTCATCTTCAGGTCATCTTTCTTAACCTAAAAATGACCTAAGAAAGTCCAGACGTTGTTCTTTCCTTATCAATAGTGTTAATGCCGTTCTGTGATACAGATCTCTCTGTTTCTTGATTTTTTTATATATTACTAATGTAGGATCTAGAAGATGCAGTAAAAACAAGCACAAACTAAAACATTAATGGTGCACGTGCTTATTCGTATATGAAGTTAAGACATGCTTGTATCATGTTTTGTTTTAAGTCTTGGGGAATAGGATGTGAAAGTGGGTGCATTAACCGTTGGCAGTTTAAACTAGTCATTTTTGGGGTGCTTTTTTTTTCAGAGAAGTTACGGCACTTTAGACCACGTAGGGATTGCCAGAGAACCATGTGCTTTTTCTATAACATCCTATAAAATTGTTTTGCACTGTGACTAGTCTTCGAATTTACAATGCTTAAAATTAGGGGTTTCGATTCCTTCGATGGGCACAGCATATAGTTGAATTGTTTGTTTGAAGTTAAGTACACAGCTACACATTAGGCTGTCTGTGCTTTACCGACCACAGGTATCCAAACCCGGGTTTCTAGCGTTGTAAATCTACAGACATGCTGATGTGCTACTGGAGTGAAGAATAGATACCCCATATGGTTCTGCTGTAAGAAAAGCACACAGACATGCGTATAAATTAAAATTTACGGTTTTCATCAGCAAATGTAAACTTATATATATGCATATTGGAATTAACTTTGTCAGTGGTTATAATACATTAACAATAGAATATATTTAATACTGTCACATATAATGTAAGGTCGAGCACGGCTCACTGATTAGTTTGCTGTACTGTGGCCTTAAGGTTCAGTGGTTCCTGTATCTTTAGCTTCCGCCCCTTAAAATATCGTATTTCTCACTTTGAGCACGTGGCAGCCTCACAAGAGTGATTGTCAAGTCCAACTATTCGATCTGAAAAGAGTGGACCAAGAGTTGGCAGTGGGGGGGAGGGTTGATTAGCTGTCTCCCTCCACCCCAGTCTATCACTTTTGAAACCAGAGTTAGCTAAGAAAGATTGTCCTCGAGAAGTCTTACGAAAAATCCAAGTAAAGAAATAGTGAAAACAGACAAACCTTCAATATTATAATGCAATAATTCGTATTGTTCAAGATTGGCTCGTACAATATAAGAGTAATTTTTTTTTTGTTTACTTAGTCAGTGTTATCAAATATTAATGTAATTATGCATCTTTAAATGAAGTTAAACGTCGCGTTTCCTGCCGTTATTGACTTATGTGATCCAAGTTGCATACAACACTACCGGACAAATAAAGTCAACTTCCAAACGATTTATTGGCTACTGACAGAGCGACAAGGAGAGTTGCCCTTTTGCTTCGTAGAAGAGATTTTGGCCATCAGGTCATCGGAAATCAAAATTAATTTTATTCAAAAGCAGGTAACTGCATAAAAAGAAGAAAAGTCAAAGGTTGTTTAATCAAAGTCCTAACACCTACCAAGGTCATTTAAGGCTGAACAACTTATTGACATCACGAGTATAATAGAGAGTTCGAAATTCCGAGGTCACGTAGGCCTTGTTGAGTCTTCCTGAAGGACATCGCATATTTAGAGTGATTATTATTGGCTACTGACAGAGCGACAAGGAGAGTTGCCCTTTTGCTTCGTAGAAGAGATTTTGGCCATCAGGTCATCGGAAATCAAAATTAATTTTATTGAAAAGCAGGTAACTGCATAAAAAGAAGAAAAGTCAAAGATTGTTTAATCAAAGTCCTAACACCTACCAAGGTCATTTAAGGCTGAACAACTTATTGACATCACGAGTATAATAGTGAGTTCGAAATTCCGAGGTCACGTAGGCCTTGTTGAGTCTTCCTGAAGGACATCGCATATTTAGAGTGATTAGATGAGAATAATTGAATGTCCAGGTTCTGTTTCTCTGAAGGAAAATTGGAATTGATTAACTCAACTGAATTTGCTTGTGCAGATATAGTCATTATTGACTGCACAGATTACGTTCAGGTTTTGTATTTTATGAAGATATATTACGTTTCTGTTGAATTATCCTATTTTTTAATGAACTGATGTAGATGTACTGTTTATCAGCAGCAGAAATTATTTCTTTCAGGATTTTTTATTTTTATAAGAATACATTCTTTCTAACCCACCTGTTTATGTTCCTTAACCCAACTGGTTATGTTCAGGCTTTGCTTTTCCGATGTAAAGATTTTCTTTCTTACTGATCCAATTGTATCGAGGCTTATCTTTTTCAGGCATATCTTATTGAATGAGTTATGTTTCAGCTCTGTGTCTTTTTGGTGTAAACACATTGTTTGTTCGGGAACTAGTCTAGTCTAGTCTCTCTGGTGTTTGGGTATATTTATGTGTGTAGGAGGGTCAGGTACACTCGACCTTTTCCTCCTTCCATAACTTTGTTAGAGTGGTCAGATTAATATATATTTCGATTTAACTACAGAATGGCTGGAGTGATATCATAAATTTAGTCTGGTCCTTTTCAGGACAATGTCCATTTATATTGTTCTTTATTATTATTATTATTATTATTATTATTATTATTATTTAATAAGTCTAGAACGTAGGTGGCCTATTTTATTTTATCTATATTCTAATACTACTATTATTATTATCATTTTAAATGATTTTGTCTCAATGATCTAATGTATAGATTTAACGGGGAAAGGTGTTTTTTCGCCAATTTTTATCAAAATATTTCATTGAACTATGTAGAAGTCTATCTGGTATTGTTTGTGCATTTGAGTAATTGTGCATGAACTTTGATGAAGTGGTTTCAGGTACTCTGTATGCTGATGTAATTAGTGTATTCTGTGATGTTTGGAGTTTGGTTTGAATTTGTTTTACACTTATATTGATCCATGCAGGAGCTGCATAGTCTATTACAGGTCTAATGTATGACTTGTATATTTTAATGATGTTTTCTGGTGTTGTTCCGTAGTTTTTACCAGTTAGACTCCTAGCATTGTTTATTCTTCGCCAAATATTACTTTTTATGTTATTTACATGTTTTATCCACGTAAGTTTCGAATCATATGTTAATCCTAAAAATTTTGCAGATGTAGCAGTCTGGAAGAGTTCCCCATTTATATAGATTTGTGGTTGAACTTTTTGATATTTCGTAGATTTTAAAAATATTACCAGTTGCGTCTTTGCTGTATTTATTTTAATTATATATTTTTCACAATATTCACATAATCTGTTTAGTTGTGGTTGTAAGTTAGTGGCTGCTGTTTCTGGTGTAGGGGCACTTTTCTAAATTGCTACATCATCAGCGAACTGAGACGCGTATCCATGATTTGGGTCTTTAAGTGGCATATTACTTACATACATGATGAAGAGAATAGGGCTAACCACCCCTCCTTGAGGGACGCCAGCTTCTGGACTGAAGAACTCAGAGAAAGTTCCCTCTACGTTTACTCTACATTTTTTATTTTCCAAAAGGTTTGATAACCAGCGAATAATTCCATACGGTAGTCGTATTTCATACATACGGAACCGAAGACCATTGTTCCATACAGTGTCGAATGCTTTCTCGATATCGAGGAAGCAAGCGACAGTGCATTCTTTTTTATTAAAACTGTTTATTATTGTTTCAGTTAACCTAATTAAGTGATCTGTTGTTTGTCTATATTTTCTAAATCCGTTTTGTTCTTCTGGCAGTTTTGAATTAATCTCCAAAAATGTGGAGAGTCTATTGCTTATTATTCTTTCGAGAATTTTGCCTACACAGCTGGTCAGGCTGATCGGTCGATAATTGTTTGGTTTATTGGCTGGTTTTTCTTCTTTGTGGAACATTAAGATATTTGTTTGCTTCCAAGAAACTGGGATGTATCCAGAGTGTAGAGATAAATTAAATATTGCTAATAGGTGGTCAAATAATTTTGGAGTACCTTTTTTGAGAAGTATTGCTTGTATTCCATCATTTCTTGGTGCTTTGTTTTTTGTATTTTTGATTGGTTCGGGAACTGCACGAGAGTTTGTTTGTTTCTGAATTTCGCGCAAAGCTACACGAGGGCTATCAGCGCGTATACTGCACGAGATAAAACAATTATGAGTTGCATAAGGTTGACCTGACTGTATATTTTCTTACTATTAGAAAACTAAAATCGGGGAACATGTTGCCTTTGTGTTAAATATTCAGGTTAATTACTGACTGAGGTGAAGAACAAAAGGAAACTTTTAGCACAACTTAAAATATTTTCTTTTTATTTACTACTTATATTTTTCTCACTCCGAGTTGAGATTTTGTTTCCAATTACTCAAAGACGTCTTAATGTATATTTTAATTAATTTAAGTTGGTTTATGACACAAGACATAAGGCATTTTTGTTTAATCTGTCAGGATTGGAGTGGAAAACGTTAATACAATCACTGGCAACTAAAAGCAACAAAATACCACGAAGTCAGCTCCTCCTTTTCTGCTTGTATTTCTCTCCTTCAGAGATCAAGTGTTCGTCACGACTGTAGTTGATTTTTTAAGACCACCTCTTGCAAAAAACCGACAGAAATTTAAGGGAAAAAACACGTCAGAGCGAGAAACTGGTTGAAGGCACTATACTATGTAACCGTAATCTAATCAATCATCCAATCTAAAAAAGTCTTTCTCTTCTGACAGAAAAAAAAACTCATAAGTTAAATCTGTAAAATCACTTACTAGGGACATAAACACAGAAAGAAAGAGAAACTGCTCCGTCTGTAGAGTTTGAAGATTATGCTTAACTTTGGATTCATGATTAAATAAAAAAAATCATATGAACTGAAAGCAAATAAATGATGCTGAAAGGAAATATATAAGAGGAATGAGAAGGTCAAGTGTTCTGAGAGGTTAAAATCGAATTAGAGTAGAATAAAACAAGGTGTATGATATTGATTCTGAAGAATATGGAAACGCTGAAACCTCTAAAACCATTACCGTTATATACAGCTGTTTTTATATGGATTTCAAATCTGAGAAAAATATTCTGAAAGGTAGAATCAAGTAATTTATTTATACCAGTCGGCGCTTTCTGGAACATAATATTTTAAAATTTGGTGTGACGTCTGAAGAGGACGCTTTTTTCGTGACCGGGGGAGTGTTAATTCAAAGCGATAAACCACATGAAACTGTCTAAAGTTGAAGAACACGAAAGACAAACAAAGAAAATGATAACAAGATGAGACTAAAATGTTAACAGTGGTAAATCCGCTCTCTTAATTATTAATTAATATTCGATTCAAAATTATTATTTTGAAATCCTTAAATCAGTTTTAAAATTGAACGAGAGAGTCGCTTGTGAAGGATTCTAATTTCAGCTTCAAAGTTTACTGTATGTGATTTCATAAGTAATTTTAAAAGCACAAATAGATGCTGACTTCACAAGTGAGTAATACAGCCATTGAAAAACAGGTGGCGTGGGGACTACATACACCAACAAAGCAAATAATAATAAATACGCTGTATATACATAATTTAACTGTATTACCAGTGAAGTAAGACGATGTATATAATAGTTTTTTTTTCAGTTTCAATCACAACTATCTCAATGAGTATTAAGCAATCTTAACCATAAAAAAGCGGTTAACATTTATTTCTCCTACATATATACTTTGAACAAAGCAAATCAGAAAGTCAGCTGATAACCACAGCCGAAATAAAGTCCCTGTGGTACGACATGTATCAGGACTACATTGTGAAGTTATTTTGCATTTGGTAGATAGTATGATGCCTTCAAAAATTTGTCTCTTTGATAGGTATTTTTGTTTCGTGAAATCCAGAAGCTACTATGATCTAATACTCATGTTTTAAGCCACACATTTAGAGAGATATAAAAAGACAGATTCTAATAACATAACTCTGAGTACAAAAGCTTAAATAATATGACAGTGGCAGTTCATTTTTTTAAATACAAGATGAATAGATTTTAAGCGTTATCTCAAAAGAACATTGTATTTATTTTAACTACTGGTTTTGCACTTGGAGTTCCTTTTGGTGATATTTTGTTTGTCGATCACAGAATGTTATTGTCGTCATATCTTCTAAACGATGCGTCCTCTTCTTCAACACCAGATTTCAATGTGTTATACTGACTGTTTTATTGATTAAATTTTAATACAAAAATTGCAAACATTCAGTTTTTCTGTATGTTGGGACATTGAAAAATCCTAATGACAACCGACAGAGAATTATTAAATAACAAAAACCGAGCTTTGATTAAGTAATTGTTACATTATTCACCTGTAGGTTTGGTTTGTTTTGAATTTTGCGCAAAACTACACGAGGACTATCTGTGTTAGCCGTCCCTAATTTTGCAGTGTAAGACTAGAGAGTAGGCAGCTAATCATAACCACCCATCGCCAACTCTTGAGCTACTCTTTTTACCAATGAATAGTTAAAATTACCGTCACATTATAACATCCCCACAGCTGAAAGGGCGAGTGTGATGGGTATTCGAACCTGCGCCCCTCAGATTACCAGTCGAATACCTTAACCACTTGGCCATGCAGGGCCGAATTGACAGTTAGTTGCAAGTATATAAAAAGTAATGGTTTAAAAAGTGACTTGTATGTGCGTCATTGCTTAGGTTTTAACATGACCCGACATGGCCAAGCGTGTTAAGGTGTGCAACTCGTAATCTGAGGGTCGCGGGTTCGCATCCCCGTCGCGCCAAACATGCTCGCCCTTTCAGCCGTGGGAGCGTTATAATGTGACGGTCAATCCCACTATTCGTTGGTAAAAGAGTATCCCAAGAGATACTGGTGGGTGGTGATGACTAGTTGCCTTCCCTCTAGTCTTACACTGCTAAATTAGGGACAGCTAGCACAGATAGCCCTCGAGTAGCTTTGTGCGAATTTCAAAAACAGACAAACAAACAAACTAGGTTTTAACTGTTTGTATTCAATATATGTTCAAAAGTACTCATGCTAGTTGTTCCTAATTTTAAGCCTACAGGGAAGACTAGTTAACAAAACTTACTTAACCTCTAAGCCTTCTTTAATCAAATAGTGAGATCTTTTCAGAGACTCTTGTTACGCATCGATTGTTTCAAAGTGCGAAACACAATTTTGTGACAACGCGGTGCGAACCATGAGTTGCCTAATTTAATTATTTGTGATGTAAATAGTGTTATTCTTTGATGTTAAATCTCTAGTTAAGAATCATTTATGAACAAATAAAAAGTCTCGTTTCGTTAATATACCATTATCTACAATTGTGTCTATAAAATTGCATTTTATTTCACATTGTAACTGTTTATACAATTCTTAAAGTTATAGATTTAAATGAATAAAGAAATTAATTTGTGAAATATTTTATGTGGGGCATTCGTTGTGATTCGGTAATTGAGAGGAGTAGTTATAGTTGGAAGAAACTCCAGAAATAGCTGATAGATTAAAGTGTCCTGCTAATTAGTAGAAGAACGTTGAAATAAAAACATTGTATTGATTACACTGGGGAACACTTTTTCAGTAACTTTGAGTTGCATAGGATATTTTAAGTGATTATGAAGGAGTTTTAGGCGCTGATTTCAAATCTGAAATTAGTTTTTCTCTACAAGTTCTAGTTTGTATGCAATTTGAGGTTAATGAAATTGTACAAATGTGAACTTGCGTAAACCATGTATAAGCATTTTCACGTCCATATATATAGATAGCTTCTAATATTTTGATCATTCTTCTTTTGTTTCAGATCAAACATGGCTTCCAAAAATAGATATCATTGCAGAAACAAGCCTGATGCCTTCTGCTACATATGTGGATGCTACACACTCAATCGTCAGAGACGTAACATATCCTCGTTCGTCAAGCGTGCCTACAAGGCATATTTTGAAGTTCATCTTGGTGATCAAGACAAGCAATGGGCTCCTCATGTTGTGTGCCACAATTGTGAGGAAATGCTTCGAGACTGGACCAAAGGAAAACGCAATGGTCTGCCTTTTGGTGTTCCAATGACTTGGCGCGAATCCACCAACCATGTAACTGACTGTTATTTCTGCATGGTAAACACAACGGGTGTTGGGAAGAAAAACCGACATAAGATTACGTATCCGAACATTCCCTCAGCTATTCGGCCTGCTCCGCACTCTGAAGAAGTTCCTGTTCCAGTTTTCAAAGGCTTGCCTTCATTGGACGATAAAGACATTGGACATGATACAAGCGAACAAGACAATTGTGACAGTGAATTGTCAGAAAAGTGTACACAATCGGAGAACTGTTCTTCAGACACTGAACCTTTCCCCGTCTTCAAGCCTCTTCCCCAGGCTGAACTGAATGATTTAGTGCGGGATTTAGGTCTTTCAAATAAAAATGTCAAATTGCATAAAATCTGTAGCTTGCAGACAAAAACCGACTTCAGATTTGAAATCAACACACTCAAATTGACTATAGAAAGGTCTTTTTTTAAATGCAACAAAATGAGTGTTCCCCAGTGTTATTCTTAGCGTGAAGGTATTTTCTTATGCAAGCTATGACACTTTAAGGACATAGGATATTTAGCTAAAAGTAGAAGGTGTGTTTTTTCTTATAGCAAAGCCACATTGGGCTATCTGCTGAGACCATAGAGAGGAATCGAACCGCTGATTTTAGCGTTGTAAATCCGTAGACTTACCGTTGTACCAACAGGGGGCAGCTAAAAGTAGAAAAACTGCATTTATACGAGGTTAATAAGGCTATCGGACACCATTCTTACTTTTGAACTACTGACCAAATGTGAAAGAACCAGCCACCTACAACTTACGCTAGTGGATTGACTGTGACTTTTATAACGCACCCATAGCTTAAAGTAACAGGTGCCGTAGATATTCGAACTTAACTTGTCAGCCCCTAAATCGAAAACGCATCTGTGGAGCCAACTGACGTTCCTAAAAAAACAAAAAAAAACAATAACAGAACCAAAACAGTTTTACTTAACTTTTTAAATAACATAAATAGGTTTAATTTACGTGTACAGTTAGGTCTACCTAGTTCACTAACATACATAAGTAAGAAACCTCTAATGGCACAGCACGAACGACAACATTTTACAAGTCAAAAAGTAAATCTTAGGAAATCAACAGCTGTTAAAGTATCAGTTGTATAAGTTAGTGGTTATCAGTTTGTTTGTTGTTTGTTCTAAGGATGCAAAAAATTAAGAGTAATTTAATGTGTTATTACAATGACTCAAGTCCTTTGTATCAACGAGAGTTATGAGAAGGCAAGTTAAAAATTCACAGAAGACACTGTACCACCCAATCAGGTTTGGTCCTCAAAAACGTCGTCTACATTTCTTATGGATTTTGTTTTCAATTATATTAAATATTTACGTACCTAATATTTTTAATGCTTATAACGAGCAAGTTTTACATGTGTATAGTTATTAAAAATTTTATTGATGATTAAAAAAATGTGGTAGTACAATTTTTTTATTTGTTTTAAGCCCAAAGCGACATAAAGGGTTATCTTTACCGTATTCATCAAGCGTGTTAAAAACCTATTTTTAGAATATATGTGTGTAAGTTAGATAAATATATTGTTGTGCTATCGACATGGATGATTAAATTTGTTAATTAGTAAAGCTGTTAAAGTAGAGGCCCGGCATGGCCAAACATGCTCGCCCTTTCAGCCGTGGGGACGTTATATGTGACGGTCAATCCCACTGTTCGTTGATAAAAGAGTAGTCCAAGAGCTGGCGGTGGGTGGTGATCAATAGCTGCCTTCCCTGTGGTTTTACACTGCTAAATTAAGGGCGGCTTGCGTCGATAGCCATCGTGTAGTTTTGCGCAAAATTCAAAACAAACAAAGTTAAAGTAAACGACGACGTTGCCTAGCTAAATAAAGGTATTATTAAAATTAAGATAAAAAACAAAATTCACCGTCTGTTTTGAATGTTTGCACAAAGCTATTTGCGCTAGCCTTCCCTAATTTATCATTGTAAGACTAAAGGAATGGCAGCTAGTCATCACTACCCACCGCCAACTCTTGGGCTACTCTTTTACCAAAGATTAGTGTGATTGACCGTAACATTATAATGACCCTACGGTTTAAAGGGTGAATATGTTTGGTGTGACTGGTATTCGAACCCGGGACTCTCGGATTACGAGTCCCTTAACCACCTGGCCATGCTGGGCCTGGTATTACATTGTTCTAAGCACCGTGCCTATTGAAGAGAAGTACAATTATAATTTTTTGATATAATCAATATAAATATAATAATAAATACTATGATATTTTATTGTACAAAAATACTAAGCGATTACCATAAAATTTCAGTAAAATAATTATAATTTTTACAAGACCATTTCAAGATTACAAGACAAATATTTTCGTTTAAATTTTAAAATATGTTTCCGTGTTACGAAAACTGAAACGTTTCTTGTAAAGCTGACACAAAGATGGAATCGACATTAACGCAAAATTCTCTGCTTTTCTATAAAAGGTAATTATAAAAACATACACTACAATAACCAGTTCTAAACATCTGGTTACTTACAAGGTCATTATATAACCTTCTAATATCAGCCTTGGACTTGGTGGCATGAGGCTAAACGAGTTGATTCAAGTTTGAGTTTATGTCACCACACATATACACAAAGCTTTTAAAAAAAATTTTTGGTTTTATTACACGTGTGTTCATTTACAGAAACATGTATATACAATCCTACACAGTCATTTGCTTGAAAGAATTAACCCATTGGAACTACATGTCCGTATTACAAGGTTACTAATACGGAAACAGATTACACCAATAAACAAATATGTAACGATGCAGAGTTATTATTTTTCATTGTTGGAATTAAAATACAGTTAGAGAACTAAGCCTAAAGTCGTTCAGAAGTTTTGTGGTAGAAACATTATGTATGAAATAAAAACTTTTAAACATCAAAGATAGTATGTTTAGTCTATTGTATATTTTTTCTCTTTCTGCCCACCAGTGGTACAGCTGTTAGTCTGAGAATTTATAATGCTAGAAACCGGATTAGATAGCCGCAGTGGGCACATCAGGAGATACAGCCCATCGATTAGTTTTGTGTTCAACTACAAACAAAAAGTTCTGTTATTATGACTTAGTTGAATAAAAGTTTTTGGCTCTTTTATAATCAATGTGACTTTTTATTTTTCTCACGGTGTTTATTTGGTTATTCTAGTTTGAACAAACAAACTTTCCTTTATTGAGAGAAAATTGAACATTTTTATTATTCATATAGTTGCTTTCCATTGTCACAAATGAAAATTGTATGTTGATCAGTTGATCTTGGTCAGTCTGTGATTAAGAGAGTATTACAAAAACGTAGAAACCTTCATTATGATTTTGACTATTTCAGAATTGCTATCCACAGTCGTTTTAAACTGACAGATTTGAGGAAATACGTCAGTATTTTCTACTGCAAGTCTAAGGTTACTCTTGTCTGATGAAACAGTGGAAGTTTACAACCATCTCTTACAGTCTACTCACAACCCAAAACGTAGCACTGCATGGTGATTATGGCGCTCGATTCGTAATCTGTGGGTTGTGGGATCGAAACCCGTTCCTAAGTATGATTGCTCTTATACCATTTGAGGCGTTATAATGTGTGGGTCATTCAGTTACCAGTTGCTTTTCCAGTGATCAGCAGTTTAAAATTAGGGATGGCGGTAGAGAGCCAGAGTATCTTTACCATAAACAAATAATCCACAGTCTCAAAATGCAGAGCAAATGTATCAGCAACAGACCGTGAGCAATGAAACGAGGGGTTAACCACAAGGTTAGCACGATAGCTTCTAATGTGATACGAGTGGATCTATTTTAGGACATCCATCAAGATATATGAAGCAATTATCCGTGTCTCTCTACAAACAAAATATTGTACGCCTTAAAACCAAAACTTTAGTGTTTTATTACGCTTAGGCGAGTTTCTTATGATCAGTTTAAGTTTTAGTTTACAACATAAACCGAGTATAACATTTCGTACAAATGAAAATAACACTTTCGGTTGAAAGTATGATTAGGAAATGGCTCTATTTGACATACTTTATTGTAGAAGGTATTATTTCATTTGTATTTTTCAGATACATATTTAGGATCAGCCTACAAGAAATAAACACAATATTTAATTCAGTATTATTTATATGTTTATTGTTAAGCTTAAAGCTGTACAACGGACAACATGTGCTGTTAATAAGGACTGTTAGTAGATACAATTCATTAGTAATGGTACTTTACTGTTAATATGGACTGTTAGTAGATACAAACCATAAGTAATGGTACTTCACTGTTAATAAGGACTGTTAGTAGATACAATTCATAAGTAATGGTACTTCACTGTTAATAAGGACTGTTAGTAGATACAATTCATAAGTAATGGTACTTCACTGTTAATAAGGACTGTTAGTAGATACAATTCATAAGTAATGGCACTTCACTGTTAATAAAGACTGTTGGTAGCTACAAACAATTAGTAATGGTACTTCACTGTTAATAAGGACTGTTGGTAGATACAAACAATTAGTAATGGTACTTCACGGTAAAAAAGAACTGTTAGCAGAAACAAGTCATAAGTCATGGTATTTCACTGTTAATAAGGTCTGTTAGTAGATACAAACCACAAGTAATGGTACTTCACTGTTAATAGGGGTTGTTAGTAGATACGAACCATAAGTAATGGTACTTCACTGTTAATAGGGGTTGTTAGTAGATACAAACCATTAGTAATGGTACTTCACTGTTAATAAGGATTGTTAGTAGATACAAACCATAAGTAATGGTACTTCACTGTTAATAAGGACTGTTAGTAGATACAAACCATAAGTAATGGTACTTCACTATCACTAAGGGCTATTAGTAGATAAAACCATTAGTAATGGTATTTCACTGTTAATAAGGACTGTTAGTAGATACAAACCATAAGTAATGGTATTTCACTGTTAATAAGAACTGTTAGTGGATACAAACCATAAGTAATGGTATTTCACTGTTAATAAGAACTGTTAGTGGATACAAACCATAAGTAATGGTACTTCACTTTTAATAAGGACTGTTAGTATGTACAAACCATTAGTAATGGTACTTCACTGTTAATAAGGACTGTTAGTAGATACAAACCATAAGTAATGGTATTTCACTGTTAATAAGAACTGTTAGTGGATACAAACCATAAGTAATGGTATTTCACTGTTAATAAGGACTGTTAGTGGATACAAACCATAAGTAATGGTACTTCACTTTTAATAAGGTCTGTTAGTATGTACAAACCATAAGTAATGGTACTTCACTGTTAATAAGGACTGTTAGTGGATACAAACCATAAGTAATGGTACTTCACTGTTAATAAGGACTGTTAGTGGATACAAACCATAAGTAATGGTACTTCACTTTTAATAAGGTCTGTTAGTGGATACAAACCATAAGTAATGGTACTTCACTTTTAATAAGGTCTGTTAGTAGATACAAACCATTAGTAATGGAGCTTCACTGTTAATAAGGACTGTTAGTGGATACAAACCATAAGTAATGGTACTTCACTTTTAATAAGGTCTGTTAGTAGATACAAACCATTAGTAATGGAGCTTCACTGTTAATAAGAACTGTTAGTAGATACAAACCATAAGTAATGGTACTTCACTGTTAATAAGGACTGTTAGTGGATACAAACCATAAGTAATGGTACTTCACTTTTAATAAGGTCTGTTAGTAGATACAAACCATTAGTAATGGAGCTTCACTGTTAATAAGAACTGTTAGTGGATACAAACCATAAGTAATGGTACTTCACTTTTAATAAGGACTGTTAGTATGTACAAACCATTAGTAATGGAGCTTCACTGTTAATAAGGACTGTTAGTAGATACAAACCATAAGTAATGGTACTTCACTGTTAATAAGGACTGTTAGTAGATACAAACCATAAGTAATGGTACTTCACTGTTAATAAGGACTGTTAGTATGTACAAACCATTAGTAATGGTACTTCACTGTTAATAAGGACTGTTAGTATGTACAAACCATAAGTAATGGTACTTCACTGTTAATAAGGACTGTTAGTAGATACAAACCATAAGTAATGGTACTTCACTGTTAATAAGGACTGTTAGTATGTACAAACCATTAGTAATGGTACTTCACTGTTAATAAGGACTGTTAGTATGTACAAACCATTAGTAATGGTACTTCACTGTTAATAAGGACTGTTAGTATGTACAAACCATAAGTAATGGTACTTCACTGTTAATAAGGACTGTTAGTAGATACAAACCATAAGTAATGGTACTTCACTGTTAATAAGGACTGTTAGTAGATACAAACCATAAGTAATGGTACTTCACTGTTAATAAGGACTGTTAGTATGTACAAACCATTAGTAATGGTACTTCACTGTTAATAAGGACTGTTAGTAGATACAAACCATTAGTAATGGAGCTTCACTGTTAATAAGGACTGTTAGTAGATACAAACCATAAGTAATGGTACTTCACTGTTAATAAGGACTGTTAGTAGATACAAACCATAAGTAATGGTACTTCACTGTTAATAAGGGCTGTTAGTAGATACAAACATTAGTAATGGTACTTCACTGTTAATAAGGACTGTTGGTGGATACAAACCATAAGTAATGGTAATTCACTGTTAATAGGAGTTGTCAGTAGATACAGATCATAAGTAATGGAACTTCACTGTTAATAAGGACTGTTGGTACTTCACTGTTGTCCTCAGTATAGGCGTTATGTCTACGTACACGCTTCGCTAGTACCGGGTTTCGGTACCCGTGGTGGGCAGAGAACAGACAGCCCATTGTGTAGTTTTGTGCTTAATTCCAAACATAAATCCAATGAAAAGTTAGGACTACAATCCTCTACCATGGTGGGGGTAAGAATACAGAGTTATTACAAAGTTTTTAAATAAAATTCGTATTTTTACAAATGTATTGAATATATTTATTATGCTCACAAACTGATATTTGCATATTTTCCAATATATATAGTATGTTACAGTAATCTATCTCTATATGTATTATTTTATTTATATATACACTGCTGGCTTAAATCTTAAGGCCAATAAACATAAAGAAAAAATATGCATTTTGCGTTGTTAGACACAACCACTTATTTGAGTAGAGCTTCGAAAGATGAAAATAAGAAAAGGGAAAATAAAAATAAAAACTTGTTTAGCATTTAATAGGAAAAATGTGAACACTATGAAATTAGCCTAAATACTAGCTGGTCAAAAGTTTAAGACCATACCAAAAAGAAGTCCTAAACAGGGTAGGAAATGCCCATCAAGAGGTCTCAGTAGTGAGTTGCACGACCGTCATTGCGAATAACTTCAAACATTCGTTTTGGCATGGTCGAGATAAGCGTTTGCACAAGGCTGGCTGGAATGTTATTCCAAGTGGTGAAGATGGTTCACGAAGATCATGCACTGTTTGGAATTGACGTACAGTTCTATCGACTTCTCTTGCCATCCACCCCAAACATTTTCATTCGAGCAAACATGCTGGATGGTCCTGAAGAATCACGTTATTCACCATGAAACAGTCCTTTGTCCTGCGGAGATTGTGGATTGCAGTGTTGTCCTGCTGAAAGATGCAGTCATTTCCACACAAGCGAGGGCCTTTAGTCAATAAGGATGCTCTCTCCAACATGCCAATGTAACCAGCTGCTGTTTGACGCCCCTGTATAACCTGAAGCTCTATTTTGAAGATTTTGGCCAGCAGTATATATATGTATATTGACCGACAGATAAGCGGTTTTACAAAAATACTATGGAATTGCTTAATCAAACGAAGTTATTATTCTATAAGCGTGTACAATTACAATATTTTCGAACGTTCATAAATAATAGTAAATAATTAATATTAATATATAATTATCAACGCTGCTCTCTTGTAAATGTTTTTTTTTGCAGATAATTAACGTAGATTTTAAAAGTGTTATCAGATTAGTTTTATAAAAAGGAAGAATTATCGGATAACAATTTTAAAATCTACTTTAATAAGTCTTTAACTAAAGTAATATTTTCAATTTAAAAAATCCCCTTTTAGTGACATAGTGGTACTTTTGCGGATTTCTACGACTGGAAACCTGGTTTCGATACCCTTGATGGATAAATAACAGGTAGCCCCTGGTAAAGTTTTGTGCTTAATAACAAAATAACAATAAAAACGTCTGGAAAGTGGCGCTCAGCACAGGTCTCTATAAACTAAGAATGACCTTCGACAGTGAGTTTCGTGTATACAACATAGTTCCAATCATATGGTTCCTAGACAAACAGGCCCCTTCATGGCCAGGTGGTTAGGGAGCTCAACCCACAATCTGAAGGTCGCGGTTTCGGATCTTTGTGACACCAAACATGCTCGCTCTTTCAGCCGTGGGGGGCATTTAAATGTGACGATGAATCCCACCATTCGTTGGTGAGAGAGTAGCACAAGAGTTAGCGGTGGGTGGTGATGACTAGCTGCCTTCCCTCTGGTCTTACACTGCTAAATTAGGGACAGCTAGCGCTAAATTAAAAACAAACCAAACCTAGACAAACAGTAAAAATTACAAATAATAATAATTGTTTGTTTTTAGGAATTTCGCGCAAAGCTACACGAGGGCTATCTGCGCTAGCCGTCTCTAAGTTAGCAGTGTAAGACTAGAGGGAAAACAGCTAGTCGTCACCTCCCACCGCCAACTTTTGGGCTACTCTTTTTACCAAAGAATAGAGGGACTGACCGTCACATTATAATGCCCCCACGACTGAAAGGGTGAGCATGTTTGGTGCGACGGGGATTCAAACCCGCGACCCTGAGATTATGAGTCAAACGCTTTAACCCACATGGTCATGCAGAGCCGGTATCATAATAATACAGTATCAGTACCCCAGTAAAAAAATCTGAAAACGTATTTAAAGTTAAACACAAAGCTACACAATAGAATATTTGCGTTCCGCCCATCACGGGTATCGAAAACCGGTTTTTAACGTTGTAAGTCCGCAGACATGCTGCTGTACCACTGGGGTGGGCGTTAATATAGCTCAAGAGAATGCGATTATCAATATGTATAAACACATACATACATTTAGAGAATATTAATACCGATAGAGTGCCCTGCTAGTACACCCGTATGTCTACGGATTTAGCACGCTGAAATCAGGGGTTCGATTCCCTTTGGTAGGGTCAGCAGACGATCCGATGTGGCTTTGCTATGATAAAAAACACACTTCTACAATTTACAATAATATTTAGCCAGCAATAAATAAAACCTTTTTGCTAATACTTGATTGTAATCGATTTGTTCTTCTGGTTTGTAATGTTTCTTGTGAGTTGTTACGTCACACTTTAATGATTAGTTAACCATATATTTAAGTAACAATTAGTTTAGTGTTCGCGTTTCATCATACATTTCACGTCTATGATATGTGGTACTTCTGAAGGTTTAGTTGCTATGGGCCTTTGTGCTCTTTCTTCCTTCCTTCATTTTCTTTAGTGTTTCATCATACATTTCACGTCTATGATCTGTGGTACTTCTGAAGGTTTAGTTGCTATGGGCCTTTGTGCTCTTTCTTCCTTCCTTCATTTCCTTTAGTGTCACTATCATATATTCTGTGTTTGTGTTCCCCTGGTATTCAATGTTAGTTTGAATTTAGTTCAGTGGTTCCCAAAGGGTCCTCCGGATGGTTCGTGGACTGACAAAATGTGCAAGTCAATGACACGCAATTCTATGGCCTTAGCCATACGAGAAACAGAAAAGGTGAAGTAGAACCGGCAGTTGGTCCACAGTTCCTTTTGCCTCACCTAAATGGTCTGCAGACGAAAATATTTGAGAACCACCGGTTTAGTCCGAATTAAAATTAGAAATTTTCAGCTTGAATGGCACCATATGTGCATTTGGGTTAAATGACCATGTCGGTGACCTTTAAGGCCACTTCCAGACCAGAGGAAGAGTAGCAGTCAGAAGAATTCGCCGCTTCAAGAGTTCTTTGAACTGATCAAAGAGATTGTCTGACGCTTTTATATCGCACCACGAAAATAGGGAACAGTGTCGAGGCTCGAACCTGGGGCGTTTCATTCCACAAGCCGGCATTTTAACAACGAGGTCACGCCTAACTCATTTTAGTCGAACGGTCAGTAAAAAAATACAAAAGATTTCTTTGACACATCCTAGGCTGTTACCTTTCTACATGACACCAATATTCTTTCAAATCAATGATTCGGTATGGCTAGGTGGTTACCGACATGACCAAGCGATTAGGACGCTTGACGTACAATCTGACGGTCGCGGGTTCGAAATCCCGTCCCATCAAACATGCTTGTCCTTTCAGTTGTGGGGGTGTTATAATATGACTTTCAATCCCATTATATTCATCGGTAAAAGAATAGCTTAAGAGTAGTGATGAGATAGCTTGCTGCTTTCCCTCTAGTCTTTCATTGCTAAATCATGGATGGCTATTGCAGATAGCTCTCGTGTAGCTTTGCACGTAATTTAAACTAAACTCAACTCAATAAATTATGTTTATGTAGTTTTAAGTGTCGCATAAGAAGGATGCTGCATTTTAAAACAGAGTCAATTTTCTAGATTCTAGGCCACAGGTAGTTAAACGGAATTTTTCAAATACATTTAATATATGTGTAAATTTTATATAGTTTTGGTATATTCCCAATAATCTTATACTTCAGGAAATATTTATCATTGAGTTTATTTTGTGTTCTGAAGTGCTTAGTTTTAGTGCTGCCTAGTTTAAAATCTCAAGCTGAAATACCAGAGTTGGTAACTTTTGTATATTTTACTTGCAAATCAAGTAATAAACCAAATTTATCTCCATTTTGTATTCACAGAACCTCTTCTACATTCTAGGCCTGGCATCGCCAAGTGTGTTAAGGCGTTCACCTCGTAATCCGAGGGTCGCGGGCTCGAATCCCGGTCGCACCAAACATGCTCGCCCTTTCAGCCGTGGGGGCGTTATAATGTGACGGTTAATCTCACTATTCGTTGGTAAAAGAGTAGCCCATGAGTTGGCGGTGAGTGGTGGTGACTAGCTGCTTTCCCTTTAGTCTTACACTGCTTAATTAGGGACGGCTAGCGCAGATAGTCCTGGAGTAGCTTTGCGCGAAATTCAGAAACAAACAAACAAACTTTTACATTCTCACAAACGCAGGATCACGGCGAGTTGCACGCTAATTTTTTTGGTTATTTGTTATTTAACGACACGTCATTAAATGACAAATAATCAAAAAATGTAACTAGCTTTACATAATGCTAGCTAATTATAATTATAATTACGATATGCGGCCTTATTGTTTAAAAGTAATAAGAATGCTACTTCTGAGTAAACGTTTTTGTTGTTGTTTTTTAAAATGCTCCCTCTATTGTTATCAATCACTGCCCAACTTCATATAATACTAAAAATCTGTGTAAGACATTTGAAGTTTAGGGTTTGAAACAATGTAATGTTTGTTATCATAACATATAATGTATAAGTTACATTTTATTTTTATCCTCGTATAAGAAAAAGACCTTGGCTCCAAACAAAAGAACAATAAAAATAATGAGGTTCATTATTTACCAATTCATAATATATTTAATAACTATTTTTGATAAATGACAGGAACTCTTATTTCGATACTACAGTTTTTCTTTAAACACAAGTTTTATACCCTATAATCTGAATAAATATATTCGGGCGATAAGCCAATAATTACAATCAGTACTTTTTTTTTATCAGGCAGTCTTTATTTATAGTGCTGGAAGAAACCCGATAATGGCTTGCATTGAATAGACTACAATATGTTCCTTTATCAATTTCTTTCTTTCTTCAAGCAAATGTCAAAAATATTAGAAGGTTTGATTAATTACAAATTTGAAATCCTGTGTTACGTTATTTAAATGTTTGCATATGTTGATTACGTTGACTTATTTCGTGTATTAATTATGTGTAACCTTTCGTGATGACGAGAAAACCCACTTGTAGAGAAAAATATACATGTAAAAACGGCTGGAATGGATAGAGAAAACTCTATGTAGAGGAGCGAACAGCGTTTGGACCTTCTTCGGTCATCGTCAGGTTCACGAAGAAAGAAAGAGGTAACTGACCGATAGCTGACCACATGTTTGAAGGGGGTTGTGTAATTGAGTGTGGGAATATAGAGGGCGTGCTTAGATGTTGGATTATATTTATTAATATAGGTATAAAAGTGTTCCTTTGTATTGGTTTTTTTTTGGGGGGGGGCTTGAGTTGTTGTATAAGTAAGGCTTCTTTAATTTTGCGTTTGTTTATGTTTGTTTCTTTATTTAGTATTTAGATTCCATATAAACATATCACATAAACAAACCCACAAATAACAGAAGATTTAATCAAAAAATAAGGAGAGTCGTTTTAGTAGATGACTGAGTATTAAATTACATGATAAACAAGCAGGTTGGACGAGCTTGTTGGGCAGTGAAAAAGTATTTATTTAGATTATAACTTAATAAAGAACAACAACTGTGAATACAGTGCATAGACAAGTGGACGATCAATCTATTGGAACAATGAATAATTCATCAGTTTTTCATCTATCAAGGTTAAGCTCTGCCGAAGTAGTCGCAATGAAAATTAAGTATAACTGAATCAAGATAGTTCGCCTGAATTCAAAAAGCAAACCTGCTTTCTTTGTTCAGTTAACAACATCATATCATAACTCATGTTCTCAAGAGCATTTGTCGGCTGTTATGGTTAGTTAACGTCATATCGGTCAGCAAAGGCTATTACACTTCTAATTCTTTCAACCCGGGTGCCATATACATAACTGCAATATCCTTTTAGGTAGAATAAACATAATTTATTATAGAGAACAGAGAAACAAAGCAAGTAGAAGAAAAACCGTCTCACCGACTTTCTGTGTCATGTGTGATCGCCATTACAGCAAGAAAACTAAATATAAAAAAAATCTATATTACTGAAGCTGATATAAAACATGTCATGTGTCGGCTTATCATATAAACTTAGATTTTTTTTACAAAATATAATGGCTTTCTATATTTGTAAAATTTGTTTAATTATTTTTATATAACGATAATAACTCAAAGAGTTATCCGTGCTCTTCCATCACGGGTATCGAAACACAAATTTTAGTGTCGTAAGCCTGCAGATTTATCACCCAGTTTGTCAAAATGCCAACTTAAAGTGTCTTTGGTATACTCTAGATGCCTACTTTTAAGATGTTTTTTATTCGTTTGTATCAAGACTTCTTGGACCTATGTGTTTCTCTAGAATCATGAACATATTTTAGTAACATAACCAATAATAATGTTTGTTTTGTAACAATACCAATAATAACACACGTTTTGTAACAATATCAATAATGACACTCGGTTTAAAAATACCAATAATAACACTCGTTTTGTAACAATATCAATAATAACACTCGTTTTGTAACAATACCAAAAATGACACTCGTTTTATAACAATACCAATAATGACACTCGCTTTGTTACAATAACATAATAACACTCGTTTTAAAAATATCAATACTAACACTCGTTTTATAACAATACCAATAATGACACTCGCTTTGTAACAATACCAATAATGAAACTCGTTTCACAACAATATCAATAATAACACTCGTTTTGTAACAATACCAAAAATGACACTCGTTTTATAACAATACCAATAATGACACTTATTTTATAACAATACAAATAATTACACTTGTTTTGTAGCAATACCAATAATAACACATGTTTTGCAACAGTACCACTCCTCTCCTGAGAGAGCAGTAAGTCTTCGGATTTACAACGCTAAAATCAGTAGTTCGATTCCTCTCGGTGAACACAGCAGATGTGGCTTTGCTATAAGGAAACACACCAATCTATACCAATACTAACACTTGTTTTGTAACATCAACACAAATAGTTCACATTTTTGATAACATTCAACCAACACAAAACATTCTAAAACACAACAATATGGAACATAACCAATAGAAACTTCTTTCTTAAAGTATCAAAACGTACAAATTTCCCACATCAAGAATACTCTTAACAAGTTCTGATACGACGTGTGATAAACTGTTTAGATCTTATTATAAAGAAAGAATAACCCAATAGGATCTTCCATACACTGTATTCATGACCTGACTCAGTAAATAACTTTATATTGGCAGTTGCACTCTAGCGTAGCGTCTCAATACAGCGGTTCAAAGCTGTACTTTATGTGCGTATTCTTGGGGCACACGCCAATCACAGATACGTTTGGCCTTTATTATTGACAAACTATTCGTTTACTTCTAGAAGCAGAGCATATTTGGATCAGCTGGTTCTTTGCTTTGCTTTATGTTAGCGAGACGTTTGAGTTTTACAATGTAAAAACTGTTTTAATATTAATTTGGCCTCAGGTTATACATGTAATCAGTCTTTATATGGCATTTATCTGCACAACAGCTACTGTGAAATATCACCCTGTTAAAACTAATGCGTATGTATATTAATAATATACATATCTATATATTCAGCGTTCAAACCGCAAAATGAGGTGAGCAAAGAAATGGAATTTAAAGTTTTCGTGTCAGTCATTTCACGGAACATTTCTGATAACCTGTTCTTTTGGAATGCTCTTTTTTAACTTACACACACGCACAAAAAAGATGTATAATTAACCTATTATTGTTTTATATATATATATATCCTTTTCTATTGGAAATCGATGTCGTAAATACAGAAACCTTGACGTTGCCAAAGACGTGTGCAGAGGTTTAAGTGCCTTACAGCCATTAGGTGTTTAGACAAGTTTGAAATACGACTGAGACCCCTTCCCACCAATTGAGGTCATCAACATTGTTGTTAGGAAGACTAAAGAATTATTAAAAAGAATGCTTAATGGTTACAGTTTGTCGACGCCAGCGCCACTAGACTAGTGTCTATCAAACATCAACGCTGTTCAGATAATTAAACAGACAATGGACGCAGACTTTACCTTTTGTTTATGAAACAATAGTGTATATAAATCACAGTCAATCAGTCGCTGCAGGCTTTTAAGGCTTGACGTACCCTACAAAATGGCAATTAATAATTTTAGGGATTTAAAAGGGCCAGGCGTGGCCTCGCTGTTAGCTAACCGGAAGTGCGAAACCGAGGGTCCAATATTCGCTTCCTCTTCCCACAGAATCGTGCTCGCAATTTTGGGCTTTGTATGCATTATGAGAGTGACAACCAAGTTACACTATTTGACTATAGTAGCCTATGAATTGGCAAAGAGTGCAGTTGACTAGTTGTTTTGAGTCTAATCTACCAGTTAAAAATTGTGACTATGCGCAAAAATCCAAAACGAAGAGCATTGTTAATGAATGAATGTGTAAATAAAAAAACTGAAACCTTAAACCATTCTGTATGACAGACACACGTGTATTATACTTATATATTTTCTTACACTTATTAATACCGGTATTTATTTTAACACTTCCATAACTTTTTATTAAATGTACCTTCCGTTATTAACGCAATAGATATGCACCAATTATTCGCGCCTCATTTTTCTGCTGAAAAGTATAATTATATTTCGAAATTCAAAACTGTTTGTATAATAGGACCACTAAACCCTGTTTGTTGTTGAAAAAAGAAATATTTAGTTTTCGCTTAGCATCGTTTCCTTTTCTGGTTTTATGATTTTGAAACCTCAACATTTGTCATTAATGTGGTGCTGGGCGTGACTAGTAGTTATGGTTTTAGGGTGTAGTTCTAAAAGTTAAAATATCAGGTACGATGCTAGCCGTCTAATACGGTTCTCGCTGCACTCGTGTTATACAAGTGACAGTCAATCCCTTTAATCAGTTCAGAGAACCAGACAAACTTGTTATGGTGGCAGATGCTGCTGGTAACCTGATTGCTTCTCCTCTGGTCTCCATGTGAAAAATAAGGACAGCTGTACTTGAACACCAGGGCTCATTGACCTGACTGGGCTAAGCGGTCACATGGTGCCTCTTACGTTGCAAAATCAAGTTCCCAATCAACGTAACGATAACAGATCTATATTACAATGACATGAAAAGATGCGGGACTTTTTTTGTATTCTTGGAATTTCATTCTTACGTGAAAGCGATAAACAAGTTATACAGTTTCTTAGTGCTTTTAAAGCCCAAGGAAAAGTCGTTTTTTTTTTCTGAATTAGAAAAATATTTGTCCATCTTTTATATTGCCATGGTCTCTTCAGAATTTGAGACTGTGGACACATTACGCTAAAAACTGGGTCTTCATAACCTACTGTGTAGCTTTGTGCTTCACTACAAACACTTTCGATTTTAATGAATAGAGAGAACTAATACGTTCTTTGTCTTTGAAATATGATTGGTTCTTCGTGTTACGAGTGTTCCTAGGGGATATAATTATTATAATTTCGGTTTTCTCAACATTCACATTATTTTTTAGTTATTTATATAAAATAAATAGCACATTACGGTTCGTATCCCAAAAAATGCAGCTCTAAGCTTTCTTTAACGCTAACTAATGACTGTTGGTGAGTTAATTTTTCTAAATAATGGCTGATATTGGGGTGAGCATTTAACTCTAATTTTTGAGATTTAGTAAGAAGATTTACTAACCTTTAATAATGGTTCTGATTAGGGAAAGCTACTAACTCTTATAAAGATTCATTATTAAGGTATAAATACTGCGTATAGAGGGAATTATTAGCCCCAGAAAGGATTGAAAGCACTGATTATTGTTGGTAGGGGGCTGGAAATTGTAATAATGGCAGTCATTAGAAAATTTATTAACTGTAAATAATGATATTCGGTAGTAAGAACTACAAACATCTAATAATGTTTGTTAGTAGGGGAGTTACTAACGCTAGTAACGATTGCAAATAGATGGAATTACTGACAAATACAGATTTCAGGCACAGGGAAGTATTAACTCTAATAAAGATTGATTGCAATTGGAAGGTGTTACTAATCTTAATTAATTATTTTAAGTTGAAAATGTTAATATCCTTAATAATAATTGTCGGTAGAGGTGTTACTTAATTTAAGTAGATTAAAAAACAATCTAACTCTGTCAACTCTGTTTGAAATACGAGGGGTGGGCGTGGGGCTAGTATCCCACCACGTAAAAGAAACTCAAATTGTTACAGAAACTATGAGAAAAATTCAAATTGAAACCAACATACTGTGGTGAATAGAAGACAGTAGACAATGTGGAAACCCTACTATGATGTCTAGTTTGTGACATCGAAAATACCGTAAAACTACATGAATCATCTACAATCGGGTTCGAATACCCGTCACACAAAACATGCTTGCCCTTTCAACCGTGGGAAAGTTATAATGTGAGGGTAAATCCCACTATTCGTTGGTAAAAGAGTAGCCCAAGAGTTGACGGTGGATGATGATGACTAGCTGCCTTCCCTCTAGTCTTACACTGCTAAATTAGGGACGGATAGCGCAGATAGCCCTCGTGTAGCTTTGCACGAAATCCAAAACAAACATCTACAATACTCAACGACGATAAGAAGAGTCTTTTTACATTCTGCTGTGCCATGAATTCAGTGTTACCAATACACTTTTTAAATATAAAGAAATCTACAAGAAAACATGGCGATTTCCAAACGTGAATACTTACAAGGATATTGAGTTCATATGCGTAAATTGCATGCGACGAACATCTCTCCAAGGTGTGAGGACATTCAGAGGAGCAGATGTTGGCTCAGATCACTAGCTGACTACGAGAGCACTTATGTTACAGCTGAAGAAAGTGAAATCTTTAAAAACACAGTATCCATTTGTGATATAAAGGGTACAAAATAACAGTGCAATGAATGATTTCCCTTACAAAAAAATTCTAAAGATTTCAATGTTTTGGAGTTTTTGAAAAAAAACAGTGGATCAACAATGTCTTTACTGACTGTGTTGAAAGAAAAGATGAACACAAAGAGGAAGATAAATTATGGGTTTTACATGGAAGTTATCGATGAAAGAAGAGACTCCAAGATCAGAAGAGACCAGGTAAGAACCATACACGAAGAAAAAGAGGAGAAACAACGTTACCAAAGAATGTATAAATAAATTAAAATAAGTTGGAAAAAGGTTAAATGATGCTGGATGAAAGCCAAGAGTAGAGAGTCCTAAAAAGCAATAGACTAGAATCATTTTAAGACTCTCCATAAAGTGTGAAAGAGTTGACAGATTTAAGAAGTAACCTTAATGTACTCGTCAAAGACAAAACTTGAAGGACACTGCTAATGGACGAGGGATAAACACATGGGGAACATTTTAGGGAATTCATTAATCAGCCAAGTCACCTTTGACTTTGGTCCTGAAGACATCCCCTCTACTGTTCGACATAAACATGAACTACTGCAGAAATCTGGAAAATAACAGTTCATCTGGAATCAACAATTTACCCGCTGAATTACCAAAACCTTACAAGAACATCAAAATAACATAATTCTGTTATTTATTAAACCTCGTCTACAGAATGGAGGGCAGTCTCGCAGATTGGAGACATGTAGTATTTCTCAAAATTTTGAAGAAGAGCAAACGTAGCAACTGGTACCGAATTACAACGCTAACCACAGTCTCAGCGAAATGATCTTGTTTCGTGATACTTAACCAACTGAAGACAGAGTCAGTTACAATACTCAGAAAGAACAAATAAGCTAACAAACAGTGACTGTGGCAATCAAATATTCTTATTTCCACAGTTCAACGAAAAGAGCATAAATATCAGTAGCCACTAGCACCTAACTACAAGCATGGTATATCAGCAGCCTTTAGCACCTAAGTACAAGCATGGTATATCAGGAGCCACTAGCACCTAACTACAAGCATGGTATATCAGCAGCCACTAGCACCGAACTACAAGCATGGTATATCAGTAGCCACTAGCACCTAATTACAAGCATGGTATATCAGTAGTCTCTAGCACCTAACTTTGCCGATTTTAAGAATGTTTTTAACAACATTTATCGCAAAGTCATGGTGTAAAATGTGTACAATAGTATTCAGAGTACTGTTTAAAAACTGCAGAAGTCATGTGAAACCCAACGCTGGCATTACAGGCTTCTTCGGCATTGTGACTGGAGTACGACAAGGTTGCATGCTGTTTCTGTTTCACTTTGTTTTAACTTTATTATGACAAGAGCAATGGTTAGACTTGAATATGGCATCCCGTGGCCACAACGACAGTCGCTATCACATTTCTGTTTTGCTGATGACACAGTCTTGTTGAACCGAGCGTCAGATACACTACAGTAGATGACTACTAATCTTGAGTGTACTACTGGTAAAGTTGGTCAGAGGATAAGATGCAAGAAGACAAAGGTTATACTAACTGAACATCGTCAGAGTCGCAACATAGTAGTCGACTAAGTAAATGTCAAAAGCACTTCGTATACCGCGGCAACAACATTGTAAGGATGGAGATTTGGAAAAAAGAAATCAATTCCCGTCTAGAAAACAGCAAGTGAAGTGTCCGAACGACTTGGAAATATTTGGTCCATGTAGCTAGAAAATTATAATTTTATAGCTCTGTAAGTTTACTGATAGTTATATATATGCTCTGGAAAAGTGCAATAAGACAACAAAGGTATCTCTTAAAACATAACATTTTACACCAGAAATGTTTATATAAATTTCTCGGCATCTCACACAGTACCACAGCATGAATAAAGAGGTCATAAGACGAAGTAGACAGAGGTTGTTGAATATACAGTGACAGAGCACAGACTAAAGCTAGCTGGTCATATCATAATGGTTACAGATAGTTGATAGGCTGTGCTAGTACTGGACTGAGTATCACCTTATGGCCGTAGGAAACATGAACTTCGAATGAAGACCCGACATAACACCATTAATAAAGACTTACAAAGTACTAATACCTAATAAAGATAGCCCCTTCCACCAAAAAAAAAAGCCACATATGAAAGGGAAAAGCAAAGATCTTTCATTTTCCATGTTTCAACAGAAAATACGTAACAACTTGATGCTAATTATTCACAATAAACAAATGTTTCACACGACAGAGTTTCACATTTATTTTTGGTAGTTTTGTGGCTCAAAGTTTTTGAAATAATTTGACTTTAGCGTCAGTATTTCATTAAATTAACCAGTGGCAGATTAATTAATAGGAGTATACCAAACATGCTTCTAACGAGTATTTTTCATTAAACCAAATATAAATTAAGAATGCCCAATTCCTACCTGGCTGGGCATGTTTGTCACTGTTTAGCCACAACTATAACCAATCACAGCATCTACTGAGAATACTTCCAGAGCAGCTGTTGCAGATTCAGTTGTTAAAAAGTGACTTTCTAGCTAACGTGGGGTGATGAGTAACACATTGACTTAGACTGTGTAGCACAACAGAAATTTTCACAATGAAATCGAACTAATAACCATCTAATGAATTTGAAGCTAGGTCAGAGGTCGGGTCTTTTTTGTAAGAGGCGAAGAATACAACACTTTGAATCGTTAAAGTCACTTACTAGTAGGTGGCAAGTGTTAATCCCTTAGTTCAATTGATAGAGCACTTAAAAAATACCATAAAATATTACTGATCTAATTTTGCATGACCACGAAATAATAAAAATTAGGATCAACCATTTACATTGATTGTAAACGTTATTTTTTCTTCCCAATAATCGATGACAACAACGTGGTTTGAAATATACTTACACGACATCTGATTTACAAGCAGTTTTGTGGGTCGTGAAACTTTGTAGAATGGACGACAGCTGTGTGTTGTGAAGACACAAATGTAAAGGACGACATTTTGAAAGTCTTCCGCCTTTTGTCTTTCAGGACTTAAAGAAGAAAGGCAGAAGACTTTCGAAACGTTTTCTTCTACACTTGTGTCTCCACAACAGGCAGTTGCCATCCATTCTACAAAGTTTCATCATGAATACTGTGCCTGAACAATCTATCAAAGTTTTATGGGTATCTTAATTCGTTAAAATTCTTGCTTAGGACGGACATGAATGACTTGATGTTGAAAACACAATGCCGTTAGTTTATAAACAATAGATGACTCATGCATCTAACCCATCAGCACATGTAGATAAATATATAAAACAAAGCTCTTCTATAACGCGGAATGAAGGAACATTCTGTTCGTTATTTTCCCTTTTAATAGGACAAACTTCAGTTTGGTGGATCTTTAAAAGCTCATCTTTAAAATTTGTGTCGCGCGAGGACTGTGTTTGCTATTATATGTTATTTTTACAGATCTGTGGATATGAGTGACTGGTCGTCAGCTCTTGACACATCACCCAATAAGATCGTCTTAATTAAAGCGGTTTTGTTGTATATATCTTAAGATGAAGTTTATGAAAACTTCGATGTAGCTTAACATTTAATTTGTCTCTCATACATAGCTCCTGTGTTTCTAAACTTCGATTGCAGTCAAGTTACTCATTCTTGAAATGTTAAATGTTTTATTATGACTGTGAAGCAAGACAAAAGCAAAAACAACAACAAAGTCATGAAACATTCATGCCCTCTGTACATTCAGTAATAAATTTTAACGAGATTGCTTGTAGTCACACGAACACTGTGTTTCAAATTATACTTACGCCTGTCTTATGTATAACACCTGTAAAATATCAACACATTGATCAAGCCGAAACCCGAGTCTGATTGAATACACATTTATCATCAAACGGAGACAGGTGTCTGCTTACAACACGATCGATATCAACACGTTAAATTCGTCAGACGGAGCTAGGAATTTAATTGAAAACCGATACAATACAACACTTATATCATCAGACGGAGACGGAGGTGTAATAAAAAACACGAGCACTAACAATACACTTACCAGACTGTGGCAGGTGTCTAACTAAAACCACGAACATTACCAAATGTATTCATCAGACTGAGACAGAAGTCTACTTAAAACCACGAACGCTACCAGTATGCTCGTCAGACGAAGACAGGAGGCTACTGAAAACCACGAACACCACCAATATATTCATCAGACGGAGACAGGGGTCTACTCAAAACCACAAACACTACCAATATATTCATCAGATGGAGACAGGAGTCTACTGAAAACCATGAACACCACCAATATATTCATCAGACGGAGACAGGGATCTACTCAAAACCACGAACATTACCAATATATTCATCAGACGGAGACAGAAGGCTACTCAAAACCACGAACATTACCAATATATTCATCAGACGGAGACAGAAGGCTACTCAAAACCACGAACACTACCAATATATTCATCAGATGGAGACAGGAGTCCACTGAAAACTACGGACACCACCAATATGTTCATCAGACGGAGACAGGAGGCTACTGAAAACCACGAACACCACCAATATATTCATCAGACGGAGACAGGAGGCTACTCAAAGCCACGAACACTACCAATATATTCATCAGACGGAGACAGGAGGCTACTCAAAACCACGAACACCACCAATATGTTCATCAGACGGGGACAGGAGGCAACTCAAAACCACGAACACCACCAATACATTCATCAGACGGAGACAGAAGTCTAATTAACGGTATGAACACTATAAATGTACAGACCAATAGGAAAGTGGGAATTAAAAGTGAGTCTCATTAAATACAAGAAAACTAAAATATACACACATTCTTCGAACGTTTCAAAAATGGCGAATCAGTCGCCAGAAATTTACAAAAACTGAATTAAAGTGAAGACTTTGTGTACAACCAAAATCCAAATTAATCTTATAAAGTGAGATTTATACATTGAAACAAATTATTATATATAATAATTTCTACTTCGAAATTACAAAATATATGTTGTAAATTTTGTTTCTATTAAAAGTTTTCTAAAAACACTTAAACGGACAAATGGTACCTTATCATAGTTCTATTTTATAAATTAATCTAAAAAAGATATCTCTTCTCCATACACTCTATATTAGGGAAACAACATAGATCACCACAAACGCTTAAAACAGCACCAGTTAGTAACAAATGTTTTTTGGCTATGTGAAACTTTGATGCTGTTTCTTTCAAATTGCGTTACTGAAGAAGACCTTTTGGAATTACATTAGAATAAATCCTTGTATGTACGATTATGTACTTAAAAATAGAGCTCAACAAATCGGGTAAAACAAGGAGATGCTGGTCAGCTATCCTCTGTTTTTAGCTGATAAAATTAGCATTAATTTTATGTTATATCTGTAAATATGTTTTAGTGAAAGAGATTGGATGTTCAATTATTACTATTATTCTCTGTTATCTAAAACTTTTGTATTTAGTTTATACAAGTTGACCCCAAAAATCAAGAGGCGATATTTTATTAATGTTAGTTAGCAAACTAATTTTACGCCTTAAACGTTCGATTCCTTCTTAAAAGTTATATGCACTAGCCGTTCATAATTTTGAACTGATAGACTAGAAGGAAGGTAGTAAATCAACAACATCTACTGCTAACTCTTCTCCGACTCCTACATTTGACAGTCACTCAAAGTACAAGTCGCGTATTTGCAACAGTAAGTCGTCAAATTATAAATGTCCAGATTAACAGCCCGGGCAGACTTACCTCTTTGTCACACCAGACCTGTTTGAAATTAACGAAGATTTTAGGATATTAATATTACAAAAATGAATAAATAAATAACTGTAAGACAATGTGTAAATTCTCTTACAACAGCCCCCCTTCGTGACACAGTGGTATGTCTGCGGACTTATTCTGCTAAAACCCAGGTTTCGATACCAGTGGTGGGCACAGCACAGATAGCCCTTTTGTACCCTGGTGCATACCAATAAACAAACAAGCTCTTACAATATACTTATAACTACTCTCTCTTTATATATATATATATATATAGAATTGTACTTCTTTCAAATTCTACTTTCTAGCATCGACCCGGAATAGCCAAGTGGTGAAGGCACTCGACTCGTGACCCGAGTCCCTGTCACACCAAACACGTCCTCACTGATACAGCTGTAAGTCTAAGGATTTACAACGCTAAAATCAGGGGTTGAATTCCCCGAGGCGGACTAGCAGATTGCTTAATGTGGCTTTGCTAGAAAAAAGACACACACCAAACATACTTGCCCTTTTAACGGTGGGTGCGTTATAATGTGACGGTCAATCCCATTATTTATTGGTAAAAGAGTAGCCCAAGAGTTGGTGGTGGGTGGTGATGGCTAGCTGCCTTCCCTCTAATCTTAAACTGCTAAATTACGGACGGCTAGCGCAGATAGCCCTTGTGTAGCTTTGCGCAAAATAAAAAAAACAATATTTTTTTGATATATTTTATTAAAGTATCAAATTTCAATAGGAAGTAAAAAAATTGGAGTATATAAATATAACACAATTCTTAATCACTTTCAAGTACACGTCGCTAATGTTCTGATAGTACATATTCTATTCTTCAGTGTCCAAACTTCATGCGGAGTGTAACTGAGAAACAGAACCGTTGTTGTTGTTTTTCAGCAAGATAAACTTTAGTTTAACAAGTCTAACGTGTTGCTTTGAAATAAATTTAACGTAAGCATTATCAGTGTTTTATGTTAGATTTTGTCGATGTTTACATACTGCAATTTTCCTAAGGTGTTTTTAAATAAAGATTTATGATACCATAGAAATATATCCTGCAATGTAGGTCAGGTCAAACACCTTATCGGAAAGATTGAGTGATACTCAGAACGTGTTTGGTAAGTGAGAAATGTGGTTTTCGATTTTATTGAGTTATTGCTATCAATAGGGAACAGAAAGGACAAGTTACTTACACATTTCACATGACTGCAAATATGCATTAAGTAGGGGTAAAAAGAAAAGATTATTTTAATGTTGCAGAATCTAATGTTGGAGAATTTCGTGTTGCAATGGAAGGCTAATAGAATTGTGTCAAGAGTTAAACGGATTTCGTTTGTTTGTTTGGAATTAAGCACAAATTTGTACGATGGCCTACCTTTTCTCTTCCCACCACAGGTATCGAAACCCGATTTCTAAAGTTGTACTTCCACAGACATCCCGCTGTGCAACTGGAAGGAAGAATAAACGGCTTTGGAACGTTTCTGCTGGAGAATATGTGAAACTTAGTAAATGTGCCCTACTAATAAGACTAAAAACACGTTTTGAAATAACCTTTGCGAGGACTAAACCCTTTGGCATATTACTCAAAAATAAAGCATCTGAGAGTTGTACGTGTCTTTCTGCACTTAATCTAGTCTGATTTAGTATCTATTTTCTTTAATAATGGATATTTTAAATTTCACACACACACGCATGCTCGCGGATGGTTTATTGCTGTGTATATGAACACGTTTCAGGTTCTCCTGTTACCCTTGAAGCTGCTTCCTTTACAATTGTCGCTCACATGCCATCTGATGGCCATAATTACGCAGTCTATTGTTATAGACTTCTGTAAAAGATAGCGAGGTCGTTGTGAGAATTATACATAAACTCTGCCATACGAGGAGTTCGTCTTCCAATACCACGTTTAAGTGAACAAAATCACAGAAGTTGGTAAGTGTGAAGTCAGGTGACGTCACAGATGTGTCTGAGAAGCATGAAAAACGATTTACTTATTCATGGTTCGTAGGCGTGCTTCTGTGATCAACTTGTGTTTAAAATCTGCAATATCTTTGTATGGTCATCATGTAGATAGATACACGTGATCAACACAAGAACCATTTAACTGTACTGAAATGTATCGTAATTTTAATTTGTACGACTCGGTATAACCAGGTGGATTGAGCGATCGACTCGTAATCTGAGGGATCGCGGGTTTGAGTCCTCGTCACACCAAACATGTTCGCCCTTTCAGCTGTGGGGGTGTTGTAATATGACGGCCAATCTTTCTATTTGTTTGTAAAAGAGTAGCCCAAGAGTTGGCGGTAGGTGGTAATAACCAGTTGCCTTACCTCTAGTCTTACACTACTAAGTTATTGTAAATAGCCTTTGCGTAGCTTTGCGCGAAATTCAAAATAAACAAATAGAGAATTGATTCGGTAAATGTTGTGCGTGCTGTCACACATGTAGTTAAAAATGCTAGGTTTGTTACACTTTTTAATATCAAAACACTGTTTATATCGCGATATTTGTTTAATTTTGTAACATTAATTTTATATAATTTTTGTTATAATTCTTGAAGTTGTGCAGAATAAAATATTTCTGACTCGTTTACTCCTATCTTTCTTTCAGTCTGTTTCCTTTATAAATAGAATAAAGAAACAAAAACCAAGTCTCTTCATAGAAGTAGGATCTTCGTGGATATATATTCACACACACACACGCTTATATGTACATTAGCTGCCACTCTCGAGTATTATCAAACGTATATTTCACCTTTTAATATGATACACGACCTGAATGTGAGTATCTAACCATACATGTCATGATCTTTCTTACAGTATTGGACACTGGTAGATTACAATATTTGGCGCCCAACAAGTAGTTTTTTTTAGGGTTCTCACTCCCGTTTTTTACTGAATAGAGCATCGGATACAGTAATCCATTCCCCTTCAAAACGCACGTTTATATTCTAAACGTTAATAAACTTATAGACAAAGGATTAATTGAAAAACGCAATAAAAGAAATAACTCTAAAAAAACAACTCAGTTATTTTAAAAAATCCTCGTGTATTTCTGATTAATCTGAACTGGTATGTTGGCTTCAGCCTCTCATCTAGTGGTGTCATCGATATTCGAACCACTTCATCAACCGAAACAGACTTCACTTCCTTCGTCTTCTCTTCTCCAGTGCTGGTTATTTTTAGCCCGATGCTGGCATTCAGTTCACTGCTTTTCACGTCAAGTGACAAGTAAAAACCCACATTGAGTAAAAGTATCTTCCACAAAGCCCAATTATGTTTTTGAAAGACCTTATCCATTGGCCACGAAGTGAAGCCTGAAATATACTAAATGAAAGTAACTACCGAGAACCAGAGGAGAGTTATGTGTGTTAATATATATTATTATAATAATTTCATACACACTAGTCTAGGATGTCTGCACATTTTTCGTGGTCACTCTCTGTGTGAACAAGTTTTTCACGGGAGACAAGTCTGCAGAGTTGATAATATTTGAAGTACAGTCCTACATATGGTTGAATGTTGTTTAGGGTAAATTTACATTATATGTACACCAGCTTTCCCTCACTGACGCTATTTATATTGTTGATGTATCGGGCTTAAGATTTCTTTGCGCTTTAGCTATAGGAATATCCTTTATCTGAATAAACTGTGGCGCCATCTTCAAGTCAAAAGTTATCCCTGGCTGAAGGCATTTGAGTTGAGTGGGTTCACAAGTGAAGTTCAAGATTGCTGTCAAGGCTTTAACAAATCAGGGATGCCTTTGTTAGAAAGTGGAGGGCAACATAGTTCAGTCAGTTTAATATAATTACTGCTAATAATGAACGTACAGTAACCGAAAAAAAAGAAAAACACATGCACCTTTTGTCTTATGTGTTAGGTGCCTGTGTTGCAAAGGTTAATAATGTAACAATTATTTACCAGTGAAAATAGATCATCGTCTACTTTCTTAGTGTTAGATTCTTTCCACAAGAAGGTGCACGTAATACCATGGTTGAGCGTTTCAGAACAAAATAGTGAAAGAATCTTAACAATTTCTTTGAGCCACGTTCTATACTTTTGAATGATTTTTCTACTAATTTTTGTTTATTCGCACCGAATGTACGTAAACTTATTTGATATGAAAAACATACTTAACTTTTCTGGCCATTTTTCAAACTTGGTGCACTGATAGATTTTTACAGCCTACAGTTCGATGTCAAATTTGATGTAAATGTAAACTATATGTGCAAAGTTATTTAATAAAAAAAGCTCTCATATTCGATTAAACTTTGTTACGCACGTCTACGCAAAAACTAACGTGAGGTATCTGTTTAAACATTTTACTACAGCTGCCATATACATCAACCATCTGTAATCTGAATGACAAAACCTATACGGTCAGAGGACGTGCAGATACATAAGTATTGGTTTGTCCAAGCAAATTAGATTAGCAGTTTCTAACTCAAGTTTTTTAAATAATCATGCGGATAAGCGGTCATATTTCAATATTTATTTCCAACTTTTAAGCAGAAATTCTGTAAATTTTATGAAATTCTCCTAATTGAAAAGCATTTATCGTCTGGTGATATTAGCTTAAGCGATTAGTATAAATAATGATGCTTGATACGGCTGTACCAAGTACATGCGGGTGATAAGAAGAAACTGTTAGTCTATATTCCACGGCGTTACTATAAAGAAAGTTAGTAGTTAACACTGTTTCAGAGAAGAAAATGCCACTATATATGTTAAAGAATCTGGTTAGGTTTGTAAAGTATTAGTTAATTAATTAATAAATATTTACTCTAAGGTTTTATCAAAGCTATGAGTAAAACTATCAGTTTGGCCGCCAACTTTGATTTCTTTTTGTCTTTTTAAGTTGCACGCTCAGTTCTTTTTTGTACCGCAACTTCCTTTCACACGTAAGGTGTTTTTGATTAGATGTTACATATGCAGAATTTAAGTAATTGATATATTTGTAATACAGTCTTACAGTCATAGATTAGACAGGTAATTGATACAAACACAAATACCTTCACATTAAAAATGCTGTTAAAGTACGCAGATCTTAGATTATAAATGTGAAGTTTGTTTATGGAAGGATAATGTGACTGATTTTTAAAACAAGGCCTTATATGTGTCAACATGCAATCCTATTGCTGTTCTAGTATGTATAAAACAAAATATATTACATCTAAAACTTGATATACAAGTTATTCTTTAACAGAATTAAAATTAAAAGTGAAATAACTGTAGCTGTTTTGTTCTGTTTACATTCTTCCCAATTTCAAAACAAAAGTATGATAAACGGTATTTTATTTCCCTGTATATTTTTTAACGAATATAATTATTTTATATTAGATATTCAGTTAAATAAATATACAAGGTAAAACAGTAGAGACTCAGGAAGCAGGACTTCAACCCAGGATGTCTAGATAACAAAGCCAGTGTTGTGTCATTCTTATAATTTAGTCGTAAAGCACAGACCTTATTAGTCAGAGGTCCTGAGTTCAAGTCCCGTTATAGGAGTATCTTTTCATATACTGGATTGTTCTCTCAAAAATTAATGTTTCTCGATACCAGAACACATCAGTTTGAGTGAGCGATGCATGACAATAGTTTATCCGAAACGGTAGTTATATATATGTGCAGTTAAATAACTTCAACTTTGTGTAAACCATCACTTAAAGTACATATAGGCCCGGCATGGCCAGGTGGTTAGGGGGTGCTGGATTTGTAATATGAAGCTCGCGGGTTCGAATTCCTGTCGCATCAAATATGCTCGCTTTTTCATCCTTGATGGCGTTATAATGTTACTGTCAATCCGACTATTCGTTTGTAAAAGAGTAGCCCTAGAGTTGGCGGTGGGTGGTGATGACTACCTGCCTTCTCTCTGTCTAGTCTTACACTGCTGAATTAGGAAGAGCTTGTGCAGATAGCCCTCGTGTATCTTTGCGCGAAATTTAAAAACAAACAAACGAAAATACAAAATAATAATTTCAGGATAGAGAATGCCCTAGCAAATTTTTTAAAATTATGACGTTACTATTAACTAGTTAATACGAGTGGAAAGATAACAGTTATTCGTTTGCGATATTGTTTCACTTTTTCAACTTTGAAATTCACGATGTTGCTGAAGTTCCCCGAGCTATACGTATTGCAAACCCATGACTTAATATACTTTTAACTTTTGCTATTTATGTTAGCGTAGCGTTATGGGGTGATGAAGATATTTTAAAGCACAGCAATCACTCTTGGTGGTGGTGGTGGGGGGGTTCTTCTCAAAAATCAGATCAGTGGCACAACGGCAAGGCTTCAGTCTTACAACGCTAGAAACCGGGTTTCGATACCTGTGGTAGGTATATCACAGTAGCACACTTTGTAGCTCTGTGCTTAATTTCTAATAAACAGTACCGAAGTGCCTGCTCTCCTCACTTTGATGTCTTGTTTGTAACTTCATATCAGCATATATGAATCGCTTCAGCCCAACCATAAAAGTCTAGAGCAACTGTGAGGAAGTTGATCGTGTCGTATTTCACTGTGCTTTTAAGACAGTGATAGCTCTTCGTTCGAAATAACTGGTTTCACAATTCTTTGATTGTTATTAGAACACAGGGATCCCCCCTTTCAGAAGCGTATATCGTTTCTAGTGTTTGTCCAAGTGTGTATAACTTCTGTGCACTTTATGATAATTTTTAAAATCAAATCTATTGATCTATTAAACTTGTAGTATGGATGTAACGAGAAACGAAACTACGTTTTGTGTGTGATAGCGCGAGGCTGCGAGCAGACAAGAGTGTTTATATGTGGTTTGTTGTTCGAGAAAGATGAAAAAAAATGGCGTCATTTTTTGGATAGGACTACCTTCAGAGACGAAACACTAATGGATAAAACTTATCGCCCGTAGCCATCAGAGACGTTAAGCACTTATATCTCGAAAGATATTAATCATTGTTGGGAAACTTCTGTCGTAAAGTTTGTTTGTTTTTTTGAATTTCGCACAAAGCTACTCGAGGGCTATCTGTGCTAGCCGTCCCTAATTTAGTAGTGTAAGACTAGAGGAAAGGCAGCTAGTCATCACCACCCACCGCCACCTCTTGGGCTACTCTTTTACCAACAAATAGTGGGATTGACCGTAACATTATAACGCCCCCACGGCAGGGAGGGCGAGCATGTTTGGTGCGATGGGGATTCGAACGCCTTAACACGCTTGGCTATGCCGGGCCCTGTCGTAAAGACACATATTTACGAACACAATCTCCAAAATAGATCTCTATCTAACAAACGCCTTATATATAATCAGTAAGAAATAAAAATCCTGTATATATTGTCTCAGGTATTTTGGTTAAATACACCAAGACACACGGTAGTGAGTTGTGTGGCCCAAACAAATCACAGGAAACACTGTGTTATTAACACTCGTGACAGTTTAACGACTTTTAACTTTCTGTTTTACACACCAACCGATATTGGGTCGCTATAACGCTATAAACGATAAGGTTTGTATTTTAATATATGTTTTTTTTTTAAAAAAACGCAGCCCAGCTAACTAATAAACAAATATATACTGTAAACTTATTATGAATGTTCTAAGTGTAGCTACCAGTTTGGCCGCCACTTTGTATTTCTTTTTTTTTTAAGTCGCGCGCTCAATTCTTTTTGTAGCCGCACTTTTTTGACACCTAAGGTGTTTCTGATAAGAATTATATTCGTTTTTTTGTTTTTGAATTTCGCGCAAAGCTACACGAGGACTATCTGCGCTAGCCGTCCCTAATTTAGTAGTGTAAGACTAGAGGGAAGGCATCTAGTCATCACCACCCACCGCCAACTCTTGGGCTACTCTTTTACCAACGAATAGTGGGATTGACCGTAACGTTATAACGCCCCCACGGCTGGGAGGGCGAGCATGTTTGGCGCGATAGGAATGCGAACCCGCGACCCTCCGATTACGAGTCGCATGCCTTAACACGCTTGGCGATGCCGGGCCATACGAATTATAATCCTGATAAGATTCATGATGCTGGTATTTTATCGATTACTTTAAAATGTATTCTTGTAGACCTTTTCATCCCGATTTGTCAGTGTTTGTAACAGATGAATAATCAATTTTCTTGAAAAAACCAAAAACCGTTATTGTGTCTCACCAGATCACAAACTTTCAGTTTTACAAAGAAAAACTATAACTCATATTTGTGGTAATGTTATTAATACAGAAGTTACTGTATTGTAGCATTTAATGCTGTTAATTCTGTAGCCCGTAATTTTTCATCTAATGCTTTTCTTTAAAGCAAGTGAAATATCACACGTAGCAAACCTATATTCAACTTTAAAACTAGAATCAATATAATTAGAAAATGAAAATTTTGTTTGTTTGTTATTAAACACAAAAATAAACAAAAAGCCATTTATGCTGTGCCTACATTGGAGATGGAACCCCGAATTTTAGCATTTTAAACCCTCAATCTTATCGACGATTTACAGGCCGAGACTGAGGGGGAGTGGATTTGGAAATAGAGTTTTGCAATGGCTAACTCGTTGATCATCTCATGTGCGGTGACTCACTTAGCTGCGAAGAATGCTTATAAACGTTTATTGCACAAAATTATAGTTTATAAACCCAACGCATCGCATTTGAGTCTGTATTTATCTGTGCCTGCGTAACTTGAAAAATAATAAACTGATTTACGTGAATTTTTAACAGGAGATAGGGTGTTCTCGTAGGACGGTCATCTACAAATCTGGTTCGGATCCAGAATCGGATTCTGGATCACCTCGAAATATTTTTAAAATGGAGATGTAGTGAAATTTCTCTCTTTGTTGATAATAACCGTGTAAAAAATGATCGGATTAAGATCGAATTTTAGGGTTCGTTGAAACCAACAATTCTAAAAATACTCGGTGGGACGAGAGGATGCAGTCTCTTTGATTGGTCTTGTTTCTAATGTCTGTCTTACGAATATTACATGATCCGTAATGACAAGAAAACCTACTTGTAGAGAAATATATATTTAAAAACGGCTGGTATGAATTGACAAAACTTTTATGTAGAGGAGCGAACAACGTTTCGACCTTCTGCGATCATCGTCAGGTTCACAAAGAAAGAAAGAGGTAACTGACCGATAGCTGACCACATGTTTGAAGAGCGCTGTGTAATTGAGTGTAGGAATGTAGAGGGCGTGCTTAGATGTTTGATTATATTTATTAATATTGGTATAAAGGTGTTCCTTTGTATTGGTTTTTTTTTGGGCTTGAGTTGTTGGCATAAGTAAGGCATCTTTAATTTTGCATTTATTTATGTTTGTTTCTTTATTTAGTATTTGGGTGTTTTTTATGGTTATGTTGTGTTTATTTTGTTAAAATCGTTTGTTTGTATCTAGCATGCAGTTCGATTACGTGGGTGAAAGATAAAAAGGACCCCGGATTTTATGTGAGAATTGAATTGTCCTTCATATGTTATGAAGTCAATATGTATTTTGGAATAAGTGTATATCCTTCAAGGATGTGTGCGTGGGCTAGTCAATATTTTGGGTAAATTATTAAAAGATCAGAGTTTGACAAGCTCACATCTGGTCAATCTGTTTGTTACCGAGCGTAAAGCTGCACAAGGGGTTATTGTAATTGCCCATTGTAGGGATCGAGCTTCGAGCTCAGCGTTATAATCCCAGAAGCTAACTTCTGTTCTCAATGTTTTACTAGAAAAGCTTTCTATATTAATTTGATTTTGCAGTAGACTGTTTAATGAATGCACGAATAAGGTATACGGCTCCCTGGGAGTAACGTAGGGGCTCAGCTTCGAACTCCTGTTCTCCAGTCATGCTCCCCATTGACACAACAGCATGTCTGCGGACTCAAATTGCTAGAAAGCGGTTTTGATACCCGTGGTGGGCAGAGCTTAGATAGTCCATTATGTAGCTTTGTGTTTAATTTTAAACAAATAAACAAACAAAATATCCAATCATAAACGGATATTTATCAGTTTAAATGAACATTGTTTTTGTTTTTTTCTTTGTAACGATGGACATTTACTTTGGATAGGCTTAAACCTTTTACAGACTTTTAATCGTGATAAGTTTTGGTCTATTTCTTCTTCGTACCATGTAGTTATCCTACTAGTTTATTCTACAAACTTGATGAAGCATAACTAATCTAAAATTAAGTAGTTTTTTAACCTTAGTCTTTATAACCAACTAAACGCTCCAATCATTTGTTGCTTTACCTATGAAACAGTTAAAACGATTAAAAACTTCGTCAACTTTGTCTGTTTGTTTTTAAACCCTGCCTATTGTATCAGATACTACGATTTTGAGGATCACCCAATGAAATCTTGTCATACAGTTTTCTTAAGATGTGTTTTAACAGAAGTTGCCATTTGATAAAATCTAAATTTTCAATCTCAACAACACCTTGCGTGACACGTGGGCTAAAAGGTCTACTCTAAGACCTATTGATTATAGTACAGCAGTCCTTCATTTTCAACCACTGACAAAAGGGAAAGTAACCTGTCAGCAGCACTCATTGCGACAAAGATTTCGTCCAAGTAACAGGACCAGTATTGCTTTTATAACGTATACAAATCTGAAAGAGTGGAGCATCTTTAAAGTGACACATCTCAAAATTTGGACTATTTTTATTTGATAAGCAGTTCAGTAGATTAAGTTTTATTAAATACATAACATTAAAGTATTATTACAAGAAATGATAATCAGTTAATATATTTATCTAAAATTTAGTGTGTTTGTCCACAACGTATCTCTTACTTTTTCCTTTGGCCTCATGTTATTAATATTTATTTTAATATTTTACTAATATTTATTTTATTGTTTATATTAATATTTTACTAATATTTATTTTATTGTTTATATTAATATTTTACTATTATTTATTTTATTGTTTATATTAATATTTTACTATTATTTATTTTATTGTTTATATTAATATTTTACTAATATTTATTTTAGTATTGCACGAATATTTATTTTAATATTTATATCAATATTTTACTAATATTTATCTTAATATTTTACATACTTTTATTTTAATATTTAGTAACATTTTTCAGACGGTCATTTTCCCGTGACAACGAATATGGTCAGCATTATTATCAGTAATTCTTTTTCTTAAGAACTTGCAAAACATTTACAAGTTAAGGAAAGAAATGCCTTCAAATAGATAAGTAATACCTAACTTTAGAAATCGTGATATATTTTTTCAAGCGGTTTGTTTGTTTTAAACATAAAGCTACACAAAACCTATCTGTGCTCTGCCCACCAAGGGTATCGAAACCAAGTTTTTAGCAGTGTGATTTTTTTTTTTTTGTTTCTGAGTTTCGTGCAAAGCTACACGAGGGCTATCTGTGTTAGCCGTCTCTAATTTAGCAGTGTAAGACTAGAGGGAAGGCAGTTAGTCATCACCACCCATCACCAACTCTTGGGTTTCTCTTTTATCAACGAATAGTGGGATTGACCATCACATTACAACGCCCCCACGACTGAAATGGCAAACATGTTTGGTGCGAGGGGGATTCGAACCCGCGATCGTCGGATTACGAGTCGAGTGCCTTAACCACCTAACCATGCCGGGTCTTCGCGGTGTGAAGCCAAAGACATGGCACTGTGGCACTGGGAGAAGGTTTCGACCAGAAAACGACTTTTTTGTCTTAAAATAATTGTAAAACTCATTATTAATTTTACACAAATTATAAATTTTAAAGAAAAATACCAGTATTTTTGTGTCAGAGGACAAACAATTTCATCATGTATATTAATCAATGTGAAAATAATCATCTTTGTATTTTAAATAATCATTTACATACAGATATGTTAGTTTATGAAATCGAAAAAATACGTATAGCAAAATAATAATGTTATGTTGGGAAAATCTATATTTAGAAACGGTTCTCCTCGTTTGACTGTAGAACGCTCATTGTGTTTTTTATTTAAATATAGAAATTCCTTACGGAGATGGTTAAAGAACTAGACTCGTAATTCGAGGGTCGCAGGTTCGAATTCCCGTTACACCAACCATGCTCGCCCTTTCAGCCGTGGGGGCGTTTTAATATATTACGGTCAATCCCACTATTATTTGGTAAAAGAGTAGCCCAAGAGTTGGCGGTGGGTGGTGATGACTAGTTGCCTTTCCTCTAGTCTTACTCTGCTAAATTAGAGACGGCTAGCACAGATAGCCCTCGAGTAGCTTTGCGCAAAATTCATACCAAACTACACCTTACGGAGGTAATGTTGTTTTAAAAAGACACACTACTGAGGCAAACAATTTTAATTTTTAAAAGAGCTATTACAATACATGAAAGTTTGAATAATGTGTTGCATCTCTGTAACACATCACAGGCTGTATTAAAACAACAATACAAATCTGATGAATCGTCCATGAACAATGCTCAACCTACATAGAAAACCCTATTCACACATGAACAAAGAGGGAACTTTTTTATTTTATAAGCTTTGCCACAGTGATAAATCGTATTAAACGCTTCGCTACATATTCTAATATTCTATTATCAACCTAACACAATAGTTTTTTTTTCCATACAACCTTTTTCTATCTGAAAATAATGTCTTCATTCTTTTTAATGTCTTCGACAGGACGTAACATGAAGTAATTATCTTCACTGAAAGGCCAGAACGCTCACTCAATTTCATAATAACCAGTAAGAGTGACGACAAGCTCACCGGAGGTCTGTCTCATTGCTAAACCGCGTTGATCAGTTTATGAGAGGTGGAAAGAAACATACGTCCACGTGCTGAATAGAAGCTGATTTATCTGTGTGTCTTTAATGGCCTGCGGGGTATTATCCTAAGTTATTTTAATGAACCTCAGGTTTAATTATTCTCGAATGTTTTCACTGTTACTTCGTGAGACAGTGAAAGTCATTTCACGAAGTTTGAAAGTTTATCAGATATAACACTCCTGTATTCGTGGGCTTATTTTCCACTACGGGGCATCCATATCCATAACAGAGTTAGTCATTCAGCACGAGACATCACGTGTATTTGTTTTGTACGTAATGGTTTATTGTAGGCTAAAAGGTTAGCTGTGACTAAACGAAGCTTCGTCTCTACTCTACAGAGCTGCTAAACTGTGGAACATACATACATATATTAAAATTGTTTGAATTAACACGAAAGATTTCTATAGTAAACGTATGGGACCAAATTGTTTATAGATACAAAAACCACTTGTTGTTCTTTCCACAAGTTTGCGGCACAAAAAAAGTTCTAATAGTGGGTTATAGCACCATTTTACAAAGACACGTTTTTAACTTCGTGAAGGAAGATTTTATATTTTAATCGAAACAAGTAAGTTGCTGCTAAAATAATTTTGCCTGTAATTTGTTGAATGTTGATCTGACCTTCATGGGTGTCAGTTTTGTTTAGCTCTTACGTAATTTTGACACCTTTTTGCCATATTTTATTGACTAGTATTTTATAAGTATTGAGGTTTGTAAGTATGATGTTCGATACACACCATTTGAACCAGGAATTCACCACTAGTCTACACGTTAAGTTGTCAAGATCAATACATCTCCTAATATTTCAACACGATACCGGTCAGTATTAACTTGATCATAGTACAAGTTGCAGCACTGATATGACACATAGCTTTAAGGGTCTGAATAGCATATCAACATTTTTAATACCTGTGTTAAAGATTACCTCTTTACTAACAACAACATATCCCTATAAATATTTTGGATTACAACAACTCGTGTCATGTTTGATCTGAAGGAAATTATGGAATACAGCGACTAATATCAGGTCAGGTCTCAAGAAAATTATGGAATACAGCGACTAATATCAGGTCAGGTCTCAAGAAAATTATGGAATACAGCGACTAATATCAGGTCAGGTCTCAAGAAAATTATGGAATACAGTGACTAATATCAGGTCAGGTCTCAAGAAAATTATGGAATACAGCGACTAATATCAGGTCAGGTCTCAAGAAAATTATGGAATACATCGACTAATATCAGGTCAGGTCTCAAGGAAATTATGGAATACAACGACTAATACCAGGTCAGGTTTCAAGAAAATTATGGAATACAGCGATTAATATCTGGTCAGGTCTCAAGAAAATTATGTAATACAGCGACTAATATCAGGTAAGGTCTCAAGAAAATTATAGAATACAGCGACTAATACTAGGTCAGATCTCAAGGAAATTATGGAATACAACGACTAATATCAGGTCAGGTCTCAAGGAAATTATGGAATACAACGACTAATACCAGGTCAGGTCTCAAGGAAATTATGGAATACAGCGACTAATATCAGGTCAGGTCTCAAGGAAATTATGGAATACAGCGACTAATACCAGGCCAGGTCTCAAGAAAATTATGTAATACAGCGACTAATATCAGGTAAGGTCTCAAGAAAATTATAGAATACAGCGACTAATACTAGGTGAGATCTCAAGGAAATTATGGAATACAGCGACTAATATCAGGTCAGGTCTCAAGGAAATTATGAAATACAGCGACTAATACCAGGCCAGGTCTCAAGAAAATTATGTAATACAGCGACTAATATCAGGTAAGGTCTCAAGAAAATTATAGAATACAGCGACTAATACTAGGTCAGATCTCAAGGAAATTATGGAATACAACCTCTAATATCAAGTCAGGTCTCAAGGAAATTATGGAATACAACGACTAATACCAGGTCAGGTCTCAAGGAAATAATGGAATACAGCGACTAATATCAGGTCAGGTCTCAAGGAAATTATGGAATACAGCGACTAGTGTTATGTTAAATCTCATGGAAATATCGGAATACAACAACTAATATAAGGTTACACCTCAAAGAATTTTCGGATTACTGGTACGAGTATCGGTTAGTCTTCTACATACTTATAAGAGTCTCCCGCTAGTACAGCGGTAAGTCTTCGGATTTACAATGCTAAAATCAGGGGTTCGATTTCCCTCGGTGGACTCAGCAGATAGCTCAATATTGCTTTGCTATAAGAAAACACACATACTTATAAAATTGACGTATATATATTTCGGTTTGCTTTTAATTTTTGCTAGGCATCCCTACTTTAACAGTGAAAGACTAGAGGAAAAGCAGCTAGTCATCACCACTAACCGCCAGTTTTTGGGCTACTCTTTTACTAATGAATAGTGGAATTGACCGTCACATGGCTGAAAGAGGGAGCATGTTTGTTTGGACGTGGATTGGAATCCGCGACCGTCAGATTGCGAGTCAAGCGCCCCTAACAACTTGGCCATGCCGGGTCGATACGTGTATAAAGCGTTATATAAAAATTTTCTGAAGTTACGTTACTGTATTACTGTCTACTAAAAATGTTCTAAGTATATTAACACGTTTAATGTTTAATTTATTTTTTTACCTATTTAACTCTTTTATTGATTACATGAGAGGCTTTAGAATTATATAACTTCTTTATTTGTTTGTTTTTTCAATTTCGCGCAAAGCTACACAAGGGCTATCTGCGCTAGCCGTTCCTAATTTAGCAGTGTAAGACTAGAGGGAAGACAGCTAGTCATCATCACCCACCGCCAACTCTTGGGCTACTCTTTTACCAACGAATAGTGGGATTGACATTATAACACCCCACGGCTGAAAGGGCAAGCATATTTGGTGTGACTGGGAGTCGAACGTCTTACCTCACCTGGCCATGCCGATCATCTCTTTTATTTGTAAAAGTGAAAACATTTGTAATTTTGCACTCAGCTTCATTATATATATATAAACAACTCTTTAGTATATTAAATTATATGCGACAAATAGTCAGTAACATAATGTGTCTGCTTACCCAAAGGGAACTGTCTGTAATAAAATATTCAATAGTATATTGACTTGTCTGCTTATCCAAACGGAACGCTTTATAGTAAATAGTTAATAAGATATTGAGTTGGTTGCTTACTAACATGGAGGTATCTGCAGCAGAGCAGTTAGTAAAACACTAGTTTATTTTCTTATTCAAACGTTTGTTTCTTCCTTTTAGAACAAAACTACTTTGGGTTATCTGCTGTGCCAATCGAGGGGAATCGAACCCCGGATTTTAGCATGTAAGTCCTTAGACCTATTCGAACCGAACTGTCTAGAGTAAACTAATCAATAATATACTAACTGGTTTGCTTTCTCAAATGAAACTTTACGATTGTTGACCTTAAAAGCTTTCGGAAACAAAATGATATGGATCACGTTGGAGACCAGGACCATCTAAGAAGAGACTGCAATAAGTCGTTCCCTATGAATGTTAAGCAAAGTGTAATAGGTGAGAATCCACCAGAAAAGAAAAAACCTTTTAGGCAAAATTCGTCCATGTGATTTGACAACAGTGGCAACACAACCAAGGGTGATCTCTGTTTGAAAAAGGGACCCAAGCTACTTTTTCGACATATCCGTTCAACTTTCACATTTGTCAAAAAAGATAGCTAATGAAAGGGCTATTACGAGTCCATACAAAAACATATTGGTAAAGTTGCTGGAAGCAACACGTGTGGATTTCTATGGATCGGACTGTTGAAATCAGCTATAGAAAACCGTTGTCATGATAGTTTAAATACATACATTTTGCACGGAAATGTGTCAGGCTTGGATATGTTAGCCTTATTTCAGAACTTTCTACGATGGAAATTACATTGCAGGATCATCTTTAAGATGCACAGTCGTCGGATAGAGTATAAGGGACTTGGCGACACAGACTGTAACGAAGTGTTGAGACTCCAAAATCGTTTTGCTACAACTTATTCATCCTATATATAACAATATTTCAATCGCACACTTTACACGCTGCACGCCGCTACCGACAAGACATTTAGTTTCATATCAAATTCATCTTATTATTTAATTAGTAAATGCGATAAAAATGCCTACATATGTGCTTAATGCTGTTTTTCAGCCTTAAAACGCGGCAAAGACACAATGGAAGAAACGTTTGATTATCAATAGATAATAAAAACCGAAACATGCTATAAAATATTTATAGTCAAACGATGTTTAAAACTCTTCTTTAATGGGTACAGACAACACATTTCCTGCGATGTTTGAGAAGACTTGAGTGTAGGCACGTGTAACACACTGTAGTTATCTTTTATGTTGCTATGTTTCATGCTATAAAGATAATATCATGTTCTATGGATTTCGATTGTTTAATCGAGTTCTTCCTAATGTGTTCCCTCTAATTTTTAATTATTTTCTACATTAAAATATGTTTATTGCTTTTATATTTAGTAATTAGACGCTCTAAACTAACAGTGTTAACAATTTCGTGTCGTAAATACATACTTAAATATTTTCATTGCGTTTCCTTCCCCTTCATAATTGTGAGTACTTGCATAGTTTTATATTGCAGCTAATGAGACCTTTAAAAGTTCCTTCCCCATTACCGAAAAATACTTTCACTCCCACAAAATAATCTTAAATACATTTTAACAAGAGTCGATATAATATTTCTAATTTTCTTATGAGGATGTCAGGCTCGGCATGGACAGGTGGTTAGGGTACTCGAGTGGTAATTTGAGGGTCACAGATTTGAATCCTCGTCACACCAAACATGTTCGCTCTTTCAGCCATGGGGGCGTTATAAAGTGACGGTAAATCCTACTATTTGTTCGTAAAAGAATAGCCCAAGAGTTGGCGGTGGGTGGTGATGACTGGCTGCCTTCCCTCTAGTCTTACACTTCTCTGCTAAATTAGAGATGGCTAGCGCAGATGGATGTTGTGTAGCTTTGCTCAAAATTAAAAACAAAATGAACGAAATAGATTAAAATCACTTTTTATGGTAAGGTGTAAAATGTTTGGGCAAGAGTGAACCATAACTTTTTTTATTTGAGACATATAATGATTAGGAGTGAAATATTTTCAGGCAAGAACGACGTTTTTACAATTTTCAGTATTTAAAAAACAATTGAGAATAGATGTGAAAAGATTTAACCCTAAAGAGACTTATACAAATTTTTTTCAGGTTAGAAGTTGAAAGATTTTAAACGAGAAGGAATTTTATTTTTTTGAAAGCTTAAGTCAAAGTTCGTGGTTAAGACTTCGGGCAAGTGAAACTTGTTAGTTTGTTTTTGAATTTCGAGCAAAGCTACACGAGGGCTATCTGCGCTAGCCGTCACTAATTTAGCAGTGTAAAGGTAGAGGGTTTGTTTGTTTGTTTGTTTGTTTTGAAATTTCGCACAAAGCTACTCGAGGGCTATCTGTGCTAGCCGTCCCTAATTTAGCAGTGTAAGGCTAGAGGGAAGGCAGCTAGTCATCACCACCCACCGTCAACTCTTGGGCTACTCTTTTACCAACGAAAAGTGGGATTGACCGAACATTATAACGCCCCCACGGCTGAAAGGGCGAGCATGTTTGGCGCGACAGGGATGTGAACCCGCGACCCTCAGATTACAAGTCGCACGACTTGGCCATGCCATGCCTAAAGGTAGAGGGAAGGCACCTAGTCATCACCACCTACCACAAACTCTTAGGCTACTCTTTTACTAACGAATAGTGGGATTAACCGTAATATTACAACGTCCTCACAGCTGAAAGGGCGAGCATATTTGGTACGACTGGGATTCAAATCCTCAACCCTCAGATTACGAATCGATCGCCCTAACAACCTGGCCATGCTGTGTACAAGTGAAACGTTTTGGACAAATAATGGACAGTAAAATTTTTGCGAAGTACCTAAGCGTTCCACTAAGAATATAACTGATTAATGGAACCTACAGTGTTTCTAGCGTAAGTGTGTTACCAATTAAAAAATGTAGAAAAAGTCATTAGTATTAGTATGAACAACGTGGTTTTGCGAGTTTAACTAGTAGAGTTATGTACGGTTTCATTGATGTTTTCTGTTTTGCTAATGATGAAAGACATACCTTTAAATGGTCTCTGTTTTCACAGACTCTCCACTGGAAAAGTGATACGAATCACGAAATAGAATATTCTCGATCCAGTAACCGCTGCTGTTGTTCTTACGGAGTTCACTAGGTCAACAACAACAAAAAAGTATTTCATTGGACACGCACGCAATTCAAAAGCTGATGGCACGTGCACCTACAAGTAAATAGAAGAAAAGTAACCTGAAGACTGGTTTGTTCAAGCAAAATATAGGTCAGGATAGTTACGTGATAAGATTCATCGTTCCAGGTGTGAACAGCGGTTGGTCTTTGGCAATTGTCATACTAAAACGACAAGAAGTGTAGATTGCGTCTCAATATAAATGAAGCCATAATGGCTGAGTTAGCTTTCAACCTGTCACAATACTTAAGCCAGCACATAAAACAAAAGCCTACTGGAACAAAATATGCATTTACAGATATTTATGTGATGTAAAGAGGTAACATTTTGCTGTCTGATATGTGTAACAATAAGCGACCAGACGGGTTTAGATTTCTCAGATAATTCTATGTATTATGACATAAGAAACACAATAATTAGTATATACATTAAAAAAATTTTTTATATCTGCTATATTCGACTCAGTCAAGGACTTTTGCCTAATATCAAAGCGGCTCATCAGCGCAGCTTGGATATGATAGATACATAGAATGGAATCCGTGGCGGGTATTTCAGTTTAACATTATTTAACCTTCAAGCAAAAATAGATAGCACTAAAACAACAGCCAATGTTGGACTTAGGATCCTTCCAGGCGGCGAGGCATCTATAGGTCCGGTGCCTGAGTCGGATGTGATGATGATGGAAAGGAAGGATCTCTAGAAAAACTCATTTTTACTAACTGGCGCCAGTACTAACCAGTATGTGATAGATACATTTGTGGTCTAGACGTTATCTATATCACTATTTGCACGAACAACAAATGTAATGGTTTAAACTGGATTAAATAAGTGAAGCTACAATGAATATTAAATGTGATTAGCAAATTAAGATAAAAGTTAGGACTATTGAACAATATTATTATCTTTTTTTAATTATTCATTACAATCATAATTGTCCCTTTCTTAAAGTTTTAATTTTACTTTGAAAAATCAAAATATTCTAAGATTTCAATTAGCTAGATATATTTTATACTCATAAGTCAAATTATCTTTACGTTTAAACTGGCTCACCCAAATGGGAGGGCCTGTTATATCACTATGAACCATTATTTTATGGGAATTTTAATATTATCTTAACAATTTTAACAGAAACCCTTTTAAAAGAAAATGGGTGTCAGAGCTTTGGTGATTTTCCAGTGACTTTCTGAGTTCTGGATGTTTGTATTATCTTGCATCTTACAGGTGGAACATTACTTCTAATAACGAAAAACAACATGAAATACATTCTAAACTATAGTTAATTGGTCTGTGATTAATTAGAATGGAATTCCAACAGAAAACAAAAAAGGGAACTACTTGTTAGAAATAAGACAAGGGCAAATGTCGACTGTGTGATTTCCTAATAAGTAGAATTGCTGTATGACCATCAGTCAAGATAACATAAAGAAGAGTGGGGATTTCGTGGTGATCTAAGAAGGAGATTTATGTCAGTCAATATGACATCCAGTATACATTTCAATAGCACAATTGTACAAAATTCAATGAGAGATGTTCACAGTATGTCATCGTTTAGAATAGCGTAAATGTTTGTTTAATTCTTCAATTTCTTCTGGTAAGCGACAGTAGAAAGAATATGTTGTGGAAGCAGCATTTATACATGTAACTTGTGTCACTTTCACAAACTTATATACTTCTTGGTTACATTGCGTACTTTTGCTTAAAGCTCCTTAACTACTTTTGCCACTATTTTTTTTTTTTTTTGCGTTTGTGGATTCTCACCTGTTATCAGACACTACATTTTGTTATATCATGGCTGGGAGACATCTTATTTTAGATCCCTAATTTAAATGGTCCTGGAGCACCAAACCGATCCATATTCTTTTGTTTTCCAATGGTTATTAAGTACAAATGATATTCCTGTCTTTGAAATAATTAATAACAAATCTGAACAAGTCTTTATGATCTGAGTGTGTAATTATTTCGTGTTTAAAAGCACTATTACATACAAGTTTCAAAAGCGATCAATTTTGAGTGACATCTTTACCCAAAAAAAAACATACAATATCAAAATGTAATTACGGTAGTTGCCTCTCTAACTCGACTGTATATCATTTATTGATTTTACATGATATTTTAGTATCTATATTTAAGGTCGTCTTAATTCAATATTTGTTTAATGGCCTGCGACTTGTTTGTTTGTTTAGAATTTCACGCACAGTCACACAAGAACTACCTGCACTAGCCGTCCCTAATTTAGCAGTGTAAAACTAGATGGAAGGAAGCTAATCATTACTACCCATCACCAGCTCTTGAGCTGCTCTTTTACCAACGAATGTTAGGATTGATCGTCACATAATAACGTCCTCGCGGCCGAAAAAGCGAACATGTTTTTTTGTGTGACGTGAATTCGAACCCTCGACCTTCAGCTTACGAATTGAGCTCCCTAACCCCCTGACCATGCCGAGCCATGGGCTGTCAGCAATAGCATATGTCAGTATTTACCTGATAAATAGGCCGTTAGTACCCCTATCTGCCTGAATGAGCTATCAGTATTAGTTTGTGAAAGAGTCGCATGCATAACTCGATGAATAGATTGAAAATACTATTTGATGGAAGGCCTGCCACTACTATTACATTGAATGGACTATCTGTGCTAGCTACTGAATGGGCTGAATTTGAGGAACGGGTTTGGTTTGTTTGTTTTGAACTTCGCGTAAAACTACACGAGGACTATCTGTGTTAGCCGTTCCTAATTTAGCAGTGTAAGGCTAGAGGGAAGGCAGCTAGTCATCACCACCCACCGCCAACAGTTGGGCTACTCTTTGACCAATGAATAGTGGAATTGACCGTGACCTTATAACGCCCTCACGGTTGAAAAGGCGAGCAGGTTTGGTGGGACGTGGATTCAAACCCGCGATCTTCAGATTACTGGTCGAGTGTCCTAACCATCAGTTCTTTCTGGATCTAAAGTTAAATACTATAACATTTATATTCCATATACTACTGTTCGAAATATTTCAGATTCGTGATGGACATGTTTTTCTCATGCACGCGTGGTTTGGCTCTGTGGTAGAGCTGTGAACTTTCGATCCAGTGAGCCGTATTCGAATCCGTACTATACAGTAATATATTGCACAACGTAAAACTCTACACCATCCACGCTTAGAGATTGATGGATGTTTGTCTTCTGCTCAGAATCGTATGTTTGTTTTTGAGTTTTGTGCAAAGCTACTCGAGAGGTATCTGCACTACCTGTTTGTAACCTGCAGTGATTGTAGTTTGCCCTGAAGAAGATAGATCCACCTTTCGAAAGAGCTCGGGTGACTGGGTTTATATTTCTATGAAGATTTCTGGAACCTACACGTTTTTCTAACATTATGAATAACACTATATAACAAAAAATACTTTTTTCTTGTTCCTGGGCAGAAAGTGTTATTTCCCAATTGCTTATGTCTAAAGTAAATGGAAAAGACCTATTTTTCTCTTCAAACTTTGCTTTTGTGACCTGAGAGCGTATAACATAAACATGATGGGAGGCTATATTTGGAGGTTGATACGTGAAAGTGATTTACATTATAGTCGCAAATCTCGAAAAACTACTCACTTCTAAACATTTTTGTACAACTTTAGTATAAATACATGTAAATCTTGATTCATATGTTGTTTTATTCAGACCTTATGAAAATGAAAATATGTAAATTTGCCTGTTTTTACATAGAAAATAGGTTAATTTCTAAATTTCATTATCCGGGCGACAAAAGCAAAGTTTGAAGGGAATAACGGCCATTTTCTGTATTTTTACAACATAAGCTGTTAAGAAATAACACATGCTATCCAGGAACACTGTGTTGTGTTACGTAGTGTAACTGGGCAGATATTCCCCTATTGTTGACAATGTTACCCAAAGTGGCTTTCACTCTGTGCTTCCTAATGAAATATTAGCGCGTGGAAATAAAATATCACGTGACTTACGGGGTTCTCGCTAATCAACAAGACAAAGTATGCCGAACTAAAAGAATCAATCTGATAAAAGCTTTTTCTTGCGCTTATTTCCTAAGTAATGGCAGAAAACATTGTCGGGTAAAGAAGTTTCGGTCTTGTGGTAGGTAAGGTCGCGAATAATGCGCCATAGACACAATATATAAAGGAATATGCCACTCACTATGAATAGAGCTCGTTCGCTGGTGTAACGTTAGATTCTGAGTTGTATGAAATAGATGCTGTTATTTTTTTCTCGTTGAGTCTATTGACATATAACAAAGTCCTCCTAAAGAATAAGTAATTAGTGAGTTTATACCAGTTGAGCCTGTAGTTATTCATGAACGTGAGAGGCTGCAACAAAACCATAACAAATTAAGGAGTGTTCCTACACGTGGTGACCTTTGCAACGTAAAACAGCATCAGTATTCTAATAAAGCATCTTTGTTCAGTAACAACTTAAAAACTTTATTACTACACTGTCGTTCTTATGAAGAGACATTGTCAAGAATTTGAATAACAAATAGCAGAAAGAAAGTTCTAGGTTTTCGTTCAGGTGTTCAGTTTAATTACAGTTTTCGGCCCGAGTGTTAGTTTAGAGTATTAAGGTGAACCAGAAGAGATTAATTTGAGTTTTTTCTAACTGCTAATGACTTGACTGAACCTTACGCGTCACCATGTTTCTAGCGAGATTGATGTGTCAGACTTTGCCACCTGAGGCAGGAGTGCTCAAGCGATCATATGCGTATTTATGACCGAGCTAACAACGACGTTCACTGCATCTTGAGTCAAGGAACCAGCGATTAGTAACCAACTTTAAGATCAACAGAAGTCAAGTTGAAATACGACTTTTAAAAACACGTTGTTCTCATCAGCTCAGTGATGTCGACTATATATATCTATATAGACAGATAATTAACAAAATAATTTATATGAAAAAACGGCTCGTTTGGGTTGAGAAAATATTTTACATAGAAGAGCGAACAACGTTTCGACCTTCTTCGGTCATCGTCAGGTAAACCGACGTGAACCTTCAAGAAAAACGAGCCGTTTTTGCATATAAATTTCTCAACAAGTGGATTTCTCGACATCACGAATTAACAAAATAAGATAATTCATACATCTGCTACAACGTTAAAATCAAGGATTTGATTCCCCTCGGTGGACTCAGCAGATAGCCCGATGTGGCTTTGCTATAAGAAAATACAAATACATACATATTTCTCCCGGTAAGGCCTAGCTTCCACTGATACATGCATCTTCTAACGGTCCATCTACAGCTCAGATGTTCTTCAGCTGGAGTGGTATAACTTATTGTATTATCGAACCAAGACATATTATATTATTTTTATCCTTCTTTAATTTATTTAACTTTTTTGTATATTCAAGAAGTTCTGCTAAGCCTACTGAGTCCCCATTGTATCTCTTGTTTAACAATAGGAAATTTCGTTAGCCACAATAATTAGTCCCTTTAGAAAACCAGTTGCTCTGCTTATTTAAGATTCAGAACAAAGCTTGGTATAAAAACCATATTGTAGTTTAAACAGTCAGCCTGTCTTATTTATTGAACCTTGATATTACAGTGCAATTTCTATCATCTTGTAATTTTGTTCTCTTTCTGTGTAAATGTTTGCAATTCTAGTAAGAAATATTATACGATTTTCGAAGGGTAACGAACATATCAGGCAATTTACTGTTCTGTAAATAAGGTATTTGTTATAGAAACACTAAAAATTAAAAGTATTATCGATCATATTTTAGTAAAACCAGCGTATTTGTTTTTGTATTTTTTATCATTCGTTTCATGGTTTAATCAAAGTTTCAATTCTTCCATTGAAATGCAAATATTTATCCTAACCCAAGAAACAGATAATTAAATAGACTACCTGATGTTCTCTTTTAATCAAGGTAACAACTAAGTCACTATCTCACTTTGGAAAAAACATTTTTCTCTGGACTACTATTCAACAGTAATTCGTGATGACGAGAAAACAACGTGAAGCAAAAATGTTTTCTCAAGACGGCTGGTATGGGTATTAAACCTTGAATTAAAATAAAGTACAGAACAACGTTTCGACCTTCTTAGGTCAACTTCACTTTAACCCGAAGATGACCTAAGAGGGTCAAAACGTTGTTCTTTAATTTATCTTAATTGAAAGTTTAATACCCATACGAGTCATCTTGAGAATAAAATAGAACAGAGCGTGATATACATTTAACCAAAATATGTCATTTTATTTTGTTATAACATGATTTAAGGCTTAATTACAAAAATGAATATATTGGTAACTACCTCTAACTTATAAAAAATACCTCCAAAACCATAGGTAGATAATTAATTAGTATGTTGCATATAGAAGAAGGTATTAAGATTCGATCTTTAAATAAATATTTATATGTATTTTATAAAACACATTAATTACTAACCGGGATGTTAAAAGTTTAATTAATGTATGCCTACAACATCATATAACTTAATGAAGAAACAAAGTACACCCGGGTGTATATTATAATACCAGTATTTATGTTTTTAAGTGGAAAGAAAAGTGAAATAAATACTGAAAAGTTAAATGTGAAGCTATAAAAACTGAAAGATGTAACAAATAGTTTTCTGTTAAGTGCTTGTGTCTACTTATTAAACTAGTTGACTTTCAGGTAGAAATAAAAACTGACACCATGCAAATTAAGACCGCGGGATGAGATGATAAGTGAGACTTCATGATCTGAAAGTATACCTAAGTGATATGTATATATAGCCAGAAGGTTTGGATAGATAATAATTCATAATTTGTTGGTATATAGACGTACAGGAAATAGACAATATTGTACTAAGAGATATCAAAGATATCAAATAATGTATTATGCAAATTAAGAAGTAACGAAACGTGTACATATATCCTCAGCAGATTTTTCTATGTTTCCACCAAATGTGTTTAACTTGAACGCCATGTACTAACTCATATAATCCACAAGTGCTTTTAATATAATGCAAGGATGATTTTTTCCTACTTTAAACGTGATTGTAAGACTAAATTATACTATTTATCTATATATTTTATTGCGAAAAGTAAGGACCCTTCCTTGCACCAATAGATCTTTTGCACATAAATACATAAATGTTAAAGATATAATTATTGGTTGATAGAATATGGAAATAAACCAATAAATCACAGCTGAACGAGAGGCAGATATACGAAAAAGGAACTACAGCTATCTGTTAAGTGATGTTATTGTTGAAATACCTGTTACAAGTGACGTTGTTATTGTTGAAATATATGTTTTAAGAGATGTTATTATTGTTGAAATGTGTTTTAAGAGATGTTATTATTGCTGAAATATTAGTTTTAAGAGAGGTTATTATTGTTGAAATGTGTTTTAAGAGATGTTATTATTGCTGAAATATTGATTTTAAGAGATGTTATTATTGCTGAAATATTAGTTTTAAGAGACGTTATTATTGTTGAAATATCGGTTTTAAATGGTTTTTATTTTTGAAATATCTGTTTTAAGTTTTAAGTCTTATTGTTACTGTTGAAATGTATCTTGAACAATAAAACAAAAATTACTCAGACTTCGTGTGTATTTATAACAAAACCACATCACGTTATTTGCTGTATCCACCAAGAGAAGTTGAATCCTGATTTAAGATTTTAAATGCGTAGACTTACAACTGCCCCACCGGGGGATAAATTACTATCTGTCAATAACAACTAAAATTAATTACAATCGATTTAGTTAACTGATATGCAGCAAAACGTGACAAAAATTAGTGTCAGTTGGAAGCTAATTTGTGGTCAAGAACTTTATCACTTGAATTAAATTATGCAGAACTATTTTTTATAGGTTTGTGTCATCTTCATTATGTATCATTACACCATAAACTACTAATTACAATTCCTCAGCATGACCGAAGCGTTGACATTCTTATCTCGTTACATTCAAACAAATTTACCTGAATTTCTAAGAGTGTGTGGTCGTATGCTGTTCTGGACCTATTAGCCTTGGATCACCCGTCTGCTAACTGTTTCGGTTTTATAGTGAGCGAGAATTTAACTATTAGCACTCATGCTTAACATTTAGTTTTCGGTTGTATACATGCGAACTTGGAACAGAATGATAAGTCAGTCTTTTACATTTTCCTTTACGACTTTTCTTTTCAGTTAGCTAAAGCAAGTTCACCCTGCATATTATATTCTCGAACCAAGTAACTTTTAATAATTTTAAATCAAAATGAGGAAGGAAAAGAAGTTTTATGATGGGAACTTATTAATTACATGCACAGAGACAAATGACATGATATCACAGCCAAACTGAAAAATAGAGTTGGAGGATTGGATACAGACGTTTTTCAGTCAGATGTCGGTCATAGAGAACACTTTCACCAATAACCTGGTATATAGAATGAACTTTAGTCTATCCTTGTGTACTTTGGCCAGCGTAATCAAAGATATTAAATATTAAACTAAACAGACAAATATTAACTGCGAACACTTCACTCGTGTTTTTCTGTTTCTTTCTTTTGTTATTTTTTAATTTCGCGAAAAGCTACACGAGAGCTGTCTGCGCTAGCCGTCCATAATTTAGCAGTGTAAGACTAGAGGGAAGGCATCACCACCCACCGCCAACTCTTGGGCTACTCTTTTACCAACGAATAGTGGGATTGACTGTAACATCATAACGCCCCCACGGCTGAAAGGACGTGTATGTTTGGTGTGACGGGTATTGTGTTCTTCTTACCCTAACTTTTGACTATCCAACATTAAGATTTCACATTATTCCTGTTAGACAAAAAAAAGTGTCTATACATAAGCTAATAAGACAGGTTGTTATTGTTCTAGAAAACACTTAAATGACAAGGTAATTGTTTAAGTGTTATTTAAATACTTTTAAGACCTTTGTGAAAAACATGTTTTGTCTTCCTGTATAAAGAATGCATTAATATCTCAATATACAGTGATATACAGAATTAGCTGTGTTTGTTTTTATAGTAGTTTATAATGATTAAAAGACACGTAGGAGCTAGTATTTTCACTCCAGTTTCTATGGCACAAATGGAAAATAAGTTTTTTACATTTCTCTAGGATGGAAAACTAGTCCATCGCGGATAAATCCGTAGCTACCGTGTTTCTCCGAAAATAAGACAGGGCTTATATTAATTTTCACTCCAAAATATGACACTAGGGCTTATTTTCGGGGATGTCTTATTTTTATATATTAAAAAAAATGAAGTTACGAAGTAAAACTATTAAACTAACCATTTAAAATAAACTATTATTAAACTATTAAACTAACTGATTAATACTTAAACAAACTAATTAACTAACTATTAAACTAATTAATAAATTATTTTTTTTTTATTTCTTTCCTCTTCCTGCCACTCTTAACTAGGGCTTATTTTAAGGGTAGGGCTTATATTGAAACTATCCCCAAAAATCACACTAGGTCTTATTTTATGGGTAGGTCTTATTATCGGAGAAACACGGTAGTACTGAGATCACACCCATTTTCCAGCTGGGTAAACTTGAGCAATTCAGGTAAATATTGTTACTCAATAACGCAATGAGAAAGCTCTAATAAGTCTAAAGCACTAATTACTATAAACCGTTCCATTACAATGATTCGAGCACGGATTATTAAACCATACTGGTACAAGGATGGGTTGTTTGTTTGTGTTTATACTAGCCATAAGGTTATATCACAAAGTTCTTTCAAACGAAGAACCTCTGAAAAAATATTTACCTAGCAAGATGAGATAACTGTTATTTCTTCTCTGAGAAAGTATTTATTGATTCTATTTGCATGAAAGCACAATGTCATTTCTGTAAGCAACGCTGTTTTATTCTCCGGATGAACAGTAACAACTCACTTTCATTCTATTTTATTTGTTTGATTTTTTTGGAATTTCGCACAAAGCTACTCGAGGGCTATCTGTGCTAGCCGTCCCTAATTTAGGAGTGTAAGACTAGAGGGAAGGCAGCTAGTCATCACCACCCACCGCCAACTCTTGGGCTACTCTTTTACCAACGAAAAGTGGGATTGACCGTCACATTATAACGCCCCCACGGCTGGGAGGGCGAGCATGTTTGGCGCGACTCGGGCGCGAACCCGCGACCCTCAGATTACGAAGCGCACGCCTTAACGCGCTAGGCCATGCCAGGCCGCATTCTATTTTAAGTATTTTATGAAGGAAATAGTAGGCGTTCTACACTCCCAGAAAAATTTTAACATTTAGTAAACTTTTGACTACAAGCGATTTCACATTTATTCCTTCCTCTTTCATTTTGATGGCATGACATGATCATGTGGTCTGGGAGCGTTAAAAATGTGACGGTCAATCCCACTATTCGTTGTAGGGTTTGGGGAAGATGACTAGCTGCCTTACCTCTAGTCTTACACTACTAAATTGGGGACAGCTAGTGCAGATAGCCCTCTTGTAGCTTTGCTTGAAATTGTAATTCAAACCTTTCATTTATAAAATCAAATGTCCAATCTTTCTGTGAAACACATTTGAAACAATATTAAATTATTTACTGAAATAGTTGTGTATCAAAAGATAATATTCTTTTGGTTAGATAATTTGCATCTTTATAATCGGTAGAAAAATAAAATATTACATGTACTTTTGTTACGAAATGATCCTTGGTTTGTTTTGTATTAAATTTCTCGCAAAGCTACACGATTTTGACTCCAGAAAAAAATTGTGAAAACACGAAAGAGACTTTCAAGAATGCGGTCTGATACCGAATTCTGTTTAAATTAGTCAAAATATGGCTGAGTAATTGACCCAAACCTCCCAAATTATGCTTTCGTTTGTGAAATCTGACCCCCGCTAAAAATACTCAAAATGGAGCAAGCTCTTTTTTTTTACTGTAGAGGACTTGTGAAAATTTATATTTGTGTCAGTTTTCGTCTTGATTAATGTATGTGACTGCACATGAGCCCAAAATATACACTTTTGGCTTGTTTTACGTTTGATCTAAAAGCTCCTTTAAAAGGCCGAAATCAGGTAAAGCAAAAGGTGTGAGGATGTAATAGATCAAAGTATATTATCTATCAACTTTCAAGCCAATACAACGGTTGACTGAAAAGTGTTTAAAAGACGAAGAAAAGAAAAATAGAAAAACTGTATGTCTCAATGAGGACATAATTAAAGAGGGATTATGTTTATTTGTTTTGAATTTCGTACAAGGCTACACGAAGGCTATCTGCGCTAACCGTCCATAATTTAATAGTGTGAGATAGATGAAAAGCAGCTAGTTATCACCACCAGCCATCAACTCTTAAGCTACTCTTTTTCCGACGAATAGTGGGATTGACTGTCACATTATGATACCCCACGGCTGAAAGGACGAGTATCTTAACCGCCTGGCCATGCCGGGCCTAGAAAGGAGGAATTACTTATCATTTTGTAGAGGAGACTATAGCATATAAATCAACGAAAAAATATCCTTTTAACCCTGACTTCACAGTTCGATTATGTCAAAATCTGTAAAATATGGAGATAAAATTTCACATCATTAGATCCGGTAATATAAATTTAAAAAAAATCGAAAAACAGCGTAAAGATACGAAACCGATTTTGAAACAACACCAGAACTCTTCGTCCAGTCTTGATGAAAGTAATTTACTATTTTCGATGTAAACAAGCCTAAACAACAACCATAAATATTTGATTAAAAGTTGTAACAAACGAAGTAAACAATATAATCTTTCCGAATTGTTTAGCAAAGGGAGGAAAACGGATAAGCTTCCTGACGAATTGGTAATTAAAGTGTTACGTAGCACCATGGATTAGTTCTGGTATTCAGGTATAGTAACAAATCAGTAGTATAATACCTAGTGAATCACAATGAAATTTATTTACCGTTGTGTTTTGACACTTTCTTTGAATTTATGTAAATGGAGGTGATATTCCTGGTTTAAGCAAGAGAGTTCTGATAATTTATTGATTGTGTCTGTAATCCATTCCATTTGTTTCTCTATCAAAGAGTTTTGGGTCTTTCTTCCTTCTCTAAATTTAACAACCGTGCTATTGTCAGATTATCAGGTTGGGTAAATCATATCTGTTCCGGCACTTCCTCATAATAATTCTCACACAGTACCTGTGTGAGGCCTTCTCTAACAACTATTTGTTTTCTATTTAAACATGATAGCTATTTCTTCTTCTGGTCAGTTTTGTCTTGAATAACATTTCGTGTGGTATCCATTGTATCATTGACCAGAAAACTATAATTCATGGTTGTTCACAATTTGATATTAACTTCTCCACGATTTCATGTGCTACATACTGTCTGGCCCAAATAATTACCCTGTTGATGATAGGTTTTGGTTTGTTTTGAATTCCGCGCAAAGTTACACGAGGGCTATCTGCGCCAGCCGTCCCTAATTTTGCAGGGTAAGACTAGATGGAAGGCAGCTAGTCATCACCACCCACCGCCAACTCTTGGGCTACTCTTTTACCAACGAATAGTGGGATTGACTGTCACATCATAACGCCACCACGGCTGAAAGGGCGAACATTTTTGGTATGACAGGGATTCGAACCCGCGACCATCAGATTACGAGTCGAGTGCCTTAACCACCTGGCCATGCCGGACCTGATGATAGGAATTAAAAATTCTTTGTTTGAATGGTTATTCACAAAACTGTGTTTTGTTTTAAATATTTTGGAATATTCTCTTATAAAAACAGCTAGAGGTCACCATCATGGTTTTAGTTCTGTTTTGCTTTATTTTCTCCTTTTCTTTTCTTTTTTTACAAACGTTTTTTGTAAAACTGTTTATGACTTTTTCCCTGTATTTTCATTATACGTGGATCTCAGAAATAAGTATAAGTTTATATTATTATGTAAGTATTAACCCGCTCCATTTGATTTTAGAGTTAGCATCATTAGTGTTATCTCTTATTAAGTTTGAAATAATTATGAATATTTCTTTATTTTTTTACATTTATAGATATTATTTGGTATTTTCAGCTTAGCACATGGATGTACGAGTAGCGCAATTGTCTATTCTGGAATTATGTCCGAAAATGTCGTTAACATTCAACTGATGAGCTACTCCATTCTAAACATTAGCGGTATTAATTAATTAAATTTAATTTATAACATCACTTTCTTTTATTAATCAATTTATACTAATCCTCAGTTCTCATAAACATGAATGTAATTAACTAAGTTTTATCAGAAGTTCTTCTTATTCGCAATGAAGTCAAACTTTAGTTCTTCAGAAAATAAAAAAATATTTCTCTTGAGAAGACATTTTGTCAATTTAAAAAGTTCTGAATATTATAAATAAGATAAACATCTTGATTTAAAAAAATCGCAAAACCAATGAACAACAACACTAGCTAGCCATTGTAATCCTAACTAAAGATAGTCGTTTAAAAAACTCTGTTCCAACGTTATGTTTCTTGTTCTGATATGCGAAAAGTCCTTTTTAATTTTGTATTATTTATGGAACAGATTATAAAATGCAAAACAAAGTATTGATTGATGACAAAGTCATTTCAGCTGTGATCTTAGCCTTACTAATCTCCGCCTCCCCCAAAAAAAAAAGTACAGAGATTTTAACAAACAAACGCAAAATGGTTGAATGAAATCTCGCATTCCACAGCTAATGGTAATCTCTGTAGACTCCTCTTTCTGGTTTTTCTTTCAGTAAGGGTCTGCCACATTGACATTAGTTTTGGAATAGATGCTTTCGGTACAAGTTTAAAGCTCATGAATAAACATTAGCCACTCTATATTACAAGTATGTATTCTGTCTAGTTTGTGGCTAGAAACATTAGCATTCAGTCAAGGAGCCTTACTTAAACACTGGCTTTAACCAGACGCTCGCTTATGTGCGTTAAAGAAAGGTTAGTTAATACTGGAAGATCTTTATCAGAGATAATAGAAAAAATGCACCGCAAGTCACTTGTGAGTTTTATGTTGCCAACACGCCTGGCGAACCATGGAGGCGAAGACTGGCCCCGACTACAAGTTAGAGATTGACCGTTCTGTGTGGACGCCCTCTGGTTGCTGTTGAGGGAATTTTAATATATACATATTTCTATATTTTTTTGTAACGATCAGAGAAATTTATGTTGCTTGTCTAAGGAGATTATTACAAAATGTATTATATTCTATACAAAGTTGATGGAAGCCGACGTGGCATTTGTTTGATAACAACTCCGTTGTTGTATATAGACCATAAATTACTTTGTTTATGACACGTTTTCAAAATACTGAAATCTGACTTGTGAATAGCGGTCGCTAACAGAAGGGAAAGGTTTTTTAATATTTTTGTTTATGACACATTTTCAAAATACTGAAATCTGACTTTTGATTAGCGGTCGCTAACAGAAGGGAAAGGTTTTTTATGTTTTTGGACAGCAATCTAAATATTCTACACATTCATAGCGGGGTGACAAAAAAACTGTTCAACAGAGCTGTATACTACAATGTAATAACGTACAAACTGAAAAGAAAGGCTTTACCTGTTCTTACATTAACAACCATAAATAGTTTATAGAGAAACACCGAGGTTTTAATAGTTAAATAAAATGTTTTTTTTCTTACGATAGACGAAATAAAGAATGTCTTATTACCGTATATTCTTATATCAAATCGCGTGTTAATACCATAATGCACTTCGCGCTTATTTAGTGTAACCGAGCATTTTATATAGATATATTATCAAAATATATTTGTTATTGTTAATCACAAAGCTACACTATTGGTAGTCTTTGGTCAGCCTGCTGCAGGTATCGAATTCCGATTTGTAGCGCTATTAGTTTTCAGGCTTACCCTTGAGTCATTAAAAGGTCTCAGTGTTTGGAAGAAAAATGTTGATTTGTTGAATTAAGTACGAAATAAATAACAAAATGTATAAGTTTCAATGATGGTTTAACAAAGTTTCAATGTTGATGTTTTTGACTGGTTTTAATGTTGATGTTTGAATTTAATTAATACAAATAAATGTTTATGAAGTATAAGTACAAATGTGTAATTAATACAGTAGTTCGCGCAAAACTACTCGAGGGCTATCTACACTAGCCGTCCCCAATATAGCAGTGAAATATTATAAGAAGGCATCTAGTCATCACCACCCACTGCAACCTCTTGGGAAACTATTTTACCTTGACATTATAATGCCCCCACGGCTGAAAAGGCAAGCATGATTGGTGTGACGGGGATTCGAACCCGCTCCCCTCAGATTGCGAGTCGAGCCCTCACAAAGTTTGAAAATCATTTTTCAAGAATATCTTAGAAATGTTTATAAAGTATAAGAATGCATGTGTAATACAAGTAAATGTTTATGAAGTATAAGTACGAATGTGTAATTGATACAAATAAATGTTTATGAAGTATAAGTACGAATGTGTAATTAATACAAATAAATGTTTATGAAGTATAAGTACGAATGTGTAATTAATACAAATAAATGTTTATGAAGTATAAGTACAAATGTGTAATTAATAGAAGTAAATGTTTATGAAGTATAAGTACGAATGTGTAATTAATACAAATAAATGTTTATGAAGTATAAGTACGAATGTGTAATTAATACAAATAAATGTTTATGAAGTATAAGTACGAATGTGTAATTAATACAAATAAATGTTTATGAAGTATAAGTACGAATGTGTAATTAATACAAATAAATGTTTATGAAGTATAAGCACGAATGTGTAATTAATACAAATAAATGTTTATGAAGTATAAGTACGAATGTGTAATTAATACAAATAAATGTTTATGAAGTATAAGTACGAATGTGTAATTAATACAAATAAATGTTTATGAAGAATAAGTACGAATGTGTAATTAATACAAATAAATGTTTATGAAGTATAAGTACGAATGTGTAATTAATACAAATAAATGTTTATGAAGTATAAGTACGAATGTGTAATTAATACAAATAAATGTTTATGAAGTATAAGTACGAATGTGTAATTAATACAAATAAATGTTTATGAAGTATAGGTACAAATGTGTAATTAATAGAAGTAAATGTTTATGAAGTATAAGTACGAATGTGTAATTAATACAAATAAATGTTTATGAAGTATAAGTACGAATGTGTAATTAATACAAATAAATGTTTATGAAGTATAAGTACGAATGTGTAATTAATACAAATAAATGTTTATGAAGTATAAGTACGAATGTGTAATTAATACAAATAAATGTTTATGAAGTATAAGTACGAATGTGTAATTAATACAAATAAATGTTTATGAAGTATAAGTATGAATGTGTAATTAATACAAATAAATGTTTATGAAGTATAAGTACGAATGTGTAATTAATACAAATAAATGTTTATGAAGTATAAGTACGAATGTGTAATTAATACAAGTAAATGTTTATGAAGTATAAGTACGAATGTGTAATTAATACAAGTAAATGCATGATTTCCTATAAATGACGTCATCGATTTCAAACAAAATTCTTATCCGAACCACAGTTTATGTATGGGTGTATAGAATTTAAAGAATATTTTTTTTAGCATTAACTAAAATAAAATAGACATTTATAGACGTATTAATAACTTAATTGCTGATTGAGTTAAAGATTAGAAAGCAAAACTCAGTGAAACTTTAATCTTCAAGAAAGTGGAATTACTTCCTCTTAAAATCAAAACTCTCAAGTTGGCAACATCACGGATCTAAAATTTATGATTTGATGGACTTACATATCTCCAAAGATAATTGTTCCTCAAGTTCAGTGCTCTTTGTGGGTTCACATTTCTTTGTCATGCGCCTGAGCTATACTCACAAATCTTGCTTTTTATTGTTATTCTGGGAGTGGCACGAGCTCTGATTTTTTTAGTTAATTAACTAAAGAAATAAACTCACGAACAAGTTTTGTACAAAATCTTAACCTCCCCACAACCTCGTCTTGGAGATTAATGAGTGTATCAACACTTGAAAGTTTATGTGCTGTTATGTGTTAATATAAGACTCATGGTATTTCGTTTTTTGGTTTCGAAAGCTATATCTATGGCAGAATTCTGATTGGAATGAAGGATAAGAAATACATTATGAGCATGTGACATTGATGTGCTCTTGGTGTGCGTAATGTTGCTCTGAACCAAGAGAGACCCCAGAAAATATGAACACCTTTAAGACTGTATAGCATGCCTCACTGTGAGACCATAAAAAATTCCTGATAACGAATGGTTCTGTTCGGAAAGTAGTTCTAATTTTAAGCATTTAAAAAAAAAATTGGTTATGAAATTGTTTAATTTTGAATACTTTTAAAAGATGTTTCGAGGCTTCAGATGCCACACAAAAATATTTAAAAAAGTAAATGTAATTTGGGGAACAGCAGCGACACTCTGTCTCAGATCTAGGGTAGAAAATAAACTATTAAGATATTCCACACTTGAGGAAAAGCAAGTTTCGTATGCATATGTTTATTTCAGTTTAAAATATTTAAACGTTAAAACACGAGTTATTCACTGTTTAACTGAGATTCCACTTCATGATGTGATTAAGAAAAAAAACAACAGTTTTTTTGTGTTACTTGATATGCCAGCGAATAGAATAATTATTCTGTTATTAATCTGTTTGTTAAAAGCACTCGTTGTTTAAGGCACTTTAAGGCTTTATTTTTAGCAGTGTAGATTGTATATCTAATTCATCAAAGCTGACTTTATTTGTTTGTTTGTTTTTAAATTTCGCGCACAGCTACACAAGGGCTATCTGCGCTAGCCATCCCTAATTTTGCAGTGTAAGACTAGTGGAAGGCAGCTAGTTATCACCACCCACCGCCAACTCTTGGGCTATTCTTTTACCAACGAATAGTTGGATTTACCGTTACATTATAACGCCACTACGGCTGAAAGGGCGCGCAGGTTTGGTGCAACGGTGATTCGAACCCGCGACTCTCAGATTACGAGTCGAGCACCTTAACCACCTGGCCATGCCGGGCCCTATTTAAAATTAATCAAGAACTCTACTATCTTTATGGTTAAGATTCCCGGTGTCTTTTTCTTCAATTGCAATTTGCTATTGGTAACATAATTTAAGTGATTGTTTTTCATTGTTTTCTGAATAGATTTAAAAAAAAATACTGTACCAAAAGATAAGAGAAATATGTGCAATTAGTAGTTAAAGCCATTTTATATTGTTATTGCAATGACATTATTGTAACTTATAAAACATCTGTGTAATTTACCTTTCTGATCTGACAGCCAATCCGACAGTTTGTGCCATTAAACTGTTTCAAAATCAATAAGACAGTGAAATATTATATAACAGCTAAAGATTATATGTACTTCCTATTTCTTTATATCAAAGTCATATTTTTTTCACTCTTACTCGTATATAATAAAAGTAAATTAGATTCAGCTGTACAAAGATCGAACAATAAAATATCAAAGTAAAAAAAAGAAATAATTTCAGTCATGTGTCTTTAAGCGAACATTTCTTTATCAGAATGTTCGCTCCCACCCTCTTTCTCAGCGGCACAGCTGGCTGATAACGCTAGAAACCGAGGATCGATGTCGGTGGGTGGCACAGCACAGATAGCCAATTATGTGCTGAAGTTCATATTCGTTCAGACAATCGATCACGCGTGTTTTAATGTTATGCAAATTATCATTTGCAAAGTTGAATCATAAGGGTAACATTTCTTTTAATGTCGAACGAAAATAACTTGGAAATGTACAAATGAAATCTTATCCATGTTAGTCTTACTGGTGGGTGATATAAAAACCTCTGTAAATAATATAACACTTTCTGATTGTTTCATCCCTGTATTGTGTCTATTTCGAAAACGTTTGACAAGTTAATAAGGGCATGCGTGGCCTAGGGGTTAGCGTAAATGGTAGTCCAACAGTTGGTGGTGGGTGTTGTTTACTAGCTACCCTCTCTCTGGTCTTTCTCGTTCTAAATTCGGAACCTAGTTTTTCGTGAGACTCAACAAATAAATCATCTCTTAATAATAGTGTTCAAGCTGTTTTTAGCATTATAAAAACCTTCAAACTTGCCGCTGAGCCACTGACATCCTTGGGTTTCATGTTAGTGTTAACTAACTTCCAAAATATTGATAATAGATCTCAAGATTTAAAGTAAGAAAACGAATTTCTTTAAATTCCGGCCATTTTCATCCCAGTAGATGGAGCACAGGACACCACTAATTATTTCAGAATCTCGTCCTAAAATTATATATGCAGTTCTATTTTTTTTTCTTTACAGTTCACTTATATCTAATTGTGATAATACTGTACAATAAATGAACTTTTAAAAGGTAACTATGATATATGAACAGTAAAATAAAGGGTATAGTATCTTAAAGTTTTGGGTGAGCTATTCCTGGAACTTATTCTGTGAAAGTTATGTGACGACACTACATAGGCTTAAAAGGGTAATTAAAAACATTCTTTATTCTAAGTTTATCAAACAGCCCTCTTAAAACAACTTGACTTTTGACATCGACAGTTACCCTTTACAACTGGACAGTTGTCAATAACAAGATAAGATCACAATGTATTCGGTTTGCTAAATAAAGCCTTTACTAGGAGTTGATTTATATTAAGACATAAGGATTGTTGCTTATTGCTACCTAAATAAAGAGCTATATACGCATAGCCGTCACTAATGTTGAAGTGAGAGACAAAGGGAAAGCACCTAGTTTACAACACCAACCGTCAACTCTTGGAATATTCTTAATTCACCGATAAGTGTACGGACGGCACCAAAATGTGTCTTATGTGGTTGGTTGGTTGGTTTGGCGTTTCATGGCGCAAAACAACTAGGCTATTTGCGCCAGTCCTTTGCGGAAGTAGACCGACCACAAACCACGAACTACCAGAGTTACAGTTCGGGCACGCTAACTATGGGCCACGTCCGTCCCCAACTCTAGAGAGAACTGATCAACAACAGAACGCAACACTAATCTTTAGGGTACTCTTTTTTAACCTATTAGTTGGATTTGGTTGTCACAATACAAGCACGCTAACCATTAGGTCACGACCAACCCAAAATAAGAAGTGTTTCAAGGACATTATATTATAAAGGATAACAAACAAACAAAAGTATGATCTTCTTATTTAAAGTCATACAGATTGTTGTTTTTGTTTACTGTTAAGCACAAAGTTACACAAAAGACTATCTGTAATCTTCCCACCACGGTTATCGAAACCCGTTTTTCTACCAGTATATGTCCGCAGACATATCGTTGTGCCACTAGGGGGCACTTATATACGACTCAAGTATCATTAAATTTCTCTTAATATAGTAATGTTATTCACAATTAGCGTATATTATACTAAAAAGGTAGGGAAGAAAGGGAAGAGGCCCGGCATGGCCAGGTGGGTTAAGGCGTTCGACTCGTAATCTGAGGGTCACGGGTTCGAATCCCCGTCGCACCAAACTTGCTCGCCCTTTCAGCCGTGGGGACGTTATACTGTTACAGTCAATCCCACTTTTCGTTAGTTAAAGAGTAGACCAAGAGCTGGCCGTAGGTGGTGATGACTAGCGGCCTTCCCTCTGGTCTTACACTGCTAAATTAGGTACGGCTAGCTCAGATAGCCCTCATGTAGCTTTGCACGAAATTCAAAACAGACAAAAAAGCTCTCGAATCTGATTGTTTATGTAAGTGAGGGTATAAATGCATTTATATATACCAGTATTCTCTTTTTTTTTAAGTTTATTTTTGATGCCAAATAGCGGGAAAATGAAGCTGCTGACAATATTTTTTCCAACGCTGTAACTATTGTAGTTACGTCACATGTTTATAACTTAATCGGTACAAAAAACAAACATATTTTCTTTTTGTGCTATAGTGAAAGTACAATTAGCTGAAAACAAACAAAGTCTTTTTAACGTCTACCATAATTGATTAACCAGCCATCACTAGTAAAGGATGTACACTTTTAACGAAACGGTACCAAGAATCCTCGTTAAGGCAAACAAATTCAAATGTGTTTTCTCAGTTGTTGCTCCGTTTCTTTATGTTACTTCCAATCTCTAAACACCTGCGATTTGAGACCCAAGCCGAACGAAAAACGAAGATCTCCTTCCAACAGAGCACTTAATTACTGCTCGTAAGGAGCTTTCAGCTATTCGACTTAGTTGAATATCACACGAGTTAGGAGAGTTACTCTCTCACCCATTATGATGTCTCAACTTTAGGATACATAAATATGTATAAAACGTTTCAGCAAGATTGGTCTAAACTAATCTCGGTTAACATTTAGAACGGCTTTATCATTTTCATAATTATAAAACGTTTCAGCAAGACTGGTCTAAGCTAGTCTCGGTTAACATTTAGAACGGCTTTATCATTTTCATAATTATAAAACGTTTCAGCAAGACTGGTCTAAGCTAGTCTCGGTTAAAATGTAGAACGGCTTTATCATTTTCATAATTATAATACATTTCAGCAAGACTGGTCTAAGCTAGTCTCGGTTAACATTTAGAACGGCTTTATCATTTTCATAATTATAAAACGTTTCAGCAAGACTGGTCTAAGCTAGTCTCGGTTAACATTTAGAACGGCTTTATCATTTTCATAATTATAAAACGTTTCAGCAAGACTGGTCTAAGCTAGTCTCGGTTAAAATGTAGAACGGCTTTATCATTTTCATAATTATAAAACGTTTCAGCAAGACTGGTCTAAGCTAGTCTCGGTTAACATTTAGAACGGCTTTATCATTTTCATAATTATAAAACGTTTCAGCAAGACTGGTCTAAGCTAGTCTCGGTTAACATTTAGAACGGCTTTATCATTTTCATAATTATAAAACGTTTCAGCAAGACTGGTCTAAGCTAGTCTCGGTTAAAATGTAGAACGGCTTTATCATTTTCATAATTATAAAACGTTTCAGCAAGACTGGTCTAAGCTAGTCTCGGTTAACATTTAGAACGGCTTTATCATTTTCATAATTATAAAACGTTTCAGCAAGACTGGTCTAAGCTAGTCTCGGTTAAAATGTAGAACGGCTTTATCGTTTTCGTAATCTTTGTTTATTTTCCTCAGAGTTTTAGTTCTTTACTCCTCGATAGGGAGCCAATGGCCGCCTGGAGGGTTCATCAGTTTTAACGATACAGTAGTGCGTCGTCTGTCAGTCAGTCAGTAGACACTAAAATAACATTACGTAAGGGATGCTTAACGTTTAATTTTGTACCGTTGTGATGTCATAAAACGCGCGTGTAACAAGAACAATTGTGTATTACGTAGACTACAGCACAGCATGGCGTATGAACTTGAAAAACAAGGAAGGAATGAGAACCTATATAAAACATTTTTGTTTATTAGGGACAATATTCTTATCATGTGTGGCTACTGTACAGTGAGAAATAGTAGTTTTAATTGCAAAACGTTATGAGATTTTTTTAAGTTTGTGATTTTATCCACGTGTAAAGCTTGTGATCGGTATATCCTCCCAGTCATTCATATAGATCTCACAAATTCTTAACTATAGGATTATCAAGCACACAATATATCTCTCCCCTCATTTATATAGATCCCACAAACTTGTAACTACAGATTCATCAGACACGAAATATATTTTCCCATCATTTATATGAATCCCGCCAAAACCTTTTCCATTAAGCCACATTTCGAGTTTTTTCCACATTGCACTCTAATTTTATTTTTCTGTCGTCTGTGTATGACACCAGTTATTTATGTGCCTGTTTGTTTGATGTAAACGTGGAAATGCATTTGCAAATGCCTTTCGATAACTAATTGATTTAACTTTTCTAGTAATTCTAGAAATAGAATGGTCAAACGTAGCTTCATAAGTTGATAGAATTAAGGTTAAAAAACTAAGACATTTGACTCATCGATGGTTTACTAAGCTTTGTTTAAAGCAGTACACAATATAAACTTGTACTTAACGTCTTTTTTAGTTCGTGTTTTAATCACAGAACCGAATGTTGCATAAGACTTATAAAGGCTTAAAACTGAACCAGTACACACCAAGCCATCCATCCATGTTTTATATTGTTGTAGCTATTTTATGTGCACAAACACCAAATAACACGCTGAAAAGAGATGGATTCCACAACTTCACCAAATATTATATAATCACGTTATTATTCAGGATAATATAAACTTTGGTCTTCAGGTGATTTTTGACACCCATTGTAGAAAAACAAGTTGTTTTATTTGTTCAACGTTTCGACCTTACGTCTCAAACAGGATCATACAGTTTATTTAGCACCTAAATTTAAACAGTATTAATAATGAAATCACGCGCAGGAGTACATCATTCGTGTGGTCGTTTCTTTTATTTGCAACGCCTTGCGTTCCACATACATAAACAGCTTAATATAAATGTTATTTGTTTGTTTCAGAATTTCGAGCAAAACTACACGAGGACTGTCTGAGCTAGCCGTCCCTAATTTAGCAGTGTAAAACTACAAGGAAGGCAGCTAGTCATCACCACCCACCGCTAACACTTGGGCTATTATTTTAACTGTCACATTATAACGCCTTCACGGCTGAAAGAGCGAGCATGTTTGGTGTGACGGGAATTCGAACCCGCGACCCTCGGATTACGAATCGAACGCCCTAACCACCTGCCCATGCCGGGTCATAAACATTATCGTTATATCAAGATGTAATATCTTAACTGTCTATGACGTCACGGCATAGCCAGGTGGGTTAAGTCATTCGACTTGTAATCTGATTATCGCAGGTTCGAATCCCCGTGGCATCAAACTTGTTCGCCCTTTCAGCCGTGGGGGCGTTATAATGTGACGGTTAATCCCACTATTTATTGGTAAAAGAGTATCCTAACAGTTGGCAGTGGGTGGTGATGACTAGCTGCCTTCCCTCTAGTCTTACAGTGTTAAATGAGAAATGGCTAGCGCAGATAGCTCTCACGTAGCTTTGCGCGAAATCCAAAACAAAACAAAAAAATCTTTGAGAAACTCGGTTATTAATTACATGAGGAATCATCTGTCATATCTGTTTACTGTTTGTTTATATTTTTTTATAAAGAAGTGGTTTCCTTCATTTTTGTTTACAAGAAAATGTGAGCTCTTGTGGAAATTGTAAACGTTATTGGGTAATCCGTCTTTGATTTACCATAATTCGAGATACAGTGCTCTGCCTCTACATATGTTACCACCCACATTTTATATATGTCGGTGGACTCAACAGATAGCCCGACGTGGCTCTGCTGTAAGACCCCCACCATCTTTTATTTATGTCCCGAACCCGTCCATTGATATTTTCAAGTAAAGGTCTCTCACTTCCTCTAATTCAATGGTGGGCATTTTATTTTACATAGTGGCCATAACTGTGGCTAATGAAAACAACGTTTTCAAAAAATAAAAAAGAAAGATGTTAGTTATATCAAAAATAATTGTATTTCAACTAACCTTCAAATGCGAAAATTGATGGGGTATTTCATCAACAAGTTTCGTGAAATTTGGCTTAATATCTGTGCTCAATGAGCATCTTAGCTCTGCCTCTAAATTTATGTCAGTAAGCCGAGATCTGTATCTAGACTTAGAAAATCTAACGTAGAAAATGTTCACTCACATACACATGTCGATCCAAACATGGAAAATAATTTTAAAATTGCTATCTTTAAATTTGAAAGACTCTCAGTTATCAGAATAGTTAGCCACATCTCTCTGATAAAATATTTTTGTTTATCTTTTCTGTGTTCTACACTTTGCAGGGTAAGCATTTTGTCTTCAAATCCACACTTATCCAAAAACAAAAAAGATGTAATTTCCTTACCGAAAGTTCCTCAGTCAAATTGAAATGAATCATGCAAAAATTCAAATATCAATTATTTAATTCGGATAAACGTGATTCAAATTGTTGAGATAGATTTTTGATCCAGTTTATATAGAGATCATCTTTAGCATCAGATAGTCCTTATTATATTCTAGAAAACTATTCAACTTTGCAAAATGTGTCAAATCATTCTTTTGTAATTGTTCCGCAAGAAGGTTTAGCTTTAACTGAAATTCATGAATAGACTGTGATTGTTTGCTTATTATTTTACCTCTTCCCTGAAACTTTGTATTTAAATTATTCAAGTGAGCCATCATGTCACACAGAAAGTACAAATCACACTGCTTTGACAAAGTTTCAATTTCAGGGAAATTTTCAATCTTACCTTTTACAATAAGATAGTCTTTTATTTGAGGAAATAAGGAGTAAATCGTTCCAAGACTTTTTCTTTACTTAAACATCTTACGTTTGCAAAATCAGTAAGATCATCAAAAGTACAGTCACTGCTTTTCTCCAAAGATTCAACAAAAAACTGTCGATGGGTGAGAGAGCTTCCACTTCTAAAATAATTCACACATTTTACAACAATGTCCATCACATTTTTCAGTTCATCACTTTTAGACATCTGAGCACATAAATTTTCCTAATACAAAATACAATGGAAAAATGGCAGAGTGGACTTTACATTATTTTCAATTAAATGCTGCTTCAAAAGAGACGCAAATCCTATTTCGCCCTAGTCATGGTGGGAGCACCATTTGTTGTGACAGAAACCAATCCCGGTCGCACCGAAAACATACTCGCCCTCCCAGCCGTGGGGGTGTTATAATGTTACAGTCAATCCCACTATTCATTGGTAAGACAGTAGCACAAGAGTTGGCGGTGGGTGGTAGTGACTAGCTGCTTTCCCTCTAGTCTTACACTGCTAAATTAGGGACGGCTAGCACAGATAGCCCTCGAGTTGCTTTGTGCGAGATTCAAAACAAACAGACAGAAACCAGTTTTTTAAAATCCAGATTGAATTGTTTTTGACATTTCAAAATTTTTTTTAAATGTTTTTTCCAAATATTCGATCTCATAATCCAAAAAGGCCAAGCAAGCATTTCTTCCCTGGATTGAAGATCTGAAGCTATATATCGAACCCAAAATAACAACTCTGCAGTGTCACTAACATCTGTTGACTCATCTAGTGTTAAAGAAAAATACAAACAGTCTTAGTTGTTCAAGCAACTGGTTTTCTATGTATTTCGCTAACTCTCACATTCTGCAGACAACTGTTTTTCGACTTAATTGCAAATTATTTACTTTTTGAAGAATATCATCTTTTATTTCTGACCCATAATTCTCCAACAGATCTTCAGTGACCACAATCAATATTTCTTTTACTAGTTCAGCATCCCAAAATGATTTCTTTTTTTTCAGCTAGACTCCGAACTATTTTATAGTCTTCCCTTTTGTTCATGAAGTTGTGCTTTCAGACGGCTAATTTCATTCATATGATTTTTGCTATCAACTGGAAATTTTACATCAAATTCGTTGTGAAAATTGTTTAAGTGTTGCTTAAGGTTGTATACTTTATTATTCCTAAAACCCTTGTAACACAAAAGACACATTGGTTTAGTATTTACTTCAATCACTGCAAATTTCAACTCTCAACTTTCATTAAATTCTCGTTTCACGTTTTTACACTCACGCGCCATTTTCTTTTCGGCAGTAATACCAGAATTATTTAAATTGTCTTTATTTTCTGAGTGTTCACCATCATCTGGATTCTTTCGTTTTCGAATTATCCACTTATTCATATTATGGGATTAAAAACAAAATATACTTAAACACTTGAAAGTTGCACAATAAAAATATGTTTGCAAGCGCATACAAAAACAATGCACACTCGATAACAAACATCTAAACCAGACTGACGCTACAAAATGGGCGGAGTCTGTGGCAGTGATGAAGCGCGCGACATTAGCAATGTCGTGTGGCAGTGCAGTTGCTGATTACCAAATTTACGATAGTAAAATAAATGATGGATAAAGTTGATTCTCAAACTCGAGCTGACCACAACTGTGCTATGCACTGGCCACATGTGGCCAGTGGCTATGAAGTTGTCTATCCCTACTCTAACGTATATAAACTTACAATCTATCATGGAAGTCCAAAGTAGTTATTCCAGGTGAGACAAATAATTACCTTGATGTTTGAATGCATTGTTATCACTGACTATGGTTTACTTACATGCACCTGATTTCTTCATTTATGTTTAAATAGGATTATTTTCTAATTAATCTTTTTTAATGAATTATTCACATAAATTCCGGAGAGAGAGCAAACGGTCCCTTTCCCTATCCTTTAGCGTGTTAAGGCGTGCGACTCGTAATCTGAGGGTCGCGGGTTCGCATCCCGGTCGCGCCAAACATGCTCGCCCTTTCAGCCGTGGGGGCGTTAAAATGTGACGGTCTATCCCATTATTCGTTGGTAAAAGAGTAGCCTAAGAGTTGGCGGTGGGTGGCGATGACTAGCTGCCTTCCCTCTAGCCTTACACTGCTAAATTAGGGACGGCTAGTACAGATAGCCCTCGAGTAGCTTTGTGTGAAATTCAAACAAACAAACAAACAAACAATCCCTATCCTTCGGACATCGATTCATTCCAGTTGATATATGATATTCTTAAACACATTTACCTTTCACATTGAAAAAGTTAACAAAACATTATTTTTCTGTTTTTACGGTGCATTAAGCAGAAAAATGAAACGCTAGTTAATACGTATTATTTGTTGTTAAACATAATTTCCTTTCGTATTTAAAGAGTTGACGAAACAGTCTTTCTGTTTATACGGTGTATTAAACACGAAAATGAATCGCTAGCTAATATTTATTGTTAAGCACAATTACCTTTCGTGTTTAAAGAGTTAACAAAACAGCCTTTCTACTTGTACGGTGTAATAGGCATGAAATAACTAAGAGGCTTTTAAATGCAAATTAGAACATAAAGTAGTTGTAACAAAAAACCAGCCAGATGAAAATAATTTTATCAACAAAACACAAAACCACTTTTCGGACATCAGTCATTCGTAAGGTTACTAGTGGCAAATAAGTTGTTAATACAAGGGTTCAGTTTCATTGTCACTGGTAACCCGATGAAAGAGTGATTGTTGGCCGAAACGTGTTTTCGTGTTTTAATAATAAAATTATTTTAATTCGGAAAATATTTCAAACCGCTTCATATTCTATTTTATGTGTTTGTTATTTTATTGCCCGCATAGTTATTTTATTACTAGATTCTTTTAAAGTCATGGTTGATTTATATATGATTCTTAGTAGAAGAAACTGGTGGTGTTGCGTATCACCCGCGTAGCAGAAGGATGGTTGTTCCCTATGGTTTTGTTTTTATTGTTATCTATTGGGTATGCTTCCCCACTATATTCATCTTCTAACTGTTAAAAATATCTGTTAATCTATGTGTTTAGGTGATCGTTTGGTAGAACACTTTATCTGAGTGTTGTTATTTTTTTATCCATTCTTTTTAGGCTACGCAGTTGATCCATAATCAATGTTTTCCTTACAGGATGGTGTAACTAACTCATGATGAACATTTATTAACTGATTACGCTTCTTCCTGTGTAGAGATGTTTTTGTATTTTTTTTCCATCTTTCAAATGTCCAGAAAGGCAAGTGTGGACATAAATTGTAAGGTTTCAAGAATGAAATCAATATTGTGGTGTATCTTACAGAGATATCCTTTCTCGTGGTTTCAAATACTAAAAAATGTCTTCTTTTTAGTGGTATCAGATTTCAGGATCGAAGTTAGTTCTTTTTCTCTTCCAAGCAGATAGGGATCTTTTATTATCTTGAAAATCCATGAAAACTACAAAGACAATTACTGCAACCTTATTACTCATGATAATATCTTGGATTTGATGGTAAATATCAGTTCCAAAACAAAGATAAGGAATTATGTAACAGAATAAAATGTCGCTTTATTAAACCAATGTGTATAGTATCAGGAGTTTCTTTTAAAAGTTCGAAGATAACTTTTATTGCTTCTTCAGTAGATATTATATATATATGTATGTATGTATAATGTAATAATATTAAATCTAAACGAATACTTGTCCGACTGTAGATTTACATCTCAGCGCTTGTAAACTTCTGTACAAAATCAAATGCCTATGTAAATGTTTCTCCATCAACCGTAACAACACCAATTTAAACTGATCCATACACATTAAACGTTAAGCTTACAGGGGAATTTTTTAAACTGATCCATAAGCATTAAACATTAAGCTTACAGGAACCTTCTTTAACTGATCCATACACAGTAAACATTAAGCTTACATTAACCTTTTTTAACTGATCCACACACATTAAACATTAATCTTCCAGGAACCTTCTTTTACTAATCCATACACATTAAACATTAATCCCACAGGAACCTTCTCTAACTGATCCACACACATTAAGCATTAAGCTCACAGGAACCTTCTTTAACTGATCCACACACATTAAGCATTAAGCTTACAGGAACCTTCTTTAACTGATCCACACACATTAAGCATTAAGCTTACAGGAACCTTCTTTAACTGATCCACACACATTAAGCATTAAGCTTACATGAAACTTTTTAACTGATCCACACACATTAAGCATTAAGCTTACATGAAACTTTTTAACTGATCCACACACATTAAGCATTAAGCTTACATGAAACTTTTTAACTGATCCACACACATTAAGCATTAAGCTCACAGGAACCTTCTTTAACTGATCCACACACATTAAGCATTAAGCTCACAGGAACCTTCTTTAACTGATCCACACACATTAAGCATTAAGCTCACAGGAACCTTCTTTAACTGATCCACACACATTAAGCATTAAGCTCACAGGAACCTTCTTTAACTGATCCACACACATTAAGCATTAAGCTTACAGGAACCTTCTTTAACTGACCCACACACATTAAGCATTAAGCTCACAGGAACCTTCTTCAACTGATCCACACACATTAAGCATTAAGCTTACATGAAACTTTTTAACTGATCCACACACATTAAGCATTAAGCTTACATGAAACTTTTTAACTGATCCACACACATTAAGCATTAAGCTCACAGGAACCTTCTTTAACTGATCCACACACATTAAGCATTAAGCTTACAGGAAACTTCTTTAACTGACCCACACACATTAAGCATTAAGCTCACAGGAACCTTCTTTAACTGATCCATACACTAAAGGAATGAGCTTACAAAAGAAATGGGTTTACGAACCTTCGGATGGTCATAAAGTTTCAATATTCCCGCGTATGAGGATATTTTTTGTTGAATCAGAGAAGGTATAGTATTCGATATTTTTTTTTGATGAAGTTAAATATGTCGTGTACTTTAGTTTATGTTTCGCTTGTCGAATCGTGATTGAGTTTAACGTAACTGGCAGTGTCTTGTATATGGTCATTTGCATATTTGTTTTACATAGAATTGTTCGTTTAAGAGAACAAAAGAACAGATCGTATCAGAAAGTTTCTTCATGACTCAGAATGGTTAAATATTTTCATTCCATTAATGTAGTTTTAAGTTTTACCTTGACAGTGAGGTCAAGTTTTTCGAAGCCCTTGTGTTGGTGGTTTAGTTCTTGGAACACAGCGATCATGTTTTAACTGTTAAAAGTTCATTACAAAAATTTCATAATCCTATTAAAGGCGTAAAGATCGAAAAGGTTAAGCAAATAAAACAACTTGTAATACTTTCTAAAGTGTGTGTGTTTGTGTAAGTGTTTTTCTTGTAGCAAAGCCACAACGAACCATCTGCTGAGCCCACCGAAAGGAATCGAACCCCTGATTTTAGCGTTGTAAATTCGTAGACTTGCCGCTGTGCTGGCGGGGGACATTCTCTAAAGTTCACAGATTTTTTTTGTTTATTCGCAATTACGATTACTTGATAAGATGTAGTTAAAACAGTTAAAACACGAAACAGAAGGTTTTTGCGGTTCAAAAACAAACACGTATTTAAAAGCACAGTTCAATTAAACAAAATAATTAAATCCGAAGTAGAATCTGGAAGCAGCATTTTTATCTGACAACTTGATCTATATTTAAAGTTTTCTATGGCGCAATTCTTATCTGATAACTTGATCTATATTTAATATTTTTTCATGGCATAATTCTTATCTTGATGGATTTACATGCTTATTATATGTATCTTGATATTGTGTGAAGCCTAAATAACATACGTAAGATATCGTTTTCCCTGTTATTATTTAATTACGTAACTCTGTCTCATTTGTCATTAATATTTTCGCGATTATTATAGTCTTACTTTTACATTATATATATTATCCAAAATAAAGTGCTTTGTACTCTTAAAACTAAAATGCACAAAGAAGACATTCGTGTTATTTTTTGTATGTCAGGCTAATTGCTAACATAATGTTTTACGTAAACTTGCGCGTTTGGTCAAGGTTTCAATTTGCCCTCTTTCGACACAGTAAATTTTTTTTAGTATATATTTTATCAAATAAAAGTTGGATTTTTTTTTTACGAAGAGGTTTTAGATAGAAGAAATCAATAACTGTCACAATGTCAATAAATGTGTCTGAAAACGGTTGTCTGAATATCAGAAAGGACCTTCATTTTGTCGGCCTTGTCAACGTATAGAATGTAAATTAGTGTTAACTGGGCTGATCCACTTAGTATCGCTCGAGATTCATGTAGCGCGTCTTCTCAAACGTAGACAAATAATTTATATATGTGTATATGCCATATATTTATGTAATTGCAATCTTCGTATATCAGTGTTGTTGCTTTCAAAACGTTGGCGTCGTGAGACCTGCAAACGAGGTTAAACGACTGGGGATTGGACTACTGGTTTTACATTTCCAGAGAACTAAACACGAGGGGTGGGTCCGATCATGACTGGACACAGACGGGAAGTTGGCCGTTGTAATTTGTATCTCTGGCACATGGCAGCAGCTCAATAAAGCTTAATTAGATAGAGGCGGGCTGTATTAAAGAGCACGGTGTACGTCGACTCACTCCGTCAAATACCACTGTTAACCTCACATTTTGATTTACTAAGGGTATAGACCTTTTTATCAGAACACATGCTGTACTAGTTTAAACATATACTTTAGTCAAGTAGCTTGTCATGAATTGTTGAAGAACAGATAAACAGATGAAAAAATAAAAAAAAAGTAAACGTGGTGTCACTAGGCATTCATTCTCTCCAAGGCATCCAGTTACTCGAAATGAGCGCTGGTTTGATTTTCGGTTTTTGTTTTGTTTTTTTCAATTGCTCAGGCTATATATCCATGTGTCGAACACGAAGATATAAATCAAATTTTCTAGCATGTTAATTGAGATATTGGGGTAGATTGAAATGTTTACGGAGTTGCTATTACCTTTAAAGTTTCTAACTGTTAATATGGGTCGACTCCAAGTATGAAGGCGAGGTTTACCCTAAAATATGTATGATTGATCTGGTACTAAAGTTATGTAACAGGATAGGAGTAGCAACAAAGTACAACATAGTTTTCTAAAAAATATATAATTAACTGAAATAAACGAGAGCTCTCTTATTGTTTTTTAGGGTTCGTTTCTTCTTTTTCGCATAATAGATAAATCGTGAATAACTGAAGGGTGTTGAACTATACTTATCAAAATACACACACACCCTTCAATTACATACACACATATACTAAATAAGTATGTATGAGCTATAATTTACACACGTAAATATAAGTTTTCTATAAATGTTCACAATGCGTATACTCTTTCTTTCATTTGTACTCGGCCATCAAACAGTTCTGTTACTACTTTACCAACAATTAATTTTCAGACTCGGTTATATATGTTTGCTAATTAATTTTAACACTCCTACGAAAAGTGGGGCCTAATAGGCCCCAGAGCAACTTAAAAGGTTATTAATATTAGGCTAATAATTTTGTATTTAAATGAAATTGCCATTTAAATCCATTAATGAATGGATTAACGGGATTCCCACTGTCCCTATCTACTATCTAGCGAAACCACAGCCAGGGAAACGGGCTTGGAGAAATCAGGACTAGAAACGTCTTTTCGTAGGAGTGTTAAAATAATAATTAAATGTTAATATAAAATACAAGTTTACGTTATTTCAGCCGGCATTTCAGTATGAGCATGTGGTGGATTTGTCCTTGTGTATTGAAACCATTTCAATCGTAAATTTACGTATCTTAGGATAGAAATATTGGTGAAATTTTCAGCTTTATATAATAACACATGAAGAATAAAACAGCTCATTGACATTTGCTCCAATGTTTGTTTTGTTTTTGAATTTCGCGCAAAACTACACCAGGGCTATCTACGTTAGCCGTCCCTAATTTTGCGGTGTAAGACGAGAGGAAAGGCAGCTAGTCATCACCACTTACCACCACCTCTTGAGCTACTCTTTTACCAATGAATAGTGGGATTAACCGTCACATTATAACGCTCCCTCGGCTGAAAGAGCGAACATGTTTGGAGTGACAGGGATTTGAACCCTCGACCTTCGGATTACCAGTTGAGTGTCTTAATCGGCTGGCCATGCTAGGCCTGCTCTAATGGTTCTAGTAATAACACGCGACATAAGCTATATCAACAGTTTACAAAACTTACCACAACGAATTTCCAGAAACAAATTGTAAGACCTGTTACAATTTTGGTAATTAGTTTGTTTATTTGTATATAACAATAATTTCATATTAAATCTTACGGAAGTAATATTAAAGTTGAACCTGAATTTGAGTGATCAGCAAAAATACCTTAATAAATTATTACAAAAAAATGTAGTAAACAGTTTTATTTCCCTTAAGCAAAGAATTGTGGGATTAAGGTTGGTAAAAAAACAACACATTAATCAGAGATATTACTTTTATTTTTGCCTTCTTTTTGACACGATAAACCCAACTGTTTCACCTTAGATCACGCTATTTAATAATTATATACTTGGGCAATATAAATCCTTGTGCTTTATGTGATTCACTAGCCCATGTTTATCCCATTTCGCACATTGTACTTATTATTCTTTGTTATATTTTCCATGAAAGAGAAAACGTTATTGTTTTGATTGGTATCACCATTTACCCTTAAATACAAGGGGAACTAAATTAATTGTACCCCACTGGAAAAACAAAATTTTAGGAATTGTTATGTAAATATAACGTTTGTAGTTCGGTACTAATGCTGTACAATACGTCCTAGATAAAATTAAAATAAGTAATAAGTAAGAACAATAAGAAACACAAAAACATTGGGCATGAAGACCATTATGTTTCTATACGTTGTAAACATTGCTTGTGTTGTGCACGACAGTAACTTTCCAACAAGCTGAATTGTTTTCTAACAAAACTCAGTTAATGGGGAGAGAAAAAAATTAGGGAAACGTGCTCGAAAGACAAACACAAAACTGGTACCGTTATGTTTCGATGTTCAATGACACGCAATTCAATTTTTTGCATACCTTAAAACGAAATGTTCTCTGAATCCCCGAGCTATTATTACAGCATCTAACGCTTTTGTCTTATGAAAAACTTCTTCATGCTTATATAGATCCACTTAAGGCAAATAGTTTATGTGTTAACAGGAAGCAAACATTTCGTGTACAAATAAAATTTTAAAAACAAATGTAATCAAACCTGAGCCTAATTTATCATTATTAACACGGATAAAATATTTTCATTTCACAATGTTTTTGATACTTCTGAATATATCTGTTACGATTTATCTCTGGGACGTAATATAAGATATCTTAATGTTTTTGAAACGTCTGCAAATACAAATATTATTTGAAAAACTCTGAACAAAAGATGTCGGGCCTGGTATGGCCAGGTAGGCTAAGGCGTTCGACTCGTAATCTGAGAGTCGCTGGGTTCCAATTCCCGTTGCACCAAACATGCTCGCCCTTTCAACCGTGGGGCGTTATAATTTGAGGGTCAGTCACACTATTCGTTGGTAAAAGAGTAGCCCGAGAGTTGGCGGTGGGTGGTGATGGCTAGCTGCCTTCCCTCTAGTCCTACACTACTAAATTAGGGACAGAAAGCGTAGATAGCACTCGTGTAGTTTTACACGAAATTCAAAACAAACAGATATTTTAAACGCACTCAGATTTACTGTCTGCACAACATCCCAGAACAACGCATTTCATAGACCAACCTACTTGAAAAATAACATTGATATAGTTGAAAATGCTTCTACATTTCCTGATTCTATGTTTGTATATCCTAGCTTATGTTGATGCATTAATACTATCAATTGCTTTTACAATCTTAAACACTTCTATCAGATACCCTCTGACTCTTCTTTTTTCAATATAAAACAGTGCTAAAGATCTTATCTTCCATCCTAGACACCATTTTTTGTTGCCCTTCTCTTAAACGTTTCCAACAATTCAATGTCTTACTTAAAGTAAGGAGTACCAATATTCCAAATGTGGACTCAATACTCCAAATGTGGTATAACCAGCGACCTCTACATTGAAATTATAACATATTCAATATTTCTGTAGATACAACCTAAAATCCTGTATGCTCTACCATTAGCAAAAGTAAACTACTTGGATGGTTTAAGAGACTGATCATCCATTACACCAAGATTCTTTTGTTTCATGACACTCTTAAGGCTATTCCGTTCAAATTATACTTAAAATTCAAATTATATCCACTTTCAATATCTTGCATTTGTCTTAATTAAAACATATCTTACATTTATTCACCCAACTCAATAAATGATCTGAATTCTTTTGTAAAGCAGCAACATCCTCTTCACAGTCAGAAACATCCAATACCTTGATGTCATCGTCAAATTTAGGTAAGTTATTGTCCATTAATTCACCTCTGTTATTAATGTAAATAAAAAAAGAACAATGGTCCTAAGATTGAGCCTGAGGTAAACTAGTTGCAACATTTATCCAGTTTGACTGAACTCCATTTAAAACAATCCAAACAGACCAAATCTACACTCTTTCCCTCATCTACATATGCAGTAACATTTTCTAAGCATGCCAATAGATTTGTTCGGTAAATTTCCCTTTAGTGAAACCGTGTTTACCATATGATTAGCCCCCTAATGGTATGTCTGCAGTTTTACACAATAAAATCCGGGTTTCGATACTTGTGGTGGGCAGAGCACAGATAGCTCATTGTGTAGCTTTGTGCTTAATTCAAAACAAATCATATGATGTGTGTGTGTGTTTTTCGTATAGCAAAGCCACAAAGGGCTATCTGCTCAGCCCACCGAGGGAAATCGAACCCCTGATTTTAGCGTTGTCAATCCGGAGACATACCGCTGTACTAGCGGGGGCGTGAAAATGGTAAATACGTTTGGTATGACAGGGATTCGAACCAGCGATCCTCAGATTAGGAGCCGAGGATCTTAACCACCTAGCCATACCGGGCCTAAATCATATTATAAAATTCTAAACTTTACTAAATGACTTTCCAAAGTATCCTTTATCAGACTTCATAAAGATTTTCCCACAACTAATGTAAGACTAATATGCCTCTAATTAGTAGAACAGCTTATATTACTATTTGAAACTAGCTAATGTAATTCCTATCTTTTGGTACTTGTTAGTTGTTCAAAGACAAGTGGTTCACATACCCAATCCTTGACCTCCTTTAAAATCCTTGGTGAAATATTATTTTTACCATTATTTAAACTACCCTATTTTATTTTATCAAGATCAGAAATTATGAAACTGTCTTTGTTAACTGTGTTTTTTTATCTACTAATTACTCAAGAGGAATACTGATTAAGTCTTCATTGATAAAACTGAAAAAAGCAGAATATAATAGCCCAGCCATTACATAACCACAAAATACAATACTTTCTTTATCAAGGGTTCTATCACCATACTAGCATTCTTTTTACCTTTAATGTACTTTAGAAACTCCTTACTGATAATTTTCATGTTTTAAGCCAAGTTATTTCAAGACATTCTATTGGATGCCCTAATTTTTTCTTTGACAAATTTCCCTGATTTTCTACAATACCTCTCAGTTTAAATTTATTAAATTTGTGATGGTTTTATTTAATTTCACCTTTTATACCCTTTGTGAGCCAACCTGATTTTTTTACTTGCACCTACCATTTTCTTTCTTGTAAATTTTTTCTTGTTTGTTTTTTGAACAAATGAGGAAATGTTTTAAAAATTCAGCATTGAAAACAAATAACACGTCGCATCAAACATGCTCGCCCTTTCAGCCGTGGATGCTTATAATGTGACGGTCAATCCCACTATTCGTTGGTAAAAGAGTAGCCCAAGAGTTAGCGGTGGGTGGTGATGACTATTTGCCTTCTCTCTAGCCTTACACTGCTAAATTAGGGACGACTAGCGCAGATAGCCCTCGTGTAGCTATGCGCGAACTTTAAAACAAACCAAAATCTTCTATTTGTTCCAATGCTCTAAAATTATTGTGGTTGACGCTAAATGTCTCTCTCCAGTTCTTTCAGAAGTTAAAAGTAACCGCCATAAACCAACACTAAATCATTAAATGTTAGAAACACTGACACTGTTTCAATTGTAAGACTGCTAAAATTTTGTATTAATCATAATAGAATTGTACGACTTCGTGAAGTCAGGGTTTCACCCATTCGAAATAATTAAGTTAAAGAAAGAACTGATAAAATATTCTAAGTGTTTATTTTTAAAACAAAATGATCTATTTTATACAGATTAAGTAACACTGTCAACATGCTATGTGAAAGTTTTAAATTTTTAACATCTACAGGCCGTTAACTTTAGGTCTGCACATCTGAGATTTATTGTCTCTTCTACTGTTCCTACTGCACTTGTTTAAAACATTTCATGTTATTTTCTATTTATAACGAAGCACGCTCGGAAAATGAATCACCAGTTGCTAATATGTTCAACCTTCTTCAGGCATTTACACTTTGTAAGTTACAGAAAGATGACCAAAGATTGCATGCCCAGCGTTATTATTCATCGTTTCATCTAAATTGGTTACTATTAACCATTATAACATTAACGTCGTGATGAAAGTCATGCAAAGTTTATTTTCTGTGAAGAAACCGGTTGTCTGCTGAGGAAGTGTAGAAACTGTTCACAAGTTACGTTAACTTCCAAGTTACAACTAACATAACTCACAAGTTACGTTCACTTACAAGTTAAAATTAACATAACTCACAAGTTACGTTCACTGAAAATTAAGATTAACATAGCTCACAAGTTACGTTCACTAACAAGTTAAAATTAACATAGCTCACAAGTTACGTTCACTTACAAGTTAAAATTAACATAGCTCACAAATTACGTTCACTGAAAAATTAAGATTAACATACCTCACAAGTTACGTTCATTGAAAATTAAAATTAGCATAGCTCATAAGTTACGTTCACTGACAACTTAAGATTAACATAGCTCACAAGTTACGTTCACTAATAAGCTAACATTAGCATAGCTCACAAGTTACGTTCACTGAAAATTAAGATTAACATAGCTCACAAGTTACGTTCACTGACAAATTAAGATTAACATAGCTCACAAGTTACGCTTACTGACAAATTAAAAATAACATAGCTCACAAGTTACGTTCACTTACAAGTTAAAATTAACATAGCTCACAAATTACGTTCACTGAAAAATTAAGATTAACATACCTCACAAGTTACGTTCATTGAAAATTAAAATTAACATAGCTCACAAGTTACGTTCACTGACAACTTAAGATTAACATAGCTCACAAGTTACGTTCACTAATAAGCTAACATTAACATAGCTCACAAGTTACGTTCACTGACAAATTAAGATTAACATAGCTCACAAGTTACGTTCACTAACAGTTAAAATTAACATAGGTCATAAGTTACGTTCACTTACAAGTTAAAATTAACATAACACTCATCGATTGCAGCTTCATGTTTGTCGACGAAGAAAAGTTTTTATTTATCAAATACAAAGCTACACTAGATGTAGTTCCAAAAGTATTATATTTAAAGAGTAAATAAAAACCAAAAATAAAATGTTCTTTATTTCATGCTTTTCAAGTTCATACGTCATGCACACGTTTTACTGACGTCACGGCAGCACAAATCGCAACGTTAAGCTTTGTTTATGCGGTAGCCCGGTATGGCCACGTGATTATAGGCGCTCGAATCGTAATCTAAGGTGCACGGGTTCGTATCCCGTCACACCAAACATACTCGCCCTTTCAGCTGTGTGAGCGTTATAAAGTGATGGTCAAGAGTTGGTTAAAGAGTTGACGGTGGGTGATGATGACCTTTCCTCTGGTCTTGCATTGCTAAATTAGGGACGACTATTAACCCACTTGTTATTTTGTGCGAAATTAAAAAACACACATTTTGTGCAATATCTTTTTAGTGTCTACTGAATAACTGACAGACAACACACTACTGCAAAGTGGTGAGAGTGGTTAAAACAGATGACCCCTCCAGGTGGCTTTTTACCTCTTTTTACGAAACAATGTGTTATCCGTTCTGTGCTGCGGGTTTCGAAACCCAGTTTTTAATCGATGGTAAGAGAAGTTTGAAGAACAGACCACCTGGAAACAAGAATGGTGTTCCATGAGTCAAATTTCAGTCAGAGAGAACGAAAACGACCTACTTTCTATAAGAAATACTAAAACAAATGGATGCACGTGATGAAAATAATTAAAAACATTAGCGAATTACTCAATGGATAATCACACGAATATATCTCTAAGTTTATACGTACTTGTAGTCGTATTTAACTTCTTAAAAGCAAAAGAACAAGTAGCAGAATAGTTGAGAAATACCACGTGGCATACTGGAGTTAACGTGAGTGGTTTTCAGCTTTTAACTGGTGTTTCCTAGTACCAAGCAGAAATACATCTTGACTGTTACAAGTTTCTTGTCGTTGAAAAGTCCTTTTGTGCTATTAGAAATAGCTAAAATATGTACCTAAAAAGATGCTGACGTATTTTTGTACATTTTACTGAAAACGTGACTGAAATATTTACAATGATTGGATAAAGCTTGATACGATGATAAAAATACAATATGTTGTTCTTCCGTATCATAGCAAGGACATAATTCAAACACCCATATTTTTGTGTTCTTTTTTTTTAACTATCGCAAATAAAATGTGATCTTTTTCTACCTGGTATTTTAAATGACAGTATCTCACATTAAGTAAAGATAATTTTAACATGTTTTCAATATTTAGACCATTCACGTGTATGCTTAATTGCGCTGAATGAAATGGTTTATTTTTGGAGATTCGTGAAAAACAACAACAACAAATATATCGTATTAAACAAGAAAGCTGATCCAGATCTAGAAATAATAAAATACTGGACAGATGATTTTAACTCTGGATAATTTAAGCCAAGATCGCGCTATTAGTATTAAATGATTATGTGGGTATGCAAATCCCAACCATGCCACCGGCCCAGCATGGCCAGGTGAGTTAAGGCGTGCGACTCGTAATCTGAGGGTCGCGGGTTCGCATCCCTGTCGCACCAAACATGCTCGCTTTTTCAGCCGTGGGGGCATTATAATATGACGGTCTATCCCACTATGCGTTGGTAAATGAGTAGCCGAAGAGTTGGCAATGGGTGGTGATGACTAGTTATCTTCCCTCTCGTCTTACACTGCTAAATTAGGGACGGCTAGCGCAGATAGCCCTCGAGTAGCTTTGTGCGAAATTCAAAAACAAACAAACAAACCCAACCATGCCTTTACCGTTACCCCTGAAGATGATGTCACACAAGACTAAAACATATGTATATATAGTCAATTTAGAACAAGTTATATATTTATTGTGTAATTATTTAACGTTGTATTTTTTAGTTGTAAATATAGGTGTTTTGCTATCTACTTGTTGGCAAAACCATTTTGAAAATTAACTGTACAGTTAATTAAACTACGGTGAAAAGAAAAGAGAGATCTTGCCAGAGTCATCATACAATAATAAAACTTTCACTTACATGTATGATACTGAAAAAACTTTTTCATTAGGCTCTCTGCAACCCTCACCTTCGCGAAATGTTTATCCTGTTTACGTGTAGATTTGCAATAGGGGTCATGATTTTCCCGTTTCGCCTCCGTTTCCCCTCAAGGAGAACTTTATGTTTCTCCATTCGAATATACAAAAAAAAATTGGCTGCCGAATTTGCTGCGCTCAGTATATCAAAACAAAGGTGAAAAGGTGACACACAGATTTAACGTTTACGGACTTATAAAACGATTAATAGCTTCAGAAACAGTTCTGTATTATCAGTGTTTCAAGTACCTACCGAGTATTCAAGCGAATAACTCTCATTTTTAGCCAGAAATTGAGAAAAATTAGTAAAACATTCTCGAAGCTGAGCTATTTGGTTACAAACAAGCAGAGTGCAGATATGATGTCATGAATACGTCACACACGGATCTAATACACTGACGTCACGGGTTATCGGCTAGTTGTATTACAATGTGTTTTCTTCTTAAGGTTTTTTTTTTTTATGCTTCTATACGTGGTTTTCATTTTTATTATGATGGGTATGGCTATTTTATTTACATATAGAAATGGAAATTTTCATCAGAAGGGAACCATTCTTCATATTGCCATATTGTGTAAATACACGTTACGTAATAAATATTTATAGAAGTTGCTGTTATGTGATACGAGTACAGAAATTTCATCTATTGCAGTAGTCAGATACATTCCATAACAGAGAGGTATACTGTTAATATATTATACGTATTTCACACAGTGCTTATTTCTGTTATAAGAGTAACACAAACACAGGTTCGTTTTTGTTTTTCAAAGGCATTTTAACTGAATAACATTTTCAATTATAATTTATACTGTATCAATCATTATATCAGCAATTTGATTTACTTTATCTTGCCCGAGTTACTCTAAATATTATTGATATTAATGTTATTTATGTTTCGCGATTTCTACTGATAACTAAATATTATATGAAGTGTACTATGACAAACTGGTTCTGCAGATGGTGTGCAACACGATCTGTGAAAGTTTTAAAAGATTGTAAATGTTGATATAATTGTTATTCAACGAATGTTTTGCATTAATATAAGATAAAAGTGAAAAACAAATTAACAATATTAACGCAAGAGCCCCCATTTTATTTCGCTTTTTTTAAAGAAAAACCCTATTTTATAACCCAGTTTCACGGCATGTCTTTTAACCCCTGCTTTGTATGAGGAATTGTTATTATTCTATGTATCTCTTTCACTCGTATTCGGTCCCCCTCTATTACAGCGGTAAGTCTTCGTATGTACAATGCTAAAATCAGGGGTTCGATTCCCCTCGGTGGACTCAGCAGATTGCTATAAGAAAACAAACAAACACTCGTATTTTAAAGAGGAAAATAATAATTTGATTTTGTATAGAGATAAAAAGCGTCAATACAGTAGCATTTAGGCCTAGTAGTACTATAGAGACACCTGGAGGATGTATAAGTTTTAAAGAAGAGCAAAACATTACTCCTATATAATTTTTCATACAGATCACACACACAAAAACACATATATGTATAATTATAATACCAAGCAATATGACTGTATGTAAGAAATTTGACAGAATAAATGTTGTATGAAGTCATTGAACGTTTCGTCAGAAGTTTTAAAAATTCATCTGTTATTTTTTAATGATTTACTGCAGCAAACAAAAATTTTTCCTGCCTTCTGATGTATGTTAGGCCTAGTTACTAGAGCAACTGCAAACAAAATTACTTTTTACAAAAAAAAAAAAAAAGTGGTCGTAGCAAAGCAAGGCCCATCTACGCAATTTGAAACTCGACTATTGGTCGTTTCAATGAATTACTATATGTGTACATTTCAAAAGGAAAAAAAAAAACTCGGGAAATAGACAAAAGCAAAATGCAAAATGAAATTCACGAGTTGTTCATTAAGTTAGAACATCTTTAGTTAAAAGTACTTTAAAAATTATTGCATAATAATTATTTGTTACTAACGTTATTTAGATTATAAAACAGGAAAATCACTTTTCTTGTGTTGAGTATCAGAAACTCTTAAGTTAATTTGCGATGTTACAAAGTAAACTTAATCCTCACACATTAGCTGTTAAGTCTAATTTTATAATCTCTCAAGACGTCCTCAGCCAGTGGCACAACGGTTTGTCTGCAGACTTATAATGCTGGAAACCGCATTTCGATACCTGTGGTGGGCAGAGCACAGATAGTCCATTTGTACATCTTTGTGCTTAACTACAAATAAACTTTGAAGAGGAAGAAACTAGCGCCGTTTTTCGATCTTAAAAAACATGTAACAAACATTCTTAAAGACGCTTTTACATATATTGTTTTCAGAAACAGAAATGGTTGTACATGAATAAATGTGGTTTCATATTTTTAACGTGTTAAGTATACTATTACGTGCTAACATCTTTATCGTAAACTAAACGCATTAGGATAGCAACACAATTAGATATTTATTTTAGTACTGCAGTCTGATTAATAATGAGGATGCATCAGTTATCCATTCTGACTACAGACTACAGCAACTGAGATTCGACGTTTTGGTAAAACCAAGAAGCTTTTGTTTGTTTGTTTGTTTGAATTACGCGCAAAACCACTCTAAGGTAACTTGCATTAAAATTCCCTATTTTTGGAGTGGGATTCTAGACGGAAGGCACCCACCGCCACCTCTTAGGCGACTCTTTAACCAATGAATAAGGGGATTGATTATCATATCGTAACGTTTCCACGGGTATATACGGTGACGAGATTCTAACTCGCGACCCAAACCAGACTACACGAAAGAGCTGAGTTTTGAATTTCCAATAAACAGTTTTAAATAGAAGTATTATTATTATTCTACCATTATTTACTGGTAGAACTTTGTGTATCTATCTATTTACTTATTTATTCATACATTCACTGACTTACTTTATGTAGAGTTTTTGTTTTCAGTTCTTCAAACACACTGTGTAGAAACTCTTCATTCGTTTATTATGAGGGTCGCAGGTTCGCATCCCGGTCGCGCCAAATATGCTCGCCCTTTCAGCCGTGGATGCTTATAATGTCAATCCCACTATTCGTTGGTAAAATAGTAGCCCAAGAGTTGGCGGTGGGTGGTGATGACTAGCTTGCCTTCCCTCTAGTTTTCCATTGCTAAATTATGGACGGCTAGCGCAGATAACCGTCGAGTAGCTTTGCGCGAAATTCAAAAAACAAATAAACAAACATTGTAAGCGCCTCACATATAAGAAAAAAATGAAATGGTTGAAGGAGCTAACCCAGTAGGCTATTTTGGGGATTCTTCTTACCAGTTTCCGAATTATTGTGTATCACCTTCAAAGAGACAGTTAGTAAATTGTGATCATATATTCATTTGAAACAAAATCCGGTAAAGTTACAAAAGGGACACAATTATCCCTAAGTTTAACGTTATAAGCGACAGAGAGGGGAGGAAACTGGTCAGTAACACTACCTGTCAACTTTTAGGTTAATTTGTCTGATCAAATAATGGGATTTGACCGACGCTCTTACAATGCATTTCAGGCTCCTAAGTGCAGAGCACGTTCTTGCAACAATATGTCGTGAAACACGAATCCTCAGACAAGGGTAAGGCAAAGATAATTAATTACGAAGTGTTTCATTGAATGCATTTTTGCTGTAACGTGCTTGATACTTAATTGAAAACAGAATAAAAATAAAACACACACTTATGTTTGAGAGGGTAGCGACTTTTGACATTTAGTACGAAAAGATGTCTTTAAAATAAAACGCTAAAGGCAGAATATAACAGTTTCTTCCATTTTTGAGTAACTGTATAGCGTATTCTAACAACTACACAGAGAGAAAACAGTTATATTTTATAGTTCAATCCGTTCAAATTTTGCGCGTGACGTTGGAAAATAATACCTCGCTTTGGAACAAAAATAATCGAAGACATGAACAGATTGTGTTTGAAAGTTAGAGGTCGCGGGTTCGAATCCCCGTCACACCGAAACATGCTCGCCTTTTCAGCCGTGGGGACGTTATAATGCGACGGTCAATCCCACTATTCATTGGTAAAAGAGTATCTTAACAGTTGGCGGTGGGTGGTGATGACTAACTGCCTTCCCTCTAGTCTTACAGTGCTAAATGAGAGACGGCTGGTGCAGATAGCTCTCGTGTAGCTCTGCGCGCATTTCAAAACAAACCAAAGTTAGAAATCTCCAAGTCCAACTAAAGACAGATTATAATTATTTATTGTTCTGCTTGTTTTTGCGTAGAAGGAAATTTCAATTAAATTGTTTTTGTTTAACGTATTTATTGATTGTTATATTTAGATAACTTAAAAGCAAGTTACAGACTAAAAAGCTATTTGAAGAACTGGCTACCTTTCGGACTTGATTGGACATAAATTACACAAATAAAGAAGGGCTCTCTTTATTACAGGAGTCCTACTTTCATTGTGACACACTTTAAAATAAACATTCCTTGCGTTACTTTATTGAGTATGTAACGTTCATTTACGGTCAAATGAATGTATTTATTACAATGGTACTTCTTTAAATACAGGATTATTAGAATATTACAAAAGAATTATAATCGCAGACACCAAAATCTATACTTTCACTTTAGTACAATCTGCATTTGATAGTGACAAATTACCGCTGTAATTTATGTACATATATTTCTCTAAATTAGTTACGTCTAAACTTTGCTGTGCGTAATAATGTCAATAAATAAAATTACGAACTAATATTAGCTCGTTTAAAACTTTGACAAGCTTTTAATATATTGTTATACAAAACGTTTAGTATACATTCGCCTTTTGTTTGTATACGTATAAATTAAATATGCACGCATGCGCATTTAGATAGTAAGGCGAGAGCACGCTTTCAAGACTGACCGAAACGAAGTATTGTTACAACAGAAACGTGGATTATCGCAAAAACAACATACAAATAGACAAAAATTACCCTATAAAGAAGTAATTGTAGAGTATATCTTATTATATTTGATCTAAGATTTCGTGGCATTATTTACTTGGATACACAGGTCCACGACACCAAAGGACTATAAAGGCATACATTCAACACAGTCTAGAATATATCATGTGAAAACGATTACTAAAATATATTTTTTTTAACCCACTCTGTTGTGGAAAGCAACGTGTTTGACTGGTCAAATTTCTCACAAAGTCATTCACCAAATGATCAGAAGTATCCATCGAAACTACATAAATCAATGCCTGACAACACATACCATTTACACAATAGCTCATTTTACCAAGTATGTTGTTGTTTGTTATTAAGCGCAAAGCTTCATAAAGGGCTATTTGTGCTCTGCCCTCCACTGGTATCGAAACTCAGTTTCTAGCAGTGCCACTGGAGGGGTTAAGGTATGGATCACTCAGAGAAGTTGATTAAGTCAGAGCTTAGGCCCGGCATGGCCAGGTGGTTAAGGCTCTCAACTCGTAATCCGAAGGTCGAGAATTCGAATCCTCGTCACACCAAACATGCTCGCCCTTTCAGCCGTGGGGCGTTATAATGTGACGGTCAATCTCACTATTCGTTGGTAAAAGACTAGCCCAAGAGTTGGCGGTGGGTGATGATAACTAGCTCCTTTCTCTAGTCTTACACTGCTAAATTATGGATTGCTATCGCAGATAGTCCTATTGTAGCTTTGCGCAAAATTAAAAAAACAAACCCCACAAATCACACTTTAAGGAATTTTCACTTATAAAAGTGAAACAGAATTAGAGCTAAATTTGAGCCCTTTTGAACCGAAGAATTGTCCTGTTTCGAGGTTTCACCTAGTGATATTATCAGTCAAATGCTCTTGGGAGTTAAATGGTGTTTGTAAATATATATATATTCTAATTTCAAATATCTTACTCGTTCAGTGAGAATATTATCGAACTATGGAGTATCGTCCTTTTAATTATCTCGAGTAAGTTCAAAACATTTTTAAAACTAAAATAAAGCAAGTAGAAAACCTGCCATGTTTTACTTCTTTCTTTTAATCTTTGTCACAATGATTAATTTGGTTACACTAACACGACAACTTATCTTGTTGAACCAACTTGCTCACTTTTTGTGGATTCTCTGAGTTTAAACCCTAGATGGTATTACTGGCAGAATTATACAACAATCTGTGTACTTCTCAGCACGACTCACAAGTCCGATACCAACTGTCACAAGAAAAACATGGCGTTCGAGATTATCATTATCACGTTTTAACCAAAGATAAAATCTTAAATCCTAAAACTTCCCGTTTCAGATAACCTCCTTTAAACACTCCTTTATACACACACCTTGTGCAGAGGAATTCACTGAAATCACGACAGAAATATTCTATCTTTACGATCTATATAGCTATTGACCAATCAGAGAACGACTTCCATCTGGTTTGCGCACCATATGCAAAATCTTTCGCTTTAAATTTTTTTTCTGATACCAAATAACTTTTATTACATAAATAATGTTTTTGTTACATACATACTGATGGAATAAAATTCCCAAAACTTAGGTTATATTTCGTAAATTTATTTTAACACAGTTTTCAATCTTCTGAACGTAGACAGTAATCGATTCATTCAAAAGTGGAGAAAACACTATGAAGTCTATTTGGTCTGGTGGCCAAACCATAATTTGGGGCTGAACTTAGACTTAGCGTACAGACAGTGTTTTAACTGGGAATATAATAGTCTATCTTATGAAGGTCTCCCGCTGATACAACTGTAAGTCTACAGAATTACAACGCAAAAAATAGAGGTTCGATTTCCCTCGGTGGACTCAGCAGATAGGCTTATGTGGCCTATTTTGTGAAGGAATACACGTCTAAGATTTCTATCCAGAGACATATTTCCAAGCAAAGTAGAGTGGTACAGGAAGAACCAGCTATAAAAAAGATACGACGAGCTGAAGTGAGTGTGTACGATCTTAGAAAGCAATTCCTCTTTTGTGGTTAAGATTGTGAAAGAAATTGTGGAGGTCCCGTCACCCAGACTGATGTTGTGCAGTGCATAGAAGATGCACAAGCTCTTGTTGACGTTCGGAACCAACGTGATGATGACTAAGCTCAGCAGGTGCACTCAGTGATTTGCATGCTACTTATGTACGACATCATAAAGAATGTGGCACCACGTGACATTCATCAGTCAAACGTAAGGAAGAAAAACAATCAAAATGACATCAATATTAAGCGTTTGAACTTTAGATTTGAAGAAAAGAACAGTAGTTTATGTTATGAAGACAATTATTTATATTGTAAAGACAATGATCTGTCTTATCAAGGCAGTAATCTATCACTAAAACAGTTACTGCACACTATTTCAGAACGGTGTGTTGAAAGTTTAGTTGTTTTCTGAAGCGTAAGAGACGTAAACATTATTGGTTTTTATGGTGGTATTATATTCGTTTTGCCAAAAATGACATTTCTAGTTCTGCTAGATATTACATTGATATTACTAATTAACTTGGAAAACAATAAAAATACCAGTTTAAAATTACATCACGTCCGCATAGCTAGGATAAAATAAAACATATATAAAAAAGATATGTTTCATCCAAACTTGAAACCATTTGTTAAAATAAAACACAAAATCACGCTGTTATACTTTAAACTAGAATTTTCCTTTTGAATCCATGGTTTGTTATAAAGTCACATTAAAAGTGATTAATACATTTGTATATCGTATTTACGTAGGACACTATTGATTTAGAAGTATGGCGGTTAACCGCAATTTTAAACTAAATATTAGGTTTTGATACCCACCGTAGGCACACTACACCTAACCCATTATATTACTTTGCTATTAAAAACACTGAGAATATATATATTCTAAATGATGTATCAGATTAAGTGCGAATCTATATAATCTGTAATCTATATAATGCAATAATTATTCTCGTTTTCTGATGAATACCTTTCATTTTCTATACTATTCTAACTAAATGTCAGTAGGTTTCTCTCACCTAATCTCATAACCATGCCAATAAAAACCCAAATTCCCTACCAACAATATCTAACGCCTTTACTAACCAAACACGTAACTTCACTCATTATTTCAAATACCAAAAAATCCTTTAAAAATAACACTTTCAAGTATCCAATTGTCTTACCCATCAAACGCTATAATGGCCATTTATATTAGACCACTGGAGATTCTCACCACCAAGTACCAAAAGACTCTACTTTCAAGTACATTTTACTTACCATATACCATATATCTAGATGCCATACTTTCACGTATGTGACACTCATTCCAACCAAATATACATAATGAGCCAACATATCTACCCTGTTTTAACATACTTAAAAACCATTCCAGTTAAATACGCAATAGGCCTACCTACTAAATACCTTATTCACAAATGGATGTATAGAAGTCCCAATCATAAAACACCACACGTAATGAAGCTACACACTGAATACGTAACAGTCCCACTTATAGAATATCTCACGAACCTATTCGCTTAATAAGAGTACCTATTAAGTAGCAAGTATTGAAATAATTAACGCTTCCCTTCAATTACATACATACAACATATTTAACCTTTAAATGTTTAACAGCCACACTCAATAACCAGCGTTCCCTCTAAGCTGTGTGGCAGCACAACAACCAATCAGATGTCATGTATTTATTTATTCCAGCCGCGCAAATTCTCAGTAAGGATGAGGAGTCTCAAAATGTTGAGGCCTTAATGACCTTGGTAGTCGATAGGCCTAAGGCTCAAATAACCAACTGGTATCATTACAAAGTGGTCTAATAATTTAATAGGGTTAATGGTCCACTCCACCCTCCCACCCCACTCCAACCCCCCCCCAAAAGGAAAAATCCAGTAGCTCGCATCTGCGCACTGCCTTGATTCTGACACACATGAAATAATTCATTTAGCACATCTATAGGAAAAATTAGGAAGAGCTTTGTTGATATGTGTATATGACAATCCTAACTAGTAACGTCAGCGTTCAGTATCGTACACTCATACATGTATTATTAAATTAATACATTTTTTCGCTAAATATTTATGCTAAACCAATTTACCTTTTCCGATGCTACAAACCTGCAAATTTCCTGTATATATTCTCATTACTTACGTAAGCCGATCAGTATACAAACGTATATCATTTATAAGTATGATTTATACTTGACTAGTAAGATACTTTACACCCATATCTCTGCATCGCTTTTTAAAGAGCGGTGATTAAATTAGGTGTATTATTTGAACCTATGAATTCCAAATCTATTTAGGCCACACCTTCAGACCCACCTCGTGGCTTATCTGTTTATAGATAAGGAAAAACTAACAGACTATAAACGATCGTAAAGCTGGATGTACAACTTTAAACATTCCGTATTGATAAGACGAAGAATCGTGGGAAAGAAGGTCTCTCGAAGAACGTGCCAGTTATGAACCACGAGAAAATGACTACGGCTCTTCTATCTGCATACATAAGTCAAGAGTGTAAGTTAACCAGAACTGCAAACAACAATCTCACCCTTCAACACTTCACGCTTTTACTTGCACATCGAAGGTTATTTTTCTTAGACGTTTTTACCCTAAGTACTTGTTATGTTACCCTATATACAAGTCATGAATAAAATAAATAGTGGCAGCGGAAAGATAAAAATCGAGTTATGATTTTAAGATACATAACTCATCTACAGGCAAGTGTTTCTGCTATTCGATATAAGTGGTTTTAACATGTTGTTTTTCAGTTTTCCAGCACAATATTTGACAAAAACTTGTATCTAAGCAGAACAACCTGATAAGACCTTAATTCTAAATATTTACAGCACTCCCATATCATGACGATGTAAAAATAAATGTTTTCCCCATCACGACGACATAAAGCATAACTACATCATATATCATATCTTAAGTTTAATTCAGTACTCCTGCAGTGTCAGAACAGTATGACAATATAAAGCATAATTACATCATATATCATATCTGAAGTTTAATTCAGTTCTCCCGCAGTGTCAGAACAGTATGACAACATAAAGTATAATTACAACAAATATCATATCTAAAGTTTAATTCAGTTCTCCTGCAGTGTCAGAACAGTATGACAACATAAAGTATAATTACATCATATATCATATCTTAAGTTTAATTCAGTTCTCCCGCAGTGTCAGAACAGTATGACAACATAAAGTATAATTACAACAAATATCATATCTGAAGTTTAATTCAGTTCTCCCGCAGTGTCAGAACAGTATGACAACATAAAGCACAACTACAACAAATGTCATATCTGAGTTCAATTCAGTACTCCTGCAGTGTCAGAACAGTATGACAACATAAAGCATAATTACATCATATATCATATCTAAAGTTTAATTCAGTACTCCTGCAGTGTCAGAACAGTATGACAACATAAAGCATAATTACATCATATATCATATCTAAAGTTTAATTCAGTACTCCTGCAGTGTCAGAACAGTATGACAACATAAAGCACAACTACAACAAATATCATATCTGAAGTTTAATTCAGTTCTCCCGCAGTGTCAGAACAGTATGACAACAAATATCATATCTAAAGTTTAATTCAGTTCCCCCGCAGTGTCAGAACAGTATGACAACATAAAGTATAATTGCATCATATATCATATCTAAAGTTTAATTCAGTACTCCTGCAGTGTCAGAACAGTATGACAACATAAAGCATAATTACATCATATATCATATCTTAAGTTTAATTCAGTACTCCTGCAGTGTGAGAACAGTATGACAACATAAAGCATAATTACATCATATATCATATCTTAAGTTTAATTCAGTACTCTTGCAGTGTGAGAACAGTATGACAACATAAAGCATAATTACATCATATATCATAACTAAAGTTTAATTCAGTTCTCCTGCAGAGTCAGAACTGTATGACAACATAAAGCATAATTACATCATATATCATAACTAAAGTTTAATTCAGTTCTCCTGCAGAGTCAGAACAGTATGAAAACATAAAGCATAATTACATCATATATCATAACTGAAGTTTAATTCAGTACTCCTGCAGTGTCAAAACAGTATGACAACATAAAGCACAACTACAACAAATATCATATCTGAAGTTCAATTCAGTACTCCTGCAGTGTCAGAACAGTATGACAACATAAAGCATAATTACATCATATATCATATCTTAAGTTTTATCCAGTTCCCCTGCAGTGTCAGAACAGTATTACAACATAAAGCATAACTACAACAAATATCATATCTTAAATTTGATTCAGTTCCCTTGCAGAGTCAGAACAGTATGACAACATAAAGCATAATTACATGATATATCATAACTGAAGTTTAATTCAGTACTCCTGCAGTGTCAGAACTGTATGACAACATAAAGCATAATTACATGATGTATCATAACTGAAGTTTAATTCAGTACTCCTGCAGTGTCAGAACTGTATGACAACATAAAGCATAATTACATCATATATCATAACTGAAGTTTAATTCAGTACCCCCACAGTGTCAAAACAGTATGACAACATAAAGTATAATTACATCATATATCATAACTGAAGTTTAATTCAGTACCCCCACAGTGTCAAAACAGTATGACAATATAAAGCACAACTACAACAAATGTCATATCTGAAGTTTAATTCAGTACTCCTGCAGTGTCAGAACAGTATGACAATATAAAGCATAATTACATCATATATCATATCTTAAGTTTTATCCAGTTCCCCTGCAGTGTCAGAACAGTATGACAACATAAAGTACAATTACAACAAATATCATATCTTAAGTTTAATTCAGTTTTTGACACCTGCAGTGTCAGGTTATCTGATACTTCAAACTCTGATGATCGTAGTTTTACTAGTCTCGTTTCCTTATCAGATCTCTGCTTTTTGATGCTAAGAAAAAACAAACCTATTAATTTTTGTTTTTAGCATAAAAAAGAATATAATAACAGTAGATTACTTGTAGTACTTCAATACTTGTTCGAGAATCACAAAATATTTCGTAATAAAATTATGATAAGCAAATTAAAATAATTATCAAAATAAGGTAAACTGTTTGTTTGTTTTTGAATTTCGCGCATAGCTACGCGACGGATATCTGCGCTAGCCGTCCCTAATCTAGCAGTGTAAGACTAGAGTGATGGCAGCTAGTCATCACCACTTACAGCCATCTCTTGGGCTACTCTTTTACCAACGAATAGTGGGATTGACCGTAACTTTATTATAACGACCCAATGGCTGAAAGGGCGAGCATGTTTGGTGTCACGGGGATTCGAACCCGCGACCCTCATGTTACGAGTCGAGCGCCCTAACCACGTGGTCATGCTAGGCCTAAGGTAAACTGTAAAATAAATTTGAAAAAAACAAAGGTGCCTGGTACAAAACATTTTTAAACGCTAAAAATCTGAACAAAAACTTGATACGTATAACAGACAACTATAAAACCTAATGTAATAATAACACAGACCTGCGGATTTAAACTTCATGAAGGTACTTTTGGTTTTAATGACGGATGTTCCGTAATTCAGTTATTTTTAAAATAATATTTTTTTCTCTATCACGTCAGGATTATTTTGTAACTCGTGAAGAAGAAAAATCTTACTTATACCAAATTATTATTGAGTTTATACCACAATGAATATTTTGTATTATTATGCTTGTATTCTAGAACGATATATAAGACTCTCACGTCGCAATTGGTCTAGAGAAATCTATAGCTGGTAGTTGTCAACATTTTAAGCATAACAAAATGAGACCCGATTAAAATGGAAATCATTCACTTATGAATAGGTACGTAAGACGTTTCGTGAAAAATCTGTACGTGATGGGGAAATACGGTTATCATTTATGGATTCAGCGTACAGGAATTACTGTGGAATTTGGAATAAGTAGAAATTTTAAGACAATAGAACCATTCCAATCCTCTGTAATTAAGCTAATGCTTATGACTGTCTTATTTTACTAGTTGAGTTAATTGATTTGTGGTACTATGTTTAGCAAAATGATTTATAAGTAATCATTCTTCATGTTACTAATCTTCACACTGTTATGAAGAAGTGTAATTAATTTGTATAAATATTAAAATGTAGACAATTATTATTAGTTTACACAAGAAGAGTTAACTTTTTAATAAATTTTTAAGTCGACATCAAACAATAAAACACAGTTGACGTTAAATGTTTGCTTTTGAATTTCGCGCGAAGGTACACAAGGGCTATCTGTGCCAGTTGCCCCTAATTTAGCAGTGTAAGACTAGAGGGAAGGAACCTAGTCATCGCCACTTACCGCCAGCTCTTGGGCTACTTTTTTACCAACGAAGAGTGGGATTGACCGTAACATTATAACGCCTCTACGGCTAAAAGGGAGAGCATATTTGATGCGACGTTAAATGTATCATACTAAAACAACGCGAAATCCTGAGTCAAAATATATTTTATGTGAATTTTATTTTCAAAATCTCATAGTGGCACAGTGATATGTCTGCGAAGTCACAACGCTAGAAACCGAGGTTCGATACCTGTGGTGGGCAGAGCCCAAAAAGCCCATTGTGTAGCTTTGTCCTTAATTTCAAACCAACCCGACTCTTAATAGGAGTTCCCCTGTGGGACAGTTGTAACGTTATGAGCTCGCAACGCTAAAATCCAAGGTTTGATGCCATGCAGTGGACAGAACAGTCTAATTAACTGAAACAAATTAACTGAATAAGCGTAGTTTCTTACAATGACCTATTGACGAAACTAATGTTAACTCTGTAGGAAAATTTATAACGGTCTATATTGTATTCCATTTAATCATTTATGATAGATATTAGCCGTCTGCCAAAAATTTGTAATTTTAATTTATGGTATATATTATACTGAAACTCTTTGTTTTACTCTATTTTGTAAGATTAACGAGTCTATTTTAAAACGAAAGAATAAACTCGTGTTAAAGATAGCAGAGTTGCACAATGAGTTAGTTTACTTGTGTTTACAACAGAGGTCGAACCTCAGATTTTAGTGTTATAATAAAGTCTTCAGATAATCATTGAGCCAATGTGGGAAAAGAAAGAATTTCTGTACCTGGTCAGATCGATTATATATCTTTTATTATAGATATATAAATTGTTTTACCTAGTCAGATCGATTACACATCTTTTATTACAGATATACAGATTGTTTATACCTGGTCAGATCGATTATACATCTTTTATTATAGATATACAGATTGTTTATACTTGGTCAGATCGATTATACATCTTTTATTATAGATACACAGATTGTTTATACCTAGTCAGATCGATTATATATCTTTTATTATAGATATACAGATTGTTTATACCTAGTCAGATCGATTACACATCTTTTATTACAGATATACAGATTGTTTATACCTGGTCAGATCGATTATACATCTTTTATTATAGATATACAGATTGTTTATACTTGGTCAGATCGATTATACATCTTTTATTATAGATACACAGCTTGTTTATACCAAGTCAGATCGATTATATATCTTTTATTATAGATATACAGATTGTTTATACCTAGTCAGATCGATTATACATCTTTTATTATAGATATATAAATTGTTTATACCTAGTCAGATCGATTACACATCTTTTATTACAGATATACAGATTGTTTATACCTGGTCAGATCGATTATACATCTTTTATTATAGATATACAGATTGTTTATACTTGGTCAGATCGATTATACATCTTTTATTATAGATATACAGATTGTTTACACTTGGTCAGATCGATTATACATCTTTTATTATAGATATACAGATTGTTTATACTTGGTCAGATCGATTATACATCTTTTATTATAGATATACAGATTGTTTATACCTAGTCAGATCGATTATATATCTTTTATTATAGATACACAGATTGTTTATACCTGGTCAGATCGATTATACATCTTTTATTATAGATATACAGATTGTTTATACCTGGTCAGATCGATTATACATCTTTTATTATAGATATACAGATTGTTTATACTTGGTCAGATCGATTATACATCTTTTATTATAGATATACAGATTGTTTACACTTGGTCAGATCGATTATACATCTTTTATTATAGATATACAGATTGTTTACACTTGATCAGATCGATTATACATCTTTTATTATGGATATACAGATTGTTTATACCTAGTCAGATCGATTATACATCTTTTATTATAGATATACAGATCGTTGCTTGTTTGTAAGTAAGCACAAAACTACACAATGGTCTACCTATGCTCTGCCCATCACGAGCATCGAAATCTGATTTCTGGCGTTGTAAGTCCGAAGATATACCGCTGTGCCACTGCGAGACAGATATATAGATTTCATATCGTACCTAATAAAATACTCAGAACAGGTTCTAATATTGACGACGTCTTGATTACAGCTTTAGATATGTAGTGTACAGGAATACTATATTGATTCTGACCTAGAAATAAACTTTTCTGGACAGCTTTTACCTATACGTGTATCAACATCTGCTATTGTTGTTTCTTCTAAATATATCTCAATCACAGAACAGCATTTTAAGGTTTCACCAGTTTATTTACAGCCCAGGGTATCGTATGACACATGGCTTTTTATGCGTGTAGTCTATACGTTACCAAATGTATAATTAGCTTCGTTATTAATCACCCTGCAGTTTACATTTCCTAAACAAAAAACTCGTTTTGATTTCGTGATTTTTTCAGTTGTTATTATATTGAACTGTTAAAACCTTATTTTAAAGAACGATTATCTTCTTCTTCTTGTTCACATTGAGGAAACTAGAAAAGTTTATCAAAGAACAGAAACTACATGATTAAATGAAGTAATGCACGAGCAGCAATATACCAAGTATGTGATCTACTGGATAATTATATATCCACTCTTATATACCGCGTGTGAGGCATTGTGTAAAAGTAATTATGAACGACATTGTGTGACCGGGCTTGTTTAATGTACCCTACTGAAGTGCTCGAGCACCGTACAGTGGTACAACGGTTGCACAACTTGTGGAGAATGTATATTTCATTTTCTGTGCAAGTCTACATGCAGGTTTGACTGAAAGGGCTGGTTTCTGTAGGCTTCGTTACACACAAAAATCTGTGTTTTGCCAACGGTGGGTATTGAAACTCGAATTTCGGTGTTACAGGCTCTCAGTCTTACAACAGGGGGCTAAAAGAAATATACGCATCTTTAATGTGGGTTATGCTTGTTTAAATATACTTGTATGTTCTTGATTTTGAAATAATAAAATGTCAGAGGTTGATGGTGAATATAGAAAGGCCCCTTCATCCATAACAATGTACTGATCTGAGATTTGTAATATTCTAGTTTTCTCATGTTTCATTAGGAGAAAGGGACGGTTCTTCTAACGTAAGAACTTGTGAGAGTAATGTTATCTACTAAAGGTCAATCAGATAAATAGTTCAATAATCGATACATAGTTATATAATTTTTAATGAAAGTGTATTTGTGATAGAGTTTACTGGTTCTTGTTCCTAACGCTGGCTTCTTATTAAGGAAATTCTTTCCTACCAGCAATGTTCCAAATATTTGTAATTCAACAAGTGCGTCTGTTCCTCGTCCTACACTTTAGTGTGTTGAGAGTATTTTCAACAAGTCGACCAATCCAATGGCGTATTTGGAGCTGCAGAAAAAAAAAAGTTTGCTTTAAAGTCATTACGTTTAGCAATTACGTACAAAAAAAACAACTTAATTATCTGTAACTTTCTATCCTGCGAGAAAAAAAATTGAAATAAAAGGAATTCATATCCTATAAAACAGTGAGATCCGATAAGAGTTAAATAATACAAGCAACGACTCCCTTATCCAGGCTTATACAAAGATTCTGGAATTTCACTTCACATCTGTTTATGTTGTTCTTAAGTAAAAATCTCAACAATGGGCTACCTGTGCGGTGCCCACAGCGAAGATGAAATCCGAATTTTAGAATTATAAGCTCTTAAACTTACTGCTGAGCCACCAGAGGGAATAACCAAAAGACTCATGAGCCAGAGACAAGTTATTTCATAAAATATTACTGATTCATCATGAAGAGAGTTATATTTGAACAATAAACAGAGACAAATTATGTTCTAGAATATAACAGATTCAACATAAAGTTGTTGTTTTCAATTAAGCACAAAGCTACACAATGAGCTATCTGTGCTTTCCCCACCACGGGTATAGAAATCTGGTTTTTATCATATATATGAATATTTTGTTGAAACGATTGCGTGTCGAAAGCAGTTTTCATTCCATATTTTTAATAAACTTATTGGTCTAAATTCTGCACTTGTCTGCATATGTAGTAATAGAATATAGAGATTAAGTTTTGAATATTGGTAATATACGTGTACAAAGTGCAGCTTTATATGTCGTGACTTTATTGCTACTGAATAACTTCCTCTTTCAGAGAAGAAGAAAAAAAAACAGCCTCTAAAGATTTGGATCTACGTACAAATATGTGGTTTAATTACTCCTTTCCGTTTGCGTTCCGAGCTTTCATTTTGGTGACAATTTCATATACTCTAGCTTACTGTTTCCACAGTGTACCGAGACACGACATCGTATGGATACACGCAAGCTCGAGCGACACTGTAGAAATTGAACGCGTCTTTCTTCTGCGGTATGTTTCTCGCGTAACGTAGAACATTAATAAATCTGAGAGTTCTTGCTGTCACGTGACTTCTGCTTGTTAACTGTAACTTTTTCACAGACGAATACTTTGACTTTACACGGTAAGCATGAGAATCAGATGTTGTTTTTATTATTTCAACAATCAAGTAGCTACTCGTTATAAATCACGTTTTTCCTTTCAGTATTAAGTAGCCACTCGTTATAAATCACGTCATTCCTTTCAGTATTAAGTAGCCACTCGTTATAAAACACGTTCTTCCTTTCAGTATTAAGTAGCCACTCGTTATAAATCACGTCCTTCCTTTCAGTATTAAGTAGCCACTCGTTATAAATCACGTTCTTCCTTTCAGTATTAAGTAGCCACTCGTTATAAATCACGTTCTTCCTTTCAGTATTAAGTAGCCACTCGTTATAAATCACGTCCTTCCTTTCAGTATTAAGTAGCCACCCATTATAACACATGTCCTTCCTTTGAGTATTTACGTTGTCACCCGCTATAAACTGTTGCCGTATTTTCAATATTAAGTAGCCACCCATCATAAACCATGTCCTTTCTTTGAATATTAAGTAGCCACCCATTATAAGCTACGTCCTTCGTTTCGGTATTGATTAGCCATTCATTATAAATCATGACCTTCCTTTCAGTATTAAGTAGCCACCCATTATAACACATGTCCTTCCTTTGAGTATTTACGTTGTCACCCGCTATAAACTGTTGCCGTATTTTCAATATTAAGTAGCCACCCATCATAAACCATGTCCTTCCTTTGAATATTAAGTAGCCACCCATTATAAGCTACGTCCTTCGTTTCAGTATTGATTAGCCATTCATTATAAATCATGGCCTTCCTTTCAGTATTAAGTAGCCACCCATCATAAACCATGTCCTTCCTTTGAATATTAAGTAGCCACCCATTATAAGCTACGTCCTTCGTTTCAGTATTGATTAGCCATTCATTATAAACCATGGCCTTCCTTTCAGTATTAAGTAGCCACCCATCATAAACCATGTCCTTCCTTTGAATATTAAGTAGCCACCCATTATAAGCTACGTCCTTCGTTTCAGTATTGATTAGTCATTCATTATAAACCATGGCCTTCCTTTCAGTATTAAGTAGCCACCCATCATAAACCATGTCCTTCCTTTGAATATTAAGTAGCCACCCATTATAAGCTACGTCCTTCGTTTCAGTATTGATTAGCCATTCATTATAAACCATGGCCTTCCTTTCAGTATTAAGTAGCCACCCATAATAAACCATGGCCTTCCTCACAGTCTTTTTCAATCCCACGTAATAATACAGCTTCATATTAAATAGTCTTGTTCGTAATTAGTAAATTACTAACGACTATTGCTGAAAATAATCCTGATTGTTCTATAATATATGAAATGAGACTAACCATACTTCCAGGTATTCTCAAACCATGAAGCTGTGTTGTATTACCAAATACGAAAACAGCAACCACAAAGTATTAAGCGTATATCAATGTCAGCACCAAGTGAAATCAAACATGTGTATGTGCACCAAAAAGCGATTCTGTTGGTTGTCCCTGCTCTGTGTTTAAAACTAAGTTTCTATTCAGTTTTATGAATTTGATATAATGTTTCATAAGACATTCCTGGAGAGCAGAGTCAGTAACGTTTAATACTTCCTTTAATATCGCGCACGGATATCCATTGAAGTAGAAAGGAAATACGCCCTATTTAATGAAATATCCTGGTGGGACTGGAAGCTTAAATCTCCGCTACTAAACAAAATGTTTTTGTTAAAATGTATATTCGTAGAATAACCATTTCAAAGCAAATCGTAACATAATGTTTTCTTATAATTGTATTTGTAATTTCTATTTTTACAATTACAAGAGAAGAAAGGTCCCCTCTGTTACTCTACATATATCTCCCTGGGGATCCTCACCGTCTCTGTCACGAGATGAAGCTCACAGAAAATAACATAAAGCTTCAGATTCGACATTAAACCTGTTTTGTAGTCATTCAAGCGTCCTGTCCGATCAGCAAAAGCAATTTTAGCAAATTATTACTTCTTAAATCATTCTTTACACACAGTAATTATTCTGTATAGCTTTTGTCGCTTAGTGTTTTCACAGATGGTTGCTACTGTTGATATTCCATAGAAACTGTTTGCGTATTTCACAATCCATTTGTGTAACAGCCTTGTTCTCCTCTCCAATTACCCCGTACGTAAATTGCCAACCTTTTACCAAGTCTATAGTTTCTGTGCTCCAACAAATTGACGTTCAAATACCCCATTTCCGGATCTTTGAAACATTTCCTCATGACAAGTTTACCTTGAGTCGCTTGTGTTTACTTTTCACACAGTTTAGTTTGTAATTATTTAGTGACACTATTGCAGTGGAATGAAAATTTACATCCTTTTGCTATCTACTACAATTTGTAAAATAGTTTCTTTTACCCATTTTCTTCTATCTTGTTAAATTATATCTACTTCAAATGACTATATCAATCACACTATTAACGAGTCGTAAATATTGCCAGTTGTTTTAGGTAATAAATATTAAACTAATACTTTATCCACAAGATGAAACACTGGAGTGAAAATAGAGAGGACTGCTCTAATGTAGTGGCCTGCCGTTCTTTACCTGGCTTAATAGTTTACCCTAACTCTACTGAAATCTATGGAGAGCCCTGTTTCTAACAACAGTTAATCATCAAGACTTAGTCGTAGTTCACTGTTGTTTGTTTTTTCCCTAAAGATTACAATTTGTATGAAAATCAACAACAAATGATGTATACGAACATTGGTTGCTTACTCGTTTTAAGACATACACAGTGGGCTATATCTGGTATGTCCACTGAGGTTTTTAGCGATATGCGTATGTATGAACGAAGCAAATCTGAAATGTTGAATTTACGTCATTTATTCGGTTTACGTTATTTCTGTTAAAATAAATTTTTCCTAACAATCACGCAGTCAAAATGAGCTGCAACTATAATGCAAAGCTTCTGTATCTTTTTAAACATTAATTCACACTTTTAGGTGTTATACACTGACACATTCCACTTGACACCATTCTGTATCACATACTGCTAACAATACTGTTTAAAAGCAGTTTATAGATACCCCCATTATATGATTTAAATATTCCCGACCTTTAGTGTAATGAGCTGATTACAAGTGGGGGATGACGTCATAGGCCTTACTGTGAAAGAATAGTAGTAGAGTGAACATTTTAAAATAATGTACAGCCGAAATCTACAGTACTGTGATGTAAGAAACCTTCAGTGTTCTTCATGTAAGCGGTGAAAGACGTACAGCAGAATTATTAGGACAACAGTGGGCTATAAAAGAACTCCTCAGGCCAAAGCGGAGCAAATTATTCATTGGATAAATAAACGTTGTTTATGAAGCTGGCCATTGATGTGGTGCACGTATGTTAGTGGTATATGAAAGTGAAGGAAACAGCATGCATTCACAGCTAGCAGTTTGAACGACTGCAGAGCATGTAAAGAGATAGCGAAACGTATCAGGTACCCAATGGAGACCTTGATATTCTTATGTTGTGAAGGGCAATAACAAAATGCGAATTGCATTTATATCATTAATACAGTTGGGCAAAGATCTGGGCAAATGTTTAAAACAGTTTTGTTACTAAGCATAAAGCTACACCTTGGGCTATCTATGTTGTGCCCACTTCGGCTATTGAAACACAGTTCTTAGCATTACAAGCCATTCAGATTTGCCGTTGAGGGGCACGTCCTAGCCAGGTAGTTAGGGCGCCCAACTCGTAATCTGAGAGTCGCGGGTTCGAATCTACGTCGCATCAAACATGCGCGCTCTTTTACCTGTGGGTGCGTTATAATGTGACGGTCAATCCCACTATTCGTTGGTAAAAGAGTATCCCAAGAGTTGGTAGTGGGCGGTTATAGCTAGTTGCCTTCCCTCCAGTTTTATACTGATAAATTGTAAATTTTACAGTGACTGCTAGCGTAAATAGCCTTTGTATACAAGTACTATTGTGAACCTTGCGCGAAATTTGAAAAACAAACAAACTTGCTGCTGAGCCATATTATAACGCCCTCACGACTGTAAAGGAAAGCGTGTTTGTTGGGACGAGAATTCTAACCTCTGACCTGCAGGTTGTGAGTCAAGCGTTGTAACCACCTAACCACGTCAGACCTAAACGTTTTGAACTCGGTATATAGACGCATGTCGTATTTATTCATTTTGTGCCTTTTATTACATGCGTATCTATATATTACGCACTTTTTCCTAAAGTGTCTGGTCATACAAATTAGAAAGTGACGGGTAATTTTATAAAGGTTAGCACTGTTTCTTCAATGACATTTTGAGGTAAAGTCTGATGAAATACCTATGGACATTTTATTTGTTTCGATTTGTTCATTAGAGATTTTTCTCATGTGGAAGTTTAAAAGTCATGATTCTACGATATTGCAATATTATTTCTAGCACCAAACGGCCAATCTGTTAATGGTTTGTATCTACTAACAACCCCTATTAACAGTGAAGTACCATTACTTATGGTTTGTATCTACTAACAACCCCTATTAACAGTGAATTACCATTACTTATGGTTTGTATCTACTAACAACCCCTATTAACAGTAAAGTACCATTACTTATGGTTTGTATCTACTAACAACCCCTATTAACAGTAAAGTACCATTACTAATTGTTTGTAGCTACCAACAGTCCTTATTAACAGTGAAGTGCCATTACTTATGAATTGTATCTACTAACAACCCCTATTAACAGTGAAGTACCATTACTTATGGTTTGTATCTACTAACAGTCCTTATTAACAGTGAAGTACCATTACTAATGGTTTGTATCTACTAACAACCCCTATTAACAGTAAAGTACCATTACTAACGGTTTGTATCTACTAACAGTCCTTATTAACAGTGAAGTACCATTACTTATGGTTTGTATCTACTAACAACCCCTATTAACAGTAAAGTACCATTACTAACGGTTTGTATCTACTAACAGTCCTTATTAACAGTGAAGTACCATTACTAATGGTTTGTATCTACTAACAACCCCTATTAACAGTAAAGTACCATTACTTATGGTTTGTATCTACTAACAGTCCTTATTAACAGTGAAGTACCATTACTAATGGTTTGTATCTACTAACAACCCCTATTAACAGTAAAGTACCATTACTAACGGTTTGTATCTACTAACAGTCCTTATTAACAGTGAAGTACCATTACTAATGGTTTGTATCTACTAACAACCCCTATTAACAGTAAAGTACCATTACTAACGGTTTGTATCTACTAACAGTCCTTATTAACAGTGAAGTACCATTACTTATGGTTTGTATCTACTAACAGACCTTATTAACAGTGAAGTACCATTACTTATGGTTTGTATCTACTAACAGTCCTTTTTTACCGTGAAGTACCATTACTAATTGTTTGTATCTACCAACAGTCCTTATTAACAGTGAAGTACCATTACTTATGGTTTGTATCTACTAACAGACCTTATTAACAGTGAAGTACCATTACTTATGGTTTGTATCTACTAACAGTCCTTATTAACAGTAAAGTACCATTACTAATGGTTTGTATCTACTAACAACCCCTATTAACAGTAAAGTACCATTACTAACGGTTTGTATCTACTAACAGTCCTTATTAACAGCACATGTCCGCTGTACAGCTTTAAGCTTAACAATAAACATACAAACAATACCGAATTAAACATTGTTATTTTTTTCTTTTACGCTATGCCTAAATATATGTATGAAAAATACAAATGAAATTCGGGTGCAAATTTGTCCTAAGTAGCTTCAAATGGTTTCTTTGAGTTTTTGTTTCGAATGACAGATGCTGTTCACAAGTTAATATCTTTCTCGTGTGAGGTTCAACTGTTTCAATGTGTATCTACATTCCGGAAACATGTTGTTTTTTTCTGCTTAAAGTTTCTTGTAAAGCTATCTGTGCGCTTGAACACAAGAAATTGACATCATCAGAACCAGTACGTGAAATCTGAGAAGTGAGTACTTGGAGTGGTCCCAGGATAGATCGGAACGTTGTTTCATTCTTACACACCTTGAGAGGTGAATTTGAACCTCTTCTACAAGTTACAAAACCATACAAGCGTGTCTGTAGAAACAGCTTGTAATCGCAAAGAAACTAATGTATCTTACCGGAGAAATTGAATATTGCTACGGTATTGACTAGCATAACTGCTATTCAGTGTATGCTTAGCATTGCTACTGATGTAATGTTTTTTTATCAGAACACTTTGAATACCTCGTCCTATACAAAAATCGAAAATAAACGGTGTTTTTGGTACAAAGGATTTTGAGGCGTGTTTTTTTTCCAGGGAATAGAATAAAAATACGTCCTTTTGTGTTTGTTAAGATGCTCACGTAAGATATTTTAATTTTTTATTGGACACGCTTAAAAGAATATAAAACTTTACATGTTCAACAAATTATTTTCGTTTTTTTTTCTTCTACTTATTTCGAGTGCGTAATCTACTCATTTTGTAGTAATAATATTGAATTTGAGGGACTAATGAACCATGACATGATACTTATGTTTAGTCTAAGAAACTTTTGAATGAGTTACTAATTGTAAAACGTTAATAAACTCAGGGAACAAAAGTGGAATATCTCTTACAATCTTCTGTTGTGTAAGAGTGATAACGTAAGTAAATTGATACATAGAATTACAAAAGTACTTTTTTCTACGTTAAAATACTTTAATTTCGAGCTTTCGACCCTCAGACCGGAGCCTTCATTGAACAACAATGCACTGAACGGCAAAATCCGTAAAACAGTGGAACAGCGGTTTAAAACATGAGCAGACCAATGGCAAGAAAGTTCGTTGTACCTGTATTGGGAAATTTCACAAATATGTTGTCAAAAGGGGTTTCTCTGATCCTGTTTTCTTCGGCCGTCTTGCTAATAAGAATTGCTAATTTCGAGGTGTGGCTGGCCCTTGCGAGTCCTTGATAATTTTAAAATATTAGTTGTTTTTTTAACTATGTTTTTAATAGTGTCAGGAAACAAATGCTGCATATTGTGAGTACGGCAATTGCATTTTGAGTCAAGGGTAGATTTTCTCTCACAATCTGTACTTGCGAATGGGTGAACGTTACTCCGGATTGACAGTGATGTACTTTCGAGTCCCGTTCCATTTTGTAAAGCTTTGCTGAGTGGTTTTATCCGCTATTACAGAAACCACTAATTTTTTGCGTCTCTTGGCTTAACATTATTTGACATTATCGCCAAATAAATATACTTTTTTCTTAATTGTTGTGTTTTTGTTTGCGTTTTCTCGTGCTTGCGTTGCACCGTTCGAATAATAAAGAGTAAACGGTGGAGCAAATTTGCGTTGCGAAACATATCACTCGTAGCGCTACGGTTTGCACCTGTAGCAATGCACCACTATATTAGCGTAAGCAAGCCATTATTATGAGTTGAATTTTCACTCTGTATTACACTACGGATTCAGGTAACAATTTCGCCTCATCAAATTCTCGTTTTTTTTAAGAGGAAATAATTAATGAAAGACAGTACCAACTTATATGTTTTTATCTCGAATTCATCTCCTAATTAGTGGTAAAGTACAGGAGACGTATCAAAATAACACAGTTTATTTAATAATGTTTCGTCGTTCTGAACGGGAGTCGATCATATTTACAATAGTTGACATTTTAAATTTACCTTTCCAAGTGACGAAGGTGAAACTTTATCACGAATTGACGCTGTAGGTTTCCAAAGGAATAAACATGTTTCCCGCTGGTAAAGCGGTAAGTCGACGGATTTACAACGCTAACATCAGGTGATGGATTCCTCTCGGTGGACCCGGCAGATAGCCCAACGTGGCTTTGCTATAAGAAAAAAAGACACACACGCATAAACATATATCATGACGAACATATTCGATACAGTTTTCACAATTACTTTTACCTTTCAAAAACAGAGGAAATAGAAGGTCATTATTTCGTTCACGTTCTAGGAACTATCGCAATAGCATGTATCAAGTTTTAGACAGCCTAGAGCGCCTTCTGGCGTTTAGTTATTCCGTTCGTGAAAGTTATAAATTATTTTGTACCCACGTGACAACATTTGAAAGCCGCATTATAGAAATGCCAACAATAAATTATCCGTCTTCCGATGAAATGCTTACCAATAAATAAATTATTTTCTTTTTTTTTTTAGAATAGCAAGTTGTGAATTCGATTTTCTGATTTCCTAGTATAACAGATAATAATAATAATAAAAAAAACTGTTATCAACAATAGTTGAAATTGAATAAAATTACTTTGCTTGTTTTAGGTTTTGTAAGCTTATACTTCGAATAGCAGATCTTTGTTACATTTATCCCAGAACAAATGGAAAGGGATACAGAAGTTTTTACACACAGCTTTAAAAAAAAGGTTTAGGAATGACGTTGAGCGTAAAGATATTCCTTCGGGTTATGACCGGTCTCATAACACATTACGTAAAAAAACAAAAACTAAATAATGAAAGATCATTGGTTACTTTCAACTTGAACTTGTACCTTATGTTAAAAAATTGACTGAACTGTAAGGTAAGAGTTTTCATTGATCAGTCATTATCATTCCTTATTTAGAATTGCTGACCAGAAGTAGGAAGAACGGTCAGAAGTACCTGCTGGGTACGTGGCTACCTTTAACTGAAAGCGAAACTGACTGTTTCATTTACAACGTTGATTATACAGAGGGTTATATGAAGCTGCTACCATGGCTTAACATCACATCCTGGGCGATTATAGATCAGTCCCACCCCACACATCTTAACAAACTTTCCAAGGGTCCTCCATTTTATGTGGATTTTAGTTTCTATAACCATGTTTAAGTATACCAAAAATGTGTTGTGCTGTTCTATGATTATCCTGGTTTGCTAGTATCTATCCAAGATGTCTTATGTTAGCCTAAGCTTAGTCGGATTGATAGAACAACGTATTTGTTTTATGCTGACACTATTACGAAAGTAAGAATTTGTTTGTGCGTGATTAAAAAGCAAAGAAGTGTTTCCATAGAGCGTTCAATCTATTTTAAAGTATTTCAGTCGCTACGAGAAATCACGAGAATGTACATAATGTTTATTAAGATAATATTCAATATAACTTCATCAATAATGACATTAAATGCAGACTGTTCTATGAAGTAAATATCTATTTATAGTCGGCTCTAATAACTTGAAAAGATTGTTTGAAATTCACAGAGAAATATGTCACGTTAACGACTGTCCATGTAAAATAATGTTTAGTACTGCATTGGTTAAACGTAACTAATCCTGGGAAGAAATCACGTTTTGACCTTAAACAACTTTATATAATAATCGGTATAACAAAACTCTTGCGTTTTCAAGTTACCTCCATTTTGTAAACCAGATAACCATCGGCAAAGATTTTAGGTCAGCTTCGACTGCGCAGAACATATGATTTATTTTAACACGCTTTATCTTTCACGTTCCTTTTCGGCGTAATTTAAGCCTTATGAATAAATAAACAAATATCCTTATAAAATATGGGCTGTTCAGTACATTTTATTTAAGGTTTCTATGAATTCTCGGTGTTTATTATTTATCAGTAATTTAGCTGAAATCCCTCCAACAAATAATTAGCAGTTACTGTGTTATAATGAATAGAATCTTTCTGTCAAATAATTGAGTGACGTAATAATAATTAAATTAACAAACGATCATTGTTCTAATTTGGTGGTGAATTGTGAACAGTGCTAAATGTGTTTTTCTCGTGACTGTCGGATAAAACAGAGATATATAACTGGTGTAGCGAATTTAATGAACAGTGCTTTTCAGTGATTTAAATTCTCGGAAGTTAAAACTATTTCATTCAGTAATAAGTTCTACGTGAATGGTTTGTTTGAGAAATTTTTGGTAACGCCATGAAATTTATCGTTTGTGTTTTCGAATTTCGCGCAAAGCTACTCGAGGGTTATCTGCGCTAGCCATCCCTAATTTAGCAGTGTAATACTAGAGGGAAGGCAGCTAGTCATCACCACCCACTGCCAACTCTTTTATCAACGAATAGGGGGATTGACCGTCACATTATAACGCTCCCATGGCTGGGAGGGCGAGAATGTTTGGTGCGACCGGGATTCGAACCCGCGACCCTCAGATTACGAGTCGAACGCCTTAACACGCTTAGCCATGTCTGGTCGTGAAATGTATTAATCCCAAGAAGTAGTTAGTCTATGTGTGCCTTGTTCGACTGTTGCATGCAGTAGGCGAGAAAAGTTCCTGGTGTTTACATAACTTTTTTTACAAGGCAACACACTCTATATCAATAACACCATCGAGCAGGACTCAAGATTTCAATAAGGTTTCAATTCTCCTTTGTAAATGGCGATATATTTCACAAAAATATATTTTTCTATTGCGCTATAGCAGTAATACGGTTTTATACTAAGTCGTAACTGGTGAGAAAGGTCTATCTTTCGAAAGTGCTTGGGATATATGGCTTTCTATTACTTACTTTGTATTTCGCTGGTTTTCTAAACCTATTTGTGTTTTAACATCGTGACCAATATTAAATATTCTATGAGTATTTTGCAAGAAAGAAAGGAAACGGAAACAACAAAAGGAAATAACAATTCTGTTCTTATAGAATTCGGAGATACATAAACTTACTCAGAATCAGAACAAATATCATCAAATTTTGTTAAGCGGTCGGTTTGTTATAAAGAACCACTTTTGATTTGTGTTTCCATTTCATGTAAAATAATACTGATAATTTAAAGGAATTGTCACACAAATGTGAAGGATTCTCGGAATTAAACACGAAGCTACACTATGGGTCTTCAAAACCCGGTTTCTTGCACTGTGCCCCTTGGGTCCAAATGTGAAGAACAATGTTTTAAAATAATGATTTTTTTTCACTGTTTCATTTGTGTTTTCTCTTGAATAGTTGGCGAACTTTATAATATCTTAATTATAAATAAAAGTACAACAACAGTGTATGAAACTAAAAAAAGGTGTATCTTTGAGTAACGTTCCTCGGCGCTTATATCATTTTGTAATTTGATAAACAAATATATCTGTAAGAACATCTATATAATCAAGTGTGTCGTATATCTTTGTAGGTATTGGAATAGCAAACTTTCAGAACGAGAAAGATATTTCCCCACATTTAGAAGCTACTTAAATCGAGGGCTTACCTATACTATTAATTTAAACCAAGTCTCTGTTGGTAACGCATGGTTACTTAAGTAAACATTTGATGGAGCGGCCCGCTATTCCTATTGCACATTATCTATGAGTGTGCTGCTCTTGAGCCGGTGTTCACAATGTTTCAAACTGTTCCAAAACCTGTCGTTGTTCTGAGCTGGTCAGGACAGATTATTAACTAATACTAGACGCAGTGTGCGATTTGATACGAGCAATGATATATCGAAAAGTGTCATGTCATAAAATAGAATTCCACCAGGACAGGAAGTCAAGCTTTGCTCTTAAACAATGCATTAATCAAATCTAAGCCAGTCAAAATGCGCTTTATTATTCAGGTGTTATTTCAAGTTTCATCTTCAACATTAATTCGCTATTTAGTGCAAAAATTTTATACAGTCAGAGTTTAGAGAGTGAAAAAATTACAGGGGAAACTATAAATGAAATCTCTACGATAAAATGTGCAGTAAACATATTGTTCAAATTGTTGATATTATTAAAACAAAACATAACAAATAAAAGATACATGCCAATAACTGCACCTTCAATTAGAAGTTCGAGTGTAAGGTCAGAAATAAAAAAGCATATAATATTTGGAATTAATTAGACTGATGACAATAGGGACGAGTTGATGTTACTATTTAGTGTTGGAGGATCATTTGAAAATGACAAAATGTATGATTTGATGTTATAGTGTTGGGTGATCACTGAAAATGATAAAATGTATGAGTTGATGTTACTATTTAGTGTTGGGTGATCACTGAAAATGACAAAATGTATGAGTTAGTGGTATTATTTAGTGTTGGGTGATCACTGAAAATGACAAAATGTATGAGTTGATGTTATTATTTAGTGCTGGGTGATCACTGAAAATGACAAAATGTATGAGTTAGTGTTATTATTTAGTGCTGGATGATCACTGAAAATGACAAAATGTATGAGTTGATGTTATTATTTAGTGTTGGATGATCATTGAAAATGACAAAATGTATGAGTTGATGTTATTATTTAGTGTTGGGTGATCACTGAAAATGACAAAATGTATGAGTTGATGTTATTATTTAGTGTTGGGTGATCACTGAAAATGACAAAATGTATGAGTTGATGTTATAGCGTTGGGTGATCACTGAAAATGACAAAATGTATGAGTTGATGTTATTATTTAGTGCTGGGTGATCACTGAAAATGACAAAATGTATGAGTTGATGTTACTATTTAGTGTTGGATGATCATTGAAAATGACAAAATGTATGAGTTGATGTTATTATTTAGTGTTGGGTGATCACTGAAAATGATAAAATGTATTAGTTGATGTTACTATTTAGTGCTGGGTGATCACTGAAAATGATAAAATGTATGAGTTGATGTTATTATTTAGTGTTGAATGATCACTGAAAATGATAAAATGTATGAGTTGATGTTATTATTTAGTGTTGGATGATCACTGAAAATGAGAAAATGTATGAGTTGATGTTATTATTTAGTGTTGGGTGATTACTGAAAATGACAAAATGTATGAGTTGATGTTATTATTTAGTGTTGGATGATCATTGAAAATGACAAAATGTATGAGTTGATGTTATTATTTAGTGTTGGGTGATCACTGAAAATGACAAAATGTATGAGTTGATGTTATTATTTAGTGTTGGATGATCACTGAAAATGACAAAATGGATAAGTTGATGTTATTATTTAGTGTTGGGTGATCACTGAAAATGATAAAATGTATGAGTTGATGTTACTATTTAGTGCTGGGTGATAACTGAAAATGATAAAATGTATGAGTTGATGTTACTATTTAGTATTGGATGATCATTGAAAATGACAAAATGTATGAGTTGATGTTATTATTTAGTGCTGGGTGATCACTGAAAATGACAAAATGTATGAGTTAGTGTTATTATTTAGTGCTGGATGATCACTGAAAATGACAAAATGTATGAGTTGATGTTATTATTTAGTGTTGGATGATCATTGAAAATGACAAAATGTATGAGTTGATGTTATTATTTAGTGTTGGGTGATCACTGAAAATGACAAAATGTATGAGTTGATGTTATTATTTAGTGTTGGGTGATCACTGAAAATGACAAAATGTATGAGTTGATGTTATAGCGTTGGGTGATCACTGAAAATGACAAAATGTATGAGTTGATGTTATTATTTAGTGCTGGGTGATCACTGAAAATGACAAAATGTATGAGTTGATGTTACTATTTAGTGTTGGATGATCACTGAAAATGACAAAATGTATGAGTTGATGTTATTATTTAGTGTTGGGTGATCACTGAAAATGATAAAATGTATTAGTTGATGTTACTATTTAGTGCTGGGTGATCACTGAAAATGATAAAATGTATGAGTTGATGTTATTATTTAGTGTTGAATGATCACTGAAAATGATAAAATGTATGAGTTGATGTTATTATTTAGTGTTGGATGATCACTGAAAATGATAAAATGTATGAGTTGATGTTATTATTTAGTGTTGGGTGATTACTGAAAATGACAAAATGTATGAGTTGATGTTATTATTTAGTGTTGGATGATCATTGAAAATGACAAAATGTATGAGTTGATGTTATTATTTAGTGTTGGGTGATCACTGAAAATGATAAAATGTATTAGTTGATGTTACTATTTAGTGCTGGGTGATCACTGAAAATGATAAAATGTATGAGTTGATGTTATTATTTAGTGTTGAATGATCACTGAAAATGATAAAATGTATGAGTTGATGTTATTATTTAGTGTTGGATGATCACTGAAAATGAGAAAATGTATGAGTTGATGTTATTATTTAGTGTTGGGTGATTACTGAAAATGACAAAATGTATGAGTTGATGTTATTATTTAGTGTTGGATGATAATTGAAAATGACAAAATGTATGAGTTGATGTTATTATTTAGTGTTGGGTGATCACTGAAAATGACAAAATGTATGAGTTGATGTTATTATTTAGTGTTGGATGATCACTGAAAATGACAAAATGGATAAGTTGATGTTATTATTTAGTGTTGGGTGATCACTGAAAATGATAAAATGTATGAGTTGATGTTACTATTTAGTGCTGGGTGATAACTGAAAATGATAAAATGTATGAGTTGATGTTACTATTTAGTATTGGATGATCATTGAAAATGACAAAATGTATGAGTTGATGTTATTATTTAGTGCTGGGTGATCACTGAAAATGACAAAATGTATGAGTTAGTGTTATTATTTAGTGCTGGATGATCACTGAAAATGACAAAATGTATGAGTTGATGTTATTATTTAGTGTTGGATGATCATTGAAAATGACAAAATGTATGAGTTGATGTTATTATTTAGTGTTGGGTGATCACTGAAAATGACAAAATGTATGAGTTGATGTTATTATTTAGTGTTGGGTGATCACCGAAAATGACAAAATGTATGAGTTGATGTTATAGCGTTGGGTGATCACTGAAAATGACAAAATGTATGAGTTGATGTTATTATTTAGTGCTGGGTGATCACTGAAAATGACAAAATGTATGAGTTGATGTTACTATTTAGTGTTGGATGATCACTGAAAATGACAAAATGTATGAGTTGATGTTATTATTTAGTGTTGGGTGATCACTGAAAATGATAAAATGTATTAGTTGATGTTACTATTTAGTGCTGGGTGATCACTGAAAATGATAAAATGTATGAGTTGATGTTATTATTTAGTGTTGAATGATCACTGAAAATGATAAAATGTATGAGTTGATGTTATTATTTAGTGTTGGATGATCACTGAAAATGAGAAAATGTATGAGTTGATGTTATTATTTAGTGTTGGGTGATTACTGAAAATGACAAAATGTATGAGTTGATGTTATTATTTAGTGTTGGATGATCATTGAAAATGACAAAATGTATGAGTTGATGTTATTATTTAGTGTTGGGTGATCACTGAAAATGACAAAATGTATGAGTTGATGTTATTATTTAGTGTTGGATGATCACTGAAAATGACAAAATGGATAAGTTGATGTTATTATTTAGTGTTGGGTGATCACTGAAAATGATAAAATGTATGAGTTGATGTTACTATTTAGTGCTGGGTGATAACTGAAAATGATAAAATGTATGAGTTGATGTTACTATTTAGTATTGGATGATCATTGAAAATGACAAAATGTATGAGTTGATGTTATTATTTAGTATTGGGTGATCACTGAAAATGACAAAATGTACGAGTTGATGTTATTATTTAGTGTTGGATGATCATTGAAAATGACAAAATGGATAAGTTGATGTTACTATTTAGTGCTGGGTGATAACTGAAAATGATAAAATGTATGAGTTGATGTTACTATTTAGTGCTGGGTGATAACTGAAAATGATAAAATGTATGAGTTGATGTTACTATTTAGTATTAGATGATCATTGAAAATGACAAAATGTATGAGTTGATGTTATTATTTAGTGTTGGATGATCACTGAAAATGATAAAATGTATGTGTTGATGTTACTATTTAGTGATGGATGATCATTTGAAAATGACAAAATACATGAGTTGATGTTATTATTTAGTGTTGGATGATCACTGAAAATGATAAAATGTATGAGTTGATGTTATTATTTAGTGTTGGGTGATCACTGAACATGACAAAATGTATGAGTTGATGTTATTATTTAGTGTTGGATGATCATTGAAAATGACAAAATGTATGAGTTGATGTTATTATTTAGTGTTGGGTGATCACTGAAAATGACAAAATGGATGAGTTGATGTTATTATTTAGTGTTATATTTGATGTTATTATTATCTAGCTTTACAGATACCATAAGTGTATTTATTTACGATCCGCAGGCGCATAGGGATTAATAGTGTCTTTGGTTTTAATACGTTTTGTATTCTAAATATTGATATAAGTACGTTCATTAATTTTTGTTAATACGTCAAAATTTGTTTATAAGTCTAGTATTTGAATTGGAAACTTTATGAAAGGATTATTAACAACAATAGGATATTTCAAGACAGAAAGCGTGAGTGTTTTTGGTAGGTTCTATTTGTTTTAGTATTCGTGAAATAGGATTAAAAGATCGAGATTAGGGGATTATTTTCTAATATTCTATGAGGTATGGAAGTTTTAGAGTGAAGACTGAGGTAGTCAAGTGAGGCTCAAGAGCGAAACTGTCGAAACGAGTGTAGAAGCCAGTGAACGTTTCTTTAAGGTAAGTAAACAAATGTGACAAAGAGATTTAGTTTGTTTTGAAGTTCGCGCAAAGTTACACGAGGGCTATCTCCGCTAGCCGTCCCTAATTTAGCAGTGTAAGACTAGAGAGAAGGCAGCTAGTCATCATTACCCACTGCCAACTCTTGGACTACTCTTTTACCAACGAATGATGGGATTGACCGTCACATCATAACGACCCTACGGCTGACAAGGCGAGCATGTTTGGTGCGACGGTGATTGTGACAAAGAGATATTTCTGTATTATTGTTTCTCACATTTTCATAAAATTTCGTTTTTCTCGCGATGAATCAGTTTTAAGGTACAAGTGCAATGTTTTTATATGTTTTATAAGTAGATGTCACCTTGTCGTAAAATATGCTTTTTTGTTTATAACGTGATTTGTGGGTAATATATTAACCAGACTTTGTTGATGTACATATACTTTTATTCATTATTAATTAATTTAGATTAATATTTTCGTCTCTTGTTCTGAAATATAACAATTTCAAACAACATTTGTATTTAATTGTACTAATTATGATTTGGTAAATCTAAGGGTATTCAAACAGTAGTGAACACAGACTAATACAGAAAAGGATAAATAAAGCTTTCTGAATACACAAACTGGGTCTGATTTTGTCTAGTGGTTAGGACGTTCGAATCAAAGTCATCTATCATGTTCGTCCTTTCAGACAGGGCTCATTACCATGTGACGGTCAATCCAACTATTCATTGTTAAATAATTAATTACCCAAGAGCTGGCGGTGGACGTTGTTGACAAGCTACCTTCCATTTATCAGTGCTAAATTAGGGATGAACTAGCGCAAATGGTCCTCCAGGAGTTTAGCATGAAATTCTAAACAAACCAATGAACATTCTCTGGGCCCGGCATGGCCAGGTGGTAAAGACACTCGACTCGCAATCTGAGGGTCGCGAGTTCCAATCCCTGTCGCACCAAACATGCTCACCCTTTCAGCCGTAGGGGTGTTATAATGTTACGGTCAATTACACTATTCGTTGGTAAAACAGTAGCCCAAGAGTTGGCGATGGGTGGTGATGATTAGCTGTCTTCTCTCTAGTCTTAACTGCTAAATTAGGGACGGCTAACACACATAGCCCTCGAGTAGCTTTGCGCGAAATTCAAAGCAAACAAACAAACCAAACACAATCTCTGGTACCCCGCTAGTACAGCGGAGAGTCCACGGATTCGTAACACTTATATCAGAGTTTCGATTTCCCTCGGTGGACTCAGCAGATAACCCAATGTGGCTCTGGTATAAGAAAACACACACAATCTCTGACTAGTTTTTGCAATGAAGAAAACGAAAATGTAGTTTTGCCCCATCTAGTGTCGAAATGAGTAAATTTACATTTTGAAACAGGCAAAGAAAACAAAATATATATAATACAGTGCCAATTATGAATGTTTGGAAAATAAGATATCTTGCAATTAGTTTATGGTTATCTTAACACATAACAATAAACTAAAATGCAAGTGACTGGCTTTAAGTTGTTCTAACTTGTGTTATCTCTAAAATCGTATATATATATATAATAAAGTTAATTTCAAATTTAATCTTTCAGGCCAACATATTTTATTTTTTATTTTTTTTGCAACTATTACAATATAAATAATCTTCGATTAGAAATGATTTTAAAAACTAATCATGATTTGGCTTAATCTTAACTTAAAGCTATCACTTTTAGCGATTTTATTCGGTTAAGTTAAACCCAAAAGACTTTTCACTCCTTGGCCCATTTTTAGCGAATTGTTCACTTGTTAAAAAAACAAACAAACATTGTTGAAGAATACGTGTTTTTTTTATAATTCCCGCTCTTATGTTTGCATTAAATGTTATAATAAAACACAAATATTGATCATGGTCGAATCCAAAATTCACTTATTTTGCATTACATTACCTTTAAGCGTTTTTATTTCTTATTTACCCTATATTTTACACTATGTGTGTGATTATTGACTATCTTGCACAGGAAGTCTTCAAATTATTCAGATTATATAGTCTGAATGACATAATAGAAACTTGTAAATGTCAGGAAGACATTAAAAGTTTAGGAAAATCCCAACGACTTGTCCGTATTGTATAAAGGCTTTTATTTCATTGCATCGAGACTTAAAAAAAGTGTTTCATGCGCACCCTACTGGGAACTGTCGGAAGTAAAGAAAATGAATACAGTCAATAGTGAATGAAGCAGAAGACGGTGTCAAGCCACGCTTTAGGCTATTTCATCATGAGCATATTACATTTCCACTATAAATGTGTACCACCAACTGTGCTCCCCAATTCTACAGTGAAACCATTTTCTAGTCGTTAATAGCAAGTATGCTGTTCTGTACAGGAAACAGGAATGTGTATGGATATTCAACGAATCGCTTATATTGGTTATTGTTTATCATTTCAGAATTATAAAGTAAAATAGGTCCCGGTTCCTCAAAGCTAGTGGTATTTGAAAATAAAGGCACATTTATTTTCCTTATGTGAACAACAACGACAAAAACCAATTGTTCAGTTTTTCAGAAAAGTTACTAATTTGTTTTAAGTTGCTAAGCCTACATCTGAAAATTTCAAACGTCACTTTGACTCTGATCTCTAAGAACAAAATATAGAGCAAAATCTTTCAGTTTCTGTTTATCTTCTTCACAGTAGTCTGCAGATTTACGAGACTAGAAACCGGCTTTCAATACCCCTGGTGGGCAGAGCATAGATAGCCTATAGTGTAGATTGGTGCGTAACTTGAAACAAGTAAACCATTGTTATATGCTAAACAAATCTATACTAAAGAACACTATGTTTTTCTGAAACGAATCAAGCCACAGAGAATAAGAGGTAGCTGATCAAAGTTCCTGCGCAGTGAATTCAGTGGACAAACAAACAGAGAAATTTTGGGTTTTATGTATAGATTAGCCCCAAACGAACAAACTCTAACGATTGAATAACCTAATTTAGATATTGTTTTGTTTCTGTGATGTTTTGATCTAAGTCAAAATATTGTATTGAACAAATGTCATTGTTGTGTTTTCTTTCCATACATCGTAAGCACTATTTGCTTTCTTTTTTTAATGCTATATTTACTAAAATTTCATGTTAAAACGTTTATTTGTTAATGTTCTTATCGTAAGTCATACTTTTTGTTTCCTTCAGTTGTTTTGTTAACATCACCTTAGAATAACATGGACCGAAAGTCAAGTTTTAGTTCGAGATACTTATCTTCGTGAAATGTTTCAATTCCAATAGATGGAACCTGCTTGAAAACCATCTAGATAGGCTTCAGCGGTTCACTTCTCTTGCGTCGGATCTGCAGATTCAGTGTTCGAGCAACGATGTGCACCTAAATCTTTGATGGCGTTATAAGCGTGATAGCTAGTACCGTCTGTCGGCTAATAGTAACAGTGTTAAGTGTGGGTACTGCTGCTTGTTTGACATTCCTCTGGTCAGCATTTCCAAAACATGGATGATTATTGGTTATATCTGAACCTTGAGGTCTCTGAGCTGGTTGCTTTAACTTATGTACCAAATAAGATGTGTTTCAAATTTAAAATACCGAAATAAATTAACTGAAATCAGCTGCCAGTTAGTTAGGCCTAAAGCTGTGTATATGAAGTGCAGCTAAGTTTGAACAGGTCTAACTTTTATGTATGTTGAGATAAAACAAGTGGCTATGACTTGTGGTTTTATCTTCATTAATTGCTTACCAGCTTTACTTAATTTATTTGAGTATATATCTTTATTACCTAGTTGTTGCTTTTTTACTCTCATAAGCATTTGAAAGCTGCGTGGAAACGTGTTTCGAATACTTCTAACTTGCCTGATGCTCGTAATTATAGTAAGGTTTATCTTTTATTGTTTATTTATAATGTTTTACTAAGAAAAAATAATTGATATAATATTTTTAAACTCATCTAATTCATGACACGTTGTCAGCTTAAAGATACGCACAAATGGTATCAGCTTACGTCTAAAATAAACGTCTAGAATGAAACGAAAAATTCACTAAATAACCTAATATAAAAACAAGAAATGAATAACCGATATTGTACGAGTCAGAGAAAAGATTTATTCTGTCATGTTAACTTACAGTTAAAGAATAAAGTGGCAGAAAGTTTTATACAAGCCCATGTGTGAAACACTTCCTAGAACTAAGTTATGACAGTCGATCGGTGAATTCGTTTTGCTTCTTAGCTGGTGTGACGTATCTCAGTGTAATTCGTAGTTTTTTTTAAAATTTATTTTCAATTATGAATATGTGAAACTAATCTGTCAATGTGACATTCATTCAAAGTTAAAACAAAATTAACTTTTTTTATTGGCATTATTATGACCACAGCCTTCCCTTCTTTCTCTGATTTTTTTTTGCAAAACGGCGTATCATAATCAAACCACCTTGTTACCATTTCACTTTGTTTAGAACCTTGTTAAAGGACCTGATGATTTAATATAACCAATGCGACCTTGTTGTAACCATTACTTTGCAATTTATTTATCTAGACCAATGTCTCACTTATCAGATTTATTTTTATCAATAACATTATAACGTTCCCCCGGATAAAAGGACTGGCATGTTTAGTGGGATGGGGATTCGAACCCACGACCCTCAGATTACAAGTCGAACACCTTCCCTATTTTACGTTTATTGTGTTGCAACACACACTGCAGTACAATTTAAATGTTTTCTTTTCTACACCTATATTAGATATATTTTGCTGTTAATAGGTATTACAAGCTTTGTAGTTCTACTGACAGTCCAGTGTCAGTCACAGCGGTACGTCTGCAGACATACAACGCTAGAAACCGCGTCTTGCTACCCTTGGTTGGCAGAGCACAGATAGCCCATTGTGTATCTTTGTGCTTAATTACAAAAAAACAGATGTACATAGACGGTTTTTGTTTTATCATTATATGTTATTTTTATATAAAGATTACCACAACCATGGCGTAACCTTACTTTATTGAATTTTTATGGTATCTTGTTAAAACTATCGAAAATGACTCATCTTCAATATCAGTGTGTCAACTGACTAAAACATGTCCTGCTAAGTCTGCGCTATTAACTGTTAACTGTTGTTTATTATATAGATCATAAGCTACTTATTTTCTATATCAAGATATTAACTAATTACAAGATCACGTCCACACATATAAACGTAGTAATTATTGACTGTTGTTTCTTATATAGATCATAAATGACTTGTATTTCTTATCAATGCATTAACTGAATAATACATTACGTTCAAGTTTATTCAAACTAATAATTACAGACTGAGTAATAATTATGTTCGGCTTATGTGAACATAATAGTTGCTGGATGATTCTTATGCAGATCACAAGTTACTTATCATTTATATCAAGGTTTCAAATGAATACTGCATCACAACCATCTTACATATAAGCGTAATAATTGCTTGCTCGTGTTTCTTATATAGGCCACAAGTATATTAAAATGATTTTGGAGCCTCACGACGTCGTTACAGTCCATGTCACCAAGTCCGGGCATACTATATTTGTCGGCTATGCGTCTTGACAATAGCTCTGCAGTAGTTCCAATTCCAAATAGCTCCGTCATAAGGCTGGGATGTTAAAAGCACACCACTACCCCTTACTTCCTTTTCATAATGCAGCTAGCGTATAAAAATAACAGTTTTCCAGCGCCCATTTCAACAGTTTTATCAGACACAAACACATAAATTTTGTATTTGGCGAGTTCATTTATGTTTCTACATAAAAAACACCAATTCCTGTTTCATTCCCCAGCTTAACGAACATGTTACGGAACCAACGTGTGTTCACGAGACGTGAGTCGTTTTTTCATGTGTCTAGCGTTTGTCACTGACCTTTGTGTTTGTGAATTCTCAACCCTTTTAGTTTCTTACCAAGCTGGATTAAAACTGAAAGTCTCTTTGCGAATTTTCCTAGGTCTATAAGTTGACCAACTACTTAAGAGAAGCCAAACAATATCAAAATGTAGCTCTTATAAAACCCCGTACCATCGCGACTCTCTATCAACTGTTATTGTCACGGTGTTGTTGATTTAGTTATTCAAAATCGTTTTGATATAACAGACTGGAACCTTTATATTAGAAGTTAAGTACAACGTAATGTCGCCTTTCTTAACCTTATGTTTGTTTTGTTTTGGATTTCGTGCAAAGCTACACGAGGGCTATCTGCGCTAGCCGTCCCTAATTTAGCAGTGTAAGACTAGAGAGAAGGCAACTGGTCATCATCTCCCACTATTCGTTGGTAAAAAAGTAGCTCAAGAGTTGGCGGTGGGTGATTACGAGTCGAGTGCCTTATCCACTTGGCCATGCCGGGCTCTCAACCTTATGAAAGACTATATGTTATAACAAAGGATCATACAAAAATAATAAGCACGTCAACCATACGCATCTGATTAAATAAAGATTTATTTTATTAGCATAAACTTGCTATGTGTCGCATTAAGATAATAAAATAGGTATAATAATCTTTGTATGAAATTTACTTCTTATAAGACCAAGAGGTTCATAAAAACGATTAAGAAAAACGAATTAATTTTTAAGAGTGTTTATAATTACACCTTAAGGCTTCAACATGTCATCAAATGTCATGATTCTACACAGCTCTAGCTTATACAAGATGTTAGTAAGACAATTAAGATTCCCAAGTACAATCAACTAAAGCCAAGTTTGTTAAAATATAATAAAAAAAAACAAAATCAACAAGAAAACAAACCGAAAAGGCAACATTGGCGTAACCGGGTTTAATTCACATAAGGACCTGCTAAAGAAAATTGGGCCATTTTTAATTGCTGTATCATTAAATATATCTAGCCTAGTTATAGCTTCCAGCTGAAGAACTGAAACGTTTTATGGTCGTAAACAGATCTTGTTCGTCCATAGCCAACCGTAAGTGTTTTTTGTTGTTGTTAAGCCTAAAGCTACACAATGAGCTATACGAAATATATCCACCGCAGTGCCGAACCCGAATTATAGCTGAACCATAGTGATGCTGTTGTTATTTTAGTTAACCATCATAATTTTAGGCACGTCTTTCATTTTCGTGGCCCTATAGTAACCGGTAATTCTTTCCTCTGCATATTTAACCTGATATATTCCATTTTATAGAAAGTAACCTCCATATAATAAAGATAAGCGTGTTTAGTGTAAGGTATGTGTCAATCCAAAAGGTTGTTTCTTATACTGTGAACCTCAAAAAAAGACCTAATTCATTTTCGTACAAACAACAAAAAAATGGAACGTTGTCAATGCGATAAGCGCACGCAAGTTAGCCTTGTATACAAGTAACTGATGCATTATTGTCGTTATGCCTAAGGTCAATACGTCTACCATGTTGCATACGGCCACTCCTTCAAGAAACACTCCTTCGTGATACGGAAAATGAAATGAAGTACAATTTGTCAACTTAATCACTTCTTTACTAGCAAATGCGCCACAAATATATGCGTAACCTCCACCTGCAATTCATTTGTTTGCTGTAGGAATGATAATACAAATTATTTATTAAAATAATGAGGCACTAGCTTCATTCTCGTTCATGTCTTGCTTGTTTCTTTTATACATATAATTGCAGAGAAACTTTTTCTGACATTGAACGTTGCTCAGCCGATAAAATATTATATTAAACTCGTCTGAGTGCACATGTTTATATATATATGTACGATTAACTTGCTGATGCACACATGTGCGTCATAACCTCTTATTAAAGTGTTATCGTACTACGGTGGTATTATAATGAATATTACTTGTAACACGCGATGCTGTATTTAATTAACAAAGCTTTATCTAGATTAACTTTGAAACTGTTTTCGGAATATTCATCTCAGTCACGATATTTTCAAGGAAGAAATAATAAGATTAGTATTTAATAAAGTTTTCTTCCAACTGTGAAGAAGATGTTAAGAAAAAAAACAAACAATAAACAATTTCCATGAGGCGGTCCTTCGTTGGGGCAACAGTAAGTTTAAGGACTTACAATACCAAAATCAGTGGTTAGATTCCCGCAGTGGACACAACAAGTAGCCTAATGTATTTTTGCTCCCAAACCAGCAAATTACCTGAAGAAAACGTTTATTTTATAAGTTTCTTTAATTACGTTACAGGAGTGTTCATATTATTCATACGATTATATAAGATACAAAATATGGCCCGGCATGGCCAAGCGCGTAAGGCGTGCGACTCGTAATTCGAGGGTCACGGGTTCGTGCCCGCGTCGCGCCAAACATGCTCGCCCTCCCAGCCGTGGGGGCGTTATAATGTTACGGTCAATTCCACTTTTCGTTGGTAAAAGAGTAGCCCAAGAGTTGGTGGTGATGACTAGCTGCCTTCCCTCTAGTCTTACACTGCTAAATTAGGGACGGCTAGCACAGATAGCGCTCGAGTAGCTTTGTGTGAAATTCAAAAACAAACAAACAAACAAGATACAAAATAATTCATTTCTATAGAAAATACTTTTATTTTTACTTTTCATACTTCCTTTCGATTGTTTGAAATTAAGGCCAAAGCTACACAATGGGATATCTATGCTCTTCTAACCACGAGTATCAAAACCCGATTGCTAGTCCGCAGACATTCTGCTGTACCACTGAGAGGCAATTCCTTTCGATAATGACAACTGGCAAATCTAACCAAATCGGCTAAATTGCCATAAAAGAATTCATAAATTTTGTATGTTGACTGCAAATAAAGCTTAGATATTCAATTAAAGTGAATATTATTTTGTGCTAATTAAAATACAATTATACAGGCTGCTTAAATACATTTTTGTAAAAAAAAATTGGTTTCAGTTTATTTGTTTTGAACTGCGCTAGCCGTCCCTAATTTAGCAGTGTAAGACTAGAGGGAAGGCAGCTGGTTATCACCACCCACCGCCAACTCTTGAACTACTCTTTTACCAATGAATACTGAGATTGAGCGACACATTATAACGTTCCCACGGCTGAAAGGGCGAGCATGTTTGGTTTGAAAGTAAATGTGTAGATATTATTTTAAAATCAAAAACTGTAACTTTGAAAGTACGTTCATGAGCGTAAATATATCAAAGGTCTTTTGTTTGTAGTTAAGCATAAGTCCACACAATGGGTTATCTGTGCTTTGCCCACCGCGGGTATCAAACCACGCTTTCTAGCAGTGTAAGAACGCAGACATGCTGCAGTGCCGCTAGGGAGCTATCAGAAGTTTAATACAATTTTTTATACTATTATATACAGTGTAAAAACTTTGGTTCTTTTGTATTAGAAAGTGTAAAACCTGAACGAAACCTAATTTTTAATTTTCGTATAAGTAAAGTTGGCTGTTTTGTTAACATGGCAAAAAGGGAAAAAAAGATTAATAGAGAGTGTATATGTTTGTTTGCGGTTCTGCAGTTTGATGAATCACTTTCAAGGCCCTGCATTGCTAGGTAGTTAAGGTACTCGACTCATACTCTGAGAGAAGCGGGCTCGAATCCCCTTTATTGTTTCTTTATTGGTTTGGCTTGTTTTCGCGCAAAGCTACACGATGGCTATTTGCGCTAGCCTTCTCTAATTTAGCAGTGTAAAAGAAGACGGAAGACAAATTGTCATCACCATCCACCGCCGAATCTTTGAATACTCTATTACCAACGAATAGTGGGATTGACTGTTACATTATAACGTCCTCATGGCTGAAGGGGCGAACATGTTTGGTGTGACGGGGATTCAAACCCGCGACCCTCAGATTACGAGTCAAGCCACTTGGGCATGCCGGGCCTGGGAGTTATGAGCAGTAAGTGAGATATAGAGTTTCAGAGCGTCCGCACTACCTTACCAGCAAAGGGTACACACATGAATCTATTATATATATATTTATTCTCAAATCGAATTATATGGCCTTTCTTCGTTGTCTCTTTGAAATTGGAGACCTCATTCTCAGTCTTTCTATCTGGTGGAAGACTGCATGACTACCAATGCCATAACCATCCTTTCCAGCACCAACTTATTTTTTGAGTGGTTCCCTCACAACGGCTACGCAGGCTTTGAACTGGGTATCTCGGAAACTTCCACATGGAGATAAGTTTGGGGAAAAGTGATATACCGAAGAGCAACAAAGCAGGACTCAGGGCTATCTGCTAAAGATCAGTTGGACTCTGGTTTGAATAGAAATATAAAACAATCAACCAAAAAACAAGAATATTTAGGTACTGGACCCATTGGTTACATACCAAGACATGTTGTAATGAATTACTTGAGGATTTTTTGATGTGGCCGGTCATAATTTGGTCAGTTTTTCTAATTTGGAAACTGTAAATTATATTCGATATATGTGATCGTTTGTTACATCCTAAAGACGTTTTATTAAAAACCAATAATTCTCCAACTTTTTACGTTCGATTTCTGCAACCGAGATGCTTCTGGTGGAAGAAGAGATTTTATGTTAAAGGCTTTTGTTTTGATTTGTGTAGGAAAAAAAACAATTTGCAGTGCTTTAAAAAGTTAAACGATTTGTTATTAACATGACAAAAATAAAAATAAAAACGTAACTTCTCAGTATATAAATATTAGGGTCCTATGGTTTAGAGTATCGGACTGTGCAGTTGATGTTTTGTGGTTCGCGTCCCCTTATTGCACACATACAAAAAAAGAAAAGAAAAAAGAAATAGATGAAAGTGGCGCTTCGTACTTTGGGGCTTCTGGTATGTATACATTATAAGAATGTCAGTCAAATTTCACCAGTTGATCTGGTAAAAAATAGACAAGAACTGGCGATGACTGTTGTTGACTAGCTGCCTTCCTTTTATTACATACCTTCAAAACTAGGGACAAATTAGTGCAGATAACCATACGTATAATCCAGTAAACAAATACACAAACAATTAGTGTCGAAATGTTTGTGAGCTTGTTTAAGGTCTCTTTATAATATTTTGCAACACAGAAACGAATGTGTAATTTATTGTTCTGGTACAGCAATAAAACACCTAAACATATTTGTTACAATAAGAAATGAAGTTCATAACTTATGTTACAATACACTGCATTTAAGAATAGGGAACATACCCGGCTGCCTAGAGCGCCAAATATTTGGGACAAGTAAAGTGGTGCATTTTATTTTTTGCTTTTATTTATTCGACGTTTTCACCAGGGGGCTATATTAAAGTCAGGATAGATTATTCTGTTAAGTGAAAAGACGCCGTATTTCACTCTTGTGTGTAGACTTCTTACAGAAATTTAAATAAAAACAAAGAAACATATATTTTCCGATATTTCTCGTGGACAGAAACTTCGCCATAGTTTGATTAGATCGACATGTGGGGAAATCAAGGTCTTTATTCAGTTTTTTTGGCTCATGGTCACTGTGACACATTAGACGCTTAAAACAAGAACATTCTATTATACTATTTACATCGAACAAAGCCTGGAATCAAGTATTATTAGTTTATATATAATACATAAAAATACAAATTAAGTAACATTCACATCAGTGTGATAACATGAAGCTCAGAACACATAGAGAAGGAATCAGCTGTAAAATAAATATATATATGTTTATATATACACCATGAAGTAAAATACAAAACAGAATCAAAATATTATTAGTAATACCAAATGAGCAGTTTATATCTAAAATATAGAAATAAAATATCGAGTACATTAGTTTAATTTGGAACACATAAAATACTGGTTGATGGTTTTATATTTTTCTGTACCGATTAAATTGTTGTTTTTTGGAAGAATGCCTATGGGCTATTTAAACGAGAATGGTCTTTCACAATTAATGGAGTTTAATTAATAAGGTGTTTACTGATATCTTATGGCTGGTGTCGTTAGGTAATCTAAATTCTAAATGACAACATTACTAGGTGAAGGCCAGTTCTGATAGCTACTCCGAAATGTTTACACTTTAGGTTTCAAATGCGTTTTTGTTTTCAACGTAGGTGACCTTACAGTCGTTTATTATTTATGTGAGCCAAGATCGAAGGAGTGTCTGCAGCTGGTCCACATGCTAAAAATTGTTTGGAATTCGGAAAGTAGGTCTACATTTCAGTTGAATCCGGGACCAAAAGTTACTTTTATCGATAAATAGTTCTTTAGTTTCATCTGTAAACATTGAAAACCCAAGAGTCATAAAAAGATAACGAGAGACAATTTGTGGACACGACTTATGGAGAGATTGGACTTTGTTACTAAAAACCTCACACGTAAAGTTGATTAGAAGAAGTTTTAGGTGGATATTTTGCAGCAGTATAATATTTTCCAAGGGTGTAATTAGGTATAATGGTTGTGTCATGCGTACAAACACATCTCAACACCATGATGGTTGCACAATATAACCATCTGGATTAATCTCAACACCATGATCGTTGCACAATATAACCATCTGGATTAATCTCAACACCATGATGGTTGCACAATATAACCATCTGGATTAATCTCAACACCATGATGGTTGCACAATATAACCATCTGGATTAAATGCTACCTTTTAAGTTTGAACATTTTTCACCACATTTTGTACAATATAACTAGAAATATAATACAATGGTTTAATATTTTTTCTGTGACAGGCTGTTACATATAAAAATTGTTCACTATGTTTTCCATTAGATACTTAAAAGATATCAAAATTGGACCAGTGCAACCATAAGTTGACGGATATCATTTCGAAATACTGTAGTTTGTAATCAAATTCAACCAGTATATAATAACGTGATGTAGTGCTGGTGCTAAACATTCGAAAATAAGAAGAAACCAAAATAAATAGTGTTACAACATACTTTGTTGAGAGTTTGAAGTTTAGATGGACCTAAACCATTGAGATTGCTTGATGACCGTATGTGTGAACTACCTACAAAACACAAAGAAAAGCATTAGACAGTCAGAACTGACCATCTAAAGTTTTACTGGAACTTCTGTTTTAGTTTCACTGCGGTTGGTATTTTCTATTTAGACTAAGTAACTGGGGTAAAAATAAACAAATTCTAGTCCAAAGTGTTTACGATGAAGCAGAAACGTGAATCTAAGTGTCTCGAAACGTTGCTTTGTTTGTTTGTTTGTTTTGGAATTTTGCACAAAGCTACTCGAGGGCTATCTGCGCTAGCCATCCCTAATTTAGCAGTGTAAGACTAGAGGGAAAACAGCTAGTCATCACCACCCACTGCCAACTCTTGGGCTACTCTTTTACCAACGAATAGTGGGATTGACCGTCACATTATAACGCCCCCACAACTGGGAGGGCGAGCATGTTTGGCGCGACCGGGATGCGAACCCATGATCCTCAGATTACGAGTCGCACGCCTTAACACACTTGGCCATGCCGGGCCACGAAATGTTGCTAGATTATGATAGCAACTGATTGGTTGATTTAAAACTACTTACAGAGTATATTAATTGATCTTGATGTTCAAGCTGATATGCGAACGAAATCTCGTTAGACTGTTATTATTTATTCACAATTCTTCAATAATTTAGCTTTCTGTATTCAGTTATATATCAATGAAGAGCAACAATTAGTCTTAAATTCAGTGTTTCGGCCATGTTCATTTTTTTGTCAGTTAGATTATGTGTAAACTTTTTTTGTAACTTAGTGGAAGTTAATAATTTTTTTTTTTTTTTTTAACACTATAACATTTCCGACACTGAATTGCTAAACTGTTTTTGGTCGGCTGTTTTAAAATTTCGCGCAAAGCTACGAGAGGGCTATCTGCGCTGGCCGTCCCTAGTTTAATAGTGGAAGACTAGAGGAAAGGCAACTCCTCATCACCGCCCACCATCAACTCTTGAGCTACTCTTTTACCAACGGATAATGGAATTGATTGCCCATTATAACGATCCCACGGTTGAAAGGGCGAGCGTATTTGGTGTGATGGGGATTCGAATCCGCAATTCTCATACTAAGAGTCAAGCACTCTAACCACCTAGCTATGCCAAGCCTTTATAAACTGGTTTTGATTATTGACACGGTCAGCTAGAGTTGTATGTTGTTTGTCTAGGAGGTTTTATCTTAAAGTTGTCCTCATTTTAAATTGGTAAATTAGAGGGAATGCAGCTGGTTAATACAACATTAGGCCCGGCATGGCCAGGTGGTTAAGGCACTCGACTCGTAATTTGCGGGTTCGAATCCTCGTTGCATCAAACATGCTCGTCCTTACAGCCGTGGGGGCATTATAATTTTACGGTCAATCCCACAGTTCGTTGGTAAAAGAGTAGCCCAAGAGTTGGCGGTGAGTGGTGATGATTAGCTTCCTTCCCTCTAGTCTTACACTGCTAAATTAGGGACGGCTAGCGCATATAGCCCTTGAGTAGCTTTGCGTAAAGTTCAAAAACAAACAAACAGAGAAAGTAAAATTTCAATATTGTATTACCTTTAAATTTTCAGTTTATTGACAGTTTTATTAAAGACTTAGAAATATAAAGTTACAACAATTGTAAATAGACCTAGAATAAATAATCGAAGGGAAAGATAAAAAAATAATTTTCAATGAAACATTTTATGGTTATTCAAATAATAATTAATTAAGGTCAATCAAATCACTCGATAAACCCTCTTCTAGTTGCAGTTTAGTAGCAAGTAAAAAAAACCAAACAAATCCCAGCACTTTATTATTCTTATTTTATAGTTTGAAAGTATTAATTTGGTTTTCATAAAATCAAAGAAATTCTGGTATAATAACGTTTTTAATTTTATTTGAATCGGAATTTTAAAATTAAATACGTACTTATCGGTTTCTGCTTTAGTAGATCAATAACAGTTAAATATGTGCTTATCGGTTTCTGCTTTAGTAGATCAATAACGGTTAAATACGTGCTTATCGGTTTCTGCTTTAGTAGATCAATAACAGTTAAATACGTGCTTATCGGTTTCTGCTTTAGTAGATCAATAACAGTTAAATATGTGCTTATCGGTTTCTGCTTTAGTAGATCAATAACAGTTAAATACGTGCTTATCGGTTTCTGCTTTAGTAGATCAATAACGGTTAAATACGTTTATCGGTTTCTGCTTTAGTAGATCAATAACAGTTAAATACGTGCTTATCGGTTTCTGCTTTAGTAGATCAATAACAGTTAAATATGTGCTTATCGGTTTCTGCTTTAGTAGATCAATAACAGTTAAATATGTACTTATCGGTTTCTGCTTTAGTAGATCAATAACGGTTAAATACGTGCTTATCGGTTTCTGCTTTAGTAGATCAATAACAGTTAAATACATGCTTATCGATTTCTGCTTTAGTCGATCAATAAGTATTTTTATAAGTCTTCTTCTTTGCTTATTGGCAAATTACATTAAACTTTTATATGCTAAATGAAAATATGTAAATTATCTTCAACTTCTAAAATATTTATTAATCATGCGTGATTAGTTTCTGGATTTTAGGTAGTTTTCGCTATTAAAATTTAACGTGTTTTTTTAAAAGATTAAAATATTTTTGTAAAGAGGAATGTTTGTAATTTGTAGGTAGTTCACACATACGGTCGGCCATCAAGCATTTCAATGATTTACCACTAGCTCCACCTAAATTTCAAACCCTCAACAAATTACGTTGTAACACTATTACGACTTATCAGTTCAAACGCTTGTTTTTATTTTGGTTTCTACTACTTTTCAAATGTTTAGCACCAGCACTACGTCACGGTGTTATATACTGGTTTATTTTGAGTTAAGATACAATGTTTCATAAAGATACCAGCAAAATTAAGGTTACACTGGTGCAGTTTTTGTGATTTTTGGTAAAATTCACGCGTGGTCAGTCTCGAAACTGATAGCAGAACGATACAAACTTAAATATTTGCATGAATTTTTTTTTTATTGGACCAGTTAACAACAACAAAAAAAAAGACCAGCCAACTAAAAATCCAACATGGCTGCCATTTTTCACAATGGTTGACGATTCTCTCCATTAATGTGTATTTTTGACACGTATATTAATATAGTTGATTGAAGTGAATGATATTAGCGTTTAATTATGTGTTTATTACAACGCTGAAACCAAATATGTTATAAACAAACGACTGGGAACTTTATATTTATTAGGTACATGAGCCCTAGTGAGTCGTATAGACTTGGCTCGTTTCGACCTCTCTTGAAATTAATAAACAGCTCTGATATTGGGATCAGTGGTTTGACCCAATTCGTTAATTGAGAAAGAACCGCTCCCTATATATTGACAATGCACAAAAGGTCGTTCACGTCCTACGTTCAACAAGAATTATAAGCTTCAGATAGAACAAGGTTTTGAAGACGAGCTGGCGGTGTTACGTCGTATAGTGAGGCACGTTTTGGTGCTTACATTCCTGGTTATACCAGGAGATTTGTAATGTATAGTAATAAGATGTGTTAAGGAAACAAAATAACTTAATGAGAATGATAAATTAAGTGTTGGTTCATAGTAAAGCAGACAATCAGTTTTTAACATGTCATATTCTGTCTAACTTACAGCAATTTGTCATTAACGTGTCGTATTATGTGTCTAAAACAATGCAGAGTTTACTTTTAACGTGTCATATTATGCAGAATTTACTTTTAACGTCATGTGTCTAAAATAAAGCAGAATTTACTTTTAACGTGTCATATTATGTGTCTAAAACAAAGCAGAATTTACTTTTAACGTGTCATATTCTGTCTAACTTACAGCAATTTGTCATTAACGTGTCATATTATGTGTTTAAAACAAAGCAGAATTTACTTTTAACGTGTCATATTCTGTCTAACTTTTTGTCATTAACGTGTCATATTGTGTTTAAAACAAAGCAGAATGTCTAACGTGTCAATTCTGTTTAACATAAACGTATATCATATTCTGTGTCTAAAAGAAATCAGATTCATCATACACGCATCATATTCTGAGTCTCGAGCACAACAGGTTTACCACTAACGTGTCATATTCTACGTATGAAGTAAAAGAGATTTGTCGGTGACGTATCATATTCTGTGTCTAAAGAAAACGAGACATGTCATAAATGTGTCACTAAACGAAGCATTTTTTCGAGGTAGCATACACACTCAAACACACAATAAAATTCAAACAGAAATAAGAGATAGACTTTCCTCTTCGAAAAAATTCAAAACAACAGTATGATTTAAGCTGAATCAAGAAAAAAACATTATTTGCGAAAATAAAAGCAACAACAAATGAAATTATAAAATCCAAGTCAAAACAACGGTAAAAAAAAACCTTTGTCTGAAGAATAAAAATAAAAAAAAGCCCGTTACAATAAAGTACCAATAGCTACTCTGAAAACGCAGGAAAAAAAGGAAAAAAAAAAACTCTAGCAGCAAACCAATACGCTGAAAGATTTTTGAGTAAATTAAAATTTAAATTTTTATTAATCTTTCTGCTAATACATCATTTATGTGATGAAACTTTCTCATCCTAGCTTCTGGTAAGTAATCGTTGATTTTCATCAACAACAATATTTTTCAAAGTTTTTCCCACAACGCTTATTAGTTTGAAAAGTAATACAGAACGTACCACTAAAATATGAAATGTATCACAGAACGTAAAGAGCTTTGGGAGTAACTTCGAAGGGCCCCCTTCGTGGCCAAGTGGTTAAAGCACTTGACTCGTAATCCGAGGGTCGCAGGATCGAATTCTCGTCACTCTAAACATAATTGCCCTTTCCGCCGTGGGGACATCATAATGTTACGCTCAATTCACCTATGTGGTGGTAAAACAGCAGCCCAAAAGTTAGTGGCGGATGGTGACGACTAGCCGTCTTCACTCTAGTCTTGCACTGCTAAATTAAGAATAGCTAGCGTAGTATACGTCGTGAAACTTTGCGCGAAATTAAAAACAAACAAAACAGAAACAATAACTTTGAAGGTAGAGAATGTTCCGTAGCAATTTTTGTAGGAAGGTTTGAAGGGTCTCAGATCAAAATTATTTGTTAGACTCAGACTGGTGCGCTAATAGATCTGACGGTGTTCGACGTGGTATTCTGCCGATTTTATTGTAGGATATTCTGTAGAATTTTTCGAAAAAAAAATGATTATCTCAGCGATCCTGAGCAAACTGTTAGGAGTGTGTTGTTATAGCAAAGGCACATTGGTATATACGCCGTATCCGTCGAGGGGAATGAAACCGCTAATTTTAGTGTTGTAAATGTGAAGACTTACTGTTCCCCCTGAAGAATCTACACTTTGAAATAATCTTCTTTACAAAACTTATCACCATGTTACTGATTTTTGTTGTTTTTTTGTTTTATAAAGATAGACTACTGAGATGCTACACACGTAAAAATAACACTTAAAGTGTTCTGTGAAATATCCTACAAGAGACATCTGTAAGAGAAACACGTAATTTCTCTGTAAGAATCTTACTTACAATGTTTAAGTTTTTATCTCAACGCATTTTTTATAGGATTATCCAAAGTACACGTGCTTTTCCATAATGGTTCCTCAGGGTATTTTATCAAATGAGTCTTTAGATAAAAATGATATATTTTGTCTTTACTTACTATTTCGCTAAAATGTTGTATAGTTTATCTTTCTCTTTTTCTAATTCCACGAGATTATTTTTTTAAAAAATTGATGTGTTTTTTGTTGTTGTTTATTTAAGATTTCCCCCTGGGACATTGGCAAATCTACGGATTTACAACGCTGAAAAAATCAGGAGTCGATTTCTCTTCGGTGGACACATCACACTGCCCGATGTGACTTTGCAATAAGAAAACCACAAACACATCTTATTTTAGGGCCTAAAATCTGCTGTATTATTATTTATAAGATTGTCTGGCTTCTTTGTTTTTTTATAGCCTGATTCCAATACATTATTTTTACAAAAGATTTTTTAGTTTATGTTTTTAGTTTAATGTAGTTTCCACTACATTATTTTTATAAAAGATTGTATAGTTTATTTTTTAGAGCCTAATTCCACTATTTTATTTTTCTAAAAGACTGTCTACTTTTTTCTTTTTCTTAGGACTAATTCCAATACATTACATTTCTAAAATATTGTCTGGCTTCTTTTGTTTCTAGGGTTTAATTCAACTACGTTATTTTATTAAAAGGTTGTATAGTTTTTTTTTCTTTCTTTCTTTTGTTTGTTGGACGAAATTCCACTACACTATTTTCTTAAAAGACTGCCTAGTTTGTTTGTTTTTTCTAGGGCTTAATTCCAATAGTTTACTTTGCTAAAATATTATCTACTTTATTTTTTTCTAGGGCTAATCACTACATTATTTTCCCAAAAGATTGTTTAGTTTCTTTTTCTTCTAGGACCTAATTCCACTACATTATTTTTACAAAAGATTGTCTAATTTATTTTTTCTAGAGCCTAATTCCAATAACTTACTTTGCTAAAAGATTGTCTAGTTTTTTTTTCTAGGGTCTATCACTGCATTATTTTCATAAAAAGTTGTCTAGTTTATTTTTCTTCTAGGACCTAATTCCACTACATTATTTTTGTACAAGATTGTCTAGTTTGTTTTTTTCTAAAGTTTATCACTGCATTATTTTCATAAAACGTTGTCTAGTTTATTTTTCTTCTAGGGCCTAATTCCACTGCATTATTTTTGTACCAGATTGTCTAGTTTTTTTTTTCTTCTAGGGTCTATCACTGCATTATTTTCATTAAAAGTTGTCTAGTTTATTTTTCTTCTAGGGCCTAATTCCACTGCATTATTTTTGTACCAGATTGTCTAGTTTGTTTTTTTTCTAGGGTCTATCACTGCATTATTTTCATTAAAAGTTGTCTAGTTTATTTTTTTTTCTAGGACCTAATTCCACTGCATTATTTTTATAAAAGACTGCCTAGTTTGTTTTTTTATCTAGGGCCAAATTCCAATAATTTACCTTGCTTGAAGATTGTCCAGTTTAATTTTTTCAATGGTCTATAACTACATTATTTTTATAAAAGAATGTTTAGTTTCTTTTTGTAAGGCCTAATTCCACTACTTTATTTTTCTAAAAGACTGTCTCCTTTTTTCTTTTTCTCGGGACTAATTCCAATGCATTACACTTCTAAAATATTGTCTAGTTTATGTTTCTCCTAGGGCCTAATTCTACTACATTATGTTTATAAAAGATTGTGTACTTTATTTTTCACGGGTCTAATTTTACTACATTAATTTGTATTTATTTTTGCTAATTTCAATTTTTTTATCTTTACCTAAAATTATTATACTATGAAATTATTGAAAATGTAAACTCTTCTTAAACTTTGAATTTCAGTTTTATTTAGTTTCCTAGTTAAATTGTCGGTAAAGTTCTCATTTTAAAGACACTGTGAAGGATTGTTTATTTATTCTATACTGGTCAAAGATAGCTCGCGTCGCGTGCGGAATTTACTTCTTTTCACCTGGATGGCCGAACGACTCGAACGGTAGGAAGCGTAATAAAATAAAAATAGTTTTTATAAACATGAGAAAATAATTAGGGTTACAAAGAAACAAACAGACAGAAACTACTGTACGGTAAAACATTATTCCTACTGAGCTGTGTGAAGCCATACGAATGTTGGATACTTTGTGATCTATACTAAATCAGACTAAACATCCAGTATAAACTGACGTGTTGGTTAGGTTCGAATCATTGACGTCAACGTTCACGTCTGTCACAATTATAAAAGAAACACAATCTCCTGGATCTCTCTAGTCATTCCTAACAAGTTTCTTGCACGGAGAACTATAATGTTATAAATTTAGAAAGAAACTTGAAGTCCAAACTACTATTGGAGTAAAAGTCCATCAAAACACCAGGATATAAAAGTGGATTAAGGTGTTTACACAGTTTTGAGAAACGACTATGTTTATTTTTTTATACTTAACACCCCAACTTATTTATCTATTCTGTTATTATTCCAAGTTTCCACATCATCCGACAGTTGTGCTCGAATATTGGGAACTCAGTTACAACGTCATATAGATGGAAGATAATCTCATGACGTTCTGGAAGATAATTTTGTGAGATCCTAGAAGCTAATCTTATGAGATCCTAGAAGCTTATCTTATGAGATTCTGGAAGCTAATCTTATGAGATTCTGGAAGCTAATCTTGGGAGATTCTGGAAGCTAATCTTGTGAGATTCTGGAAGATAATCTTATGAGATTCTGGAAGCTAATCTTATGAGATTCTGGAAGATAATCTTATGAGATTCCGAAAGATAATCTTATGAGATTCTGAAAGATAATCTCGTGACGTTCTGGAAGATAATTTTGTGAGATCCTAGAAGCTTATCTTATGAGATTCCGGAAGCTAATCTTATGAGATTCTGGAAGCTAATCTTATGAGATTCTGGAAGTTAATCTTGGGAGATTCTGGAAGCTAATCTTGTGAGATTCTGGAAGATAATCTTATGAGATTCTTTGCTCTATTATTCTCCTCTACACTAATAAAAACTACGGAACAGATACAAACAAAACGCTGCTCCTATTATCTATTAAAAGCTGTTTGTTGTGTTAAAGTCGTAAAGGAAGCTGTTAATTAGTTTAAACTGCCCATAAATCATCTCCGCTTTACTGACAGTTTGGTTGTTTTTTTCATTTTGTCATGCTATGGAAGTTATTCGTTTCTTTTAATTTTTTTACTCTTATTTCGTTTAAAAACAAAACAGAAAGGGCCTTACGAAACTGAAATCGACATTGATGTAGTTTATTTAAGACAAAACTCTCTTAGCCTTACATTTTGGTTCCTTAAAAAGGTTTATAAGGTCAGGAGTAACCTATAGTGCAACCCCTATATTTTACTTATGAAGTATCTTGAATATTGTAATAATTTCCCCAGTCTGGTTCCTCATTGTTCTTATATATGTGAATAGTGTTCTAAAGATCCTAAACTCACAAGCATTCTAACATTCTGAAGCCCCTGATATTGGCAGAACACACCTCAGCCGTTATTTTGAATATAAAGATATTCTACAATGATAAATCAGTCAGTGATTAGTACGTTGTAAGTACAACGCTTCACGTATATTATCGTTGACAAAGTGACGTGAAATTTGCTTTCACAAAGCTAATAGCCACAAAGTGATATCCAACCAATAAACTCAGGGACAAAACAGAATCAATTATTTAAACTCCAACTCACGCTAAAATAATAAAAATAATATGATACTTAAAGTGTAAATATCACGAAAGTGTGAATGAGCCTTGTTGTAGTCAGTTAGTAATTTCAAGTTGTGTTCTCATTTTGTAAATTGCACTCTGAGAATTTCGGAGTTTCGTCTAAATAATCAAAGTGATTACATAATCTCCTGGTTTTTATATTTGAAAAAGTGTAAGTAAGGACTAAAGCTGTAAGTATGAAATCTACATAAAGTTATTATCTCTCACTAAATTCTTTAAAAGTAGAAGCCTTTAGTTTCTAATATTTCAAGTTAGCTTCAACAGCATGCTCGTGTTATACGATTCCAAACATATGGTAGCTCCATTTATTAATCATTAATAATATATAAATAAATAGATAATTTCCCATTGCACTGTATCGAATTTGTTACCCTTAGGTTTCCAGATTTTATAGCGCTAATAGAAACTAATTTAAATACTAAATGCAATTTCAAAATTTCTTAAATTACATTTCTTTAAAACCACAACAGGAAATCTCATTTATTCCTTAATATGGTTTATCTTTTTAATTAGTATTAATAACCATTAAAATATTAACAGGTTTCAATGGCGGAGTCGTATTCCTATATAAAACTCAAATTTTCCAGTTTGGAACAGGCTATTGTTACTCTATTTCCGTGATAGGTTATTTCACATTTATGCAGAAGATTTATCGATTCGTTACTCCGACGTGAACTAAGCCTAGTTCTCATTTTTACTCTTCTCCATTCTAGCTGCACAGACCTATCTAAACACACACAAAGACCGGTTTGGCTGTCTGGGTTACTTGTGAAGCAAGTTCCTATTGGAGTGGGAGTGGAACAATTGTTTTGTTCTAAATTTCAAACTTTCTCGCTGCGTCCAAGTAAAAGTCTTTCTGGGTTCTGAGGCAATATTTATTCCCTGCTAGTGAGTTACTAACTTTGAAAAGTTTATAGTACAAATAGTGTAAAGTCAGTAACTTACATCGAAGTGCCCAGTTTCTGTTAGTAAAAGTGTGATGAAACAGAACATAACAATACACGTAACATGACAATAAAGAGCCCGCTCTAAACGGTCTCCAACATTGAAAAACTATGAAATAGTTCTCTGTTTGGTTTGAATTTTGTGCAAAGCTACATGAAGGTTATCTACGCTAGCCGTCCCTAATTTAGCTTTGAAAGCCCAGAGTGAAGGCAGCTAGTCATCAACACCCACCGTCAACTCTTAAACTCTTCTTTTACCCACAAATAGTGGGATTGACCGTAACTTTATTATAAAGACCCAATGGCTGATAAGACGAGCATGTACGGGAATTCGAGATTACGAGCTGAGTGCCCTAACCGTCTGATCATGCCGGGCCCAAATATTTCTCCTTCATATTGAAAGTAAGAATGTCACCATAAAGTAAATCATTTCTTAATGTTTATAGACTTTTCTCCATGTCAAGCTGAAGTAGCATGTGATCCAACTCTTGCTACAAATAATTAATTTTAATGGTTTATGACTTGATTTATTTGTAACATCAGGTACTCAGTAAAAGGAACTTCTGAATAGATTGAACAAATCATTTTTTGTATATTTATATGAAATGGAATTTGTTTTATTTTGTAATAATTCAAATATGCAACATGTTAAAAAGCGTAGTGAGTTTCTTGAAGCTGCAGCATCCTTCACACTGAAACAACGTTTCTTGAGAGCACCTATAAACGGCGTTTTTGACAAACACTTTACTCTAGAAGAGTATAGATTGAACTATGCTTCTGATAAACAACGAACAAGTGCAGCTATAAAAATTACACCTTTTGTTCAGCTCAGTTTAAAAATAAAACTGAAATGACAATTAACATTATGCTTATAAAGCTATTTGGATTCCCAGAAAGAAAATATTTTTTTAAAAAATGACTGTATTGCTGCCCATACACGAATGTTAAGTGAGGCGGCGATAACCGCGTAGCACGTGAGTTAGAAAAGGCTAGTCCTGCCCTATATCAACAATGCAGAACACTCCACCCCTTTTTCACCCCTGACAATTGCTACTGGTGCTACCAAACGAGAATACTGTTTCTTATTGCTCGTGTTAATGTGATATTCAAAAAGCTCTTTTTTATTATCTCACATTCAACTACGCAACTCGAGTTCAATCACGTTTCACAGGCACACACACGCGTACAAAAGAAAGTCTGATAACGATAGAAAACTAGAAAATCTAGAAGGTACTTTAAGGTTGAACCTCTGTCATTCAACAGCAGATAATGGCCTTAACAAGCTGCTCTTACAATAAAAATTATAGGGTTTGGCTGTTAAATAATAAGAATATGCCATTAGAATTCACGGATAATCCAGAAAATCACGTTAAAAATACGTTTCACTGATACCTTATATCATTAAGTATATGAAGCGACAAGTTGGCTCTGTTTGTTTTTCCACCTATACTATATCGTTATCTTGGTTGATGCTGTATGCAGTCAAATACATTATAAACTTATGATTACTTTTCAAGGCTGTAAAATCGAATACGTGATTAGGTTTGTCGCTAGTTAAGTACTTACGGTTTGTTTGTTTTTTTATAGGAATATAATTCTACAGAGCCTAGAATGTAAATTATAACAAGCTGCGCAGAATATGTTGCCAAGAATCGGTGACATGAAAAAAAAATACACAAAACTAAATTCTTGAAAACAGGAAATAAAAATGAACCAAAAATATCTGATATTTTGCCAGATATTATTGAGAACGAGACAGATATTAAGTTTCATCCTTCCAGGATTTTCGATAAAATTATTGGATTATTGTTTTTTTTGTTTTTTAATTTCATTTCTCACTCACAAAAATGTTTGTTTTTGACCAGTTTCATATTCTCTTATCCAGGTTGTTTTTGTTTGAAAATCTGTCTAGATGTTTAGGAGTTAAACAATGTGAAAGAGTTATATATTGCTGCACCTTTATTTTATTCTATGTTGAGATAAATTGTTTGTTTGATTGTTTTGAATTTCGCGCAAAACTACACGAGGGCTATCTGCGCTAGTCATCCCTAATTTAGCAGTGTGAGACTAGAGCGAAGGCAGCTAGTCATCACCACCCAACGCCAACTATTGGGCTATTATTTTACCGTCACATTATAAAGCCCCCACGACTGAAAGGGTGAACATATTTGGTATGACGGGGATTCGAACCCGAGACCCTCAAACTACGAGTCGAGCACCTTAAACACCGTTGAGAGAAATATTGAGTAACATGACTGAGCGTAATTGAGTATTGTTCGGAAAAATCTCTAACAATGTGTTTTTGTCTTATATATGTATACATACTTGCCTTGAAGTGCCTTTATTGAACAACCAGCATTGTTAAAAACCACTATTCATTATTAAGTAGATCTTTATGACGTCACATAATAGTGGTTTTAATACATTCTTTAATAAGCATTAAAGCATTTCTAAGGATTTTGATATTTAAAGATGCGACAGTCTAATTGGTTACATCGCAAGTTTTCAATACTGAACACTGCTTATTTTCAGCGATATATATTCAGGTTGTTATTTTGAAAGCCAGCAAGCTAACGGGTGATTGTCATACACAGAGATGAAATTGACAATGATACAGTGCTGTGCTCCTGTTTTCATTCAGGTTACTGCTTAATTGGCGATATTTTCCAAGCAAAATTCAATGTATTTTATGTATAAAACTTTATCTACACGAAAGCTTTCAGCGTTCCACTTTATGTATCATATATGTTACTACTGTAACGGATTTAAAACTATATATTTGTTTAAATATCTATGTTTGTTTTACTTTAATATATATTTAGAAATGCATGAAGCATATATTGTTATATGTGTTTATTGCGAAAGTTCCTCTCGTCCTCTAAATTTATAGAAGATTCTCGAGCGTAAGAATCAACACTGTATGATATGTGTGTGTACGTAAAACACCAGTGATTGCCATTATTATTGACATCTAAATTTTTGACGAGAATCTTGTTTAATGAATATAAAAGATCGCCATGACAACAAGCGGGGCGATAGTACAATATTGTATGCTATGAAGCTCAGAAGTCATAATTGTGACAAATACTCATTAATCGGTAAACTAAAGACATTTGACCAGGTACATTTATATTTATCAAACATTTCGAACCATTCCAGTTTAGACATTCGTATTTATATGAATACATTATATAACTGGATCTGCATCATGTCAAGAATAGAGCTAGCTAGCATTCCCTCCAAGTGAAATGCACCTGTGTACCAAAGTAGAATTAATTCGCTCTCCGTGAACCGTCGATAAAAAAATTCAGTTCCAGACGAGACAGAAGATTTAGTACCGTTTATGAGTTTGTAAAACTGTTGTGTATAAATCATTATTTATAGTAACCTTTATTATAAATAATATTATTGTTTGTGCAGGAAAATATATTTGTGTTAAGAAAGTGAATTGTGTGTGTCAATTTTATTAGCAAATATCACAAATTAGATAGATACAGATTTTCAATTAACTTCTAAATTCCAATTCAAATTTCCGGTTATTTGAAATCGTAATACGTAACGTACGTAGTATGCATAATAAATCGGAGAGTCGTCCCCGATAAATTGTCCCCCGCTGGTAGAGTGGTAAGTTTTCGGATTTATACCGCTAAAATCAGGGCTTCAATTCCTCTGAATGGATTCAGCAACTAGCCAAATGTGGTTTTGCTATAATAAAACACCCACGACCAGATAAGTTGTAATATGAGAGGAATTCTGTTTTCACATAGTTTTGAATCATTCGTTAATTTTTGGAGGTACAAAGTTCCTAAACATGTTACCAGTTTTTTTAACAATAGTTTTTGAATACTGCTCAAAATTCATGATTTTGTTATTAACTGTCGAACGTTTTGAAACAAAATTTAGGTATACTTCATAGCATTATAAGTTATAATCTTTAAAACGTATCAAACTTTCACTTTTTGTCAAATAAATCATTCTATAAAACCTTAATGGTAGTTTTATAGTATAGCCTCTAATTAAAACAACTTTCTCTGAGGTGAGCAGTTTTAAAAATATAATAATAATTGTAAACGGAATTGTCATTTTTATCTACTTTGAAAAATATCGTTTGGTAAAACTATAAGATAATTTCAGTTTTATTTATTAATGAAAACTATAATTGTTAATACTTTGGTATTATATTGGAAATTTGTTAGTTTTGAATTTTCCACAAAGCTACACGAGGTCTATCTGCGCTAGCTGTCCCTAATTTAGCAGTGCGAAACCAGGGGAAAGGCAGCTAGTCATCACTACCCACCGCCAACTTTTGGACTGCTCTATTACCAGCGAATAGTGGGATTGATCGTATATTATAACGCCCCCACAGCTGAAAGGGCAAGCATGTTTGTTATGACAGGGATTCGACTCCACGATCCTCAAAGTACGAGTCAAGCACCTTAGCCACCTGGTAGTTGTTTATAAATTGAACATTTTTATCACTATCATTCGATGATTTTAAGCAGTCACTGTTTTTGTTTTCATAAGATGTTTATTTTCATGCTTTAGGTATATGAATAACAATCGAGTCTTAGACATTACAATAATAAACAAAGCAAAACTTTAGAAATATTGCTGTTTTTTTACCCTAGATGAATTTTAATTTTCAAACAAATTTGCAGGACATGGTGACATTAAAACTGCTCTTCTGAGAAAACTGAAAGGTAAAAATACTGAACGTGAAAATAAGAAACAAATTTTTTAAGGCAATCGATAGCTTGTTGAAACCGCCGGAACGGGTGTGACTTTTTAAAAGTTTTTTTTCAGAGTTTCATATAAGAGTTTCTTACTCTCTTCTGGTAGATATATGTGTATATATATATATATATACGTATTTGTAGTTAGGACGTTAAGCTGTCTTAACTATCTTCTATCTCTAACTTTGAAGTACTGACCAGAAGAAAGATGGCTAGTCGCCTGGACCCTACCACCTCCCATCCATGTTAATAAACTGACGATAGTAACTTATAGTCTCCCACAGCGGAAAGCATTTTGCAATATCTATATATATATTAACTGGCATACTCGTACTATATCCAGGGAAAATAAAAGTATAAGGGTATCATGAAATAATGTGGTTGCTAGGTGCAAACACCGGCTGCCTATATCACTTTCCAGGGTCCTAAAGTTACATGTCAGGTTTGGTGATAATCGGCCCAGCGGTTCACGGGTTATGAGTTGCAAACACATATACAGATAATTGTGTAAAATAATGATTTTAAAATTTTGTGGTAGATGTCTTTAAACACTACAGTTTTCTGAGCTGAAATGTTTGCTATTGTGAAACTAATTAAATACGTGGCCATCTTTATTGCAGAAGCGAGACTTTGGACGATCACAACCAAATATTTCAAACTTGGACTCATCTGTCCATGGAACCTTTCCCAATCATCAGTAGTTTAGTTTTGTACTTTTTACAAATTTCAGTTTCTTAGAATATTTGAATATCAAGGTAAAGGTGTTGTTTTTTAACTGCTACGTAACTAAATATTCCATTCTCGTTGAGTCTTTTTGATACTGCAGATCTGGACACTTCTCTATCATTTGGTACATGGTTGTTTATCTCGTGCTTGAGATCTGTGGCAGTCTTCCTTCTGTCCAGAAGGCTGCATAAATTAAGATACTTAACAACAGTATCGTTTAGTTTAGGTGTTCTGTCTCTTCCTTTACTATTTTCAGATTTATCTGTCTCAGTCTGACGATCTAGGGTGTAACTGACAGTGTTTCGGAACATTATAAGTCCAACTAGCATCATGTAAAGCTCTCATGCAAACTCTCTACTCTACTGACAATTTGCTGTGATTTTTGGGCCATGACATGACAACAAAACTTGATATATAATGTTAAACATTGTTTTTATCAAGGTTTACTTGTGGAGTGCTATTAAGTCGATTTATTCTAACATATACCGGTACCATATGTCAGCTCCTTGCCTCCTTTTTTCCTAAATAGTTAAGACACTGCATGGGGTACCATGAAATTTATTTTAGAATCTAAATTTAATCAGGATGTTCATTCAAGTAGAATCCTTATGACATAACCTTGGTACAATTATATAGGAATTCTAAAGAACGATAAGTATTCTCAACCTGACTCATTCAGTTGTCAACAGTGGTCAGTGATGCATTACAATAATGTTAAAATTAACATTCTATAAAGGTATGAAAGAATTAGCTCCATATTCTCTTGTGCTAACACATTTGTACAACAATGTAGTTGGGTAAGTATTAAGATAGACTGAGCTGAGTTATTATGAAACAATGATCAATAATGACCCGCAATCTAAGAACATTTTTAAAGATGGAAGAGGTTTAGAGTATAGAATTGTGTACATATATATTAAAACAATTCGATATGAAATTCAATAAGTCAGTGGTAAACACAACAATGACGCTAAAATTTGGAGTTCGACTCGTGCAAAGAGTAATAATGCAGATAGTTTACTATGTGACTGCGCTTAAATGAAAACAAGCCTTTACAAAACGCTATGTTCAAATCATTGTTGTATTGCTTATAAAAGTATGTAACATTGTATACAGTAATTTACTACTATCTTTACAAGTTTACAGAGCGAAACTTACAATTTTTTTCTATCTTACAAAGTTTTACCAACTAAACTCATGTTGTTTACATGAAACCTTATGAGTAAGTTATAGCTCTATTACTAAGTACCGTATGTTCTAAAGACATTTTTAACTGTTATGATAGCATTAATTATGCATAGTTATCACATAAATGAACAAAATAATGAAAAAATGTCAAACAATAAGGGTTAGTTAGCTCCAAATTATGAACGTTTATATTGTTGTTTTGTGTGATCGGGCGATTCAAAGCTTTCGTATCTTTCATAAATACTTCATTTGATCTAAGCTGTTGTACTCGAATCCAAAATAATAATAAAATCCAGTGTAGTTCTGTTCCATGATAAAACCGCTTTCGTGTGTTTTTATCAGATCTCTATTTTTATCTGAAGAAGTATATATTGTTCATTATATTATATATGCAAAAACGGCTCGTTTGGGTTGAGAAAATATTTTACATAGAAGAGCGAACAACGTTTCGACCTTCTTCGGTCATCGTCAGGTTCACAAAGAAAGAGGTAACTGACCGAAAGCTGACCACATGTTTGGAAGGGGTTGTGTAACTGAGTGTCGGAATGTAGAGGGCGGTGTTAGATGTTTGAATATATAATTTTATATTATTTATTTTATTATATTTAATATAGGTATAAAGGCGTTCCTTTCTATTGGTTTATTTTGGGTTTAAGTTGTTGTATAAGTAAGGCTTCTTTAATTTTGCGTTTGTTTATGTTTGTTTCTTTATTTAGTATTTGAGTGTTTTCTATGGTTATGTTGTGTTTATTTGACTTGCAGTGTTCGAAAACGTGTGAAGGTGACTTTTATGTTCTTTGAATCTGGTTTCCATTTTTCTACTTGTTTCTCCAATATAGAAGTCGTGGCAGTTATCACATTGTATTTTATAAATAATGTTGGTGTGGTGTTTGTCAGTGTAGTTTTTACATGGTATAGACCTCAGTTTTGTGCCTGGTTTTTGAATAAATATGGTATTAACTGAAATGCCATATTTTCTTACTAGTTTTTGCCAAATGTTGGTTATTTGTCTGCTGATGTCGGGAATATATGGTATGCAGCAGTATATGGTTTCGTGATTTTTTAATTCGTGAGATATATTTACTTTTGTTGGTTGATTTTGCTTTTTGTCTAGGTGTGGGCGTATAATGTTTTCTACGGTTTGTGGAGGAAACTTATTGATGTTGATGAAGTTTTGTTTTATTTTGTCTAATTCATCGTTAATTTTATCTGGTGAGCATAGTTTTATGGCTGTGTTTATTTGGTTTCTTAGTATGTTGAGTTTTTGTTTTGTTTCATGTGCTGAGTCCCAAGGAATGTATAGTCCAGTATGGGTGATTTTTCGGTGGATTTCTATTTTAAATTGTGTATCGGTTCTTGGAATTTTGAGGTTAAGAAATGATATTTGATTGCTTTCTTCCTGTTCACATGTGAAGTTAATATTGGGATGTATAGAGTTAATGTGATTGAAAAAATTAAGTATGTGTTCTGTAGATTTGAATCCCGCAACCGTGTCATCTACATGTATGTACCAGTATAGTGGTGGATGTAATGCTGTGTTAATTGTTTGTGTTTCAACTTGTGTCATAAAAATATTGGCTAGAACTGGTGACACTGGGTTGCCCATGCTTAGGCCATTTGTTTGTATATAGTTTTGGTTGTTGAACATGAAGTTTGTCTTTATCGTGGTGGATTCTATGAGGGTTGCTAATTGGTTACTGGGAGTGTCTATAGTTGGGTTAGGGTCTCGGATATAGAGTTCTAAGGCTATCTTGCAGGCTTTAGTGGTTGGAACTTCTGTAAAGAGGGATATAACATCAAAACTGGCCATTAAAGCTTTATGATTAAGTTGATTTAGATTAGACTTGAAATTAAGAGTCTTTGATGAATGTTTTTGCACATATGTTTCTCTACAAGGGGGTTTTCTCGACATCACTGATATTTATTATATTGTCTTGATCTTCAGGAAACAGGATATATTACAAACAATTATTTTCATTTTATTCTGCCCTTTTCAACCAACTTTAAATGTTAAATTTTTATAATCAATACGTTTTATAATTGATTACTGTATTATAATTCTCATGAACTTAGTCACTCCTAACATTTGTGTTTTGGGTAACGAACAAGGGAAGGACAGCAACTGAATCCTAGCATACTATAAGAAAGAGTTAGAAACTGTTAGAACATTGTATCTTTCTGCGATTTTTAAAAACTTCACGTTTATAAATTTATAAATCTATGTGACTTGTATATACACATATATTACGCATATTTCTTGAGGACTAGAAACCGTCTTGAAGTAAAAAATGTATCTCAGGACGGCTGGTATGGGTATTAATACTTTTACTAATAAACCAGAGAACAACGTTTCGATCTTCTCAGGCCACCTGAAATATATTATGTATATATTTGTTGTGTGTGTGTTTTCGTGTATAAATGTACAGAAAACACAAAACTTCTGTTGTAATAAAAAAATTTGAACTTAATGTTTCTTATTTGCTCAGACTTTTAATACATTTTTTACAGACAAATAAAATACTGGTTTCGAGTCCTCTCTTTTCACGTTCCAGTTTTCATTGTTTATCTTCAAACCCTAAATGTATAACTTAAGTATTACAAGTTAATAAAAGAAAATCCATCTGAGATGAAACTTATAGAAAATATTCAGTCATAAAAATTATATAAGTTATTTTTTTATTAAAATTATAGTATAAAAGAAAATTACTTTATTATTTACTCACAACTTATCCAGCGTGACAAACAAAAATGTACGAAAAAGATAATTTGTAGTTAAGCACAAAGCTACACAACGGGTTGTCTGTGCTCTGCCCACCAAGGGTATCAAAAAACGGTCTCTATAGACATGCCGCTGTGACACCAGGGGCTTGGAAGAAAAGAGTCACGTTTATTAAGAACTTCTGATGAAAATTACGGTAACTATGTTGGTTAGAACTGAAACGTAAACTATTATTTAATGTTGCCAATCCTGTATCTCAAAACGACTAGAAGTACTTAATATCATAAATATTTATACAAAAAAAATGTATTATTTTAAAGCTTTGAATAATTATATGGGTATCCACAGTGCTGTTGATGTAATAGACAGACATTTAGATAATAACAAAGTTCACTCAGTTTATGAAACTTCGAAATGAAAGTTTAATGAAATAATTTTTCCTGGTCACTCCGAAAACCAGCTATAAAACTGGCTACTAGAAATAAACGGACCATTATTAGAACTTCCAGTGACATGTTTATCTAACTTTGAACTCTTACATTTACACTTTCCTAATATTCTGTAACCCACAAACTGGACAAGACAAATAAGAAATAATATATTTGTAAGTTATCTAACTTAGAGTTTATATAAAACATAAACTCAAAACACGTTTATCTTTTTGGAAGATTTTGTTACCTCGCGCATCAAGGTTTGTCTCTATTCAAGATAAAAAAACAACTTCCTCCGGGTATTCTAAGTGTCATTATGAACAATATCACGGGTTAATATTTGTTTCTATTAATTCTTGGATAGAATTATTTTGCAGTTAAAAATAATAATTTATTGCAACCACATATTGGTTAACACTTATTTTTATACAGCTTGTAAACTTATAAAAAAACTATTGTAAAAATAATGTCAGGTTATAACCAGGTTTTGCCAGTTTTCTCGATCTTATTTTTATTATTTTATTATATCTGTTACCTAACTCATACGTAAGGTTATTAACCATAGCTTTTGCAAAATATTTAAACTAAGCTAATTTTGAGTGAGAGATCTCTGCAATTATGATTTGAAACTCGAATCTAATCAGAAGCAGCTGACCTCAACCAAGGAGCTGGGACCCTAACAGTAGACTTGTCTTTTATCCCTGAGGCATTTCTAGCTGGTCAGTGAACTAGATCCGTCTCATATATACTGCTGATTTTTCTTTTTTTTTACTTTTCCCCCATAAGTTCCAGTGACGATTAGAAACCTATATTTTTATAAACGGATCTTACTGCATACATATTTGATGCTGTTAAAACAAAATTGAAAAGAAGCAGGAATGATTGTTGCAGAAGTTGAAATGTAGATGCAGGATGCAAACCACGTTTAGCAAGAGAGCCTACATGTAGACTCAACATTCAACATAACCTCCATTCCTTGAGTGTTTTCTGACTGGGACAGGTCGGTTCTTTTAAAGAGGAGGTTTTGAGTTGCCTGTTCTTTTTTCTTCATCCAAACAAGTTCTTATATTGAAATCATGTAAATGTCAACATACACACCCAGTACCAACTCAAACTCGTTTCTGTCTGATTAAAGATCACCCTTCTTTGTTAGAAAAACGGTGCTTAAAATTAGCAAGTTATTAATGCTATCCGTCAGTTTATTGGCATTAAAAGTGAAGACACTTAAAAACTAAGCTCACGCCGACTAATAATATGACCAACTATTAGCTAAAATATTAGCAGTGAGAACTCAATCCTTAATATGTATGTTAATTAAAAACAATGTGAGTTGAACCTCTGGTAGAAGTCAGTATTACAGAGCGGAGAAATCGGGTTCGAGGCCACCACTGGTGCCTTCTTTCTGGTCAACAGTTTAAAATTGAAGACTGTGGAATGTAGCTTTAGAAGCTTTGCCATGAATACATAAACTGGTCTATAAAAGATATAGTAAAACAAAAAGATATATGTCGTTAACATTTTCCACTTTAAAAGGCTTATGTAGATCATTATGGATTCTAAAAATCCATATGTGAAAGCAAAGGAGAATATGTTTCGATACGTCAACCATACTACATTTGACGAAGCATCTCCTACAATACGATGGCTCATCAGGCCAGCTGGGATATAATGGGCATAGTAATGGTCTAGGAGCTGTATATTTTTCTGAACAACGAACTGTTGTTGTGAATTAAATTAAGGAAATGAATTGTAATTATTTACGAATTAAAGCAAAAATAAAATAAATTTTGCTTTGTTTTTCAACATCCTATATACTCCAGCCTTCTTGCCAGAGTAACAACCTCTGTATTTACTGGGTTTGGTTTGTTTTGAATTTCGCGCAAAGCTACACGAGGGCTATCTGCGCTAGCCGTCCCTAATTTTACAGTGTAAGACTAGAGGGAGGGCAGCTAGTCATCACTACCCACCGCCAACACTTGGGCAACTCTTTTACCAACAAATTGTGGGACTGATTGTCACATTATAACGTCCCAACGGCTGAAAGAGCGAGAATGTTTGGTGTGATGGGGATTTGAGCTCACGACCCTCAGATTAGGAGTCGAGCAGTTAACCTGGCCATGTCGGGCCCGCATTTAGTAGGATATGAAAGAGTAGCTAGATTAACAATACCTTTGTATCAGAGTGAAACAGATTTAGAGAAGGCTAATTACTGATAACCCTAGCTTTACCAAATTAATATTGCACTATATGGTGACGGACGTGGACTTCTTTTCACAGCACAGGTAGCCCAGTGTGTAGTTTTTGCACTAAAACAATTTAAGCAAAAGTTGTTGCTTTTTACGTTATAATTAATGAAGGACTTAAGGAATATTTTTTAGTTGTATAACCACAAAGTTCCGTTGAAAAGAAAAACAAATTAATAAGCTTCGTATATCATTACAGACTTTTTACAGCTATACAGCCTTCGTGTTAACTAATAATTTTAGTATGAACAATGTTTAAAATTGCACAATGATTTAAGGACTGCAGAATTTAGTTTGTTTGTTGTTCAACACAAAGCTACACAATGGTCTATCTGCTCCGTACCCACTATAGGTATCGAAACCTGTTTTTTTTTCAGCATTATAAGCCTCATATTTATCACTAGACCACTGAGTTAATGTTTTTTAAAGATTATGCACTTTTAAACCTTTCTCAAACGGAGTTTTTAAAATAAGCACATTTACACAAATGTCGCGTTTATGCTGTTTTTAACCCTAATAATATACAGTACAAAAGAACATAAGCACATTTACACAAATGTCGCGTTTATGCTGTTTTTAACCCTAATAATATACAGTACAAAAGAACATAAACACATTTACACAAATGTCGCGTTTATGCTGTTTTTAACCCTAATAATATACAGTACAAAAGAACATAAGCACATTTACACAAATGTCGCGTTTATGCTGTTTTTAACCCTAATAATATACAGTACAAAAGAACATCAATTTAAATGTAGATTCGAACATTTCGTAATAAAGTGTGGGCCTTGACCTGGCCCTAAACATGAACCGAATCCTGTCGAAGAAGAAAATAATGATAAGAACGTCGTAAATAACATCGTTTGTGTAATGACTACTAAATATATCTTGATTAATTGCGGTGATATCCTAAGATCTTTGAGTGTGAAATGACACACATTCATATATACAGTTTACAAAGACACACCTTAGTTATTAAAGCATCTCACGTTGACATAAAAATTGGCATGCGGCTGTGAACAGGGAGAAGTGATATTGATTTAACTTTATAAATGTCGGATTAGAAGTTTACTCAATATGGAATGAAAAGACTCTTAATACTGCGACAGAATAGGTGTATGATGTATATTCTCATTACAAGTAACATATATTAACAGGCATTAGACTTATACGTAACCTTGACAAAGTGACAGTTAACTCTGTCATATTCTTTGGATATACTGTTTCAAAGTTTCTACATCGAAACGAGACATGCAGTTTAATCCTAGACGCACCCGATACCACTGATTTGACAATATTTAGGGAGATTCCACCCCTCATCAATAACTATAGCAAACACAATACAGAACAAGGTTAAAACTTGCGTATAACAAACTCCTTACAAATAAAATGTAGTTCACTATAGCAATAGTCCAGATTTATTGATGACATAAAAATTCTCTGAGCCCCATCTACAGCTCAGAGCCATGTGGCAATTTATCGGTTGACCATCCATTGTTTTGAGGAGGGATGCGGCCTAATTAAAGGTTAAAATTCTATGTAGTAGATCGAAGGGTCTAAGGTTTGAGACATGATATTACTGAGCAATTTTACCTGTGAGCACATTTCAAATGTCGTTTTTAAGTTCAAAATGCCAGATAGTGCAGTCATTGTGGCGGCAGGTACTGCTGGCTGGCTACCTTCCCTCCCTGGATCCTAGAGATAGATCGCCTACTTATTTAGTCCAAGTATGCATGATGTGCAAGCTGTGTTACAAATTACAATTATACGGTTCTTCAAACAGTTTTCCTCCTGTGACTTAGTGGTGTGTCTCAGGGTTCATAGCGTTAAAATCCAGGTTTCAATACTCGTGGTAGCCCATTGTATAGCTTTGTGTTTAACAACAAACAAAAACTTTGAAGAATTAGGTATTCTTATTTATTTAAACGAGTTTTTATATCCGTTATTCCGTCATCAGTTTCATAAAAAGAGCATATTTATAGATGAAAAAGGGCGGATTATGACATAAGGACTAGAGGATGCTTTGCTTTTCCTGTTTAAGACTTTTTAATATATAATCAGTATATGATATTAGTGTTCCATTGCTGTGTACCAAAGGGATCTTTTAACACAGAAATAGCCAATTTTTTGCAACCTAAATGACTGAACTTAGAGTTCCCTTCTTCATATCATGTTTAGTTGTACGAGAAGAGGTTTGAGAAATTTGAACTTGTTTTTCTATTGAAAAAAAAAAGAGTTAGAGATGATACGATTGAGGTGTTTACGTTTGTTTAAGTGTTGATGGAAAATTACTATTCTCGCTACTAAGGAAAATAAATACAAGTTCTGGCAGGATAGGAGTCATTTTCAGCTTACACAGTTTTATTTTTCTTACAGGATGGCTGGTCTTTGTAATGTGTTGTCTTCAGGTGTTGTGAATGCAGTATATTTAAGGGATTTTAAGAAAAGACTTCATAAAAGTTTTGAGTATTTATGTACGCGTATATGTAGTTAGGTCAGTAGATGATACAGCCTAAATTAACCAACAGGTGTCTTGCTGGTCTTTGGAATATGTTGTCTTCAGGTGTTGTGAATGCAGTATATTTAAGGGATTTTAAGAAACTACTTGATAAAAGTGTTGAGTATTTATGTACGCGTATTTGTAGTTAAGTCAGTAGATGATACAGCCTAAATTAACCAACAGGTGTCTTGCTGGCCTTTAAATATTGTGTTATCCACATGTGACATCCCATAATTGATATAACGTGTATGCCAGAACATTCCACTTACTTTCTTTAACGACCTCAAGCTTTCAAATCACAGCTGTAGACATTAAGCCAAACGTGTTTTTAACTCTCAATTAATGAACCATTTCTACCAATGAGGCCCGACATCGCCAGGTGGGTTAAGGCATTCGACTCGTAATCTGAGGGTCACGGGTTCGAATCCCCGCCGCACCAAACATACTCGCCCTTTCAGCCGTGGGGGCGTTATAATGTTACGGTCAATTCCACTATTCGTTGATAAAAGAGTAACCCAAAAGATGGCGGTGGGTGGTGATGAATAGCTGCCTTCCCTCTAGCCTTACACTGCTAAATTATGGACGGCTAGCGCAGATAGCACTCGTGTAACTTTCCGCGAAATTCAAAATTAATGACATCCACTCAGAACTTCAGATAAAATTGCTGTCGTTAATAAACATACACGCCCCTAACAATATTGGTCCGTTTAAACCGAATAAAGTGAGAAGCCAGTGGAATCTAAATATTCTGGCTTAATTAATACGACACGTAAAAATCAGTTCTCTAAATAAGTACAATATCAGTGTTCAAAAGTTCCCTGCAGTAATAATTGTAGCAATGAAAATAAACAAACACGGTTCGAGCAGAACGATAAAAGTCTCGGATTGAATCCTATAACAAGAGAACGTTAACACGTATGAGTATGTTGAAAGATTGAATGGTATTCATACTTTCAAAAGTGTACGTGAGTATTATCACACACCTTTCTCATATTCAGCGGTGAAAACTTTCATAATTTTGAATATGTTATAATAACAAACCAACAATTGATATTTTTACGTTCCTTCGAAAACATTTACAGCGAATTATGTGTATCATCCTTAAATATATATTTTTGTTGTTGTTATTAATTCTAAGCTTGAATATGGTGAATATTTAGATGTGATTTTGTAAGTTTACGCCCTAATATTTAAACTATTTATCTTCATTTATTCCTATTAAAAATAACTGATAACTAGATATTTATAATTTAAGAGGTTTTTTAACAATTCAAATCGCTTAGTCTAGTTTTTGTTCTCGAATGTCAATTTATGTCATCAGATGAAACTGTTTTGATAACGTGATGAGAAAACATATAAATTGTTTACTTGGAGCAATAAATTTTGGTATTATTTCTGCTCACTGCGTAAATATTGTAAGTGAAAAACCACAATTTTTGGCTTTAGTTTTTCTCGTATAAAATATTTAATAGTTTAACATTATAAATTATTGCGATAAAAATTAACCATTGATAATTTTTCATAACTATTATTTTATCATTCATTGGATAAAGACAACAAACAAACAAATATTGAATTCATTTTTATTGGTCATATCAATTTCAAAAACACTTTAAAGTTTATTTTCTTTTTGTTTTAAATCTTACGAATGGTTTCAATAAAATTAGAAGAAATACTTGTATAATTTATTTTTCTTTTTTGGTTTACTTCAAGAATGACTTCGGTATAAACCCATGTTGTTTAATTGACGGGTTGAGGATTAAAAGGTCCGTGGTTCGAGATGTGCTTCTACTAAATTTGTTTGTTTGTTTTTTTGAATTTCGCACAAAGCTACTCGAGGGCTATCTGTGCTAGCCGTCCCTAATTTAGCAGTGTAAGACTAGAGGGAAGGCAGCTAGTCATCACCGCCCACCGCCAACTCTTGGGCTACTCTTTTACCAACGAATAGTGGGATTAACCATAACATTATAACGCCTCCACGGCTGAAAGGGCGAGCATGTTTGGTGCGACCGGGATTCGACCTACTAAATTTGTTCTGCACCTGTGAGCGCATTATGAAAATAACATTATATTCCAGTTATCACTTCAAAATGCCAGACAAAACCGTTGTGGCGGCGGGCGTTTCTATCTAGTTGCCTTCCTGCTAGTCAGTAACCGCAAATTAAAAGCGACTAAAAGTGATTTCTAGTGTTTCTAACTCAACTGTTTAGTTCACGTGTGCATAAGGTGATTTTCAAGTTGTAAACTAGAATTATTAGTGGTTCTTTTACTTATGTATTTACTTTATTTCAAAAGTCGCATGGATACTTTGTGAGGTTGTTTGTTTCAGATATTTGTTCCGAGCTACACGACGATTATTTGTGATGACGAGAAACCGACTTGAAGTAAAAATGTGTCTCAAGACGGCTGGTATGGATATTACAACTTTAATTAAAACAAAGTACAGAACAACGTTTCGACTTTCTTATGTTACCTTTGTTAACTTAAAGATGACTCTAGAAGGTCGAAACGTTGTTCTGTACTTTGTTTTAATTGAAGTTTCGATACCCATACCAGCCGTCTTGAAAATACAATATTACATGATGATTAGCTACGGTAGTCATGGGTAATTATGAAATGGCACACCACAAGGAACGGAGTCAGTTGTTAACAGCTCCTATCGTCAACTATTTAACTATTCTAATTCATAATGTGATCTTTTATAAACAAAATAACTGAATAACACGAATGGATTATTTAAAATATATATGTATATATATATTTAACATGTTTTGAAGTTTTCATATCAAAACCAAGTGAAAATAAAAAGCATTATTTGGACCTAATTGAAGACAGGTAATATTTTCATTGTAAAAGGATACTTATTGTAAAAGGATACTTCTTAGGATAACAGTAAAATATAATGGTTAAATTTGTTCCGGTTAGGTGAGCTTATGCTAATTTAAGAAATGAAATCACTTTTTAGATTTGAAACTCTACGAATGCGATGTTAAAATCTGGGGTTCGATCCCTCACGGTGACCAGTGTGCAAACAGTCCTTATGTAGCTCTACGCTAGGAAAACAAGAAGATTTGATGAGAGTCTGAAGAGTTTGAAACACGTTAATTCATGAAGAAACACCTAAAAACCGTACGAAATGTGGATTTCTATATTCTAGATTTCTAAAACAGAATAAATAAAACTATATAAGCAATATACACTTACATAGATTAACTACAGCATAAAGTGGTATTGTTGAAACTATGCGCGCCGTTGATTGGTTTCCTAAATTCCTTAGAGTAAGAATTATATTCAAACTGGTTTATGCAAGCAAAGAATGAAAAATATTAGAACCTGTGTTTGTTACTAAAACAAAAAACAGCAATTTAAAATGCACGTGTGTGCAAGGTGACGTAAGATGTATATTTTATTGACAGTTCTTCTATCCGAATTTCATTAGCTGTCGTTTGATCTCGAAAGATTGCTTAGATACCTTTATGTCTTGTCGCCATCAGTATTCGAACATGAACTGAAAATCTACGAAGACAGAAACCTTTAACAAGTAATTTGGCTTCGGCCGATATTCGATTAAGAGAAAATTAACACTATGACTTGTGCATGTTTTTTCCTGTAGTTTGGTTAGGGCTGAATTTTACCATACTACCAATAAAATACTTACGCTATCTAAGACGTAGCGTTAGACCTTTTAAAAAAAACAACTGATAAGCTTATAATGCACTATTGCACAAAATGTCTATTACGTTTTTGTTTGTTTTTTACATTCCATAGTCATTTATGTTTGCTCTGCGTAACCAGGTGGTTAGGGCGCTCGATTTGTAATCTGAAGGTTCTGGGCTTGAATCCCGTCACACCAAAATGCGCTCCCACTAAATAGTGGGGAAGTTATAATGTTACGTTCAATCTCACTATTAGTTGATAAAAGAGTAGCTCAAAAAATGGCAGTGGGTGGTGATGACTAACTGCCTTCCCTCTAATCTTACACTGCTAAATTAGAGACGGCTTGCGCAGATAGCCATCGTGTAGCTTTACTCGAAATTCAAAAACAAGCAAATCATATCGTTTGTGTTTGTTGGAGTGAGATCGCATGCGAACCTTTAAAGTAAATTGCGCGCACACTTTTAAAACCGAAAAACCTGAGTGTTATAATAATGTTGTAGCTACTCATGTGTCACGGCTGTTTCTTCTTGTTTTATTTAAATATACTATCTTTTGTTTCTTATTTTAAGCAATAAAAGCAGTGTTGATATTCTAAATATTCTTAGGAAATTATCAGTATTTTACCTTTAAGATTAAAAAGTGTAAAAATCATTTGAAATTGGCATTTGTTACTTTTATTTTATTTCTACTTGATGTATTTACACATTTTGACACATTTGAAGTCAATGTAGAATATCAGGAAATTTACTATTGAATATCAGTTATTTTATTATAAACAAGTTTAACATAAAGTGCACTGTTTTTAAACTAAAAACTACCGTTTTACCCTCCCAGGTGTACAGTCCAACAATACCTAAAAATCACATTGACAACAAGAGAAATGTGGTGAAAAACAATTGAATTTTAACTCGCTATATTATCCATAAAAATCTTATAAAGTTCAACAAACTCATTTTAACGATCTCAATACTTAAGCCTAGTTTGATATGATGTTTGATTAGGTTATAAGAAACAAAACAACACTAATTCATATTTATGGATTTATCAAATTAACACTTCAGAAATAAATATTTAATGAAACAAGCTTAGGCCACAGTTAATATGGCCTGCGTCAAGACCATTGATAACATTTGTGGTTCGATAAAAGTGTTAAAATGTTTTTGTGTGTATACAAAAAGGTTAGATAAAGTGAATAATTAATTTACAAGGTACAAAACCACAATCATTGTAGAGATTTATGAAGTGTTTTAGCGACGACTAAAAACATTTTTTTTCGCAGAACACTTATCTACTAACTGCTTCTTCTAACCCTATGACAACTGTAAACATATTCTCCAATATACTTAACATGCTAGTGTACTTTTCTTATCTTAGGGTTTCCCCTTTATACATTACTAACCGTTAAACACTAACTACCTAACGAAACAGCCTAACATTCAAAATAAGGAGGGAAACAAAATATACCCCCAACCCCCGTGGCCTACATAGCCAAGGTTTTCCTTACAAATATTCCTTCCCTCAATGGTTAGCAAGTAACTCAGGAATATATTACACGTGCTCTTCTGGGCTCTGGTAGGTAAGGTGTGAATTAAACAACGTAAATATATTCTAAATATAATTCTCATGTAACATCGTATCATATCAGTGTGTTATTCGCAAGAGTGTATAACTGTTTGCCAGTGTTTACACGATGCAGCACAAAAATTTCCTCACTTAAAAGAATAAAGATTGAAAAAAAAATCGTTATGTCTGTTTGTTGTTCGTGCTATGCTAATCGGTATATCGAACCTAACTTTTGGAATTATAAGCCCCAGGCTTCCGCTGAGCCACTGGAAGGTTTATCATTATGCGTTCTTTTTGTTTTAAACTCATATGAAAATGCAAAGCATGTCGTACTTTTATCAATCTTAAAAATCAGTTTCGCGGTTCGTTTTGACGTTTATAATAAAACTAAAAGTATCTGGAACTTATAGCGCCCGTATTCAAAATGTGTTCAGACCACATCTCAAAAAGAAAGTTAAAACACCGACACACGTATATATAAAACCATTTGATGTGCCACTACCAAAACGTAATAATAATCTATCCAGGATACAGATTACATCGGTAATCAGTTGTGATGAGACGTTGTGCAGCATTTCAACCAGACTTATGTTCTTTTGTAATTTCCGCGTAGAACAAATATTAGCACAGTGTAGGTGTTTTCAAGTAACACTCTCAAATCAACTTGTATAATTTGAAAATTATCATAAAAATCCATTAAACATTTTTTTAACATCCGGAGTTATTTACGATGGTTAAAATCATACGTCCGTCTTTCCCCAAATGAATGCCAATTAGACATAGATATACGGATATGGATTTATTGTTTAGATTTTATTATGTTTTCTAGCCACTTGAAGAGTAAGAAATTCCATATAAATAAAATGAACATGATATGTACTACAGCTCCAAGTAGTTCAAGAGGCTTTTGTTTAAACACGATACAAGTAAAAATGGATACAGAAAAAAATAATTTAATAGAGAGTACTACTTTTTTATTGAATTTGATTGGTTGAAGACCAGTCAGTGTAAGCTTCGAAAGCATTTTCAACCAATTAGAATGTATTTACTGAGTTGTTTCATTTTATTAAATATCTTTGAATATTCATTAAAATGCCTTTCTTATCTGTTCTTAACGTTTTCTATGTTAACAAACGACATGTTTAATATTTTGAAGATAACTTATGTTCGTTTTTTTCTATATTAACACACGCGTTTAACATTTTTTTAACATAACATACATGACGTTTTCTTTCAACTTTTCTATGTTTAACACTTTTAACGCAACACACAAAGCTTTTTCATTTCCTTCTTAAATTTTCAGTACGACCATGCGATATGTTTAACATAATTTGAACACAAAATGTGTATATTTGTGTGTGTGTTAAAATGTAACATATGTTGTAATAGTTACGTTGACCAAACTGAAAATTTAAAATATAAAATGAATCAACGTTAGTTCATGCTAAAAACTTACGTCACTTTGTTTGGAATTTAGTACAAAAAATACACAACTTGTTATTTGAGCTCTGTTCTCTAGGGGTATTGAAACCCGGTTTCTAGGTGGGTAAGTCCGCAGATATTCAGCTGTGCCATTAGAGCCACTTACGACGCTTTAAATTTTTTTAATTGTATTTTAAGAACTGTTGGTATATTACAAGAACTGTGTTTTTTTGTGTTTTTTCCTTTTTATGGTCTTGGGATGATTAACAATAATTAAAATAACTATATAAGGATTATCTTATGCAAACAGCTTGTGAATTTCATAAGTCTTAAGTTATGTTTTGTGTCTTATTTCTATGAATATTACACAATATATTATAATATCTATTTATGTTATATATGAGATTACGCTGCTTATGAATTTGAAAAAAAAAACATCGAATTATTTTACATTTTTATTAAAACATTTCTACTGATATATATTTATTGTATAAGCATTGTTTGTTTGTTTTCAAATTTCTCCCAAAGCTACTCGAGGACAGGGCTATTCGCACTAGCCGTTTCTAATTTAGCAGCGTAAACTAGAGCGAAAGCAACTAGTCATCACCATCCATCGCCAACTCTTGGACTACCCTGTTACCAGCGACCTTCATATTATAACTCCCCCACTGCTGAAAGGGTGAGCATGTTTGGTGCGAAGGGGATTCGAACCCGCGACTCTCATATTACGGGTCGAGTACTTTAAGATTTTGATTCCCTTTAAAAATATTATCTTTTTTTTATTGAACTAGGTTAGTTGGAGACCAGACTAAGCTTCGAAAGCACTTCCAACCAACTAACGTTATACAAAAAATACAGTATTTCGAACCAGATGGTCATTTATTTTTTTTAATATATTATTACGTTCAAGAAAATCCTCATATACATATCTATATTTCACACACACATATATAGGTTTTTTCCTTCCTTAAATTTTTTTTCATGAGCACACGTTTAACAGTTTGTACACATACAAGTATACAGATAACTTTGTAGCGGTACCAATGGATGGTAATGATTGGCTCTCAAAAACAAACCAACGTTATCGAGTAGGCTTGATTTTAAAGTATACATTCAAAGCAAGTACAAAATATATTTAAAGTAAATGGGTGGAAACGTTTGTTAAGCCAGTTGGCAAGTGTTTGGCTATTGTCAAGCGTCTTTAGTCATTTTAAATGTTATGGGTTTGCCATCGTATATTAACAGTTACCAAGGTTTGCCTCGAGTTTCGTTCTGTTTGCTAAAGCACAAAACCACACGCAACGGGCTATCTACAATATGGCTACGATTGAGATCGAATCTTCATTATGAGCGTTGTAAGCCCTCAGGCCTACCTTCTGTATCACCGGTATATTATTCAGCTACTTGAATGCTTTTTAAAACTAAGATAAATAATAATAATACACGCATATATATATATATATGTGTGTGTGTGTGTGTGTGTATGTGGTGAACAAAACTTGCCCCCTTGATTGAAAATGTTGGAATAAAAAGATCTAAGAAACTCCAGCAGGAACACAACACCTTTTATGAGAAAATGTAACAAAAATTATGAAAAGTTCGGGTGTTTACTGAAGCCAGTGTTAAAATTAGGATTTGAGATCATATTTGAAAAGATCTCGTCAAGGGCGTTCTGGAAACATAGTTTTTACGTATTTTTGTGTTATCTAATACAAGATACCACAAATTAACAATATTTTCAAGTGGAAGCACTTATATATACACATTATATTGTCATGGACTAGGTTTACACTATTGTTGTTCGGAACAAACGAGCATAATTTCTTACTATCCAACCTCTGCATTGTTTCAAGAACCTTAAAAGTGTCTGTGAACCCGTTAGTTGAAAAGTGACTCAGATTTGTTGTTATATTTATGAGTTTGAAATATTTAGAGAATTTATCCGACCACAGTGCTGATCAAAATAAAAACGCCTGTGAAATCAAGCACTCAGAACTTTTAATTAAGAACTGTTTTGTTTTGTTTTTCTAATTGTCAAAAATTAACTTCTGTTATAAAATGGTACTAATAATTCCTAATTTATCAGCGTAAGACTAGAGGGAAGGCGGCTAGTCATCACCACCCACCGCCAACTCTCGGGCTACTCTTTTACCAACGTAAAATGTGATTGACCGTGACATTATAACGCCCCCACGGCTGGGAGGGCGAGCATGTTGGATATGACGAGGATTCGAACCCGCGAACTTCGGATTAGGAGTCGAGTACCTTAACCACCTGGCCATGCCAAGCCTCTGTGATAAAATGAGTATGATGTTACTGTTTACTGTGCTTTTATTGGTCGATACTATCAAAGCACTGTGCAATGTAAACATTATTTCTATACGCATTTGTTTGAAACGAAGAGACACGAATCTCTGAATACTTAAAAATCTCAAAACTCCATATCTTGTGATGCACTGCTCGTATTGAAACCGGTTTGTAGTCACTTCGTTTCTAATATTCACATGATACGTTTATTGTTGTACATGCTGTATTTTCCTATATATATTTATATATGTATTTACACATGCTGAAAGGGCGAGCATGTTTGGTACGACGTGAATTCGTACCCGCGAGCCTCAGATCACGAATCGAGCGCCCTAACCACTTGGCCATGCCGGGCCAGAACTTATAGCTTTATATATCAAGAACGTTGTAGTTGAACACTGATGAAAAGAATAAATCAATTTCCTTACATTTTTAGTGGTACCAAATCGTCTTTAGTCTCGTGATAAGTTTGAGGGTTTATAGTGCTAAAATTCGGGTCTTGATCCTGCGATGGACACAGCAAAGATAGCCCTTTGTGGAGTTTCGCACTGAAAAAAAAACTGTGAGATAGTTTAGGAATAACATGTTGATTTGTATGTTTTTGTTGTCACTAGCGGCGTGCATAATTTCAATCTATGTCATTTTCTCGTCTGTGTAATTTTCTTTCTCAGTTCTTCCCTATTTAGTATCCCGAGTTATTTAGGTTGGCAAATATCTTGCATTCTTGATTAAAAACTATTTTCTTATTAATACTGCTTGTAAAAATATTGTCTGATTTTCATCGCAATATCAGTTAGAAATATGAGAATATTTGTTTTTTTGTTGTGAATATTGTGAATTAGTTATAAATAGTGATCAGTGCGTTTAAGGACTTACACCGTTAAAACCTGCAGTTCGATTCTACGCGGTGGGCAGAGCGCAGATAGCCAATTATGTAGCTTTGTGCCAAAATGACACGAACAACACAGACTGTCACTGGTGAGAATAATTAATGTTACTGACCTGTGATACTACGACATGTGTCTTCTAATGGTTGTGTTTTCAAAAAGTAAAAATCCCAACATTCTCGTTAGCTTGTTCAATATATTGGCTTATTTACAGTGTTGCTATTGCTCGCCTTGACCCAATGGTGAGCTTGAAAACTCATAATTACAAAGTTTAAGTTTTTATCCATGCGGTGGAAATCGAATCTGGTTGCCTGTGTTTTTCCTCTCGCATTTAAGAAATCGTTACAATTATTACTGTTTAACGTGAGACATTTTCTAATGCAATCGCCCGAGTTAATTATCAACTTGAAGCTAATAAACTAGTTATAATGTGATAATAACGTTAACAAGGAGGTAAAATATACCCTGTCATCTTTCTGATTCAGAGCCACTACTGTGTGAATTCGAGATCATTCGCTTCATAGACACTCGTGCCTACGTCTACATGTCATTAATTCAGAGACACTACCATATGAAGTCCACATCTCTCATTTCATGGACATTAATGTCTAGATTCACGTGTCCTTACGTAACTTCAGGTATTTTTGCTTTTGAGACACTGTTATATGACATTTTATTTAAAATAAACTATCACGTGAGTTCTCGTCAATACTGTGTTTGCAACAGAAAATAGCCGTAACACTTCAAACTCCCGAAACTATTTGTTTAAAAAACAGCAAATTAAATGGCATATTTGTCAAATGTATAATAATCATGGATTGTTTTACTTCTTTAAAACCAAGCGATTTCTCTAGCTTGATAAGGAATGCATTTCAGTCCTGTTCAGTGGTACGCTTTAAAAGAGGTTTAATAAATAAAAGTGGTTAATTATTTCAAGTACTGTGAATAATGGCGATCAACATGAGGTGCTTGGGACGGTAAGTACCGAATAATTATACATAGCAGTGCTGGAACTGCGAGTCTCAAAGTATTAATGTTACAACTAGAGTTTCGTGCAAAAGTTTAACAAATTGCTGCAGAAACACAAAATAATTTTGAAGCAATGTCACTAAGACAGTTTAATGCGATATTACGTTTTTTATCCTTTTTTAACTCACCATATAGTAACCTTAATTAAGTTAGACGTATAAATAATATTATGGCGTTGCGCTTAAGTTGCTATTCAATATTATACAGTGAACCAAGTGTTTAATGTTTATATTACAGTTTGTTTGTTTTTTTTCATCAAGGTTTAAATAGAAATATATTTTCTGTGACGTAGGATGACTAATGTCTTTCAGAATGCTGATTGGACTATTGGAAGAGCTTTGGATTTTGGATCTTAGGAGACCGAGTTCGATTCCGCACGATACTTCAACATATTTCTTGCACCTTAAGTTATGTGTGTGTTATAAGAGTGACAGTCAATTACTTAACGTGGAGGTTAAGTGATGGGGTGCTGCTGATTGTCTTCTTTCTAGGCGGTAGTTTAAAAAGTTAGATACGTCGGCAATTATACCAACTTTTTTTTTTTTAAGTTAACACCCACTAACAAATTCATAGCTCAACAAACAAGCAAATTTTACTGACCATGTCTATATAATATAATATTACATACAACACATGATGTTTTGCAATGTTTATCACAAGACTCACAACATAGTATTTTCAGTTACAGTACACTTCGTTTCCATGACAAGGTGGTTGTCAGTAAACGGGTGCAAAATCAAATTGTTAACTAATTATAAACATTAAAAATTTGCACTGAAAAAATGACTGCTTTGAAGTATGCATACACTCCTTCATTAATGTCATGCCCGTGTAGTTTTGATGAAATTATGGTCTGTTTGTATGAGGTCACGTTTGACGAGCCCTGGTTAAAACCCCCGTCGTCGCTGGATATTAACAGGAATAGTTTCGTTAATGCACTTGTATGCAGTCGTAGGTTCTTATAATGAATAAGATAAGGTAAATATAGGTTCCATAGTCGTGGAAAATAAAGAATAAGAAGAGCATTATAAGTTATGACGTCATCACTGTTTTTACAAAATGAAAGGTGACTAGAACTAGCTAGTTTGGTTGTTCAGAATATTCGGGCCGGTATGGTTAGGTGATTTGGGCACTCGACTCGTAATCTAAGGGTCGCGGGTTCGAATCCCCGTCACACCAAACATGCTCGCCCTTCCAGCCGTGGGGCGTTATAACGTTACAGTCAATCCCACTATTCGTTGGTAAAAGAGTAGCCCAAGAGTTGGCGGTGGGTGATGATGACTAGCTGCCTTCCCTCTAGCCTCACTCTGCTAAATGAGGGATGGCTAGCGCAGAGACCCTTGTGTAGCTTTGCGCGAAATTCAAAACAAACCAAACCACGTTCAACCGCTTTGAATATCGGATCCAGAGAACTGTGTCTGAATAGTTTTTTTGTAGTTAAGCGCAAAGCTACACAAATAATTATCTATGCTTTGTCAACCACTAGTATTGAAACCAAGCATTTAGCAATGTAAGTCCGCAGCCACTGGGGAATATGCCTGAAGAAATTATTGTATGGAAAGAAATATATACACAGCCAGGTGATGATCTAAATATAAAATTAGTGAACTAGTTACAGTAGCCATAGTATAATAGAATGCTAGAAAAACATGTCAGTTTCACCTCATGCACAATCACACGTGTTTATTACGTAATCGTTTATACACTACAACTCATAAAGGTAGCTCGGACATTAGCTATGACAAAAACTGAGATAATTGTATTAAATATTATTGTGGGGTAAAAAAAAACAGTTATAGACAAAAATGTATCTCAGAACGGCTGGTATGGATATTAACACTTTTACTGATAAGGAGAGAACAACGTCTCGACCTTCCTAGGTCATCTTCAGGTCATCAAAGAGAGAGTTTGCAACTGACCGTTGCCGAGCAGATATCTTACGGACGAGGTTATAAACAGGTACAGGATTGTAGGGGGCGTTGCAGTTGGAATTATAGACAAACTTTACTCAGAATTTAACATGATTCAACAGACTTCGAGATGTTAAATGAATGCTTGTAATAGATTTCTCTAGTTTTGGAAATTGTTTGCTTTTTTTTTTTTTTTTTACCAACATGATCCGATAAATAAAACAGCAGTACGGTAACTTGGGGTCATAAGTTGAAAAACAATGAATATGAAAACAAACAGCCCAGTGTTATGTTAAAACTTGTGGTATGTCCCCACAAAATAACTCACTTATAAAATTGTATTTCAGTGTATGCATTTCAATCTCTATATCAAATTTGGTGAAGGTCTATTTTAAGATAAGGCGAGATAGTAGTGAAACACACAAAAATTCCCACAAGAACCGTAAAGTGCAAAATTGAAAATTTGTACGCAGACCCACGGGAACTTAGTGACGGTTCATACCAATTATGGTCAAGATCCGTCGACACCCTGCGAAGTAGTTACGTGGCCATACAACAGTTTGTTTGTTTGTTTGTTTTTTTGAATTTCGCACAAAGCTACTCGAGGGCTATCTGTGCTAGCCGTCCCTAATTTAGCAGTGTAAGACTAGAGGGAAGGCAGCTAGTCATCACCACCCACCGTCAACTCTTGGGCTACTCTTTTACCAACGAATAGTGGGATTGATCATAACATTATAACGCCTCCACGGCTGTAAGGGCGAGCATTTTAGTGCGACGGGGAATCGAACTCTCGACCCTCAGATTATGAGTCGAATGAGAGACGGGTAGCGCCGATAGTCCTCGTGTGACTTTGTGCTAAATTAAAAACAAACCAAATCAATCGGGCATACAATACTAGAAATCGAATTTCGTTACCCGTGATGGACAGAGCGCATGTAGCTTATTCTGTAGCCTCGTACTAAACTTCAAACAAACAAACCATTTCCAGTAAAAGATGAAGTATAGCGTTAAGATTAGAAGTCCGCAAAAAATTGAATAGAATAAATTCAACTTTTCAGGTTAGTGATTTCTTCTGTGGAACATCGAAACGAAACAAATACGTTGCACATAACTGTCACGCATGAATTCAGCCTGTTTGTTGTGATGGCTTACAAATTCTACAGTTTATTATTTTTCTTTCTTGCGTGACAGTTTTAGATTATCAGTAGAAATGGGAAAGTGATTAATATACATGCAAAGATTATCGGTTCTTCGATCAACCTGGTATGAATATATAAACATTTATAGTGTAGGAAACATTAACAAGAGGTTAAATTTTAGGTGTAAAAAGACATAAGTTAGTTATTATGAAAGCAAATACGTGCTTTAATAGCGAGAGAGTATAAAACGTATGAATTATTACATACAATAAATGTCTAGTATATATAACTATTGTATAACTATTATGTCATTTGAAAAATAATGTTGGAATCTGTATCGTTTCTTGGCCCCTTTTCTTGTTATTTGTGTTCATAATAACTTTAATTTATTCAAGCTATATGTGTGTGAAGATGATTTTGTAATAGATTTACGTCGTGGGTACACTGAAAATGGCATGTGAATATTGTGTTCAGTGAAGTACCTTAAGGTCAGTGGCGCCCCTCCCAGTGGGACAATGGTACGTCTTCACACTTACAACACCAGAATCCGAGTTTCGATATCAGTGGTGGACAGAGCACAGGTAGTCCATTGTGTTGCCTTGTGCTTAATTTCAAACAAACGAAGCTTTAAGTGTTAACGCGTTATAACTATCTTAGTGTTCCAAAACGAAAGCAGAAAAATGTTAAGACTAGAAAGCTTATTTAAACCATTAGAAATGTATCTGAAAGGATCAAAATAAACCAAGACGACCAGTCACGAAGCATTAAACATCTTTGATCCATAATTCAGTTGTAACCTAAGTTTTCGACTGTCTGTAGTGTGTAAAGCCCGGCATGGCCAAGTGTGTCGCGGGTTCGAATCCCGGTCGCACCAAACATGCTCGCCCTTTCAGCCGCGGGGGCGTTATAATGTACGGTCAAACCCACTATTCGTTGGTAGAAGAGTAGCCCAAGAGTTGGCGGTGGGTGGTGATGACTAGCTGCCTTCCCTCTAGTTTTGCACTGCTAAATTAGGGACGGCTAGCGCGGATAGCCTTCGAGTAGCTTTGCGCGAAATACAAAAACAAACAAACAAACTGTAGTGTGTAATAACATAACAGTTGTTCAGTATCTACGGCGATTATACGTCGTTAGGTTCTACAGTCAACATTATTACGGAAGCTGATTTTACTCTCTGTTTTAATTTCATTAAAATTAAAGTTACTTGTTAATTAAGTCTCTTCAGGTGTATCTGTAAAATTAATTTATATTCACTAAACATTTCTACTTCTATTTTGTTAGCTTTGTATCTGACACTATTTGTAGAAAACGACAAATGGGTCTTTAAATTAAAATCAATTAATTTGTTGTATTCCTTCAAGTCTGTTGTATAAATACATCATTACTAGATGTTGATTCATTTAGAACTCGCAGTAATGTGCACCGCTAGTACAGTGGTAAGTCTAGGGATTTACAATGCTACAATCAGAGGTTCGATTCCTCTCGTTGGAATCAGCAGATACCCGGATGTAGCTTCGTTATATAAAAACACGCACTTTGCAGCAATTGTAAATTTTTGTATCTAAAACACACAATATTATATGTGATGTCTGTTGGTTTTTTTCACTTTCTTACCATCAAACGTTTGTGCATTGCTCGTTTTCAGATTCTTAAATTATTTTTTACTTTAAAATAACTTTAAATAAAATTGTCACAAAAACGTCGGCTCTATTTTTCTTTTCAGTCTAGCCTACCAGTTGTTTTTTTTTTTTTTTGCCTCTCTGTGGGTGAACAGTAAATTTACGAAGTAACAAAGCTAAAATCCGGGGCTAGATTCCCACTGCAAAAAAAGAAAATTTAATTACGTGTTAATACATATTACTTGAATTTGTTAATATTGAAAATGTTTGTAGTATCCAGCAGACATGTAAATGACAAAAAATTGAATATCTTTTCAAGCAGAATAGAAGCGTGGTGACATTATAATGTATCGACCAATTCCACTATTTGTCGTGAAAATCGTTTGCAGTGGGTGATGATGACCAGTTGCCTAAATTAGCCTTCGTATAGCTTTGCGCTAAATTCAGCATTTTATAATGACGAGTCGTTTATTCAAATATTTAAAATATCAGAAAAAAAAATATGTGTATTTCGCTTCCACCTTATATTCTGAAGAACCTGCTCAGAATACCTTCCTTTTTAGAAGTATTCGTTGTCCACATGATTACAAGGAAATGGAAGTGAGTATTTATTAATTACTTTTTGACAATTAAAAAGCAAATAACTACCAGAATGTTGGCAACAATATTGTTTGGTCCTGTAAAACGTTAACAGTTAACAATATCGAGGTCAATCATTTACAACAGATTTGTAACATACAAGACGAAGTGAAACCTAAAATTATCACATTTATTACCTTTATAACGAAGTTCTCAAAATCCGAATGATTGTTTTGCTGAATATTTCTTTTCTTATGATATTCGTGAGTAATACTAAATAACCAAAATCTAATTTTGTTATCTAGTTATTTAAAAACAGACAAATGTTAGAAAATATATATTAAAACTAAAAGACATCCAGTCGTCAATATTAGAAATCATAAACAGTTTCAGCCCTGGTGGTCATTTTTAGGGTAATAGATGTACCAGTTCTGATATAATACATATTTTTTTTATTGGTAGGCAGTTATAATTTCTATATTGGCTACATCGCTGTTAATAAAATCAGGTTGTTTCGTGTCCCCCCCCCCGTTAATGCTGCAAAATAGTCCGGTTTCGGCTGAAGTTATATAATTCGTGAATTGTCGACCCTAATAGCAACCTTTCCATAGCAACCTTTTTGAAATTTTAATGTTTGTTTGTTTGTTTGTTTGTTGAATTTCGCGCAATGCTACTCGAGGGCTATCTGTGCTAGCCGTCCCTAATTTAGCAGTGTAAGACTAGAGGGAAGGTAGCTAGTCATCATCACCCACCGCCAACTCTTAGACTACTTTTTTACCAACGAACAATAGGATTGATCGTACATTATAACGCCCCCACGGCTGAAAGGGCGAGCACGTTTGGTGCGGCCGGGATTCGAACTCGCGACCCTCAGATTACGAGTCGAACGCCTTAACACACTAGGCCATGTCGGGCCCTCAAATTTTAATAATTGAAAGCCAAAATATCGTTAATAATATAAAACTCTCAATGTATTCCTTATCTTTCCGATATCGAGTGCAATCAATTTTTTCTCTGTGAATCATAGGTTAAAATAGTGTAATTTGAATTTCCGGATAATGCAGCATTGTCGACACATTCTATTTCGTTCACATTCTAGTTTTATTGCCTATGTAGTTCCTAAAGAGATAATAACCACTGTTCTCTTTAAAATACGCCTTCTCACGCATTTCTTCTTCCGCTGGTTGATACCTTTTTAAGTTTGTGCGCTAACAAGAACGCAAAACAAAATTAAAATAATTCTCAGAACTTATACTTTACTCTTATTGTTTTTAACCCAATTTCACTCTGAATGAAATCACCTGGTTAGTGTAACATCACCTTGAAAAGCCTGGTAGAGGCAGTGAGTTGAATCTCACATAAATAGTGATAATTCACTCAAAAATGTATTTTCCTTCATAATTTAATTTGTGGTATCTGTATTTAACACTACAGATTACTTGTTTTGCTTCAATAAGTATTGTGTTTGCCTTTATTTAATAGTGCTAACTCAAAGTGGAAAAACAGCGTGTGTGTTTTTTTCTTATGTCATTTTAAGTTTGATCTAAAGAATTACTGTTATTTGATACTTGCTAGGTATCTTTCTTTTTATTTATAGGATTGCCTCACTATCTATTTATCGGGCGGTGTGGAATTACCCTAATGATGGTTCACATTATCTTGGTCAGTCAGGTGCGTTGGAGCCTGAATACACTCCTGTTAACTTGCCAAAAAATAGGAGTGATCTATATGATAGTATGGTTTTATTTTGTTTGAAAATTATATTTTGGACACCTGCTACGGGAGGGATGGAGAAGGAAGGGAACAGAACCAATAAACAAAAATATGATTTTTGGCCGAGTTGCGTATAGAAACGTTTTGCCACGTGATAAACAGAACGTTATTCGTTTTTGTTCAGATGTCTAATACTGTTGCAGAACTCCTTTGTTTGTCTTAGTGAAACGTAAAGACGGGTTCTCCAGTGGAACAACAGCAAGTTTACGGACTTACAGTGCTAAAATATGGGATTCGATTCCAATGTGGCTATTGTCTAGAAACAAACGTTAAATCGGATGAATATTAATTTGAAACAGTCTTGACTTGTCTCGAAACACAGCATTCAACAAAACCACGAAATATATAGTTATAAATGCGTTTTTGAATTTGTTTACGCGGAAAACCAATGCCATCCATTTGTGTGTAGGAGAACTACTTTTTTTAAATATTACATATAAACACTTTAAACTGTTGTATCAATTAGAACACCAATTCCAGATGAATTATTGTAAAATTTGACTAATCAGTTTGTTTATTTAAAATCATGTTATGGCGTAATTTAAAAAAAAAAAACTTAATGTTTATTGTAACTGAGAAAGCATAATGTTTACCATTAAATGTTAAGTTAGACTGTTCATACGAAGTTATTAATCAGCTTTGGTTTTCATGATTCTTCATAAACATCAAGTCAAAATATTTGATATATCAACCTTAGCATGCGACGCGAGTTAAAAGGGTTAAGTCAGATATCCCAAGACTGAGGAATACCCATCCCTAATTTATAACTGCTGCTTATCTGGGGAGACAACCATTCGGTAGTACCCAGTGCTCACGTGGCTACTTATAATTGAATAACGGTGTTAAGTGTTGCTTTTGTAATGCTGACGCGTGATAGCACAGAGAGTTTTCAGAGGCGTGTTATGTACTTGAATCAAGGACCATCTGACATGTTGTTTGGCTAAACCCTGGAATATACCCACTAAATACCGAAAATAAAGTAATATTCTGTACTTATTTTGGCTTGTAAAGATACACGCCTTCTGTGTACAATTGTTGCGGAAAGGGTTTGTTAAAAAAACAAGGGCTGTAATAAATTGAAACAAGGTTTAAAAAGAGCGAGACATCTCTACGTTTTACCAGGTCAACATGGCATCACCAAGTGATAAATTACTAAAGGTAGTAATGTGATTGATGGAAATTGAAATAAATACACACTTTAATCCATGTTATTTTATTTAGTAACAATCTTAAATATTTATTTAAAATAACTTTAATTTTTACGGTTGGCTATCAAATACGTCATATGGGGAATGCTAACGTTCTTTTAATACGATGTGGGCCCGGCATGGCCAAGCGTGTTAAGGCGTGCAACTCCTAATCTGAGGGTCGAGGGTTCGCATCCCGGTCGCGCCAAATATGCTCGCCCTTTCAGCCGTGGGGACGTTATAATGTGACGGTCAATTCCACTATTCGTTGGTAAAAGAGTAGTCCAAGAGTTGAAGATGGGTGATGATGACTAGCTGCCTTCCCTCTAGTCTTACACTGCTAAATTAGGGATGGCTAGCACAGATAGCCCTCGAGAAGCTTTGTGCGAAATTCAGAAACAAAATTTAATACCATATGTGTATGTGTTTCTTATAGCACAGCCACATCGGGTTATTTACCGAGTCCACCTTTTAATACGGAATCCACTCTTGTGGAAAGTTTCTCAATTATAACCTTTATGACAATATAAACATTTTGTTTAATAATTACACTTTTCTTATTGCCATTTAAAAAAAATGTTTTTTTGAGAGAAAAGAACAAAGCTTTTTACCAGGTAAAAACAAACAAACCAATATACTGGTCAAGGTACAATCTCTTGTAAACATCTGCCCATGTTCTTTGTAAAGTTCAGATAATCCGCGAATATATGGAATGATATAAAAATTACCTTGTTCAGTAATAATCGGGATTTTTCTGAAAACCTCTGGCTTCCTATTAATAACATCCAGAGAGAACTTATAACATTTAACTAATGTTGTTGCATACGTGTTTATTGTTGTTGTTTAAGTCAAGATTCTAGGGGGCATGTTTTAAAACGTTTTTAATCAGATAAATATTTTTAGAAACGTTATAAACTGACTTCCTCTTAATATACAGATCTCTATGAGAATGTCTGACTTCCTCTTAATATACAGATCTCTATGAGAATGTCTGACTTCCTCTTAATATACAGATCTCTATGAGAATGTCTGACTTCCTCTTAATATACAAATCTCTATGAGAATGTCTGACTTCCTCTTAATATACAAATCTCTATGAGAATGTCTGACTTCCTCTTAATATACAGATCTCTATGAGAATGTCTGACTTCCTCTTAATATACAAATCTCTATGAGAATGTCTGACTTCCTCTTAATATACAAATCTCTATGAGAATGTCTGACTTCCTCTTAATATACAGATCTCTATGATAATGTCTGACTTCCTCTTAATATACAGATCTCTATGAGAATGTCTGACTTCCTTTTAATATACAAATCTCTATGAGAATGTCTGACTTCCTCTTAATATATAGATCTCTATGAGAATGTCTGACTTCCTCTTAATATACAAATCTCTATGAGAATGTCTGACTTAATATACAGTATAAAGTAAAACGTGTTGTTTTGTTTTGTCAGTCCAGTTACTTCTTCTTCAGTAAATTCTGTGAAGAAATGTTTCAAATAACCACCAGGTGCCGTCGATATGTGAATGTGTTTTTCTTATAGCAAAGCCTCATTCGGCTATCTGCTCAGTCCACCGAGGGGAATGGAACCCTTGATTTTAGAATCGTAAATCCGTAGATTTATCGCTGTACTAGCGAGGAACACCATCGATATATGTATCAAAATACAACCCAAAGTTTATATTATTCAACTTTTTAAATAACTAATAAAACATTAGTAAATAATGACCTAAATAACTTCCCATTCTGATAAAACATTGAGCCAATGATGGAAAAAAAATAAAGTCTTTCTAAAACATGGGTTGATCAAAAAGCTAAATTTTTTACTTTTTAATATTTAAAAAAACTTAGAATTAAACTGTTAGAGTTTGAAAGCAAAATATTCACTCTTTGTAACAAAAAAACCCGTTTGAGACTCAAACAAATCATAACTTCAGTTAACAAAAAATAAATCATCTTAACGTGGTAAAATGTAACGATATTTTATATTCATCTTAGTTGTTTTTAACCATTTTTGTGAGTAACTAAAGAACCTTTGCCTTATTTAAAAATAATTCATTCAGTGTTTTACTGTTCGTCCTCACACTTATATTTCATGTTACTAAAACAACGCTTAACTCACAGAAGTAGAAATGTGTATACTTCAGGGTGAAAAAAATACACAATTTATTTTTTAGTTTAAATGCTTGAATATTTTATTTCACAATCACATTCAAATACATTTATTGCTTTAAATAATATTATTTACATCTTCTATCTCTCTTTCTTCTTCTGAGAATATTTTATATCAGTTTGATGATGAAAGTATACAAACTAGCATTACCTATGCTTGTTTCTTTTTTCACTTTCCTTCCGTTTATTAAACTTTGAACTCTCAGATGCAACAAAACATTGTAGTGGTTTTTGAGTCTCACAAATCGAAATGTTTCAGAGAAGCCCTTGTGTTTTTATTAATTCTATCCGTCTTTCACATCTCACTGCTGATTTATATTCTTCATTTTTATTAGGTTTAGTCACGTGAAACATGCAAAGTATTTGGATGTTCTTGGCATGTTATTGGTAACTAAATTTGTATTTATTATTGATATGTAATTATTAATTATGATTTGATAATACTTACGAGATGGATAATTGTTTTTTCGTAATTACAAAACCTTATATGGATACAATACAGAGATGAACAACAAGGAGATGATTTTGCCAAAGTTTTCCTCATTTTGGAGTTGTCTATAGCAAATATAGTCCTTTATCTTGTCTGACTCAAATCTATGAGCTTTAAAAGTCATACAAAAATGTTCAAGATGGTAGAAAGAACGTCATTGGATGAACTGGTAATGCAACGGATGCAAATATGAGACACTACTTTAGTATAATAAACTGTTTTTGTTACTAAGCTATTTTTCACCTTTATTTGTTTGTTTGACGAAACACCGAATTAACGCAATTTTTGTATTTGTATCATTGTCGACTGAAAACAATAGAACATTATTTATTTTCAAATGTGCCATAGCCTGCTGCATGATATATAAAGTTATTACGAAAGAAGAAATTCTTTGAGGTTAATTATTGCCAGAATATAAATTAATAGTTTAGAGTCCACGTTTTACTTCTGAGCCGAAGTAATGTTTTTGATAAGATCTCGTGAATATACGCAATAGTCGTTAGCTTAGAAAGTGCTCACTATTCATTATATGAACTTATAGCTTTTAAGGCCTAGCAGATTAATGTTATTCTCTATACCCAGAGGTTCTATGTGTGTTCCAACCAGGGTGGTAAGTTAAACCTTTAAAAGATTGATTATACTACGACTAAGGAACGCCTCCCTTATCAAGCCACTTAAGTCTGAGCGGATTTATTGCGTCATACAACCAATGCGTATGCTTCCTTTTCGCTTGAAATATGGATGGCAGATCATATGATTAACTGAGTTGGAGTACTGGACAACCTTGAAACGTATCTCGTGATAAATAACAATAAACATTTGCACTGGTGTTTTATTTAAAGCTGTAGCGTTTCGTTTACAAAACAAAACAGAAATTCATTTTTATTCCAAGTTTTTAAGCTGACTAACCGTTTCCTTGTGTACGGCCTTGCACTATAACACACTTGAAGAAAACCAAAAGCCTTACACACGTTCATCAATACATGATATGTCACCATTCGTCAGAACATCTTTCACTGGCAGACCATAACCCTGAATTATTGATCAAGGCCAGAAGTGTCGAGTATTCAGTTAAAAACACCACAGATTTAATGTGAATATTTCTGCTGTGATCTTAAGGCAAGATGCCAAATTACAAAACTACTAAATTTCCAGCAGAACCAGAACTGATTTCAATAGGTTATTACGTCGAAGTGTTTAGAAACTATTATTTCCAGGACCAGGTACCAATTCGGCATGACATGCAGAAATGTTTATGTGATCCCGGAAAAAAACGAAGGAAAATCAGTTTTTCTTTTCCTTTTTTATTTTAGGTTCTTATGTTTTAAAGTTAGTAAAAAAAAACACGTGGAGAGTAATAGTTATATACAGGTAGATCGAGAAACCGAAAAAAGCAAACTATTTCTTTGTTTGAAAATATCTAATCCGTTTCTGATTTGTCCGTTTCAAGTTTAGTCTGTAACACACACCGAACAGTTTTAGATTTACTTATACACCTCTGGTTAACATTATTAAATATATGATACTTTGACTTTTACCCAGTTGGTCTACATACATAAACACATAACGCTTTAGCTTTTATACAGTTGGTCAACATACAGGGTGGCCCGTAAGTCCCTACCCATCCATATGTTATTATAAACAACGTTATAATACTAATGATGAGTTGAAGGCAGCTGTTACTACGGCATTTGGAACGATAACCCTGCTATGTTGAGGAAAATGTCTCACAGAACATGGCGTCGCGTAATATTATGCAGCGAGAATGAGGGACAGCACGCAGATACACTAGATACATAAGATATATGGATGGTAGGGACTTACGGGCCACTCTGTATAATACTTTCATTTTTTCACAGCTAGTCAATATGTATAAACATATAATACTTTGACTTTTACACTGTTCGTCAAGATGTATAAATATGCAGTACTTTAAATATACTAAACCCATTCAAAAGTACCGTTATTCTGTGGATTAACATTAACTTTATTTGATTACGTATTAAAACATGTAGAGATAACACGAAGTGGAGGTATTTATTTTTATTATAAAAATAACACTTTGATTATTAAATCCTGATTTGTAACCTCAACTGAATGTGTTACTAAAAGCGATTCGACAACACTTAAACAAGTAGAATGAAGTAATTGCGTGTGATGTTTAATATTCTGTTCCTCAAGTCGAACAGGAGTTGTTAAGTTACCTTAAGTTTCTTTATTACAATATTATCTTTATTAAACAGATCTACAGTTTGAATCTTTGGGTTAGGATGAATGAAACAAAGGTTACGTTAATGCATTCCTCTTGTTAAGTAATGTCAGAACCAGAACTGTTTGTTACTAAACGTTCTCGACGCGTCTTTTTGTTTTGTTGCTGTTGTTTGTTTTATCCTGTTGTTGCTACACTTATGATATGCTTCATATATTTCAGAAACATTCGATATGTGCAAAAGTTAAGATAAATTAAATGCATAACGAAACGATAAAACCTTGGAAAAATTAGCTCGTTTAAAAGCTTTGTTTTGTGGTTTTTTCTCTAAAGAAACGAATCACTGTATTGATTGTTAAAGCTACTGGGAAATATAAGCTTCTTGTTAGGCAGACAGCCTGATAGTTAGAGTGAATAATTACTCATATGTGCGATTTCTCACTGGCATAAAAACGTGCGTCGTAAGACTGAAGGTTAAATCCCATTTTTTGGTTAACTCTAGGAAAGAATCTCACCCCCAAATAGAGGGAAGGTTAAATTTCATACCTGTGAATATCGTTAACGCTAAAAAAGTAGGCTTAACGTTATGTTTTACAAGTTTACATATACGTAGTTGAGAGAGAGACAGCTTTATTGTTCGAAAAGGCACTCTGAAAACATAGAAACGTTTTCTTTGTGTGTGTGTGTTTTTTTCAGATAGCAAAGACACATCGGACTATCTGCTGAGTCCGCTAAGGGGAATCGAACCCCTGATTTTAGCGTTGTAAATTCTTAGACTTACCACTGTACCAGCGGTGGACTCCTAAGAAGTTCGAAAAGTATCACAAACCTTCATTAAAACGACTTAGAAACGAAGGAGTTCAAATATCCCCGTGACACCAAATATACTCGTGGGGGCGTTAGAATGATACGATCAATCCCAGAATTCGTTGGTAAAAGAGTAGCCCAATATTTGGCGGTGGGTGGTGGTGACTAGCTGCCTTCCCTCTAATCTTACACTGCTCAATTAGGAACAGCTAGCGCAGATAGCCTTCGTGTAGCTTTGCACGAAATTCGATAAAAAACAAACAAGCAACCATTGAGTTCCAGATCACGTTGCTTATACGACAACAAATCCCATTCATTAGATAATATACCGTAGATACGTTTAAAACGTGAATATTGAAAATTTTAACGTTATAAGTTTTCGTACTTACGGCTGAGTTACCCTTAAAACTCCGAGCAAACCAATTAGACCTTTCACGAGCATATAAGATTGCACTTTGTAATCTCAATGACGTAGAGTGCAGTTACTGAAAAATTTTAACCATTAATTACCCCATGAACTAAGTAAACTATACAAGGCAACATAATATTAAGTTCGTATTTAGTTGAATTTTTGTTGTAAACTTATTGTGACTTGAAAACAAAAAAGGCAGAGCTCTACTAATTTATTAAGTTTTCCTTTTTTTATTTATTAATGTGAATACTTCTTAAGAGAAAATTGATATTAAACATTAGATAGAAACAATCTTAGAATCAAATAAAACATATACCGTGAGAGAGGTACTGTTCTCTTTGACACGGCAAGGTAGTTAAAACCATCAACTCGTAATCTCAGGGTCACGGGTTCGATTCCCCGTGACATTGAGAATGTTCGCCCTTTCAGCCGTGGGAGGCGTTATAATATTACGCTTAATCCCATTGTTTGTTGGTAAAAGTGTTGCTCAATGGTGGGTGGTGATAACTGGTCAGTCTTTCAGTACTAAATTAGGGAAGGCTAGCGCAGATAGTCCTCGTGTAACTTTGCGCGAAATACAAACTAAAAAACTACAAAAAAAACTTTTATCTTCACTGTGATGCTTAGCAGCAATAAGTTGTTTACTAATATTTACTTTATACTAAAACGTCACTCAATTAAGAGCTTTACTTAATTTATTCATAATTATATAACCATAATATTATAAGCAAAGCTGTCAGATCCTTAGAATAGAGATATGGTGACTAAAGTCTTCTCATTGGTCAATAGCTTACGATTAGGAACGGCGGTAAATAGCTGTACCATAAATACAGTGAATTTAGCTGTTTAATTATTTAAACAATTAGGACAGTTTTATTCGTTTAGGCTAGTTTTTCTTCTCTTAACAGAATGTGTAAAGAAAGGAAAATATTTTAATCGTTTATCAGAATGACCGAGCATCTTAAAGTGTGAAAAATACTTTGCGATGACACACGGCTTGGAACAACAACTCCGAAATTCAAAGCTCTACCACCCAACCAGTGAGCTGGTAATTTTTCTTTTATTTTACAGATACTGTGATAATATACATGGTTACACGTCCTAGCCTCTGCACTTACCAAAGCTCTGGATGTTAAGACTCAATTTACCGTTGTATGAACATCAGCTAGGTGTAGAAAATATGTATTGTTTTTATTTGACGAAGTACTACGGTAAACGGCACATCAGTTTCAACCAAAGTTTAATTGTTTTTGAGTTTTTGTAATGTTATACAACACACTAAATGTCATGAAACAGCTGTCTTGAAACACGGAATAAGTAAGAAAAAGACACATAAACGAGCCCTAGATTCTGGGAACGTTAATAACCCTAAAGGAAAATCCGAGCGCAGTAACGAGTTATTTAATTTCAATCAATTATTCTTGGAATAAACGATGACAGAACAGTGTTATTAATTAATCATGTTAACATGGTTGTCTGGTCAAACCTTATCTTTGCATAACAAAGTGTTAATTTCTATTAAACTATATTATCGGGATGGTAAGAAATGTTAGCGTTTTTTGTAAGGTAAATGATATTGTATGTTAAGCTGTTGTTTTTCAAGAAAGTTATTTTTTTAAAGTAATTGTTAGTAAAGACCCAAAGCATTCAGCTTTGACGTTTTAACTCGAATAATATGTTGGCTCTAAATATTATATGATTTATGGTCAACATATTGAGAATAGGTACAGTCGTGTCACTCTTTCAGCACAAACGATTTTAATTAGTTTTGAATGTGTTCTGTTGTATACAAACAAGAAAGTCTTCTGTAATAATATAACCTGAATTATTTACGGAGTTATTATTGTTAATACATTCTTTATATAGAATTCGAGAGTCGATCCTTCATTAGAGTGTGTTTTTCTTATAGCAAGGAAACATCGGGCTCTCTGCTGAGTCCACCTAGGGGAATCAAACGCTCACTTCAGCGTTGTAAACTCGTAGACTAACCGCTGTACCAGCGGGGTAACTAGTTGAAAGTAAAAGTTAAATCGTGTATAGTTCTGAAATCTGGATAAAAGTAAAAGTTAAATCATGTATATTTCTGAACTTTAGTTAAAAGTAAAAGTTAATTCATGTATAATTCTGAAATCTAGATAAAAGTAAAAGATAAATCATGTATAGTTCTGAAGTCTAGCTAAATGTTACAACTGAAGTAACAAATCAAATATAGTTTCGTACTTAATAATATATTTATTAGGTGATATTGGTAATGTGTATTTGCTCTTCAACAGTTGTATACTGTCTTTAATGTCCATAGACAGCAAGGAAAACAGTTCAGTTCCAGGAACAATTTGATTAATAATAAATTATAAATCACAGTTTGTATTTTATTTGTGTATTAAACAATTCTGATTTTTAAAACATGCGTGTTTATTTACAGATTTGTTTTTTATCTTATTTATTTATCGTGTTTATTTACAGATTTGTTTTTTTTTTGCTTTAAACGTAAAATTATTTTTTTTCGACTATGTGATCGTTTAATAACTTTTCAAGTTTCCTTTTCTGGAACTTTTGTGTTTTGGCTTTAACTCAGTGGTTAACCTTGTGGTTTCTCAGAAATCTTGTTCTTCTATGAAACCAAATGTAAACCAGGCGTTATTCGTAAAGATAAGAGGTTACAGTTCACTTGAGCAAAGAGTGTTTTTCCAAACTTAATTTATTATAATGCTTCACATGCCATCAGTTATCGTGTTACACTTGTCTGGCCTACTTTATCTGTTTGAGACTTCATTTTTTTATAAGCACAAAAAAAAAAAACAGAAGAAACTGTCGCGAATTAGAATACATTTTTTTTTATATATAAACAGAAATGACACGATATTTCCCGAATTGGCAAGTCAGTGAGTAAAACCAAAGGTCACGATCACCAGAAGAAACGAACAAATGGGTTGAAAAATTGAGAGCTGAACGTAGAGAAGAAATTAAAACGTTGTGTGTTACGTTTCGTTAAAGTTGCATAATTGCGATTGAAACGTTTTAAACGAAAATAATTTCTATTGCCTTATACTTCACTTCTTGGATTAATCTTTGATAAGGTCTCAACAGCACTGGTATTACAATTATTGTGTGATATACCTATGATTAACTTATAGTGTGACTGAAATTGAGACACAATGGAGAATAAAAAAACTCATAATACTTTTAGCTTCTGGCGGTTCTTCTTGCGTAAGCAATGAAAAAATTGCCAATCTGGCAAGTAATAATCAGTTTGTTTTTATTCTTATTTCTACTTATAGTAAATAGCAATATACGAAATATCACACCGGTTGAATTTCGCGCATAGCTATAAAAGTGCTATTTGCGCCAGCCGTCCCCAATTTAGCAGTGTAAGACTAGGGAGAAGGCAGCTAGTCATTACCACCTACCGCTAAATCTTGAGCTACTTTTTACCAACAAATAGTGGGATTGACCACTACGTTATAATGGCCCCACGGTGTTTTGTGTGACGGGGATTCGAATTCGAGACTCTCAGATTACGAATCGAACGCCCTAACCACATGGCCATGCCGGGGCCCACGCCGATTGAAAGTGACACAATTTTAAGATCAGTGTAGTTTCTACCAACTGTTCTCATTACATTGGCAACTTCCACTGATGACTAGTACCCCCTCCAATGACACAGCAGTATATCTGCCCACTCACACCGCTAGAAACCAGATTTCGATACCGGTGGTGGGCAGAGCAGAGGTAGCCCGTTGTGTAGCTTTGTGCTTAATTCTAAACAAACAAAATGATGTCTAGTAAGTAAACTCCAATAAGGCCAATGTTGATTGCAAATAATACGATTTGAAAATCACTTAACTGGTCTTTCTATCAGCGATTCTCATTATATAGACAAACTTATTTATAATTATTACTGTGCGAAATACACTAAGAACTGTGCCAATCTTTAGAGACTTCTAGATAATTTTGATACTGTTACAATTTTTCCTAGTAAAGTTTTTTTATTAAACGAATAGAATTCGTTGACGACCGTTATTTGAAATTCAAGAAAGACCAAGGTGATAGCGATTGCATAGTATTAAAGACATTATTTGCAATACTTTACCATAGAAACAACAATAAAAGGAAACTTTCTTAAAAATTGAAATTTATGAAGATGTAGAAAATATCCGGAATCCAGTCATAGGAAACGCCTAAGGTGGCGAAACAAGTTCTTTTTAGCCTAACAGAAACAGTTGAGATTACTCTTAACTGAATATACTTTTTCTTCAAATTACCCATAATTGTTCTTTTCCTATAGATGTTTAATAGAAGGTTGCGTAAAAATAACACTTGCTGCTTTTCTCTGCCATACGTACCTGTTCAGAACACTTTTCGTTTAGCACGGATCTAAAGATTTATATCTAAACAGCTTAAAAGCCTGGCATGGCTAAGGGGGTTAAGGCGTTCGACTCGTAACCTGAGGGTCGCGGGTTCGAATCCCCGTCGCACCAAACATGCTCGCCCTTTCAGACGTGGGGGGTTGTAATGTGACAGTCAATCCCACTATTCGTTGGTAAAAGAGTAGCCCAGGAATTGGCGGTGGGTGGTGATGACTGGCTGCCTTCCCTCTAGTCATAAACTGCTAAATTAGGGATGACTAGCGCAGATAACCCTTGAGTAGCTTTGCGCGAAATTCGAAACAAACCAATACACACCAAATCAGTTTCCAACTGAATATTAAACATATTAACTATCACTTTATATGCTGTCAGGCTACAGAGAAGTAACTGCACATTATACGAAATATTTAGTCAACAAATTTTGAAGAATTTAGTTTTTATTAATTTCCATTATAGCTGAAGAACTCTCAAAGTGAAAGCTATTGTTACGAAACAGAACCTCTAGACCCAGAACGTCATTGGAACAAAACTGGGTACAAGGCTGTGAAAAAAATTAAGCTTAATGAATTCTCACAAACAAAAATTCCTTAAGCTTCCAGCCACAACTCGAAATCCGAAATCAACGGTCGTTTTCATGAGAATGATGACCATTTCTATCAATGGCCATTGATATCATAAGAATGCCAGCATGCTTGTAAATATTGGCCGTCAGAATGAGCACAATTGACAACGGAGAAAGTAATTCCAAGGATAGCATCAGTTATTAGTCTGATATGACAAGACGTCTGGGGCGCTCGGCTCGCAATCTGCTGGTCGCGGGGCTTAAATTCTAGTCCCACCGAACATGTTCGCCCTTTCAGTCGTGGGAGCATTGTGATGATTAACTCCAATATCCGTTAGTAAAAGAATAACCCAAGAGCTGGAGGCGGTAGGTAGTGATAATTAGTTAGTTTTTCACTGCTAAATTAGGGGCGGCTAGCGCAGATAGCCCTCCTTTAGCTTTACGTGAAATGCAAACCAAATCAAAGCACGAGATCTGGAGCAGCTAACCTCGATAGAACCCAGTATATATCACATTACGGTTGATTCCTCGAAATAGGAGGAGTCGTGAAAGCAAAAGCGCAGTTATTCATAGAGAATATTTCGATTACTGTCTGTCCGCTATGATTTTAGTGACCTTGAGGAACCATGAGAGTGTGTCGTGAAACCTTATATGAGTAGTGAGTGTTGGTATAATAAGCTTAAAGTAAAGATATAGTGTGGTATCACCTAGTCTAGAGCCAAGTGTTTAAAATTTATCATGAAATTAAAAATATCGAATCACATTTAAACTTAAATTGTTTGGGATTTAAACTGTTTGCTGTTATATCACCAAATATTCAAATAAACAAATACCTCTTAAATCAACGGAGACTCTAAACTAAAAAGTAAACAAATTTATATATATCATTTTATTTGAAGTTAGAGAGAGTTTAATAAGTAATTTTAATGTGTATTTTTAGGAGTACACAAAATTACTTGACATTTCTAGACCTCAAATTGTGCCAACGCCAATTTTTATGCTGGATACATTTATCTTCAAAGGAATAATCTTTTAAACGTTCCCAGGTGGCTCAGCTGTAAACGTGAGACCTTATATCGTTAATATTTGTGGTTTGATACCTAATTTGGGAACGGTTTAGATAAAGTACTGACAAGACCTTTCAAAAATATAGAAACTGTTATGTATCTAAAGAAAAAAAGATTTAGACATAATATTATTATAGACCGGTCGTGCCCTAGTTGTTAACTTGACTAGGCTATGAATCTAAGAATTCCAGGTTTACAACCCATTGCCATTAAAACACTAATCACATTTTGCGCATTAGAAGTGGCGATTAAATATTCCAACAGACTAGAGTTGGCGGTGGGTACTGATAACTAGCTGCTTTCCCGCTAGTGAGTCAGTTTAAAATTAGCAACAAAATTTTCGTTTCTCGAATTTATCGACTGGAAATTAATGATTAAGTCTATTCCGGTTCATAAAAAAATTCCTTTAATTAAAATATACAGTTGTTCCCAATTAACTCCATTAACCTGTAGACGTTAAGAGCTCGAAGGACCAAACATCTTCATAAGAAGCTTCAACAAAAGATAACAGTTAAATTAAATAACGTTTGAATAAGCTAAGAAACCAAGTTTGAATCAGAGCTATCAAACAGTTTTTGTACTGCAGAACGGCTTGGACATGTCCAAAAACAATTTACCTTTACTAAACGGTTTCAAGTCTCAAGACTTCCCGCAAACTTTCTTTCTTGTATGTTATTTTATGTAATAAAATCCTTTTATGCTAACTGCAACTGAAAATGTGTGTTTCATACACATGCTGCATATACACACAAATATATGTATATATTACACTCAATATCGACATTAAAATGCGTTAAATCACCTTTAATTTCCACACCACCTTTGCTATTCAAAGTTTTGTGTTAATTACATCATTTAAAACGCATTTTATCATTAGATGTATTGTGTCAATGTTTTCATTTTCTCTGCTGAGAGATTAGATTTAACCTTCAGCTTTTCGATTTTGTCTGCTACAAGGTAATATTCAGCCCTCACCGATTCGGTTTTGGCCGTTTTATTCTTCAACGTTTTGGTTTTTGTCGATTAAGGGTTATTTTATTATTCAATCACGATTTACACAGGAATGGTTTATCATAATAAATATGCCGTTTCCTAAAATTGATATTAACCTTAAAGCAGTTAACCTCATTTTGTATAATATATATATAGATATAAAACAATATTAATAGCTTCTGCTTTAGCATATATTGGTTTGACCTGATGGCTCTAACGAAGGGATCAAAGCATCTCGGTGAAGAGCTGAGCGTGGCTGAAACCTGTTTTCTACTCTTTACTCTAGTATAACTTTCAGATCAAACAATATATACATCAATATTAGTCAAGCGTCTTCTTTCTTTCGTGTTTTTAATTTATTAAAAACGCAGGTTCAGGATCAACATAAAAAAAAACGGACATATTCATTTTTCTACACCGCCCTAGAGCAATAAAGAATGATTAAATCTGTTTCTTTATTAGTGCATGTAAATTAACACTTTACCAAAGTGTAAGTGGGTATTTTTGAAGGACATATTTCAAGGTCATTAAGTCCTCAAACCTGTTTAAAATCGCTGTCGAAGTGGTGCATTGATAATCTCCCTACCTTGTTATTAATCTTGTTTATTATTACACCTGTATGTTTATTTCACAACTGTTCATACATTGTAACTAATCTGAAGTTACGTGATGTTAAATATATTCAGATTTTATTAACAAAATCCTGCACCAATAGCTGTTTCAAGTTGAATAAAAACATCGAAAAATTAATAACACTTTTATAACGGACAACTGTGCGTGTGTTTTCTTCTTGTAGTAAAGCCACAACGGGCTATATGCTGAGCCCACCGATGGGAATCGAACCCCTGATTTAAGCGTTGTAAATCCGTAGACTTACCGATGTAGTAGCGGGGGAGCATAAAACACACCTATACGAGAAAAAGATATAAAAACAGAAATCGTGTAATTCAAGCTAAACTATTTCGCATCTGGAAAAAAAAAAAAAAAACATTTTTATTTTTCACAGTCAATATTCGAAACTTTTAACTAATAAAACAACCAATTATAATATAAACGCTCAAACACAAACTCTTACAAAATCAAACACAGTCAAATCAAGGCTAACGTAGTACTAGTATAATTATAAAACTTCTCTCTTCCCCCATCCAAACACGTATAGTAGGCATAATGTTTAACAAGTTAATCTGAACAAATTATGTTTAAAAGGAAAAAAAAAAAAATCACTCAAGACTCTTAAAAACGTGGCACAAGATTTATTATACTTGGACTGAAATATTATAATAAAACAGGTCTGCAGTGATTTTGTTGTCTTGGAATTTGTACATGTTCTTCAGTAATTGCTGTACACTGAATCCAAAAATGATATCCATTTTTCTTTATCACTTACAGATTTTTCACAAAATATAATGTGTACATTTACATTCGTGAATCATTTTCAAGGAAGTCGTGCCACTTTTTGTTATGCTTAAAATGTTGACAACTGGCTATAGATTTCTCTAGACCAATCGCGACGTGAGAGTCTTATCGAATCCGAACATAACAAACATAATTATAAAAAAAATCATTTTGGTAAATAAAATAATAATTTGATCTAATTATAAGTTATTTTCTCCCCAATTTGGTAAGGCACTAGACTCGTAATCCGAGGGTCGCGGGTTCGAATCCCAATCATACCAAATGTGCTCGCCATTTTAGCTGTGGAGCGTTATAATGTGCGGTCAATCCCATTATTCGTTGGTAAAAGAGTAGCCCCAGAGTTGGCGGTGGGTGGTGATGACTAGCTTGCCTTCCCTCTAGTCTTACACTGCTAAATTAGGGACGACTAGCGCAGATAGCCCTCGTGTCGCTTTGCGCGAAGTTCAAAACAAACGAACCAATCAGCTGAATTTGATTCTTCCACACAGGATTTCCGACGTTAAAAGGAAAAGAAAAGTAAAAACCCTTGGCTAATTGTTAACAAGTAAAATTCAGTAGATATCTGTTGCTTATGTTAAATTATGCCTGAATTCAGTATTGTTCCAAAACAAAAATATCATCTGCTAAGGGAAAAAAAAAGACAAGTCAAAGACATTTAAGAATTCAAATACAGTTACCTCCAGTTTTGAACTGCTGGCACTAGAGAAACGGTAACCGGTCAGCAACAATCGTTTCCACAAAGACTTTTTTTCTTTCATTCCACTCTTCGAACTGAATAACCGAAATAATTATCATTTTTACGGAGGTTGATCATCTTATATAAAAATTATTTTGCATCCTCACTGTGTAATTACAGTCAGTATTACCAGGTTCGAAGTTGTTCTTTATGATGACTGTATTTTACATTACAAAACAAGCCTAGGTAAGAATGTTATGTCCAAAGCACACCACTCCTCTGCGATTGCTTTTTTTAAAACACTTTCGACAAGGATTATGATTATGCGAGTCTTGTTATAACAGTCCGATCATACAGAAATGCACAGACGCTGCATCTTACGACTTGACTGGTATGTCTTCAAATGGGATAGCATAAATGTTAGTTTCATTCTCCATTTGCTTGAGGCATGACTATGGTGTGTATTGGCCCGCCCCGCTAGTACAGTGGTAAGTCTGCGGATTTAAAACGTTAAAATCAGGGGTTCGATTCCCGTCGGTGGGCTCAGCAGATAGTCCCATGTGGCTTTGCTATAAGAAAAACATAAACACAGACTGTGTACTGTTGCTTGGGGCAAAAGGACAGCTTTTGCCACTGAACTATATGTTGGTGGATTCTTACATGCTAGGAAACGTTGCACTTCTAAGGTATGACTAATTGCAGGTCTTATTCAGAATAGTATTAGTACTCCAAGGCAATCAGTGTGTTCCAATGTCGTTTAGTAAAAGGGTAATCCCAGTTTTGGAAATTTTAAATCCTCAGTGAGAAAATGTCTTTATGATCTGACTTTAAAATTATTTCGCATCTTAAAAACTGTTATATATACTTCCCAAAGTTGATGAAATTTTGGTGGATTCACAGTTTCTACGAAAAGTCCCCCACCCCAAAAAAAAAGGCGAAAATGTAGTTGTGATACATTCTGTTCCATCGCGATTTTATATTGGTTGTGTTTGTTCAGAATTGTTTTAATATAAAGTACTCAGCTCGTCATACGATGAGACTGCAACTAAAAGTAAAGAGTTTTTCAGCATCATGTCTTCAACCTTCGAACCACAACTTGACATGCTAATAACATGCCACCTTTTATTTAAACCAATTAAGAAATCATGCTATTCCCTATAACCAAATTAGATTTTTCAAATTTCTTCCACACTGAGACTTTTTACTTTCTCAAATAAACCACGAGCCAAAGGGTTGAAGTTATTGAGAATATTTCACGTGGGTTAAGTTAATTTGTTTCATTGAATGTCTTCCCATTTGGTTTGGTTTGTTTTGAATTTCGTGCAAAGCTACACCAGGGCTATCTGCGCTAGCCGTCCCTAATTTAGCAGTGTAAGACTAGAGGGAAAGCAGCTAGTCATCACCACCAACCACCAGCTCTTGGGCTACTCTTTTACCAACGAATAGTGGGATTGACCGTAACATTATACGTCCCCACGGCTGAAAGGGACAGCATGTTTGGTGCGACGAGGATTCGAACCCGCGACCCTCAGATTACGAGTCGCACCTCAACCCACCTGGCCATTTCGGGTCCTTCCTATTTGGTCGATTTAAACTGACAAGCACCTGGGAAATAAAATAAATTAAAACAGTGGCTCTCAACGTTTTTCCTTCCATGATTCAGCAAAAGCTTTTGATGTAAAGTTAAGAATGTATGAGCTTGTCATTTTGTTTCATAATTTAGCTTATTTTAGAAAGCTTTGATCTGAAATAAATTCATTTATATTAATGTAAAAAGAATACTTTTCATCTTTTTCTAACACGCAAAAATTATAAATTCCACCAAACTCGCTTATATTACAGTTTAAATAATAAGGAACAAGTCTATTCACCATTTTTTAACACGGAAAAAAATTACAAACTTCACGAAAGTAAAATATTTCGCTGAATCTTATGTTTACTTTTACTTTTTTTAACTTTATGTTTCAGTGGTTTGGAACCAATACATTTTTTTCAGAAAACAAATTACGACGTTATTTGGTCTCCATTACATATGGAATTCCTGGTTTAATAGATGATAAAAATCGTCATTAAATAAACTTCATAAGGAATTATTTCGCTACATAAAATCAATTCAATACGTTTCTTTTTTTTATCGTAAATAGCTGCATCAAACTTTTAACGACTGAGAAATAAAATCCATATATCTTATATCAGGATTAGAGTAGAAATTGGGATTTAGCGAAATAGTTTCTGTAAAACCACCTGGTGGACTGGAAGTGAAACGTGTTAAAAGTGTTTTGTCTTTTTTTACTCGAGATATAAAGGTTTTTATAAGCTAACGTTTTAAATTGTGTCAAGCCATTGAAAATTAGTTCATGCTATTTGTAAACGTTTAAGGAGCTACATGGTACGCAAAATTCATTGTTTGAAACTCGCTTGTATTACAGTGTAAAAGGAAAGAAACAACACTTTTCACTTTTTCCTAATACATGTAAAGAAATTATAAAGTTCGCGAAATTCTAATACTATTTAATAAGCTTAGACCAATCTAGTTCCTATCTTAGGTCAATCCCACTATTCGTTGGTAAAAAGTATACCAAGAGTTAGCGGTGGGTGGTGATGACTAGCTCTATTTTCCTATATGCTCACACTGCTAAATTAGGTATGGCTAGCGCAGATAGCCCTCGTGTAGATTGCTCGAAATTCATAACAAACAAACCATTCTATCTCAGGAACACCTAGCATGTTCAACTACCATCTCTACAGATTCGAATCCCAACAATGAACATTATTATTCTTTCAGCTTTGGGATCAGTATAATCTCACTCTTCTTTGGTAAAAGAGTAGTCTAAAAGTTGGCGGTGGGTGTTGCTGTCTAGGCACATTTAGTTTTTAGAGTAACATCGACGTTAAGGACGACTAACGCAGATTGCCCTGTAGTAGTTTTGAACGAAATTGGAAAAAAAAACAACTATCTTATCTTTCTCAGGTCCGGCATAGCCAGGTGGGTTGAGGTGTTCGATTCGTAATCTGAGGATCACGGGTTCAAATTCCCGTCACACCAAACATGCTTTCCCTTTCAGCTGCAGGGGCGTTATAATGGTAAATAGTAGCCCAAGAGTTGGTGGTGGGTGGTGATGACTAGCTGCCTTTCCTCTAGTCTTAAGCTACACGAGGGTTATCTGCGGTAGCTGTCCCTAATTTAGCAGTGTAAGACAAGAAGAAAGACAACTAGGCATCACCACCAACCGCCAACTCCTGGGCTACTTTTTACAAACGAATAGTAAGATATTAAGGTGACATTATAACGCCCTCACAGCTGAATGAGCGAGCACGTTTGGTTTGACGGGAATTCGAACCCAAGACTACCAGATTGCGAGACGAGTGTCCTAACAACCTACTTGGCTATGCTGAGCCTATTTTGAAATGAAGAATACGATCCTTTGTTTTGAGGATCAGTTGGTTCGGAGCGCTGATGGCAAAAATTATTTAGTGAAAATAAAGAAAAAAAATTTTTTTTTCTTGACATCTTAAAAAAAAAGTGCCAAACGCAGAAAAAACTAATAACCAAGGTGAAAACACGCACAAACAGAACAAAACGGTAAAAACAAACTAAAGGTAAAGTTGTAAAAGTGTTGATACACATCATAGTTGACGAAAGTCGGCTATCCAATTACAAGGAACAAATAAGTTTGCAGTCTCATTTATATCACTTGGTTTGGTTACGTTTTGTTTTCACTATAAAAACATAACTGACGTATTTACAGGAAACTGACGCTGCGGTACAGATTAGCCCTGCGGCAGATCGCTATATTTCATAGCTGGTGAGTCGGGCTCGCATCTCCTTATTTTAAACTATGTGTGCTTTGTAAAAATGACATTCAATCCATTAGCGTGGATGGGGGGTGTTACTGTCCTGCTGACTGACTGTATTAATTGCGGTCAGTTGATCAAAATAAAGTTCGGCGGCAGATAGCCTTAATAACTTTACCATAAATACAAAATAATGTTGTATCCATCTTTAATCTGTTTAGTAACTGACACTCGCAAGGTGGCGGGAGTTTGATGATTTATTTTTAAGTCCTAAAAGAAATACTCTTTTCCAATTTGTCCTGTTCTGAATAAATACATAAATGGTAAACAGTACTCTTTGATTGATTATCTTCATATCGATCTGTATTAGCGAGCATAACATTGCATGGTCACGTGGTTAAGGCACTCTACTGGTAATCTTAGGGCCGCAGGTTCGAATCCCCGTCACACCAAACAGCCCGCCTTTTAAACTGTGTGAGCGTTATAATGTGACAGTAAATCCCACTATTCAAACCAAACTTATCTTTTAAAAATTTAAATGCACCCCTTTCCAGCGGTATGTCTTCGGACTCACAACTGCTAGAAACCGGGTTTCGATACCTCTGGTGGACAGAGCACCGACAGTCCGCTGTGTAGCTGTGGATAATTAGTGACAAACAAAAGAGTTTAAATAAAGGTTAATAATTGTGATAAGACTGTTGAAAAACAAGTTAATTGGATTCTTCGATCGCGCTGTTTTTCCTTTGTAGCAAAGCAGTAAATAGGGAGATAAAAAAAGGGCATTTAAAGAACGAAGGCATACAAAGAACACGTGGTGTTTTTGTTGTACGAAAGTCTCGAGGATAGACTGTCGATTCTAGCACGCACGCACGTGCTGTAAATCAAGACAGAACCGATACGCATTTCTTTAGGTATCGTGTAATAGTTACTCGGCAAGCTGAGTGTATCGGCTAAAACAACTGTGGATTTGGAGTGACATACTTTGGAATAGCACGAACATCCTACGCGACGTGAATATTATAACATTCGCAGGCGCACTGAACCGCTTCGAATGTTCTCGTTGATTCCACGAAACTAGCACATGACTAGAAGACATGTGAACGATCGTGCATATCGCGTTTTGAGAAAACAGAAAAGTGGGTTTTTACCATGGGTTGCGTCTGCGTATTGAAGTGTTAACCATCCATACAGAACAACTGAAGTACACGATTAAACCCTAATTCAATTAAATATTCCAACTACTGTTTCACGAAATAAATAATTTAATCGGTGAGCTATAACTTAACAAAAGTTTTAAACATGTAACTCCAATTTTCTATCGTTAAACTAAGACGTGTAATACATGAATAGGTAAATCTGAAATTTCCTAAAGATAAGCGCAACGTAATGTCTTTCATTAACTAAACATATATAAACGATGTAGCTGGACAACACTAAAATATACAAAATTGACCAATTTAACTTATTTCATTGTACGTATAAATGTATAACATTGTTATTATTTGAGAAAATATTACTTAAACTATAGCACCGTATTATTAAACATGTAACCGAAAATGAAATATTCCGTAATCTGTTATTTATTAACTATTTAAAGCACATTGCTAAAACAGCTCCATGCCTAAAGGGCCCTGATGCCTGTCGTATACCAGAAATATAAATATGCTGTTAAATAGCCATAATGTTAGATATTTACCAAAGGTATAACATAGATTTCTGGGAATCCCATCAGTATTATTTGATAAAGTCATGAAACAAATATGTGTTTACATAACTAGAGAATTCCATTTTCTATTATTTACAACACATGTGTATATATTTATTAAGCCTATAGAATAGAAGGGTGACGAAGATTTCATCAACAACGATATTTAGAAAATAAATAAAGTACATTTTCCTTATCCTAATAATATTAAATAAAGATAAACAAAGTTACTAATCAAGAAAGTTAAACACACAACTGTTAACAAACCCGTAACTGGACAAACCTCTGTATGTGTTAAGAAACAAACCTATTAACCACGTAACTGAACAATGTCAGTGTCTACTGATAAACAAAGCCATTAAACACGCATTTGGGCAACTTTAGTACGTGTTAGTAAACAACGCTGTTAAAATGTATAACTGGACAATGACATTATCAAAATGTCACATTAACCAAAAATTCATATACTACAAATGTTCCAGAAATATTAAAATGGTTTAGGGTATTTTGGGTGTATGTTTGGTGATACAAAGAAATCGTGACGCCGTAAGAAAATGTTTTTTGAATATATAATTTAATAACTTTTACTGTCTATTTTACATCTGATAGGAAACTGAACAGATATGTAAATAGATACATTCCATATAGAGAAACACATTTGTTATACAAATCTACAACATCAACTTTTCTTTTTAATTATATGGCAATTTTCATCTCACACAAATAGAGAGCTGTCATTGGTAGAAAACCAAAAATAAAAAAATATTAATAAAGACATTTCGACAAACACTTTAATAGACAAACACCCATAAAACACATATTTATAATAGTCTATCATATTAGCTGAAATGGGAGATGCTTCTATTTTTGTCATATTATTTATTTATTATGAGCGTGATTAGTGTAAGAGTACTAACTTATTACGCAGTTGGTCCTGCTCAGTTTGAAGACATTGTTTTACTATATTGTTTTAACTACAAACAGAACTTTAAGTCAAGTTTCTACAAAAGAGGAATCTATTAGCTTTCACTTCATTCCAATTCCACTAAATCCAAGAAAGAAGAACTAGAAATATATTAAAGGTTTCTTACTTTCTCGTAACTTGAGTAATGTCCGTTTATTTTCTTCATCAAAAACTACGACACAAAGTTTTTAGGGTAGTGTAATAAGGAGATTCGTACTTTCATCCAAGTAGGACATAAAATTTCGTTAATAATACACTAGTGACGTTCAATTATAGAAAATAATCTAAGTAATACGTATTTAATGTGCGAAGACACAGGTATGATCAAGCAAGTCTTTATTTATTGTATATAACGGTAGAGTACGCCACTTACACAGTAAAAACTTCTGACCTGATATCTTTGTTGTTGTTGTTACTAAAACTATATCTCAAATAAACATTTTCCGTCGAAAATCATACATTCTTTTTATCCAAAATACGTTTCGCAAAACCATATTATAAATAAAACACATTAAAACGTGGTATGTTTATATATATATATATTTAAACAGAGATAAAAAAATAATGTTATATCTTATGTAAACAGAAATAATATAAATGACTTTGAAAACGAAGTAATGTGAGCATGATTTAATAAACTATCATGGAAGTAGTTGTGACACATAAAACTACATGTATTGTAGCACACTGTAGTACAGTGGTATTCCTCCGCTAAACAAATAAGCTCAGGTTACTCACCCTTGATGAATTTTTATTGTTTTTTTGAAAGAGTTAACTCACACTTATTACTTTACTCTTAATTATCCATATAATCTTATATTTTATGATATAACTGGAAACAAAACACTGCATATAACAGGAAATAATTTGAAATAAATAACTTTACCATGTGCTGTACATCAAAGAAATAACTAGCACTGGACTCTATTTGTCCTGGTATATTTGACTATAGAAATAGATCTCCATCTTACCCTATGCCTTCTTTTTTTAACATTCACGCTTTCTAAATCTGCCAAAATAGCAGAAACGAAGGAAGAACATTAGTTTAAAAACACTCTCCACATTTACGGTTGAGCACATAAGAAACATTTCTTGCATTCTTTAGAATGTTGCTGTCCTTAGAATGCTTTAAAAAATTTATGCCACTTAAATTTTATTTAAGTATTTTCCACTTTTGCTAAACTCATTTGTTAAGTTATTAATAGTTATTTTTGTCTAGGACTGCCTGCATGAAGCTAGGCAACCCCAGTTTTTATCTTGAAGTAAAAATACCAAGCAGGTAACTAAATGCAATATCCATGTTTCTATACACCCCATTTTAAAACTATTTCTTATGTCAAAGTCCTGTCTTGCTGCATTCAGAATTCACCGATTCATAATAAAATGTTATTATCTCTGAGTGAAGAAACGTTTTTCTCGTTATAAAATATATATACAAACACACACACACATATATATATATATATTACGTTTTTATCTTAACGTCCCTAATCAACTGAAAAATATATTTAGTCTTCAACAAAAACTTTAACTTGAATCTAAAGCACATACTTGATCCGGATTTTAACTTTTAACGCCCTTCTATCCCTCGTCAACAGGTTTAATAATATATATAAAACCTGCACAATTACTGCCAGGACTAGCGAAGCTGCACCTTAATAATCCTGTTTCCTGGTTGACAAGGACTAGTAACGTGGCGTCGGTAGTCTTTGGTTAGAGGAGCTATTATCACGAGTCGCTTTGTGACCAGTAACCTTGGCCAATAAAGAGGTCTGATAAGGCTATGGATAAGCAAGATATTGCCTAATATATTGTCGAGTGAAGTAGATATGGATCGCTGTTTGTAATTTAAATTTTTTATTATCTTTTTTCATATAGTTTATTAGAAGTTTATTTATGTTTTGTTATCTGTCTCGCTTAACGTTGGATTATATGTTGTTGTAAAAAACACATTTTTTAAAGTTCGCGCAGATACATAAGATAACATTTTTATGCTTATCTAAAACAAATTAAAACTTGAAACTCTAGATAGCGAAAACATAATAACTCATACTAAACTTTCAGAATATACACGTGCAACTTCATAACTATGTAAATACGAGAGAAAATGTGGTGCTTCTGTTACTTATTTAGGCACTTTTACATCACTTATTGTTTAAAAAGACGAATCACATACTTGGGCAGTGACAGATGTAATGTTACTGTAGAGATGGCGTCCGGAAATTACGTAAACTAAAGTTTTGTTTGCTCCAGAGACAGAAATCATAAATATGTGCTAGCATGCCTATTAAAATTATATTAGACCAGCGACGAACCATTATCGTATGCAAGGAATATCACGACAGCTCTACAGGGGCCTGAGAGGACTTTCAACACGTTCAGATATAAATGTTAATTTATTGATATAGTTTTTCAGACATATATACAACGTGCTTTGCTCAGTTGTATTTCTTTTACATTTCAGGTAAAATTCATAATACTTTTATGTAATATGTAACCTTTATCCACGCGTTTAACAAACTGAGCTCTTTTTAAACTGCTAGTGTACTAAACACAAATTTGTTATTGTGATGTAATTCGCACGAGCACAGAAAATATACAGAGATATATGATCGATTTCTGCAGCTGTAGGATAAATCCTGAAGATTATGTAAATATGTTAAACGCGCGTATTATACGTAGGCGATGTTTTCTTTATTGCAACTTGAATGGGCGATTATAATTAACCCGGTGGTTCTATAGACACAGCCTCAGGTTAAGCATATTAAAAACATAGAAAAACGCTCTAAAAAAGCCTTTGAAATATTTCGTACAATGAAGCCTATTGCTTTGATGACGTATCACAGACAAACCCAGCAGAAAACATGATATGAAATGCATCTTGAGAGACTAGAAATTTAGCAAAGAAAGAATAAGAGCCTGTGTTGAAAATAGTACGCAGCAAAAACTAGGTTATATGTATTTTAAGCACGTTTTCATAATGCTGTGTTATGCGTACAAAGTAGTTTGTCGTTGTGAAACCTGGCACATAATGTTTGTTTTACAGCGATCACTAAAATGCAATTTCGGAATATGACTAAAGATGACGTTCTCAACTGAGAATGATTTTGAAATATAGTGCCATCCGATAGATGTCGCTTGTGGAACAACAGAACAGGATATAAAATTAGTGCTTTGCAATATATTGAATAATAGAGCTATTGGCGATAGTACGTGCATTCTTGTGGCTTCGCGAAGTTAAAATCCGTGTCATATTTGTTTTAAATCTTGGTAGTAATGATTATATTTTTCATGTCGTTGAGACCGTAGAGATGTTACTGCTTTTCTTTCGAACGTTTTAAGCCTATCAGACATTATTAACGAAATAATATTCATTTTGGGTACGATTATTCATAGTAGTAAATTACGCACTGTATTGAAAAGTTTAAGCCTACGTTAAATGTATACGTATAGTTTTCTTTATATTCTTCGACGTTTATAATCTTCGTAGGAAAATGTTGACATATGCACAAACTTTAGGATATATTTAAATCACTTACCTACTAATTTTTTTCTTATGTTAAACATAGATGTTAAATATTTCAACGATCCTTGATTGTCCGTTCATTTAATTTTTTGAGGGAGCCATTTTGTTTTTGAAAAGTTACTTAACCAAGTCTTCGATCGACCAGTCCGAATGAATGCATAAGTCAGTTGAGTAAAAGTGGTCCCACTATCGGGTTAAACCTGTATATGGCAGGCTACAGTAATATCGAAATCTCGATATAAAATTAATGCTTACATACAAAGGTAAATTATTTCCTCGAGGAACTACACCTGTCATGGTTTGTCAGAAAATTCTAATATTCTTTTTCAGCTCTCTGGGTAGAATTTACTATTTATCTTCTTCATACAGCTGTGTGTCTTTTCATGTGCAGCGACAAATGGTCCGACCTGGAAAATGCACGTTCACACAGACGACACTGAAAAGGTCTGTCACCAGTATGTTTTCGATAGTGTCTGGTCAATTCGTCAGATCGAGCGAATTTCCAGCTACATCCCTTCCACGTGCACTGGTAGGGTTTCTCACCAGTATGAGTCCGAAGGTGAGCCTTGAGGTGCGAACTCTTTGTGTACATTTTATTACAGCCCGGGTAAGAGCAGGAGTGGCTTGTCACTTTTTTTCGCCCTATATTACGACGACCTTTTTTGTTCTTGATTGGAGAGGGACCAGGCATCTGAACCATATTCGTTGTTGTAACATATCCGTTTCTAGCAATATTGGCTCCATTTAGAAGGTCCACAAGGTTAGGAGAAGATGGCGGTGTCATCATCCTAAGTTGTTGCTGTTGTTGTTGGATGGGATGACGAGAAGCTGGAGCTATAAGACGGCCCACCTGTTGTAATAGGGGCTGTTGCGGTTGTGTCATTGTTGATGAAACGGTTAGAGGCACTGATGTAAAAACATGTAAATTTGTAGGAGGAACTTTTTGTTGCAAGTGAAAAGCTGTCCTTTCTGGTGATGCTGGCGGTGATATCTGGCTTGACACAAAGGTCTTGTTATTATTATTATACTGCGTCCAAGAGAGGTCTCCATAAGATGCCGCTGTCGTCGTAGTTGGACAAATTCCTATATTATAGGCTGAACTTGTCTCATTTGAGGACGTTGATTGAGTGGAGATATTACCTAATTGTGAGCGAAAAGTTTCGCAAGTGGTGGTAGAAGTATCCACAGAAGTACGGTAAAACGGGAGGACCTGTTTCTGTAAAACTTCTGTGTGGTTCTGCGTTTCGATGTAGGGACTTCTTCCATCAGGATTGAGCACAAAGTCCAAGTCCAGTAAAAAGTCATCAATGTTACTTTGAAGCTGAATTTGTTTCTGTTGCCTTTGTTTGGACTGCAATTCCTGGACAAATGAACCAGAGTTGACCTGTGGGTGCAGCTGCAGTTCCTCCCTTTGAGTCTGAGGCAGCGTCTCAACCCTTGGAGGCATATGTAAAAAGGAAGCACTCGTATTCGGTTGCATCATTTTGAAGTTGTGGTCAGAGGGATGTGAATCGACTAGCAACACACTCTCTATGTCATGCCACATCTGAAACGATTAAACATTCCCAATAAATCAAAACTAAAGCCATCTGGTGGTTTTTATGAACATCTATTTAAACAGTACGTAAATAAAGAAAAATGTTATCACAAGAAAAACATAAAAATATTTTGCGGGCTCAAACATTTTTAGATGTAAAAAAATTAATTTTCTTCAGTTCATAGCTATAAAATAAAGTAGTAAGCATTGAAATTCACTGTGGAACAATTATTTTTCAACACTGAACTTTTGTTTTTTTTAAAGAACGCTATTTACTTAAAATAATGTTGAATAATGTTCGCAATCCAGCAAGGCCAAGTAGTTAGGATGCTCAACTCGTAATCTAAGGGTCACGGGTTCGAATCCCCTTTGCACCAAACATGCTCTCCCTTTCAGCCGTGGGGGTGTTATAATGTCACATTAAATCTCACTGTTTGTTGGTAAAAGAGTTGGCAGTAGGTGGTGATTACTAGCTGCCTTCCCTCTAATCTTACACTGCTAAATTAGGGACGGCTAGCCCTCGTGTAGCTTTGAACGAAATTCAAAACAAAGAAACATCTTTTCACATTACCTTCCTTTTATGAACGTGTTTTTGTTTTATATTAATAAATAAAGCGCATTTTTTTTTATAAGTCAGCTGTAGCAATTTGTTTTGCATCATATAAATGCCATTGCTATCAAGTTTGGCTACAAATTAAAGGTTCTGTAAACTTAGTCTGACACGTTGAAGTGATAAAACCAAAACATGGAATTAATTAAGGTTTAGGAACCCGATTCTTCAAATTTTATTAATTAAAATTTTGTATTCTAGACAAAATTGATTTATATATAGATCCACCCCAAGTGCGATTTTTACGTTTCCTAGTGCTACAGTCACTCGCTGGAACAACGGTAAGTCTTTGGATTTACAACGCTAAAATCAGGAGTTCGATTCCCCTCAGTGGGCACAGCAGATAGCCTGATGTGGCTTTGCTATACGAAAAAACACAAACGCACACATACACGCATCCTAGTATTGTATTTGCCCCGAATCGGGTAGCAATTTTTACTTTTAAATATTTAATAAAACATTTTTTTATAATTAATAACATTGTTTTGTAAGAGAATGTGTCAGTACTGACGAACAACATATTGATATATTTTGGAAGACTAGCGGCACATTATCTCTTAAGAGGAAGACGATGTGTTTTCATTATGATAAGGCACTAAACTAACCAAATGCATACAATTTCTACTTGGTCATAACAATACTGCTGGAATTTATAACTCATTGCTTCTTATTAGAATCCGCTTACTAAACATCTAATCACAATACTTTTAGCCCTCCAGTGGCGGCATGTCTACGGACTTACACCAAAAGAAATCGGGTTTCGATACCCGTAGTGGGCAGAGCACAGATAGCCCATTGTGTGGCTTTGTAATTAATTCCAAAACAGTAAATCATAAAAACTATACAATACTGGAATTAAGTAACTACACAAAATACGGAATACTGTTTACATGAACCCAGAAAGCGCGTACAAGTGTTAGATCCAAAACTCTGAAGTGAAATCACACGAGATTTAGAACCAAACTTTTGAAACTCCGTTCATTAAAATATTTTATCCTAGACAAAGTCGATTTTGACCTGAGCCTATATCATGAAATTAATCGTATTCAGACCCGTGATTTAATCTTATCTGACATTAACCGTCCAGAGGTAATCTATCTGTAATCCTTAACACAGTTATAGCCACCTCATCTAAGATATAGCATAGTTACCCCACTGAACGAATTTCGTGTCCGCGTGTAACAAATAGAAACTGTAAGAAATTTCTTGTTTCACACTTTATATCCTCAGAAAACTTTCTCAAAGCTCGCGAAAATATTCATACCTCCACATGAATTTCTTCAAACTGTCCATTAATCTTTCTGATAAAGAAAAACTGCCAGCATTTGTAAACTTCAACAAACTAAACACACATGGTTTTAAATTAACTAATTAGAGCTTAGACGAAACCGAGACATTTCACTCAAGATTATTAAATGTTAACACGATATTATGAGTATAAGCAATTTAAAAATCATAATTAGATATAACTGAAAATAAAAAGTATGTCCCACGTTCAACTATTCAGTGTATAATTTGATCTTCAAGCCTTAATAAAACAGCGCATATTTGTAACAATATGTATATATATATGTATCATTAAGAACTATTTCTTGCTAATATACTCAGATGTTTGATTCTAAACTTGTCTACAGAAATTATTAAAGTAACATTGATAATATTAATAATTGTAACCATATTATTGTTAATACTTTATCATTTCGTTATTGGTGTGAATGTATTTACAATGGAAGAAATAACTTTATAATAAACATACTTTATCAGCATCCGTGTGTATATTACAAAACACGTATTTTAGATACTTGAACATCAGTTCAGATAATCCAATTAGAAACACTCAAGGAGATAGTTATTTCACAGATAAAGACACCATATGGTAATCATTTATTTTATAAGGTGAGCAAAAAATGAATCAATTCCACGAGAAGTAATTTGCAAGGTGCTTTTAAATATTTATTGTTATATTTTGTATGGTCTTGTTAATATAAAATTCTGTGTTTCATTCTTGTTTGCTTGTTGTTAAACGTAAAGCAACACAATGCCCCCCAGTGGCTCAGCGATATGTCTGCGGACTTACAACGCTAAAAACCAGGTTTCGATACCCGTGGTGGGCAGAGCACAGATAGCCCATTGTGTAGCTTTGTACTTAATTCAAAACAACAACAACAACAACAGCTACATAATGCAGTGTCTGTGCTTTGCCCCTAAAGAATATCTAAACCAGACTTACAGTTGATCGATCAGAAGGCATCTGTCTTTTATCTAAACATTTTCAAAAGTTGCTTGTGCTTTTTAATAGCATCTTCTCTAATCTTGTATATAAGTTTCACATACGAATTTTATTTCTTAGAGTCGATTACCAGTTATTGTTTTACACAATAAGTTTTCTGGAAAAAAACAACTAAATTTCATTTTCTAATAAAATTTAACTTTGAAATAATAAAAACAAACAAACAACAAGCGAGATATTCCACTACATTTGCCGCCTTTCAATGATCGGTTAAAACTTTTTACAAGTTGAAACTATCCACTGTTTAAATTATTATAAGTATTTTTCAGCAAGTTCGTTTGTTTTTGGATTTCGCGCAAAGCTACACGAGACCTATCTGCGCTAGCCATCTCTAATTTAGTAGTGTAAGACTAGAAGAAAGGCAGCTAGTCATCATCACCCATCGCTAACTCTTGGGCTACTCTTTTACCAACGAATAATGGAATTGACTGTCACATTAAAACACCACCACGACTGAAAAGGCGAACATATTTGGTGTGACGAAGATTCGAACCCGCTACCATCTAATTACGAGTCGAGTGCCTTAACCACCTGGCCATCAGTAAGTCTGAAAAACTCCGAAAAACAGTTTTCCCGCCGTTCTATGATGTTAATACGGTACTTCAGGTTATTCTGTTAAGCATGAGTTTGTGTGTATGTGTTTTATAGCAAAAGGCCCCGGCACGGACAGGTGGTTAGGGCGTTCAACTTGTAATTTGAGGGCCGCGGGTTCGAATCCCCGTCACACCAAACATGCTCGCCCTTTCAGCCGTGGGGCGTTATAACGTTGCGGTTAATCCCACTATTCGTTGGTACAAGAGAGCCCAAGAGTTGGCGGTGGGTGGTGATAAATAGCTGCCTTCTCTCTAGTCTTACACTACTAAATTAGGGGTGGCTAGCGCAGATAGTCCTCGTGTAGCTTTGCGCGAAATTCAAACCTTAAATAATTCACTGCATATGGATACACACCTTTATATACATAACGCCACAAATCGTTACCATGCGAAATAATACAGAAGAATCACGCTGGTGTATTTTTTTTATATGTTGTAACACAGATAACCAGAACGTCAGATTCACTGTATATGGATACACACATTCGCATTTAATAAAGAAATAATCTGCTGATGATTCACACGATTACCTTTCAAAACTGTAAGATATTAAAACTTCATAGGTGGTTTTCATTATTCTCACTTTTCATTACTAGTAATCACTATTCCATCCCTTACTAGCAATATTAATGTAATACTCTTCAGTGCTTATATTTATTACAGGAAAAGCTCATCCGCTATTTAAGTTTCATTTTGGTTTTTTTCATTATTTTTAAAACTAATTCCGTACATAAGTATTTGTGTGTGTGTTTTTTTCTGTATCGCGTTACTTGATATGACGTTAAGTTAGTTATTTTGACGAATAAGACGCCACATCAGGTTGCGAAAGGTAATGTATGAAGCAAACAGTTTGTTAAAACTTTTCTACAACAATTTACGTTCTGCATTGCACCTTGGAACGTGCTAACTACTAACGCATTTTAAGAAACAAATTTCCAAGCCCCAAGGCACGATTGATAAATGTGAATTTCTTACATTGTCCCAAATACAGCTACTATTTTTGTAACAAAAGGGAAGGAACGCAAAAAAAACGTCTCTTGACTAAACATATTTACATTGTACAAGTTGCAATACGTTACAGTTATGCTGGAGATGAAATTTGAACAATGATCAACCTAAATAACAAGGAGCAAACGTAGCCATCTTCCATAAATTATTTATAGACACAGAACCCAGATTTTACATTCATGTCAATTATGAAACACAAAACAAAAACATTTTGTCGTTAAAAGAGTACGAAACATTTAAAAACAAGTAGATTTCATGATCTCCAGTAGAGGTAGGTACTTCGTAAGCAAACGTAGTACGATATTTACAGGCCCCGGCATGGCCAGGTGATTAAGGCACTCAACTCGTAATCTGAGGGTCGCGAGTTCGAATCCCTGTCGCACCAAACATGCTCGCCCTTTCAGCCGTGGGGGCGTTGTAATGTTACGGTTAATCCTACTCTTCGTTGGTAAAAGAGTAGCCCAAGAGTTGGCGGTGGGAGGTGACGACTAGCTATCTAGCCTCTAGTCTTGCACTGCTAAATTGGGGACTGCTAGCGCAGATAGCCCTCGAGTAGCTTTGCGCGAAATTCAAAACAAAGAAACAAACGAAATTTACATTATCCATTTCGAAGACGAGTGAATATTTACTATGAATAATGTGGATATGAACACGATGTTTTTGTGAAATGTTAACGATGTTCTACTAACAGGAAGAAAAATGGAAAGAAAGCAAACCTAGTTTTTCAAGAAATATTCTTTAAGTTATTTTGAATGAAGGCTGTACAAGAATATGTATTGCTTAATATTTGGAAATATGCAACATCGTATCACTGTTTAATTTGCTTTTAAGGTCGAACCAAGCTTAATTTATAAACGCAACAGATCTGGGAAAATACGGAATCCTAGATTTAAAATAAAATAGCTTCTCATCAGAAAACCTCAGATTTATTCAGATCAGCTGGAACTTCGTGAGAAGCATATTAAACTAATATGAAGAGTTGCAGGTTAATCTGCCTTAGATATGTAGCTTCAGGTTGCAGGTTAATCTGCCTTAGATATGTAGCTTCAGGTTGCAGGTTAATCTGCTTGCGTTTTGGCACTTCGTCTCAGTTTGAAGTAATGTTGTTGATTTTGATCAGTTTGTGTTAAGGACGCACACTAGTTAGGAAATTTTCTGAACTTTGCAAAACTATCAAAACGATAATAAATCTGTGTTTTTGGATTACCATATTAAACACGAATCGTAAACGATTGGAGGAAAAGAACTTGAATCTAGGCCATCCAAAATATTTTAAGCATTCATCTTAGCTAAAATAATCCTAAAATATTCACAAATGCCATAAAAGCGTTTACTCAAGAAAACGCGTCTAATTGTCCTACTGGATCCTCAGCTCGTGCATTGAATGCTTGAAACCAAGCATAGCAAATATAATTAATACTTGAGGTATCATTACAATCTCTGTTAATAACGACATAGTTGTATAAGCATGACTAAGTCGAGAGTGGACTTTTTCTCACACCAAAACTAATATCTCTAAACCAGTGTCTTTTCGATAAGCATATGGTAAATTAACTACAAACTATTCTCTATTATATGTAAGAAACATCAGTAGCACAATGTTTTACTGTTTTCTGCACATTTCTGACTGGAAGTAAGCATTGTAAACGTAATATTGCAGAAGTTAGGGTAAATATTACTGAAGTCCTCTAACTTTCATTTATATTCATGACCTAATCTACAATGCTCGTATACTTCAGGAAAAAAAAACAATGAAACTGCATTCTGTTTGGCTCTAAACCATTCAAATTTATACAATTATTATATTGATAGGTATAGTCTTGTAGTATTATGCCTTATGTAATTAAATTTTAATTTCGGTCGTCCATTCTGACTTAGAAGATGGATTACTGGATATTTAGTCGTGGCCAATGCAAGGACTACGACTTTCTAAAGTTGGTCTACGTAAGCGTGATGATGAAATGTTTATGTATGTGCGTGAACAGTCCAAATATATTTTGAATTTTGAGTTGAACCATTTTCAGTTTTATTTATTTGTCATAAACTCACCTTGTTTTTTATCACATTAATCATGAGTTAAGACACTACAATATAACGTTTTACAATGATTTGGTTTGCTCCTTTTGTGATGGAACATAACTGATTTGGTTTGTGATGGAACATAACGTACTTGCATAAAAAACATCCTAACCATCATTGGATCTTATAAAAGCCTCCGATTCTGACTGAACGCGAATAGACCCTTAACAATATACATCATAGTAGAAAGATTAACATGCGACTTACTTGTTGATACGAGGAATACGATATTCAATCGGCAAAAGAAAAAGAGAAGTTCTTTCATTATATTTGTTGTTTTCACATTCAAGTGTAATAGCGTAAACGACAGGTCGTCAATGGCTTTATGGAACATTTTATTTGAATATCTGAGTGTAAGTAAAAAGATCTATTAATAAACCTAAAATATGTTCTCATACGTTCAGTCAATTACACATTTTTATGATGTTTAGTTGTGCTACCGTTCTCTTATAGTCGTAGTTTCATCATGAGCTAACACTGTCTTAAGGAGTACAGTCGATACTTCTAATACTGTCTTAAGGAGTACAGTCGATACTTCTAATACTGTCTTAAGGAGTACAGTCGATACTTCTAATACTGTCTTAAAGAGTACAGTCGATACTTCTAATACTGTCTTAAGGAGTACAGTCGATACTTCTTTGACATAAGAAGTTCAAGTCACTAAAATGAGTCGCATTCACGCCTGTTGCACATAATATATTGCATACACCTTAACGACACACACCGAAATTATCAATACAGCTATAATGAAATTTAAGGGTATATTTCTCTTTACTGCATCAGAAGATTTGTCTACGGTAGGACAAGTTTAGTGTTACAGCTTACGGGAAGGGAGATTAAGACGAGGGGAGGGGTCTAAAACGTGGAACGTAAACATTGATAGCTATTTAGAATAGAAAATTAAACTGCATCCCTCCTAGGCTTCGTTCCCAGTCATCCCTTGTTTAAAACAGCGTAGTGTCCTACTTCTGTGACGATGTTCTAGCTGGTGCTAGGAAATCGTGAATATTTATTTTGGCCTGTATTCAAAGGAAAGGCAGGTAAAATACCTGGACCCATACACAGATACATTGGAATGCACCATTTGAAGAACCTGGCTTTAAAACGTGGGACGGCTTTTCAGACCAGAATATTTTCCCACGAGCACAATATAGGAAAAAAAAACAACAACAAATAAAAGTTCAAACCGCTATCCCTGTTCACAATAAGGCAACACCAGGGGGCATTATTTCCGCTACTCTTGGTATGTGTAATATAACATTAACAGACAACAGTTTTTAAGAGTTGTAAAAGAATAATGAACCTCGAGCTTTGAAAATCTCCTGAAAATAAACTAAAACAATATGAATCCGAGGTTTGTTCCTGCCATCATTTTAATATTTATAAATTGTTACGTGCACGTGTTTGTAGCACGTAAGTTACAACTTAGATCCTTGGTCTTTTGTGATTAATTCAAAGTAATTAATTTTAACTGATCTCCTGAGCCAAATCTATCGCATTCCAGAATTATCGGCCATTCTTTTAAGACTGATAAAAAGTATGAAAAAGAAACAGCGTAATTAATACACCAATTTGTTTTACAAATGAAGTAATCCTTTTATTTTAAATGTTATAGATAACCTTTAAATATTACTTACGTCGTGAAAATCTGCCATTGCAGAGGCCATTGGTTGAAACGGTGGAACAAGGGCCAGGACAACCTGGCTGGTGAGAAGTTCCTTCGACTTGTAAATTCTGCTATGTTCCGTCTCACCTGTGTATCTGGTTGAAGCACGAACTGTTCTCGCACCTGTCTACTGTCCTGAGTCCTAAATAGACAACTCCTGCCCCCCTGTTGACAAACTGAGAAAACTTTGCGAATGAAGTCCGGACCTGGATCAGCAATGGCAGAGAGAGGCATGAATGAGCGATACTTAGTTAACCGCAGACCAATGGGTTTCCCAGAGTACCGTGAAGGGGTTTGCTTGTTCAGTTATGGGATTTCTTTCTGACGTCTCTGCTCAGTTGAAGTTTCGTGATCTCGTCTGTAAGCGCTCTCCAATCTGAGTCTAATATCTGTCAAATGAACGGGATAATTATTTTCCCAATTCAACTTCTTTGACAGTTACGTATTGTTCTGGCTTCACTTTTCAGGCTAACAACAGGTAGAATATCCCACAATCAGAAACAGAATAATACTCCACAGGGAACATATCGGGGTGGATTAAATTTCACGAGCAGTTAGAAGTCTGAGTGAAAGAAAATATGAATCGATGTTTCATTCACATTGTTACATACAATTGTAAAATACGTTGATTGGTTTATTTAGCTCTTCAACTTTGATTGACATCATATGATATTAACGTAGGCGATTGCAGTTGACATCATATGATACAAGTATTTTGCGCGCAATATTTTGAATAACTCGTCGCAAAAATTCACGAATCTTTATGAATGGGGTGATGGGCAGACTTGCATAAACGAAGGGTTAATGAATAACGTGGTTTGATTGAAATTCTGTTTCGGGTTTTTGGTGGCAAGCGGATGGAACAAAAGATTTTTTGCGAAAACCAACATGTTTGTCTATTCATTTTCTTGTTTTTTAATCTGCACAAACATTTCGTTTATCTAAACAAACCGAAAAAACAACAATACTTTATTCCCACAGATAGTGGATATTACATGTTAATCGATTAGAATTTATTTCACGGTGTTTCCCAAAGTTGGAGTCGTGAAGCTTTTTCTGGAAGGCCGCTTGAAAAAGGGACCGAAATCAAAAATAGTGAATTAGTTATAATTCTAAACAAACAATAAGCCAATAAAAATTAAATTGAATTATTTTATTGATAGAGTATGTCGAAAAAAGATGTTATTGTTCTTACTACGATGTTGTTTTTCAATCACCACGCTGCGGTTTGAGAACCTCACTCCGTTTTATTCACTCAAGGGAACCTCAGACTAAAAGAGTTTGAGAGCCATTGGATTAAAATGTCGCGAAATGTCTCTTTACATTTCAGCAAAATTAGTAGATTGTTTGTTTTAGAGGAAGTGTATTTTTTTCAATCAGAGAATGGTTGGAGTGCAGTCCCACTTCAACAAGGTATCAACTTGAAAATAAAAAAAATTAACAACACGTTAAACACTATATATATCGAATTCCATTTGTATTTTATTACAACATCATTACTGAACTTAAGATAATAACTGCGAATTAAAGAAATTTAGAATGCCAGACTAGAGGGAGACACCTGGTTAACACCAGCCGCCGGCAACTCTTAGGCTGCTCTTTTACCAACGAATAGTGGGCTTGACCGTATCATTGTAACACCTCCGGCCAGGCATGGCCAGATGGTTAAAGCACTAAATTCGTAATCTGAGGTTTGCGGCTTCGAATCCGCATCACACGAAACATGCTCGACCTTTCAACTATGGGAGCGTTATAATGTTACAGTCAATCCCACTATTCGTTGGTAAAAGAGTAGCCTTCCTTCTAGTCTTAAGCTGCTAAATTAAGGGCTGCTAGCACAGATAGCCCTCGTGTAGGTTTGCGCGAAATTACAAAAAAAAAAACATAACCAAACTCCTCCACAGCTGAAAGAGAGAACATGTTTGGTGGAATAAAAAAAATTACTACCTAGGCTGAAGTCAGTTTTGGAAAAAAAAAATAGTAATAATAATCATTTGTTATGTTTGGTTGGTTAGCGTTTACTGGCGCAAAGCAACTACACTATCTGCACCAATTTGTTATAGAAACGAACTGTTTTTTTCTCTTTTGGGTTCCTCGCTCTTGTCTTCTAAAACTTTGTTGTATTTTTATTTACTTTTAGGCTTCTAAAGAAAGAATGTATTGACTTTTTAATTTCACAATTTAATTATGGTTCTTATGATTCACTCTTCAAATATTGTTAAGACATTCCATCATTATTATTTATTCGTCAAGTCTTATTCGTTTCTTTAAACTGGTGGGGAAGAAATATTAACTAGAATGATCCGTATTTTATGTGGTATTATGATACCTTATAAATTTTGTCCGTCAAGTCTGCTTCCTCCGTTTCATTCGCGCCAACACCCACCAATATGAACGATGAGCTTGAAACATTTCTTACCGGAAACAGGAAGTTACGTATTCGAACAGGCAGGTGAAACTTATAAATCCACGCAAGGCATATACTTTCAGTCGACTATGACCACCTTGAAAGTACCGCATCGAATGTTTTTATAATAAATATAATACATTATTCTTTCCAAAGGATATTGAAAATGCCTTTTGTCACCTTCGAAACATCAACTAATATTACACAAAGAAACTCGTATTTGTTCTTGGGTATTACTGGTTGGTGCATATTTGTCAATTACAGACGCGTTGTTTCACCAATGTTTGCTGTAGATTGTTGAAGTTTTATTTATAGAAATATAAATGTAAAAAGAAAAAAGAAGAGGTCTTGTGAGAGATTCACTTGTTTCTTTTTACATATTGTTTGATCAGAATGTGTTATGTGTACAAAAGCATCCAAATTAGAATGAAGCTATATTAAAAACTGATGTAAACATTAGCTAGGTTATATTAGATCAAACCGTTTTACGCGTGCATAAACAGACAAGCTTGGTTTGCTTAGCTGTTTATCGTTAAGTACATATATACCAATGGTTTGCCTGTGGTATGTTCACCACGAGTATAAAAACCTGATCGCTGATCCACAAGCGGTACGAAATTAAAATAAAATAACATAAAGATGGGATATAAAAAGCAACCAAGTTATATCTGACCAAAACAATTCATACGTACAAGAATGGCAAAGTTAGAGTAAAGGGGCCATTCATTTAAAAATATGATATCAAAAAGAGCCAAACCATACAACGGCCCGGTATGGCCAAGCGTGTTAAGGCATGCGACTCGTAATCTGAGGGTCGCGGGTTCGCATCCACGTCACACCAAACATGCTCGGCCTTTTAGCCGTGGAGGCGTTATAATGTTACGGTCAATCCCACTATTCGTTGGTAAAAGAGTAGCCCAAGAGTTGGCGGTGGGTGGCGATGACTAGCTGCCTTTCCTCTAACCTTACACTGCAATATCAGGGACGACTAACACAGATAGCCCTCGAGTAGCTTTGTGCGAAATTAAAAAACAACCAAACCATACAAAAGCACAAGTCTGTAAAAATGCAATATAAAAGTGGGTGGGATAACGCTCTTGACTCGTATTCTGAACATGTTCACCCTAGTTACATTCCGTCTAGATTCACTGCTATATTAGGAATGGCTAGCGTAGATATTCCTTTTATATCTTTGTACGAAATTCAAACCAAACCAGGTACTGAAGAAATTTATCAACACAGATGCAGCATTTCAGATCACCATACCATCTCCCCACTTTAATCTCTCTATCTGCCCTATAGACCTTTAACTCACTAGGTCTAACCAATTAGCTCTAGAGACTAATAAGAAAAAAAAAATACTTAAAGAAATATTATTTGATGTTTTCAAAAATCTCTAATTAGTTAATTCGTGTAAGAGAAATTAGAATCGTCTAAACATTTGGCCAAAAATTTGGATCAGTATATAGAGTTACGGTTGTGTTAATGTAACATTCTTTTATCGTTACAAATTCTTATTACTCCGTATAATATACGTGACAGAGTTCGATTATTGGAAATGTTGTTACAAAGAATACTGGAATGTCTTATAATCTTAAGGTTACTGATCTGTTATTGTAAACAATAGCAGCGATTCAGGTAAACTGGAAATATACAATTACTTACGAGAGGTCGAAGTCTTATAAAACACGAGCAATTAAAGTACTTTTATCTTCCAATAAGCGTTTCACGATTATGCGTGAAAAATCTAACAGCCAATCAAATCATTTGTGTTGCTCATAGAGATGTTAGAAACTAGATTAGAGTGGAGGGTGGAACTGATTCCACACTATTGTGATTATATTTTATTTTAAGACTGTTTGACGTTCGGAATTACCAGGACCAGTGAACATTGACAAAACGTTATTCGAAAACATCACACGGATCTCAGGAACAAACACGTGCCGTACACGCGTGTTCTGCACACCGGAGTAAATAAATCTAATCGCATATGCATGTTGGCGCATGTTTGAAAGTTAATAAAGTAATGAGAGTGTACAACACTGTTGAAGTAGTAAAGGTACACACCAACTGTAATGTTTTATCAGTTTTGTTTCTATTTCGTAGCAGTATGTTTAGTGAGAAAATACACCCCCTGCTTCATACATTCATTAACATCGAACGTATCCATGTTAAATATTCTATTCATAAGCACTCTGATTGTTATATATCAAAGCCAATCGCCGTATTTCAAAATAGTTTCAACTCTACTGGTTATTTAGCGCTAGTAACTTACTTAAGCCTAAAGTTTATTGTCACTTTTACCTGTAATTATTCAAAATAATGTTTAACGAGACGTAATGATTAATATTACTACACACAACTTTAGATTTAATCGTAAATTATGCTTAATCAATACATTGTTCTAATATTCGTGTTTATTTATTCATTTGATATTTAGGCTTAAGCCAGACGTTTAAATAAGCATAAAACTGATTTATTTGTATTAATATATTTTCTTTTGTGCGATATGTATTTTTTCATAATTTTAACTTGGTAAACTCACTAAAACTTTGTTATGTTTGTTTGTAGTTAAGAACAAAGCCATTAAATACACTATCTGTACCATGCCAACAAAGGGTACTATTTTTTTGTGTTATAACCCGCAGACTTATCGCTTACCCACTCTGAAGAACTGTTCAGAATTTATTCGTAACTGGAAAGGTGTCACGATTTAAAACTCTTCAGTATCTGACAATATTAAAAAAAATGAAACGAGTAGTTCGAAATCAAACTGCCACTTTTCAATCAGTGCACGATTTTCTTTGTCATATAAGCAAGGTGTTTATTGATACTGATACATTTTATCTATTTTACATAATTAGGTCTATAAACAGGAAAGTCTGAGAAAATTCAGCTTTACACCGTATTAATCACAATGTTATCGTTTTGTTGTAAATAGGTTTGTGTTATAGAACGAAAGTACTTTGATTATTAAACACGTATTATTCCAGTGTTCTAATTTCCAGCTAGTTAGCTACAATGCTATATAAAACTATTCATTATTGTCAAAAGTAATATGAACTAGGGTTACGTGTATAATATGTATAGAATATAACGAATCGCTATTGGGGAAAAAAAGCTTTTAACCGTCTCGTCGTTACAGGTTGTTAAGAGCTGAGAGCTATGTAGATTTTTTAGAGTGACCCTCTATATTTTCTCCATATAAGACTACGGCCATCATGGGCGCTCCGAAGCCGAGCTAACCCGCGGTGGCTGAACACAGCAGGTACGGGAGTGGTTCTTTGATTGTACGGGAAGGTATTTACTCCGATGGGCGTACTGATCTGTGTATCCTCAGAAATGATGCTCTGAATGTTGTGTGTTATAGGGATGAAATCCTGACAACCATTATCAGACCTGTCGCTAGCTTTGTTGGAACCGATTTTTATTTTCGTGAACAAAAACGGTCGCCCTCACTGTGCAACTATCGTCACTGCCTGCTTTGAACAAAACACTTTTGTGAGAATAGAGTGGCAAGCATTTTCTCAGGACCCCATCCCTACAGAACACATCTGAGACCGGCTCCAGAGACGGATTTCACGTCTACCAAATCAACCGGTGAAGGAATTGAGCGTATTTACAGAACTGTTCTAATGGCTCGTAGAAAACGGTATTTCATTGGACCCTCCAGGTACACAACCGCTCTGAAAACTCTAACCTTTGACATATTCATTCATCGTTTCAAACATTTCTAAATCGAAAGGGGAAAAATGTCGCAATCCAGTTGAGGACCAATTTCGCGTCTACGGCTTGAAATGATATTTTCTCGTCGGAAGAAGACAATACATTTAATTTTCGCGAATAACTATCTACGAAATACGTACCAATAATATTTTGATCCCCAGTTTATTTTGTTGAATATAAATATAAAGGAGGCAGCTTGAGTTAGGATAGAGAAAGAGTTTGTAAACCTAAGTTCTAAAGACTAGAGACACGCGGTATAGAGCTATATTTATCGTACACGCCGAAAGTGCTCAGTTAAAAATAAAAACCCAAAACCAATCGTAATTCTGCAATTTATTTATTTGTTATACATTTTTTGCCAATTTTGAACATCTGGAAAAATAAGATAACGTAAATGTAACAGATTTTGTAGTCAGTGTTATGTAAGAATTCATGATTATTTAACGTAAATTCAACTGTTATGGACCCTCCCCTCTCTGTTGATTAACAGCGTAGCAGGAGGCTTAGATGTTTTTTGTTCTTTTTATGTGTTCTGTAGTACAACTGACAGGTAGATTGTACGGAAATACGAGAGTGGTGTCAAACTTGAGTACGAGATAATATTCAGAAGGAACATAGATCAGAATGGTATCAGCGAAGACATTAGAATACGCGTTTTCTAATATTCAGAAGGAACATAGATCAGAATGGTATCAGCGAAGATATTAGAATAGGTGTTTTCTAATATTCAGAAGGAACATAGATCAGACTGGTATCAGTGAAGACATTGTTGTGAAAAAGGGTATTATATAAGATAACTGTAGACGTTTTGAAGGATAACTACAACCCGCTCTAATTTTATAGCGGAGCATAAAGTACCACAGAGACGGTTTCAGTAATTCTAGCAGGAACTTTATTAAACAGATTGGCTGAACAAACTCGATCGCATGTCTTTTATACGCAGAGGGGAATGTTGCTTTTAGTTTAGTGTCTACCATATTATTATTAATGGCTTACAATAGGCTGTGTTGTAGTACAGTACATATATCGTTAGGAAACAAATCAATCACAATTTATACAAGAAAGTAAGCCCACTTGTTTATTGAATTTCGCGTAAAACTACAGGAGGGCTATCTGCGCTAGCCGTCCCTAATTTTCTAGAGGGAAGGCAGTTAGTCATCACTACCCACCGCCAACTATTGGGCTACTTTTTTACTAACGAATAGTTGGATTTACCATCACATTATAACGCTCCCCCGGATGAAAGGGCGAGCATGTTTGGCGTGACGGGGATTCGAACTCGCGACCCTCGGATAACGAGTCGAACGCCTTAACCCACCTGGCCATGCCTGGCCCGTAGAAAATAATCACAGTTTAGGTAAAGAAGTCCATTTTAGTTTGTATGTAATGTCACTCACTCGTACTTCCGTGGTTTACGTGATGTTTTACTCATGTAAATCTTGCGAAATATCACAGTCTTGCTTCAGTGAGACTAAAACATCTTTTATTAAGTGTTTCTAAATGTATTTTTTAACGATACATGAAGATTGAGTAACAGACGTAGAGAAACTTAAGGTGTGTCGCATATATAGGCTTATACTTTTTTATATGAAACAAAATAAAAATCAAACTATGTAACAATGTTTGATCTAAGCCTAAACAACTTGTAGCGCGGCAAATGTAAAAACAAGAACCATTGGACGTCCTTGTCACGTTACACATCAACAAAACAATTAGTGGTAATAATATATAACATTATGACGTTTCATTGAAGTAACTTGTCATTAATCACAAAGGTACGTGTTAATTCTGGTTTACCTAGTAATTCTGATGTTTATAAAACCTTTGTTACTTTTACAAAAAGTTTACATTATACGATGTGATGAGCAGAGCAGAAAAGTGGAAACACTAAGCAGCAAGTGAGATTGTATAATATATTGTAACTCCCAAATATTCTATATTGTATAATATATTGTAACTCCCAAATATTCTATATTGTATAATATATTGTAACTCCCAAATATTCTATATTGTATAATATGTTGAGCGAATTGTAACTCCCAAACATTCTATATTGTATAATATGTTGAGAGAATTGTAACTCCCAAATATTCTATATTGTATAATATATTGAGCGAATTGTAACTCCCAAATATTCTTTTTGTATAATATGTTGAGCGAATTGTAACTTCCAAATATTCTTTTTGTATAATATGTTGAGCGAATTGTAACTCCCAAATATTCTTTTTGTATAATATATTGAGCGAATTGTAACTCCCAAATATTCTATATTGTATAATATATTGAGCGAATTGTAACTCCCAAATATTCTATATTGCATAATATGTTGAGCGAATTGTAACTCCCAAATATTCTATAGTCTAGTAAGTTACAGTTTTCTAAAACTGATATTTTTTTAAATGATCACCAATTCTTTATAGAAAAATTTTCATATTAAAATTGAGGAAAGTTTAGAAGCATTTTTGTAGTATTAGACAGCGACTTGATGACATTGAGGCTAAAACTAGAGTATGCGAGATGTAAGTAATAAATATAATGAACAGTTTGTAGTCCATTGTTTATCACCATAGAAACACATCTCCAGATGCGAATAATTCATGGTCTTATAATTTATTCAACAAAAACGAACAACGATAGATGTTGTTGTTTTGAATTAAGCACAAAGCTACACAATGGGATATCTGTGCTCTGCCCACCACGTGTATCTAAACCCGGTTTTTAGCGTTCTAAGTCTGCAGACATACCGCTGAGCCACTGATGGGGGGGGGGGAACGATTGAGGAGAGTGGTTGAAAAATTGAGAACATATTATGTACGAATCCAAAACTGTGGTTTCACTTAAAAACAGCTCTTTGGAATTCAGTCTGTTTAAGAAAAAAACATTGCGAAGTGTTCGTAAAATCGTTAATTATAACAAAAATAAAACTAGGCAAAAACACGCAGCTGTAGGTAAAGAATCGCTTGATACCGTTTAGTAAACGAATTCAGTTCATTTACCTCTGGCATTATAGTTTGTACTTCATTATCGGTAATTTTACAGGTTTTTTTCTCTTTTATCAAACTATGTGTGTGTGTGTGTGTGTCTTTTCTTGTAGCAAAGCCACGTGGGACTATCTGCTGTGTACACCGAAGGGAATCGAACTCCTGATTTTAGCGTTGTAAATCCGAAGACTTACCGCTATCACAGCGGCAGACTTTTGTCAAACCAATCATTGTCAACATTTATAACGCGACATTCCATTTGTAGATTTTGATTCTGATTTCGATAGCAGGTATTAGTTTTTCTTATAAATAATGCATCTCACCTCTCAGTGGCTGAACGATGACTTTGAGGCCTTATAACGCTAGAAACCGGGTTTCAATATCTGCAGTGGGTATAGAATAAATTCCCATCACGAAGGTTTACTCCAAACAACAAACAAAGAAGCGAGCTATAGATAAAACATAGGAAACATTGTGAAACGTTCGTCTTTCACAGTGAACGTAAACTGTTGCTACCACAAACTTCTGCAGCCCGGCATGGCCAGGTGGTTAGGAGCTCGACTCGTAATCTGAGAGTCGCGGATTCGAATCCCCATACACCAAACATCCTCGCCCCTTTCACCCGTGGGGGCGTTATTATGTGAGGGCCAATCCCACTATTCGTTGGTAAAAGAGTAGCCCAAGAGTTGGCGGTGGATGATGATGACCAGCTGCCTTCCCTCCAGTTTTACACTACTAAATTAGGAAAGGCTAGCGCAAGTAGCCCAAGTGTAGCTTTGCGCGAAATTCAAGAACAAACAAACCTCTCCATCTGTCCGGAACTAGAAACAATAAAAAACGGACATTAAAAAGAAATCCCCTTAAAACAACAATGTTCGCGCTGTTGCTGAAGTGAACAGTATAACAGCAATATATTGTTATCAAACTTGCATAGTTTTGATTGTTATTTTCTTGTAAATGATTTTAAGCTTCAACAAGGCGTGGGAACATATTATTATGAAAAGGCAAAGTTGCATACCATAAAACCCAACATTTAATTAACTGAGTTTCCTGTAAGTTTAAATTAACTCAAAAATATATTTAAAAAAAAAAGAATTCCAACCCTATTATAAGTTGCCGTCAACGTACATACAATTTTGTATATATATATATATAGTTATTTATGTTCTAAACTGCTTTCAAAGATCTCATAAAAATAGACTGTTTTGTCTATCGTCATTATGCGGTTACTAGATGCCCCCCGGAAAACAGTTTTCAGCCATTGTTGGGAGAGGTTTATGAATAGCGATTCGGTTGAACTGAGCGATATGTGTAATATTCACGTTTGAAGTGAGCGCCATTTTTTACATACCACAAATCCATATATTTCCGGTCGTTAGTATGAGAGCATATCAAACTGTAGCATAAGGCTTAATACACAGAGATACTTTAAATCCATCAACATTTGTCAATATACGTTGTTTAACAGTCTGAAAGTACGAGGATGGATGTGGCCTGGCGTTAGCATGAAGATCCACGTTTCGAGCCGAAATATACCATGCAATGCGCTCTGCACATTAAGGTGTAAGTACTTTGGAATTGTTAGAGGTAATACTGATATTCAGGTGAGAGTCGCTGATAAGCATTTCGAAATTAGAGATGACTCCAACTGGACTGTTAAGTTTCTTGACCTGGCCGTTTGGCCTACGTGTTCAAGTTGAACATAATAATACCAGGGCCAAACTTGTACGTACAGAAATATTCACGTTCCATGGTAACAACCAAAGAGCTCTTGTAACAAGGATAGAAACAGAGAAATAATAACAATGTGATTTGAGAGTTAATATAAGGATAAGGTTTTGGATGACACATCTGAAAACAATGTTGAGTTAATCAAATTAATGCAAGATAAAGTTCTCAATAGAAAGAGACACCTGTTCTGTTTTGTTTTAGAATGAGATATCTGTGGGTAACTTATTTGCATTTCGGTTGAAATATTTTACTAGATTTAAATAAACATTAAAAACAGATTATTTCTGTGGGAGGTTTTTCTCCCAAATTTTCAAAACCTTACTTCTTTATTCTAAAATCACTAAAGATTTTGTTCTTTTGATGGTTTAATTGTTTAGATAGTCCAATGTGGTGAAAATAGAATGAATACTCTAGTAAACGTTCGGCACGTGACCAGAAATATGGTTTTGGTTTGGTTTGGTTTGAATTTCGCGCAAAGCTACACGAGGGCTATCTGCGCTAGCCGTCCCTAATTTTGCAGTGTAAGACTAGAGGGAAGGCAGCTAGTCATCACCACTCACCGCCAACCCTTGGGCTATTCTTTTACCAATGAATAGTGGGATTGATTGTTACTGTATAACGTCACCACGGCTGAAAGGGCGAGCATGTTTGGTATGAGGGGGATTCGAACCCGCGACCTTCAGATTACGAGTAGAACGCCTTAACTCATCTGGCCATGCCGGACCTAGAGAACATAATTATTGCTGAGATCATCAAGAGCCTTGGTGGGGTCTTGACCTGACCCTTAGTATTCGGACAGAGGGATTATTTTGACCTTGTAATGACAGTCAATTGTTCTATCTCACAATCAAAGCGCCACGGTTCCTGTACATACCGTGGATTCACATTTCTAACCAAACACTAAAGCACATTTTGTACAAAATGATCAATACGTTGGAACATCTTTTACGAAAATTACCAGCTGTAGGTTTTCTTGCTTACAACAGTAAAAACAAAAACCTGTTTTCTATATCCCTAATGGGCAAAGCGTAGATAGCACACACAATATGTAGCTTTGTACTCAAAGAAACACAACCAATTTACGAAAGTTACTTAGGACGGTCACTATCGCCACCTACACGGCTATAAGTGAATCAATCAATTATTTTATTATGTTGTGCATACTTGAATTTGTGGGTTTTTTTCCCCTAAACAAAAATATTAAACAACAGACACAGCTGGAGACCACGAAACACAGTGTTTGTTTATTAAATGTGAAAACTAAATGCACTCTGTGTTGTGTTTGGTGAAGAAAAAAGTTAAGTTCTCAAACACGATTCTGAACACGAGTTCATTTTACATTAAAAATCGGAATTGCCCAAAATTAGTTATAGTTGTAAACCACTATCACATTGCTATGGCTGGTACATAACCATATTACAAGCACTCAGAAACACTACCTGCTGGTACATAACCATATTACAAGCACTCAGAAACACTACCTGCTGGTACATAACCATATTACAAGTACTCAGAAACACTACCTGCTGGTACATAACCATATTACAAGTACTCAGGAACACTACCTGCTGGTACATAACCATATTACAAGCACTCAGAAACACTACCTGCTGGTACAAAACCATATTACAAGTACTCAGAAACACTACCTGCTGGTACATAACCATATTACAAGTACTCAGAAACGCTACCTGCTGGTACATAACCATATTACAAGAACTCAGAAACACTCACTACCTGCTGGTACATAACCATATTACAAGTACTCAGAAACGCTACCTGCTGATACATAACCATAATACAAGTACTCAGAAACACTACCTGCTGGTACATAACCATATTACAAGCACTCAGAAACACTACCTGCTGGTACATAACCATATTACAAGCACTCAGAAACACTACTTGCTGGTACATAACCATATTACAAGCACTCAGAAACACTACCTTTCACTTACTAGCATTTTAATTGAAAATCCAGTTTCAAAATTCATTTTACATAATTTGGTTCTCTTATTTTCAGAGTGTTACACATTTTCAGAGTCAGCGATATAAATTTTTAAGCAGTCGGAAATATTTTAAAGTAACGATTTGGAATGGTAACAATAAAAATATTAACTTTATTTTTTAAATCTTTTACGATGATTTGTCAAGAACTGTGTCCTAATTTCACTCGTAAAGCTTTTGAAATAAACATCTATATAATAAAACATGCTTCTAATTCAATGCAACCCCTTTATCTTAAAAGGCACGGACACTGAAAACTGAGAAACTAAAAGTATCGCTGGAAGCTGACCACGTAAAAAGTGTAACAGTTTATTACATAATAATACCGTCTATGTTATGACAGATTGTTAGATTTCTTTGATTCGAAACTCACACATTCTCGTTGTATTGTTAGTTACGTATGTAAAAACAAACGTTTTATTGTCCAAGACTTAAGCCTAAAGTATCGACCGGCACAAATAGTCAAATTTTATAAAGCTGAGCTTAATGTTTTTGATTTTATTTTGTATGAAATATTTAATTTTATAGCACGTGTTGAGTAGCGCTTTTATTTGCAAGTATTCTAATATTCTTTTATGCACTAAAAACAACAATCGTAGACGATAAATAACTTCAAATATTTCATATACCTTATTCGTTTTGTTTTTAAATTTCGCGCAAAGCAGCCGTCCATAATTTTGCAGTATAAGACTAGAGGGAAGGCAGCTAGTCATCACCACCCACCGCCAACTCCTAGGGTACTCTTTTACCAACGAATAATGGGATTGACCGTCACGTTATAATGCCCCTATGGCTGAAAGCGCGAGCATGTTTGGTGCAACCCTCAGATTACGAGTCGAGCGCCCTAACCATCTGGCCATGCCTGGGCCTTTTCGTACAGCAAGCTACATTTTACTTTATTTTACACTGTCGTTGAATACTTGGAGAGTCCCCTAATTAATTTATGTTAAACACCTTTAGACTTTCTTTTTAAGACACGTGATTTCACAACGCTCCCTACTGGTGAAAGCAGTAGGGCATGACTTATTATATATGCATTCCATCTATGACGTAGGCTGCTTATTACGCGAGTCGTGACTTCGTTGTGCCCTTTGTTTGTAAAGGCGTAAAATACGTGGAATTACTTGTACCACTAAAGAAGAAATACAGAAAGAAATGAATCTCTCGAAGATTTAACAACTAACGGTATTTCATAAACTGTAATTCTTGTTGTTGTTGTGTTTTGATAAAAAAACAACGACAAACAAACGCAAAAAAAAGATGGCTGACACCTGCAGTGAAACTCGCCAGCAATGCTTTGTAATCATGTTAATGTTGACAATGAATAATGAATCATTGTACAGTTGCTAATTCCTTTACTCAAGGAATGAATGTTAAAAGTGAGAAGAAACCAGACTCTCTGACAACACCCTTGTTTTTGGTTAGCTTTTTTGCTCACTTTGTGTTCAATACAATCTGAGAAAATAAGACAGTAAATAAAGATTCAAATTTGTAATGGGCGTATACGTCAGCTGCACGAGAATTTGATGAGAGACATCGTGACCTCCGTTTCCCTTGCAGTTTTTTTTTTTTTTTTAACAACGAAAGAAACAAAAGAGCCAGGATGTACATTTGTCGATTAATTATCCACGCGAATAATACATGAATAATAAATAGGTCCTTTCGTCAGAAATGCATTTTTCGGTTATTCTTCAGGCATCTTATTTCTTTCTCGTAACGTTATATCTGAGCATTGTGGCACAAAAAAAGTTTCTACATTGTGGCACAAAAAGTTTCTAAGAAAACGTTTTATAAACCTATCACACAAATCATAATTCTCTGGTGAACACTTTGTTACTTTGTTAATCAGCACGTTTATCGCTTCCATACGCAGACTGTTTTGTTAGTATTATGATTAAACCCATAATTTTGGCTTTTCCGTTATTACAATTTCACATAGAACCATTTACGCATAATTTTCTCTAAAAACTGATATTCTAGAGAGAAGACATGTTGTCAACAACACCCACCGCCAAATCCTGGTCTGTGTACTCTTGTGTAGTCGAATAGTGGGTTTGACCTTCATTCTTATAACGCGTCTACTGCCTTAAATTGCAGAGTACTATTTTTTGAGAGCGAAAGGATACGAACAACAGATCCTTAGATTCACAGTTCCAACACACTAGTTACAAATGCAAGCTAAATCCACATTTATTTAGTAATGATTTTTAATCTGATATTTTAATAAAGTTCAGGTAATCTTACTTCTACTTATACAAGACACATATTATTTCGCCCAAAGTTGTGTTGTTTGCGATTCTTTTAACTCTATGCTTCTTGTTTGGGGCTTCACTCTGTTAAGAACGCTTTCCTGCCAAACATGATTTTAGACTTAGTGGATTTTCAACGAGTCAAACTATGGCCTGGGAAAACGTTTCTTGTCATTAAACTAGCTATTTTCGTATAACGCTACAACACCAAACTTTACAAAGAATAAATCTACCTATATGAACGTCATCTAGATACACATTATACACACCATTGTCTCTTGGAATTGGTCAAGCGTTGTCTTTCATGTCTCTCCTACCATGACCCTATCAGAGACTGGACAAAGGAAACGAAGTAGCCCACTTCCTTACAGCACTTGCCGTGTGAGCAGCTAAGCTGAACCAGAACAAAGATGGAGAACTCTAGTAATTTGGCTTTACGACATTATGAATAATGTTGCCTTCTATCAGTCAACTGAAGCCTAGAGTTCCAGGAAACGTGAAAACATTATCTACATTTTAAGGACGGGGACACAGGGGGCTTTGCGCAGCACATTTTTTCTTAATTTTATGCTATTGAAGCAGATCTTATAAACAAAATTTGTTTTAAGGCATTGCATGGTGAAAACATTTAATAAGATGTATTAAAAGAATGTTACAAGTCAGTTTACACCTTTCTGATTAAAGTTAAGACCCAAAAATGTGTATAAATATATTATTGACGTAATCTTTAAGATTAATAAAGTTCTGAGTAAAACAAGAATAAGCTGTCTTTGAAAAAAAAAAAATTCCCAGAGATAACATGTGTTATGCTCAAATGAACCAGCAGATGGCAGCACATAAACCAACTTTTAGAATTAAATATTTTGCGTGGCACCAAATACGTCTGTAAAGAATAAATAACATCATTTCTCATAGCTCAGCCTGACCAGGACCATATGTGTTTATTACGTGACTATAGCGTGTTTTGTTGTAACTACATTTGATCAAAAATAGATAGTGAATCAAAGTATGCCAACTCTAGTGTCTAGGGCTGGCATGTTATCAATCATTTTCGTTTCTATGTATTTTTCGATCACTGTTCTGTTTGAATATATTTTGATTATAATATCCTAAACACTGGATATCATTTTTCTGTGATATTTACTTGCAAAGGCTTATCTTGGGATTAAATCTATGGAAAATAAATTGGGGTTTGGTGGATAAATGCATAACAATAGTTTCTTAGACATAAAGTTAACTTAATTTAGAATTATATTTTATTTTGCTTTTATTATCACAAGAACAAAAACGTTTGCATTTAACAATATTCTGTGCTCATACTGAAACCCAATTGAAGTAGAATTGTATCTCAAGACCGGTGGTATGGGTATTAAAACTTTAATTAAAATAAAGTACAGTAAAACGTTTCGACCTTCTTAGGTCATCTTCAGGTTAACAAAGAGAGAGTTTGCAATATTTACTTCCCTCGTATTCAAGAGAAAGAACTTTTTCCATTACAAAAATCAGAACTGCAGAGTTTAATGTGAACAGTTTGTAACAAATAATGATATTTTAGTTGGTTTTGAGATATGTTGACTCAAACTTTAGATGTTGTAAGTTGACACTATAATGTGCATTGACATTAAAAGCGGTGGCCAGAAGAGTTAAAATAATGACCCGTACGTCTTGCATATTAATCAAGTTCATAAACAAAACGACTTATTTTATGAGGATCTCACTTAACTCACGAGTCTGGAAGTGAACATGGACTAAGCACCCAAGTCAGAGGTAAAGTTATCTATAACTTTCAGACACTACCTGAGAGCAGACATCCATTCAGTTGCTCCCACTGACACAAGGTAACTACCCGTATTTATGAACTGGATAACGGAATTGATTATCACTCTTATAATGTGTTTATTACTGAAAGTGTAAAACATGTTAAGCGGGATTACGCCGCGAAACTCAGATCTTCCGAAAAGCAGCCCGATACGTTAACCATTAAGTTTCGATTAATGATTTGAAATTATGCATTATCAGTTCTCTCAAAATAAACAACATGGGTATGACGTAACGTATCCATGCTCACAGCTCATGTAATTTGATCTACGTCACTCTCCTTCATAAATCCTTTGTAAGAACATAAATATTTTACTGGAAAAAAATCATGTTTGTAATAGCTTGAAATTTTATTTCAAAATACATTTGAAATATGACGTCTTTTGAGATATTATAAATAGAAATAAATTGTGTGCATGTGTTTTTACTGTTTTTCTTCGTGGAAAAAATAACTTATTTAAATGTTTAGGTGTTTATTAAATTTATTTTAGGCTTAATACGAAATACGAAAAATAATATGATTAATTAACCTAAACTATCAACCCGCTGTAAGTAAAACTAATGTCACAAGAAAACTAAATATTTATCCGATGTAGTTTGAATAGATCAACCATTCTTGTACTTTATTCATGTTTACGTTATTTTCCCAAGATTTTATTGATTTAAAAAAAAACGTCTCTGTGCAAACAAATACGTAAATCATTTTAATGACAATCGCATGTGAAAAAAACAAACCCGACATGTATCAAGTATACGTATTTTGATGTATTTTAAAAATTCATTGATACAAATTTATTGTTTAATCACGTAAATGACTCATCACCTGCACCCTTTAACGGATATTCCTCTTCTCTGTATTATAAAGGACAGTCAGTAATGGTGGCGTCACTGCAGCTCGCCGTCAGCCAGGTGTTGAGCAAGAAAACGAGGCAACGTAACCGTCTGTCTGCTTCACTAGAGCCCTCTGCCGTACTGACAGCCTTATTAACTATTGCTCAAATGAATGTGCCACAGTAATTAACTAAACATTAATGTGTTTAACTTCCACCGCTGCCTTTTGACTTCCCTATAAGAGCTCTTGGTTTGGTCTATAAAACGGTGATAGAGTAATAATAATAATAAAACAGTACATCAGGACGTGGGCAAACCGACCAATCAGCGAGCCAACCAGCTTAACAAAGCTGCTGAGAAGGTATCAGCTCTCTCGCTAACACCGCTGGGAAGAATGGATGGCTAATGCCAATCTGAAAACCAATTTTCCTAATTGGTTTTTCGGGAAGAGGTCGCAAGAGACCTGTCAGCTGATTACAATACAGCGCTCTATTTATAAAGCGCTGAATGAATGTTATCATTCTAGTACACCAGATTTGAAGACGGCGTGATGGTACAAAGTTATTGATTTTGCTCCAACGTGCTGGAATACACCCCATTAGCCTAAAACCTTTGCTCTAACCAGCCAGCTGTGAATTAGACACGCTAACACGTCGTTTAAAAGGTAATGCTTGTAAATGCAGTCAAGAAATACACCAAGACTTCATTACAGAACATCCCAAACAACTCCGTTATGCAAAGAAGGTTTATAGTTTATTTCTATTCGAATCACTAAGAAATCCATTAGTACTTTTATAAAATAATGGTTTTGGAACAAATTGAAAAACAACAGAACAAACAATTTGTTCTTTACTTCTATATTGCTGAAAGTACAATTAAGGCTGCTTTTTGAAAATAGCTAATAGTAAATAGCATAGAAGACATTCGATGAAAAATCTAAAGACGGCCATATGTATAATCTGAAAATAGTATACCTTATTTTTTGTGTGTCAAATTTTTTGTAAGATAGATTTTCTGGCCAAAGTTTACTCGTGTCTTTTAACGTATTAGCCTAATTTTGATTATTTGTTTATTGAGAGCAGAAAATACAAAACATGGAAAATTAATTAATTGTTAAAAGTAGAAATTCAATATCGTCTATCTTACTAAAAATGTACAAGTAGCAAGTGGCCATAAACAATTTCATAACACGTGCTATATTTTCAAGTTTTTTATGAGAAAAACTTTTAAAAATTGTTTAAAATGGTAATAATACCATTTTATTTTCGTGGGTTAATTAAATACGGTTGTTTTAAAACACATAATACATATAATTTACTCACTACCAAGAGGAAATATTAATTTTACTAGAGCGCCATCTGTTGGCCATTAGCTACCAAAGTTTAATTAATTACTGTGTTGTGATTTTATATAAATGTTTGTTGATAAAAGAAAACAGTTTGAGAAGGAAAGAGGATTTTTTTTACTTGAAATGTAATTAATAAATGTTTTTAAAAATCATTCAGCAATTTATCATTTACTAAAGTAACCTTATGTATGTCAGAACGACTGGTATAAGTATTAACACTTGTACTAATAAAGCAGAGAACAACTTTTCGACCTTCCTAGGTCATCTTCAGGTCAACAGAAAGTAATCTTAATGTAACTATTGAAATTATTCTCTTCTCAAAAATACAATTTCAAAGTTAAATCAAAATAAAACGTAGTCAAAATATGTAACCACGCAACTAAATAATAACGAAGTTAATGTCATACATTATATTTAAAGTCATTAAATCACGATATTTCACAATTGCCTCTTTACAAAACACAGAAAATACAATTGGCTCAATTATGTCATAATCCTAGTTCCAACAGAAGTTGTCTCTTTTAAATCTAAAATCGTACTTATGTTGTTAGATATATGTTAGAATGTTAAATAGAACCACTTACACTAATTGAAGATATTCCACTAATTATTTAAATGAGTTATACAATGAAAAGAAAAATACGGATTGTATAGTTATCATTAAAAGTCAAGTTAAAAGCAATCGCCATTGGAAAACAAATAGTTTAATAAGAAATGGAAGATATACAAATTCCAAGTAACCTATTTTGCTATGCGGTCAACTCATATAATTTTATCTAATCATAAGCCACGTAGTTACATAATCAACGGACAGAGAATGTTATCCACCCCTTATAAGAATGTTGAAATATACGTGCGTGTGATGTAGATGCAAGCCGTGACGTCACTTGGGACGTAATTAGAACCTATATATGCATATAGTTTACACAAAAGTTCCAGCTATTCGACACTGAAGTTATTCCAACTAAGAATTAGGTCTTTTTGAGGAATAACATTCCTATACCAAGAACTTTGAGCTATATAGTGACCAAAGTGACATCGAATTTCAAAGAAGAACGACTTCATGTTCCCAATGCAAGCGAAAAAAAAAATCGCAGCAGAATGCTTAGAACAATAACGGTCTGTAAAATCACGCTTCAAGCAAGACCGGAGAAACGCTCTCATCTGCAAAGTGTTTGTTTGTTTTGGAATTTCGCACAAAGCAACTCGAGGGCTATCTGTGCTAGCCGTCCATAATTTAGCAGTGTAAGACTAGAGGGAAGGTAGCTAGTCATCACCACCCACCGCCAACTCTTGGGCTACTCTTTTACCAACGAATAGTGGGATTGACCGTAACATTATAACGCCCCCACGGCTGGGAGGGCGAGCATGTTTTGGCGCGACTCGGGCGCGAACCCGCGACCCTCAGATTACGAAGCGCACGCCTTAACGCGCTAGGCCATGCCAGGCCCTCTGCAAAGTGAAAGCTATAGTTACGAAAGTGAACCGTCTCACTCAAAAGAATGCTATGAAGTTAAACGTATCTACTGGTACAGACAAACCATATTATGCAACACTGTAAAGCTGAACAATATATTTGATGGAGTAAAGATAAACCTTGTTGTTATATCTGACTTATAAATATTTTACTAAATAGTATCAATTAACAACGTTGTAAAGTGTTCTGCATCTAGTTATGTTTGTTTTAGTACAGAGCTACATAGTAGCCAGCCACGGGTATTGAAACCCAATTTTTATTATAAGGCTTCAAACGTACCACTTTGCTATTTGGAACATTTGAAGTCATAAGGGCTTTTTACATTGAGAGAACTACAAGATACTCAAGGAAAAAATCCTTTTTAAAAAAGAAATCTAATTTTCCTTAAAATTCACTGTTCAAAACTGGCCCGGCATGGCCAGGTGGTTTGGGCACGGGTTCGAAACCCCGTCACACCAAGCATGCTCACCCTTTCAGCCTTGTGGGCGTTATATTGTGAGAGTCAATCTCAATGTTCGTGAAACAGAAGCCCAAGAGTTGGCTATAGGTGGTGATGACTACCCTCTCGTCTTACACTGCTAAATTAGGGATGGCCGTCGTATAACTTAGGGCGAAATTTTAAACAAACAAATCAAACCCGGTGTGAATGGTTTGCTTAGAATTTTAAAGCAAAGCTACAAAAGCATCATCTATGAATGTCTGTCCGTAATGTTGAAATGACAATCTAGAGGGAAAGCAGCAGCTAATCATCAGTAACCACCGCCAATTGTGGGTTATTACTGTCTGACCATTACTGTCTTGACCAAATGGTGGGATTTGTTCCCCACTGTTAAAACGCACAAACGATCCCTAGATTTAAAACACGTTTTAGCAGCAACGAAACATGACTGACGAATACCAGGATTCACAAGACACCTTAAACACTTAGCGACGCCCGCCACCAGGTATTAAGAGGAATCGATTAGTTAAGATCCAGGCAAAGTTCACACAAGATATCATATTGATCGTATTGTACGTTTTCAGTGCAGTAACGTCAGCTATACTTCAGATCACCACTAAAGAGGTCAGCACTAGTTCAATGTTACAGTTTTGTAGCGTTACACATGATTCTGTACAACATTACATCAGCAAGACACATTTTGACTATAAATAGACAATGTTGTCACTATAGCATATTATTAACATGTCTTATTTACGTAGTGTAATGTGAAGGGTTAGCAATAACAGGTGTAAATATACTTCTGATTCTATTTTAAGATGGAGACTATAGTTGGAGTAGTTTCTTGTCTCCATCAGTGAGTTAATGGAAGGATAACTCTGAAATGTTACGTATTTAACTCCAAGATTGCGACCCTCAGACAGTATTACTATTACATAACAAATCATTTTTATTTTCAACTGTTTTTGTTGGGTTTTTTTCAGGTATTAGATACAACAATTTTCCAGGAAGACCGACAGTTTTAGTTCTCGTCTGCATGCTTACAACTTAATATTTTTTTTATTTTCAACTGTTTTTGTTGGGTTTTTTTTTTCAGATATTAGATAGAACAATTTTCCAGGATCACGATAGAATATATATAATTTCCAGGAAGACCGACAGTTTCTAGTTCTCGTCTGCATGCTTACAACTTAATATTTTTTATTTTCAACTGTTTTTGTTGGGTTTTTTTTTCAGATATTAGATAGAACAATTTTCCAGGATCACGATAGAATATATATAATTTCCAGGAAGACCGACAGTTTCTAGTTCTCGTCTGCATGCTTACAACTTAATATTCGAACATGCTCATCCACCTACAAACCCAAATCGATTTCTGTTTCGTAACAGCCAGAATTAATTTACTATAGTGTAGCGGTTGAATCATATGTCAAAACATAAACCTTCTCATTCGAATTCTGTATGATTATTACCTTTCTGATTACCAGCCAATTACTATAGACTTTCTAGCCCCATTATAACCCCCCGAAAATTCTCCCTCCCCCATCTCCCCTCATTATTTGAGACTACGTTTAGACCAACTCATTTGTTGTAATTAGGAGTACAAGACCACGCCCTTTTCGAGACTTTGTCTTCATTACGCATGACATATACGGTCTTAATGATGATCTGTATCCAACATAATGCTCACTGCCTCATGTCTCCGGTGCTGGAGTTAGAAGAGATGCACGCGCAGAGAGAAATCAAAAGAAAGAGTTATAACGAACTGTCAGTTGTAAGTTCTTGAAAAATAACATTAAAATCCGCGACAATTGTCGCGAATGTCACTAGAATTGTTTTATGCTATTTTCAATACGTGTTGAAGAATTTGAACATTCGTATAATCTTCAAATAAACGTTTCTCTTACACAGGCGTGAAATCCCTAAATTAGTACACGTGGTCACGTATTTGTCCAGCTACCTATAGGTTTGTAGATATATATATATCGTTAAAAATGCAATACAATTATCGGTCCGACATGGCCAGCTGGTTATAAATATGCTTGCCCTTTCAGCCGCATGGGCGTTATAATGTGACGGTCATTCCCGCTATTTATTGGTAAAAGAGTGGCCCAATAGTTGGTGGTGATTACTAGTTGCCTTCCTTCTATTCTTACACTGCTAAATTAGGGACGGCTAGCGCAGATAGCTCTTGTGTAGCTTTGCGCGAAATTCAAAATAAAGGAAATGAAGCAATACAAATTAAATGTGTTTATTTGTTTTTTGAATTTCGCGCAAAGCTACTCGAGGGCTATCTGCGCTAGCCGTCCCTAATTTAGTATTGTAAGACTAGAAGGAAGACAGTTAGTCATCACCACCCACCGCCAACTCTTGACGCCAACTCTTTTACCAACGAATAGTGGGATTGACCGTGGAATTATAACGCCCCCACGGCTGGGAGGGCGAGCATGTTTGGTGCGACCGGGATTCGAACCCGCGAAATTTAATGTGAGCTATCTACTTATTTAATTAGAGTTCATTCTTGATGACGAGAAGCCCACTTCAAGAAAAATATATCTCAGAACAGTTTCGACATTGACAAACAGATTAACCTGAAGATGACCTAAAAAGGTCGAAACGTTGTTCTCTGCTTTATTAGTAAAAATGTTTGTTAGTACCCATACCAAGCGTCCTGAGACATATTAATCAAAGTTCAGTGTTCGTACAGAACCTTCGAATGAGTACACTTTACAAAGACGTAACAAATCACACCAATTAGATATTTTCTAAAGTCACAGAATACACTGTTTTTATAAACAAATAATTTATCCGTAATAACATGCAGTTTGGATTGATTTCAAGATATTCCGCAATACAAGTTCGAAACTGAGTGCAACTCTTATAGGCATAATTTAATCATAGTTTATAAAGCTACAATTCGAAATTTGGACTTTACAATGGTCAAAGTGCACATATCCCACTGCAACTTTGCGCTTAACTACAAATAAACAAAATGACCTAATCGTCTTTGGAGATAGTGATGACCCGTGTAGGACTTTTATCATCTACTACTGACTTGCTTTTAAATCCCGCTACGCTACATGGCAGCTAAAAATTAAACTTAGGTAGAGTAGCCATATGCTGAATATTGCGCTGTTGCAACCGTAAGTGAGCAAGTATAAAGCGATCAAAGTTTATTCTTATCATAATGTATTAGTGTAACTTTTGTCTCAGTTTTTTTATAAGTTCACACGTATTATGCTAGTCATAAATGTCGCCGTAAGCAACACGCATGAATACGTGTTTCGAAAAATCCACGTCTCTTTCTGAATCTCAAATACTTCCATTAATAGCTGTACCTACTGTAATCTGGATTACAAATCTTGTGAAAAAACTATATCCTTCTTTTAGCTGGAGTTTTAATTCCACACCCCTTCCTTTGAATCTCAAATCCTTCCACTGATCTGAATTACAAATCTTGCTAAGGCTAACTGTATTTATTAACAAAGCATCAGTTTATCAGAACTCTGATTGTAAATCTAATCCAGTCTTGTTTCATTGTTTGATTCTATCAGACCTAACCTAAACCTGTAAACACTATAAACCTAGTAATATGCTAATAATATCCTCAGATTTATTTCATATTCTTTGAATGCTTACATCATTAAACGTTAGTTTGCTTTCCGAGTGTTAAAACACTATCAATAACGATTGTGATATAGTATTCCGAACACTAAGTATGCCGTAAATTTTTAGTTTTATGTTTATTTTACGAACAGTTAAAACACAATAGTATTCAGTTTCTTTGTTCCCTAGCTCCATGAGTACAAATAATGTGATTATTTTAGGTCCTTATTTAATCCTAACGGTATCAATTATATATTAATATTACGTCTTGTGAATATATCATGCTTTTAATTTATATCTCAGCTCTTTTCAATGTCAACAATGCCAGACGTGTAGCTGTACCTTTAACCATGTTGATGTCAACAGTATCAAACGTGTAGCTGTACCTTTAACCATGTTGATGTCAACAATGCCAGACGTGTAGCTGTACCTTTAACCATGTTGATGTCAACAGTATCAGACGTGTAGCTGTACCTTTAACCATGTTGATGTCAACAATGCCAGACGTGTAGCTGTACCTTTAACCATGTTGATGTCAACAATATCAGACGTGTAGCTGTACCTTTAACCATGTTGATGTCAACAGTATCAAACGTGTAGCTGTACCTTTAACCATGTTGATGTCAACAATATCAGACGTGTAGCTGTACCTTTAACCATGTTGATGTCAACAGTATCAAACGTGTAGCTGTACCTTTAACCATGTTGATGTCAACAATATCAGACGTGTAGCTGTACCTTTAACCATGTTGATGTCAACAATGTCAGACGTGTAGCTGTACCTTTAACCATGTTGATATCAACAATGCCAGACGTGTAGCTGTACCTTTAACCATGTTGATGTCAACAATATCAGACGTGTAGCTGTACCTTTAACCATGTTGATGTCAACAATGTCAGACGTGTAGCTGTACCTTTAACCATGTTGATATCAACAATATCAAACGTGTAGCTGTACCTTTAACCATGTTGATGTCAACAATGCCAGACGTGTAGCTGTACCTTTAACCATGTTGATGTCAACAATATCAGATTGCTAGAAGATTTTCTGATTCTGACAGTGCTAAAAATATCAGACTTCTAGTTTTACCTCTAATCGTGTTGATGTCAACAATGTCAGACTGCTAATTATATTTATAATCCTTATATATATGTCATGTATAGCGCTTAATGGACTATATCTTTGCAATACCACGGGCATTCTGTAAATAACGTATTAGCCTAAGCCCCAGTATGGTGATAGGTATGTAAGGCCCGATGACGAGAACCCACTTGAAGCAAAAATGTATTTCAGAATTTAATTTTAGATCGTGAATTATCCCGAACCTTCCGATATTATTATTGAACTTTTATGGAAAAAGTACAAATAAATGAAAGTGTCTTCAGAATGTATTACTCCACCACTTGTTATTAAAACTGACCACGTTAATAAATTAAAAATAAACAGTTATTAAATAGACATTCTTTCTCAGTCGACGACGCTGCACGTGCCAGAACTTTAAGTCAATATTTATTGATCGATTTCTGCTTATGCTCTTGTCCCAGAGACATATTGTTAAAGTTAACTAGTACTTATAGTAAAGAGTTATATTTTAGGTAAACAATTTAGTCGATTTTAGTTTGGTTAGCGAGACAATTGCTCTCACCAGACCTTAAGGATGAACTTCTTGTGCAGTTTCTTTTCATGTGGTACAAAATTTAATTTGTAGGAAAGAAAACATTACATTTTGTTACCAGCTACAAGATGAAGTAAATAGAGACAAAACACTAGAATATAATATACAACGAAATATTACAGCTTGTTTCCGCTTCTTTCTCGAGTTGTTATATATAAGTTGGTATAAAGGAAGAACAAAAAATTATTTCTAACTTCTCCACTTGTCTTCTCAATCATATCTTAAGTCATAATTAGGCTTAAAGTAAACAAGAGATTTAAAGGTTTAACTCCCCCATAATCTAATTTCCTTCATGTCCCTAACCCCATGTGGCCAGGTAATTAGGGCGCTCGACTCATAATCTGAAGATCGCAGGTTCGAATCTCCGTCGAACCAAACATGCTCGCCCGTTCAACTGTAGGGTTGTTATAATGTCACGATCAATCCCACTATTCGTTGGTAAAAGAGTATTCCAAGGGTTGGCGTTGGATTGCGATGATAAGCTGGCTTCCCTCTTGTCTGACACTGTTAAATTAGGGACGGCTAGCGCAGATAGCCCTAGTGTAGCTTTGAAATTCCCAAAACAAACGAACCTTCTTGTCTATCATATTTATTTAGAGACACAAACTACTAAGTGATTTACATGTAAGGATGAGTCATTTTCACCAATGCTTTTTTTCCACACACACACATTCCACTAGTTTCTATTCCAATCCGTTTATCCGGTTGTCTATTCTATTAGTGATCATTCCGCCAATTAAACTGTTGTTGTACATCGCCAGTGTATTCTGTTCGTATTAGGAATAAGTGTAATAAAACGTATGTCTTTTTCGGACGTCCTTTAGAGCAGCAGTGCCATCTCCAGTTACCATACTGTTTTTAGAAGATCCTTTCGAACCAGCGTTTCATTAAAGTTTCAAAACCTCACGGCAAGCGGTTTATCGAAATCTGTCAAATTAAGATAGACTCCTAGGATGTTCCTCCGCTACAATAGATTCGGACCACACCCAGTGCAAGGAAGAACAAATGAAAGTAATAAATTATGACATGAGTAGTTCGTGTTTGCTGCCATAGAGAAGTCTATACGAACTACGTACGAGTTTCTCTCTGTCTTTCCATTCACTGTTTCTCGTTTACTGCAGATAGATGGGTCATCATATGTTATGCAGGTGACAACAAAAACCATTTTAAACGAGACCACCAAACACCTGCCCTGTAGCAACGTATTCATACTGAGCTCTCTTATCGTTGTACGTTTACTGAACATATCAAAAAACGTTTTATGAAAGTCCTCGTTTACTCACTGTTTCACTGAACAAAGTCGTGAAGCTGGAATCTCTCAAACTCTGATGTACTGGCCCCTTAGTGGCACAGCTGTATGTCTGCGGACTCGCACCGCTAGAAACTGGGTTTCGATACCAGTGGAGGGCAAGAACAGATAGCCTACTGTTTAGCTGTGTGTTTAATTCCAAACCTACCTACGTACCAGCCATGTACTGTATATATTAAATAATAACGTGTTCTTGCTGTTGCATACCACGTGTTCTTGCTGTTGCATACCATACAACAGTATGATATTGTGCTACAACATGTGTGTATGTGTGTATGCAACATGTTAATATTTTGTGCTTTCTTTTACAGTCTTTCTTGTCGTGTTCTCTTCAACGTACAAAAAAAAAACGGAAAATAAATAACCTGACAACATGGTCTGGTACGTTAAGGTGGTATTATTATACGAAGTTATAAAATGTTCTCGGTATAATTATGAACAAATACTTATCTTATATCAATCTAGGAGGTTGTCCATATAGCACCTGGCTTTCCCCCTAATGAGTCACCTGCATTAAGTCACTCAAAAGTCATCCGAAGGTAATTCCAATTATCATTCTCATATGGGTTTGCGTGAAGTAGGGACCATCTGTTATATAACAGTATTTATGAAGAGCAAGCAGAACGAAACCTCTACTCTGTACCCCTGTAACCTCGTCACGATATCTCATTTTATCATGTATTTTATGCCAACGTGCACTGCGGACATTAAATATATCACCCCTTTGGGAAACGAGTGGATGACGCTTATACTGCTTTTTAATCATAATACTTAACATAAGGAAAAAAAATGCATCTGATGAAAATCTTTGATATCGAGTCTATAATCACTGTTATTCATATATATGAAAGTTTATTCGGCAAATTTGCTTTTTGTTTGTTGCAATTCATTTTTGAAATTTCCTACTCAAAGTTTGTTCTATAAAAAAGTTGTAGTCAGGCCAGACGTTCTTTTACCTTTTGAAAAGTTTGATCTGAAGCTAACCTATTTTATTTTACACGTAAGACAATCGTTTGAACAACGAACAGATGTACATTATTAAATATTCCCAGTTATTCAAACAACTTATCTTTCGCTTGGTTACAACAGTTAACTATAAATAAGAGAAGTTAATAAGAGCTTGAACATCACGTGTACCGTTTTGTTCTAATTCCACCATTTTAATCAATTCGGTATTTTGTAATTTATAGAACACAGCCGTACCAAACGAACTCTATTCTTTTGATGTTACTCTGGACGTTAACAAGTAAAACACACTACAGACCAATCTGATATAGTAAAATACAATGACAACAATTTTAACGTTAAAAGTTCTTGCAAAATTCATGTAATCCAAAGCCTTTCTATGTGTATGTGCTGTTGTTGTTGTTGTTTTTAATTGAGCACGTAGTTACCCAATTGGTTACTTATGTTTCTTTCACTCACCTTTTTAGTGTTATAAATTCTCCAACTTACTAGCCCGGCATGGCCAGGTAGTTAAGGCACTCGACTCGTAACCCGAGGGTCGCAGGTTCGGATCCCCGCCACACCAAACATGCTCGCCCTTTTAGCCGTTGAAGGCGTTATAATGTGATGGTCAATTCCACTATTCGTTGGTATAAGCGTACCCTCAAAAGTTGGCGGCAGGTGGTGATGACTTGCTGCCTTCCCTCTAGTCTTACACTACTAAATTAGAGACGGCTAGTGCAGATAGCTCTCGGGTGGCTTTGCGCGAAATTCAAACAAACAATCCAACATACTCATGAGCTACTGGAGTTTTTAATGCGTCTCCTACAAAATTAAATTATTTAATATTTCAACGATAGATGGCACTAAGTACAAGCTATTACACACATAGTGAAGTTTTTGGTGGAGGTGTCCTCACTACCATGACAACAGACGACTACACCCACAGAGCTGATAAATGACATACATCGTGTCTCCAAGTGTTCATTATGTGTAATTGAGAGCATTGAAAAATTTTCTCGAATTATGAACACTTTGTCTCAAGTGTATATTTTAATAGGCAGGGTTCTTTGTTTCCCTAAACATACGGTCTCGAGTTTAAACATGTGCCGCCTTAGCTCCTTCAAGCCAATTAACCTTGCTTTCAGTCTGTTTTTCTCGATGAAAACAACGGTCGTGGGGGCCTAAAACTGGCATGCTTTCTTGTAAGGCTTTTTTTAATACGGGATTCTCACAACCATTTTATAATTTCTATAATTGACTATCTTCATGTGAAAACAATTCAACAAGATCTTCAACTGCTCTTGTCAGACACATTCCATACAGAAGTCACACCCGGGTTAATCACTTGTAATTTTCATAAATTTTCCTTCGAGAAAGGTTAACAAAATATCATCTGTAATTATCATTAACTCATAACATTAGTTCTTCTTCAGTTTAAGATTTCGTGTCAAACCTCAGTTCTCGCCATTAATTGTCCAAAGTGTATGTCATTCTTTGAGATATCTTTAGATAATAGTATTTTAGGGGAAAACATTTATCTGTCATCAGATTGGTTAGATAATTTTCCATTCTTTAAATTTAATTAGCCGATTGTCGTTTTGTTTATAACTATCCAGTATGTATCCACATAATCAGAAGGCGTTTGTTAACATAAGTCTAGGTTTTATTCTGCATAATTGTTTGTTTGTTTTTCGAATTTCGCGCAAAGCTACTCGAGGGCTATCTGCGCTAGCCGCCCCTAATTTAGCAGTGTAAGACTAGAGGGAAGGCAGGTAGTCATCACCACCAACCGCCAACTCTTGGGCTACTCTTTTACCAACGAATAGGGGGATTGACCATCAAATGACAACGCCCTCACGACTGAAAGGGCGAGTATGTTTGGTGCGACGGGGATTCGAACCCGCGACCCTCAGGTTACTAGTCGAACGCCTTAACCCACCTGGCCATGTCGAGCCGATTCATTATGGAACACAGCACCCTCTCAGTTCATTCTAGATTAGCACTTTCTCGCTTCATTGTGGAATAGTTATCCTTTTTATTAATTGCAAGGTATTCAATACTTCAGGCGTTCAGTGATTTCACCCTGAAGCAAAAAGCAAAAAACAAATATCCATCATTGTACTGTTATTAGCCCATGCTGTCTGGCTTTGATATTTTCCTAAATAAAGGTTTGTGATAATTCATCTTCAAAGGATTGGTTTATGACAGACGAATAGAGTAGATGCTTTATTTCCTGAGTAGATATCTAAATCTATCGGCGTAATTTTTCACTTTCTTGTAAAACCCTGGTTGGAAAAGTTGAAGGAAAAATAGTGTCAGTTGATAGCGTGTGATAACTATGTTGAATATGCATTCTCGTGTTCAAACCAATGAAGTATTCATTAACTCGTGCAAATAGGGCAGGTATTTAACAAATAACCACCAATCACGACAGCGCAAACCGAGAAAGTTCGTGCCACACCTATATTATTACATGACTAAAATGTTTTGCGAAAACGCAAAAGCGAAGAGAGTAAAAAATTCGAGTATTCGAGATTGAGTGTACTGAACTAAAATACGTTATTACGTTTTGCCAAACTCTGATACGTAAATTAATACAAGTGCAACCGAAGCGTGATAAAATCCGCAAATAAAAAAGAAATGACCACAATCAATGCAGATTTTGCTTGTTTATATGACTATGTAAACAGTTGTTCCTAATCTTGAGGTGCCGGGCTACTAGAAAGAAGCCCAAGAGAGCTACTTTTCAACTCTTATACTAATTATAATTAAACTGGTATTTGACTGCCACTCTCATAACACACCCACAGCTTCAAAGTGCACAGCGAGATTTTGCGACAACGAGAGGCGAACCATTGATTTTTCGATTTACAATCCGGAATGCGGACAATGGACTACGCCTGCCCCTACACCGCAATGGTAAAAAACAAAACAAAACTAGTCAACGATTTGGTGAAACGAACCTTTATCAGGTACTTACTTTCAATAACTGGACGAACGGCAAGTTAACTTGAGAAGGTTTCCAATCCGTTAAATGTTCTTGTTTTAATTTAAAGCAAAATGTTACACTGACTTTAAGAGAAAATTAATTTAATTTATTTGTCAATGTGTACATTTGAATTATGATCAGGAACGAGGCCGGGCATGGCCAGGTGGTTAAGGCACTCTACTCGTAATCTGAGGGTCGTAGGTTCGATTCCCCGTCCTACCAAACATGCTCGCCCTTTCACCCGTTGGGGCGTTATAATGTGACGGTCAATCGCACTATTCGTTGGTAAAAGAGTAGCCCAGTAGTTGGGGATGGGTAGTGATGACTAGCTGCCTTCCCTCTAGTCTTACACTGCTAAATTAAGGCTAACAGCTAGCGCAGATAGCCCTTGTGTAGCTTGACGCGAATTTCAAAAAAGAAACAAAGAAACGAGGAGAAAACGCGCGAAAATATGACGCATGCGCACCATCTTTTTATGAAGATTAAAAGCAGTTATAATGCATGATGAAAAATAGGTAGTACAGCCTGCCTTTTGGTGACATTTTCCAAAATTATACGTGTATTTCAGTAAATCAATCAGACCTTAATTTGTCTGAAATTGTTTGTTTTTCTGGAGACGAGTAACACGTGTGCTTCAGATACTCTGCAGTGTTTGACGAATAAGTACGTGCAGGTCATTAATCTGCAGTTTTATCGTCAGATTTAATGAGTACAAACTACACGCGTAAAAGGCCGGTTCTTCGATTTTGTTGACATGGCTTCATCATTGACTTTATTTAGTTACTGGTTTGTAGAACTTTCCCACAGACAAACCTTTCCCTGTGCGTTTTCAATACGAACATTATTTTCTGTCATTAGTTTTTAAAGTCAACTTTAGCGACATCCTATTTGACGGTCAATTTCCCCGAATCAGAATTGGTTAATAGCGCCAAGTAATCAAACCTAATGTGCTCGAGTCTTTGAACGGTAAGTGTAAACTTTCTAGGAAATAATTTCAGCTAATACAACAGAATAACACGAGACAGAGAGGGAAAACAAGCAAAGTTTAGCAAATATTTACCTATCTTCCCTTTTCAGTCCTAGATATAACCAACACTACATAAATTAAAGCTGGTTTGGTACGTTGTTAGTTGTATTCTAAAGCTTTATGACAAGTTAAACTTTTGTTACGTTCTGAACACTGACGCTGTTTCGTGTTGTTGTTTGTTTGTTTTGTTTTTTACCTTTTGTGACTCGTATTGGAAAATTCGTGTGTTTTAATTTATAGCTCATGTGAGAGTCAGTTTTCGGTCGTGCATGTGCTTAAGCGGATTTTAATAATAAATACACGAGAAGTGTAAGTTGAAACTTGAGAATAATATTAAATAGAACGTCCTATTTAGAAAGTGATTATAACCTAAAAACACTTTGTCTCAGATAAACAGGCTTTCACTGGAAATAAGTTTTTAAACTATATAGCCCCGCTCCCCGTGGATCAACGGTAAGACTACGAATTTGCAACGATAAGCTTTGAGATTCGATTCCTCGCGCTGGACATAGCAGATAGCTTAGAGTGACTTTGCTCCGAAACAAACAAATGGTTAAAAACATTTTGTATTGCATACCTGAAGTAAAATTTAGTTTATTCTCTCAACACTAAATTGGTGATTAGAATTAACTGAGTGAAACTCAGTGAACACTGTCTACAACACATTATGCTTACAGTGAGTGGCTTTCTATTGGAAATAGGCTTAACATTCTCATTGAAAATGACTGACTGAGCACCGTCTATGGCAGACGTTGAAAAACCCGATATTACATTCAAACCTAACTAAGTATGAATTATGATTTCCATTGTTGTTTTTATGGTGAAAGTTAATTTCCCTAGAACAAGCAATTTTGTAAGAGACTGTAATTTCAAACATGGCCTTTTCTTTGTAATAATCCCCCGATAGAACAATGGTACGTCTCCGGATTTACAATGTCCTCGGTGGACACAGCAGACAATCCCATGCAGCTTTGCTAACAGAAAACACACACTTTCTTTGTAATAACCGTACAGAAAATATTTGTAGCTGTAAACAAAAATGATGTGTGATTCTATTAAATGGAGTGCATACATATTTTAGGACGTAATTCTCATACACACGAGCCACGAGCGCACTCTTTACGTGGTGAAATTATCATATTTAGATTTTTGGTTTCCGTTTTTTTTTCCGACAAAGTTGTAATTTTTTTAAAGTTGTCACATTTCTTGTTTCATATCTTAGAATTTCAAAAAAAGAAAATAAATAAATTATTCGCTCAATCAAACTCTAACACTTAAAACTACTTGCTAAGTTTAGTGTACTTCTGGTAAAACTACTTATGTTCAGTATCTATGTTCAATCTAGTTGAGTTTTACGTTTTTATCGTTCTTTCTTTAACGTCGTACAAACTGAAAAACTACAAACAAAAAAAATTCAAAATGCTCAGCAATATACTTTAAACCAATTTCCACTACTTTGTTTCTTAAGCACAAACATACGCGATGGGCTATTTTGCTGTGTCCACCACGAATATCGAAACCTGGCTTGATTGTGGTTGTTTTTTAAGCTTTCAGGCTTACAGATGAGATACTGGAAGACATTTTCATCACATAACGTTTTAAAAGAAGTAATGTATCAGTCACGTATGTTGTCGTAACGTCTAACTGATGTTTGCTGAATCGAAAATCAATTCCATAAAACATCCTTCAATTAGTTTTCAAAGAAAATGTTATCGAATAAACATTATTTTCCCAAATGCTTTATATTTATACCTTGGTGTTTTTGAACAAAAGGCCAGCAATAGTAACTGTTATATTAATATCGATATTTGTTTCGATTTTGCGCAAAGCTATCCGAGGGATATTTGCACTACTGTCCCTAATTTAGCAGTGTAAGACTAGAGGGAATGCAGCTAGTCATCACCACCCACCGCCAACTCTTGGGCTACTCTTTTACCAACGAATAGTGGAATTGACCGTCACATTATAACGCCCCACGACCTGGCCATTCAGTCGATAAGTAAATGATACAGCTTTATTTTATCGATTTTAAACAAATGTCCAGAAAATTTCTTAATGAATAGTCGAGTGAGTAGTTTGTGAATATTGTAGGTGCAGTGCTGTTTTGATATTATTAGGATTTTCTTTTTATATAAGATTAATTATTTCATCTTCAGTTGACACGTGGACTAAATGACTAAATTATAAACTCTGAAATTCGTGTATTATCGCCCCTCATTTAGAACTATTGAACAGGAAAAGGTCAACCAGCCAGTCAACCTCGGTTCGTATACAACACCTATTAATCGAATAGCGAGAGAAAGTGTTAAAGTTATAGACCCAAGTATGCTAACAACTAAGCCAATTTAGGCTTATCAGAACAAAGATTTCGGATTATCTATCTTTTTTACCAGCGTTTCGATAAATATGTGATAATTGAAAATTTGACACTTGTGTTTACTATTCATACAGGGTAACGCAATCATTTCGGTTGTATTCAAATTGATGTCTTTGAACCGTATATTACACCCTGCTATTAAGAAAGTCTGAAGAAGCCATTTTCTAATTTGTTTGGAACACAAAACCAGTTTATTTTGTGAAGGAAAGCACCTTCAAGATCCCTTTAACCTCATGTTAACCTGTTCGTACGTTACAATAAACTTTCCTTGTTTAACTACAGGTACAAACTGATTAGTAAAATGAACAAAAATGTCACTAAAAGTAACGACGAAAGTTGTGTTAACTGAAACAAAGATTAAATTAATCACAAACATTTCTCCACAACAGATTTAATAATTCTCTCCCCCCACTTTTGTCAGTGATACGAAAAGCAATATTGATCATAACAACTTTGGGGAGGGGTAGAGCAACAACATTTGTTTGGTAGGGGGAAAACACCCCATTTTCCGTGATTCATACTTTGTAGGTGGAATGCTTAAAAGAAATCTGTTGTGGTTTATTTTATATTCGGCCATTTTTTTTTCAAGATTTTACCATAAATGTCTTTACTGAACGCTTTAAAAACGTCTCGCGCCCTCTTGCACGTGGTCAAATTCCCGAAGACTAACCTATTACTGTATTTTACACATCATCAGTTTTGTAACAGTTACATATACCTTAGAACCGTGGGTTTCCTATTGAAGACGACACCCTCGAACTGTGGCTCTATTGAAGACGACACCCTCGAACTGTGGCTATCTCAAAAGCTGGCTTTTATTGTCTAAAAAAACTAAGTCATCTCCTTGTCTTCTGTAACATGTTTAGCATACGTTGATACACCCGCTAGTTGTTTGGGGATCTATTGTTACGTGGCATTTGTGTGGGAAAGAAAGCTAAGCCTAAAAAGTCTAGAAGAACTACATCAGATGCTAGCAAGAATCCACACTTCCACACACGCCTACCCTCTTTAGATTTTCAGTTTTGTGTTCTGGTATCAATCCCACCTGTGGTTTATTTTCTTGTTATTTGAAGTTAATGCGTGTGATATGTGGCCATTATAGAGATGACCATGAATCATCAGGGAGTTACAGGAGTTTCTCCTGAAAATAATTATATCTTGCTACCAAACTCCTCAAAATAATTAATACCTCGTTCAAATATTAACATTACCTGTTATCTACCCTTATTCATCTGGCTGTTTTCATGAACTCAATCGATAAAGATTTTTCCTTGTTGTATAATTATGATAAAAATCTAAATGAGAAATGATATGTAATCCATTTAATAACAGTTAACTTATTCATGTATAACATATATATTAGAATTAGATAACAGGTATCTGTAGTATGTATCGTAAACAAATATACTTTTTCCTAAATAACTACAATAACCTCTTGTGGATACTTTAAATACTTCTGTGATTGTTAAACAGTTATATCAATATATATATATATATTTCTACAGAAATTGGCACTTATTCTGCTAGTTTATGAAAGACAAAACCATCCCATAATGTATTTTATCGTTAAGAAAAGCAGATCCGAGATTACGTGTGTTCTACAATACATAAGTTATATCTTGATAACCAATAATTCAGCATATCAAACTGTCCCTGTACAGACACAGGATAAAGTACTATCTCAATGATGAGCAAGTGTTATTCTAACTCTTTTGAAAATCTTATGCGATCTCGTGTGTTACTTTAATGACTCTTTTGAACCCTAATACAAGCAACTAGGTGAGTTTAATGGCTCTTTTGAAGCCCTAGTTTTAACAATTAAGTAAGTTTAATAGCACTTTTGAACCCTAATACAAGCAACTAGGTGAGTTTAATGACTCTTTTGAAGCCCTAGTACCAGTAACTAGGTGAGTTTAATGAACCTTCTGAAGTCTTAGTACCAGTAACTAGGTAAGACTCCAATTCACGCAAAGATAAAAATTATATTTGACACTCACACAGTGTATATTTGACACTCACACAATGTATATTTGACACTCACACAGTGTATATTTGACACTCACACAATGTATATTTGACACTCACACAGTGTATATTTGACACTCACACAATGTATATTTGACACTCACACAATGTATATTTGACACTCACACAGTGTATATTTGACACTCACACAGTGTATATTTGACACTCACACAATGTATATTTGACACTCACACAGTATTATTTGACACTCACACAGCGTATATTTGACACTCACACAGTGTATATTTGACACTCACACAATGTATATTTGACACTCACACAGTGTATATTTGATATTTGACACTCACACAATGTATATTTGACACTCACACAGTGTATATTTGACACTCACACAGTGTATATTTGACACTCACACAATGTATATTTGACACTCACACAGCGTATATTTGACACTCACACAGCGTATATTTGACACTCACACAGTGTATATTTGACACTCACACAGTGTATATTTGACACTCACACAATGTATATTTGACACTCACACAATGTATATTTGACACTCACACAATGTATATTTGACACTCACACAATGTATATTTGACACTCACACAATGTATATTTGACACTCACACAGTGTATATTTGACACTCACACAGTGTATATTTGACACTCACACAGTGTATATTTGACACTCACACAGTGTATATTTGACACTCACACAGTGTATATTTGACACTCACACAATGTATATTTGACACTCACACAGTGTATATTTGACACTCACACAGTGTATATTTGACACTCACACAGTGTATATTTGACACTCACACAGCGTATATTTGACACTCACACAGTGTATATTTGACACTCACACAGTGTATATTTGACACTCACACAATGTATATTTGACACTCACACAATGTATATTTGACACTCACACAATGTCTATTTGACACTCACACAGTGTATATTTGACACTCACACAATGTATATTTGACACTCACACAATGTATATTTGACACTCACACAATGTATATTTGACACTCACACAGTGTATAATTGACACTCACACAGTGTATATTTGACATTCACACAATGTCTATTTGACACTCTCACAGTGTTGTTGACGTGACGTGTTTATTTTTTTAATTCATGCCCTTAACAAGCAGACGAAATCACTGCACTAAAACAACTAATGAGGCACCAGGATCTAGTGTACATTTACTGTTTTTAATGTATACAAAAGCAACAGATAAGGACTGCAGAAGAGGCTGTTTGGTGTTATGTGTTGTAACTTCTTGGTAAAAAACAACAACGCACATCTTTATATAAGTACAAAATATATTTTCAGTATGCATTCGGAAAAAAAACAAACGAAACTTATCATGAAAATGGTGCCTTTGTTTTTCGATAGTTTATGTTTGTAAGCGAACAGCATCAAAGTTATGTTATGTATTTATGTAACTAGTAGAATCATTCTAAAACATTTGTCAGCACCTTGCCTATGATATTTGAACATGATTTGTTACCCATGATGTAAGAACATTATAAAGAAATAGTTAGATACACATTATTTACGTTGAGAAATGCCTCTTAGTTTTGTGTTAAGACACTACAGTTACTTCACGTTATCTAAGTTTACTCTAACAATCTATAGTAACACACAACTAAAGTGTATTATCTAATTTGCTCTAACAGTCTCTATAGTAACACACAACTAAAGTGTATTATCTAAGTTTACTCTAACAGTCTATAGTAACACACAACTAAAGTGTATTATCTAATTTGCTCTAACAGTCTCTATAGTAACACATATATACGCGTATTATTTAATTTACTTTAGCAGTCTCTATAGTAACATATATATATATATGTATATTCCTGTTATCTAATTTGCTCTAACAGTCTCTATAGTAACACATATATACGCGTATTATTTAAGTTACTTTAGCAGTCTCTATAGTAACATATATATATATATATATATATACCTGTTATCTAATTTACTCTGACAGTCTCTATAGTAACACACGTACGCGTGTTATCTAACATTTATAAAGGTTATTCTACTATTATTCCACTTCATATGATCCATGTATACATTACATCACAAGCATTATGTGATCTTTATGTAGTGAATATTATATAAGCTAAATTAGTATATGTGTGTATGTATACATATATTTGTTTAATTGTATCAAAGCCACATTGGTTTGTCTTCTGTGCTCACCGAACCCCTGATTTTAGAGTTGTAAATTTGAAGAATTACCACTGCCCCACCAGGGGACTTCAATACAATGTGAGTTGTGTGTGTTTTCTTATAGCAAAGCCACATCGGGCTATCTGCTGAGCCCACCGAGGGAATCGAACTGCTGATCTTAGCGTTGTAAATCCGTAGACTTACCGCTGTACTAGCAGGGGGCCTTCAGTATAGAAAAAAAATATATATATGCGCTAAATTGTAAGTGATATCTGATCTAATATGAGCATGTTTTTTTTTCTGAAACATGTGTAACAGGTGATATATTTAAGATGTGTCACTATGTTCTTTCTTCATTACACGTTCGACTAAAATCAGTATTTTAGTTTGCAAATTAATTAACGAATTTTCTCGTTAATTTCAATTCTATTTTTCAAAAGTATTACCAGAGCGCTTTGGAGAAAACACTTATAGAAACTGATGTATGAAAGCAAAGACATATTACAATATGTCATCCGCACTATATACGTCATATCCAGCGCTTATGAGGCCTTTATTCCAATACCAAGGTTCTTCAGCCCGAACGAAAGACAAAAGACGTTGTCTAGGCATTGTTTAAATTATCAGTTTTCCTGAACAACGACTTTTCTTTATGTGAACTTAATTACGTAAGTTAACTGTAATTATTATACATTCTGTCTCTGTAATTTACAAACTAGACTTATAAGGTAAGGACTTATAATAAGGACTTATTAATGAAGCAATATTGTTTATCTATTTTATTTTTAATGCCATCTATTATTATTATTTTATTTGAATATTTTCCATTCACACAGCTTTAGATTTTATTGTAAACAATGGTAATAAAAATAAAACGTGATGTGGGAAAATTTCTACCATGAAAATATTCACTCCATAACATGTTATTTCATCAGTAGCGATGAGCCTAGCATCATGTTCTAATCTTTCTGGATTACTCCAACTTTGTTCTGGATCTGGATTCACAGATTGTTGATTTATAAGTAGTAGAAACGCCGACTTGTCGCCAGGAGGCCGAGATTTATGGCTGAGCTAACTGTGTGAATGGAACTTCACTGGGAAGTTTTCTATAACCAATTTGGTTAGATTGTTATATTTAGTGCGTACTTTTATACCAGTTTAGAGCGATAAAAGTTGGCATTTATAGGCTGTATGTATGACGCACACTTAGGCATATAAAATAAATGTTACTTTCGTACTGTATATAATAAAATATATTATTGTTACTGATTTTGTACAGAAGCAACAGGAAATCTTTCCTTGGTTTTCAGAAAACACATTTACAAATAATTAGATGGTTAATGTAATTAACTAGTTACTTTAACAAATATGTTTTAGTGTCTAACATTTCGTCGTAAACTACACAAATATGTGCGTCCTTTCAGCCGTGGGGGTATCATAATGTAATGATCAATCCTACTATTCGTTGGTAAAAGAGTAGTCCAAGAGTTGGTGGTGGGTGGTGAAGACTAGCTGCCTTCCTTCTAGTCTTACACTGCTAAATTAGGGACGGCTAGCGCAGATAGCACTCGTTTAGCTTTCCGCGAAATTCAAAGTAAACAGACAATTGATGTAGATACTGATATGTTATCCACTTGCCTAGATTTCATCCTATTATGAGTTGAACCAACTAACTTATCTGAATGTTTTAAAAGCTGTACTAGATATTATCATTAGGTGGATATAAAAGGCTTCTTTATAGCATGTTTTTCTTGTGTGTCATTTATGTTTCTTTATTTTCCCATTATTCCAGTTTAGAGTAACAGGTAATCACAGATATATCAGTATTATTGAGTCTTGTGTGTCTACTATACTCTTGCATTCTAACTCTTTAAGTCGTTTAGGCTTACATTTGTTTACCCGATACTTCATTTCTTCTTCAATTTATTTTTATTTTCAGTTTGTAGTTGTTTTTATTTTCTGAAAGGCTGACCAGGTGTGTAACACAATAAATGAAGTCATATTTTGGAGTTTAGTAAGTCAATAATTTGTTAATATATTATATGATATAATTATCACAGTTTTATATGTACTCGAATGCGTGTTCTAAAATCATTTCTTTAAACACTGCTTGATTCGCCCTACTTCCTGTAATTTCTGTGAAACGTTATACTCTCAAACCCAGCCCTTGAGTCAAAGAAAGAAAAGAATACAACAGTCCAAACTCCTCCTAAATTATTCTCGTTTGCATTGCATTTTGATGAATACATGAACTTCCCTTATGGCAATAACCATTATTATTATTATTCATTTTTGTTATTAACCCCAAACTCGAAGTACTTTGGTATTAGATACACTAAAAGGTTAGTTGTGTTCTAAAGAAATTCCCTCCCTTCCGGACCTCATAGAGATATTGCAAAACCTAGAGGGGTCGATTTTGCAGTTCATAATTTCAGCGCTAGGTTAAGATCTAACACTTCAAACATTCTGATCGTATTAAGAGCAGTTTACGTACACCATGTGAGTAATATTCGCTTTTTTATCACACGTAATTCATAAAATGAGTCGTAGCAGGTAATAAATTTATATCGTAGAATTTTTTTAATTCAAAAAAATAGTCCCCTTTCCTCGGAATTTGTTAAATGAAAAGAAACATAAATGAACACATATAGATACGTGTCAGGTGAAGAATGTACATACTATAAACATGCTAACACCCATAAAATGAGTGTTCACCTTGTGTAGATTCAGGTGTTAAGGTGAACCTTGTGAAATACCTCAAACTCGACAAGAATGCGAGGTCAGACAAACAATATTTGTCAAAACAACTACGTAACTAAGTGAATGACGTATATTTTTTATCACCTTGTTTATTCCCATCTAATAAGTGGGAAAAAGATCTATATTCTTACAGTTGATCATCTGTTTCTTTCATAACTAAGATTTTTTTCAATGAAAATGGAGACAGTAAGTATATTTCAATTTTAACTCGGACAATAAACTTAGAAAATAAATAAAAATCATTATCTTCACTTGTCGGTAAATTTTAATATTTTTTTTCCTTCTTTTAATAAAACGCTTTCCTTAGAATCAGGCCCAGCATGGCCAGGTGAGTTAAGGCTTTGGACTCATAATCTGAGGTCGCAGCAAACATGTTCGTCCTTTCAGCCGTGGGGGCGTGATAATGTGAGAGTCAATCCCACTATTCGTTGGTAAAAGAGTAGCCCAAGAGTTGTCGGTGGGTGGGGATGACTAGCTGCCTTCCCTCTAGTTTTACACTCCTAAATTGGGGACGGCTAGCGCAGATAGCCCTCAAGTAGCTTTGTGCAAAAATTCAAAGACAAAACAAACCTTTAAAATCTGACTTTGTTTCTAAATAATCGAAATAAACGTTAAAAAATATGACATTAAACTGTTTCCTCAGATATTCAAATCATTTGAAGCAATTTGTTTGTCTGACAGTAGTTTGTTTGTATAGTACAGTACTTGCTATGACAGTTTCAGCACTTGTTTCATATGTAACTTTATTTAATAAGAAAAATAATTTTATTTTCTGATTAAATACGCTAGATGGCAATAAACACCTATGATGCCGAATATTAAGTATGCGATATGCTACCTAAGTATATAGTTGTATTGAATGACTTACATTACAATAGAATATTGAATATTCAGAAAAAACATAGATTTAAAATATTATAAAGTTCATTCACCTTATTTTAAAGAAAATACTAATTAAATTTATTTTTTGATTTACAGTGAAAAGCTTGTTTGCTTGTTTTGAATTTCGCGCAAATCTACACGAGGACTATCTGCGCTAGCCGTCCTTAATTTAGCAGTGTAAGACTAGAGGGAAGGCAGCTAGTCATCACCATCTACCGCCAACACTTGAGTTGCTCTTTTACCAATGAATAGTGGGATTGAAGGAAACATTAGAACGTTTTCACAGCTGAAAAAGCGAGTACATTTGGTGTGACGGGGATTTGATGGTTCGTATGATGGTGAAGTACCTAAGAGATTCAAGTAAAACAACTTGTAATTGGATACAAAAAAAAAAAGAAGAAGAAGAAACGAAATCCACCCCCGGTATAAGTTCTTTAATTGTCTTCGAATTTGAGCAGGTGCGAAAATAAAATCGAATTTTTGTCTTTACCTCCTTCAGTGTTTAAACTGTTAAATGCTATATTAATTGAATCAGGATAATAAAGACAATTTCTAATATTAGAACGAGAGAGGAAGAAAAATGTTTTTACTCAACCTAGACGTTTCGTATTTCATAACAGGGTTTCATAGGTTGGAAGAATAATGCAAGTTAAAGCTTGATGTTTTCCTTCTCTTCTTAGACTGCTAAATTAGGGACGGTAGTTAGTCATCACCACTCACTCTTTGGCTACTTTTTTTACCAACGAACAGTAGGAGTGACCTAACATTATAACGCCCCCACCGCTGAAAGGGTGAATATGTTTTGTGGGACTTGGATTCGAACCCGTGACCCTCGGATTACGAGTCTCGTGCTTTAACCACTTGGCAAACTGAAAAGTAGCTGCAACACACGAGTTGAGTCATGTCACGAGCTACTCTCGTTTCAGTTTTTTTTTTTTTTTACGTTCGATAAACGGAATTTAGCGCGTTATGTATATCAAAATGTACAACCCTGCGCGTCTAATTTTCTAGGCAACAATATAAATCAGTAACTCGTACTTTCACGTTCTATGTGTTTAGTTTGATGACTTTATGTTTTAAAAAAAACAGTAAATAATAATAATTTACATTGAATTTTGGAAAGCGAAACCAAAAATTAGTTTGTTGTTTTACCATTGAAGTAATGACATCAACATTGAAATTAAAATATTGTCAACGTTCAAATTAAAATATTGATTTACAATAACAACAATACGAAATTTTCGGTAAACATCAATATATAGTGTAGTTATTACGCATATAATTAGTTTTCTGAGGCTTACATCGTACAAATAGTTAAGTTACGTTTCATTAAGAAGCAGTAAGTGTTTGACCCGCAGGGCCAAGTGTTTAGGGACGCTAGACTTGCATTCTGAAGGTCGCGAGTTCAGTACTCCATCACACCAAAAATGCTCTCCCTTTCAGCTGTGGGGGCGTTCTAATGCTACGATTAATCCTACTATATGTTGGTAAAAGAGTAAACTAAAAGTTGGCGGTGGGTGGCAATGACTACCTGTTTTCCCTCTGGTTTTACGGTACTAAATTAGGGACGGCTGGCGCAGATAGCTATCGTGTAGCTTTGCGCGAAATTTAACAACAGACAGTAAGTGTTATATTTTTATGTCATCAGCTGCTTTTCTGGTAAATGATCTAACGATTTGCCTTTTTTGTATTACGCAAATATATCAGAGAAGGATTTTATTCCTAGAAAAATTATATTTTCTATCATATAAGTATATTCTATATATATATATATATATATGCTTTCTTATCTTCTTAATTGTAGACTAATTATTGCTTCATTGTTAAATTTTAAATGGAATCAATTTGTTTGTTTGTTATCAAGCACAAAACTGCAAAACGGGCTTTCTGTGCTGTGTGCTAATCGTAACACATCCCGTTTTTTAGCCATATATGCTCTCAGATTTAATTCTAAGCTGGAGGGTGGGAGGGCGAATTACCTGATATGATATTATATGATATGCCTGATCGTAGACTAAGTAACTTAAGCAAACAAATGTTTATTATAATATTTAAAATTATCGAAAACATATTTCAGGAAAGAATGAAAAAGTGAACGTGAATCAGATAACAACTTACAGACTTTCAAAGTCTGCCTTTAGACTTTACCGAAAAGAGTCTCGTGTGATAAAATCTTACATGTACACACACACGCACATATCTATCCGTGTGTGTATTTGATTTGTTTTTAATTTCGCGCAAAGCTACACGACGGCTATCTGCGCTAGCCGTAATTAATTTAGCAGCGTAAGACTAGAGGGAAGGCAGCCAGTCATCACCACCCGCCGCAAACTTTTGGCCTACTCTTTTACCAACGAATAGTTGGATTGACCGTTACATTATAACGCTCCCACGGCTGATAAGGAGAGCATGTTTGGTGTACCGGAGATTCGAACCCGTGACTCTCGGATTATGAGTCTAATGTTTTAACCTGCTGGCCATGCCGGGTCCCCGTGTGTGTATCAGACCTTTACTAAGTAAGGGTTTAAGTTTAAAGTCAGTCTACTGTCCGCAACAAGTCAAAGGGCAAAACACTTCCAGTTTCATGAAGAAAAATCACACATCGGCAACTCAATGTATAGGTACTCTCATGGAGGGAACGTCTATAAATTACGAAAATGCAAATAAAACTTTTTTTTTTTTTCTTCTGGAATTATGATAGAATAAAGGAGTATGTCTTTGAAGACGTCATTTTTGTTTTCAAGTAAACTATTTTATTATTGAAGCGGTAACCCCCAGTACTCAGCTAGTTTCAGGTCCACCCAGGCATCGCTCTTCGTTTGTTACGGTTGTCATCGTAACTTTGAGCTCACTAGGGAATCTACATTAGTGCACATTAGGCTAGTTCGAGCACTTATTGAGAGTCACAAAAGTACAGGTGGATTCGCGAAATCTCTGCGTTACTATTTTGCGAACTTTTCACTGCAGTATTTTTTTTAACTTACGTGACTTATCTCTCAGAAGACAGGGGCAAAATAAATACCTTTGAGATGAGACAGTGAAACATCTAAGAAGTGGACAAGACACATCCTGTCACAACTGATGTAAGTTTAATCATTATATAGAAATATTAACTAGTAGTTTAATTTAATTAGATATGTGTTTATCTTATAGCAAAGCCACATCGGGCTTACCTGCTGAGCCCACCGAGGGGAATCGAACCCCTGATTTAAGCGTTGTAAATCCGAAGACATATCGCTGCACTAGCGGGGGGGGGCTTAATTAGATATGGAATATCATAAAATACACGAGACTTTACTAATAATTTTAGGTTTTCGATTATTCAAATGTTCAGATGGTTATTTTCAATAAAGATGGAGGTGTTTTCTCTAACGTTCGCAAATTCAGGTATCGAAAATGATCATGTCACTATTTTTGCAGTTGTACAGGGTAAATAAACCTTTGGTCAAAAGAACAGCATGTTTATTTGAGTGAACTGTGTGTGTTTTGTGTGAAAAGTTACACTTTCGCTTCAGGTATTCCTGTCCAACCAATGGGTCTTTATTTCGTCGTATATTTTAACATCTTTTTTCATACATGATATGTTTGTTTGTTCGTTTTTAATTTTCCGCAAAGCTACACGAGGGATATGTGTGCTAGCCGTCCCTAATTTAGCAGTGTAAGACTAGAGGGAAGGCAGCTAGTCATCACCACCCACTGCCAATTCTTACGAGTGTGTTTATGTCTTTTATAAAACTCGCCCTTTCAGCCGTGGGGGCGGTATAATGTGACGGTCAATCCCACTATTCGGTAAATTTTCATATTTTTTTTCCTTCTTTTAACAAAACGCTTCCCTTAGAATCAGGCCCAGCATGGCCAGGTGAGTTAAGGCGTTGGACTCATAATCTGAGGTCGCGGGTTCGAATCCCCATCGCACCAAACATGTTCGTCCTTTCAGCCGTGGGGGCGTGATAATGTGAGAGTCAATCCCACTATTCGTTTGTAAAAGAGTAGCCCAAGAGTTGTCGGTGGGTGGTGATGACTAGTTGCCTTCCCTCTAGTCTTACACTATTAAATTAGGGACGGCTAGCACAGATAGCCCTCGAGTAGCTTTGTGCGAAATTCATAAAAACAAAACAACCAAACTTTTATAAAACTCAATGTAAAGAACTAGCCGAAAAGAAAGAGTAAATTAATTGACTTTCTGTGTAAGTGTGTGTTTTCTTAGAGCAAAGCCACATCGGGCTATCTGCTGTGTTTACTGAGGGGAATCTAACCCCCCGATTTTAGCAGTGTAAGTCCGCAGACTTATCCGCAGCTGGGGATAAGATATGGAAGACCCCACAAATTAGAAATTACTGATGAAAGTAATTGCGATAACAACGGTATTTTTGTGGGTATGACTTAATTTTAAAGACCCTATGAACAATAAAATTCTGCAACCATGAGCAAGCAGTTCGGTGCACAACTGGTCTACGAAAACGTGATTAAACTCATTGGAATTAAGAATCCATCAGTAATTCTAGTGCTCACTTTAAATGCCAATCCTATAATGTAAGATTTGTGTTAATCCAAGACTAATTATTGTCGACAGTGCCACCAGCTGTTCCCCTTTATTGTAGTAGGGGGTCTGTTAAACTCGTGCATTTAGGCGCGTGTTCGTTTGCCGCCTTGAATTACTTCATTTCGGTGTGAACGACTGCGCATAAACCATCAAAAGAGCACCATGTATGGTGTAATAGTTAAAAGTAAAAACATAAAGTTCAATAATCTGTAAAGCAATAGATAAACAAAAATTAGCTGCAACACTTAGTTATCCACGCTGTGTTTAAAGCGACTCTTTAGTTAGAAACTGACGTAATAAACCTAACTCGTCTCTACTGAAATGCCCCCAGTGGCACAGCGGTACGCCTGCGGACTCACAGCGCTAGAATCCGTGTTTCGATAACTGTGGTGGGCAGAATACAGGTGGTCCATTGTGTAACATTGTGCTTACCTTCTAGGACAGCGAAACAATTCTTCTGAAATAATTTTCAGGCGTGATATGTCACCGATTTCAGTCTGTTCAGATTCAGAGGTTGGTATGACGTGAGTATATTGTATGGAAAACAAACAACAACGAAGAACCACCTAAATTATAAAACACAAAGAATTATATAATATCTTAAATAACTATATCGAATTATGTTTCTTTAATTAGTGACAAACGTTTCAAGTAATGAGGAAACAAAGATAATGGGCTATAATGAGCCCCCCCCCAGTGGCTCAGCAGTATGTCTGCGGATTTACAACGCTAAAAACCGGGTTTCGATACCCGTGGTGGGCAGAGCACAGATAGCCCATTGTGCAGCTTTGTGCATATTTCAAAAACAGCAAAAACAACAGCTATAATGAAAATATAAAACCAAATCCTATATAAAAAAGCAAGGAAAAGCAGTAGAAAACAATTAGTTTGTTGTTTTTCTAATACGTAAAGAGTTATCCTAATAGAGGTTAACGTTTAAAATTGCTAAAACTGGCACTCACGACCAAGAAATAATTTCAGTAACAAATTTTGAGTTTTAAAAGCTGACTGGCATATAGCTCAGGACGTTTGTCGATTTCCGTGTTTAATAACCAATGATACAGAAGTTGAGGTGTGTGGCATTCGGGACGCGGTTTCCCTATTGGCTGAGTCGCGGTATCGCATAGTGACGCCATCTCAGTTTTCACTTCTTCAGAAAATTTTCAGCTTCACCTGTGAAGTTAGTATTAATATCACACCATTGCTGGTTAATGACAACATCTCATCTGATGATTTAACAAGTTTGTTGAGTTAATATAAAAATAGAAACATAAAACGGTTTCTTCTCAAATTGAGATTACCTTGTGTCGATTACGTTATGAATTTGATGCACAGGATGTTGGTATTGGAGTCGATTAGGTTAAGATATAAATATAAATATCATTTCTTAAAGTCCTTGTTATAAAAATTGTTTTCAAAATTAAACATTGTACTTAATAGTAGCAACATTGGTTTGAAAATCAAGTGACTTTTATTGTAATTTCAAAACAAACCTAATTAATAGTCGCAGAATATATGTTCGATATCCAGTGCTTTTAGACGAGTACATTAATATACACCAGGATGTCGTAAGGTTGAACGGATATTTGAAATATCAGCAAAAATCACTAGATATTGAACATAATTCTGCGACCATGTAGAGACAAAAACTTTTAATAAAATATAAATGATATGTAATTAAATGTTCTTTTTCGAGCACAAACACAAAGGAACAAATAAACCTTTTAACAAAACATGTAATGAAACATGTAATCTCTTAATTTGTTAAAAGTGATTTAAGTGCGTTAAAACCCTTTATTTCATCTCGTTCACACTGTTGTTTTTTTGTAGTAGAATTTTATTTGTTAATGTTAAAATATGTATTCGCTGTTTCGTCTTTACCCATGGTGCTTGGAGTCCACTTAAGGTCTTATGAATATCTTTATATAAAAATTTTCAAACGCTTTGTATGATCATAGAAAATGTGTACTTTAAGCCATAGATTAAAAGTATATATATTAATAAAATCATATTTATTGTTCCAGATAAAACATTGCTGTAAGGGTAGGGAATCTTTCGTGGAAGAGGGGATTCGAACCTAAAACCCTGAGATTGTCCGGCCGCGGAACTTCAACTCGACTTGACAATTCACATTTCTTACGTTCGTACTTAAGAATATTATAATATATTGTTTCATCAGTATTAAAATGTTGTGGCATATGTGAACAATTGCACAATTTTCTCTCTCTCTTTCATTTTGTGTTGACTTCTCTTTTTGTTGTCAAATATATATAAATATATACATGTACCCTAAAACATCAGATAGCAATCGAAGACAGACGCTTGCTTTAAAATTAATTAGACATCTAAATGTTTAACATTCTAAAGCTAATCTTTCAAGAGATCCACACTGTCACATCTCAGTGACTCTTGACATCTGTTTGTATACGGCTCTAAGTAACAAGATACGTAGTGTTTACGCATTGTTCTGCGCACTCGCTCGTGACCACGTCAGCTCATCATCGCCAATTACCTTAATTGGTTTTTCGGAGTATCTAAACATTTTTTGCTCGCACCAAATCAATTTTATTAATTCGTGGCTAACGCGGTCATCTACCGAGAAATATGCCAACAAAGAAACATATGTCTGATGCTTCATCTACCTACGCATGGTACGCATCACACGCTGGAAAGCTTTTCGTAAATTGTGTTAACTTAAAACTATACGCTTCGTGACCATAGCACAGTAGCGACTCCAGCCAGATGATTACTCTCCTAACAGCTGGTCAAAGTGAATTACTTTTCAATATTTTCAGAACTCTGCTAACCCTCATATTGGTATCTCAACACTAAATAAACAGTGGCTGAACAAAAAATGTAAATCTTTAACACTCCTACGAAAAGTGGGGCCTGATTTCATTTCATTGGCAATGAAATGAATGAATAAATGAAATTTTTACCAAAATAATTGCTATCTAAATGGCAATTTCATTTAAATACAAAATTATTAGCCTAATATTAATAACCTTTCAAGTTGCTCTGGGGCCTATTAGGCCCCACTTTTCGTAGGAGTGTTAATCCATTTTTAACTGTTTATCTGCCTATCTAGCTACACAACTATGTTTATGCAGATATATAATATCCATTTATTTCTCAACTTGTTTATTTATCTGTATTTTCCTATCTGATTTTTTTTCTCACTAGGTAAAACTCTAACCTGACCATCCATCTTCGAATATATATCTAAATATAATATTTTTTTATTTGTGTGCCTAAATGAAAGCTATATCTTTCTCTTTGTCCGTTTTCCAATCATTAAGCGATCTATGTTTATCTACTTTTCGTTTTTACTGTTTGTGTATCAATATTTTCGTTTATCTGTTTCGCTAGCAAAAGTTCCGTGATATAATTTAGTACTGAAATTAATAACGTTTTCTAACTATGTCTTTTAATGAAGACTGATTTGTCTGTCGGTTTACAAAGTTTTTGCAGCATAAGAATACACTGTCCAATAAACTTTTTTTTTTCTCGGCAGGGGTCACCAATGGCTGAGGTTTTCCGTGCGCTAATCACCACCACTAATCTTTTTTCTTTCAGTCAGAAATGATTTTTCAACGTGTACGAAAGAGCCTCAAAAAACCCAAAACTTTTAAACCTAGATATATTTCGATCAAAGGAAAAACCTAAAGGACTCTGAGGTAAATGAGGGTAGTGATATATCAAGGCAGAGGTTTCAATGATAAGTTAATAGTAAATTAGTACGTGTATATTTAAACTTTAAATGGACTAAGATAACTAAAAATGACAATGATGAAAAGCGCAAATTAGAAAATTGTTTTAAAGGATCAGGAAAAATAGAAATTAGCATAAAAAAGGAATAACAACTATCTTTCAGAGATACAATAATAGTGCTAATCTGGAAGTATTACATTACTTTATCACCCCAAATCCTTCGCGTTTGCCAACCTTGTACAAACAAGACGAGGCACTCAACGCCAGATGTCCAATACTTGAATATAAGTTTGAGTTTTCAACGTATCACAGAATAATTCGCACGAACCTTCACTGACGACAATCGTGAAACGTTTTAAGATTACATTTGGTTATTCGTGTAAAATTAGGTGGTGTTGTTTTAAGAAACGAGAATGTTTGAACACTTTTACCGTCTTTTTTTTTTTTAATAGCAAATCTACATCGAGGTACCTGCTGTGTTCACCGAGGAGAATCGAACCACTTATTTGATTGTTGTAAATCCGAAGACTTACCTCTGTACCAAAGGGGAACTGTAGATGTATGGGCGTAATTTTTTCTTCACTACTCAATTTAGCTGTAAAAATCAAAAATGTGAAAAGAGAGACATTAACACGTGTATACTTCCATTCATTCAATTACAAAACATTAATAAATTAACTCATTCTTTAACCATGCTCACGACCTACACGTTTTTATTTATCTTTTGTTAATTATTACTGGGAATCGTTTTTACGATATAATAAATAACTATTAACATGTAGTCATTAGATAATTGCTCATACGTCAAATAATTTAAAACATCTTCAAAATAATTTGTTAGCCATCACCATCCGTGTACGTCGCAGTTCATCATATCACCAGAGAAACATAACATATGAAAAAATAAAGCAAATACTGACAATTTATGCTTCTTAACCTGTGAGGTAAATTCTAAGAGGTAGCCATTATTGTGTCTATTTTTAAAAACATTATTTAAAAGCAATGTTTGCCTCACCGTACAAATTATAACGATACTAACTCTTTCTAGGATTTAAGCACAATTACTCCCCTTTACCCTACTTGTCACGACAGTGTTGTAGATTTTGGAGAGAAAAAAAACACCTTTAATATTTAATCTAATGGTCTTCAAAATTAGATTGGAAAAGAGTAAAATTAAATGCACATTATGGAAATATAAACAGTTTCTGGCGAACCTCGCAATGGCTTTCAGATCTAATTAAAGGAGACCAAAATACAGCTTTGAACTGTTTTACTACGATCATTCATTATTCAGTACTTCATCTGGGTAATGGAAACACCGAAGCTCGAGGTTCTCTGGATTCTTCATCAATCACTTATTAGCCAGTAGAACACAAATTACATTACAGAACATTGGCAATGAGGTGGCTATAGTCGCCATTCTGGTATGTTATCTCTCACAAAGTTTTCAACGATAATGGAAACTCAAACCGATGTAAAGTACTGTTCAAGCACGCCAAGAAGAGGTATTCCACGGAAGTCTTTAATAATTATATAGCGAATCCTCTTTCCAAGTAGGGTGGGGCCCCAATGTTTCTTTAATGGTTTTTCTGCAGAGCAGTATCCCAGTTTATGCTGGTTGAGATTCCGTTCATCTGGAAAAGCTGAACAGTCATTCTGTTAATGTCGTATGGCAAGGATGGCTCCACAGTAATTTAGTATTAATATGTAATATGTATACATCACTTGAGCGATGAGTCCCGCATAGAATGTTGTACTTTATTGTCAGTTCAGATCTTCGAACTCATTTTAACTGCTGAATGATTAAAGAAATTGACTTTATATCAGATACACGTGCTTGCGTGCTTTCTGGAGAAACACATTTTTTTGCCTTCAAAACATCTCAACCAGATTGATAGTGTAACGCAAATATATATATAAACCCGACAGGACTTTTCAACGTTCACTGATGTACCTGTGCTTTTGGTAAGGTTATATAGTTGAACTTGAGCCACACTTTAATGGATCGAGAATTATAAGACTCCATCTTCATCTAAAAACTAGGATATAATTCTGAAAAAAAAAAAATTCACAAGAATGCACTGCTTAAAATCACTATTCAAAAGCTACGTTTCATATTTGTTCAGTTTCTTTGCGTAAAGACTTTGAAACTGACTGAAATATTAAAACTAGCTTAATAATTAGGTACGTAATAAAATAAAATCCAGATATTTTATTCATTTCTAGCGAATAATAAACACAAAGGAAAAAGAACAAACTCAATTGTTTAAAAATAAAACCTTAATAATTAATCTTCTCCAGTTTCTCTTCTTACAGAATCAACTGAGTAACTTCACACTTTATGTCATAGTTTAACGTTCTATCATAATAAAGTAAAGTGTTCTTCACTGGGTAGCTTCACACTTTATGTCATAGTTTAACGTTCTATCATAATAAAGTAAAGTGTTCTTCACTGGGTAGCTTCACACTTTATGTCACAGTTTAACGTTCTATCATAATATAGTAAAGTGTTCTTCACTGGGTAGTTTCACACTTTATGTCACAGTTTAACGTTCTATCATAATAAAGTAAAGTGTTCTTCACTGGGTAGCTTCACACTTTATGTCATAGTTTAACGTTCTATCATAATAAAGTAAAGTGTTCTTCACTGGGTAGCTTCACACTTTATGTCACAGTTTAACGTTCTATCATAATAAAGTAAAGTGTTCTTCACTGGGTAGTTTCACACTTTATGTCACAGTTTAACGTTCTATCATAATAAAGTAAAGTGTTCTTCACTGGGTAGCTCTACACTTTATGTCATAGTTTAACGTTCTATCATAATAAAGTAAAGTGTTCTTCACTGGGTAGCTTCACACTTTATGTCACAGTTTAACGTTCTATCATAATAAAGTAAAGTGTTCTTCACTGGGTAGCTTCACACTTTATGTCACAGTTTAACGTTCTATCATAATAAAGTAAAGTGTTCTTCACTGGGTAGCTTCACACTTTATGTCACAGTTTAACGTTCTATCATAATAAAGTAAAGTGTTCTTCACTGGGTAGTTTCACACTTTATGTCACAGTTTAACGTTCTATCATAATAAAGTAAAGTGTTCTTCACTGGGTAGTTTCACACTTTATGTCACAGTTTAACGTTCTATCATAATATAGTAAAGTCTTCTTCAGTGGGTAGTTTCACACTTTATGTCACAGTTTAACGTTCTATCATAATATAGTAAAGTGTTCTTCACTGGGTAGCTTCACACTTTATGTCACAGTTTAACGTTCTATCATAATATAGTAAAGTGTTCTTCACTGGGTAGTTTCACACTTTATGTCACAGTTTAACGTTCTATCATAATAAAGTAAAGTGTTCTTCACTGGGTAGTTTCACACTTTATGTCACAGTTTAACGTTCTATCATAATATAGTAAAGTCTTCTTCAGTGGGTAGTTTCACACTTTATGTCACAGTTTAACGTTCTATCATAATATAGTAAAGTGTTCTTCACTGGGTAGCTCTACACTTTATGTCACAGTTTAACGTTCTATCATAATAAAGTAAAGTGTTCTTCACTGGGTAGCTCTACACTTTATGTCATAGTTTAACGTTCTATCATAATAAAGTAAAGTGTTCTTCACTGGGTAGCTCTACACTTTATGTCATAGTTTAACGTTCTATCATAATAAAGTAAAGTGTTCTTCACTGGGTAGCTCTACACTTTATGTCATAGTTTAACGTTCTATCATAATAAAGTAAAGTGTTCTTCACTGGGTAGCTTCACACTTTATGTCACAGTTTAACGTTCTATCATAATAAAGTAAAGTGTTCTTCACTGGGTAGCTTCACACTTTATGTCACAGTTTAACGTTCTATCATAATATAGTAAAGTGTTCTTCACTGGGTAGTTTCACACTTTATGTCACAGTTTAACGTTCTATCATAATAAAGTAAAGTGTTCTTCACTGGGTAGCTTCACACTTTATGTCATAGTTTAACGTTCTATCATAATAAAGTAAAGTGTTCTTCACTGGGTAGCTCTACACTTTATGTCATAGTTTAACGTTCTATCATAATAAAGTAAAGTGTTCTTCACTGGGTAGCTTCACACTTTATGTCACAGTTTAACGTTCTATCATAATAAAGTAAAGTGTTCTTCACTGGGTAGTTTCACACTTTATGTCACAGTTTAACGTTCTATCATAATAAAGTAAAGTGTTCTTCACTGGGTAGCTTCACACTTTATGTCACAGTTTAACGTTCTATCATAATAAAGTAAAGTGTTCTTCACTGGGTAGTTTCACACTTTATGTCACAGTTTAACGTTCTATCATAATATAGTAAAGTGTTCTTCAGTGGGTAGCTTCACACTTTATGTCACAGTTTAACGTTCTATCATAATATAGTAAAGTGTTCTTCACTGGGTAGTTTCACACTTTATGTCACAGTTTAACGTTCTATCACAATAAAGTAAAGTGTTCTTCAGTGGGTAGCTCCACACTTTGTGTCTCAGTTTAACGTCCTACCACAATAAAGTAAAGTGTTCTTCACTGGGTAGCTTCACACTTTATGTCACAGTTTAACGTTCTATCATAATATAGTAAAGTGTTCTTCACTGGGTAGCTTCACACTTTATGTCACAGTTTAACGTTCTATCATAATAAAGTAAAGTGTTCTTCACTGGGTAGTTTCTTCACACTTTATGTCACAGTTTAACGTTCTATCATAATAAAGTAAAGTGTTCTTCACTGGGTAGCTTCACACTTTATGTCATAGTTTAACGTTCTATCATAATAAAGTAAAGTGTTCTTCACTGGGTAGCTTCACACTTTATGTCATAGTTTAACGTTCTATCATAATATAGTAAAGTGTTCTTCACTGGGTAGCTCTACACTTTATGTCACAGTTTAACGTTCTATCATAATAAAGTAAAGTGTTCTTCACTGGGTAGCTCTACACTTTATGTCATAGTTTAACGTTCTATCATAATAAAGTAAAGTGTTCTTCACTGGGTAGCTTCACACTTTATGTCACAGTTTAACGTTCTATCATAATAAAGTAAAGTGTTCTTCACTGGGTAGCTTCACACTTTATGTCACAGTTTAACGTTCTATCATAATAAAGTAAAGTGTTCTTCACTGGGTAGCTTCACACTTTATGTCACAGTTTAACGTTCTATCATAATAAAGTAAAGTGTTCTTCACTGGGTAGCTTTTTATGTCACACTTTATGTCACAGTTTAACGTTCTATCATAATAAAGTAAAGTGTTCTTCACTGGGTAGCTTCACACTTTATGTCACAGTTTAACGTTCTATCATAATAAAGTAAAGTGTTCTTCACTGGGTAGCTTTCACACTTTATGTCACAGTTTAACGTTCTATCATAATATAGTAAAGTGTTCTTCACTGGGTAGCTTCACACTTTATGTCACAGTTTAACGTTCTATCATAATAAAGTAAAGTGTTCTTCACTGGGTAGTTTCACACTTTATGTCACAGTTTAACGTTCTATCATAATAAAGTAAAGTGTTCTTCACTGGGTAGTTTCACACTTTATGTCACAGTTTAACGTTCTATCATAATAAAGTAAAGTGTTCTTCACTGGGTAGTTTCACACTTTATGTCACAGTTTAACGTTCTATCATAATAAAGTAAAGTGTTCTTCACTAGGTAGCTCTACACTTTATGTCACAGTTTAACGTTCTATCATAATAAAGTAAAGTGTTCTTCACTGGGTAGCTCTACACTTTATGTCACAGTTTAACGTTCTATCATAATAAAGTAAAGTGTTCTTCACTGGGTAGCTCTACACACTTTATGTCACAGTTTAACGTTCTATCATAATAAAGTAAAGTGTTCTTCACTGGGTAGCTCTACACTTTATGTCACAGTTTAACGTTCTATCATAATAAAGTAAAGTGTTCTTCACTGGGTAGCTTCACACTTTATGTCATAGTTTAACGTTCTATCATAATAAAGTAAAGTGTTCTTCACTGGGTAGCTTCACACTTTATGTCACACTTTATGTTTTAACGTTCTATCATAATAAAGTAAAGTGTTCTTCACTGGGTAGCTTCACACTTTATGTCACAGTTTAACGTTCTATCATAATAAAGTAAAGTGTTCTTCACTGGGTAGCTCTACACTTTATGTCACAGTTTAACGTTCTATCATAATAAAGTAAAGTGTTCTTCACTGGTAGCTCTACACTTTATGTCTCGTTCTATCACTTTTATGTCACAGTTTAACGTTCTATCATAATAAAGTAAAGTGTTCTTCACTAGGTAGCTCTACACTTTATGTCACAGTTTAACGTTCTATCATAATAAAGTAAAGTGTTCTTCACTGGGTAGCTCTACACTTTATGTCACAGTTTAACGTTCTATCATAATAAAGTAAAGTGTTCTTCAGTGGGTAGCTTCACACTTTATGTCACAGTTTAACGTTCTATCATAATATAGTAAAGTGTTCTTCACTGGGTAGCTTCACACTTTATGTCACAGTTTAACGTTCTATCATGATAAAGTAAAGTGTTCTTCAGTGGGTAACTCCACTTTATGTTGCAGTTTAACGTTCTATCATAATAAAGTAAAGTGTTCTTCACTAGGTAGCTTTATGTCACAGTTTAACGTTCTATCATAATATAGTAAAGTGTTCTTCAGTGGGTAGCTTCACACTTTATGTCACAGTTTAACGTTCTATCATAATATAGTAAAGTGTTCTTCACTGGGTAGTTTCACACTTTATGTCACAGTTTAACGTCCTATCACAATAAAGTAAAGTGTTCTTCAGTGGGTAGCTCCACACTTTGTGTCTCAGTTTAACGTCCTACCACAATAAAGTAAAGTGTTCTTCAGTGGGTAGCTCCACACTTTATATTACAGTTTAATATTCTACCACAATGAAGTAAAGTGTTCTTCGCTCTCGTAACTTTAACATTTTTTTCGACTTGTACGTTAACTTTTACATTGATTTACGTTTACTTTAATTATTTTTGTACGTGATAACATATCTCTGTTATGCACAAATGTGTTGATTACTGATAAACCATGTATAAACAGAAGCTAACACACACTCACACAACGACATTGAAGTTCTCTGCTGATGTCCTTCTTAAAGATCCTTCTCGTGTAATACGAGGGCTGTTCAAAAAATACGCGGACTGTTTGAATTGCGCGGCTCCAGTTGGTTCCAGGGGAATCCGCTTGGTGTCGCTAGGTTCGCACGTATCAGCTGATTGCGACGCCATTTCCCGATTGCAGATATCTTCATTTGTGTATTAGCTACGCGGTTTTAAGTGAAGTGCGATTTTTTCGTTTGGCAGATTTTAGAATGAATGACCTGAAGGAGCAACGATTTGCTGTGAAATTTTGTGTTAAACTTGAAAAATCTGCGACTGAAACTTTTGCTATGTTTAACACGGCTTACGATGATGTTGCTATGAAGCGTACGGCATGTTTCAAGTGGCATGAACGTTTTAAGGATGGTCGACAGTCCATTGAAGATGATGAGCGTCCTGGACGTCCTTCCACGTCAACTGACGACCCACACGTCAACAAAATCAACACCCTGGTACGGGCAAATCAACGTCTAACTGTCAGGGAGCTTGCTGAAGAGTGTGGGATATCAGTTGGATCTCGTTACGAGATTTTGACCGAAAAATTGAAGATGCACCGCGTTGCTGTGAAATTCAGCCCTCAGAAGTCGTGAGTTTTTGGCCAAACACTCGATCACTGTTCTTCCCCACCCCCCTACTCACTTGACCTTGCTCCTTACGATTTTTTCTTGTTCCCCAAACTCAAAAGACCCTTGAAAGGAAGAAGATTTGAGACGATTCCCGAGATTAAGGCAAATGCGACGAAGGAGCTGGAGGACATTACAAAAGAAGTGTATCAGGACTGTTTCAACAAGTGGAAACACCGTTGGGATAAGTGTGTGCGTTGGGGAGGAGAGTACTTTGAAGGGGTCCCAGACCTGTAACTTCTAAATAAAGTACATTTTGTTTTATGACGTTAGTCTGCGTATTTTTTGAACAGACCTCGTAATCTGCAAACTGAGTAAAGTCCACGTCCCTTGTCTTTGACTAGTTAACCCAAAAATTAAATCATATTTACAGATAGTGGGTTAGAAAAGCTTATTAAATGGGATACTTAAGTTATTTCATAAGTCGGTACTTATAACGACAACTTAAGAATTTTGTAACATATTCAAAAAGCTGTTTCACAAAACTGTCTTAATAACATCTTGGACAGGAACGACTTAAAATATCTTTAGAATACAATATATCGGGAATATAGATATGTACAGATCTTTTAAATCAAATAGGATGGTCAGTAATGTTAAAAGGTATTTGTACATACAAGTGCCCAAATATTTTATCAGCCACACTTTTAATTTTCATAAATATAACTCAATTTTCTCTGTATTCATTTTAAGATGAAAGCTTTCAGTTAATTACAACTAATAGGTAACAATCTCAACAGCGAGATTACAACGGTCACCTTTTGTCTTGTTTCTTTCCACTGTTACAAAACCATTTTGTTACTGTTTTCAATATATTGGTATAAATTTTGTTAAAATAATTACGCTGTGTAATTTTAGGCGGCAATCATGTTTAGCTCTGCCTTGAAATACCTATTTACCTATTGCAAGGTTAGGAAAGAAGTTAATAAGGATCTCTCGTTGTATGAAACACTTCGTGAAAGAGATATTTTCCAAGCTATATCTTAAGAACGACCTCTTTTCTGAAATGTTTCGTGAAATTGGCTCCAGGTGATGCATCATTCTGCAAATTACTGGTTCGTGTGTACAAATAAAACACTAGATGAATTGAACTGGACAGTAGATTTAACAATAAAATGCCATAAACTCCTGTACATTGTTTGGACAATGAATATTCTTTGTGTGCGTTTAATTTCGATACATCTTATTAATTCAAACAGAACCAACTTGCGTCTACTTAGACTTAACTATCGCGCCATTAAATACTAACGTAACTAATAAATACCTGACCTATACTAGTCACGAGACAACTTATGGAAGTCAAGCAATCAATACGCAGATACAGATTAATATTTTACACTAATGAAGTATCCTGGACACAATGTTATTAAGATCACTTTCCCTGATATTTTTATATTTTCTTCAACATTTACTTCAACACATCTCCTGACAGTAAATGTTCTAAGACAATTCAAAGCGTTTTACATGTCCTTACAGTAAATATTCTGAGAAAGCTCAAATCGTTCAACATCTCCTGAGAGTAAATATTCTAAGACAGTTAAAAGCGTTCTACATTTCCTGATAGTAAATGTTCTAAGACAGTTCAAAGCATTCTGCATCTTCTGACAGTAAATATTCTGAGAAAGCTCAAAGCGTTCTACATCTCCTGACAGTAAATGTTCTAAGACAGTTCAAAGCGTTCTACATCTCATGACAGTAAATGTTCTAAGATACTTCAAAGCGTTCTACATCTCATGACAGTAAACGTCCAAAGAAAGTTCAAATCGTTCTACATCTGACATTAAATGTTCTAAGACAATTCAAAGCGTTCTGCATCTTTTGACAGTAAATGTTCTAAAACAATTCAAAGCGTTCAGTAAGTACCTTTGTTCATAACAACGGCCCCAAGTCAAGTGAAATGGTGTACCTCTTGGTCTTCAAGTATTTTCTAAAATTTCTAAATTATTCACGAAAATTTCTCACTACCTATTCGGTTTTACTCAGTTAAAAACTGTTTACTAATTCCTTATCATGGCTACCTAGTGTTTTACAGACAATTCTCCTTGCATCCACCTTTGTTTAGTAAAGTCAAGGTTAGATAGTACTTATTAGACAATCCTCGTTTTGTGATAGTTAACGACAGGTTAGAAATATAGTCAGAATGAAAACTTTCACGACTTAAAAATGGGACACATTTATACACAATATTTTTAAAACAAAGCTTTAAAACAGACACCCCCCAACACTTCATTAAATTTCACTCACCCAAACAAATCAAGGAAAATTTTAAACTTTCCCACAAGTGTCTCCTCCCTCAGTGGCACAGCAAAATGTTTAAGGAGCCCCAACACTAAAAACCAGGTTTCGATACGTGTAGTGGGAAGATCACAGATAGCCCATTGTGCAGTTTTGTGTTTAAGTTACAAAAAAATGCAATGTTTTAATAAGTGTATTCATAATGTATCAAGACGGATACATTTTCAATAATTACATAGATTATTCTTAATCGTATTTGGATACCACGATATCTCACTTTAATACGCTGGAGGCATAACTGTGATGCTGCAGAAAATGGTTACGTTTTTGTGTTTAAGATAAAATATTTGGATTTCTATCACTGCTCCATCTTGTTTGTTTCCTGAACGGACAAAAATTGGATAACGAATGCACAGCGGTCGTTTCTCTTTGACCGAGTGACATTCGAGAATTACAAAATGTGTAAAATAAACAGCTATGTTTTGTTACTCTATTGGTGAATGTAAGTACTAAAGGTTCACACAATCTCTTTTGAGTAAACACACCTTATGCACAACCACAGAAGTCTCAGTGTTACTTTTGTTTGTCCCAGTAATACTCTTTCAAGAAGTAAATTACTTGATGGTTAATAACAAGTAAAATATGGTACAGGGACTGAGTTGATAATAAAAAACTTAACGTATTTATGTCCAGATTATATTTTATTTACGACGCTAGGTGTCAGGTTCACATGTTATTCAGACGTATATAAATTTCTATCGATAAAAGGATCGAGTTCTCACACAACGTACAGGAACATCATTGGCAAGGCTAGGGTTATCCTTGACACGAGATACATAATAAAGTACACTAAAACAAGAAGACGATCCATGATGCTATCACAATTATCCGATCTATCGTATCATAATTTACCAATGATTCCTGCTGCTTCTTGCCGACTGCTACACAGGGCATTATTCGCTCTCTTGGTGGCTACTGGAAGCGTATTTACGAGAGTATGGGGCATACGAGCACTCTTGACCAGTTAAAATTATGGTGGTCTTTAAAAAAAAAGACCTAACATCTATCATTTTCCGATTGGCTAGACCTCGTAATTAACACAACTTGGCTGAAATACGATAGCAAGAGGTGTTTAAATTACTTAGGCTTACTGCACACTTAGCTTCTGGTTGGTTAACACGTTAAAAAATGAGAATGAAACCACCGGGATGACGATAAATGGCAGTATTTTTTTCTTTATGTTACGATCAAAACACAAAACTCGTTTTTTAAGAATTTCAAGAAGGACACGTAGAAAAAAACACACGCAAAAAACACGTATTGCTTACTTTGGATATAGACTTTGTGCAGTGATTAGGATTTAATACTGTGTTACACCAAATAAAAAGAGCAGAAGCATTTTCGTCCCAAGAGGCACAACGGTTTATCTGCAGACTTATAACTTATATTTGATTTGGTTTGTTTTGAATTTCGCGCAAAGCTACACGAGGGCTAACTACGCTAGCCTTCCATAATTTAGCAGTATAAAACTAGAATAAAGGCAGCTAGTCATCACCACCCACCGCCAACCTTTGGGCTACTCTTTTACCAACGAATAGTGGGACAGACCATATCATTATAACGCCCTCACGGCTGAAAGGGCAAGCATGTTTGGTATGACGGGGATTCGAACCCACGACCTTCGGATTACGAGTCAAGTGCCTTAACCACCTGGCCATGCCAGGCCATAACAGTAGAAACCAGGTTTACAATACCCGTGGTGGACAGAGCACACATTCGATAGATTTGTGCTTAATTTCAAACAAAGAGAAATAGGTGCACTGTTGCGCTTATTTTCGTAATCTTATGTTGAAAATCGGCTAATGAAATTTAATATATTACAAAACTACAAACTGTGCACCATCTGTGTATTTGGTTCATTCCGAAACCAGACGACATAACATGAGAGAACGGATTATAACACGATTGCTTGGGCGCCATTATGTAAAGTACAATATTTGCCTGTAAACGTTGGCACGTTAAATCACAAGTCGAAAGAGCTAGTCAAATATTTTCTCTCGGGTCCAATCAGTAATATTTTTTGTTCTCTCTGTTACTGGAAGCGTAATTAACTGCACACAGTGGGAGATTGTGGCCCATGTGTCTTTTTTGACAGCTACCGCTGGTAACGTTGATTGTACTTGTAAGCATCATCAACGTGCTCTTATTCTGGGATATGGAAGCTGTATCCCCCATTATTTATTGAACATTGTTTCTTTAAAAGTCCATTTTTCAAAATCGCAGGCACCTACCTGCACCAACAAGGAGAACGCTTTTCTTTTCAAAGATCGATTTTACTTGTAATCCTTCACAAAAAAAGAACTCGAAATACACACTACACAACTCACCTACATCATCATAAAAATTTTAAAACAATTGAAATTTAACTTTATAAAAGCAGAATTAGACTTTTTTAAATCTTTGTCAATCTCCTTCCCCCTAGTGGCGCAACGACGTGTCTTGTTTTGTTTGTTCTTTGTTTGTTTTTTTAAATTTCGCACAAAGTTACTCGAGGGCTATCTGTGCTAGCCGTCCCTAATTTTGCAGTGTAAGACTAGAGGGAAGGCAGCTAGTCATCACCACCCACCGCCAACTCTAGGGCTACTCTTTTACCAACAAATAGTGGGATTGACCGTCACATTATAACGCCCCACGGCTGAAAAGGCGAGCATGTTTGGCGCGACCTCAGATTATGAGTCCAACGCCGGGGATGTGAACCTGCGACCCTCGGATTACGAATTGCACGCCTTAACGCGCTTGGCCATGCCGGGCCAACGATGTGTCTGTGTACTTGTAAGGCTGGAAACCAGATTTCGATACCTGTGACACGCAGAGCACAAATAACCCATTGTATAGTTTTGCGTTTAACTTAAAACGAACGACTCTTTATCACATCAGTTCTGTTGCTGTATTTAAAACCGTGTTTGCATGTTTCGTTTAGTGTTAACCTCTAACACATATCAATCGTATAAATCACATCAGTTACCTTAATTTTTACGTTAACCCCAACCCCACAGTGTCCCATAAGTCTGGAACCACAGGCAACTTCAATGAATTTTACACATGTTCCACATGCTGTTCTTTTAATTCGAAACGAGTTTATACTAACAGCCGGACTAACACAAACTTCTCGTGCTTTGAGAGAGCCACAATCAGTGACGTATCTGAAATTAGGAAAAGCTCAAATTCAAACGTGGCTATAAACATTTCGGACACTGTCAATATAAGGTCTTTTACTTATTAGATGTGTAAACCGTGAGTATATATATGTGTGTTCTGTTGATAAACAAGCATTTCAGTAATAAGGCTATGCGTGAATGAGATAGGTTTGAACGGTGTAACCATTAAGGTTCTTTCATACTTCTCAAAGTGTACGTATGTCGACCAATAAGATTTGATCTTACATTTAAAGCACATCCGTTCTGTTGCCCGTATAATTGTATGAGCTCTATTATATCTATTATGAAGCCTCAGCCATATCACTGCGTAATTATTATTACTAAGTTGTGGGTATATTAGTTTTATGTCACGTTGAAACACCTTCCTCTATCAGTAATCTTGTAAGTACATGGCATATTTTCAACCAGATTCTATTTACGGCCGAAAATGTCGTTAAAGGAGAAGTTAGTTAATTAATTAAACTGTATTTTAAGGTGTAAGAAGAGTACATTTCATTAGCTATATTCATTGCCATGTTGATTGTTAATTTTGCTCTAAGTAAATAGCTTGTTCTGAGTGGAAGATATTATTAATATAAGATTAATTACATATACTAAGAGTTTTCAACACATTTTCATATTAGTTTTTTTTTTCAGTGAAAATTATTCTTAACGAGAAACAATATTTAAAATTAAGGTGGCGTAGCAGTGGTTACACAAAGTAACTCTTACACCAGTATTTTTACCAGTGAAACTTACTTTTAATGAGTAAGAATAGTAGGTGCTGTTGTAATGAATTAAGAGTTATGTAATAACTCTTATATAATTTTTTTTTTTACATGTAAAAATTATTCTTAACGAATAAGAATAATTGGAATCATGGCAAGTTAGTAAGAGTTATATAAATAAATAATTCTTATCCTCTGAATAAAGCAGAATGTTTCATGGGAAGTTTAGGCATCACTTACAGGTTTTAACAACAACGTTTCTTGTGGATAAGATGTACAACGAACTGGTTTAGAAACAAAATTCAAAAATATTTACACATTTGATAAAAAGTCGTGTCTTTTGTATTAAAATTATCCCTACTTACACGTAATTCAGTTTTACACTTTTATACTAAATACATGCCAGTTCTACACGTCTTGTCTGTTTTTATTCTATTCTCCGATAACTTTAGATACCGGTGTGTTTCGTTTCGTGAAATCTTAGAGGGGGAACACGTGTAAAAACAATGAGGGGCACAGAAACTACGTAAATCAACAGAAAATTTTCACACAGTTTGCGTAGAATTACAAGTCTAGAGTTATGTAATCCTTTAAGAATTCAAGCAGCTTCAGAATGATTCACAATGAGAGTTACCAATAAAAGTATTTGTGAGAAATATTTATTGTGATTTATCTTCATTTATTACACAGGAATTTTATTTTCGTGCACGTGTAAAGAAATTTTCGGTGTGTGTTATCTCATATCATATCATATTATATAATATGAACTACTTATCCAAATATATTAATGCACAGCTCAGAAGAATAACAGTATCTTAAATACTACACTGTTATTCCATCTTATATTTATCTAGTAAAGAGATTTGACATCGTTCAATTAATTGAAGACTTAGCTAAATGAAAGTCTTTAGGTTTAACATTTATTTTGGACAACTCCTTCCAGTTTCGAACGTAATCTTCAGAACTAAAATCAATTAATAAGTGTAATTAACATGTCAAGTTCGATTAAGCGAAACAGCACACGTTGCTGTCAACCAATAAGACATTCAAAAATGACAAAGATAAATTATGAGAAGATCTGTGCTGATTACTAGATCGATGTGCAACGCAACCTTAATTAAAACTCTGAATTATTAAATACTCCCTTAATTATTGAATTATTAAATGGTCCCTTCAAACTATTATTTGTTATTGAAAGATGAATGGTAAACCAATCATCATCATGGCTTGTCACCACGAGGAGAATGGAAGTCAAAGGTTATTGTTATATGGAAAGTTTGTGAGAGAAAGTAGGCCACGTTTTTCTTTGGTGTATATATATATATACAGAGAAAAAACCTAGTGGTGTTATTTGTTTAGTCGTAAAATATTCACTTCATACATTTCGTTTCGCACAACGAGTCGCAGTGCTCCTGGTCAACTGCTGTAAATATTCAGAGTTAAAAATAATGTTGAATAAGATTTCAGAACTAACGAGACGAGTGCATCGTAAAATTTCTACCCTTCAGATGGCGCTACGAAGAATAATCAAATTCGTATCAAGTTCTTGTTTCAAGAGAAACCAGAGTGAACCACTTCGGATCTCCCAACGTACTTGTCCGTTCTCTCTACCAGCAGGCACTCAAAAAAAAAACTCCACACCATTGTTGATTAATGAATCCATTCCAAACTCGTCCGTCTTGTTATTTTTCCTATTCAACTGGAGTAATGGGCGCCGTTGGTCAGTGTCGGCTGTTGTCCCAATCTCTGTATGTATACACGGCACATTTCTCTGCTGTGCACCTCTTCCTGCCCCTCTAATAATTCCGTTCCATCAATTTGTCATTGGGTAATTAAACACAAGGACACATGCCTAGAAAACCTATCAGGCTCAAGTTGTTCGATTCACCACCACTGAGCTCGGGGTGACAAGCATCGTGAGAAAAGGCCATTAAAAGGGCAGTGCTTGAATTGTACCTATCGGTGTTTTTACACCTCTAACATAATTATGCGAACTGCGATGTGGGAACAGGAGGTGTTAATTAAAACACAGACGACAGACAGAATATCAAATAGAAAATATCTTCAAGCAAACATCAGAATTCACAGAGTCTTATCTTCAGTTTCTTCCTTGATCTGATGGCCGATACTCTACCACGAATGATAAAAAAAATAATAATTATCTTTCCTTAATGTATATATTTTCTTTAGCTATATTTGGACTTTCGGAACCTGCTGAGACTCGTTGCTTAAGTGTGCGTAAGCTTTGCAAGCAAACGTTTACACCTTGTTTCGAATTCCCGTTGCACCAAACATGCTCGCCCTTTCAGCCCTGGGGGCGTTATAATGTCCGGTGAATCCCACTATTCGTTGGTAAAAGAGTAGCCCAAGAATTGGCGATGGGTGATGATGACTAGCTGCCTTCCCTCTATTCTTGCATTGCTAAATTAGGGACGGCTAGCGCAGATAGCCCTCGTGTAGCTTTGCGCGAAATTCAAAACAAGCAAACTTCGTGTTTCTTAAAAAATATACCGCTAATCAAAAGTATTAACATGGCATTACATATATTAACTAATAACATTTGATACAGTTCAATAAATCTAAGGAACAGTTTCTTTTTCTCTTCGTGTTAATTAAATTCTGTATTTTTGATTGGCTCGCTGTTGTTGTTTTATCATATTTAAATACCATTGAACAAAAGAGTGTTTAAATAATAAATTTACATTATTACTTATACAGTAAGCCGTGTGTGGTCAAGTGTTTAATGTAATGAACAGTGGACTCTAAGGTTCATGTTTTACGTCTCGTTGCTGCAAAGATAATAGATTACATGCCAAAGTGCGAATGCCTTATAAAAATAGCTGTCAAATGCCGTTGTTTTATCAAAGTATCGCAACAAACGGCGGCATGTGTTATTAATAAGCTGCCTTTCCTCTAGACTATCAGATCAAAACTTAGGAATACGTCTTACACTGATAGCACTCGTGACAAACAAATAAATACACAGTTGCTGTATCCTAAATAGTGGATAAGATTTCTGTTTTGTAAACCAATAGTTTAAGTAATTATCTAGGACGTATAAGAACAATTTAAATAGTTCTATAGATACGGAAATCAACAGGATGAAAATAAAAGTAGCAATATTTTTTAACGTATCTTTCTACAAGGAATCCGTAATGTTATAGCAACGTTTACAATCTCGAACGGCCCGACATGAACAGATGGTTAAGGGGCGCTCGACTCGCAATCTGAACGTCACGGGTTCGAATCTCCGTCGCACCCAACATGCTCGCCCTTTCAGCCGTTGAGGCGTTATAAAGCTACAGTCAGTCCCACTATTCGTTGGTAAAATAGTAGCCCAAGAGTTGGTGGTGGATGGTAATGACTAGCTGCCTTCCCTCTAGTCTTACGCTGTTAAATTAGGGACGACTAGCGCAGATAGACCTCGTGTAGCTTTGCACAAAATAAAAAAAAAAACAATATATATATATATATATATATATATTTATGAAGTGATGTTTTGTTATACATGGGAAAGCAGACAACTGCACAACTGTTAGTCATAAGAAAAGATCTTAACATGATTCTAATGGTTGTGATAGACCATATAAACTAATAGTATAAAAGTATAAACTATGTTCAATTAAAGGATATACCTGGAGTTACATTATTTAAAAAGGCAGAATAAATATTCTTCTAAGTATAACTCATCCTGATGCTAATGTAGTGATTCTAGCGGATGGATTGCTAAAGGATAAACTTCATACTTGAACCACTAACGCAGTGAGTCTTTTAATGACTACAAAAACATGTTCGGTAAGCTTCACTGTGTAGACAGAATATGTGCTCACAAAAACATGTTCGGTAAGCTTCACTGTGTAGACAGAATATGTGCTTACAAAAACATGTTCGGTGAGCTTCACAGTAGAGACAGAATATGTGCTCACAAAAACATGTTCGGTGAGCTTCACTGTATAGACAGAATATGTGCTCACAAAAACATGTTCGGTGAGCTTCACTGTAGAGACAGAATATGTGCTCACAAAAACATGTTCGGTAAGCTTCACTGTAGAGACAGAATATGTGCTCACAAAAACATGTTCGGTGAACTTCACTGTAGAGACAGAATATGTGCTTACAAAAACATGTTCGGTGAGCTTCACTGTAGAGACAGAATATGTGCTCACAAAAACATGTTCGGTAAGCTTCACTGTAGAGACAGAATATGTGCTCACAAAAAACATGTTCGGTGAGCTTCACTGTAGAGACAGAATATGTAAAAGCTCACAAAACATGTTCGGTAAGCTTCACTGTATACACAGAATATGTGCTCACAAAAACATGATCGGTAAGCTTCACTGTATAGACAGAATATGTGCTTGCAAAAACATATTCGGTGAGCTTCACAGTAGAGACAGAATATGTGCTCACAAAAACATGTTCGGTAAGCTTCACTGTAGAGACAGAATATGTGCTCACAAAAACATGTTCGGTGAGCTTCACTGTAGAGACAGAATATGTGCTCACAAAAACATGTTCGGTAAGCTTCACTGTATAGACAGAATATGTGCTTACAAAAACATGTTCGGTGAGCTTCACAGTAGAGACAGAATATGTGCTCACAAAAACATGTTCGGTAAGCTTCACTGTAGAGACAGAATATGTGCTCACAAAAACATGTTCGGTGAGCTTCACTGTAGAGACAGAATATGTGCTTACAAAAGCATGTTCGGTGAGCTTCACTGTAGAGACAGAATATGTGCTCACAAAAACATGTTCGGTAAGCTTCACTGTAGAGACATAATATGTGCTCACAAAAACATGTTCGGTGAGCTTCACAGTAGAGACAGAATATGTGCTCACAAAAACATGTTCGGTAAGCTTCACAGTAGAGACAGAATATGTGCTCACAAAAACATGTTCGGTAAGCTTCACTGTAGAGACAGAATATGTGCTCACAAAAACATGTTCGGTGACCTTCACTGTAGAGACAGAATATGTGCTTACAAAAGCATGTTCGGTGAACTTCACTGTAGAGACAGAATATGTGCTTACAAAAACATGTTCGGTAAGCTTCACTGTAGAGACAGAATATGTGCTCACAAAAACATGTTCGGTAAGCTTCACTGTAGAGACAGAATATGTGCTCACAAAAACATGTTCGGTGAGCTTCACTGTAGAGACAGAATATGTGCTCACAAAAACATGTTCGGTAAGCTTCACTGTATACACAGAATATGTGCTCACAAAAACATGATCGGTAAGCTTCACTGTATAGACAGAATATGTGCTTACAAAAACATGTTCGGTGAGCTTCACAGTAGAGACAGAATATGTGCTCACAAAAACATGTTCGGTAAGCTTCACTGTAGAGACAGAATATGTGCTCACAAAAACATGTTCGGTGAGCTTCACTGTAGAGACAGAATATGTGCTCACAAAAACATGTTCGGTAAGCTTCACTGTATAGACAGAATATGTGCTTACAAAAACATGTTCGGTGAGCTTCACTGTATACACAGAATATGTGCTCACAAAAACATGATCGGTAAGCTTCACTGTATAGACAGAATATGTGCTTACAAAAACATGTTCGGTGAGCTTCACAGTAGAGACAGAATATGTGCTCACAAAAACATGTTCGGTAAGCTTCACAGTAGAGACAGAATATGTGCTCACAAAAACATGTTCGGTAAGCTTCACTGTAGAGACAGAATATGTGCTCACAAAAACATGTTCGGTGAGCTTCACTGTAGAGACAGAATATGTGCTTACAAAAGCATGTTCGGTGAGCTTCACTGTAGAGACAGAATATGTGCTCACAAAAACATGTTCGGTAAGCTTCACTGTAGAGACATAATATGTGCTCACAAAAACATGTTCGGTAAGCTTCACTGTGTAGACAGAATATGTGCTCACAAAAACATGTTCGGTAAGCTTCACTGTAGAGACAGAATATGTGCTTACAAAAACATATTCGGTAAGCTTCACTTTATAGACAGAATATGTGCTCACAAAAAAATGTAAAAAGATCTAAATTTCTTTTAATGAACTCATTTTCTTGAAATAAAACCGCAAGGAATCGCGAGAAAATTTGCGTTAACTAAAAACTTTGCAATAATTTCAACCACGCTTGTACTTTTTATGCATATGTTAAAGAGTACAATTTAAAGACATTATAAACACGTAGTCATCACGTAGGTAGACATCGTGGGATGATGGTATATAGTTATCATTTGTCTTGATTCGGAAGTTTGTCCAAGAACACCGCTGGATGATCTAAGATGTCCACCCTTTCATTACGAATGATTTATTGTAACTAAACAGTAATCGATTCTTGTTGAACATGAGTTTCATGATAGAATATATATAAACAACTCCCTTGTAGTCCACAATGTTGCCTGCTAGTGAGTACTGTATCAGTGTTACTGAACATTCTTATACGTGAGGCTATCTCTATGTGGTTAAAAACAAAACTCTTCTGTTAAAACGTATAATTTTACATGCGAAAATAACAAGGTATATTAGAGTTAGTTATTTAGATTATATTTTCGGATTTATCCATGCACGTGTTAAAAGTTCGTGTTTTAGATTCCTGAAAGTGAAGCAAAACGTATCTGTTTATAACCTCACATATCCCCACAGGTGATTTGTTAGGGCCTATTACCATAATTAAAACACTAATATATTTTCTGTAATGGATACGTTAGATCACGTATCGTGTATAATAGATAGCACTTATTTTAGGGTTGGTTATCGTGCTATTAGCATGAACAAGAGATAGTAACTTCCGGCAAATAAACTAATGTATGTGTGTGATTCTTATAACAAAGCCACATGGGGCTATCTGCTGAGTCCACCGAGGGGGATCGAACCCCTGACAACTGCACTGTAAGTCCGTAGACTTGCCGCTGTACCAGCAGGGTACAAATAAACGATTTCTTTCTCTCTATCGCATTAATACCAGAATACCGCTTTCTCATTACTTATCATATGATTTCCTGAAGTAACGTGTAATTTTCATATTGGTCTTTTACAAGAATTTTACGTCAAGTTCTGAAACGTTCCGTTGATTTTATATATAACAAACGATTAATAATCGTGTACTTACCTTTAAATTTCTATTTCTTCAGATACAGATAATTAATTCTACTGACGTTATTTTTGTGATGTTATCAGTATCTACTCATTCATAAAGTTTGTTGTTTTTTTCACTGAAATATATATACAACAAAAGTCAGTTTTATCTGGAAGCTGCAGAAAACAACCAAGTATATATAAAGTTATTTTTTGTCTTGAGTTTAAATAAAAAGACTATTACGATACTTGATATTCTGGTAACATATGTGTTAGTTAGTTAGTTTAGTTATTACCATTAGATTCCATCTAGGAATATAGGACCGCAATCGCTTGCGGATTCTTCAAGTATTTAAGTGAGCAGGTTGTTAGCCCACTGCACCGAGCCGTCCCTAATTTAGCAGTGTAAGACTAGAGGGAAGGCAGCTGGTCATCACCACCCACCGCCAACTCTTGGGCTACTCTTTCGGCTGGGAGGGTGAGCATGTTTGGCGCGACGCGGGCACGAACCCGCGACCCTCGGATTACGAGTCGCACGCCTCACGCGCTAGGCCATGCCAGACCCTAACATATGTGTACCTCCTATTAAAAGATCACTTATCCAGCAGTGAGTTTAGTCCGATAGATATCAATTACTATTTTACGATATAAAAATGCGGTGAAAAGTTACTTCATCAATAAACCACTTTATTATAGTTCCACAATTAATATCGAATTTGAATACTTATCGCTAAGATAATATTCTGAACTCAACACATTAGGAACACTGTAGGATGCAAGGTATTTTTTGTTCTGTTATAGTTAATTCCATGGGAAGTATGGACTGCACATTGGTCATGGGTCATTGGTCATATTCAATCAACTTGAGATCTGATAATTATGCTGCTCAAGAAGGTTGAACAAAGTCACTCTGTTTTTGGACAGTATGCTTACAGTGGATTTTTGCAGTAATGTTTGAAGTGCCTGTATCCCTCACCTGGGCGGAGTGAGGACATAGACTGTACGAACAAGCATGGTCAGCAACAATGAAAGTAACTGTTTCCACAAAAGTTTTTGTCATACCTTTATCTACTTCCAGCAATTAGGGTCAACTGTCTGACGTTGGCTTTACCGACAGAATAAAAACAGGGTAAAACACAACTCGACAAATCACACTCAATGAATATACTCTAAGACTCACTAAAGCTGTACATGTTGATGTCTTTACCACATTCTGATGAGACCCAGACAGCCACCTGTAACATTTTTTAGTAGTTTCTTTACCATGATAATAAGAGACCCAGATAGCTTTCTGTAATATCTTTTGGCAGTTTCTTTGCAACATTCTGTTAAGAGGATGAGATAGTTTGTTTGTTTTTTACACGATCTCTAGAGACGCAGTATACAAATTCCATTTATCCTTTGAACGTATCTAATCTTTTAATCTAAATTAAGCCTTTTAACAAAGAACTTCACTTCAATGGCGGCTACATAGAACATAAATTACGATCTAGTAACTTACAAAGTGCTTTGTAATTCACGTTTGAATATAAACCTTCAAACCTAACAAATCCTTGAAAAAAGAAAACTTATGTTCGAGGTGTTTATTTAATGTATTACGTAGAATACATGTTTTTTACCACGTTAAATAAACTAAATAAAAATAACAATTATTCATTCATTTATCTATTTCTAGCATTGATAACTCGGTAGTTAAACCATCTCAGAATTATCTGGAGTATAATATACTAAACAGCATCGTATAGAATAATCACAAAATAAGTTTTGTTCTAACGGGGTTTTAATACGATTAATATTTACATTCTATTGAGTTTTGTGATTTTCTGGGGTAAAATCAATTTCGTTGTTTAGTACTTCGATGTTCAATTTCTGTTATAATTTAGCCCATATTTACATCACTCATAAAACATTTCGTTTTATTCTTTTATTTTTGCTACAGGTATCATCTTTTCCCCTGTTTAACTGTTTATATTTATTTCCTTAGTTTGTTTCTTCTTGCTAGGTTTTAGACTTTTATTCTCTGTTAAGTTTATAGGTAATTCAACATCTGAAACGTAACACAGACCTAATTCATATTCTTATCATATTAAAATATTCATTGATGCATACCTTAATGTATTCTGGTGACAGGATGAAGAACTAACATCTATTAAATGGCAAAGTAATGTTGGAAGTTGCCCTCCACCCACTCGGTGACCAAAATTTCATTTACAATCGTAGGGATCCATCCAGGTAGCCTGACTGTACACAGTCTGGAGGCATGCATGGCCCCGGGCAGATTTTGGGCGCAGTATGCTTCTTCTCGGAGCATTTAGATGTGGGCGGATCCACCAAGACAAGAGGCCTACAACCTCCGGAAGTGAACCGGATCGACAGGATCTCACACCCGCTTCTGCCTCTGCTAGCACGTGCCCTGATGCCCGAAGCGTGTCCCTGCACGCGCATCAAACTGAATTTCCTTCTCAGTAAATTGGTTATATCTATTGTTGTTTCCTTCTACCTTGTACTTCTTATTTTCGAACATTACAAACACGCCTTCTATGTTTTTTTCTCTCTAGGCTAACAACGTAATATGGACAAAAATTTAGAATTAACAGCGCGTTCAACTCGTGACTTGTCACGTGTTCATGCGGTTTTACGATTAATAAAATAAGTTATAAATCTCAAATTTATCTTTTAAAAATAACTGTCAACAGCCAAATGTTTACGTTTCTCTAAGACAGTAAAATCTGTTTCAAATGACAGACATGAACACATTATATGGTGCTCTCTGTTCCTTTCACTGGCTTAAGTATTAATTACATATTCTTTTTTCTCTATTCATACTGCTATTACACGACAGTCTGACCATACTATTACTTACACTTTATAGCAATAAGTCCATATATTAATATAATTGTTTCATCAATCGCCAATTCTAAGGAAACTGCCACCAAGATCCGGCTTTAACGGGTAGGTAAGGTAGGCAATTCTTAAGACGGTAAAAATAGCAAAGGTTTTGACACTGATTTTGCTTTCAATAAAATCGACTATCTCGCTCTCGTTTAGATCCTCTACTGGGATAGCGATAAGTCTGCGGATTGAAAACACTAAAATCAGAGGTTCGATTCCCCTCGATGGACAAAGCAGATAGCTTGATGGGACTTTGCTATAAAACAAAACGTACACACAAACCTTCGTTTCGTTTTCTTGTTTTCTTGGAACAAAGCTACCCGACTGGTTGTCTGCAATCTGTTCACTGCGGGTAGTCAAACCCTGGATCTTAGTGACGGTCATTTCGTTCTAACCGGTCTGATAAGAGTAGCCCAAAACTTTACAATGGGTGATAAACTATAAAATATAAAATATGATTATATTCATAAATGTTTTTAAATTTTGTACTGTCTACCCCACGCCCACACACACAGTGGTACAGTGGTACTGTTGTATGTTTGCAGACTTTTGTTGTTTAATAACAAACAACAACCTTAATTTGGTTCTTTTTGGCCTATTATTTCTGGTATAAGACACATTCAAAGTTTCCAAAGTAAAATAACAAATATAGAGTATGAAGCAATAAGTTTCTGATGTAGTTTTTGTTTATTTTTTAACTGAATGTAATAATATTCGTCAAGCAACGTGTTAATCGACACAGAACATATATATACTCTTCTAAGCCAATAGGCTTAAGCAAATATCACTACTTTACGTTTTAAAACAAACTGTGCAGAATTACCGTAATAGGTTAATAGAAATATGACGAAACTCCTGCTGAGTTTCATTTCAGACTGTGTTCGCATATTCCTGGCAGACATTCTATGCATCCTTGTGTGGTGGCTAAAAATGTGAGACTATAAGTCAGAAGAGTTATGACAATGGATATCCAAAATGTACATGATATTAAAAATGAGTTTCCACAAAAATAGATAATGTTTTCTGTTGGTATAAGTAAACAACACCAAGCCACATGAATATGATAGGTTTAAAAAAATGCAACTTCTAGATTATTGTAACGGAGTCATTAACAAACACATCTAGTATGCAAATAATATTTTTACTTATTTTATTTTTTGAATGTTTGCGCAAAGCTGCACGAGGGCTATCTGTACTAGCCGTCCCTAATTTAGCAGTGTAAGACTAGAAGGAAGGCAACTAGTCATCACCACCCACCACAAACTCTTGGGCTATTCTTTTACCAACGAATAGTGGGATTGACCGTCACATTATACGCTCCCACGGCTGAAAAGGTGAGGATGTTTAGTGTGACGGGGATTCGAACCCGTGACCATCGGATTAGAATCGAGCGCCTTAACCATCTTTCCATGCCGGGCCTTTTACTTGCTATAAAAAAGTTCTAGTTCTTATCTAGGATTTACATAAGTTAGCTATATTACATTACACATATACCACACAGTCGTTAAAAACATACGTAATGGATTAGGAATACACCACAGGTTTCACCTTTCCTGTCGAATTTATATTTATTTTGACATTGTTTTAGTTTTCAATAACGTATATTTTTCAAACAAAACGTGGTCAAGAAAATATTAAATCGATGTGTTTTTTTTCAAGTTATCTTTGCTCTTGTGATATTTTCCAAACGGCTAATGTCTGCTATCCCGAATGGAGACATTACTTACAACAATTGTTTTTATTAAGATAGTCAAGTGGAATGTCCTTCCCTGGTTTAACTGGTAATATATAGAGATCACAATTCTACTAAAGCGAAATGAAAATGACCAGTCACGTGATAGTTCAATCGCGCTAGTTAAATGTAACGTTTTGTTTTAAGTAGAAACCTGTATTTTAGTTAGTCTAATTTTAAGTATTTCCATAATCTAACCCCGTTAGAAAAGTGGCTATCTTTATAGGTTGAGTGTTTTATTGAAGACTATTCATCTTGTTTACCGTTTATTTAGAGTATCCATTACATTTATCATAGGTTGGTCAGTAAGTGTTTTTGTTATTACTTTGTAATTCCACATTGTGATCGAGTCTCCTGTTTAGTGGACCTATTTAGTGAATCTCAAAATTATATTTAGGTCACCTGAATGTACGACGTATGTTAGCTATCAAGTACTAGTTTAAAATTTAAACATATGCTTTGGCTATAATACAGTAGTTTAAAATTAAACTACATACGTTACCTCTATTACCATAAGCGAATACATTACACGGTACTTTAAAGTTGAACTATGTGTGTTACCTATAACACGGTAGTTTAAACTTGAACTATATGTGTTGGCTATATTACGATAATAATACAACACACAATAGTTTAAAATATGTTTCTTTATAAAATGTTAAAAACTAGATTTCATATTACTTTTAAAATGGATTGATTTAACACATTTCGTAACAACCATACGTGTCTTTATCTGATATAAATATCATTTTATATCGATAAAAGGGAACTATGGGTAATAACTGTATGTTGAATACGACGATAAAACTGTACAAGTTATATCTAAGTTTAGTAGTACATTTTGTACGTTGCATGTAACAGAACATGATACAACAAAACCTCTCTTTCCCCATGTAACGAAGCTTAATAACACATGTTAAAAACACAATTACCTTTCACTTTTTACCCAACACTACCAGTGCTCTGACGTAGAAATTATAGTCTGTTCATCTAATTCACTGCATCAGACTGCTAATTTACCTGCTGAAGTAATACGCATTTACACATCAAGTTACCTTAGAGATCCGAGCTTTCATGTTTTGCATATAGAACAAGTATATTCATAGAAAATTGGGTGGTAAAAACCTTATAGCGCCTCTTTTATCTTTTAATTCAAACACCTCCTTGGCGAAGGAAAAGGCAATTTCTGTTTGCTTGTTTTTTGTTATTATTTCAAACCCAGAGGTTCATAAATGAAGAAGGCATAAAATTATTTGATTTATGATTGGTTAAATAGCTAGTTGCTTATTTTGCGAGTGATGGTCTAGACTTTCAAAGAGCAGACTTTAAGTCCTCCTGGCTATCCAACTAATAATAACTTATATTACTCGTAGGTGTTGTGTGTTTTTTGTTCTATGGTTATACTTCGCTTTTTCTATTTCATACATTTTTGTGTTCTTAAATGCCCTATGCACGCGCTTGCTCGGGTTTCTAAAAGATATATAATCCTCACGAGCAGCCTGAGGTTGTAACTGAGGATACCCTTCCAGATATGTTGACAAGAAAGATAGTCCAACTAATTGTGTTGTCTTGTGTGTCTATAACTCAACACATGAATAAGTCTGTATATAAATATTGTTATAAAAAGCTTCTTAAAACTAACCATAAATTGTTAAATAATAACTATAAAATTCTTTGTTTCTTTATTATTAAGCATGAAACTGCAAAACAGGTTATTTGCGCTGTTAGCACCATGGATGTCGAAATCTAGTTTATGGCGTTATAAACCCTCAGAATTGCCACTAAGCTACTAAAAAGCGTATATCAGTATTAAAGACAGGTAATCCATGCAGTTTGCTTTTGAATTTTTGCGCAAAGCTAAACAGTTAACAAATACCTCCGCTAACTATCAGGTGACTCCTCTCTGATTCAGTAGTAGGCTTTGACTGTCACGTTTCTAACACACTCAAGGTCTCAAAGTGCGAAGCGAGTTTCTGCGGTAACGAGAGCTTCATGTAACACAATGAAATATTATAAACATTGAACAATAACGTGTTGTTATATCTATTGATAACCAAAGCATTTGTGTAAACTGTTAGAGAAATAAACGATGGCTCCATGGTAAAGTGTACTAAAACTAGAAAGCATTTGTGTAAAATGTTAGAGAAATAAACGATGGCTCCATGGTAAAGTGTACTAAAACTAGAAAGCATTTGTGTAAAATGTTAGAGAAATAAACGATGGTTCCATGGTAAAATGTAATTAAAACTAGAAAACATTTGTGTAAAATGTTAGAGAAATAAACGATGGTTCCATGGTAAAGTGTACTAAAACTAGAAAGCATTTGTGTAAAATGTTAGAGAAATAAACGATGGTTCCATGGTAAAGTGTACTAAAACTAGATATAAAACATTGAAGAAAAAAGAAGAATGTTATGGTAAAGTGTACTAAAACTAGATATAAAACATGGAAGAAAAAGAAGAATGTTATGGTAAAGTGTACTAAAACTAGATATAAAACATTGAAGAAAAAGAAGAATGTTATGGTAAAGGTACTAAAACCAGATATAAAACATTGAAGAAAAAAGAAGAATGTTATGGTAAAGTGTACTAAAACTAGATATAAAACATTGAAGAAAAAAAGAATGTTATGGTAAAGTACTTAAAACTAGATATAAAACATGGAAGAAAAAAAGAAGAATGTTATGGTAAAGTGTAAATTAAAACTAGATATAAAACATTGAAGAAAAAGAAGAATGTTATGGTAAAGTGTACTAAAACCAGATATAAAACATTGAAGAAAAAAGAAGAATGTTATGGTAAAGTGTAACTAAAACTAGATATAAAACATGGAAGAAAAAGAAGAATGTTATGGTAAAGTGTAATTAAAACCAGATATAAAACATTGAAGAAAAGAAGAATGTTATGGTAAAGGTACCAAAACTAGATATAAAACATGGAAGAAAAAAAGAAGAATGTTATGGTAAAGTGCACTAAAACTAGATATAAAACATGGAAGAAAAGAAGAATGTTATGGTAAAGTACTAAAACTAGATATAAAACATTGAAGAAAAGAAGAATGTTATGGTAAAGGTACTAAAACTAGATATAAAACATGGAAGAAAAAGAAGAATGTTATGGTAAAGTGTACTAAACCAGATATAAAACATTGAAGAAAAGAAGAATGTTATGGTAAAGTGTACTAAACTAGATATAAAACATGGAAGAAAAGAAGAATGTTATGGTAAAGGTACCAAAACCAGATATAAAACATGGAAGAAAAAGAAGAATGTTATGGTAAAGTGTACTAAAACTAGATATAAAACATGGAAGAAAAAAAGAAGAATGTTATGGTAAAGTGTACTAAAACCAGATATAAAACATGGAAGAAAAAGAAGAATGTTATGGTAAAGTGTACTAAACTAGATATAAAACATGGAAGAAAAAGAAGAATGTTATGGTAAAGTGTACTAAACCAGATATAAAACATTGAAGAAAAGAAGAATGTTATGGTAAAGTGTACTAAAACTAGATATAAAAACATGGAAGAAAAAGAAGAATGTTATGGTAAAGTGTAATCAAACCAGATATAAAACATGGAAGAAAAAGAAGAATGTTATGGTAAAGTGTACTAAAACTAGATATAAAACATGGAAGAAAAGAAGAATGTTATGGTAAAGTGTACTAAAACTAGATATAAAACATTGAAGAAAAAGAAGAATGTTAAGATGCCACTTAAGCTTTCAATACTGACATTAATTATTTCGAAAGCTGTATATAAGGGGTTTCCACCCAATCATTTAGGCAGAGATAAAAATGCACGTGCATGTACATATAAATGGTGGAAAAGTTACGTTTATATGAGTATAATTCCTCCCCCCCACCGAGACAGCACTACGTCCACGGATTTACAACGCTAAAATAGGGGTTCGATTCCTCCCGGTAAACATAGCAGATAGTCCGATGTGGCTTAATTATAAAAAAAAAACAAACATATATGGTTATAACTTTCATCAAGATAAGGTTGCATCATTTCTCCAAAGTTCTATTACGTAAGTTCCACGTAATAGGTTGAAATATGAACAATTCGTGTTTTAAAATTCTTTAGACTATTTGTTTATAGTTCTATTTTACAAAACAAGACGATATATTACTTTAAATTATCCATATAGATAGAACTTTCGAGAAAAAAACTGATTTATTTCTATTGTTTTTTTGTAATTCAGTGGCTCAGAAATTTTCCGATAAACTCCTTTCATTGATTTGTTTAATACTAACTTATAGCTTTAATAGTGTTGTATAAAAATGTAATAATGAACCAATAAAATTAGATTACGGTTGTTGTTTTTTTGAGAAAATCTAACTTTTTTTTTAACTGCAGAGACTTTGAGTTGAATAATAACATTCGTCTCGTTTATTCGTTTGTTTGCCCGGCATGGCCAAGCATGTTAAGGCGTGCGACTCGTAATCCGAGGGTCGCGGGTTCGAGCCCGCGTCGCGTTCAACATGCTCGCCCTCCCAGCCGTGGGGTGTATAATGTGACGGTCAATCCCACTATTCGTTGGTAAAAGAGTAGCCCAAGAGTTGGCGGTGGGTGGTGATGACTAGCTGCATTCCCTCTAGTCTTACACTGCAAAATTAGGGACAGGTAGCACAAATAGCCCTCGAGTAGCTTTGTGTGAAATTCAAAAAACTAAATACGAAACAAAGTTAAATTTGTGTTTATGTATAATATGCTCAATAATACATGTTGTGTCAGTCTTGTTGATAGCTTAAAAGATTATTATTGTTTATTATTATGGTATGTTCACTTAACTTTCGGATCACTACTTTTTTCTCTCATTTTTCCTCAATTTACTTCTGAATTCACACCAACAAAGTACTCTGCTAATGAACTAAATGTTAATACGCTAATTATTCGTGTCTCAAAATTCTTTTAACACTTCATAAACATATCACAAAATATCGATGTAAGAACAAATGTGTACATTATTATGCGAATTTCCTGTTATTACGTAATTAAACAACAGTCTCTCCAGTCTATCAGCGTTTTGTTTTAGAGCAAGACCACAGTGAGTTATCTGTTGTGTTACTCGCGAGGAATCGAACCACAAATTTCTGCTTTGTAAGTCGATAAATTTACCACTGACTCATGTGAGAACATTTATAGCAAAAAGTATTTTGTTATTAGAATTTGGTGCACGCAATTATGTATTTTTGTTGCTGTTTGTTTTAACGCAGACCAACACAGTTAGCCATCTGCGCTCTATTCACAATGAAAAATCGAGCCCCGGATTTTAGCACTTTAAGGGCATAAGCTTATCGCTGACCCACTGAGAGTGGACCTTTGTTACTGAACCTAAAGAAGAATCAATATGCTAATTGAGAGTCACGTGGCGCATAAAGTGGGAGGACAAACTTCTGCATATTTTATCTTTAGTTTTAATCACGTGAACATTCCAATAACATTGGAAACTCCAATCAGAGAAATAAAGAAAGACGTTTGAAGCCCATTATATCAAATAATTTTGTTAAAACTTCAGAATCTTTCAAGCATTATTTACTCAATCGTTGAAGACTTTCGTTTCAAACAAACACACACAGTAATTATAGATATTTTTTAAAACGCACAAATGACGTATATTTAGGAGTCAGAACCAACAATCAACAGTAACTAGGTGGTGAATCCGTTAATGGTAAGATATTTAAACAAAATAAAAAGTGCAAATTTTGTAAGTCAACTAATTCATTTGGAAACTGAATTCTTTAAACTACACAACATCTTATATATCACAAAAGCCCGTAGGTTCAAGAAGTTTATATGGTTATAGGGTTTTTATGGTGATATATTACTTCTCATGTACCACCGTATTTGGTGGTCTAATAACCCTTTCCCTTTCAAAGCTTTAAGAATGTTATTTTATTTAGCACAAAGTTACACGATCGGTTGGTTATATGTGTTCTGTCTAATACAGGTAATAAGATCCCAAGATTTTGGATTTAAGACCGACTCACTCGAGGATAAGAATACTGAAATTTGGGCTTTTTACGGGCTAAGCTTTAATTGTAAATGTTCCATCAACAAAATCTGTACCTTCGAGATATCATTTCAGAACATTTGCTGTATACTTGCTGAAAGATATATAATATTCGTTCAATAAGTTGTTTTCCTTAAGGAATGGCATTATCAGCCAGAATCTGCCTGTACTTGTCAGCAGTTATGGTGCCATAGAATTTTGTACATATCACTAATACACTTACTTATGATACACAAACTTTTATGGATCCTTCACAAGGTTTCACTATAGCTGTTGCCATCGACTCTGAATAGCTGTCAATTTCTCTGCCGTAAAACAAACCGTCATTCATTGTTTCTCAACGTTTCGATATTGGATTCATATGAAAAGAGAAAAACGTCTCTTTCTTGGTTCTTTCCACTGTCTATTTCGTAAAAACATATCCTGTTTTGGTTTTCCATCTTGACTATTTCTTTAATTATTAATTTTAAGTTAACGTGCACTCTTCTGGGTCTTGCATATAGCTTCTATTAAACAACAGAGTCTCATTGCACTCTCGTAAGATCCTTGACTGCTCAAAGCATTGTTGTCTGCACATCATGCGGTATTACAGTATTAGGAGCCATGACTGTGGGTCGCACTACTACTACTGGGAATAATATGACTTATTGTTCATTTATAGGATTATGCGAGTGGTGCATTTCATTTTCGCACGGTAAGGTTGATGGCATTCCTGTGGTATTTACATCTTATATTCTTTTCTCTTCTCGTTTTCTTTACTTATTTTTAATACTGTATTAAAATATGCACACATATATACACACACAAACATGTATAAACATACAAACATATATATCTGATCTCCAATGTGAAACACGTGAAAGAAGGAATTATAAATCAATATACTGTGAAACAGTAAGACTGGTATCAATAACAAAAACATACTAAACTATTATTTGACAGAGATGTGTATCCATCCGTTGGTAACTGGCGAAGCGCTTAACTGATAGCCACAAAACCTGGCATGTACCTGTATGGCTCTTCAGGGAGTGACATGAGGGTCGGGGTTCCAATTTCGCCCTCTCTGTCACCCTCGAGGGCCCATATATCTTCCTCATACGTTGAACTCGTATGTGTACTAAACTAAAACATGAATTAAACTATTATGTTCACTATCTTCACAGAGGTCAATCTTCTGTCAATATAGATGAAAAGAGAGGAAACAAAATGAAAAACTGTGTAAGTAACACCTCGGCCACTACATGTACTTGATAAAAATTCCACCATATTACAGACTAAAATCACTCATCCTCAATAGCTGTTGACACTATTAGATTGCATATTGTTTACAATGTTTCCAACAGAGGGCTACTTAGCACCCAGCATGGCAGTCGCCTTAACTTTCACCTCAGCTTCCACTATTAGTCAATTTTTTCGTCGCTGCAAAGATTAATGATACAACATTTCAACCGGTTTGTTTTCTTTTACCGTGTTGTTGTTTTTTTTTCGCTGCGACCATCTTATCCTCGGAGGCTCCAACATGAGTCCACAGGTCCGCATTAGGAAGGTCACGTCCTCGTTTTTTCAGTGTTATGGACACGTTTTAAGATCAAATTTACCCACGTTTTGTAATCCCATTCGTCACTACTCACTCTGAGTTAGTGGGGGAGTGAAACTATGCTTTTCAACTCTTTTTTTTTTTCTTTCAAAATGATTCCTCAAATTTACAGCGTTCGTTATGCTCGTGTCTCTGTCTACCACGTTCCATTAACTAGGTACAACAACCTCATACACTGGCTGGCTATTACTGGTTTTATATTGTTCTTCCAAGAGGTCATATACTGCAACGCTGGTGTGAAACCGTATACTTATGATACGACATACTTTTAACAAAGATACTATATTTTGTGTGCTGTTGTTGAGCCTGGTAAACAAAAACAACATAAAGCAAATATTCCTGACTTTAAAAAAATTGCACAGGTGTCACTCAAGTGGGGTTTGAAGTTAATATTTTGGGTTTTTTTATGTAATTCAATTAGGTTTGTCTTTCTCTGACTTATATAATTGACTAAAAGCGGTACTGCTTGTTTTTAATCTTCAAAACGTAAAATTGTAGGGTTTGAAAAGGCGATCCGCCAGTGAGAATACACGTGACCTACCCACCCACATGCCTTCTATCCCCTCTTCCACCCTTCTCATTTCTTTTAGATATCTAAGTGAACGAGACATTTGGATGCTTACATCTAGACAGAACAGACTAAATGAAAAGCAATATGAAGAAAATCAGAAATGGTGTAACAGAGCAAAAGTCTCCTGAGAAAGGTAGAAATGCTGAAGTATATGCTGTCTTAGAAACAGAAATTATGTTCTAGTCGCTTTTTTGTGTGTGGTTTAGTAGAATTTTTTAAATCTCCGTTCTAGCCCCCTCCAGAAAATAAAAACAGCATAGCGTCACCATTTTCTTTGGTATAAATCAATGTCTTTAAACGCTGAACCATAAGGCACCACATTGCCCATCCTTACTATCTGGAATGATAGGTTGGGAGGTATACCAACCCCGGCTTCCACCTCCTTCCTAATGGGGGTTAAAAGATCATTATATATGTTTGGTTGTTGTTGTTACAAGCCGCAACAGATTGGCCACCAACTTAGTGATTTTGTCACGTGCGTTTCTTTTTAAAATTTATTTGTTTATCATCGTTGAATGTTCTCTTTCGTTCATTAATAACCTTTAATATCCTAAATTTTGCTTGAGCCGCAGGTAATCCAATACGATTTCATCTTAACTACGCAACTTTTGTCTTTCCTTTTAAAGTGTGTATACAGCTTATATAATCACGGGCACTAAAAATACCGGTAAATCATTTGCGGTGAAATTCATATTATCCAGAATAATACGAAAAACTTTTAAGAGACCGAAATCTGTAAGCCCATTTGTCTTAGGGCTAACATTAGTTAAGCCTTTATTAAATACGTCTTGTAGTTGATAAAAAAATAAATTAACATGGTAACTTCTGTACGTTGTTTGCTTTATTTTAGTTATGGTAAAATTTTACCATATTTACTACGACCAGTAAATAAACTTTTAATGTTATCTCGCGACCTAAAGTTTGAACTTTTTTTAAAAAAACTCTAATAAACTTTTAATATGTTGTGAGGCAAAATGTCTCTTAAAACATTTACAACTGCCTTTTGATTTACATCCATTTAAATAAAGTGCGCGCGCATTTTCAGGACAAATAAAAACAGAGTGTTATTATTACACATAGAACACATACTATGAATACGTTGCTTAGGTTTAGTGTACATTAGAAATCCTCTTGACTTGGAAGCTCAAAGCTAACTTTACCTAGGTTATCTGCTGTATCCACCGAGGGGAATTAATCCCCTGATTTTAGCAGTCTAAATCCGTAAACTTAACACTGACCTAACATTGTACCTTTGGTTCCTTACGAGGCTTCACTTTATCATAACCTTATGACTGTGAATCAATGCGACCTAAATCTGTTTTTTTTTTAACTGCGAAATTCACATAAGAAAAAAAAAGCATAGTTAAAGTATTATTTTTTTTATATAGCAGCTTTAATCTTGAACGAAACGTTTCTAAAAGAAGTGAAAGCACATTATAAGAGCAATTTTTCCTGAAATGTTATTCTTCGACTTACAATCTACAAAGCCCCCCAGTGTCTCAGCGGTATGTCTGCGGACTTACAACGCTAAAAACCGGGTTTCGATACCCGTGGTTGGCAGAGCAGAGATAGCCCATTGTGTAGCTTCGTGCTTAATTGAAAAAACAAACAAACAATCTACAAAAATGAGAAATAATGAAACAAAAAGTGTCATACCCAGGAAGTCTTAATCACGGCTTAACATAAGTCATATATGGACAGAATATGTTTTATATTTGCAGATGTGGGCGGAGGGGATTAAGTGGTTTCTCACAGTTAGGTTTGCAGTTTTGTGGTAATTCCAAATGGAGCTTCTTCGCCATATTCAAAGCGCCAATGATATTGACAATTCTGTACAAGCAACTGATTAGTTCCATTGACCTGGGTACACAATTACAAACACATTTGTTTTCGTGTCAAACAAGTGGTGGTGGATTGATATAAATGTGATAAAGTTAACTGCGTCAAAAGTACATTTCCTGAGAAACATGTTTAGAGAATTTCACTAATTAAATGATATATGTAAAGCGCATAACTCAAGGCCCTGCATGGGCCAGGTGGTTAAGGCACTCGACTCGTAATTCGAGAGTCGTGGGTTCGAATCCCCGTTACCACATACATGCTCTCCCTTTCAGCCGTGGGGACGCTATAATGTGACGGTCACTATTCTTTGATAAAAGAGTAGTCCAAGAGTTGACGTTGAGTGGTGATGACTAGCTGCCTTCCCTCTAGTCTTACACTTCAAATTAGGGACGGCTAGAGCAGATAAGCCTCGTGTAGCTTTGCGCGAAATTCACACAAAGCATAACTTTAGAGATAGACCAATAAAACTACTCAGGATGACGATAAACGTCTTTAATAATTCATTAGATTCTTCATAGATCCAACACATCTTTATTTATTTTTGTTATCACTATGCAAAAGATACACGTGAAATGCTTTATTATTTATAAGTTAGAAAAGATTAAAACACACCAATAGTGTTATAACAAAACACTAACTTCATACCTATAACCAAATATTAATTCAATTAGTTTGGTTTGTTTTGAATTTCGCGCAAAGCTACTCGAGGGCTATCTGCGCTAGCCGTCCCTAGTTCAGCAGTGTAAGACTAGAGGGAAGGCAGCTAGTCATCACCACCCACCGCCAACTCTTGAGCTACTCTTTCACCAACGAATAATGACCGTCATATTATTATGTCCCCACGGCTGAAAGAGCGAGCAAATTTGGTGTGACAGGGATTCAAACCCGCGACCCTCGGATTACAAGTCGAGTGCCTGAACTAGCTGGCCATGCTAGGCCATTAATTTAATTACGGGAGTTATTAATAAAACAGAGAAGTTTTTGTTTTGTTTTTACTTGTTTATAACGTCGCTAGAAGGCACAAACAACACAGTGTGAAATACATATCTGAGAATGAGGGATTCATACAGAAGTGTAAATAAAGTGTCATACCAAACATGCTCGCCTTTTCAGCCTTGGAGGCGTTATAATGTGATGGTCAATCCCACTATTCGTTGGTAAAAGAGCAGCCCAAGAGTTGGCGGTGGGTATTGATAACTAGCTACTTTCCCTCTAGTCTGACTCTGCTAAATTAGGGACGGCTAGTATAAATAGCCCTCATGTGGCTTTGTGCGAAATTAAACAAACCAAATCAAACCCACATCTGAATCACCATTCGTGCACGCTCTGAGTTGTTTAGGGGTAATTGATTCTAATCAAAACTAAAAATAATAAAAGAAATAAAACAGGATAATTAAGTTACCAAATGAATGATAATCAATATTCATCGCTTCAACTTCGCATTCAAGTCTCAATATTTTTATGAAACTCTTCAACAACACCTTTCTTGAGTGTGAGGTCTGGCATAGTCAGGTGGTTAGGGTGCTCGACTCGCAACCTGAGAGTCGCGGGTTCGAGCTCCCAGTTCTGCAAAACTAACTAATGTTTAAAAAATCAAACGTTCATGGACATATAGAAAATAAACTCATTTCGTGACATGAATGGTTCGCATCCATAGGACGTTAATAACTTGTGGTAAAAAATAATAATAAAATAAAAAAATCACTCCTGAGATAACTTTAAAAACACGATCTAACTTTACATTTTACTTTATTAAAAATTATGTTTCTTTTTCACAAATTTTTACCTTTTGTTGTTAAGCAGAAAACTTCTCTTCCCGCCACGGGTGACAAAACCCGCTCTTTTGTGTTTCAACCCTTCAGACTTTCTGCTGAACTGGAAACAAAGTTTACTGAGACATAAGTTACGTTATTGTGTTTCTTTGCCCGTAAAATTCGTTTTATTACATATTTTGTAAAAAAATACTTTGTATTTTTATCCTTTGCCATTATACATGACATATACAGTTGTTACTCATTGTTCTGTGCAACTTTTAAGTGCGAGAAACATTTTTTGTTGTTGACAGACTTTAGATGAATTTTTTGTGTATCAGTAAAGTGTGTTAAACGCAAGAGGTCCCTACATGAGACAGCGGTAAAGTTGTGGACTTAAACCGTCAACATCTGGGGGTTCGTTTCCCCACGGTGGATAGAGAGAATAGTCTAATGTGACTTTTCTCTAAAACAAACAACGAACACGTAAAATTTATAATCATAAAATAAAAATATAATAAAAATTTCCTATCAATAATCCGCATTTCGAAAACTTTCTAAACTGAATATAACTTAAATGTAAGAAACAATGACTCCAAAAAGACGGTTTTATTAGAAAGTTAGCAGCTTCTACGAAAACTGCTAAAACAACGACAAATATGTCCGATAAATCAGCATCAAACAACAATAACTTCAAAAAATGTTTTTCTTTTTATTTATTAGAAATGTTCCATATGATCTTTCACACTTATAGTGGCTGATATTTACTAATAACACAGAGAATTTCGTAGTCAATCAGGGCTGACACGATCATTTCTGTATGATGCTTTTTAATTATTTCGTGAACATATTCAATAAGTTCATGAAGAGCGCTCGACTCGCAACCTGTGGTTGGTGAGTTCAAATCTCCGTCACACCGAAGTTCCTCGACCTTTTAGAAGTAGGTGTCAATCCCACTATTCGCTGGTTAAATAGCAGCCCAAGAGTTGGCGGAGGGTGGTGTTGATTAGCTGTTCTCCATCTAGTCTATCACGGCTAAGTTATTAAGCGCTAGTGAAGATAACCCTCGTGTAGCTTTATCCGAAATTCGAAACGAACCAAAGTGATGTGGAAAGATTACCAGTTTTAGATTATGTTCAATATGCATCCGATTTGTATGACGTGAATCATCGAGTTATTTATCCAGTGAGACTTTAATGTTTACTATTCTGACTGTTTCGCTGTTCTCTTCTGGAGTTATTATTATTGTTTTTATTAATACATTTTACAGAAATAGGACTGTTTTTTTTTCTTCTCTAGTTTATTTTTATGTTAATCCATACAGAGTAGTGTTGAGAAATAAACTACAGAACACAACCCACTTCTTTAACAATGACTGATATTCCTCACGAACTTCGAAACTTCTTGTGTTAGAACTTTTGTATAAAATTACTGAAATTAAATATTTGACTTTTTGTTGCGTTATTTGGTACAAAAGTCCATTAATAGATATATTTACGCTGATAAGTAAAATGACATAAAACAACTGCACTGCGTAAAGAAACGACGAAGCTTTTTTTTTAATTATGAAATCAATCTTACAATTTGTTTCCTTAAATGTAATATAGCAAAATGTGCTTCACCAGAACGCAATTTCTCACTTGTTCTTTGTCATTTAGTAAAACTGTTTTAACGTTTTTTATAACAAGAAACGTTCTAATTAAAACATATACAGCCTAAGTTTGTTAAATTTAAAGTTTAAGAATTTGGTATGTGTCAAACTGCCACACACAATAGACGAGTAATTTGGGTAACGATCTTTTGTAGCGCCATCTAACGTAAAACGGTTGTATAAAAAATGAAAAGTACCTTCCATTTCATATCGATTTAAAAGCAGTTCAATACATATACGTATACAGCGCTTAAATGCCTTCGTTGATTATGACTTGTTCCCTGATGGGTAAGCAGTAAATGTACGGACTTACGACACTAAACTCCTAGTGGTCAGTACAGCAGACAGCCCAATAAGACTTTACACTAAAACATGGGCTTCTATTTCATTTTTCACAAAAACAATCACTTACATGGAAAAATTAAAAATATTTTGTTATTTGAATTGCTCTTTTAAAAATCAATGAAAATAAACAATAATGTATATTATTTGTGTGAACTTCTTTGTACTAAATGTAAGTACATATAGAGCTTTTCTTTGATAGATTGTTTAGACAGAGCATTAATGTTGAAACTTTGTAGAATGGACGGCAACTGCCTGTTGCACAGACACAAATGCAGAGAACGACATTTCGAAAGTCTTTCGTCTTTCGTTTTAAGGGCGAAAGACTTTCCAAAAAGTCGTCCTCAACACTTGTGTCACCACAACAGGTGGTTACCGTCTATTCTACAAAGTTTCAACATTATATAGAACTTACCTTAATGAAATAGAATCGATATAAATAAGGTTTCCCTTAAATGTGTATATTAAATTACTTCGGTATGTTTTCGTACCTCGTTTCTTTAATGACAACAACAGCAGTGCTATTGAACTGCCTGTGATACAACTATAAATGTCTTTACTGACAACAACACTACTATTATTCAACTACTTGTTATACAAAAAGAGCATGTTCAAAGTCTGTATGTGAAATATATAAACATATATGTACGTATGTGTTTGTTTGTTTGGATTCAAGCAAGGGCGCGATTTGGCCCTGTAGTAAAACATTGGATTACGGGAGTTAACAAACTAAATTCATATCCACGCGATACTACAAAATATTCTTCACAAATGTGGTGTGTGCATCATAAAAGTGACAGTAATACGTTTAGAGACAATATTAGGCTGATTGGCTATCTTCCCTCTGGTGGTCTAAAGAAAATAATGTCAGTAGCTTTACAAAGTATAAATACATTGCTTATTTGGAGACATGTATAACGGCCTATTGCGCTGTGCCCATCGCGAGTATAGAGCCCAGATTTTAAGTGTTAAAAGCTCTTAAGCCTACTGCTGAACCACTGGGCGTATTAAAAATGAGATAGTTATTTTGTGATGCAGGCTTGTTTGTTTGTTGTTGTTGTTTTTTTGTGTGTGGACATTTTGTAACATTTGTATTGTTTAGTTGGCCACACCGTATCTTGAAAGTTGTCTTGGGTTTCTCTTAACCAAACACGAAGTGAACAAAAATCTATTTAGTGTGAAAAACCTTAACTACAGGAAAAACAATAATGGTAGAGTTGGCTATCAACTTAAAGTTATTAAGGGGTCTTACAAGTACAAATGCAGAACTGATAAAGGCAGGCGTCGCCGTGGATAAGAGAGTTTCAAGTTTTTCACTTCAGGGCGAGATATTATCACTCCCGTTGTATGGAACTTCTTTACGTGTATATGATTTACAATGCTTATGAACTGCTACTGCCTTACAGGCGCTGAAATTATAACAGCAAGGAATGAAAACTGCCACAAATTAAGTGATTTTAATCAGACTCAGACTCCCCGTTGAGTTGTGATCCTGCTACCTGGAACGATAACAAAAATCGTGCACATGTCTAGAAAAAGGTCCACCTTGATACAGCAAGTTATATGTTTCTGAGCTTGTTCTGTATTATGGTTATGCTTATTAGTTTGTTCTGAATTTCACGCAAAACTACACGAAGACTATCTGCGCCAGCTAGCAGTGATAGACTAAAGGGAAGGCAGACAGTCATCACCAAACACCGCCAACTTTCAGACTGCCTCTTTTACTAACGAATAGTGGGATTGATCTATAGCTGAAAGGACGAGCGTGTTTGGTGGGAGAAGGTGGGAACTTGCACATTGCGAGTCAAGCACTATAACCACCAGTAGGTACTCCCTCTATCGGAAATAACTCCTGACTACAACACATTCACATCAATTTGCTGTAATTCATATGTTTTTTGTATTTTCTTTTCTTTTACAGAGCTTTTTTGTTTGCAGCGGTCAGTGTTGAAATCAAAAGGAAAGATATCATTTTAAAAATTGAAATCCGTTCTCATAAGGGTGAAACTTTACCTGACAATTAATTAAATCTAAACGTTTAACTGCATAATAACTTGATTAAATATATGATTTTTAATATGTTATTATGTATATGCCTCACTGCTAGAGAAATCCATCAATGTTTAATGGCTTCTACGTTTTCTGGATATTACTGTTAAACCTATGACGATATGGCTTTCCAGGTAACCCGCAGGAGTTTATTTCCTAGCTACGCAGATATAACAGTTTGTTTTATTGTATTTCGCACAAAGCTACACGAGATCTATCTGCGTTAGCCTTTCCTAACTTCGCCGTGAAAGACTAAAGGGAAGGAAGCAAGTCATCACCGCCTACCTCCAACTCTTATGCTACCCTTTTGCCAACTAATATTGAGATTAACTGAAAGGGAGCAATGTTTGGTGCGACAGGTATACGACTCCGTGACCCTCAGATTACGAGTCGAGCGCCCTAACCACCTGGCCATGCAGGGTCAACATAAACATTATAACGCCCCCTTAAATAATTTGAATTTGAAGGTTAATTTAAAACTTCCATTCAAGGGGGATGGGTGCTTTTGCATGTTATAGTTTCAATCATTAATTAATTAAAGAAAACAAACTTTTTTTTTTAAATGACACGCGCTCGCCCCCAGTAACACAGCGGGATGTCTGTGAACCCTTACTTCTAGAAATCGAGTTTCGATACCTATGGCAGGCAAAGCACAGGTAATTCACTCAGAATATATTTGAGGGAAAATTTTCCAGTTCCAGTGTAACTAATAAAAATTTGGAAGGTTGTAAAGCTTTAGAATTTTGGAGATAGCCGTTTCTTTGAGGCTATTTTGAAACCTAGTGGGCTGAGTGTGGCCTCGTGTACACGCGCTGTGAATTTAAAAATCGGGTTTGCATGCTGCTGTAGCAAAAGGCGCTTCGTAATTTGGGTCTTTGGTATGCTCAAATCCCACTATTCTGTTAAACACGAGCAAGGAGCATAAGTGTAGGTGGCACTTATTGTCATGCCACTTGTCTGTCGATTCAAAATTTGAGATAGTTTTACGTGTAGTTTTGCCTTCTCTCTAGTCTTGCACTGCTAAATTAGGGACGGCTAGCACAGATAGCCCTCGAGTAGCTTTGCGCGAAATTCAAAAACAAACAAACAAACAAATTTATTTCCGCGGGGCTATTGTTCATATCCTATCGAGTGTTTGTAATTAATGTGTGTTTATTTGTTTAAGACTACTCAAGAAGTGTGTACGCTAGTCGTCCCTTATTCTGAACTTATAAAACTAGAGGGAAGGCAAGTAATGAACAACACCCACCCTAAACTCTTTGATAAATTCTCACTTTGTCTGTATAACTCATGAGGACCTTGGCAGTATTTATTGAGGTTCATTACAGTATTAATGGTATTTGTGTTTAATTTTATTATAACTTACATCATCCATGACCCTTTGACTGATAAAATCGTTTACCCACAAGCAAGAAGTATCGTATGAACAGTGAATGTCGTGGTACTACATTCAGTCGGAAACTGTTAATAACATACGTGTCTCTTAATACACCATCGCTGTTATCCGTTGTATATTTTGTTTGTTTGTTTTTTGGCAAATGCATTCACGATAAAATAAAACCTCACACACTACTAAACGCCACATACATCTCCATAAGTTGGTCATGACCATTTTTTGAACTGTTTACTTATCGTGACACAGCGTTTCCGAGTCTCCTTCGGAAGAGGGCGTGGCAGAGCTATGAAAATCAAATCAAGATGAATGCTTGATAAAAGGCAGTAGAAAAAAATTATATGCTTGTTGGATATGCTGACAGTAGCAGACACTCTAAATTGTTTTCCCAGAGTTGCTCTGTGTATGTGTTCGTAATATTGTTTGTACGTAGAATAAAGCTGAAAGTGGGAACTCGGTTTTTAGACGGAAACTTCACGTGATCTCAGCACACATTTGTCAACATGCAATGCGTTATATAGTCAGACTATTTGTATAACAATAACACGTCACTTCATCCGGTCAATCGATTGACTACCCCATGGAGTAACACAGAGATTAAAATGTATCACGCCATCTAGCTTCGACCACTTTGTTCATACTATTGAGTTTTCACGTTTATTTACTTCGCCTACTTTAATAGAAGTCAAGACTTTTGTTTCGTGTTAACTTTCATTTATTCACCTCATTGAAACGAACATGATTAACTACCTCTGACTTCAGTTTATGCGAAAACAAACTGCCAGTTATCGTGATCTGAACGGTAAACGCTATTCGTAACTGAATGTATGTTACATGAAAAATAATTCGTTGCTTGGTGTACGTTTTGAACAACGAAAATTGGAGAAACACTAGAAAACCAACAGGCCTGGAATTAAAAGCTGTCTTTATAACAGATTCATTGCTAAGTTGTGTGGGAAACATTTAGTAAAGATATAAATATATATATATATATACTATTCTTTCAAAAATCTGTGAATCCTATGTAAGACTTATGGACGAGATGGAACTCGACTCGTCATGACGGTAGTGAGATATGACGCCGATTGGGTTTACTTCTAAATCGCAAATATATTTTTGTGTGTGTTTGTGAGAGGGTAACAGATGTGCATTATACAGATATAGAAAATAATAAAGTCACACATTACTCCAAATTTCCAAAACTTCTGAAAAAATGGGCCCATTGGTCACAGCTCATTCCAACCTGTTGTTGTTTCGAATTAAGTACACAACTACACAATGGGCTATCTGTGCTCTGCCCACCACGGGTATCGAAACCCGTATTTTAGCGTTGTAAGTCCGCAGACATACCGCTAAGCAACTGAGGGGGGGGGGTCTTTCTAATATGCCCACATGTTTATATTTAACATTCTGGTAACTGTATCCGTCTTGTAATAACGCAGGCCACGACTAAATCGATTATATTGATTTCTGTATGATAATCTATCAAACCTGGTAACACGATCACATAGAACACATTTTCCGGCCTTTACCTGCACGTGTATTCTGTTTTGGAGATATTAATGTTTTATCTTACCAAATTAAAATTTTAATATCCCTACTCCACGAAGTAAATTACATATCAAAACTTGTTTGCTCAATAAGAAATTTAGTATTTTGCCGATATATGGGTTAGGCCGATGCTACTGAACTAATATGAGTCTATACTTTTGGAAACTAACTTTTCCAAGTTTTTTTTTCTTCAGAACATAATATACACCAGTAAAATATGGGTATTTTGTTTTCCATTTAGTGTGCAACGTCCAATAGTAAAAGGCATTGACACTACAAAGAAGAAATATCACAATAGGATTGGTTCGCGCTTTTTCACCTTTAAACCACCACTTTAAGTCCATATTAACAACAACAAAAAAGAAGAAAAATATTAACAACCTTAACTCACTTAGACACACAGCACTTTTTATGTTGCCTTTAACAGCATTAAAATTTAACCCTGTTAACCATTTAGGCTACTCAAGTACAATGGCGACAAAGGTACGTGACGTAACAACACAAAGAATGGAACGCAACAAATATATCAACGATATCTTAATAGCTAGCGCAGGATTAAAACAACGCTAGAATGTCATGGGACTGGTTTCTGAGCAGTCTTGTTTAGGATTCCAGAACCCACGTATTATTACCTTCGTTTTTCAAGTGAAGCACGTCTCAGTGAACACCTAAGCATTCTACACATTTTGTGAATATTATCAAGTTCCGAATAAAGGTCAACTAATTGTATTATGTTGTTGTAGTGGTCAAACCCACTGCCTAACACGTCTCTTACGAGTAATAATATAGTTCTTATACATTCTTATAATTTTTAAACCATATTAATAAATATATAATCGATAATTTGGTTTGTTTTGGAGAACTTACACAGCGATACACATGGCTTGTTCGTATGTCTGTTTCAGTGGTTTGATAAGATTAAACACACGCAATATTCTGAAAAGAACTGTACATGCACTGAATTTTGTAGGCGCTCTCACACACGCACACAAACGCATAGATTCAGGACACTAACTGAAAAGTAGGTCATGGGTCTGTTACTTTTTCGTGTTTGAACTGACGTTGTCATGTAATCATTTATACAAAAGTTAGAAGACAATGTGATTTACTTTAGTTCTTAGTTTATTTTTAAATAGAAAAATTGAAGATTTAAAAAAACAATTTAGGTTATGTGAAAGCTTCTGTGCAAAGAAATAATTCATCCTTTTATAATATTTAACCTTTATTTTGTGTTCATTTACAAACGATAGATGGACACCATATCATCTTACAGTTAGGTTCTTTTTCCTTCTTCTGCTCTTTCAAATTGAAAAATCAAATGCCCAAGATCATATAACGATAAAATAAATAAACATGGAAATTGCTAAAACAAAGTAATATTTTAATGTATTTTTAAAAATAAAAAACACAAAATCCCGATGGCAGTGTTGTTTCCTTATTCACGTTAAATGACTAACTCAGTTAATATTTGCCCTAAAATGTTTAGTTTTGAACCATATGGTTAACAAATCGAAGCTTCTCTTAAACATTAAATATAATGTTTAATTTGTTTTATTTTCTTTATTTACAACATGTAAAACTCCGGTTTTGTTATATTGTGTATTTATATATTTATATTGCGTTATTAAAATTTAAAAAAAGGAATATTTCTAGCATGATATGTTACTGATTTGTATTGTATTATAGAAAGTATTTTAAATAAAAATGAAATTCCAACTCTCTAAATTAATAACATATTGAAGTGTTGTTGCAATTAGTGTGTAATATACATATATATAAATTGTTTTGAAAGGAAGGAAATTCGTCGATTCTTTTCTTCTTAGATATTCTGTAACTTCTCTGAACTCGATTAGTGACACCTAGGTGAAAAAAAAACAACAAACTTTGTGTAATGTGACATAAAACAAGAAACATGAGCTCATATATACCTAAATATTTGTTTTTACATACAATTTATGTTAAGCCTTAAAACGGACAACACAAAATAATTTTGTCTTCTGAATGAATAGGGTCACGTGTTGTAAGATGAAAAATGCTGTAGATCAGTACTATTTCTACACGATATATTTTTATATTTTAAAATTTACATGAAAATCCTAAATGGGTGTATCCAAATCAATTATTTTTAGGAATAGACGTTCAAAGAAATTATGTGACATTTTTCATCAGGAGAGTAGATGCACATGTTACTAAGAAACGTGATAACATTTATATGTTACATCTTCGTATAGCTTTACAGCTGTAAATGTCTGTAATCCTAGTGTTCAAAACTTTCTGTCCAGATAACATATTTTAGTATATATATACGTTAAATATAATTTTTTATCCAAACTATATAATTTTAACGAGTGCTTAAAGGAAGTCGCAAAATTCATACCTTTTTAAGGTGTTTACATTCTGACAATGTTAAACTCTGAACACACGTGGAAAGTTAGACAAAGAACCGATAGATAACCATTGTAAGTGTACCTATTATGAATTACAAGAATATCATCTTTATTCGCGTGTTTGTTACATGACAAGCATATTCATGTAACTATAACGTTTCAGACGTTTTGTAACATGATTCTCTAACGTTTCTTTGCACCCTTACACGATTCTGGGTGTAATATCATGCGCAAAACAACAATTTATTCTATTTAAAGTGAGAAAAGTGCAGTTTTGAAATATAAATAAGCTTGACTTCCTCCGGAACAGACAGGATAATTTCAAAGCAAAACAGAGAAAAAAAATAGCAAAGAAAATGAATGTTGAAAATAAAACATTTCTTAAAACAACAACTTTCCTTTAAGAATCATTTAGGCGTATGTATCATATTGGAAATTTAATTTTCTGAGAGGGGGAATTTCAACGGAAGGTTAGGCCTAGAACCTCATGTACAAAAATGTGAATGTTCTTTAAAGTAAGGTACTATCCATGGACACCATAATAAAACTCTAGTCCCGTATACCACTGTTGGCCAAATATTCATACAAATAGTGCGTTAATTCTTGATTACGAGAAACCAACTTGAAATAAAAATGTATTTCAGAACAGCTGGTATGGGTATTAACACTTTTATTGACAAGCAGAGAACCACGTTTCGACCGTCCTAGGTCATCTTTAGGTTAAGAAAGAGAGAGTTTGAATATGACCGTTGACGGAAACATGTCCCTAAGACACCATCAATGAGAGAATAAGAGAAATTAAGATCTTTATTGTTGTTTGTTTGTCCCTAAGACACCATCAATGAGAGAATAAGAGGGATTAAGGTCTTTATTGTTGTTTGTTTGTCCCTAAGACACCATCAATGAGAGAATAAGAGGGATTAAGGTCTTTCTTGTTGTTTGTTTGTCCCTAAGTTAAGAGTAAAATGAAAAGACTTGCTTGTTGGATATTTCGTCTTCAAAAGGTCATCATCAATACTAGAATTTGAGAGATTGTAATTAATAGTACCTTAGATGTATAGAAACTAAAGTACAATGTAGTTCGATTCTACAGGGAAAGTCACTGTGCAGTTTTGTAATCATATTTTATTCAGTCTATTTCAAGTCAGCAACTGATAGCGGTGTTTAGAAACAAAATAAGAAGGATCCAGGCTTGTATTGATAACAAAATAAGAAGGATCCAAGCCTGTATTGATGACAACGGGGGTCATTTTCAACATTGTTTATAATTGGCATTCATATTTACCTCCTGTATTCTATATTGAAACATGTCTGTTAATAAATATATAAATAAATATGTTAATAAAAATATAAATAAATAAATAAAAAAGTGCACAGTGACTTTCCAAACACCCTGTAGTTACCTCCTCACGAAGTTCTTGAACAATCACGGAACTCATAAAGAAGTAAAACTTTTAAGCATTTTGAATTAATTAATAGAAAAACCTGCCTGTAGAAAGAGATGTTTAACAGAGCTTTACTGAAATGTCTGTGTGAACTGTGCGGTTTATATGGTGCCGATGTTTAATGTAGATAAATATCACGTTATGGACCGTATCATCTATATATATATATATATATATAACGTGTGTCGAAATATCTATACAATAAAACCCATAACGCAGAATATGGTCAATGTGGATTCAATATATTTTTTTCTTATGTGAATAAATAAGTTTTTGAATCTTTTTAATTACAAAGGAAATTTTCTACGCGAATGGAACTTTATGACGTACATAGTTTGAATGTCTAGGTCAGATAACCATAAAGTTCCTGTATAACTGCTGTTAAGTTTGACCTTTTGACTAGCAAGCAGCGCGCGCTACCACAAAATCTTTGCCATGCTCTTTGAGCCGAATAATAGAATTGCCTATTACTTATATAATGCACCCATAACTATAAACATATTGCGTGCTCAGCAGCATCACGATTCGAACCTTGTACGTTTCAATAAAACATTACATTTAATTTACTTCACTATTTTTCTTTCTTTTTCCTACTCCATATCAATCTATCAACATGAAATATTTTAACCCTAAAATTACAAATGTGGTCCAGTTCTCCATGAGCTACTTTAAACGTATTTTTAATAAACATTGCACAACATTATTTTGCTTGTCGAGACCATGATCTTTGGCCATTACTAGGTCCCTAGCACTATGGAAAATGATACAAAAGAAATTAATATAATCATACCATCAATACTGCAATAATCTCAACTCATTTCTGCTAGGCTAGGATTGTCCACGTAACCTTCATGGAAAATCTAAGGTTTCATCCAATTTTTGTTTATCAGATCTTTACGCTGGGCGCTATGATCAGCATAAATGTAAAATTATTCAATACGTTGCAGTATGTTCAGTGGTCCGAGGGTTAAAAAGATTTTTGACTGACCGGCATGGCCAGGTGAGTTAAGGCGTGCGACTCGTAGTCTGAGGGTCAGGATTTCGAGTCCCTGTCGCACCAAACATGCTTGCCTTTTGAGCCATGAGGGCGTTATAATGTGATGGTCAATCCCACTATTCGTTGATAAAAGTGTAGCCCAAGAGTTGGCAGTTGGTGGTGATGACTAGCTGCCTTCCCTCTAGTCTTACACTGCTAAATTAGGAACGGCTAGCGCAGATAGCTTTCGAGTAGCTTTGCGCGAAATTAAGAAAAACAAACAAACAAAAGATTTTTGAAAATAATGTTATTCGATGTTAACAGGTTTAGCAACTTGTATTTTTTGAGACTCTATTTCTTCTTAAAAACACGTATGAATATCTTAATTAAAATAACAATAATTTTCCCTTTCAACCGTGGGAGTGTTATAATGTTACCGTCAATCCCACTATGCATACACGTGTAGGCATGGCTATGTGGATAAGGCACTCGACTCGCAATCTGAAGGTCGTGAGTTCGAATTCCTGTCACACCAAACATGCTCGCCCTTTCAGTCGTATGGGCGTTATAATGTGACGGTCAATCCCACTATTCGTTAGTAAAAGAGTAGCCCACGATTTGGGGTGGGTGATGGTGAATAACTGCCTTCCCTCTAGTCTTACACTACTAAATTAGGGACGGCTAGGACAGATAGCCCTCGTGTAGTCTTGCTCGAAATTTCAGAACACACCATACAAAGGGATAAGTGTTAGCACCTTAAACTGATAGAAATTGTAGTTTTTTTCTTTTTCATTTACATAAGAAGGCCATATAAAGTAGTTTAGATTATTTTGTGATATTTGTACGTTCTAATGGTAGCACTACGACAGTTAGCCTGCTCGTAATAATTTTGTTTTTCGTTCTTACTAAATATATATTCTATAGTCTATCCTTAAAACACGTGTTTTTTTCTTTATATGGATAATTTAAAATGGGGTCAAAAGGTTATACAATAAAAATTTATTTTCACACATTTGAAAAAGTTATAAAAGGACAAAATTAAATTATATAAAGTTTAAAAACAAAAGATACAGGGCCCTAGCACGGCCAAGTGGGTTAAGGCGTTCGATTCATTATCTGAGGGTCGCGGGTTCGAACCCCGTCACACCAAACATGCTCGCCCTTTCAGCCATGGGGTGTTTTGATGTGACGGTCAATCCCACTATTCGTTGGTAAAAGAGTAACACAAGGGTTGGCGGTGGGTGGTGATGACTAGCTGTTTTCCCTCTAGTCTTTTACTGTTAAATTAGGGACGACTAGCGCAGATAGCCCTCGTGTAGCTTTTCGCAAAATTCAAAACAAAACAAATCTACAAGTGTGTTCACAAGCATCGGATCGAAAACGATTCCTGAATTTTTAAAATAGAAAATGATATTTGCTGTAACTAAATTATACAAACGTAGATCCGTTTACAAGAAAATAAATGTTGACGAAGAGAGCTGAGTAGCTTGAGGTTTCATTGTGCATCCACGGATTTCGTTTCGTTACTTTAAGATTTTTTGTTGATGGTACACCATGTGCAGGTGTACAAAAATTAGAGGAAGTGACGAGAAACGGCCTGAAAGACGTTCGATAATGATATTTTCAACGTCAATAGTTAAATGGTCAGCTCAATGATTCAAATATAGTCTTCACTAATTTTGTTTAGATTTAGGACAGTCAGCACCATAAAGACTTTGTCCGGTTTTCAATTTAATAAGAATATTTACTGTCACTTCTATAGCGCATCCATAGCTGCAAGTTCGAAGTATCACGCTGCAAGCCACAGATCCCTGATATCCGCAGTCCAATTCATTAATCAGTAAATTATACCAGGTTAATCATCAAAATATTGGTGTCTATTCTTTATCTCGTTGACCAGTTTAGTAAATGTTCAACACGTATTAAAAATCAGTCAGAAATCATATTCGTAACATCTTGTAGTTGAAATACGAGAGGAATAAACTCTGAAAGAGGGGGAGGGACATATTGTGAGGGTTTTAAGGGTGACAGTTAGTGAACACTACTTAGACTGTAGCTTAAGTGTTCGAACCTTTGTTGTCAGTATAACATATGTAGAGGTCCTTCAATTAGTTCCAGGTGAAGAAACTTAAACAGATGAATGGATACAGTCTGTCAATCGACTATGATCCATGTGATGCCACGAGGACTACACGAGAAGTCCCTATACTATTCACGCGAGCTGTTCCTTCTATTCACGCATGAATGTTTAGATAGCACTCGGTGATAAGTGAAGCGAAATAAACATCTGTATTTTTTCTTTCTTTCTTTTAATAACAACAATGATGTTTTCATTGTTTATGATTACTTATATTTCAATTGCGTCAGTGATAGAGAACACATATATATTTGCTAGACGGTTTCATTCATTTAGATTGGTCAAAAATCAGTAAAATTTCTACACTGTTATTCTCTGAATTTTTTAAATATCTTTTGGCATCAACCACCAGTTTATACCGTATCACAAACTACTGTACGTTACAGTTGAAATACAACTATAATTATAAAGTCTTACTGGATCTGAATGGTGACAGATAAAATAACAATAATAAAAAGGTTAAAGCACACAATCAAGCGTGAACTATTAATAACAAAGATACCACCATTGAAGCTTGTCCTGCAGAATGTGTGGTTGTCATGACACCTATTTTTTTAATAAACTTTATACATTTGTTTGCTTGTCGTTAATCAAAGCTACGCAATGGGCTATTTTTGATCTGCCCATCGAGGGCATCGAAATCTAATTTTTACTGTTATTAGTCCTGAAACAGCAGTGAGCTACTGTAATACGAACTTTATAAAATGTCCAATACTAACACACATTTTTGAGACCAACAATCGAAGAAGAAGAAAGATAAACAAGTGGTTCTGAAAAGATCCTTGTTTCTCTGTTCAATGTTATTATTCATATCCTAAAAGAAAATATGATTTCTGACTAACGTAATACAATTTATGATAATTGTAATTCGCTTACTTAGTCTGACCCACATAATATCACCCATTGTTTATGAAACTGACAATTTAAATAGCGCCTGGATTACTATTACACCTCTCGCATCCCAGCCGGCTGGAAATTAACGAAAGGCCTCGTCGGCATTGAATATGGTAGATGTAGTATATTTGGCATACTATAGCATATTTTTCTTTTCTTTCGCTTGCAAATTCATAATTTAGTTTAATTAAGGTATCAAAACAATGCCTAACTTCTGATAAATAAACAACAAGTGCCAGGACAGCATAATCTCACTTCGTTTTAACTTGTCAAATAATTTAAATTGCTATATAAGTGATGATATTATGAGGGGGATTTTACGAGTAAATTGGATAGTGTTTAATATTAGTAACATCCGAATTACTGAAATCATTCGCTCACAACCACAACGAAACAATGAATCTTCAATGACGTCACCACTCTTGTGGCATAATGAGGAATTAATTAAAAAGCTATATTAGTAATATTCATCGGCTATGCCCTATGTGTAACTATGAAATACTGTCTGAATGATGATGTTAATATTTTGCAACTGAGATATTAATGTTTACAAATATCACTAAATAATCGTGGCATACTGCGATGTTAAACAAAAAAATAGGCTTAACACACATTCGTTTGAGTTTTCAGAGGAGTTTGAAATTTGTTACCTTACCTCATTTGTTAATAAGATACATATTATCTTGCAACCGTATATAATGTCAATTGGTTTATAGTTTTCCAATATATGTTAGCGTTTCCTTCACAAAATTATTAATTAAAATTAATTAAAATTATTCTTATAAGTCTGGATTACAGATAACTAGCAAAACAGCTGCGGTATTAACAATAATGTGTAAGTAAATACCGAAAGACCATCTACAAAAGTTGTATATGACGTACACAGTTAATTGGCCTTGTAACGTTACGCATACTTAAAGAATTCCATTATATTTGCTTGGTATATTTATTAATTATATTTTCATGTGTCTTTGATGTGCGCGTGTGATTAAATTTTAAGCATTGTATTCGATGAGGTACAAAAATGTATTTAATTTTTAAATAATTGCAGTTAATTAATTGGTGTAAAAAATTCAGTTCTAGACTTTAATATTTCGTGGCAAATAATTTCATATCAATACATCTTTATAAGTACATTATGTATATACGTATGCGTGTATTAATCTGATTAACAGTAGACAAATCAGATACATATGTTTTGAAAATTCTTGAATTTGAGCACTATTGTCATCACACTCTATTTTACCATAAAGTATTTAACATATATTTTGTTTAGTCACTAAAACCACCAAAGTACAGCTTAAAAAACACACTTAATTTCATATTATTTACAGTTTATTTAAAATGGTTTCTTTTTGTGTATGTTTGTTTGTTTGTTTAATTTCGCGCAAAGCAACTTGAGGGTTATCTGCGCTTGCAGTCCCTAATTTAGGAGTGTAAGACGAAAGGAAAGGCAGCTAGTCATCACCACCCACCGCCAACTCTTGGGCTACTCTTTTACCAACGAATAATGGGATTGACCGTCACATTATAACGCCTCCACGGCTGAAAGGGCGAGCATGTTTGGTGCGACCGAGATTCGAACCCACGATTTTCAGATTACGAGTCGAACTCCTTAACCCACCTGGCCATGCCGGGCCTTTCGGTATATGCTCTATTGTTTTAGTGATATTTCAATACAGTGTTGGTAAATAAATACACTTTTTTTATTAAAATGAACAAAATAGACTGCGATAATTTTAAGTTGTTGTGACATCAAGACTAGTGATATAAAATTTACGTCTATCGATTTTGGAGGATCTCTTTTACTCTTAGACATCGGGAGTCAGGTTTAATAGATATGTATTGTTTGGTCATACGAACTGTGAAGTTCTCATTAACATAATATGAAAGTATAAAAAGTCTTCAGTAAGTTTCAATATGTTGTTTTTTCTTTTGCATAACACTATTTCAGATTCAGTGGTTATATAATAAAATCGCTTTTTGTATAATGAGTATAGGTAATAATAATTGTATCTGAAAACGAAATTTAGTTATTTTAGTTCTATGATTTCAGGGATTTAGCAGAAATCACGAATATCTCTCAAAAGAAATAACATATCAGTAATTTGGTTTTATATTTCTGTTACCCTAATAAGATTATCAAATAACCTTAACCCTAAACAAAGAGAAATAGGAGATTAGTTCTTATTTGATTTACCTTCACTAACTGTCTTGCACTTTGGTTCAATGAATGGGCATAGTTCATGTTCTCAATAGTCGAGGCCTAGCAAGAGTTAACGAAATTGGAAGAACCTTCGGGACATCAGGTATGGGGGGTTTAGAGTAGGGTCTAATCAAACGTTCATGACTAGAGCACACCTTTACTGCTACCATGGCGGCATTGAGAGATCTGTCATCGGGACATATAATCCGACCTCCACAACCTGACCTCGTATAAGCCGCCTGATCGCTAAATCAAACAATTTCGGAATGTCTTTTCATGTGAAGCGACAGATGGTCTGACCTGGAAAATGCACGTTCACACAAACGACACTGGAAGGGTCTGTCTCCAGTATGCTTTCGGTAGTGTCTGGTCAGCTCGTCAGAGCGGGCGAATTTCCAGCTACATCCCTTCCACGTACACTGGTAGGGTTTCTCACCGGTATGAGTCCGGAGGTGAGCCTTGAGGTGCGAACTTTTGGAATAGGTTTTCGTACAACCGGGATAAGAGCAGTTGTGAACCGTTACTTTTTTGGGACCCCTAGATCGGCGAACACGCCGAGGTTTAGATGGTGAGGGCTGAAGGGTATCCCCAGGACACAATGTAGTACCTCCAATAGAGCTTCGGCCAGAGGCCAGAAGTTCAGCCAGATGAGGAGAAGTGGGTGGGGTCACCATTCTAGAATGAGTAGGATATGGGGATGGGTATGTTTGGGGCATGTTTGACGACGAATGTTGTCGAAATAATCCAGTAGATGCTTTGGCCATAGTTGGGTGATAACCTCCATAAGGGTCACTCTGGTACGTGTATCTGATTGTGTGATTGTCTGGAGTGACTGGAGGTGAAACATGATGACTGGGCATTGCACAGTTGTATGCTGTCCAGTGACCACTGAAATATTCCGTAGCTGGATTGTTAGGGTAATGTTGATTTTCATATTTTATCTCAGAAGACGCGGCATTATATCTCTGGCCGTATGGGACAGGATTGTATATACGAAGCGATTCCGTGTTATTCGTAACATCAGGTAGCGGACCGTTCATAACCATTTCACATTTAACATTGGGGTTCGAAACAGTCGATTCCTCGTTATAAGCTTGCTTGATTCCTTCCAACGTTATACCCAGATCCATTTCCAAGCGATTTTCTTCCGGTCGACGGCCGTCTACCATCTGAGGCGGTGTTGTGTAGTGAAGCGTGGTGACAGGGGACAGCAGTTGCTGTTGTGTCGGAAACTGTTGACGCGGTACCGAAGTGACTTCTACCGGAGTAATAGCTGTAACAGCGGAAGGAGGGAGCGGTCGGCTTTCTGTCTGGACGGACTGCATTCCGTTCGGGGTACAAGGACCGGCCATATCTCCTAATAACACGCTCTCTATGTCTTGCCACATCTGCATGGAAATAAATAAATAATAAAAATAGTCATAGTCACACGTTTCTTAAAAGAAAAAAATATTGTGATATTATCATTATGTATACTTTAGGCTTAGCATTTTAATTTATCTGAAAAACAAGTTTATGACTCGCTATTTCACCCAGAAGGAATAGTTTTAAGTGGTATCGGTATAAATTAAATGCCCTTTACAGGTGTCTTATCCATAACGCACAAGCTAGTTTGTTTTTTGCCTACAATTGTCTTATCCAATAAGTAAGTAAGTCTTGTCAGTATACCTGTTAAAATTACAATGTAAATCTCTGTTTTACGAGTATCGCGACACGACGAAGTGATTTCTTATTGAACTCAAAACACATAAAATTCTCATATAAGCTTTCGTCGTGTCGCAGACAATAACGAAACCGAATGTTGTGATATTTTCCCTAGCAACTTATTTCTGTCCTGATTTAACGTTGCAAATACCGTTGCCCAAGATACGTGTATCATTCGTTAAAGACATGACTAAATGAAGTTGCTAAACAAACAATATTTTGCCCAAAAAGTAAGTGCACGAGCTAATAGGCTTGCGTTATGTATCGATGTTTCACCTTAACCTAACCGCTTCTTGATCTCTGTTATATCTCTTGCCGTAGTTCAAGGTATGAAACAATAGGGCGTGGCCTAACCCTAACACCCAACGGACTACTGGAAAAATGGAGCGTATACGTAGAGCGTGTAATAAATATATCGCATACTGGAAAAGACAGTTAATGTGGCCGAGGTTTAAATGTAGGTTTATTGATACTGCTCCTACTGACTTCTGTGTCATTTATTAAATAATATTCGTTATCAGCATGAAGCGAATAAGCAAAACATGAAGGGATTCGTAATAAGCATAAACACGTTCGCCCCCACGGAATGTGCGGCTTTGGTATCTTGCGGTCTCGAACAGTTGGGCAGAACTAGCAAACCCTGAGTGACGAGAAAGGAGACAACCCCCGGTGACCTTTCTTCTGTAGGGTGTTGAGTGAGGTCTGTCGTCTTTCATGTCTCTCGTTTTTTCTGTGTGATTGCTTTTCTGTTTCGTGTGTTTATATGAAATTGATTTCCAAACGAAGTTTTTACTCGTTAAAATATGTAAGTATCTCAAAATCAGTATTGCCCAGAATTGATTTACAGAAGCATGTTTCTCTGTGTCATTATCTCTGAAGTTATACAAAAATCAGTAATGCCCAAAGCTGCTTTATACAAACTTAAAGCATGTTTCTCTGTGTCATTATCTCTGACGTTATACACAAATTAGTAATGCCCAAAGCTGCTTTATACAAACTTAAAGCATGTTTCTCTGTGTCATTATCTCTGAAGTTATACACAAATTAGTAATGCCCAAAGCTGCTTTATACAAACTTAAAGCATGTTTCTCTGTGTCATTATTTCTGACGTTATACACAAATTAGTAATGCCCAAAGCTGCTTTATACAAACTTAACAGTATGCCCAAAGCTGCTTTATACAAACTTAAAGTGTCATTATCTTATCTCTGAAGTTATACAAAAATCAGTAATGCCCAAAGCTGCTTTATACAAACTTAAAGCATGTTTCTCTGTGTCATTATCTCTGAAGTTATACAAAAATCAGTAATGCCCAAAGCTGCTTTATACAAACTTAAAGCATGTTTCTCTGTGTCATTATCTCTGAAGTTATACACAAATCAGTAATGCCCAAAGCTGCTTTATACAAACTTAAAGCATGTTTCTCTGTGTCATTATCTCTGAAGTTATACAAAAATCAGTAATGCCCAAAGCTGCTTTATACAAACTTAAAGCATGTTTCTCTGTGTCATTATCTCTGAAGTTATACAAAAATCAGTAATGCCCAAAGCTGCTTTATACAAACTTAAAGCATGTTTCTCTGTGTCATTATCTCTGAAGTTATACAAAAATCAGTAATGCCCAAAGCTGCTTTATACAAACTTAAAGCATGTTTCTCTGTGTCATTATCTCTGAAGTTATACACAAATCAGTAATGCCCAAAGCTGCTTTATACAAACTTAAAGCATGTTTCTCTGTGTCATTATCTCTGAAGTTATACAAAAATCAGTAATGCTCAAACTGCTTTATACAAACTTAAAGCATGTTTCTCTGTGTCATTATCTCTGAAGTTATACACAAATCAGTAATGCTCAAACTGCTTTATACAAACTTAAAGCATGTTTCTATAATGCCAAAGTTGTTTTAGAGAACTAATGCCAAAGTTGTTTTAGAGAAGCTTAAAACACTTTTGTCTGCCGGTTCAACTAAGTTGGTCCTACTTCCATAACCACGTGCTCCAGCCTACTGACAAATCTGTATTTGTTAAGTTAGTGGTTACAACAAATTAAGGTAACAAATTCTGGAAGCGATGATACCATTACTATTATGTTATACATTAAAAGCCATTATTTTATGCAAAATTATTGTAGCTCATTTTTTTTCCTGCAGCTTATTGGCTCTTCAATTTGTGTGTAAAACTGTAAATTAAACTGGGGTCAACCGTTACTGTACTAAACTAGGTCACGTTCTAATATGTAATTCGAATTTCCGAGAACAGTGAAAGCATTCATATCACGAAGCAATACATTATAATCTGTGTAAGTAACATCGAAAGTATAGTACACTAGATTAGCTATACGTAGTACTAAGTCTATGTTCAGCTTTGATCTAAGAAGGGAACTTGTTCTGATTAGAAATCAATATTAGTGTTCTAACCCAGTTCGCGTTTCATACGACTCAGGTCGTTTTTTTCAAAAATATTTTGGAGCCACGCTCTGAAAAAAAAAAAAGCTAATTTATTATGATAATTTTATAATAATAGCTAATTTATTATGATAATTTTATAATAATAGCTAAGCGATTATGATAATTTTATAATAATAGCTAATTTATTATGATAATTTTATAGTAATAGCTAATTTATTATGATAATTTTATAGTAATAGCTAATTTATTATGATAATTTTATAATAATAGCTAATTTATTATGATAATTTTATAATAATAGCTAATTTATTATGATAATTTTATAATAATAGCTAATTTATTATGATAATTTTATAATAATAGCTAATTTATTTTAATAATTCTATCGTAAAATATAGCACAGCTCCATTATATTTTTATAGCGATCGGAGCCTTAAATGACTAGTAGAAAAGCACTTACGCTCAATAATTTTTTTTTTCCACACCAGACCATACTGAAAGCGACACCTACAGTTCTTATAAGCTTCATTACATATAAACAGCAAGTGTTTATGGTATGTTGTCATATTTTTTGTCAAGATAGCAAGCCTTGAAATAATTGTTATAATGTAAAATATTTGTTATTATTTTTCCATAGATGTCCACTTTTGATACCAAAGTCACTATAAACAGCTCATGATAATTGACGACTGAATTCATCTCACTTTTGGTTACTTGTGTTCAATGAATCATGCTTGTAAGCAAAGAAAGTGTTGGGACGGATGAAATGTTCAGTTTCTTTGTACTTAAAGATACCATATTCTGTTTCAAGATTTCTTGAAACCACGTGTTGTTCTGACATCATGAATATGTATACATATGTACCTGTGGTTGAAGATAATGTTATTTTGTTACTCGTTGACTTCTGGTTTTCACCTACCATTTAATAATAAAAAAAACAGTCTCTAAATTCCATATTTTGTTCATAAATTATGTATTTTTTCCCAGTTTCTTGTACTAATTTCGTGATCATCGAGATAAAATATAAAGTTCATAAAGTCATTTCTAACTTTAACTTTGATATTTGAGATTACAAAGGTCATTTTAATGTCTTAAATAATGTGACGGTCAATCCCACTATTCGTTGGTAAAAGAGTAGCCCAAGAGTTGGTGGTGGGTGGTGATGACTAGCTGCTTTCCCTCTAGTCTTACACTGCTAAATTAAGGACGGCTTGCGTAGCTAACCCTCGAGTAGCTTTGCGTAAAATTCGAAAACAAACAAACTTGACTGATTGGACAATACGTACCGGGATTTTTTAAAGTAATGTATTGATCGCACAAGACATTCGATACCCCATTGTTGACTTTGATTTACACAGAGTAAATGCTCAATACACACAAAACAACAAATTATCATTGATCAAGAAGTGAAAGACTAAATTTCATTTGTTAAAAAAGTGATCAACAGAGGACAGGAGGGAGGAGAGATCCGGGGGGAGAGGATACAGAACTTAATACATCAGGATTACCTAAAGTTTCATTGATCATAAATGTATCAAAGAAATTCTAATTAATTACATGAATTAGTTAATGAATAATTGCTCTGATCGAAGACCTGTGATAATGCACCAGTGCTGCAGCCTGAAATGTGAGTATAAACCCACATAACTTATTTGTAAAATACAAAAATATCGAGTTCAGCTTTCTTCTGTAAGGTACTTTTATAAGTACTGTTCAATACAGCCGTGCGGCCCATAGACCGCCTGACTCGCAATCTGAGGGTCACGGGTTCGATTCCGCGTTCCACCAGTCAGTTTCGCCCTGACAACAGTTCAATTATACTTTGATAAAAGAGTAACTCAAGAGTTGGCGGTTGGTGGTGATAATCAACTGCTTTCCTTTTAGTCAAACACTGCTAAATTAGAGACAGTTAGCGCAGAAAACCTCCGTATAGCTTTGCACGAAATTCAAAACGAGACTGTTTTTAATGTTAACACAGAAACTATGGCAAGCGTTAGTTGTAATAGGAAAGACACGGCTTACCTTAATCTACGACCTCCTCTTGCCAACTTTGTGATACAGGAGGAACAAAGAGCCAGGGGGCCTGACCCCCCCCCACACACGTGCGAGTATCAAGAATTTATTACTAAATATTTTAATGAAAAATATGGTTCGTGATATTAAATTATATTTCATAACTATCTTTGCAACTAAGTAAAGAAACATTACTAGGTTTTACATTAGTCAAAATCCCATACTTTAAAGTTCTAAAACATTGTCTCTTCTTTCTGCGGCACCCAAGTAACAGTTGGTGATCTTAACAAAACGCAAGAAACTACAAGGTAACGTCTCAGGACATATCCCATAATGTCTCAACAGAACAATATTTTGTGTTAACTTTGGGTTCATCCACGTAAGAAAATAAAAATCCAGTCTTAACGAACTCGATGTTAATTACGTACTTGATATAAAAACATATAGTTCTGTGCTTTCCCCATCTACCACTGATACGAATGTGACGAAATACTAAATCCAACCAATTACTGCATTTAAAATAATACACAAAACCTATTAACTTAATAGTTTATCATTCTATTCTTTACATCTGGTTTTGTTTTTATTTTAACCTTTTAAATATTTAACTTGCAGTAAAGATGTAATAATTATTGTCTTCTTCAGTAAACATCGTGTTTCCATTGCTAGCATACTCGGTCATATCGAACATACACATATTACTAACCTCACTTTTAATCCACTTTTGTAAACGTTCTACCACAGCCACTGTGATATTTAATACACATTTATAAATACTTTCGTCTTCGTTGCAAATATACGAACATTTTCGTCTTTGTTAAAATGTCCAAAAATCTCTCCTTCAAGATAAGTCTACCAATACGGTCATTTTCGTTAAAAGTGTACAAATACTCTCGCTTTCACGGTTGTATTTGTTCTCCGTATTTCAGAGTTGTTGGACCTGACTCATTTAATTATAGAAGGTAGTACATCCTAATAGTTTAACACCAGTTCTAGTCTTAACTGTTACGTTAAACAGGACGTAATTTTTAACTCTGTAGTTAAACATCGAACAATACCAGTTAAGTCAGCGCTTTAAAATTTCTTTCTCTTGCCTAAAGCTTACTTAATTAACACCACTTCTGTCTTTAAGTATAGGGATTATGAGTCATGATTATACCGCCAAACGGTGCCCTACATTTACCCAACATTTTTTTTGCTATTTGTATTTTTATTAAAACCAAACACGGACAACTATGACATAATTTTAAAATAAAGTAAATACTGTTGAATCAAGTGTTCTACTGATGGCCTTACCACTGGTCTTCAGAATCCTTTGGTCACTCTTCAACTGGCGAGACCTCTGTAGCGAATTTCAAAGCTGGGTCAAAGGTCAACTTTATCTAACAATTCCAGTATAAATCGAATAACTTGAAAGTTAGCAGCCGAATTTGTTCTACTATAAAACAGTTGTGAGGTCAGAAGAACATACAATTTGTCACGTGGCATCAAACTTTTCACCATGTTGACTTTCTGTCTGTTAACACTTATTACCATTTTCACTCATGGGTTCTTTAAATCAAAACTGTCACATTCGTATATAGTATAGTTTTCAGTATATTCAGTATACTATTGTACATGCTTACAATTTTAGCATCTGCCCTCTTAATTAGTGCACATGTGCATAAGGTTTGCCTTTAGCACACACTTTCTTGTACATTGTCCGCACGCTCTTTAGTCAGGTGGTATTCGGCCCACCCACCACAATTTCCTTAGGAATTTTGAGAGAATACTTATGAAGACATTCAAGGCTTCTGATTTAGCAATTTCGAGATCTGAACAAGCTGAAAAATCGTATGAATTACGTTTATTTAAGAGAGGAAGTGTTATAAGTCCGTTGAAAGTGTAGAATACCTTTAAAGAAAATCGGTTCATGTAATTAAATTAACACAATCTACTATCTACGGAGCCGTTGAATTATGATAGTAATTGTGACATTATAACATACAGAAACGTTTAGGCTTGACAAAATTTATTTCTGAGCGTAAGAGACTTCCACTTCACGCTAAATATTTGTACAAGAATTCGCAGTGACTCTAGTAACACACCGATGTGGCCATACATGCGTGACATTATCTGTGAATTATTTGTAGCCTGCTATCCTTAAATGTAGACATTTTGGAAAAGCTGCGATGTCCAAAACTTACGTTATCCCTAGATGATCAGTGTAACACCATAATACATAACACTGTAACGTATTAAAAAAGTGTTTAGTCTCCTTCTGTTTGGTGTAAAGAAAAAACACACATTATTATGTGATTAGAGTTTCGAAGGTTTGGCGTATTTTTTATAGAGTGATGAAAGTCCAATTTAAAGTGAAGATCTGGAAGTAAACAAGTGAACAATTCGACCATAATTTTGATATGCTACCTGCAAAGGCTATAGTAATAATTTTATGTCATGGTGTGTTTTCTGTGTATTGGCCTTAGATCTAACTCTCAGGTGTCACCAAACATCCGGGTAACTTAAATAATTCCAAAGACCATGGAATTTTCCGTTGTTAAGCGAGAAATCTGAGGGCTTATGACTCTACAAATCTGTTTTCAATACCCATTGTGTAGCTTTGTGCTTAATAACAAACAAACGGCTTTATCAGTGGACAATTTGTTTCTTCTACATATATATTAATCACCAGCAGAACCTTATAAATCCTATGTATTCGCTTCACACTTGTCTGAAGTAAGCACATGTGCTCATCGTCAGTACACAGTTGCACATCTTATGTGTCCTACACATGTGTAAATACTCTTATCTTATGCATAGCTACATATACAAATACGCTTAACATCAGTACATGTATTATACGTACTTAGTCGTGTGTTCTTCACACAGCTGCGTGTACACTCGCTCGTTTTTGTTATATTCACATGTGTGATCCTGTATTTATTGCATATCTATAGATAATTTACCTTCATTATACACCTACTAAATACTTGTCTCCAATACACACCTACAGGTACTTCCACCTTCAGTTTTATAATGAATACACTTCTTCACATACTCTCGTCTTCGGTATCCACCTGTTTACTCAGAGCGTAAGTTGCCCACTGGCTTATGTTCTTCTATTTCATCACAACCTCGTAATCAATTACATTTTCAATGTACACGTGCCTTTACTTTTCTTGCATATGTGCTGCTTCTCACGAAACTGCACGAGTAATTTATCTGATAGAACCCTCATTTTAATATTTTACAGTATGGTCAGACAAGAACATCGTTATGTGCAGTGAACAGAGCACAAAACTCACGTGCGACCAAACTCCCTGCTTCGGAAGATGCAAGTAACAACGAAACAGTCATATAAATGCGCCATTTTTTCAGTCTCTTTCACACCATTCACCCGTTAGTTCTAAAAAATATTGTCAAATGAACAACATGCATTTAGGAATCTCCACTTTGTTACCAGAAACCGGTTTCAGTTTATGAACGGGGAGAGAGAGAAACTGTCCAGAAGAGGCCCAGTTATTCTCAATTGTTTCTTAGTGAGAACAACCATTCAAGGTCACATGATCCTGATCAGAACTTAGAAGCAGGTTTCATAATACCCTAATCATGAAGCTCCCAAAGAAGACACGCCCTCAATGTGTGTGTGTATATGTATTATATATATGCTAGTCTGATTATATATCGTAATGTTACCTGCTTTACCATTCATGTAGTAAGACTTATTTTGTTCTATTACCTCGAACAAATACGACCCGTACCATACACAATTATATATATCTAATTACTTGCCTCGATTCGCATTATACACTTTATAACAGGCAGCAGGTGGTGGGACGTAAAGTCTAATATGTGTCTGAAGATTTCAGGCTTAGTGGTTTCTTACATTTTGACGTTTACCCAAGGCATAATTGGGTAGTCAGTTCTGGAGTTACACGTGTAACTGTTGTGGCTGTCAATAACGCTATTGTTGTCATAGATACATAGTATTTAGAACCTGAAGGACTAATTTGCTTAAGTATTTATATATAAATGTCAAACTACCTGCTTTGTTTTGTTTTAAACTTTATTTAGTCAGTGCTAATGAAGGGAACTAAATACGTTTTAGAAAAAAAAAAGTGTTTATATTAAAATCAATAACGTATTTAAATGAGAGTGATTATTTTCAGGAATAACATTAAACATAAATAAAGAGCACGTGTAGAAAAATTGATTCAGAACTGTAATTCAAATTAATAATTGGATTAATGAATATTTACAACAATTTATATTAAGAAATGTATAGACATTGGTTATATGCGTATATATATGTATGCACTTTGTGTTTTAGGTTACATGTTTCATTTTACAGATAAAATGCATGAAACCTTGACATTAATTTGTTCTGATAAAACCAACTTTTACACGTTAATCCTATAACTTGTTGAAATATGCACTAGAGGGCTCGGCATGGCCGAGTGGGTTAAGGCGTTCGACTTTCCGTCGCACCAAACATACTTGCCCTTTCAGCCGTGGAAGCGTTATAATGTTACGGTAAATCCCACCATTCGTTGGTAAAAGAGTTGTCGCTGGGTGGTGATGACCAGCTGCCGTCCTTCTCGTCTTACACTGCTAAATTAGGGACGGCTAACACAGATAGCAAAATATTCGAGAGAGGAAAGTTTAGTCGTTGATTTTTGTAAACACCGTCAAGTTATAAGAAGTACACACAGTATTTGTAACGGGCTTGTAGTAATTAAACCTTTAAATATTATACATGTGTATAGATAGAATAACAAGAAAGATGCGAAGGTGACAAAATAAAATAGACTGTTAGATAAAGAAAAATATTTGTAGAAAAACAATTGTAATAATTTATTCGCTTGGAGACGTTTCGAACAAACGTTTCTGTAGTTGTCATTAACTGAGAGGTTTGTTTTCTGGATTGAACGTTTTATCCAAACGTCGTCAAATTAAATTATTACAATGGTTTTCTTAAACGTGATTTTTTTAGAAGTCTAATTTATTATATGTGTGTGTGTGTATGTGAACCATATTTGACAAAAGTCCTTGTCCGCTTATAACTGGCGAACCGCTGGACCGATTGTTATCTTACATGACTTGCAACCTTCTGGTCGCCCGCGGAGTAATACAAAATGGTCAGCGTTTCGATTTGATGTTTCTCTGTAAATAACCCTCGTGTAGAAACGCGTCCTCCCTACTTATTCAGTGGGTATTTCAACTATTATGTATATATTGACTTTAATGTGATTTTGGCTCACATTAAGTATTTGTACGTGATTTGGTTACAATAAGTGCTTCTAAGTGCACCGATTGTTCTAAAGCTTCGAGAAAGTACAGAGAGTTTTCTTTGTTGCATATTTAAAATGCTAAATGTTATATTAATTTAGAATAACGTTTCAACTTAATTTATTCCTTTAACGTCAGATGGCGTAATAAGTACAAATCTTATTTAGCTTAAACCGTTTCTGTTTAGTTTATTTTACTTATTTTTTCATTGTGTCAACATTATTAAATGCACTAGAGAAAATATCAACTTACCCTTTGTTTTAGTTATCCAACACGTAGATAACGCTTAAGGGGTTTGTTTTTTTTGTCAGCGAAGGATATGAAGTAATGTGCTGGACACAATGTCATCATCTTTTCATCACGTTTTCTTAATTATTTTTTGGGTCAGAACGGTTTTATATTCAAAACAAACGGGAATTGATGTTCGATTGCCAAATGGGCACATAATAGCGAGAGACCTTGGAATTTCAAGTACCTTTTACTTGGACTAAATTACTTTGTACTTATGGACTACATATTTAACTCTTTTTTTTTTTTTCGTAAGTGTCCGGTATTCGGCTTACTAAAATAAACAAATATTTATTTCAAAATGCTTGAAGAGAAATGTTATCATCTAAAAAGTCTACATCTTCAACATTGTTCTTATTGGGAGAACGAGTCGTGTGCATTTTGAAATGAACCAAAAGAAATTTCAACTGAACAGACCTTCTATGGACACAAGACTTTTACCAATCATTTAGGGGAGAAAACAAAACAAAACATCTTTTCAGGAACTTTACATCGGAATATTTGTGGGAAAAGATCAAAACACAGCTGCTACACATGAAAGTTTAACGTGACAAAATTCCTGCATATGTACTACAATCAAATCGAAATATTTATCGACGTTTTGGACTTAACAAGGTTCCATAATTTTAATGAAACAAGGTTCGGCACTCATAAATGTAGGGTTATGTAAAAAATAAAATATAAGTGGTTCTAATCAAGACTGGATCAGGCGTGGCTCTGTGAATATTGTGCTCGGACTGTGAATTCAAAGGCTCAGGATTCTTAGCTAGTTGCTCTAGATATGTGCTCTGCACTTCGAAGAAGTGGGTGCACTGGTATGATGACGGTAAAGTCCTGTTATGTGTTTAGACAGGACAAATAGAAGAATTGATGGTGGGTGCTGTTGACTACACTACATTCCCCCTAGCCCAGGGATACCAAACTTTCTTAGTAGAAAATCCCCCAAAACATAAGTCCCTCATTCAATGATCCCGTAGATAATGGGTATTTTCCCTTGACACTTTACTGCAACCCCCGAGGGGCTCCAAGAACGCCTCTTTAGGAACTTCTGCTTTAGTATATCAATTGGAAATTATAGACCCCTATTTGCCTATAACCCTTTGTGAGGGTTTTTACAAGAAAAAAATCTGGAACTTATTAACTTAGTATTTTAATTTGAATATCCTTTTAATTATAAAATCAATTCACTTTAATATTTATCAGGTAGATTAAATTTTTGTAAAGTGCAAGTTTGTGCAATTATAAACTTTTATATTATTTGAGTTGTGTTGGAAAAGGTAATCATTTTATGGTTTGTTTTGATTTTGGATCGGTTTTGAATTTCGCACAAAGCTACACGGGAGCTATATACGCTATCCGTTCCTAATTTAGCAGTGTAAGACTAGAGGGAAGCAGCTGGTAACCACCATCCACCGCCAACGAATAGTGGGATTAACCGTCATATCATAACGCCCCCACCGCTGAAAGTGCGAGCATGTTAGGTGGAACGAATAATTTCCTAATAAAATAAGTAAACATGAAAAGAAAAAAAGAAGATATATTCTTACGAATAGTTTTGAATTCGAAAAGTTCTTACTGCAATTCAATGTACAGCATCCTGTGTTGTGCTGAACTAATGTAGGTAGCCAACGAACAGCAGCTTACCATTCACATTAAGGGATTAGTTGTCTCCTTTCCAAAGGTTCAAGAAAAGAGCCCTCCTGTGGCACAGCGACATGTGTGCAGACTCACACCGCTAGAGCCTGAGTTTTGATGGCAGTGATGGGCAGAGCTCATATAGCCCATTGTGTAGTTTGTGCTTAATTCCAACAAAACAAACAAGTGTGAAGAATATTATATGATACAGTATGGATTCTAAAGTGACTTGACAACTTTGAAATTCAGAAATCTACAAAGGTGCCAACTTTACAGTTCTTAATGAACGATTACATTTAATTCTGTTTTTAAACTTTATATCAGTAACAAACTATACGTTAAATACTTGTTTTAAAACGTTGAGGTTTCATAAATCATTTGATCCGCTCGAGAAGTGCGCATGCTTATCCGGATGTTGTACTTCTTTGAAACTAACTGCTCTTAAACCTCGCCCTCTGTGTTATACATTAGTTAATTATAAAATGTTCGTGTTTGTTTAACTTAAAGCAAAGTCACCTTGGGCTATCTGCGGAGAATCGAATCGCGAATTTTAATGCTGTAAGTCCGTAAAGTTACCTCCGTCTCTCCAGGAGAAATAAATTTCGTATGTGAAACGTCTCTTGTTTCCATATTTGTTTCCTTCCCGCTCTTTATATATAACCATATCATGGCATCATGATCATAAAAGCCAAATATCTGTCGGTCAGTCAGTCGATCACGCCGTATTTTTCTGAATGTCATGAGTTACACAGTCCAATTCCACCGTTTCTCCTACGATACTCCCTCTTTTTCACTGCCCGTTCACATATGAGTTTAATCCACTTGTTAACACAGGAATAAATACCTCCTAAATTTTGACACTTTTTTTTCTACTATAAAAAGGCCGGTCCAGGATATATTTAGCACCGAGTAAAACTAATTTGTCGTCCGTTAGGAGGAGAATTTTTTTTACAATGATGAAGTATTCACAAGAAATGTAGCAATAATGTTGATATGATTAGACAATTAGTATGACCAATGGACGCTGGTACAAAGAATAATGTTTGAAGGAGGCACCCTTCAGGTAACAGAGATATTAATCATGGTAGGTGTTTGGCTTCCCGAAGTTAGAACAACCTTTATTTTTATTATGTCTGTTTACTGGCGGCGAAGTTGCAAATGCATATCGGAGGATACAAACTTGGTAGGTTTTGATTTCCCTTTACTTGTGAAGGACTTTTATACTAGTTGTTTTATATTTCTTCGCGACTGAATGGTATATTAGCTTTATAATCGTTCACAATATTTTGTTTAACATGAAGAAACCCAGTTTTCGTTCGTTTGTTCGTTTGTGCTTTTGTCTTCACATTTCACGAAAAGTTCTCTGTTGTACTAATGTTTGTATGATACATCTCTTATCTCAGGTTTTGTTATTTCAAAGTTAGATTTACTTAGCGCTAAGCGAGAGGCTTTCACTTAACTCTCTTTCAACCTCTCAAGACCAGCTATGACTCTCATTGGAAGAGAATTCTTCTCGTTATACGGAAGTGTTTGTCAAAACAATGCTTAAAACAAACTGACAGATGCTCTCTACATCTAATTTCCGTGTTGTAAAATAATAACAATGTTTAGGGTTAAGCATTTATAAGCTAGAATTTTTTTCTTTAGCTATCCAGTGGCTCAAAGGGTGAGTCTGCGTACTTAAAACGCTAAAAATCGGGTTTCGATACCTGTGGTTGGAAGAACACAGAGAATTCATTGTGTCGTCTCATGCTTAACAATGACCCGTCCAACATTTTTTTTCGTGATAAATGTTTAGTCACTAACATTGGAACAGTTAGGTAAGTGAAATTATATGTGACTGTTTTTCTATAGTTACATATGTTTTATTCAAACACTTTATAGTTTAGGCCTACAGCGAATCGAAATCGATTCATTTGAGGGGAAGCTAGTGCTAAAATATTAAGATTAAAAAAGGTTCAATCGTATAAGACTTTCGGGCCGACAGTCTCGGGTTTGAGTATCACTTTCAGCTGAAGTGCGTATAAAAGTGACAGTCAGTCCTACTATTTAGTTTAAAATATTTGCTTAGACCGGTCGATGCTAACTACTGGGTGTTTTCCCTGTGGTTCGTTATTTAAAATCAGAACCACATGTGTCGGAACAGTAGGTGTATCTGACCCTGCCGTTTAGCCGTTGCGTGCATAAGGTTTCGTTCGGGTGAACAAACTAACAAACTGTAGAATAGCAACGCAAGAGTACATTATATTGAGTGATTGAATAGAAGTGACGAAACGTCAGAGATGAGAAAGAAAGGGCACTCAGGGGGAAACTCCTCCGAGATATTATGTTGATTCTGTCATTTGTAAAATGAATTTGTTCTTGTTTTATCATACTTTGTATAAATATCTACGTACGTGCCTGAATACGCAGGCGAACATCACTTTAAGACATGCATGAGGCCTGTGTATTAACCTAAACCTGCGGCTTCAAGATAGCTTATCTTCAATAAACAGTACGAACTGTAAAATAAAAAAAATAGTAAAAAGAAACAGGTTATTTGTGATTGCAGCCATGAATTAAAGGGGTTGGAATCCTTTCACTGCGTTGGCGAAAATGGGCGTAATGTTGCCTCCAGTGGAATGCCGTTAGCACTTAAATCCAAACTGTTGCGCAGTGGAAGTCGTCCTGTGAGCTTTATCTTGTTACGTAAATACCAGTGAAAGTTAAATATCCCCCAGGAATATCTTGAAAGTAAGCGATTATTCGAGCTTTAATGAAGTAATGAAAAAATATTGTAAATTGCCTGTAAAACCATGTCGTAATTTCTCTAATCAATAGTTAGAGTACAGTTTTGTAGTGCATAAACATGACGCATTTCTACCTGTTAAGTAAATGTTTATGAATTACTCTAAATACAAACTAAATATTTTTTTACGTTGAACTTACATAACTTCTTAGAACAATTTTAGCATTGTACTTTGGCCCGGCCCGGCATGGCCAAACGTGCTAAGGCGTGCGACTCGTAATCTGAGGGTCGTGGGTTCCCATCCCCGTCGCGCCAAACATGCTCGCCCTTTCAGCCGTGAGGACGTTAAAATGTTACGGTCAATCCCACTATTCGTTGGTAAAAGAGTAGCCCAAGAGTTGGCGATGGGTGGTGATGACTAGCTGCCTTCCCTCTAGTCTTACACTGCTAAATTAGGGACGGCTAGCGCAGATAGCCCTCGAGTAGCTTTGCGCGAAATTCCAAAAACCAAAAAAAAAACAAGCATTGTACTTGTTTGAACTCACAGACACTGAAATTGATATATTGCGCGAACTACAAACCAACATCGCAGGAACTTTGTCAAAAAACAGAAAGTTAACACATGTACAACTTTCAATAAATAAGCCGTTTATCGACTAGCTTATGAAATACAGCTTAATAGACTTTAGTTGGACGTTCTATAATAAGATGTAAAGGGGGGAGGGTTATTACCAGGCGTTTATCATACACTGTTATTTTCTCATACGTCATCAAACATTGAGATTAAACCCTTGAGGTGAAATTGAACAGTCTTACGTTTTCTTGTTTTTGACAATTTGCCTTTCGTTTCTAGAACATTTCAACAAACATATACGGATAAATTTTAAACGTTTTGTTATTCTTTTTCTTCGAAAACGTTTTATATCGAGAAAGAAAAATATTTTTTAAGAAAATAATACTGATATATGTTGTAGCCGAAAGTATTATTTTTTTTCAAAATCGTAAGAATCTTCTCGCTCTAGAAGTAATGTTCTTATATCTCAACTAAGCATAAAAAATTGCACACACAGAGATGTAAATCTCTGTTTACCAACTGCGGAAAAATTTAGAACTAAATAAAGTAAAAAATACACTTTTTGGTAACAAAACTAGAGAACCCTTCGCTAACGGTGGGTTCTGCCTGAAAGATTTATTTCAGAAGGCGAGAAACTTAGAAGTTAAAAAAAAAACAAACGGGAAGCCTACTCAAGGCTATTTTCTCTCAATGCATTCGTTTTAACTGTTTTGAATTTTACTTCGCAAAAATCCGGGAGGTGGCGCTGTAATCGCAGATGACTGTTTTCAATTATTTAAGAAAAAGATATACATTACACAAAATTATCAAATTTACAATATATTATAATACATTGTATATATTATAGTAAATTTATACTATAATAAGCAGTAAATTACGACAAAACTCAGGCAGCTTTTCTTACTATTACGTCATATAACATCTCTTTGAAACAACTTGTAAGATAACACTTAGTCTTACTCACATCGTGGAAGTCCGCCATCTCGGAAGCCATGAAAGAAGAACACCTGGAGTAAAGTGAAACCGAGGCTAAGACCGCTGTGCCACTAGACATAGGTTGGACAGTCTGTTCAACTAACCTGTATAAAGTGATCGCTTCTTGCGTGAGTGGCGCGTGCAATCTCACCTGTCCAAGACGGAACGACTCGACCGTCTGCTGAGATCACCTGTTTTCATTGGCTCCTACCTGTCGCTTCTAAATAGGACGTCAGCTGTGATGTGTGTTACTGCCAATGAAGAGAGGTTCTGTCACGCGCCAATCATTGCCGGTTTCTAACAGCCGGCAACGTGCCAGGTGACTGAGGAGGCAGGCACTCAGACTAGTAGGTTTTCTGAATGAACCACTACTGAATCAACTTCAGGGTGTACGTGGCGCACGCGCCACCTTCAGGCCTTTAGCCCCCGAGGCTGTTACGGGAGTGCGGATGCTCACAATAGATGTTACGCAGGCAGAGAAGATGCTTGAAACGAAACCCTCGCACGAGGTCTTCCAGTCGCTAGGATCTGATTGGTTACCAGAAGTTACAGTTGATCCTCCCTTAAACACAAAGCTTTTTTTTATTATTATTTCAGTGCCGTAACTGGAGACGACACCTAACTCCCACAAGAATGGTGGATAATGAAGGTTATCTGATAAACAAATCTGGAATCTGAGTCTTTCCGACGTACGGTTTCTTCCCAGGGTATCACAAATTATGTTTATTACAATAGGCAGTTTTAATGTAATACTAAAAACCATAGTACGATTATCTATGGCTTACATTTTTCTTTACGTCTCATAACTGAAAAGATGTAAAAGATTGAACTTCCAGTTACTGTAATGTCATCTTTTAATATTTATATTAAATTGGAAGCTTGCATCATTCCTATCACATACACACGAAGTTCTATGGATTTTCCTAATTAAGCTCAGATAAAACAGTACATACGTGACGCGAATGATATATTGAAATACGTGGACTAAACTTTTTTCTGAACAGCATTTAAGGGCCGTGGGCTCGAGTCCCCGTGCCACTGAGCATACTAGTTCTTTCAGCTGTTGGTGCATTGAAATGTGAGGTTAGTCACGCTATTCGTTGGTAAAAGAGAAGCCATGGAGAGCTGACAGTGGGTGGCGATAACTAGCTGCCTTCCCTCTAGTCTTTCACTGCTGAATTAGGAACGGCTGGTGCTGATAGCACTCGTGTACTAACTTTACGCAAAATTCTAAATAAACCAAACTGAAGTGAACGGCATTACTCTATCCATAATTATTTGTGTTTATTTATTTATTGGAATTATATAATCTGCTTTCAGTACAAGTAAGAAAGCTCGTAAAGGAAAATTTAATGTTGTCAAAAACATTATATATATATATATATATATGTTATTCAGTTAAATTCATATAGCAATTATTTTAAAATAAAAAACTTGACCAAAAATGTCTACTTTATGTAATACTTACATGGATATGAATTACATCATCAACAAAAACAAATCAAATCATGTTTACAGGCATCAATGAAATATGTTAATAATAGCCAGTGTTTTGTTATTATAACGATCGTAGTGTATTTTCTGTTTGTCACTTAGCTTTCAGTAACATAATGTTCCATCTTATTTTTAATCTATCTTATTTGTGTATGTTTGACACTTAGTATTCAATGGTATTACGTTCCTTCTTATTAAAGGGCTTTTAGTGTATCTGGTTCACTAACATTACGTTCCTTCTTATTAAAAAGCTTTTAGTGTATCTGGTTCACTGACATTACGTTCCTTCTTATTAAAGGAATTTAATGTATCTGGTTCACTGACATTACGTTCCTTCTTATTAAAGAGCTTTTAGTGTATCTGGTTCACCAACATTACGTTCTTTCTTATTAAAGGGCTTTTAGTGTATCTGGTTCACTGACATTACGTTCCTTCTTATTAAAGGGCTTTTAGTGTATCTGGTTCACTGACATTACGTTCCTTCTTATTAAAGGGCTTTTAGTGTATCTGGTTCACTGACATTACGTTCCTTCTTATTAAAGGGCTTTTAGTGTATCTGGTTCACTGACATTACGTTCCTTCTTATTAAAGGGCTTTTAGTGTATCTGGTTCACTAACATTACGTTCCTTCTTATTAAAGGGCTTTTAGTGTATCTGGTTCACTAACATTACGTTCCTTCTTATTAAAGGGCTTTTAGTGTATGTGGTTCAATGACATTACGTTCCTTCTTATTAAAGAGCTTTTAGTGTATCTGGTTCACTGACATTACGTTCCTTCTTATTAAAGGGCTTTTAGTGTATCTTGTTCACTGACATTACGTTCCTTCTTATTAAAGGGTTTTTAGTGTATCTTGTTCACTGACATTACGTTCCTTCTTATTAAAGGGCTTTTAGTGTATCTTGTTCACTGACATTACGTTCCTTCTTATTAAAGGGCTTTTAGTGTATCTGGTTCACTAACATTACGTTCCTTCTTATTAAAGGGTGTTTAGTGTATCTGGTTCACTAACATTACGTTCCTTCTTATTAAAGGGTGTTTAGTGTATCTTGTTCACTGACATTACGTTCCTTCTTATTAAAGGGTGTTTAGTGTATCTTGTTCACTGACATTACGTTCCTTCTTATTAAAGGGCTTTTAGTGTATCTTGTTCACTGACATTACGTTCCTTCTTATTAAAGGGCTTTTAGTGTATCTGGTTCACTGACATTACGTTCCTTCTTATTAAAGGGCTTTTAGTGTATCTGGTTCACTGACATTACGTTCCTTCTTATTAAAGGGCTTTTAGTGTATCTGGTTCACTGACATTACGTTCCTTCTTATTAAAGGGCTTTTAGTGTATCTGGTTCACTGACATTACGTTCCTTCTTATTAAAGGGCTTTTAGTGTATCTGGTTCACTAACATTACGTTCCTTCTTATTAAAGGGCTTTTAGTGTATCTGGTTCACTAACATTACGTTCCTTCTTATTAAAGGGCTTTTAGTGTATGTGGTTCACTGACATTACGTTCCTTCTTATTAAAGAGCTTTTAGTGTATCTGGTTCACTGACATTACGTTCCTTCTTATTAAAGGGCTTTTAGTGTATCTTGTTCACTGACATTACGTTCCTTCTTATTAAAGGGCTTTTAGTGTATCTTGTTCACTGACATTACGTTCCTTCTTATTAAAGGGCTTTTAGTGTATCTGGTTCACTAACATTACGTTCCTTCTTATTAAAGGGTGTTTAGTGTATCTGGTTCACTGACATTACGTTCCTTCTTATTAAAGGGCTTTTAGTGTATCTGGTTCACTAACATTACGTTCCTTCTTATTAAAGGGTGTTTAGTGTATCTGGTTCACTGACATTACGTTCCTTCTTATTAAAGGGCTTTTAGTGTATCTGGTTCACTGACATTACGTTCCTTCTTATTAAAGGGCTTTTAGTGTATCTGGTTCACTGACATTACGTTCCTTCTTATTAAAGGGCTTTTAGTGTATCTGGTTCACTGACATTACGTTCCTTCTTATTAAAGGGCTTTTAGTGTATCTGGTTCACTGACATTACGTTCCTTCTTATTAAAGGATTTTTAGTGTATCTTGTTCACTAACATTACGTTCCTTTTTATTAAAGGGTTTTTAGTGTATCTTGTTCACTAACATTACGTTCCTTTTTATTAAAGGGTTTTTAGTGTATCTTGTTCACTAACATTACGTTCCTTTTTATTAAAGGGTTTTTAGTGTATCTTGTTCACTGACATTACGTTCCTTCTTATTAAAGGATTTTTAGTGTATCTTGTTCACTGACATTACGTTTTTTCTTATTAAAGGATTTTTAGTGTATCTTGTTCACTGACATTACGTTCCTTCTTATTAAAGGATTTTTAGTGTATCTGGTTCACTGACATTACGTTCCTTCTTATTAAAGGATTTTTAGTGTATCTTGTTCACTAACATTACGTTCCTTTTTATTAAAGGGTTTTTAGTGTATCTTGTTCACTAACATTACGTTCCTTTTTATTAAAGGGTTTTTAGTGTATCTTGTTCACTGACATTACGTTCCTTCTTATTAAAGGATTTTTCACTGAGTGTATCTTGTTCACTGACATTACGTTCCTTCTTATTAAAGGATTTTTAGTGTATCTGGTTCACTGACATTACGTTCCTTTTTATTAAAGGGTTTTTAGTGTATCTTGTTCACTGACATTACGTTCCTTCTTATTAAAGGATTTTTAGTGTATCTTGTTCACTGACATTACGTTCCTTCTTATTAAAGGATTTTTAGTGTATCTTGTTCACTGACATTACGTTCCTTCTTATTAAAGGATTTTTAGTGTATCTGGTTCACTGACATTACGTTCCTTTTTATTAAAGGGTTTTTAGTGTATCTGGTTCACTGACATTACGTTCCTTCTTATTAAAGGATTTTTAGTGTATCTGGTTCACTGACATTACGTTCCTTCTTATTAAAGGGTTTTTAGTGTATCTTGTATGTATGTTTGTCACTTAGTATTCACTGAGAACTTGTTCTTTAATAGCTTTGTTTTGGGATCATTGGAATAACGTGATATTTAGTTACTGGTTTTCATATATATTACTCGCCCCTCTTTTCTATATAAATACTATTTGCTGAGATTTTGATACAATTTATAATATCGCGTCTGTTGAAATAAGTTTTTGTTCTAAATTTCTTCTATGGAATTAAACAGTGATAAAACTGTTTACTTAACATATAAAGAAAAATAAATATTTTTGAAAAATTTGAAGTTTTATTAATTAAGTTTAATGTAGACGTTAAAGATGTTTGAAATACGGTAATAACGGTTTTTTATTGAAGATTTCATAAAACCTTAAGCCTAAATGGATCATTTTATCACACATTCTTCCTTCAGTTATTCTCACTTCTATGTTCACTCTTATTAAAGTACACAAATGAAAGTATTAACTTCGAGTGAGCCAATTATGTATAAAATCTCTGCATTGAGTTCGTCCATTTTCAAACAAACAGTGTCATAGTTTAAATACCGTGAAATAGAGCGTCCCCTGTTGAACATTCTTCCCTGTATGACAAGCGGTAACTTCTATTACTGGCTGACTGCTCGTAAAATAGTTACAATAGAACACATCTGAGTAATATTGCGTAAATTTCTCTAATAACTCAATTAATTACTATAAAAATAATAGGAAAACTTCTACTCTTAACATCCGTTAGGTGGGAAGATGGCATATGTTCCTGGAATTTAATATATTTATGTTCGTGAAATTACCATAATTCACTGAAACTTCTAAACTTTATGACGTAATGATCACGTGAACTTGCTTCACGTCTTTTGCTCTTAATGCTTAAAAGGAGGTTTTGCTTTAAATAATGGCTCGGTATTGGAAAGGAACAAAAACACTGTTTTTTTCGTTTTTAACACAAGCATCCCCAGTTGAACAGCACTATGTCTGCGGACTTACATTGTTAGATACAGGGTTTCGATACTCGTGGTGAGTAGAATACAGATAGTATATTTAATAGCTTTGTGCTTAACTACAAACAAACAGACATTTCTCAACAAAAACCACGAAAACTTTTATTGCTCAACCATTTGAGATAATTATTTTTGCAATCGCTTCACCTTAACTGACCTGTGTTGAAGTTTTACTTTCCAAAACTCATCAGCTACGACCGATATCGTAACCTTTTGACAATCAGTATTAACACAATAATATTCTGAGCAGTTCTTATATCACGAAATCGTGTCTCTATATATACAGATGTTTATGCGTAAATTAAATATAGCATTAACACAAAAAATAAACGACAACATTGAATTATCTGTACAACTGTCAAGTCCTCACTCGTCTGCTATTAAGCCTTCCAACTTTTAATATCATATAAGTTTATGAGCACAAGTTACTCTCAATTTTTGGAATAAATCGAGTGCAAAAATAAATTATGAAAAAGAAAAAAATTTGATTCATCTCCAATTTGAAAATTTCCAAGTGTAATTAAGAATGTACAAATCTTTGTCTGATTGTTCAAAGTTCACGCGTTATTTTATCTTCTCATGGCTTCACACACAATGCTCAACTAATTCAGATCTTGCTAGCTCATAAATATTTCCGAAGTCAGCTTTTTTATCTCGTGGTAAAATGTGCCAGTCCTTAACAAATCAAACCTGCAATTTGCGACTTCTATTTAAGACTCATTTCTGTACCTTTAAACGACTACGTGCAAACTTTGTTTAATTCAACTATAACAGTATAATTCACGATAAACATAAGAATATTCCTTATTCGGATAACAAATTATAAACTGATTTTTTAATGCAAAAGTCTTTAGCGCTAAAAATCGATAGAAATAATATGCTTAAAGAAAGAGTGCAGAGAGGAAAGAATATGCATATGAAGTGTGAGTTGTTTGGTTACAATAATACACCCACATTACAAGGAAAGTGTGAGACAAACGGTTCTTTGTATTTTTTCGAGCTACAACTACAACATCTATATACATGCAAGCTTTATTGATTTGTGGTACCATCACATTTATTTGCCAATAACACTATTTTATTGTAAGTACTTCATTCTAGATATTATAATCATATTTCTAGCTCAAACCTTAGACTTGTTCACTAAAGATTCATGTGACACCGGTGAATTTGTTACGTGTGGTACACGTGACACGGGTGTGCGTATTACGTGTGGTACATGTGACACGGGTGTGTGTGTTAAGTGTACTATTTGTCACATCATGATGCTTTGTTCATCAAGGCACACAAAAAATCAAAATCCGCTGTACATTCCTCAGTCAATAAGCGCAGCGAGCAGTGTATAAACACAGCTTTAAAGTCAGCTCTTTGCAGGCCTACAGGCGGATTCTAATGGTGAACGTGCATGCGTGTTGCGCACTGACGGCCCTGACACCGGCCTACACATTTTCCGACTGTACAGCCCTTTACGCGTTTAATGGTAATTTGGTAACTTGGTAACAGTCGTTAGTTCACCATTTTGTCACTGCTATACTCTCGTTCTCCAAAAGACTCTTCTAAAGGCAACGGAATAACGCGCGTTATTTGAATTATTAGCTTGTCAAGATCTACTCTATAGAGTCTTAAATAATAACTGGAACGAGTTACGAGATTTGTTTATCTTTCTAACCGGGAAAGGGCTTCTTTAGCTAGCTGATCGTTCGTCTTCTAGCTACCTATGTAGATATCTATCTGTTTCTCTGTCTATATATCCACTGAAGTGTGAGTAAACATAACGTTCACACATTTCGTTCTCACATTCTCACACGCTGTGTGAGAACATCTTTCAGTCCGCCTGCAGTATCCGGTGTTGCCCATTACGAGCGTGCCGCTGGTTTCAGATGTTATCTCGGCCTTGTTGAGACCTATATCATTTAATGTTTTCTTGGTTCTATTATTGATGGTCACCTGACCTTAGATACTTCGCGAAGGCCAATTTCGGTAAAGCACAGCACATTATACTTTTCTTCTGAAAATTGCAGCCTTTCGTCTCCACCTAGCCACACGGGATTTAGATGAACGCTGTTAAGGGGTGGCTTGTTCGCATTCATCAAAAACGTCAGCACATGGACCGAACGTGCTTTCTCGCGCCATTGCCCCCCAGATACACTAGATAAGGCGGCTATTAATTACAGGCCTACTGCTCGACTCAGCTCTACATACGTTGCACCACTGCACTAGTCCAACCACAGCCTCGAGTCAAAAAGAACTATCTTGCCGCCCTATGACCCTGCTCTTTCCAGCTGTTCGATATTTGTGATGATTTACGCGTTTTAGAATTGACCAACGACCTGCTATGCTGGACATTCAATGGCTCATGACGGAAATCATAGAGTTCACTCCAAACTGTGGGCAGATAATACAGATTTATCTGAATATCCGCCGTAGAACACGTCAGTTGGGCTGACGATGCAAGGTTCAGAGCCGCACTCTACGCTAACCTCGCGACCTTCGTGAGATGTACCGGCCACTATACGCAGCTTCGCCGCGAGTCAGACAGGATCGGTACCACTCGGTACGTGGGGGTGTACTACTTTCATTGACTACAGAGGAACGGCTAATAGACTTAAATATCGGGACCACGAAGGTAGCTTGGTCATTCATGTGTTTAAATTCAGGTATAATTTGTCAACTACACGCCTCATCGAAGTGTCTCACTAAGAAAAGAAATGGTATCTCGTTTAAAAATGAACTTATGTTGTATTATAACGGACTTTCTCCACCGGCACTTCCAGTATTTTAATGACTGTTCTACCTCCGAGTAGTATTGGTGGTTAAAAAGTAACGGAAATTAATTAAAAAGAAACGGTTTTCAATGTAACCTCATCACATAGTATGTTGTCCTCTTGTAGAAGAGCAGCAAGTTTCCAGACTTACAACTCTTAAATCCGATGTTCGATTCCTCACGGTGGACACAGCAGATAGCCCAATATATTTAAATGTGCTCTAAAACATACAAACAAGCAATGACATCTTAATTTTATTTTACAGACTTTCAGACTGCACACCAGACTACGTTGTCAGAACGAACTAAAAAAGGGCCACACAAAGAGCGAAAGAAGCCATTTTAATTTTATCCCACAGATATTTCCTTATTCAATTTCGCATACTTCTGGCATCGTGTTCTGTGCTCCATTATGTAAACATCTTGATTTCCGAGTGCAGCTTTCGAATAATATAATTGTAAGAATGTTCATAAAACTTTATACAGTTCAATTTTTAAATTTCTCATAATCCGAGGCGCCATGCCACCACCTGAAATACTCACGAATAAAGAACAACTTGGCACATTCAGCTTATCGTAGTTCAATGGTTCCATTTTTATACTTCTAAGGTCGACCTGTTTCTTAACCCTAACTATTCTTTCAACTTTAGTATTACGTTCACTGGACCAAAACCGTTCAAATAAATTATTTTCGCTCTGGCTGAAGCGCAGTGAAGGAATTGTAGTAACAAACATGGCAAGGTTTCGAGTACCATTCGTGCTCCTTAACATGTCGCTAATACTCGTCACTTAACGTATTATATAATCTTATGTTTTCTGATAAAACGTAACAAAACTTCCTGAAATTTTATCCTCTGACACAGCTGTTTCAGAACATTCACTTGTCACAATAACTAATAAAAGAAACATAAAAACTTATCACCTCATTTATCCTTTGAAATATCTATTTTCCGTTCTTACCATAGAAAGAACATTTACCTGGCATTCACTGGTCGCTACTTTTACTTTGTAACGATCGACAAACCGATCCTCACAGCATCGTACGAAGTTGCGTACTTGATCGCAAAGCAGGGCAAACCACACACCAGCTGCGTTGAAGATGGCGAATATTATGCTGTGAAAAGCTGCTGAAAATAAGTTATCTCAAATCCCTGTTTCAAATGACACCATCAGCAGCAGAATAGATGAGATGAGCGATGACATCTTGGCTTAAGTAGTCGCAAATCTGATTTCAAGCCCAGCAAAATTCAGCCTTCAACTCGACGAGACGTTTCCAATCTAAGCCAGCTTGTTGTATTCGTGCGCTATGTGAAGAACGATGAGATAAAAGAAGATTTTTTTATTTGTAAGCCTCTTATAAAGAGGCAACCAACGCGAAGAAATTTGTGGATGACTTCTTCAGAGACAACGCTCTTTCGTGGGATATGATTTCTGCAGTTTGTTCAGACGGAGCTTCAGTCATGCTGGTGAAAGCCGATGCACCACACATCATTGCAACGCATTGTGTTCTGCACAGGCATGCATTGGCAATAAAAACCTTGCCTTCAAAACTGGCAGAAGTATTAAAAATTGTAGTGGAATGTGTGAACTTTGTGCGAAATAGTTCCCTGAAGCACCGCATCTTCAACGAGCCATGTAATGAAATGGGCTCCGAATTTGAGGTACTTCTGTACCATTCTAACGTTCGATGGTTATCCCTGGGAAAGGTGCTGAATCGTGTTTTTGCCCTGCGTGTGGAATTATCCCTGTTTTTGCGAGAGAACCAACATTGTCATGCAGATTGCATCGAAAAATCTGAGTTCATTCTCATTCTGACGTACATGGCCATATCTTCAATGCTCTCAATCAACAGACGCAGGGCGGTGGAGTCAACATCATCGAAGTGGAAGAAAACCTGAAGGCTTTTAAAAAAAGCTACCGTTATGGAAACGACGAACAGAGAATGATAACTTCGCAAACTTCCCCTGCTGGACGACTGTGTAAGTAAGATTGAAGATATGTCTGAAATTGGAGACATTTCTGTATCCAGGGAACTGAAGCAAGCAATTGCCATGTACTTAGATGAGCTCGCAAAGTCTCTCGACGGATACCCCCCCAACCAGAGTCATATCCAGCATGGGTGAGACAGCCGTTCACGTTTAGTGTTGCGACAGCAGATGTCAATGATAAATACCTTGATGAAATCATTGAACTTCAGCAGATCCAGGTTCAACAGCAACTTTTCAGAACAACAACGCTCTCAACGTTTTGGTGTCCCCAAATCGTAGCGTATCCTCTTATTACTAAGAAAGCCCTTGAGATATTCATACCGTTTGTTACAACGTATCTCTGCGAGCAACCCTTTTCGAGGATGGTAGACATAAAAACGAAGAAAAGGAACAGACTTTGTTGCGAAAATGATATGAGTGGCACTTGCCAAGGTGAAATCGCGCATTTCTGAACATGTCTCTGAAAGGCAACAGCAAAAGTTATATTGATTTGCAGTAAATATTCATTGAGTTATGTTTTTGTTTTTGTGTGAAATTCATGTTTTGTTGGTTTTGTTCTTTGAACACAGTTATATTGTGTGCAACTGATGCATGGTTCATTTTGTACACTAATAAAATATCTACTTATGTTTTGAATTTGAAAAAATCATATTTTATTTTTCCAATTACGAAGGGTTCAGTGAATGCAAGTATGAATCTTCCGGGGTTCAGTACCTCCAATAAGGTTAAGAACCACTGGTCTGGTTCAGTACCTCCAACAAGGTTATGAACCACTGATCTATATGTTTATCTACCAAACACGAATTCAAGAAAAAAAAACGCTCGACCTCAATTTTATGCCCCTTGACTTTTAATAGATAGTGATGTTATGTTAAAGAAATGACAAAATATAATAAACGTATGTAATTGGTATTACTTTTGTTCCTTGTTACACAGATATAAGATTGAAGTTACCCCATTTACGACGTTGAAGATGTTCTATATAATATAGATATGAAGTTATGTTTCTTTCCATATCAAAAGTTTCTGAGATGTTTCTATAATATGGATACAAGACTGATGTTCTTTGTAGCCTAGATGGTAGTGTTTTATAGATTAAAGGCGTGTGGGTTGAAGTTTTTCTGTATGGTTTGTGGTTGGAGCTAATTTCTGATACATAATTTCGACAGTGTATTTGGACAGTACTTGTTTTCCAAAACGTATTAAACACATTTGTTTACATCTATTGATGTTCCAGGTTGCACTTAGAAAGATTAGCTTATTTTATTTGATATTTGTAGAAAAGTTCTCATGATGCTGTGAAAAATATTGACTTTAATTAATTCAAAACTTCAACTTTTTGAATTAACAAATACGCCCTTTTCTAGAAATATAGCACAGAAAAATCAGGAAATATTCAAAACAGTTTTGTTTATTGGTAATTACAATAAGCTTAAATATATAATGTATGCGGATTTGCGGAGAGAGATTTACGTTGCAACATTACAAAATGGAGAAGTCGTATCAGTTAGTATAATTAAATATTGTTTTACACGCGACGCAGTCTTTCCACTTGCATTATATTCCACGGAACCTTGATACGTCGAAGTTTCTACGGATATGTTATTTTGCAATTGCATGGCTTCTAGAGCAGACACTTACACAGTTAATCATTAAGCCTAACAACCATATAATGCACTGTGCTTCTGATGTATGAAACCGCGTCATCCACGTGTCGCTTTTGTTACTGGAGTCCTGATAGTACGTTATTAGAAACGTGGCCACGTACGTGTGATGATGCAGATGGAGCAGATAACGGTATGCGTGAGGCTTATCTCAACTGTGATCCTAAGCAAAGTAGCGAATGTAAATATGCCAGATACACCACCACCTTAAGGTGGATCCAAGGTGATTTAGTTTACTCTGCAAATACAGAGAATGTAATGAGTGTCTGAGGGGTTAAAATCAAATACATTGTTTCAATATGGTAACAAAATGGCTATTTGACGTTAGTTACGTCATTTAAACGGTTTTGGAATGAACGGAAATGTTACGTATCACTTAACACGTCTGTACTTATAACGTATCATCTTAATACAGTTCTATGTATTAAGTATCTTCCAAATTTCCAAACAAACAAACAAATATATGTTTGTTTTAAGAAAGGCTGAAAGTTTTTTGTTTTCTTGTAGTAACTTCTATATGTACCGTGAGGTCTTATGATCAAACTATTTAGTTAACGTTTGGGTCGGTAACAAGGTTTTGACAATCTGGACACGTGTGATATTTATTTAAGCTCTTAAACCTGTGAAACTAGAAAACATACGGGCATTTATATATTCTTGTGTCTGTCTGTTGATGACGACTTAAAGAAACTTCGCAGTTTTTGTTCTTATCACATTGTTCGTGTAGTGTGTCCTTGTTATATAACGCTGTTGTTAGCCTGTGTAGTTTCCATTAGAGAGCGAAATAGCACTGTATCAAAAGGGTATTTTTACCAAGCACAGCAGTCTCTCTGTAATATACGTTGAAAATGATCTCATCTGCTTATAAATTGATTCTATTCAGTAAAACTTTGGGAAGGTTCGTAATGCTACAGCAAGAATTTTTTTAATTTTTTTTGCAAACGACTTCAAGGAAAAAAGTGTTTGTTGCAAGAAGAAGTACTTTCAGAACGTGACTGCACTTGAGGACTTTCAAAGACATTTTAAAGACGGAAACCATGGGATTAATAGTGCTTTCATGATACTTGGAATGTTTTTTCAGGATACTTGTAATTAATATTTTTTTCATGATACTTGAAATTAATAGTGTTTTTAGGATACATGGAATTAATATTTTTTTCATGATACTTGGAGCTAATAGTGTTTTTATGATATATGGGTTAATAGTGTTTTAATAATATATGGGTTAATAGTGTGTTTATGATACAGGGAATTAATAGTGTTTTCATTATACTTGGAATTTACATTTTTTTCATGATTCTTGGAATTGTTTGTTTTGAATTAAGCACAAAGCTACACAATGGGCTATTGTGCTCTGCCCACCACGGGTATCAAAACCCGGATTTTAGCAGTATAACTTCGCAGAGAACGGCTCGAGATTACAGGTTTCCTTCGATCATTTTGTTGAACATATCAGCCATTTCGAGCAGATATGTTTCATGTTGTTGTTCTGTTGTTTTGAAGTTAAGCACAAAGCTGCACAATGGACTCTGCGTGCTGACATGTTTCATATTACAGTGCATATGGTTACTAGGTAGAGAAATCGTGTATGTTCAATTTAGCTCAAAGGTTATACATATATATTTTCTTTTTCTTTCGGAAGAAGAGAAAAATGTTTGTCTATTTACGATTAATAAAAGCTACACCATGAATAATAAACAATTAAACGTTAGATAAGTGCATTCCGTTTAAGCACCGGTCGTTTCACAGCTATATTTATTAACAGTCTGTCTTTCTACTGATTCAATGTTAACGAGAAAAAATAATCAAGTAGCGAGTTTTTACCACAGTTCTGAAGAGATAAAACTGTTTGTTTTAATTAGGATGAATTCATCACAATTTAAAATAAAATGTGTCATTTGTGATAAATTTATTTGTGAGAAAACAATAAAACGTGAGATTTCTGACGGTAACAGTCGAGCGGTTATGTTTAAATACGGACGGATTAAACCGAGCAACATTCCCTCATGTACGCTAAATGATGTTTGTATTAGAATAACCCCACCCATATATACACACGAAGATGTTTGTAACTCTTTTCATCTCGGTCAGGAAAACGTTGAGTAATAAGCAAAACTCTGCAGCCTTTAAGAGGTTTGGATAGCTGGTGTCCGTCTGACAAAGGTGTTGCTATTTAATATTTAATACCGTTTATGTGACTGGTTATTTAAAGACAGCTGCTCATCACGGTTTATTAATAAAGGCACCTTGAAGTAAAGAGATTTGCCAGTAAAAATCTGTAATATCTAAATGCTTATAATAAACCCTATTAAAACATGGTAATGCACAAAACAGAGGTCAACATTTAGTTATCCTCAACCATTCTACTTAAAATAAAAAGCATTATGAGACCATAATACAATAATTTAAAACCACTTGTATATTATACGCATTACAAACAATAACAGAAAAGGACCTGGTGAGCAATATTTATTACTTCCTGTTATAACATTATTAAAACACCATAAGGCACTTTCTTATATTTGTATTATAATAGCCTTAGCCGTATATGCACACGAACATATTTGTAACTCTAACAATATTTATTATTTCCTGTTTATTGATGGTGGGTTAGAACATTATTTCCAAAAGCGTGTTATTACCTACAGATAATTAGATTTGATGATGTTCAACTCTAGGTTTTCCCGATGTTAATTTCAAGTAAATCCCTCTCTACTGGCCCACACGTTGACTCAGCTTTGGAAGACATTAGCATTGAGGCCTGACATAGCCAGGTGGTGAAGGCACTCGACTCGTAATATGAAAATCGTGGATTCGAATCCCCATCGCACCAAACGTGCTCGCCGTTTCAGCTGTGGGAGCGTTATATGTTTTCGGTCAGTCCCACTATTCGTTGGTAAAAGAGTAGCCCAAGAGTTGGCGGTAGATGGTGATGACTAGCTGCCTTCCTTCTAATCTTACACAGCAAAATTAGGGACGACTAGCGCTGACAGCCCTCGTGTAGCTTTGCGCGAAATTCAAAACAAACCAAACCAACCATTAGCATTGAAAACGGTTGATTCTTTGTATCGCGTTACATTTCAAAACGTCGTATGTACATAATGTACACTCCACCACTATACGAAGCCTATCTTATTGTTTCAATTTGCCCTTATCGAGGGTTACTGATGAGGTGTGGAATTCGGTAGAAACCGGTAGAACTTAGTGACAAATGGAAAACAGCATGAGCGACTGGACTCTACGTTCAATTTAAACAACGTATCTGTAGATAAGTACTATCAATTCTGTATGCTCTTCAAATTCTTATATAGATATAAAATTACTGTGATAGTAAAAGACATTTGAAAACAGCGTACATCCAGTATACACTATACACCGTTTGAAGCCTGGTTTTATTCGTTTGATTTCCCTGTATCCATGGCTACAGTTGATTTATTGTGACTCAATGAAATTTCAAAGTATTGAGATTGCTGAATGAAGTTAAACAATTATCTCTTAAGTTCAACAGATACTGTTTATATAAATGTTACTACCACAAATTACCAATAGGATTTTTAAAACAACATTATGAGTTGTTGCAGAACCTCGTTCACAACTTTGTATAAACTTAAAGTTCCATTTGAATATAAAGAGTTAATTAGGCTTATGACTGCATGCTAGATATGTATATAAGGTATTTTACTGCATGCTAGATATGTATATAAGGTATTTTACTGCATGCTAGATATGTATATAAGGTATTTTACTGCATGCTAGATATGTATATAAGGTATTTGACTGCATGCTAGATATGTATATAAGGTATTTTATTGCATGCTAGATTTGTATATAAGGTATTTGACTGCATGCTAGATTTGTATATAAGGTATTTTACTGCATGCTAGATTTGTATATAAGGTATTTTACTGCATGCTAGATATGTATATAAGGTATTTGACTGCATGCTAGATATGTATATAAGGTATTTTACTGCATACTAGATATGTATATAAGGTATTTGACTGCATGCTAGATTTGTATATAAGGTATAACATAAAAGTAGATTCGCTGATATCCTTCTTACACCACATGATATTGAAAACTTAAGGCCACTGCACCATTGTTTGACCGTCCCAATTGAAAATATTGATTATTTACACATTACTTTATAACGTACCTTAATTTACACTAAAGTTTTAAGACAGTTGAGATCCAAGTGAAATCATTCGAATCAACTGAAAGCGTTTAATCATATTTTCTTTTAATCAACATTAACCTGTCAACTGGTATTTCGTTTTCACATACAGCCAAATCTAGATCTGAAACCAGATATACTTTCACTAGTACGTTCTCTCTCACACACACACACACACACAGAAACATCTATATCGCTATGTGCGTGCGTGTTTCACTGAATAGGTATGATTACAGCACACGAAATGACAAGTTGTGTGTAAATATATATATAGCATGTTTCATAAGGCCATTCAATCTTGTGTAATTGTAACCGTGTCACAAGGTTTTTAAATATAGCCATTAATTTTACAATAATCTTGAAACAGACCCGGACATGTTAGTGGCAGACTATTTTTACAACAGTAATTAGCGTTTCAAATAAACCTCAAACCCTGGTCGTGTACTGTGTACGTTGGTTAGAACTGTTTCTACGTTTCATGTTGTCAACTGTTGAGCATTGGGTGGTTTTAATAAAAGGCGCGTGCCGTGAGCGTGCACCAAGGGCAACTTAGGACTATGGCTATTTGCTTGTCTATATATGTGACCGATTCACCACATGCATGATATGATCACGCGACGTGCATGTTATGCATTGCTACAGCTCTGGACAATTGGAGGGGAGGGGCAAGGGGTGAAGAACAATATATGCAGGGTATTTCTTTGTATTGTTGTAAGATTTATAAAGGTTACGTTAACAAGTCGACTGTAGGAAAGTAATTATTATTTCATTAGTTTGTTTTTTCAGCTGATTCTCAGTACAAGTCTATTCTCACGGAATAATAACAACCTTCCGTGTTTAGCGAGAAAGACGCATATAGGGAGTAAAATAAAAAAATAAAAAATAACATGCAAAATAACATTTGGAGAAATTCCAAATTACTTATTCCCTTAAGAATATAAGATTTTACCTTATAATGGTAAAAGAATTCGACAAACAAACTTTAAAATAAACTTATGTTACCATCATTTAAAGTCTATCCCCAGGTGTCCACTATCATTTTCAGTCTAGGCATATTACAGAACATTCTGGTCGTTGTTTGATGTTTATTTTCAAACTCCTATTGAACAGAAAATACCCCTACTACTAGGCATCACCACCTACCGCTTCCTGGGCTACACTTTTACCAACGAATAGTGGGATTTACTGTAATATTATAACGTCCTCACGGCTAAGAGGGCGAGTACGTTTGGTATGACGGAGGCTCGAATCCGTGATCCTCAGATTAGGAATGGAGCGCCCAGTGGCGAGGCTAGGATATTTTCGTTGGGGGAACTGAGGTAAACTGTGAAGGAGCTTCCCAAAATGTCATCATGTAAATACCAAGGTACATTTCAGAAAGCTGTGCTATTCTGAACTGCATTTTGAATGCAGTTTTCATTGGAAACTCATACTCTGATTAATAATTCATTATTACAAATTAGAAATAATCTGTTTATGAAAATATGTGTATATGTAAAAGAGGAAGCTCACCTAAATTCCACCCAAGGTAATATATAATAATAAAGAAAATCAAGATTAGCTTAGATTGAACATTTAATATACTATTAAGAGTAAAGCTACAAATCAAAAGCAATATTACATAAACACACAGTTTACATAGCAGAAACGAATTATCCCATGTGAAGTTAATACACTCTGAGGAAAAGTAAGGTCACTATCAGGCTAACTATCTTTCATCATGTTGTGTTTATAGTCAATATTACTTCAAAACAATACACCTGTTCTGGTGATTGGCAGCAAATATGTCTATAACAGTATCAATATTGAGTTGTTTTGCCCTCCTGGAGTTTACTGATATGACAGCAAGGTTGCTGGTGTGGTTGTTACCACTGCTATTGTGCAAGTATGTCTTGAGAAGCTTCAGACATGAGAATCTTCTCTCACAGACAGCTGAAGTGACATGCAGGGTCACAGCGATACATACAAGTTTGTGGAGATCCATGAAGATATCCTTGTATGGCTCCAGCATGGTTGCAAGCTTCAATGATGTGGATACTTCCTCCCCGTGTCTATCTTCCTGGCAATTAGCCGGTTCAACTGGTGGACATCCACTGCAAGGTCATCCTCTGCCACACCATAGTTTGCTAAATTTCAGTTGACCTTCACAGAAAGGCTGGTTTCATCATAAGTTCACATTATTCATACAGGTCAAACTGTGATCGTGATATTGTTCTTATTATCATAAGTGTGACAAGCACCTGTTACAATAATGTAACTACTATATTACATTAAATTAGGCACTTCTAAATAGCCCAATGACAATTTCAAAATTCATTCTAGAATTGTTTAGAAATATTATTTGGTCAGTTAACATGTAAGGTTATTATCTAATCATAAGTATAATATTAATTGGATTGTAAGTCACAATTTTAAGTGTGTGCCACAATCATCAGTACAATTTTGGATGGCTGATACACAATGCAAAATGATCTCACAGAGGACACAACACTGGCTAAATGCTTCATAGTTTTGACCTATGCACAATACAATTATACATAAATGCTGTTTTACTTTTCAATAAAAAATAAACGAAATTAATGGGTAAATACCTGTGAAACCTTTGGTTTATCAAGTAAAATCCCTGCTGATCTGTTGTAACTTGAAATCAACGTGGTTGTCTAACCTTCGTCAAAGCTCAAGATAGAATGGCATTACACAGGGAGCGGCAATACAGCGCATGAGTTTCAGTACATTCAGTACGTTGCTATGGAACGCATGACACATACTTCCGTCTTAATGAAGACGTTGAGTTCTACAGATCTATGTCTCTTTGATGTTAATTGTTAAGCAATAACGACGATTGTGTTTTCCATATTCTATGAATATGTAGGTAACAATATTTGGGGGCTGAGGGGGGCTTGGCTCATTTTTGGGGCTCAAGCCCCCAAGCCTCCCCTTGAGCGCTGCCACTGGGAGCGCCTTAACCACCTGGCCATGCCGGACCATTTCAGCATTAGCAATACGTTTACTGACACGAAGCTTTGCTAAGCCTTTGTTCCAAAGAACAGACTTCAGAATCATCTGGTTCATCCAGTGTGACTGCCAATGAAACACCGTTTTATTGTATTTTTGATACCATCAGTTTCATTCTACAAATACGTAATTATGCCAATATACGATTCGACTAACATTAGATTGTACAAACAGTTAATACCGCCATTTTTAAGTTCTAATATTATTAGTAGAATTGCAGAATATTGTTGTCTAATTTAATTGAAATTGGATTCTACTGATAACGTTTTTTTGCGTTAGTATCTAATTTCACTAATACTGGATTATGCTGAAATCTGTCAACTAAAAACTTATTACGTTAATAAATTCTCTTGTCAACATTTAATTCTAGTCAAATATAACTCTGACAGCACGTGGTTTTTATAAATAACTGATTATGACTATAATTTCGGCAAAGTATAAAAAACGAAGAATGAATAAAACCATTTGAAAAATAATAAAAAAAATATCTGTGAAGCAACTTTTGTCTTTCATATCACATGTTCAGGTTTAAGTTGTAGGTAATGTAAAGGCCCTAGAAATTGCACCATCAAAATTACTGCGACAAATTACAGAAATAGTTCAGATATACCTCGCTCTATTGGGATATATCTTCCCAGCAGTCAGCATTCGTTGAATTTGTTTGTTTTTGAATTTCGCACAAAGCTACTCGAGGACTATATATGCTAGCCGTCCCTAATTTAGCAGTGTAAGACTAGAGGGAAGGCAGCTAGTCATCACCACCCACTGCCAACTCTTGAGCTACTCTTTTACCAACGAATAGTGGGATTGACTGTCACATTATAACGCCCCCACGGCTGAAAGGGCGAGCATGTTTGGCATTCGTTGAAACTAAAAGGTATCTCAGTTTTCAAAATGAAAAGTTAATCGTCTTACAAAAAAGTTTTTTTTTTTTCTGTTTGGTCAATCTCACCAGAGTGACGTCATAAAGTTAACAGTGAATTTGCTAATTCGAAAACTAATTAAAGTTGGTTAATTAATTGCAACTAAGTTTTGAGTGGGCGTGGCCTGATGGACAATGTGCCTGAACTGTGAATGTTTGGTGGCTAGCATCACGTTACAGCAAAACCTCCCTGCACCTTGCGGTTTTTGGGTGCGCCATAAGAATAACATTCAGATCTCACTATTTGGTCAGAAAGAATAACCCAAGAGTTCAGTTGAAAATTAGGGGTAACTACGCACGGGTAACTTTTCCTGTAGGTTTGCACGAAAATTTTCCCATTAAACGCAATGACCATAAAAGTATTTTAAGACGGTAGTATTTCTTAGATACAGATAAGTATAGGCAAAGAAAAATGTGCCAACCAGTACGCCCCGTACTGCCGACACATTTAAACCCAGATGTGTTCAGAACACTGTGCAAATAGATAACACTAGCAGGTATAGTGATAGCAATAATAAAAACGGATATTACATTTAATACATTTATACCTATTCAAACACATTGAGCTAACACTCCCCAGTTTTATTTCAGTTTTCTAATGAATGACAAATAACAGTGAGAATAGCCAGAAGAATAGATAAATAATTCATTGACAAAATTTAAAAATATAGTTACAACTTTATTTATTTCAATACACTGATGATAACAAGTATAATAATAAACAAATTGAAATATCAGAAAAATGTAAATTACCTAGTGTTTTTTAACCATCTATGAGAGATTATAACAAAATCAAGTTCATTTGTTTGAGTTCCGGAGATCAAGGACAGAAATCTGAAAATAAAGTTTTCCAGTCAGAGTTTAATATCGATGTTATTTTTCAGAGTCAAGAACGTTACATTTAGTAGTCATTGTTTAGAGTTAGTAACATTATATTTACTGGTTATTGTTCAGAGTTAAGAACGTTACATTTAGTAGTCATTGTTCAGAGTTAAAAACGTTACATTTACTGGTTATTGGTTAGTGTTAAAAACGTTACATTTACTAGTTATTGTTTGGAGTTAGAAACAATACATTTACTAGTTATTGTTCACAGTTAAAAATATTACATTTACTAGTTATTGTTTAGAGTTAGAAACGTGACATTCACCAGTCACTGTTCAGACGTAAAAACGTAATATTTACAAATCACTTTTTAGAAGTTAAAACATGTCATTTACTAATCCTTGTTCAGAGTTAGAAACGTGATATTTACTAGTTGCTGTTCAGAGTTGAAAACGTGACATTCGCCACTCACTGTTGAGACTTAGGAACGTGATATTTATTAGTCACTATTCAGAGTTAAAAATTTAGCAACTGCTAGTTACTGAAGTTTTGTTTCTGATAGGATTTTCACGGATGATCCAATTAGTTTTAGGAGATAAATTGTTAGAAATACAACTACCGTTGTACGTTTACATGAACTCATAGTAACTTGTTGCAAACATTAACAGTATTAGAACATTTCTACTATCGACGGAGTAAATTTAGCGTTTTTAAATTAATGAATAATTTTTTTTCTCATCAGTTTTTCTCAGTTGTATCCAGGAGTAAAAAGAAATGGCTATTTCGAACAAAAGATCCACAAACAATTGGACGAACTCATTGTTACCGATTCACGAGCAGCTTGTCTCGTTTTTACTGTACAACCTTATAAGGAATGTCTAGCCAGCAAAGTGGGCAGTTCTCTTCACGATTTTAGGGATCTTTCTGTTGACTCACCGACTCGGAGCAAACTTCCAACCCTAAGATCCACCCCTTAGTGGCGGCCACCCTCGTCTTTTTCCACTTAGCAATAGCTCAAAGGAAGTTTTGTTTTCTTTTAGCCTGCGAACAGCCATCGATTAAAGAAGTCTAATAATTACATGGAGCTATTCATTGAACTGTTCATCTCGCTATCAATTTAAACCCCTACGATTGAGTCATTTGTGTAAATTCTAAAAGAAAATCATTCAGTCAACTTCAAACCCTTAGATTCTGCCCCATTTTGTCTCGATAACTTAGGGGTGTTGTGCTTGGAGAATATATATATCAACTGGCACGAGAGCTGTTCCACCCCTCCTCTTTTATATTTTCGTTGTTGGAGCTCTATGATAATACGGGCCCCTCCAAACCTTCAGGGCGATGCAGGAGCACTGTGGGCAGACAGGAGATGGCAAGAAGAAAGAAGCAGGTCAGAAATCACTGTTATCTTTATTTGACCATCTAAACATTTTCCTCCCTGTAGTATACATTACGTAAGTATTGTTTTCATAAATTTTATTTTTCCGTTTAGAAGGCGTCCTGCTCCGCCCGGGCAGTATATACAACGAGCCACCAGTTGAGCAGCTTATGGCAACGTTCGGAACTCTACCATATCGTAAATAAAGGCGTTTTATTTTTCTGCCCCACATTAAAGTAACGGGAACGAGCAACATAAGAAGACAGACAGGCAGACGGAAAGTGAAAAATTATCAGTTGTCAGCTGACGAAACTGTTTTAAAGGTATTAATATATTTCCGTCATTTGATACCTGAAATATTAGGACAACTGTACATGTAAAGAAACGCATTATCTATAGATACAGGTTTCTTTCTATATAGCTGTATGTGCTTTATTTTTAGTTTGAACAGTAAAAACCAATATCAAATGCTCGGCGGATCAGTTCTAGTCTATTATTAAATACACGTGTATTAATTAATGGTTATCTGGGTAATGAGAAGAAATTGTTTGTTTTTAAATTTTCTTTTCGAAGACTCTTTGACAAGTTTGCAAATTGTTTTCGGTTCTATTTTCGTGTAAATGTTTTCTGGTTCAACGTTAGATTATTTAGGTACAAAATACAATAAATACCGTTTAAAATAATCGAATTTCAAAGAACGTTCTACTTTTTAGCCCAAAACGCACACCAGTGGCTCAGCAATATGTCCGGAGGCTCATAAAACTAAAAAATCTGGTTTCGATAACACTAGCGGCTATAGCGGGAATAGCCCATTTCATAGTCTATTTTATAGCCCATTTCATAGCCTATTTGTTTAGCAACAAACAAACAAAATCTTAGCCTCGTGTACAATTTAACAAAGTGTCCGTTTTTCAATACTGTACGTCCAATTATCTCTTCTACCGAAGTTCATGTTTTCACCAGTGTTTGTCAGCAAAGTTTCTCAAAAACGGCTCAATTGATTCGAACGAAAGCTGGCATACATTTGGACTACGATCCACCTTAGAAGAAATTAGTTTTGGTAAGGTCAGTGCTACAGCAAGATCAAGAAACTCGAAAAACAACAACCCTATCTGTTAACATGGGGACCGATTTTTCACCCTATTTTGCTACATAACACAGTCAATAATAATTTTAATTTTAATGAAAGTAGGTAGACATATGTGGAACATTATTCCTAATCGTATCTGAAAATAACGGTCCTTGATTGTTGATAACGACGAACATACGGTCACATCTTTGTATTTCTTAAGAGCCCGATTTGACCTACGCATTCTACTGAGTGCCTCTTCATAGTTGACAGCTTTTCCTTGTTTTATTTGCGTGTCGTGAAACGCTTGCGAATCGGGTAATTCACGTATTAACGGCTGTATTTGTAAATGTGTTCAAACAGCCTCTGTAAAAAATGTTGAAATTTTGTTATCGTTGTAGAAAACCACCATCAGTTTATATATATATTGTTTATCGTACTTTATGTTTGTAACATAAGCGATACTGAGTTCAGTTCTACAATTAAATCTGAACTCCAATAATCGCAGAATACAACCCATATGAATACAAATTCATTACGGTGAGTCATATTAATATATTAGACGTTATTATGTTTTCCTTGAGGGTTATATATTATTACTTAACATTACAAGTGCTACTTAATTTCTTAGTAAGGTTTTGATATATTTCTTAACCTTACGGAACAAAGGTCTCAGCTTTAGTTTGGGGGTGAGAACTCATAATTATTTTTCCAACTGGTTCAGTTAACTCTTCCCAATGTATTTCTCAGACTTAATTATTTTCGTCTTTTTTATCATTTCCCCAGACCTTGTAAGCCTTTTGTTTTCGTCCGGTTTCATTATTCTTGCTTCTCACGACTTCGTTGCACGAATATTTCTGAATTACAAGAAGTGAGAAAGGTGAAGAAGGAGTGTATGATTTAAATTAATTCCATGCTGTGTTCGACTAGCCTATACAGAGAGGGAAGAAACATACAATGATTTTAGACCACGTGGGTGGTGGTATACTTAATAATCCAAACTTTGTGGCTCTATAATATTGACTGTTAAACTTTATTATGCTGACGTTGTATTGACAAAATCACAATGTGCAATACGATCCCATAGGTTGTACAAATGTACGGCTTTAATATAAGGAAACTCTTAAAGATATCAGTACCAGATAGCTTCCAAGAGTTGGCGGTGGGTGGTGATGAGTAGCTGCCTTCCCTCTAGCCTTACACTGCTAAATTAGGGACGGCCAGCGCAGATAGCACTCGAGTAGCTTTGCGCGAAATTCCAAAACCAAAAACAAACCCAGATAGCTTTAAAAATGTAAATTAATCAGCCCTATACCGTAAGCTTATTATGTTCATTATAAGTTCCATACCTCGAGCATTTTCTATGTAAACATTATATCTTGAATAAACACAACGGTGAATTATAATTTATAAAGTTATAATGTCCTGATTGTCCTCGTTGTGATTTGTTTGTTTGAATTTCTTGAAATTTCGCTGTCCCAAATTTAGTACTGTGAGACTAAAGGAAAACAGCTAGTCATCACCACCCACCACCAACTCCTGGGCTACTCTTTTAACAACAAATAGAGAGATTGACCGTTACAATATAATGCCCCCACGGCTGAAAGGGTGAGCATGTTTGGTGTGATGAGGATTCGAACCTACGACTCTCAGATTATGAGCCGAGCTCCCTAACATGGTTGGAGTTAGCTGTTTTTCTACGGCTAATGTCAACGATTTCAAACAGTAAATTGAACCACAATGACTTCACTAGCACTAACATTTCTAACCTCATTAAAGTAAGTGATTATGTATTTCAGGACGGCTGATATAAGCATTAACACTTTCACCAAAATAAAGCAGAGAACAACGTTTCGACCTTCTTTGGTCATCTTCAAATCAACAAAGAGAGAATTTGCAACTGACTGATGTGTTATTTCACTTTAAACAACTGTCAACTTGTGAAAACACTAGTTTTCATGATTAAAAAGTGCTTGTACTGTTTTAGTGTGTAGGATGAAGTTTACTTTTAGAAGGCTGAAGTATTTAGGTATTTTTATACAACACAGTCCTCTGTGGTAGATATTATATTACTTTTATACAATACAGTCCTCTGAGGTAGATATTATACAACTTTTATACAACACAGTCCTCTGTGGTAGATATTATACAACTTTTATACAACACAGTCCTCTGTGGTAGATATTATACAACTTTTATACAACACAGTCCTCTGTGGTAGATATTATATTACTTTTATACAACACAGTCCTCTGTGGTAGATATTATACTACTTTTATACAACACAGTCCTCTGTGGTAGATATTACACTACTTTTATACAACACAGTCCTCTGTGGTAGATATTATACTACTTTTATACAACACAGTTCTCTGTGGTAGATATTATATTACTTTTATACAACACAATCCTCTGTGGTAGATATTATACTACTTTTATACAACACAGTCCTCTGTGGTAGATATTATACAACTTTTATACAACACAGTCCTCTGTGGTAGATATTATACTACTTTTATACAACAAAGTCCTCTGTGGTAGATATTATACTACTTTTATACAACACAGTCCTCTGTGGTAGATATTATATTACTTTTATACAATACAGTCCTCTGTGGTAGATATTATACAACTTTTATACAACACAGTCCTCTGTGGTAGATACTATAATACTTGTATACAACACAGTCCTCTGTGGTAGATATTATATTACTTTTATACAATACAGTCCTCTGTGGTAGATATTATACAACTTTTATACAACACAGTCCTCTGTGGTAGATACTATAATACTTGTATACAACACAGTCCTCTGTGGTAGATATTATACTACTTTTATACAACACAGTCCTCTGTGGTAGATATTATACTACTTTTATACAACACAGTCCTCTGTGGTAGATATTATACTACTTTTATACAACAAAGTCCTCTGTGGTATATATTATACTACTTTTATACAACACAGTCCTCTGTGGTAGATATTATATTACTTTTATACAATACAGTCCTCTGTGGTAGATATTATACAACTTTTATACAACACAGTCCTCTGTGGTAGATACTATAATACTTGTATACAACACAGTCCTCTGTGGTAGATATTATACTACTTTTATACAACACAGTCCTCTGTGGTAGATATTATACTACTTTTATACAACACAGTCCAATGTGGTAGATATTATACTACTTTTATACAACACAGTCCTCTGTGGTAGATACTATAATACTTTTATACAACACAGTCCTCTGGGGTAGATACTATAATACTTGTATACAACACAGTCCTCTGTGGTAGATATTATACTACTTTTATACAACACAGTCCTCTGTGGTAGATATTATACTACTTTTATACAACACAGTCCTCTGTGGTAGATATTATACTACTTTTATACAACACAGTCCAATGTGGTAGATATTATACTACTTTTATACAACACAGTCCTCTGTGGTAGATATTATACAACTTTTATACAACACAGTCCTCTGTGGTAGATACTATAATACTTTTATACAACATAGGCCTGTGTAGTAGCTACTATAATACTTTTATACAACACAGTTCGAAAGTTTAAATAAAATTCAAATACTTAAATTGTGAGTAAAAGTTCAGTAGTGTGCTAATTTTGGCTTCTTTTAATACTGATAAACGCTTCCTTCGTCAAAAACATAGCCTTGTTTTTAGCTTTACCCATTACTTTGAAGATTTTTGAGGATGGAACCTTGTCGCACTGTCTGACAAACGTTAATCAATTTATTTGTTTCCTCATCTGATGCACAAAGAGCATTAAACGGTCAACTCAAATTCTTCTATAATTTAGGCCTTGTCGTTTCTAATTGTGATATGATAGCTTTTAAGCACAAAACTGAGCAATGGGCTATCTGTGCTGTGCGTGTCAATGAATTCGAAACCCGGTGTTTAATGTTACAAGCCTTCAGACTTATCGTTTAGTTACTGAAGATGGGGGGTACGGATGGGGAGGGGCTAATTACAAACACTTCATTCGGCAGTACCCGCCGCACACTTGACGCGGCCACTATTGACCGAATAACGCGGTTAACTATCACTGTTATAACACACTATTAGACTACGCTTCAGCGCCACTTTAATCGGAATGTGTGAGATCCTTTGTATGCATATAACTTACGTAATTTTTTATAAATATTTTCAGCGTAACACATTGTCATTTATCATAAAAAATCTTTATCAATACAAAATGTGCAAGAATGTAAATTTATAATCGTACAAAGCACATAAATGACATAAATGAATGGATGGATGACAAACGGGGAAGAAATGGACAGTTATTTCTAATGTTATCACATTACTTGTACTTGGATCTTATAGGTATGAACTTCCGAAGTTGATTATAATCTTACAAAATAAGACATACTTTTTTCACCTAGTTGTAACGTCGCTGTTTACGTGGAGTATTGTAACTTGTAGCGAAACGCAACGCGTGAAACAGTGTTTATCGTCCAATGGCTTATTTTGTTATTCGGACTGTAATATTCTCGCTTTCTGTTCTGGATATGAACACTGTGATGTTAATCGAATCTTAATGTATTTTCACTTACTTTTAACACAGTTTTTGATGAATTTCTACGTCTAGTACTAACCAACTACTCAGTAAAATAGAAACAATAAATAATATACAAACATATATAAAAATACATATGTATAGATTCTTTCTTGTAGAGCTCCAGTCTGCACAGTGTATCATTGTGCTATACACATTACATAAATCGATTTCTGAGCTCTAAGCATCAGCTTTATACGTGGGCTCTTAATTTATCTTTTAAGGCCTAATCTCACACTGTTTCTGTAAGACTCAATAACGATACCAAATTAATATGTCCCTCCAAGCTATCGTCACGTAGTAATAAATAGATCAGTCATAAAGAAACGAGGGAAGAATAAAATCTTTTATTCAGAAGGTACTCGCAATATTCTCGTCAAAATGCGCATGCTCATAACTGGAACATAGTTAAATTAAGAACTTATATCTCTGATAAGAACGTACCACGAGTACGTTCTTCTCCACGAACGTGCTTTTATCTATCGTGTTTCGAGATTGCAATCAAGGCTGTTAACGACAACAGACGGTTATGGTGTTGAAAATAAAATAAACGGATAACATAATGTTATTAATTCTTATTCTAAAAATTTAATTTGTAAAAAGCTTAATAACATTAATAATAATTACGATTCTGTTACTCAGTTCACACCATAACAGTGGTTGTTCATATAACTGGTGCCTGTACCACTAAATCGCCGTTACACCTCAGCCGGCTAGATGAACAACAGAACTAAACGAAAGGCCTTGTTGGCACTGGATATGACAACTGTGGTGTGGTTGACACATTATATATTTGTTGCTTTTACTCCGTTTCTTGTAACTATGTTGTTTTTCCTTATCTGCTGCTTTGCGTGCTTTCACTTGAAAGACGAAGATTTAATGATTTAATAATATGGATATTGTAGGGCTAAAGGATCATACTTCTTATTGTATGGTAACGAAAGATGTGTGTTAGTTGTTTCTGGTACTTTTCAAGCTCAGTTACCCATGTTAAGCTGCAACCTTCTGTACGAATCAGACAATAGTGACCTCTACATTCCTTCTAATCTGTCAAAATTATGCACGACCAGTGCTCCTAGCCCTAGGTTTCGTGAATTTTAAAATCATATTCGCTTTCGTTTGTTTGTTTCTTTGGCATTAAGTGCAAAGCTAAACAATGGGTGTTATTTGATGTGTTCAGCACGCGTGTCAAAACCTGGTTTCTAGCGTTGAAAGTCCGCAGACTTATTCGCTTCGAATAACTTACATTACGTTTCTTTTCTTACGAATTTAGACTAATAAGATTTTTAAAAAATGCATTATTTAAATCACAATTTATTAATACATTTGTTAGAGATCTCTATAGGTAGGCCCAGCATAGCCAGGTGGTTAAACCACTCGACTCGTAATCTGAGGCTCGCGGGTGCGAATCCCAGTCGCGCCAAACATGCTCGCCCTTTCAGCCGTGGGGGCGTTATAAAGTTACGGTCAATCCCACTACTCGTTGGTAAAAGAGTAGCCCAAGAGTTGGCGGTGGGTGGTGATGACTAGTTACCGTCTCTGGAGTCTTACACTGCTAAATTAGGGACGGCTACCGCAGATAGCCCTCGTATAGCCTTGCACGAAATTAGCAAACAAACAAAATCTACATAGATAGCTTACTTTGACGAGAAGCTAGTATTAAATAATCAAACAACATTATTTACCTAGTGTCACTCTTCCTATATAATATTTTACCTCCATTGTTCTCCCATTCGAACTGAAAGCAGTTGTCATTGTTTAGTTTTGCCGTTCAGTTCTTAACTATACATTTAAGGACAACAAGCTTGGAACGAGAATTGTTATGCTCAAAAATCTAGAAAAATAACACTGTATTTGTTAGATAACAGAACAAAGTATCTGGTATTTTCTTCGTGAGTCAGAAAACAAAATATCTCTTACTGTTATTATTTATTATTTCTCGATGGAAGTCAATTATTTCTGTCAGAACTATAATATATCGTCTAGCAGCAGTTATTCTAACTATAATTCTTTTGATTGATCGACTATCACAGTTCTTATTGTGAGTATTCGCAAACCACTATTTAAACTATACAGATAGTGATTTCTACCAGACTAGTATTTGAACCTTAATATCTCTTTAATGGTTCTCACTGCTCAGCTGTTTGTTATCCATAAATTGATATTTCAGACCTTATGTTTTAAAGTGGTCCTAAATGTACAGCTGTTGGTTACTCCCAGACTGGTATTTAAGCCCTTATGTCTGGATCTTTTGATGCATTCTAATTATCCAGCTAGTGATTATTCCCATACCAATTTTTACATCATTACTGATATGTGTTATTTGAACAACGTTCACTTTCTCTGCGGAGTTCATCTTATAACTGTTTCTCACTTTTTGACTAGAGATAATTTTCAAAGTTCTTCTTCAGACTAGTGATCAATTCCTGGATAGTTTAATGACTGTTTTTTCTCTTTTGACTAGTTTTCATTTTTCAATTAATGTTCATTTCTTAATGATAACTTCTTCAAAGAACTGGGTGTTTAGTTCAGATCTAACTGTCACTAGTATTCATCAAGTCGTTGATTTTCTGACAGATTCTTACCTTCCCATCTAGAGTTTATCTCTAGGTAATGATCATATTCAACATGGTTTATCTCTGACTAGTGGTCATGTTCGCCTTAGCTTGTCTCTGACTAGTGTTGACACTTATTTAGTGTGCTCAGACTGTGGACTCGCAGGCCACAGAAACGCAATCCAGTATTTAGGATGGTAGATGTGTTTTAAGACAAGAATAACCCGACCGTTATTGGTGTATAATGTTGCTTAGTTGTCTTTCCTCTTATAATCTAATCTATCATATCAAAATTACAGGTAGTTACGAGTAGACATCTCTCTGTGTAGCTTTATGCAAACATTCTGAAATAAAACGTATTTACAGACACAAAAAGCTGGTGACATCACACACAACAGCAACCAGAAACTATTCCCAATGCCTAACGTTTTCACACAGTGACAAAGAAAAACTGTTTACAAAACACACCGATTTACCATATTAACAACCAGAAACTATTCACAAAGCTTACCGATTAAAAAAAACTAACATTAAAAAAGAAAAAGACTCAGTAGTTGAATCTTTAATATCTTGTCAAATAACGAAGGTATGTCTTTTAGACTCGCCGCATAAGGTTAAACCAACATTTCATCGACTTTGGTTTCTACAAAACGGACTCTTAAGTCACGTGGTATTATGACACATGGGTAAATGAAATGTCTTCGCTCATTGGCAGTAAACACCCCACGTTATCTATATTATCTTATATAAAAGAAACATTTCATGCCAAAATTAAAAAAACAAAACAAAACGAATAGTAATTCCAAATTCTCACACAAAAAGCCTGGTGGTGTTAATCTGGGAACTCCGTCAAAGGTTTCACTTATACGTATATCTACATAGTTGTAACTTTATTATAATTAACTTCGTATATACTGATGAATTAAAAATGACAAATTACACAGTTTCGAAAACCCAAACACATGATTACGTTCAACTGAGATACCTTGACTTGTATGTAGTACAGGTTTTTGATACAGGATTGCAAGTGGTGGTTGCTTTTAATGGTACAATAGATACAATATTGTACAATAGATACAATAATGATACTATTTTTATCATTGTTAAAAGAATCCCCTTTCACTAATTAATTGTCTTCCGCTGCTACAGCGGTAAGTCTACGGATTTACAACGATAAAATTAGAGGTTCGATTCTCCTCGGTGGACTCAGCAGATATCACGAAGTGGCTTTGCTATAAGAAAATATACACACACTAATTAATTACGTCCATTTGACACTAAATTTTTCGCTACTACATGTCTTTTTAAGGATAGTTAATAGATAAAGGGTTATTTATTATCTCTAGTGTGGATGTCAAACATTATAAAATTATTGTTTAATTGAAAATGTTTAATTAATATTCAAATTTTAGAAACCCAATATTAATATTATTACTTATCGTAAACACATTATTTGTTATTTTTCTATTTATATAATCTACTGTTTTTTTCACCACATCAAATACTTTAAATAACAAACTTCAATATTCAACATACACCCAATGTTATATCGAAATCTCTTTGTAGATCCACAGTTGTCTTGCTTTATTACGTTATATATGTGTATTATGAGTAAATAGCAATAATTATATTAAAACATCAAACCAGGTTTTTCTGGTATTTTTGTTGTTGTTGTTCTTATCTCTACTACAACACGGATTCCAACTCGAAACCTTTCACGCATGCGCTGAATAAATACCCTACCAACTGAATTAAAATTGTTAAATTCGAAACTTTCGCTCGTGAGACACTTTCTTTCACAACTAAAATAAGCATGATGTATCAGAACTGCACCTTTGAAATAAATCATATTTCTTACAGTCTTTTTGGTTAATTTACTCACACAGAAAATATTCCCAAATTCTGTATTTAATAGTTAATCAGGTAGAACACACTTAATCGTCCAACGAGTACTATGGCGTAAAAGTAAACCTGAAACGTGTACATGTTATATACTTCAATAGGCCCGGCATGGCTAGGTGGGTTAAGGCGTGCGACTCGTAATATGAGGGTCGCGGGTTCGAATCCCTGTCACATTAAACATGCTCGCCTTTTCAGCCGTGTAAGTTATAATGTGACGGTCAATCCCATTATTCATTGGTAAAAGAGTAGCCCAAGAGTTGGCGGTGAGTGGTGATGACTAGGTGCCTTCCCTCTAGTCTTACACTACTAAATTAGGGACGGCTAGCGCAGATAGCCTTCAAGTAGCTTTGTGCGAAATTAAACAAAAAATATATAAAGTTCAATAAAAGTTAAACTATCTGAAAACGTTGGTGATTTGTCGTTTTAGTGCATGTGTGTGAACGTTTAACTAATATTTTTAATTCAATTTAAATATAATTTACGTCATCAAATTTTATTATGAACAGTACTGCACAAGTGATTGAGGAGCTTTTTTTTTTCAGTAATAGTAATTACTCAAGGAGCCAGCCTATGGACCCGTAAAAATATTCATTTACTGAGATGTTAATTGTCTGTTCGTGCTTACAAGTCAATTGTTTACAGAATTAGTTTGGGTAGATATTTCAGATCCGGGACATTATTTTGTTCGACGCCATCTTTACGAATTGCTGCCGTCAAAATAAAGCTCCAATTAAATTTATTGGGGTACGTGTCACAATATATGTGTCAAAGCAGCTATATAGTGTCGCGTTTTTAATCAATCGTTTAAGCCTATATATCATACAATTCACTGAGAGAGTCAAAAATGTTCTGAAACTTTTGTATTGTATTCCTTAAAGTTCGACTTTTAATCGTTGAGTCATGTCGTCTTTTCATATTGTCCAGAACGCTTTGTCATCCTTTACTTTGTAAGCCTTGACACTGAAAATATAGGTTTACACACGAAAATCGCCATCATTTATCTAATTGTTAGATATATATATATATATAAAAGGATATTGCAATTTTGACGACAGCCATTGTTTTAAAATGGCGTCTTGAGGAATTCTGTCCCAGAGTTAAAACGTATTACGAAGATAATTGTGTTTGGAAACAAGAACAGACAAAATAATACTCTAAACAGAAATATTTTACTTATCTGTAGGTTGGATCCATAACTACATGTAAAATGAAGAGCAGTAAACTTTTAGGATTTTAATTAATATGACTCATTACAAGATAAACCGTTTGTGTGTTTCTAATTCTCAATGTATCATTCTATCAACTTTAATAATGGATTAACTTCATTACGCTGCAATTCTTTAAACTAAAAAAAACAAACAATGAAATGTACTACAGTGTTAAAAAACGAAAACGGTTTGTTTTGAATTTCGCGCAAAGCAGCACGAGGGCTATCTGCGCTAACCGTCCCTAATTTAGCAGTGTAAGCCTAGAGGGAAGGCAGCTAGTCACCACCATCCACCGCCAAACTCTTGGGCTACTCTTTTACCAACGAATAGTGGGACTGACAGTTACATTATAACACTCCCATGCTGAAAGGGCAAGCATGTTTGGTGTGACGGAGATTCGAACCATCTGGCTATGCCGAGATCAACTGGAACGACAAGTAGTTACAATGTAACAATAAAACGTTTTGAAGTATATCAATCAGCTACTATGAAGGAAAATAATATATTTAGACACAATAAAGCTGGAAATTCAAACAAAATGAATTAATAAAACTTATGCGTTACGAGCTTGTTTAATTCCATTCACCTAGATCATTATAACCTATGCAAAGAAGACGCATATGGCACATGAGTAATGACTCAAAATATCATAAAGATGGAAATATTCGTATTATTTCGTATTTTGTTATATATAAATCAAGTTCTGGAAAACCTAAACTGTTTCTTTATCAAATTATTCTTTTGTTCAATAGCGTGAGCATACAAGAAAAACATGCGTTTTGGAAAAAAAATATTGATAGAACAACTTTCGTAGGACTGTTTGTGTTTTATAGTATTAATATCTTGTAAGAATTATTATGAAATAAATACGATATTAATAGAACAACTTTCATATGACTATTTGTGTTTTACAGTATTAACTGCATTAATATCTTGAAAGAATTATTATGAAATAAACACAGTATTAACAGAACAACTTGTGTAGGACTATTTCTGCTTTATAGTGTTAACTTTATTATCATTTTGTAAAAGTCATTATGAAATAAACACGATTAAACCATCATTCCATTCATAAGTCTTCCACAATCAATTCTACTTAACATAATATTACTTTAATTGAGCCACAACGTAGTACTTTAACTTTCAAATTAGAAGCGTTCCAAAAATAAATCTGAGTTTACCTCTATTTTTTTTTTTTAATATTATAAAACGTTTTAGTTTGTTGTCTGTCACTGACATTTTGACTTCGGGGTGGCTCTCTCCCGAGCTGGTGGTCTGTGACTGGAGTTTTATCAACTGACATATTGAAAAATAAGTTGATACAGTAGACACTTACATGAATATATATATACGTCCAACCTTCGAATTCGCTTCTTCTTGGTTGTAAGATATTCGTTATCCCGCTGGCCCAGCGTGAAAATTGCGCTATTGGAGACTCGAGCATCGTGCTGATCCCAGAGAGTTTCCTGGTAGGAGAGGTGGCCACATTGAGTCTTTTCGTAGGTGCTTCAAGTTAGTGGATTCTTAGCTGTCGCAGAATAGCCTCTCGGGGGGTCCACTACTGTGTTGTATATGGGAGACTGGTAAAGTAGCTGAGGTCACTCTGACTTCAATTACTTGCCCTCTGCATGTCCCCACAGAAACAGAAACCATGTGAACGGAACTACAATTAACAATCAAACCTGTACCTCTGTTGTTTTTTTTTAATATTCATCAGTAGACCTAATGACAATACGACTTTACAAAAAAGAAACTGACATTTTACTTTGGCATAAAATTCGTCTTAATTACAGAGTTGTTTGTCATTAGTGATAAAATTTTAATTTTTTTTTTCACTCTTTGATATCAAAATTTTGCTAATACTCACACATTAAACATCTAAAACTCCTTTTTATAGTACAACTAATAAAATAACTGGAGGTAAAAAGTGTATGGTGGTTTCGATAACTTTAATGAGCTGTTTATTGAACGAAAATGAGACGATTCTTCAGTTTCTATACTAAGGCCTTCTTCTGAAATGTAGCAGCCGAAACGTTCTATTTTTGCTTAATTTCGCGCAAAGCTATTCAACTGATAGCCGTCGCTAACTTTGTAATTATAGACTACAGGGAGGACAGTTAGTCAACGCCAACTACAGCCATCTCGTGAACTACTCTTTACAAACAAAAAACTGGATTGACTGTGACTTTATAACGACCCTACGGCTGAAAGGACGAGCATGTTCGGCAAAATAATTCGACCCAGCTTATTCCGAGTCGATCACCTAATCGCCAGATCAATCACAAGCCTAAAACAGTTTTCTTTTCTCATAACTGCGCCTCTTTCGGTGCGACAGCGGTAAATCTTTGGATTTGCAACGCTAAAATCAAGAGTACGAATCCCCTGGTGGACACAGCAGATACCCCCATGTGACTTCGTTTAAATAAAAAATACACACAACTGTATAAAGAATAGCTAATATATCGATTGTGTGCTTAACAATTCTAGCATAAAGTCTATAAGCTTAATGCTGTATGTTGTGTAATTTATCTTCTTCAATAAGTTAAGATACACATCTGTTGCACATTCTCGGAAAAAAATAATTGATGCAAGATAAGAGTTCCCAATTTGACAACATTCAAAATGTTTAATTATTCAGAAATAAAAGATTTTCTCATATTTTTTGTACTTGAGTTTTTGTGTAGTTTTTTCTTCTTTAAATATTAATTTCAAACCACATTAAAGGAAATATGAGGACTCTGTGATATTTCTAAGGTATGTTTCCGAATTATCTCAGTAGAGGGCCTTTGTTTGTTTGTTTTGGAATTTCGCACAAAGCTACTCGAGGGCTATCTGTGCTAGCCGTCTCTAATTTAGCAGTGTAAGACTAGAGGGAAGGCAGCTAGTCATCACCACCCACCGCCAACTCTTGGGCTACTCTTTTACCAACGAATAGTGGGATTGACCGTCACATTATACGTCCCCACGGCTGGGAGGGCGAGCATGTTTAGCGGGCGCGAACCCGCGACCCTCGGATTACGAGTCGCACGCCTTACGCGCTTGGCCATGCCAGGCCAGAGGGCCTTTTTACAATTTAAAATTTAAACCCTCTCCCGATATAGTCTCCAAGTTTGATTAAACATATTTAATTACCTAACGAAATATACAATATTTACAAATCCATCTTGTTATTAAATAAAATAATCGAGCGCTTGTCGAGCTATACCTAACCTCTTGTTGTTTTCAATTAAGCACAAAGCTACACAATGGGATATCCGTGCTCTGCCCACCACGGATATCGAAACCCGGTTTTAGCATTGTAAGTCCGCAGACATACCGCTGAGCCACTGAGGGGGGGAACACCTAACGTCTACAGAAAATAAGATTTGTGTTTAAGTATTACTGTTTTCTCCAGAAATGTGCACACACAAAGAAAGTCTACAGAAATATATTCAGTGATAAACGTCGTTCCAGATTCTGTATGTTATTTACCTGGAAAGATGCATTTTTTTCCTGACTGCACTTCTTGTCTTCCTCTAATGTAAAAGTATCGGACCACCTGATCAAAAGTGTGCAAGTCAAATAGAAAATTTGTGAAACAAAAGCGCTCAAAATAAAATTGAAACGATTTGTTGTATATTTATGACGTTTGATATCCTGAGCAGTAAATGGTTCAGAAATATTTTATTTACTGACACCACTCACTTCAGAGACAGAGGTCCACAAACTATACACCCAACTAGTGTTCACTTAGACTTTCGCTTCAGTTCTTTGGCCTTAAAAAGAAAAGAAAAAAGCTTTTTAGCCTGTCGCAATGGATTTGAGGTCTGCAATCAGAAGGAGAACTTATCACAAAAACTAGTAGTAAGGAACTCAGAGATTGTTTTTTCGTGACACGTTACGAGTTTTGCTCTTCTAAAGTATATTTTGCATGGAAAAAAATTAAACGATTATTTTGTTAAAGGAAAAAATAAGGTAGAGCTGGAGAAAGACAGAAGTTGTGAATTTAATGTAATGTTCTGCGTAAGAACGAGTCAAGTTATTCTATGTTCATGTACAATCATGGATCTAGTTATTCTATGTTCGTGTACAATCATGAATCAAGTTATTCTATGTTCATGTACAATCATGGATCAAGTTATTCTATGTTCATGTACAATCATGAATCAAGTTATTCTATGTTCATGTACAATCATGGATCAAGTTATTCTATGTTCATGTACAATCATGAATCAAGTTATTCTATGTTCATGTACAATCATGGATCAAGTCATTCTATGTTCATGTACAATCATGGATCAAGTTATTCTATGTTCATGTACAATCATGTACTTCGTGCTTAACTCACAATGCACAGGTTTTTCATTCGATTTGATTTTTTACAACAAACGTGTTTCTTTAAATTAATCTGAAAATAATAATTTTATTTTTTTCCAAAAGACTTGTACAAAAACTCTCTTATTTCATGAAAAATAAAACATTACGTGAATAAAATCACTTGGTAAAATATTAATACGCCACCTTTCTTTGCTTTCCCCTTTACTCTATGTAGCATCAAGTGCAGTCAAAGATTCGGGGATGTATAAAACGTTCTTTGCACCGAGTTCATATTTAAATGACACATCTACAACTTGAATGGCTTATGATCATATTTAAATGACACATCTACAACTTGAATGGCTTATGATCATATTTAAATGACACATCTACAACTTGAATGGCTAATGATCATATTTAAATGACACATCTACAACTTGAATGGCTAATGATCATATTTAAATGACACATCTACAACTTGAATGGCTAATGAAAGTGTACTTTCGACAAATGTTTTTTAGCCTTTTGCACTTGTCTATTTCAATTAGAATTGTGATATCATTAACGTGATGTTATTAATCTTTATAAGCCAGTTTTCTGCTATTATAAACTATTATTATTGGTTTAGTAGGTGTATATATATATATATATTCATATGTAAGATAGAATGAATTTTGTTTCCTTTAACATTAGGACCATTTAGTATATTTGCTTCTTCTACTAATTTAGGGTATTAGAATTTTATCAACACAGAAAATGTTATCCCTTGGTCTTTGGAAGAGTGAGTAATCCATTCGACTGAGTGGTTTTATATACATGTACTAGTTTGTTATAACCAAAAAGAAGTCGAAATAAAAATAAAAACTTTCACTAATTTAAGATCCCAGGGTACAAGATATAATGTGGGATATAACATGTACCCTAGGTTTTGAAGACAGTTAATACTGACAAAACTAAGTAAATAAAATTAAAACAAAATCAAAAGAAAGGTTTTTGTTTGTTTTGAATGTCGCGCAAAGCTATACGAGGGCTATCTGTGCTAGCCGTCTCTAATTTAGCAGTGTAAGACTAGAGGGAAGGCAGCTAGTCATCACCACCCACCGCCAACTCTTGGGCTACTCTTTTACCAACGAATAGTGGGATTGACCGTCACATTATACGTCCCCACGGCTGGGAGGGCGAGCATGTTTAGCGGGCGCGAACCCGCGACCCTCGGATTACGAGTCGCACGCCTTACGCGCTTGGCCATGCCAGGCCAGAGGGCCTTTTTACAATTTAAAATTTAAACCCTCTCCCGATATAGTCTCCAAGTTTGATTAAACATATTTAATTACCTAACGAAATATACAATATTTACAAATCCATCTTGTTATTAAATAAAATAATCGAGCGCTTGTCGAGCTATACCTAACCTCTTGTTGTTTTCAATTAAGCACAAAGTTACACAATGGGATATCCGTGCTCTGCCCACCACGGATATCGAAACCCGGTTTTTAGCATTGTAAGTCCGCAGACATACCGCTGAGCCACTGAGGGGGGGGGGAACACCTAACGTCTACAGAAAATAAGATTTGTGTTTAAGTATTACTGTTTTCTCCAGAAATGTGCACACACAAAGAAAGTCTACAGAAATATATTCAGTGATAAACGTCGTTCCAGATTCTGTATGTTATTTACCTGAAAGATGCATTTTTTCCTGACTGCACTTCTTGTCTTCCTCTAATGTAAAAGTATCGGACCACCTGATCAAAAGTGTGCAAGTCAAATAGAAAATTTGTGAAACAAAAGCGCTCAAAATAAAATTGAAACGATTTGTTGTATATTTATGACGTTTGATATCCTGAGCAGTAAATGGTTCAGAAATATTTTATTTACTGACACCACTCACTTCAGAGACAGAGGTCCACAAACTATACACCCAACTAGTGTTCACTTAGACTTTCGCTTCAGTTCTTTGGCCTTAAAAAGAAAAGAAAAAAGCTTTTTAGCCTGTCGCAATGGATTTGAGGTCTGCAATCAGAAGGAGAACTTATCACAAAAACTAGTAGTAAGGAACTCAGAGATTGTTTTTTCGTGACACGTTACGAGTTTTGCTCTTCTAAAGTATATTTTGCATGGAAAAAAATTAAACGATTATTTTGTTAAAGGAAAAAATAAGGTAGAGCTGGAGAAAGACAGAAGTTGTGAATTTAATGTAATGTTCTGCGTAAGAACGAGTCAAGTTATTCTATGTTCATGTACAATCATGGATCTAGTTATTCTATGTTCGTGTACAATCATGAATCAAGTTATTCTATGTTCATGTACAATCATGGATCAAGTTATTCTATGTTCATGTACAATCATGAATCAAGTTATTCTATGTTCATGTACAATCATGGATCAAGTTATTCTATGTTCATGTACAATCATGAATCAAGTTATTCTATGTTCATGTACAATCATGGATCAAGTCATTCTATGTTCATGTACAATCATGGATCAAGTTATTCTATGTTCATGTACAATCATGTACTTCGTGCTTAACTCACAATGCACAGGTTTTTCATTCGATTTGATTTTTTTACAACAAACGTGTTTCTTTAAATTAATCTGAAAATAATAATTTTATTTTTTTCCAAAAGACTTGTACAAAAACTCTCTTATTTCATGAAAAATAAAACATTACGTGAATAAAATCACTTGGTAAAATATTAATACGCCACCTTTCTTTGCTTTCCCCTTTACTCTATGTAGCATCAAGTGCAGTCAAAGATTCGGGGATGTATAAAACGTTCTTTGCACCGAGTTCATATTTAAATGACACATCTACAACTTGAATGGCTTATGATCATATTTAAATGACACATCTACAACTTGAATGGCTTATGATCATATTTAAATGACACATCTACAACTTGAATGGCTAATGATCATATTTAAATGACACATCTACAACTTGAATGGCTAATGATCATATTTAAATGACACATCTACAACTTGAATGGCTAATGAAAGTGTACTTTCGACAAATGTTTTTTAGCCTTTTGCACTTGTCTATTTCAATTAGAATTGTGATATCATTAACGTGATGTTATTAATCTTTATAAGCCAGTTTTCTGCTATTATAAACTATTATTATTGGTTTAGTAGGTGTATATATATATATATATTCATATGTAAGATAGAATGAATTTTGTTTCCTTTAACATTAGGACCATTTAGTATATTTGCTCCTTCTACTAATTTAGGGTATTAGAATTTTATCAACACAGAAAATGTTATCCCTTGGTCTTTGGAAGAGTGAGTAATCCATTCGACTGAGTGGTTTTATATACATGTACTAGTTTGTTATAACCAAAAAGAAGTCGAAATAAAAATAAAAACTTTCACTAATTTAAGATCCCAGGGTACAAGATATAATGTGGGATATAACATGTACCCTAGGTTTTGAAGACAGTTAATACTGACAAAACTAAGTAAATAAAATTAAAACAAAATCAAAAGAAAGGTTTTTGTTTTTGTTTGTTTTGAATGTCGCGCAAAGCTATACGAGGGCTATCTGCGCTAACTGTCCCTAATTTGGCAGTGTAAAACTAGAGGGAAGGCAGCTAGTCACCACCACCCACTGCCAATTCTTGGGCTACTCTTGTAGAAGGGTCCGGCATGGCCAAGCGTTTTAAGGCGTTCGACTCGTAATCCGAGGGTCGCGGGTTCGAATCCTGATTGCACCAAACATGCTCGCCCTCCCAGTCGTGGGGGCGTTATAATGTTACGATCAATCCCACTATTCGTTGGTAAAAGAAAGACTGTTAACGCAGTCCTTCCTTTTGATTTTGTTTACTTTATCAGTATTAATTTTCTCTAAATATAGAGAGGTAGTAATTGTTTTTCAAACAATGATTGGTAATTTATCCCTTCTAATGAGAGGTATAGAAGATACGCAGAAAGTTGAGTTCGTCGTGTTTAAATTATTTTTAATGTACGAATAAGCAAGTCACGTAACAACCAGAGCAGTTATAAAGTCACTGTAGAACGGAATGTATCAGAAGTACATTTTGGCAGTGTTTGACGATATACAAAAGTAATGTATGCCTCCGAAAATTGATCGATTTTGAGAAGGGTATGTAACAGTCCTTTTTCATGGAAACTATCCAAACACTGAGGTTATAATAACGCATTCAGAACTGGGACCATAATTTCCAAGATGTTCACATCCCTTATGCATGTGGCTTTAAAAAACAGTGGAAGATGAATGAACTTTGGGAAGCATGAACGTCCAGAAAAAGACCTACAACAAGTCTCACACTAGCCGTGGTAAGCGAAGAAGAGCGGCTTGTAACAGTTGGAAATGTATGTCCACAAAGGTCAGGGCAAAAGCTATTAATGTAACTCAAGTCACAGTTCACAAATTAATCACGTATAATATTTGTCTGAAAAATCGACACAAGTTACTTTCGGGACACATCAATTCAACCGTTGCATACCTAAAGCAGTTGGAAAATGAAATAGATATTCGTGGTATTCCACACAAAAACATACCAGCTGGGTTGCCTGTGGATTGATATGTGTTTTGCTTTTTGAAAGAAGGCGTTGGAAAACCGCCATCCTTCTATACCGGATGGCTTATGGAAAGTATGCAGGGATTAGAGGTGTTGTGTGCTTTTTAAACATAATAGCCTTTTTGTACCGCAGGGCTATTTTCACAGTGCACTGTCATCAGATAACGTATGGACAGACGTGGGCTGTAAAGATGTGGTACTCCAAATATAATGTTAATAGTACTGACATATCATTTGAATATATACATGGAAAATTTCATTTCTTAGTTGGTTACTGAGAGAGTACTCATTTTCATTTTTCACTGCATAACAAATATGTACTCATAAAAAACGTTATTCCTTGATTGTGACTAATCCCTTGTACTGTATGGTGTGAAAGACACATACTAATAGAAGGTGTTATTCTCTGACTGTAAGTTGTCCCTTCTACTGAATAGGTATAGGTTTTATTCTTTGTGAGTTGTCCCTTCTACTGAATTGTGTGAAAGACGCATACTGGAAGAAGGTGAGAAAACCTGACGATTCCTTGACCTGTAATAAAGACGACAAACAACTTCAGATACATGTTTCTTGTTTTTTCAATACGTCCCTCTGTACGGATCCGTGAACGTCAGAAGTTTTATCATCTTAATTTTGTGAAAATATTTATAATTCTTCTACACATTTCTCGTGTTATTTTTTCTTCATATCAGTTAACAAAATATTCTTCTCTTTCATCGTCTAATTCTATCCGAATGGATTTTAGAAATTCGTACATGCATTTTGTATTCCTGGCCACAGCTTAGAGATTTCTGTTAAAAGGGGTTAGGGTTAACTTTCTCCTGCAGTGAGCAGCAAAAAGTTATGAGATCCAGACAGATACTGCAGGAACATTGGTCCGAACGGGGAAATGTCACGCTCGCCTCACAAGTCGAGGGTTCCCTGGAGAGCCTCGTGTCTCAGCAGGTATAACATCACGTCATGACACTGGAAACGGTGTACAACACAGGCTGGATTGAAACTCCCCGCCGAAGTTGACGTCCTAATGCCTCGACAGGATCCCAGTCAACATCTACGGCTTTTTTTCGAGGCAATTTGGCTGCCTTTGTGAAACAGGACCTTGGTTCCCCGAGTGGTCGACAGGAGTCGTATAAAGCAGCACGAGGTTCTTGAAAAGTGGTCTCTTATCTCGGCTTAACTTGGCACTTGAGGGTTTCCTGAGCAATTTATAAGATCCTCTTGGATCTGACCCAACTATTGTAACTATGTAAGAGCTGTAAAAAGGGTCCCATGCAGATATCCAGAAGCCTGGCTGAAGGTTTCCCTATGCAGACTTGCCATCTGAGTGATTCATCTTGTTAATGCTGTTATTGTACACCAAAATCTAAACTTAACTTGAAAAGTGGTTTAAACGATACTATTCACTCCACAGAAAATATGTTATTTCAGATAGGTTCTAACTTTTAGAGAAAACAAACCAAAAAAACAAGAAGCACATAAAGCATGTCTTCTCCTTTATGTTAACCCTCCCCTCGAAAGGCTCGGACTTTAAACTAATGAAATACTTGTTACTTTTGTAGTGGTTTCCTTTAGTCAGAGCCTGCTGGTTATTGCCTCCATAAGGCCTTGATAAACTGTTTTGGTGGAAATGTTTGTTCAAAATACCAGATGCAATTATAACCAGTAGAAAGTTTCAGAAAGTGTTAGGTTCCTATACATTTCCGACTTTATATGTTTCAAGTCATTAGCTTTCAATTACTTGTACGCTACATAACTGAGTAGCATACACCCCTAATACATAATTTCTTAACATTTAGAGCATTTCAGTTTCAAATATTTAATTTAAATCCTATTTGTAGCCATGGGTCCAACAAAACTGTAATTCTTATGTTAACTCTAAGATGCGATGCATGCTTTTTTTCAGCATTTAACTCTTTTTCATAGAAATAATGTTTTCGACTTAAAATATTGTACTTATGTTCTTGGTCTTAAGAAGCCTACAACTGTTCTCAGTTTGTAGATGTTCTGAAAGCTTCATGATGGTGCTTACGTTTAACTCTTTAAATTTCATAGTTATAACCAATGTTCTGTTAGAAGAGCTTGTAGGTGTTCCAAAAGCTTCATGATGGTACTTACATTTAAATTTTTAAATTTCATAGTTATAACAACACTCAACTCTCTTTTCTGCATCATAGATTAGCAAGTTTCAAATCTTTTGCGTATTTAATACACATGCAGGATATATACCTCCAATTTTTAAATTCACTATGTGATATTTTCTTCTTTTAAGTTCTTACATTGCATATTCTCTACAACCATCAGATCTTCCGTGGTTCCTATAATTCTGCAAGTCTTCAGCTATTTATTTTATTTTAGCCTTCGTGATTAAATTTAAATATGCATGCAACAAAGCTTTATTAATCATCAGAGGTTGTCATCGCTCAATATATTTTCCAACCATAAAATCTTTTAAACTGTCCTTTGCCTTACCAACCATCACATCTATTTATACTTTTTAGAAATCTCAAAATTCAGATATCTTTATTGGATTTCCCAATAGTCAGATCTCTTTACACTCCTTAGATTTCCCAAACATCAGATATCCTTACACTCCTTAGATTTCCCAAACATCTGATCTTATTCTCCTTATATTTCCTAATCACCAAATCTCTTTATACTCTTGTAATTTCTTAAATTTCTAAATTATTGTATTTCTTTACGTTTCTCAGATTCCTATTTCTCAGAACTTATGCTCCTTAGATTCTATATCAGGTCTCTTTACGCTCCTTAGGTTCCTAGTCGTCATATCTTTTGTACACTCCTAAGATTTCCCAATCGTCAGATTTCTACTATGCTCTTTGGATTCCCAATCGTCAAATCTCTTGTACATTCCTTAGATTTACCAATCACCAGATTTTTGTTATATTCCACAATTTTTACGAATCATTAAATTTCTGCTATGCTCTACAGTTTTACTGGATTGTAAATGTTCTCTGACTCTTATATATAGTTTAACCATCTTTTAAATTTTTATGTACGCCGTAACTTTACGAATTTCCGGAATTTATGTTTACTATCTACTTTCATCAAACTAGAACTACATTAATGCTGTTAGCTAATTTTTAATTTCGAATTTTTAAGCTTTAAAAACACTGAAATACTTCTTAGATTCTCGCATATAGATCGGTTACGATAATCTATCAATAAACACTGGTATACTTAACTTAATCAGTTAAGAACGACAGATTAGCGCTATAGTAGATTTGATTAATAATAAAATCGTTTCTAAACCGATTTATCATTTTATGAGAATGTTATATTTCATGTTCTTTAATGGTTTCTTAGATTTATTTTATTTCAGAATTCACAAAAGCTACTATGCCTTTAGCAGACTTTTGATTTATTATACGATATATTTATTACTTTAACTGATTTTGAGCTCCTTATGAACCCAAAATTTCAGTCGTTAGAGTGTTATTCATGTTTTAGGGCTACGCCAACCCATAGAATCGCTAAACCTCTAGCGCTTCTCCCTTAATTTGAATTATTTAGAGCTGGATCTTCCGGTGACCCAGTGGTATGTTTGCGGAGTTACAACGCTAAATACCGCGGTTCTATTATACTCATGGTGGGCAGAGCAGAAATAGCCCATTGTATAACTTTGTACACAACTTCAAATAAACTTATAGCTGACAAACTGGTTTATCATGATTATTTCCTCTATATACCTTATATTTTTTTCAGAACTCACATTTGATAAAATTACCATTGCTTTACTTGTGAGAGACCTAGGCTTTTGCGTATTTTTTATATATTCCAGAGTATTTATCATTTGAGGCTCTATGCTCATCGAATCGCATGGTTTACTCATATTTCAGCAAACTCACATCTTTTTAAGAATATTTTCAAAGATTCGTTTCTAGATTTATTGCTAATACCTTTCAAAGCCCAATATTGTTCTAGTTTTCTTGATGCTATATTCTAAAGTGGGGTACTGTTTCGTGTTTTTTTAAATTCACCAGGCGTGGGCTAGTAGTTATCATAAAGGTTATAAATTCGAATAGTTATGACACGCGGTTTGCTACCGACAAAATATATGCTCTGTTTCTTGGGGTCATAAATACGCTTTAACACTGCTACGAAAAGACGTTTCTAGTCCTGATTTCTCCAAGCCCGTTCCCCTGGCTGTGGTTTCGCTAGATAGTAGATAGGGACAGTGGGAATCTCGTTAATCCATTCATTAATGGATTTAAATGGCAATTTCATTTAAATACAAAATTATTAGCCTAATATTAATAACCTTTCAAGTTGCTCTGGAGCCTATTAGGCCCCACTTTTCGTAGGAGTGTTAAGACAGGTGTATAGCTGATGGATGCTGTACGCGGACGAGTTGCATTCCCTTTGGACTATACTCAAAATTAGGATGATTAGCGCAGAAAACCCCTCTGTAGCTCTGCGCAAATATTCCAAACAAAGAACCAAATAAGTTAGAATTAGTTGACCATCGACTACACTACACTCTGAACACATAGCGTTGATAAGACTGAACCACTTTTCATATATTTAACTCCGTTTGTTTTTTAAAATTAGGTGGTCATGTTAAAACACTGCAATCCTTCACACTGAAGTAACAGGACCAAACCTTCTTCGAATACTTGACACCATTTCTTTGTATGTTTACAGTAAAGACACGTGGAGTTTAAAAAGACCAAAAGTTAGTCTTATTATGCGAAACTTTGCTAGTGTTATGTTGTAAAACTTATTCTTAATTGTTGCGGATATATTTAAATGTAACAGTGACTCTTTACGAGATTTCTTGTTATCAACGTAAGTGATTGTTTCCATAAGAAATGTGAGAGTGTGTGTTTTTCTGACAGTAAAGCCACATCGGCATATCTCCTGAGTCCACCGCGTGAAAGCGAACCCCCTGATTTTAGTAATGTACATCCGTAGCCTTACCATTGTACCAGCGGGGTACAGTAATGCAAACCATCCTAATATTATAATATCAATCGACACACATTGTATTTCGCTTCCATAGGCTTTTGTTTTCCAATTTTCTGCCAGTTTGGGCGCTTAGAAATCCCAGAAACTACACTTTATGCTAAAGCAACAGGCTTAATTATTTGTTTTAAGTAACTTATTTGAACTATTACTACATTTTTTTAAATTCATGTACAAGAATTCAGCTCAATTACCTAAGCCTTTTACGGGTGCGAGACGTTTAAAAAACACTAGGATTTAACGGAACAGTTCGAATCGCTTTTTTTAATTGTTATATTGAACTTTTAACCGTTGTCTAAACTGAAAGCATTAATAGGACTACAATAATTAACAAAGTAAAATGATGAATTAATCCAAACAGATTATCTCTAGCAATAAAAAATTACGTTTAATACTCTACCAAAACAAACAGATGTGTGTATATATATATTTACATATGTTTATGTATATGTCATTCTGGTTAAACAGACAAATAAATATTTTTAAAAAGAGCTATAGTAAATTATCATAAAATAAGTAGATATCCTATGTTCTTTTTTAAGAGTTTCTTAAAAAGCTGGAACGTTGGATGTTAAATTGTCTGTCAACCACAGCCCGTGATAATAAATGGACATACAACATAATCTAAGATTTTACTACCTTTGTTTTTACTGTAGGACGTCTTAGTATAGGAAACACACAGCAGCATGTAAGAACGAGAATAGACATTAGCTCGACTCACTAAATACCAAGAGTCAAACAGTTTTGCTATTCCACGAAGATGGAACATGCCACAAATTCAGAAGAAAACCGTGTAATTGTATTGTTGGTGAGGCGCGCCCGTCCTCTCCAAATTCTTTGGTAGGAAACAAATGTAATTTATATTTATTACTTCTTGATGTAGAGGGGGATGCTGCGATAACGTCACCGGAAAACAACATACGGTTCGCGGCCCCCATGTTGTGTTGGAACACGAACGGAGTCAGGACCCAACAAAACACGTGCATCGCATTGTCACGAAACTAGCCGTGGTGCTCGCGCAGCTTCTGCTGCTATCATTTTTGCCCAGGTCACGTTTCGCGACGCCAGACTATTAAAGTTAGGTAGGTGATCGTAAAACAAAGGGAAAGACGCGTGTTACCTTATTTTTATAAAGGCTGTCGAATCTGGAATTTGAAATAAATTTCAAGAAACTGTATTGTGTGTCATATCCTGGAAAACAATATCCCCTTTACACTCGGCTATGTCTCCCAACCGCCGATAGAACGTCAAGACATCGCCCATCATTTCTGTTACCCTTGTGGTCTTTAATACAGAATAAATTTACACCAAAGTTTTAACGAACTATTTTTGATGTAATTCACTGACTTCTTTGTACCTAGTTCAAGCCCGTCTAGAATAATTAGTTTTACGTAATTAATATTTGATAACTAATAACCAAAACTGATTTCTCTCTCCATCTCTCTCTCTGTGTTCAATGTCTTTACTATGTGAGACAGGTTTCACTTGTCCTGGTTGTTCGACAGTAGATTATTTCTGTCAGTAGCTTCTTCAGTTTGAAGTAGTTTGAAGCCTAACTGAGGATTGTTTGTTTGTTTTGAATTTCGCGCAAAGCTACTGGAGGGCTATCTGCGCTAGCCGTCCCTAATTTAGCAGTGTAAGACAAGAGAGAAGGCAGCTAGTCATCACCATCCACCGCCAACTCTTGGGCTACTCTTTTACCAACGAATAGTGGGATTGACCGTAACGTTATAACGCTCCCACGGCTGAAAGGGCGTGCATGTTTTGTGCGACCTAGATTCAAACCCGCGACCCTCGCTTGGCCGGACCACCGAACTAAGGAAGAGCTTAGAAATGTTGTATCCGCGGAGTTGTGAAGCTCGGACTACAAAAACAAACTGAATAGTATAAAAACATGATTATATTCACTTAATAGTTTGTTCTCATTAATCTGTGATTTACTGGAGTTTCTCTGACGACTCTACCAAAAACACATTTTAACACATTCACTACAGAACTAGTACTTAATTCTTGTGCGGAACTTTTTTTTTTATTTATTTATTTTCGTTATAATGTTGCAGTTTTTCTTTGTGATTTTCAAGCCAATAAAATAGGTTGTTTATGATTTCACGATAGAATACTTTTCATCTTGGGAAGGTGAAATTGGACAACACTTTATGATAGTAATATTAACATCATTACGTTTTTCATCTTGGGAACGTCGAGTTGAACAACATTTTATGATAATATTATTGACACCATTACGTTTTTCATCTTGGGAACGTCAAGTTGAACAACATTTTATGATAATATTATTGACATCATTACGTTTTTCATCTTGGGAACGTCGAGTTGAACAACATTTTATGATAATATTATTGACATCATTACGTTTTTCATCTTGTGAACGTCGAGTTGAACAACATTTTATGATAATATTATTGACATCATTACGTTTTTCATCTTGAGAACGTCGAGTTGAACAACATTTTATGACAATATTTATAAAACCATTGTACTTTTCTTCTTGAGAACATCGATTCTCAGATAATCATTTTCCGAAAATTAGCTATAGCGTTAATGTTTTCCACAATATGACCAATAATTCTTCCATTTTATGTTGTGGTCAGAAATATACGTCATGAGCAAGTAGTATATGCTGTTAACGAGCACATTCTAAATTACTTGGTCTTGTTAAAACTGCAATTTCACAGCTAGTATGTTATATGCATAAGTTTCATGTGGTATATTTCAAGAACTCATAATATTTAAAACGTTCCTTCTGATCTAGTTTATTGAAGATCAGGAACCGCCATTGTGTTTTGGTCACACACAGCCAAAGTACCTGGCTTTGCTCTAAATATTATACAATAATAAAACACTCACGGCTAGTATGTCATATGTGCATAGTTTCTCTCTGGTATATTTCAAAAACTCGTAACAATTAAAAAAACTTTTCTTCCGTTCTACTTTCCTGAAGATCAGGAACCGCCATTGTGTTTTCCTCACACACACACAGTTTGTTGTTTGACTGTGTGTGTATACATATTTTGAACCGACTTTAGAAATGAAATACAGCCAAAAACCTATTCAAAGATATTCGTTTTCCAAGAAATCTTTAGATGTTATCATTTTTATTTCATAATAAAAAAAATATCCGTTTTAAGTTAGTAACTATTTATTTACACCTTAATACTGAGCTGAGAATTTCACATCACGTTTTATGTCACAGTATTTTTTTTTATCCTTGCAGTGTCTCAGGATAGACAGCGTTGGTTGTTTTTCCCTCTGATGCAAAAATGAAAAGTCCTTGTCATCACCAACCCTGGAGCAACCAACAGGTTGAGACTAACAACCTTGAGTGTTTGCCATTGCATTTGATGATGCTCTTGGCAAAACTGAATCGAACCACGAACTAAAGCCTCTTGAATTAAATAGCGAATCAGATGGGATGATTGGAATGCGTGGAGGAAATGTTTGGCCTCAAACCCTATTAAATTTTATTTTTTGGTAATATATATCCATTCCCCCCCCCACAAGTTCCGACGAGTTTGGCAAATGTTAATATTATTCTTTAGGTATTGAGTGTTTTATCTTTACATTTCTTCCCTTAGAACAGTGGCAAGTTTACAGTTCGATTACTCGCGGTTATTTTGCTTAAAAAGCCCACAAACCAAAACTTCACCGATATCAATATTTTTTCTGAAAATGCTTAGAAACATGTGTTACCGTTACTGGGATGTACTGTGGATGGTTTTCACTTTATTGATTGTGAGTTTGTCTTTTGAGCAAAGCTACATAATAAGTTATCTGAGCTGGGTCCTACAAAGGAAATCGAACTCTGTATTTTAACATTCAAGCACATAAATTTATCGTTGACTCACTGTAGGATCGCTTGATGGAGATATTTAAAATTGTCTGAGTTAAAACTGCATATTCAGCTTATTAAACTTCTCTTTAGGGGTATGAGATCAGGAGATAACTCTGAAGTCACATGTTCTGTATAAGCCTTATACTGACTTGTTTAAAAACATTAGAAAAAGTGTCTGATTTTTTTATGGCCAGAAATAACTTTCTTGTTAGTTCGTTGTTGTTGTTTTCTTCAATAACAAACTATGTGTCTTGGCATGGTCAGATGGCTAAGGCGCTTGATTCGTCACCTGAGGGGCGCAGTTTCGAATCCCCGTCAATCAAACATGCTTGTCCTTTTAGCTGTGGGAACGTTATAATGTTACGATCAATCCAACTATTCTTTGGAAAAAGTGTAGCCCATGAGTTGCGGTAGGCTGCGATGACTAACTGACTTTCTTGTAGTCTTAAACTGCTAAATTAGGGACGGTTAGCGCAGATAGCCCTCGTGTAGTTTTGCGCGAAATTAAAAAAAAACAAACAAAATCAAACAACCTATTTAGAAAAAAAACTGAAAAAAGGAACAAACATAGAAAAATAAAACATTTATTTGCTCTGTTTTTAAGGTCAATAGAGAAACATTACCCCATTTTTTATCGATATGTGCTGTTATACAAACAGGAAACAAACAAAAGAACAAAACATAATTATTTTCAAAGAACAATCGTGTAATAGTATTTTAAAATAAACGATGAGCCCTCCCCAAACCTGTAGAACTGACATAAGTCTGTGGGCTTATAACGATAAAAACCGGGTTTAAATGTCTCTGGTCAGCAGAGCACAGAAAGCAAAGATAAACAATATTAAAATATTTATTTTTTTTCAGAAAAGTTTCCTGGAATCTTTCCTATTCTGTTTCATATGTTGTGGAAGGAAGACACTAATTAATTTATAATTATTATACAGTAATGTCTCTAATATATGACATTTATTCAAGTTCTGAGAAAACAACAATTATAGTTTGTTTGTTTTTGAATTTCGCACAAAGCTACTCGAGGGCTATCTGTGCTAGCCGTCCCTAATTTAGCAGTGTAAGACTAGAGGGAAGGCAGCTAGTCATCACCACCCACAGCCAACTCTTGGGCTACTCTTTTACCAACAAATAGTGGGATTGACCGTCACATTATAACGCCCCCACGGCTGAAAGGGTGAGCATGTTTGGCGCGACCGGGATGCGAATCCGCGACCCTCAGATTACGAGTCGCACGCCTTAACACGCTTGGCCATGTCGAGCCACTAAAAATTATAGAGTCATATCTGTAATATATGGCATTTTATCCAAGACAAAGAAAAAAAGACCGTTATAAAATAATATTTTAGCCATAACAGAAAAACAAAATTGCTTTATATGCTATTTTATACTGATGATCTTAGAACTCTAATTGCCTGTCATTTAACTCATATAGACTTACAACACTAAAGCCCAAAGCTCAATTCCCCGAGTAGTTGGTATATTTAACGCAAATGAAAAATAAATTTTCATCGTGAGAAGTTGATTAAACATATAATAATGAATTACAGTAACGACACCTACAAATATATATCGTTTTTTTTATACTATTTTCGTGTTTTATTAAAACACAAAATTCGTATTCTACTCGCACGCAATAGAAAAACATTTCTGCGAATAGTTTCGACATTGTATATTTTCTTAATAACTTAAAAGTAATAGAATAATTAAGTATTGATTAAACTAGTAAAACCGTGAAATAATTTAATCATTTTTATCTTAATACAAATTGAAAGAGAAGTGAATGTGTGTGTGTTTTCTTCTTATAACAAAGCCACAGTGGACTATTTGCTAAGCCCACAAAGAAAATCGAACCCTTAATTTTAGTGTTGTAAATTCGTAGGCTTACCGGCGTACTAGCAAGAGACAAAAGAGAAGTGAATGTGTTTTAAAGTTATATTTTAAAATACTGTTGACTACTTTCAGTTTATAATCGACAAAGAATTTCATACTATGTTACTCAAGGGATTTCTGCGCTAGCTGTCCAAAATTCTAAATTGATATACAGAAGAGGTGGTAGCGAGCTAGTCAAAAGCACCCACCGCCAGCTTTTGATCTACCATTTTCCAACTCTGCGAGGGAATTTCATAGGTATCCTTAAAACACATCCATAATTCCAATGCAGTGTTGTAGTTGTTTTGAATTTAGCACAAAGCTACACAAGAAGCTATCTGTGCTCTGCCCACCACGGGTATCGAAACCCGGATTTCAGCGCTGTAAGTCTGCAGACATACCGCTGAGCCACTGGGGTGCTCCAATGTGGGAAATTTGATTCTCTTTTGGCTCTCACAGGAAGCAAACATTAAACTCACGGATCCATAGCTCAGCATACTAACCACTTATCCATCTTATATATATAAAGTATTGATTATATACAGTACTTGATTTATACTATCAACTGTAAAGTATAATAGTTGTATTAGCTCTTTATAAGCATAAAAGTAAATTATTTTAGGTTAACTTAGGTAGGAGAGGAGCTATTGTAATAATAACTGCAGAAAACACTTCTTTGCACAAATGTAAACAAGATAGTTGTTGAAAGAACTCTTCAAATAGTTTACTGATATTAAAAAGTATATAAACAAAAAATAAAACCCATTTTCATTCGAAACATTAAGCAGTTATTGAATTAAAATATGGAGATTATTAAACACAAATTCGATTTGTTTAATGTAAAATGAGATGGTTTTATAGAGCATGAAAATAAACTAGGATAATGTTTTAGCATCGAGTGACATGACTGAGAGTATTTTATGTCATTGTATAGAGCATAGAAATAAACTAAAATAACGTTTTAGCATCAAGTAACACGACTGTGAGTTGTTTATGTCACAGTATAGAGCATGGAAATAAACTAGTATAATGTTTTAGCATCAAGTAACATGACTGTGAGTTTTTTATGCCATTGTAAAGTTAGAATTATTATGTATTTTGAACCCTTTATAGAGCGCGCCTCTCTTTAATGATATAAATTAATTCATTTATTTGTTTTAGTGCAAAGCCACCAATAGGCTATCTGCACTCTGTTAGCTGGGAAGGGTCTAAGCCCAGATTTTAACGTAGCAGATCAGTAAAAGTTTCGATGACACACTGGGGACAGTGATGATGAAAGAAGTTGACATTTATATAAACTCCAACAGATTAAAGCTTTCGAGATTACACTCTAGGGCCGTTTCAATAACTCAATGGTTCAGCAGGAAGTCTGAATGCTTATAATGTTAAACCCCTTCTCAGTGGCACAGCGGTATGTCTAAGGACTTACAACGCTTTAAACCCGATTTCGATACCCGTGGTAGGCAGAGCACAGATTGTCCAATGTGTAGCTTCATGCTTAGCTTCAAACAAACAAACAACTTATAATACTACAAACTGGACTAAATACTCGTAATTTACACAATATAGAAGGCCTATTGTGTTGCTTTGTACTTAAGCCAAAAAATATAAGTAAAAAATTGACTTAAACCGGTGGAAATTATAGTTCTGGAATGATTGGCACTGATAACCGTAAGACTTAGAAATATCAGATGAATTATAATTACATTTTATCTTTTCGTAATAACAGTTTTGTTTTTCATACTTTGAATAAAGAAAATGAGTAACAGCTGAACGTAAAACCAGAAAAAAACAACTTTGATATCATAGTACGTTGTCGAAGATTAATACTTGGGAGATTCATGTGTAATGTTTCGTCACGTAATCGATGGTGTAAGTAATAAAACTGGGTCTTTCCTACACTGAAAATCTAATCAGTATTTCGAAGTTCGGTAAGAGCTATTATAAATTATCGTGAGCAGAATATGGAACTAAGCTTCTACCTTGGTTCGGTTGCAGGAAACACATTTTGAATTTGGCATGAAAATTGTTGGATGTCTCAGAGAAGCATTTTTCTCAAGCATGACTTTACTTGTTACATCAATCAAACAGGCTCCAGAAAATCGTTCCAAGAACCTAAGCATGGTAATATCGAGTTTCTTTTACGTTTATGCTGTCTCCAGTAGGACACGGCATGGCCAGGTGGTTAAGGCACTCGACTCGTAATCTGAGGGTCGAGGGTTCGAATCTCTATCGTACCGAATATGTTCACCCTTTCAGCCATGAAGGCGCTATAATATGGCAGCCAATCCCATTATTCGTTGGTAAAATAGTAGCCTAAGAGTTGGAGGTAGGTGGTGATGATCAGCTGCCTTCCCTCTAGTCTTACACTGCTAAATTAGTGACGGCTAGCCCTCGTGTAGTTTTGCGCGAAATTCAAAACAAACAACCAAATAAACCAGAAGAAAACTATTTTTTTATTGTAAACAGACATATGTGTAATCAAGAAAGATAGGAACTTTAATGGACTAAAAGGGGAGGAGGCTTATCAAAACATGACTTCCTTTCTGCATTTTCTTTAGTGTTTCCGCCTGATTTAATCACTGGTCGATTAGGAAAACTTTATGTCATTCTTACGGATTCGTGACGAACACGTGGGCCGAGTTTCTTGGGATTCGAAAGTGAGATAAGTCGTTTGTTGCTGACTTTTTGATGAAAGGAATTATATGATATCCAAAAAATACATTTCGTCAACATGAATGTATCAGAAATAGACAAGAGAAGTTACTACTTCAATGTCGTCTTAGACTTTGACATGTGGATCTTTATTTGTTTTGTTTTGAATTTCGCGCAAAACTACTCGAGGGCTACCTGCGCTAGCCGTCCCTAGTTTAGCAGTGTAAGACGAAAGGGAAGGCAGCTAGTTATCACCACCCACCGCCAACTCTTGGGCTACTCTTTTACCAACGAATAGTGGGATTGACCGTCACATTATAACGCCCCATACGGATGAAAGGGCGAGCATGTTTGGTGCGACCGGGATTCGAACCCGCGACCCTCGGATTACGAGTCGAACGCCTTAACACAACTGGCTATAACGAGACCATATAGATCTATCAGTATTAATATCGTAGAGCTAATGTTATATTCTTACATACAGAGGGTTATATGCGTTATATTAAAGTGATTTTGAATATGCAAATTAACAAGTCAAGTACAGACAGCTACAGTCGATATAAAGTAGCGATTGAACGAAATATATAATAACTGCAATTTCATATTGTTTGCCTTATCTTGGAGGTAATGTGATACCAATTACAATTAAACGTTTTTAGAAAGCATATGTAGCAGCTTATTCCTATGCAAAATTCATATACCCAGATCAAAAAGATGTGTTTATACCGGATAGTAAGAATTTTCAAGAAGAGAGTATACTTTGTACATAATGGTATTAGAAAACAAAGGAATATGGATCATCTTAGGGTACCAGTAATATCCAGGAAGAAACATGCAACAAGTCGTGTCCCAGCCGTGATAAGCAAAGTGTGGTGTCTTATAACTGGTGAGCAGAAGCTTTCCACATTACAAGGTAAAATTACGCAACACAGTAAAAAATTTCTGAATGATCTCTCTCTGGAAAACGATATATGTCACGTGTGGATACATTTTTCCACACATACGTGACACACTACAAGCAACTGGAAATGAAGAGAGTGTTCATGTTATATTTTACAAAGATATGCTGCTCAAGTCGCCGGATGCCGTATCTATGGAATCCTGTTCGATCGGGCTATTGAAATGGACGCTAAGGAGCCATCCTTTAATACTAGAATGTACATGGCGACGTAGCATGTAATGAAGCGGTTAGGTTCCAAAACGGTTTTAAAATAACGCGCTCAACCTTTGTATTTTAGTAAACTCATTTGACAATAGTTTATCAAATCATAACAACGATGAAACTGTAAGTTACTGTTGAATGACACGCAAACAAGGCAGATGAAAATATAATAAAACTTAAATAACATATCGACCTCGCAGAAAAATTACGTTATCAGTTAAAATATTATTCTAAAAACCTTCCAAAAACCAACCATGTCGTAAGATGTTTAGCAACCAAATAAAATAAGAATCTGAAGATAGAAGATATATATATATATATATGTATATATAAGTTGCATTAGATATCTGTAAGTTTAAGTTATCTTCACTCCTTGTCTCTTATCAACTGGTTAGTTGTTCTGACCAGAGCTTCCATTTCGTTAGACGATAGTAATTGTCATCTATTTGTTGGTTTGTTTGTTTTGGAATTTCGCACAAAGCTACTCGAGGGCTATCTGTGCTAGCCGTCCCTAATTTAGCAGTATAAGACTAGAGGGAAAGCAGCTAGTCATCACCACCCACCACCAACTCTTGGGATACTCTTTTACCAACGAATAGTGGGATTGACCGTCACATTATAACGCCCCCACGGCTGGGAGGGCGAGCATGTTTGGCGCGACCGGGATGCGAACCCGCGACCCTCAGATTACGAGTCGCACACCTTAACACGCTTGGCCATGCCGGGCCTGATTGTCATCTAACGTTAAATAAAGAAAAATTAATCAGATCACTTTGAAATATTTGACAAGGTTTCTAAAGGACACATGAATATTTTTTTTTTATTACATTACTATAACAAAATATATATTCCACACCCAGTCAACTTAGTGTCTCTATTTCTATTTTCTAGAGATGAAATGGTTTATGAATACCGCTTATTACAAAAAAAAAAAAAAAATGTAGAGTGCTCAATAATTGAAATTGTATTTTTAATAAGTGGTTTCTGAATATGACTTGGTCAGTCTTACTGGACAGGTCATATTTGTTCGTAAGATTATTTGTACAATTTTAATCCTGTTTTCCATACACTGAATTTTTTTTTAAAAAAATCCAGAATTCTTTTAATAGCGATCAGTTGTACGACTTCCTACTGGACAAAGAAAATCGTCACACGACTGCCAAGTAAACCCAAAAAGGACCTAGTCAATAACTAGGAGCAAAACTATTATCAAAACTCTTACGCCATTTTAAAATATAACTCAAAACAAAGTTTATATCGTTAGCGCACGTATAACTGGTGCAGGTCGTGTATTTATGAATGAACTATGTAAAATAGGTAACAAGTAGGAATTGTTCTCTGAGCACGATATTTTTTTCAGTTTAATTATCAAAACATAAACAGGGAAAATAGTCCTCATGTAAATTGAGTCAGCAAAATGCACATCTATCTTGTAAAAATCATGATATCTTTTTTTCAAATATTAAATCTAACACATAGAAATAATATGACTCAATAAATCTCTTGAGCGTGTATAAAAGATAAAGCACTATCATACAGGGTAAGAAATTGAGAAGAAAATGGATAGGTAATTTTATCAGCTCCGTCCACACTAATCCGTGTCTATTTTCAGCACATCCTGTGTTCTAGTCATTACAGATGTTGTGTCACCCATGCAGAATGAGCTAAGGAATCAAATCGTGATTTGCCCCCATGTGCGTGTTAACCGGGATATATTTATGCTGCAGTTCAAATGATTAGGCCTATCCTAAATTTACAGCGTCACAGCATCGGTCAGGGTTTAGAGGCCACCACACACATTACGTATAACTTACACGTGCTCTGATATGCCCAGCCACACCTATAAAAGTTAAAAGCTTAATGTGAAGGAGATAGTAATTTCCAATGTGACAAGCTTCGTTTGGTTGTCACAAGTTCGGTAATGCGGCCATGTTGTGTGCTGTTACCACTCATCTGTTGACCAATTTTTATGATTTAACTACAACGTTCATATTGTTAATCTCTTCGTCGAATGAAATAAATGTTCTTGTGTCGACATTTTAGGTCATAATGCCTTGTCTAGGTAGAATAAATGTCCTTTTTTATTATCCTCACCCAGCCCTAACTTCCAGGATCATTATGGGTCTTTTTAAAGTCCGGAATATTTAAAGGGTTCTTTGGTTTCATGATGCTCAATTGAAATTATGGCCATGGTTAAATCTTATAATGTCTTGTCTGGTTAAAATAGATGTTGTTTTTTTATTCTCTTCGCTTAGCACTAAGTTGCATGGTCGTTAGGGGTGTTTTTAGAGTTTTAAACACTTTAGAAGTTGTTTGGTCTTTTGATGTTCATTCAAAGCTATGGTTCTAATTAAATCCTTCTAATATGTTGTAGTTCTTCAATTAATAATTCTTCTGAAATGTTGTAGTTCTTCAATTAAATAAAGGTCCAAACATGCTCGCCTTTCCAGCCTTTGAGGCGTTATAATGTTACGGTCAATCCAACTATTCGTTGGAAAAAGAGTAGCCCAAGAGTTGGCGGTGGGTGGTGATCACTAGTCCTTTAGTCCTACACTGCTAAATTAGGGACGGCTGGCGCAGATAACTATCGAGTAGCTTTACGCAAAGTTCAAAAACAAATAAACAAACACTGTAGGAATTACTGACTAGAAACTTTGAAAAGCAATTTCATACATTAATCTTACGGATTTTTGTGTAAAATAAAAATAATTACCAGACTAATTACTTACAACTGTTTGATAACTTTCAAGTTTTAACTTCTAAGACACTAAATCTCATAAAGTCAACTGATAAAAACAAAAGATGAATTTTTAAAAAATCTCATCTTCTATTTTAGTCACGTGGACTGCTCGATTATAATTAAGTACACTTATCACCTAACGATGAATACGCAAAAAATATTAACACAATTTAAAAAAATAAATACAACTAGTTTTAACTTGACATGTTTTAAGTGTGATTCTGAAGACTGAAGTTTGGTATTTTTATTGCTTTACTGTAACAGTTATCGTATGTTTCCATTATTGTGTCACTGTAAAAGTTATTGCTTTCTCTGACAGTTATCGTTATGTTTCCATTATTGTGTCACTGTAAAAGTTATTGCTTTCTCTAACAGTTATCGTTATGTTTCCATTATTGTATCACTGTAAAAGTTATTGCTTTCCTGTAACAGTTATTGTATGTTTCCATTATTGTGTCACTGTAAAAGTTATTGCTTTCTCTAACAGTTATCGTTATGTTTCCATTATTGTGTCACTGTAAAAGTTATTGCTTTCTCTAACAGTTATCGTTATGTTTCCATTATTGTGTCACTGTAAAAGTTATTGCTTTCTCTAACAGTTATCGTTATGTTTCCATTATTGTGTCACTGTAAAAGTTATTGCTTTCTCTAACAGTTATCGTATGTTTCCATTATTGTGTCACTGTAAAAGTTATTGTTTTCTCTAACAGTTATCGTTATGCTTCCATTATTGTGTCACTGTAAAAGTTATTGCTTTCTCTAACAGTTATCGTTATGTTTTCATTATTGTGTCACTGTAAAAGTTATTGCTTTCTCTAACAGTTATCGTATGTTTCCATTATTGTGTCACTGTAAAAGTTATTGTTTTCTCTAACAGTTATCGTTATGCTTCCATTATTGTGTCACTGTAAAAATTATTGCTTTCTCTAACAGTTATCGTATGTTTCCATTATTGTATCACTGTAAAAGTTATTGCTTTACTGTAACAGTTATCGTATGTTTCCATTATTGTGTCACTGTAAAAGTTATTGCTTTCTCTGACAGTTATCGTTATGTTTCCATTATTGTGTCACTGTAAAAATTATTGCTTTCTCTAACAGTTATCGTATGTTTCCATTATTGTATCACTGTAAAAGTTATTGCTTTACTGTAACAGTTATCGTATGTTTCCATTATTGTATCACTGTAAAAGTTATTGCTTTCTCTAACAGTTATCGTTATGTTTCCATTATTGTGTCACTGTAAAAGTTATTGCTTTCTCTAACAGTTATCGTTATGTTTCCATTATTGTGTCACTGTAAAAGTTATTGCTTTCTCTAACAGTTATCGTTATGTTTCCATTATTGTGTCACTGTAAAAGTTATTGCTTTCTCTAACAGTTACCGTATGTTTCCATTATTGTGTCACTGTAAAAGTTATTGTTTTCTCTAACAGTTATCGTTATGCTTCCATTATTGTGTCACTGTAAAAGTTATTGCTTTCTCTAACAGTTATCGTTATGTTTCCATTATTGTGTCACTGTAAAAGTTATTGCTTTCTCTAACAGTTATCGTTATGCTTCCATTATTGTGTCACTGTAAAAATTATTGCTTTCTCTAACAGTTATCGTATGTTCCATTATTGTATCACTGTAAAAGTTATTGCTTTACTGTAACAGTTATCGTATGTTTCCATTATTGTGTCACTGTAAAAGTTATTGCTTTCTCTGACAGTTATCGTTATGTTTCCATTATTGTGTCACTGTAAAAATTATTGCTTTCTCTAACAGTTATCGTATGTTTCCATTATTGTATCACTGTAAAAGTTATTGCTTTACTGTAACAGTTATCGTATGTTTCCATTATTGTATCACTGTAAAAGTTATTGCTTTCTCTAACAGTTATCGTTATGTTTCCATTATTGTGTCACTGTAAAAGTTATTGCTTTCTCTAACAGTTATCGTTATGTTTCCATTATTGTGTCACTGTAAAAGTTATTGCTTTCTCTAACAATTATCGTTATGTTTCCATTATTGTGTCACTGTAAAAATTATTGCTTTCTCTAACAGTTATCGTATGTTTCCATTATTGTATCACTGTAAAAGTTATTGCTTTCCTGTAACAGTTATCGTATTTTCCATTATTGTATCACTGTAAAGTTATTGCTTTCCTGTAACAGTTATCGTATATTTTCATTATTGTGTCACGGTAAAAGCTAGAGTATATTTCCTTTATTGTGCTACTGTAAAAATTAACGTATAGTTTCTATATTGTGTTAGTCTAAACATTGACATGTTTTTATCTTCATTGTATTAGTCTGAAATCTGGTATGTAGCACGTTTACTGTATTTCTCGGCTCGTGATCTATTACGTTTAATTGTTCTCTGAAAGTTAATGCAGTAAGTTACCTTCATTACTCTTCTCTGAAACCTGACATGTAGATCCTTTTTACCATATTGTCCGGAACGTCATTGTGCACTGCTTCTATTGTGTCACTGAAAACTTGTCATGTAGTACCATAGTTGTGTTATTCGGAAAGTTTTGATGTCGAGACGACTACTTCAGACAGTTCTAGTGTAAGAGGGCCATTTTTATGACAACAAAAAGGCTTCTCCATGTTTTATCAAAGTGCTGAAGACATAACTTTGCAAAGAAATATTTTGGAAATGTTCTATCCATTCCCAAACATAAACAGTATCTGGGATAGAATAAAATATCTAGAAGTTTCGATATATAAAGTAAAAAAAAAATTATTCTATGCCATACAAGTATGTATACCTCTAGCCAAAAGTGAAGGTAGAAACGCCATATCGTATCTTATTAATAAGGACATTCATAATTGCTAGGCACGTTTTATGGGAGGTTAGGTACTTGATTAACAACGATCTTCAGATATTAACCGATATTTAATTACCAACCTATTCCCACCCCCAAGAAAAAAAAAAACCTTCTTGAACCATTACTGTTACAATACCACACACGAAGGGACAAACACTGGGGCTAAAACTTAACAAGAGAAGGCGTAAAATGCCCTCCCAAATATTGTAGGTCTGAGAAAAAAAATCCTTTGTTCTGAACGTTTGTGGAAGAAATATGTGGCGGATAAAGTTTTTAAAGTCATACGTGGAATTATCTTTCGAAGTTCATTCAATATTTCATTCTAGTGTAAATTTCGTGTTTTGTATAATAAGGAGAGCAGCGCCTTTTAAGCTAGTGATTACAACATGATTCTGTGAGGTTAAACTGGTGGTTACAACGTGACAATGTGATACTATAAGATTAAACTGTATTCTTTAAAATATCTTTGAATAATTTTGGATATTTATAAAAAATACAATAAATATAAGTTTCATGTACTGTTAATGGCTAATTTAGTTTGTTCCTCTTGTACATTTATGCCTGTGAACGTGTACTAACAACATTCTAATTAAAGTTATTTATATTTATACAATAAATATAAGTTTCATGTACTGTTAATGGCTAATTTAGTTTGTAACTCTTATACATTTATGCATGTGAGCCTGTACTAACAACATCCTAATTAAAGTTATTTATATTTATACAATAAATATAAGTTTCATGTACTGTTAATGGCTAATTTAGTTTGTTCCTGTTGTACATTTATGCCTGTGAACCTAAACTAACAACATCCTAATCAAAGTTATTTATATTTATACAATAAATATAAGTTTTATGTACTGTTAATGGCTAATTTAGTTTGTTCCTCTTATACATTTATGCCTGTGAACCTGTACTAACAACATTCTAATTAAAGTTATTTATACGGTTAAGTCATTTACTCGACTATGTAATTACGAACATAAATTGAAAATGAATTTGAAAGAAGGATTCCTGCAAGTAATTCCAAATACAGATTATAACTTGTGTGCTTTATCTATGTAACACTAACAATACGAAGTATAAGTGGGACTTTCTCCGAAAACGTGATAATATTAAATAGTTAATTAACTTAAAACTCATACACAAGTATAGAACCATATGGTTTTTGTAGTAAACAGGGCTTATAGGTGTATTTTATGTGAATATGTAATAATATCAGATAGCTGATTAATGTGAACTCGGGTACAGATTAGGTTGCAACAAACAAACATGCAACATAAATGGACTTTTTTTACAACAAATAGTTCGTTTGCTTCATTACAGAAACTTTAAAAATATGTATATATGTTTCACTTGAGTATCAAAAGAAACGCTGTAGGAAATGTGTGCCTACCAAAGAAGATACCTTTCTGACAATGCAGTATATTTCAGGACACTTGCAAGATTCATTGCAAATGATAGCTACGAAATGACGTCCTAATCTTTAACTTCCAACTTCACAATGGAACTTCGTTAAATGCATTGTTACATGTTTTATAAACGATGTCAAGGGTGACAAAATGAATGTCGTATTCATTACCACACAGCTTGAACGATCGGACATGATGCGTATGTTCACTACGAGTTAATCCATGATAGCATGATGTGCTTTTTTCATATCTGAGATGTGCCTCTTCAAACCATCAAATTTTTGTTTTTTTGAAAGATCAGTGTCGTTAAGCCCAAGAACTGTTTTGTCCTTATAGCTATTGTGTTCTCAATAGTTTTTCACAGTCTGCAAAGTTCAGTTCGTGCAGTCATTGTCGATAGGATGGACGTTCAAGAAACAAAAACACAAGATGAGAGTTCTTTAAGTGGAGTTAGTTGCCTCTGACATGTGATCGTATTAGCAAGTCAATATACATGATACGATTGCAATGGTCTTCATGGTGATTTTCAAGTATTCAAATTTTTACTTATTTAAACTGGTATTGAAGGAGTAGCTCTTTTTTATTTTAATTTTCATGTTGTGTTTCAAACACCTTTGAAAGTTGCTGTTTAGAAATCGTGTTTGGCAATAATGTCAGCCTGGAGGATATTTATTATCGAACGTCTTTCCTTGAAACGTGATATGAAATATTTTTTCACTACCGAGCATCTAACCTTAGGACATAAAAGTTTAATTAATGGACATCTTTTCTTGGGACATAAATTAATGGTTTTTACATTACCGATAACTTACTTTGGGGCCTAATTTGGAATTTTTTTACAATCGGATATCTTACCTTGAATATTATGTTATAGTAGGAAAATAGATCACAGTAAAGCCTTCGATCAAGAACGCGCAAGATTGGTCCATAACCCACACCAAACACTTGAAGAGACACATAAACGTCCCGAAACGTCGTCATAACATAATATTCAAGGCAAGTTGTTCGATAGTAAGAGCCTTCCAAACGTTAAATGAATTTAACATTTAATAACATGTTGATACTTTTTGAGAAGAAAAGAAAAAGAAGGGATAAATACCTTAATTCATCTTTAGATTTCCAAAACAAAACAAGGAAGTTTCATGTACGTGAAAGGTTCGTACCTCAGTTCATGTTGAAATAGTTGGTCCACAAACAATATGTTTTCGAACAATATTATGGTAAGTAAATGTTTAGATTTTTTTCGTGCTTTTTTTCTAACCAATATTGTTTCAGGTGAAAGAAGACAATAATATTCAAGCTATTCAAATAACTTTAATCGCATAATTAACGCACTTAATTATGTTTTGCATTTCCTTAATGTAATCTAAACCAAAATGTTTATGCCTTTTCTGGTTAAATGAAACCAGCAAAGCCTAGTTCAAACCTGATTGAAAATAATAATTTAAACTGAATCAATAAAGTTTATTTATGAGTGAAATGAATAAACCAACACATTATTTAGATAGTTTGTATATATATATCTCACCAGATAAAGTGACATTGGATAAGCAAATGGAATGTTCACGTGTGTATATACAAAGATAAAGGTAGGAACACTGGAAAAGAAAGGAATTACTTCTACATTTCAAGATACAATCCTTCGCACCAAACATGCTCGCCTTTTCAGCCGTGGGGGCGTTATAATGTGACAGTCAATCCCATTATTCGTTAGTAAAAGAGTAGCCCAAGAGTTGGCGGTGGGTGGTGATGACTAGCTGCCTTCCCTCTAGTCTTACACTACTAAATTAGGGACGGCTAGCGCAAATAGTCCTCGAGTAGCTTTGCGCGAAATTAAAAAAACAAAACTTCAAGATACAACCATCACGTTTCTAACTGTCCAGCATCTTCTCTAGCTTCTTGTAACCAATGAAATTCTCTGTAGAATAAGAATCAAATCAATAAAGAAGAAACTTGTTGGATCATATCATAAATAAATAAAGTTTCTATAGGCATATGGATGAAATATTTAATTATTGATACCGTAATACAAGTTATCTCTCGATGTACTAAAACAGTGGTTATCAAACCTTTTTAGAATTCTTCGGAGTGGCAAAAGACCTCTTGGACTACCTACTGGTTCTACCACCCCACCCGATTTATTTTGACTCCACAAAAAAAAATCATCAGGGTTAATAAAAAATATGGTACTTGCATTTAACATATAATAACTTGCATGTTGAATCAGTTTAGGGATCGACTGGAGAACCCTTCTGACCACACTTTGAAAACCACTGTTCTAAGATACAAAAATGTGAGAAGATCTAACATTAATAATTTCGATAGCTAAATAATTCACCTTGTATAATCTACTAATCACAATATTTCGCAGTACAATGAATTATAATATTAAGCTCATATTTGTTTTTATACACGCAGTTCTAGCAAGGGACATAGCATACAGTTGTATCTTTAAATTTTACTGCAATATACCAATCATTACACGTGTTTAAACATTGTCATATTTCATCATAAAATAATTATACAGAGGGCGTCCAAAAATGAATACACGAAAAATAAAGTCGAATAACTTTATTGTTATTTGAGATAACAACAAAAATTGAATGTAAGGACAAGTAGTAGATTTGTAAGTTTTAGTTTTAATAATTAATGGACTTCTACAAGTATTCCATCATTCGCTATAATTAATCTAATCCTGCCTTCAAATTCTGAGAAAATATTTTCCAACGCAGCGGTAGGGATGGAAGAGATAGCATCACGAATGCGATGTTTCAATTCTTCAAGGTCTTGTGGGTTTTTATGGAAGACAAACTTGTTTTCAAAAACCTCTAGAGATGAAAATCTAAATGGGTTAAATCGAGTGAACGAAGGCTCATTGGTCCTCACCGGTAAATCCAACACTGTTAATGCTTGGTTTAAAACACACTTTAACAATTAAAGTGGGATGGTGTCCCATCCTGTTGGAAGATGGATCTTTGTAACAAGGCAAGAATTTCTCTGAGTTGTGGAATAAAGAATTCTCGTAACATGTGTAGATAGAAATTTCTAGTAACAGCTAGTTTGTCTAAGGAACAAGAACAAAACAAAAATTAATACAAGGAAACAAAACTTTCTTGTCTTTATATTCAATTTTTGCTGTTATCTCAAATAACAAAAAAATTATTCAACTTTATTTTTCGTGTATACATTTTCGGATACCCTGTATACATCAAGAGTTAGGCTTAGCTTCAGAACTCTGTGATCGTCCTTCACTAATACATTTTTCTTCATCCTTGTTCGAAGATTAAACATTTCCTACTCAAAAAAAAGGCACGCTAAAGGGGAATGTTCTATAAACGTTTTGTGTTTTTTTAAATAAGCTTCTCTCCAACATTTCTGATAACAAAACTACAGAGATCTAATGTCTGATTATTAAACTTTAGGTTCACGATAAACTCGATAAAATACCAACACCTTGCCAACATTATTGCAACTGTAACCTGTAATGAATGTCGTGCATAGTCGATAGAAGAACTATAAATTTTGATGGTTATAACCTTCGAAGAGCTGGCAACTACTTACAACTTTCCTTATATTTTTAGACTTCACACACTGCTTTACCAGTCTTATAATTTTAGTATTATAATATTTATTTTTTGAAGAAGGACACATTACTACCTTGCTAAACAAAAAGGGGAGGCATGTGTCCCCCTACCCCAGGTCCCGCCGTGTCTACGATTATGTAAATTTTCAAGCTAGATAAACCGTTTAAGATTAAGAACTAACACAAAACAAAATTTATATGTGAGTAAATAATGTATTGTTTGAAGAAACTGTTCAGGTTATAATATTTACAGATATCACTTCCCAAACTTTTTCAGCCTCGAATATAATTAAATTAATTGTGTGAGGCTCTGAGATAAAGAAATTGTTAAAATAGCTTCATTTGAAATTATTAATCAAGGAAACTATTTGATGTGAACACATAATGTTATGAGCTAAAAATTCTGTCAACGTTTAATTATTTAAAGTTGCAAACTAAAGAAACTATTCGTGTAGTGTTATTCTAAAGCAATAGAATAAATAAGCTACTTACGTCATGTAAGCTGATGGTATAAGATGTTATTTTTCCGTATGGTTATCTAGCTGATGATATAAGGTGTCATGTTCCGGTACGGTTATCTAGTTGATGGTATAAGATGTTATGTTCTGGCATGGTTATCTAGCTGATGATATAAATTGTTATGTTTCGGTATGGTTATCTAGCTGATGGAATAAGTTGTTACCTTCCGGTATGGTTATCTAGCTGATGGTATAAATTGTTATGTTTCGGTATGGTTATCTAGTTGATGGTATAAGTTGTTATCTTCCGGTATGGTTATATAGCTGATGGTATAAATTGTTATGTTTCGGTATGGTTATCTAGTTGATGGTATAAGTTGTTATCTTCTGGTATGGTTATATAGCTGATGGTATAAGATATTATCATCCGATATGGTTATCTAAGGCTATGAATTTCAAAAACTGCTTTTAATCAGAGATGATTATTTTATACCATAACATACAAAACTGTTCAGATTTGGTAATTTAAGATTCTAAGATTGTAGTCTGAAGAAATTGTTTAGTTGGATAAGCTAGCTTAAGTTCGGATATAACAATCCGAGAATATAAACTGAAAAAAACTGTTCAGTTATGATTATTTGAATTATTGGATAATAAACCTGTAAGTGAGTATGATTATTATTTACCTCTTTGAGATAAGAACGTTTCTCAGACACAGCAGTTTACAGACAGTTGTGTTCTGACACAGTCTTGTTACATCCGCTTAATTTATGTTACGTAAATTCCCCAAGTTCAGTTTATTTACGCTGCCACCTACAGAAAAACGGAATTGTCATATAATTGGTACTTTAAACAGAGTTAATTTTCTTGAAACAAAAGTTGAGCATAATGCGGAAACAGGTTTACATAGCTAACTGAATAATTCTATGATAGTTGGCATTAAGACTGGAAAATCCGGTGTAAAAGATAACCGCTCCCCTGTAGGTGGCTTGTTCTGTGAAATTCTAACACATTTAACCTTGTATTACTGTTATTTTGTGTATATGTGTGTGTGAGGGGGTCTCTCTGTTTTTGCAACTTGACCTGTTTAATGCTTTTAAACTGCATATAGGTGATCCAGATTAGCCTAACATAACTCGTTTGACTAACAAGTTCCGTCAAAATACCTTCTTTGAACAAGAAGCTCATAGCGCGGAAGCAGTCGTTTATCCTTTTTAGCTCACATAGATAATTATAATTGTTTATCTTTATAAAAAACTAGCCGATGTACATATGTGGTTTTCATGAGATTGCTTATACCAAATATTAAAATATTAACAAACCTACGTCCATCAAACTCGGTAGCAATATTATGAGAGAAGTTTTAATTCTTTATTAGAGTAGCTACGAATTCAAAAATAAGAACCAACTGAATTTGTTAACCAAAACAAACTGCAGAAAAGAAGAATTCTGACCTGGACAAATATCAACAAAAAACGAAATCTAATCTAGACAAATATCAACAAAAGAATTCTAGCCTAGACAAATATCAACAAAAGAATTCTGACCTAGACAAATATCAACAAAAGAATTCTGACCTAGACAAATATCAACAAAAGAAGAATTCTGACCTAGACAAATATCAACAAAAGAAGAATTCTGACTAAGACAAATACCAGCAAAAGAAGAAATCTAATCTAGACAAATAATAACAAGAGAGTTCTGACCTAGACAAATATCAACAAAAGAAGAATTCTGACTAAGACAAATATCAGCAAAATAAGAAATCTAATCTAGACAAATATCAACAAAAGAATTCTGACCTAGACAAATATCAACAAAAAAAGAATTCTGACCTAGACAAATATCAATAAAAGAAGAAATATAATCTAGACAAATATTAACAAAAGAATAATTCTGACCTAGACAAATATCAACATAAGAAGAATTCTGACCTAGACAAATATCAACAAAAGAATTCTGATTTAGACAAAAATCAACAAAAAAAGAAAGCTAATCTAGACAAATATCAACAAAAGACGAATTCTGACCTAGACAAATATTAACAAAAGAATAATCTGACCTAGACAAATATCAACAAAAGAATTCTGACCTAGACAAATATCAACAAAAAAATTCTGACCTAGACAAGTATCAACAAAAGAAGAATTCTAATCTAGACAAATATCAACAAAAGAAGAATTCTGACCTAGACAAATATCAACAAAAGAAGAATTCTGACCTAGACAAATCTCAACAAAAGAAGAATTCTGACCTAGACAAAAATCAACAAAATAATTCTGACCTAGACAAATATCATCAAAAGAAGAAATCTAATCTAGACAAATGTCAACAAAAGAAGAAATCTAATCTAGACAAATATCAACAAAAGAAGAATTCTGACCTAGACAATGAAAGAAGAATTAGAGTACTAGCATTTCAATTTGTTAAACATTTTTTTTAGATATTAAAGCTTCACAATAACTAACTCATAACACACAAATATTTATTTTTTATGAAAAAAATCAAACAGCCGAATTTAAAACAAAGGCTTAGATCCATGTTAATTTTTTTTTACAAATATTGTGCAAACTTGTTTAATACATCACTTACAAAACGTTTAAAAAGCATATGTTTATAAATGGTTTATAACAGAGGGAGGCAATAAACCATAATCTTCTAAGTGAAAGAAAATATTACTCAAAATTCTGCCAGTGCCAGCTTGTTCAACAGTTACCAACAAAGTTTATTTATTATTAGTAATCTTAAACAATTATCTTGTGTAAATTTATTATTAAGATATCTACAGCTTGAGATTGGAGAGTATCAGAGACGACCTAAGCAGCTCTGATAGAAAGGTCATATAAAATGCGTTGTATCAAATATTTAAGTTTATATTACACCTCAGGAACCAATAAATGTTCATATAAAAGTTTTAAAATATTTTTTCTTCTAATGCATTCAGATATATGGTAAACTAATTTCATAACTTTTGATTTTTGTTTCTAAATTGGAGAAAGAAATAGAGGGAGCTATGTTGTGCTTCACAACAAGCACTGACGTGAATGAATTATACAACTTATTTTTTTCAGAATGCTATCGATAAGTCTCGTAGGTTGAGTTTATTTTTAAGCTCTCTTCTTTTCTCCATTTACTTGTCACTTGAATATTATTTTTGTAAGCCTCCAGGACTTCAGTTTCGACACAGCTTTTGTAGTTTTCTAACACGAAAGACACATTGTGAATACCTTTCTCAAAGTAACGTGGATATCCATTTTATGGAATACATCGGTCTAATGTCACACATACACGGATAATTATTCACGAATCCTTATTATTATTATTTTTATAAATGCCAACCTCTTGGGAAATTTAACGACCACCTGAAGTAACTTTTTATATAAACAAATGTATTCCATTCAAAGAAATTATAATGTAAAAACAGTAATTAGAATCTATTTAACACAAAACACAAATTCTAATATGCAACACGTATGCACGTTGATATATAAAAGGTAACACGAGATGAACATGTATACGTAACACGTAACTGAAGATTCAGAACGGTACGTGTCAACAATTTGAAATGCACATCAATACGTGGCGCGTAATTCAAGATATATGTCTGTAAGTAATGCGTAAATGAACCTAATTAAACAGGCACTTGACGAACAAAACATACCACACACCAAGACAGAAAGAATTATTTCAAAAAAAACACAAACACCAACTAACCTTATTAGAATTGACATTGATGACAGCTACAACATTCAAAATCTGATAAACAATGGAATATTGCTTTGGTATCAAAAATACCAAGTTGAACTATTGAAAACTCCGGCAATTGTTGTAACACAGTGTTACAACTGCCAGAGATATGGACATGTTTCAGCAGCCTGCTTAGCATCACCGAGGTGCTGCGGATGTGGCGGGGAACACCATATCAATGAATGTAAAAAAGAAAAAGAAACGCCAAAATGTTGTAACTGTGGTCAAACCCACACAGCAAATTACAAAGGCTGCGAAAAATATAAACAAATAAAGCAACGCATTTTTCAGATCAGAACACCAACAGAACAGAATCAACCGAAAACAAACAGCTTACCTAAAACAGACACACCAACAGAACAAAATCAACCGAAAACAAACAGCTTACCCGAAACAAGTACATCAACAGAACACAATAAAACAACATATGCAGAAATGTTAAAAGGAAAAGAACCACAAAAACAACAAGTACAGAAGACTAATACACAGAATAAAAACACATTAACACAAAAACCAAAAGAAAACAACATCACCATACAAGAAACGAATGTTAACACAACAGAGAAAGCAAGCCTGTTTTCAACACTTTTCAAAAATGTTATAACTGATTTTATAACAGAATATACTAAACCAAACCAGACAACTAACTTTATAGAACTACTGATCACAATTACCATAAAACACGTCACACCTCATATACCCTACATTATAACAACACTAACAGGTTACATGCTCACAGCACAATGTTCACAGTAGTGTATATCAACATCCAAGGTGCAATAGCTTCCAAGAAACATGAGATCGAAGACCTAATAGAAGAATTAAACCCCCAGATTATAATATTAAGTGAAACTTTAACATATAATAATAATAGATTTAAAATACCATATTACTCAACTATTAGAAAAGACAGAAAAAATAAAAATGATGAAAACAGAGGCATAATGCTGCTTCATCAAGTAGATTTATCTGTAGAAGAAATAGAATTAAACAGTAGCAATGAACATGTTACTGTAGATATCCTCCAATTGAATAAAACTAAAATAACCGTAGCAGGAATTTACTGCTCACCCAGTAAACAATTAGATACAACTTTACTAAATAACATCTTTTCTCACAATCAAAACACCATAGTCATGGGAGACTTAAACAGTATAAATGTTTCCTTTGGATGCCGAAGTTCTAATCCAAATGGTAGAAAATTAATACAATTTATTGATGATAATAATATAGCTTTACTGAATGATACCACCCCAACACATACATCCTATTCAACTAACTCTAGTGACATACTAGATCTGTGTATGTGTACATATAATTTAAGCCAGAAATTAGTAAAATTTCAAGTGGGAAAAGATGTAGATGGTGATCATCTCCCAATTTTTTTGCGTCTTCGATCTTACCCCTATAAAATGTAACATATAGGAAAGAAAAATTTAATTACAGTAAAGCAAATTGGCAATGCTATAAACAAGAATTAGATAATCTGTTACCTAATAAAATTATTAAAGAAGTTAAAACGCATGTCGAAATGGACAACTATTGTCAAACAATCACGGATTGCCTTCAGAAAGCAGCCAAGTTAACAATACCAAAACAACACCATAAAACAACAATCAATACATGGAAACCCACCACAGAAATAATCAACCTAATAAAAAAGCGCAGACAACTGAGAAGACAGTACATGATTACAAGAAACAGAGAAACGAAAACACAAATAAACAACATTAGAAATCACATTAGAACTCAAATAAAACAACAAAAACAAAATAAATGGGACAATTACTGTAATAAACTAAATGAGATAACTGACCCGAAAAAATTCTGGTCACATCTTAAAAGATTCACAAATGAAAACACAAACACAAAGAAATATCCTCCACTTGAACACAATAACACCATTGCACATACAAATAAAGAAATAGCCGAAGCCTTCAAGGACCAACTCCAAAATACATTTAAAACACACACAGATCCAGATATGAATACATACTTCTACAATAAAGTCACTGATCACATAGCAAACAATAAACATAAATATGAACCAATATTTCCAGTAAACATAACTGATACAAATATAAGTTCTAACACTGATTATGAAAGCACATTACTAACAAAGGAAATATCCTTACATGAAATACTAGAAGCAATAAAAAACACCAAAAACAAAGCGCCAGGAGAAGATGAAATACAAGTTATTCTCCTAAAAAACGGCACTCTGAAATTGTTTGACCACCTAAATTCACTATTTAACCTATCGCTATCCTCAGGATATATCCCAGTTTCTTGGAAGCTAGCAAATATATTAATGTTCCATAAGGAAGGAAAACCAGCGAATAAACCAAATAGCTACCGACCAATCAGTCTGACCAGCTGTGTTGGCAAAATTCTCGAAAGAATAATCAGTAATAGACTCTCCACATTCTTGGAGATAACATCAAAATTACCAGAAGAACAGAATGGATTCAGAAAATTTAGACAAACGACAGATCATTTAATAAGATTAACCGAAACTATAATAGATAGTTTCAACAAAAAAGAATGTACAGTCGCTTGCTTTCTCGATATTGAGAAAGCATTCGACACCGTTTGGCACGATGGTCTAAGGTTCCGAATGAATGAAATGGAACTACCGCGAGGAATTATTCGCTGGTTATCTAACTTTCTGGAAAACAGAAAATGTAGAGTAAACGTAGAAGGAACTTTTCCGAATATTTTACTCCACTAGCTGGTGTCCCACAGGGAGGGGTGGTTAGCCCTATACTCTTCATCATGTATGTAAACAATATGCCATTGAAGGATCCAAATCATGGATTCTCATCACAGTTCGCAGATGATGTGGCAATCTGGAAAAGTGCTGCAACACCCACGATAGCAGCTACAAACATACAACCACAATTAAATAGAATAAGTGAATACTGTCAAAAATATAGAATTAAAATAAACACAGCAAAACTCAGCTGGTACTCTTTACGAAATCGACAAAACACAGAAAACAACAGCTAGAAATATATATGAATGGCACTCTACTCCAGGTTGCCCAATCAGCAAAATTTTTAGGTCTGACTTATGATTCAAAATTAACTTGGATCAATCATGTCAACGAAATAAAAAAATAAAATTTGGCGAAGAACCAACTATGTTAGAGTCTAACTGGTAAACACAGTGGAGCATCTACAGATAACATTTTGAAAATATACAAAACATATATAAGACCAGTAATAGAATATGCAGCTCCAGCATGGGTAACTGTAAGTAATAAAACAATCAAAACTAAACTACAAACAATACAAAATACACTTCTCACAACAGCATACAGAGTACCGAGATCAACATCATCTAAATTCATTCACAATTACTCGAACATACCAACCATATCAGATAGACTCCTAAATATAACAATTAGATATTTTAACAAAAATTGGATGAAAAATGATTTATTATGCGAACTAGAAAGGTACCTCATACATGATGAAGAAAATCCTAAATATCTCTCCCCAATTAACATATATTTTATACATAAAGAAAAGTAAAGTAAAGTATGTATGTATATAAACTTTAAATATAATATTTATAGTTTACACATTTATGTATTTTAAAATAATAATCAGATATAAAAAAAAAAAAAATGCCACCAGTTACCTTGACTACTGTATAAAAAAAAAAAAAAAAAAAAAGACTATAAATGGACATTGCCCTGAAAAGGACCTAACACAAACAGTTAGGGAAAATAAGTTCAGGAAGGAGGAAGAGGTCAAAGTGAACCTGACCCTCCAGGGCAAAATACCCAAATACCATTGGAACGTAAATGAAGATTCAAGCAGTGCGTGACATAACCCAAGGCACACGTGATACGAATGTACACGTCAGAACGTAGCACTTGACCGAAAGTATATGGCAGTACGTTCCGTGTGAACCGATGTGCACAACAGTATGTTACAAGTTACTCAATGTGTTTGCCCATTAATAACACATGATCGAGATGTAAGCTAATACGTAACACATAACTCAAATGTGCGTACTATACGTCGAACAAAACCAAAGTTGCATGTCAGTCGGTGAATCGTAACCCAAAATGCTTATCATTATATTACACGTAAATATTCAGAGGTGTGTACGAATACATAAAACGTGATGCAGTGTTCAGGTGAATTAAAATACACAGGCCTACTTTCCATGAACAGTGTTGACTAAATGTATTGAGTAGATAACAAGATAACAGTAGTTAAGACGTTTCAATTCCATCACAATAACAAAACAGTAGCTGTTATATGTAGAGATATGCAAATGTGATTGATAATGCAGAGTAAACGTATGTAAAGAGTTTTAAGGAATTTGTATCTCAGAACGGTTGGTAGGGATATTAACATTTTTACTGATAAACAGAGAACAACGCTTTGACCTTCCTAGGTCATCTTCAGGTCAATAAGATGACCTAGGAAAGTCGAAACGTTGTTCTCTGCTTATCAGTAAAATTGTTAATACCCATACCAGCTGCTCTGAGATACATTTTTATTTCAAGTGGGTTTCTCGTCATCAAGAATAACTATTAGGGATTTATTATTATTACACTCTTACTGTCTTCTTAATTCCCGAAGTAGGCCAGGCATGGCCAGGTGGTTAAGGCATTCGACTCGTAATCCGAGGGTCGCGGGTTCGAATCCCGGTCGCACCAAACATGCTCGCCCTTTCAGCCGTGAGGACGTTATAATGTGACGGTCAATCCCACTATTCATTGGTAAAAAGATTAGCCCAAGAGTTGGCGGTGAGTGGTGAGGACTAGCTGACTTCTCTCTAGTCTTACATTGATAAATTAGGGTCGGCTAGCGCAGATAGCCCTCGAGTAGCTTTGTGCGAAATTCAAAACAAACAAACAAATAATTCCCGAGGTAAGCTTTCATTCTCCTGTAATTTATACGCCTTACTTCTCCTATAATTGATTACCTTTCGCAACTTACATGTGTCTATAATTAGAATACTACCTAGTGGCACAGCGGCATATCTGCAGTCACACCAGTAGAAACCGAGTTACGATGCCCGTGGTGGGTTGAGCACAGACGGCCATTTGTGTAGCTTTGCGCTTAACTTAACAAAGAAACGAACAAACTGTAATTAGAAAACAAAAAAAAATTGCTTCGTACAACAATAGTTCTTGGAAGGTTTTTGTTTTAAATTAATTAATATTTTCTTTTTAAAATAAATATATTTATGTTGAAATGGAAACGCTTCGCAGTTAACGTCTCTATTCTCTGTTGTTTGAAACACGTGGATTTATGTTTATCCTTGATTTAAAATTATAGCTTTACTCAGAAATTGAACAATATCTCTAAGGTACTTAGAGCATATAATATATGTTTAATTCCAGTTTACATCTCCCAGTGGTAAATGGTAAGATTTTTAGATTTACAACACTAAAAACAGCGGCTCGATTACCCCTCGGTGGACACAGCAGATAACCTGATTTGGCTCAACACACACTTTAGTTTATATGGTAGGCTCCTTAACAAAGCTAAATAAACAGAACTGGAATTACTAGAGCAAACAGCACTCAGTTTACAACAACACCATTTCGTTTATTTGTTGTTTCATTGGTCTTCGGTTAAAAGGTCAACTACCTTTACGACAAAGATATGAAAAGAGAGCCCTCCATCAGTTACCTTCCTGACCAACCCTAACAAAATAATTCAACCTTTCCTTTCATAACAAACAATCAGAAGTTATAATGCTCCAATCGTAATCTGAGGGTCGAATCTCCATCCCACCAAACATGCTCGCCCTTTCAGTCATGGGGCGTTATAAAGCACGAACAATCCCAATATTAGTTAGTAAAAGAGTAGCCTAAGAGTTGGCGGTGGATGGTGATGACAAGTTAGTTACCTTCACTCTAGTATTACACTGGTAAAATTAGGGATAGCTAACTTAGATAGCCCTCGTATAGCTTTGCGCGAAATTCACAATAGCAATTAAAAAAAGTACATGATGTAAAGGTGTTCTGACACCTGAGAGTAATTTTTATCTTCTATTCAGTGATTGAATAGCCTGACTGTATGATATATACAATCACTAATACACAAACACAAAATATCTATACCAACTACATTATAACACATTCATATTAACCTACACAAGAACTATCTTTCATATCCGTCCTTCATTATGAACTGAAAGACTAGAAGGAAGACAACCACTCAACTGTAGCTGTAACCAGTTAGTTTTTGGTCTGCTCTATTCTGTCTGGATGAAGAAACTTAGCCGTCTTTCTTAAAACACATTCATGAGCCCAAAGAGCAGGGTAGATTTTTACGTTAACGAGACACGAACCACGAACCCTCAGACTAACAGTCAGAACAAATTAATCAGTGGTACAAGCCAAATCTCCGTAATGATGCAATAAAATAAATACAAAAGAAAAAGTAGGAGTAACTTTTTCATAAAATTAGGTAAATAATTAAACAGTTTATACAATTTTCAAATTAGTTCAAAATAAGACGTTTCACTTAAATACATTTATTTATGTTTGGTTTATATATATAAAATATTAACATTAAAAAATACGCCTTTAAACACGTCTGCGAATGAACTGTATTGCTATCTTAAATTACAACGCTAAAATCAGGGGTTTGATTCCCCTCGGTGGATTCAGCAGATAGCCCGATGTGGCTTTGCTATAAGAAAACACACTTTTTTTTTAAACCAGAGGACATCTCGCACGTTCTACAAATTACAAATATTTACTACATTGTATTGATTTCAAGAAATTTCACCATCCAGGTTTTTTTAAGAAACGTGGACTTCACATACCAGCAGGCTGAAGTCTGATGTGTATTGTGCATAAACCGTTAACATGAAAATTCGTGGTTGGCGTGTATTTACCGCTGAAGCGCTATCCGCACATTAGAGTGGTCAGATCCTTATAAGAGCAATGATTAAATCTTATTTATTATTCGGTCAAACAAGAGTAGCTCAAGTGTTGGCGGTGTGTACTATCGACAAGCTGTGTTCTTCTAGTCTATTTGTCCAAAATTAAGAATTGTTGAGCAGAAGTCAGCTCTTGTTGTAGGTAGATTCTAAGACAAATTACAAACCAAATCGTTCCCTTTCATTGATACTTGTATAATGTTTATTTCAGGAATAAACCTCGTAAAAACGGTTCATACACGATCACGAGAAACCTCAGGCAAAATAATGGGGTGCAGTACGACAAACCTGACAGTTCAAATAAAGAGCTTTCGTCTTAATAATGTTATAACACTTGCAGATGAACGAAATTTTTTCGTCACTTCTTGTCATGTGTAATAAGTCACTACGCATCGTCAGCTTGGGCGTTTTGTACTACGTTGTTGTTTTTAAACAATAGATCTAGTAAAGAGAAGCAAAACATAAATCTAAAATACTGGTTCAAGCAACTCTGAGTTAAAATCTGACTAAATCAAAGAATTATGATTGAAAACATTTAGAACCAAACACGATTTTTTGTTCTTAAGCCTAACATCACATTCACATCACCACCAGCTAGGGAGGTTAAATTTTTGTACAGCGTTTCCAAACGTTTGAGAGCATTTCAGTACCGCATCTTTGATTTTTTCTTCTCAATTTACTCAAATTTCTTCTGATGTCTTCCTTTTAAGTATTTCATTAATTTCAGAACATTTCCTATGCGCAAGCAGAACAAAGTCATACGATTCAAACAATATTTGTCAGTCGTCACAAGCCCACGTTCCACCCACGCGATGTTCTGCCTCTCCACGAATTGTTACAAAACAGAAAGTCTAGTGAACGCGCGTGTTGAACGCGGTGCACGTAACGTGTCTCGCAGCTATAGCTTACGATGATTGCATTTAGTTGTTAACGGAGTAAACGATTCTAGCAGTTACCTTAACAAGTATTCCCCCCTTTTTGATCATTTTACCTTTATGAATCATTTCTATGACCGTGTTGGGCAAGTAGTGATACCTACGCTTCTGACGTAGTATATCATGTCACACTGTAAAACTGATGACAAACGCTTATTTGGAATAGACTGTCAAATAAGTTATGTCATACGTAATATGTAAAACTGCTCAAATTTGGTATCACTTTCGGTGTTCACTCATGCGAAGTTTAAAAATGTTTTGAGACGGCTAGTATGGGTATTAAAACTTTTATCAGAATAAAGTGGAGAGGAACGTTTTGACAATTAACCTTTGTTAACCTGAAAATGACATAAGAAGGTCGAAACGTTTTAATTAAAGTTTTAATTGTTTGTTTGTTTTGGAATTTCGCACAAAGCAACTCGAGGGCTATCTGTGCTAGCCGTCCCTAATTTAGCAGTGTAAGACTAGAGGGAAGGCAGCTAGTCATCACCACCCACCGCCAACTCTTGGGTTACTCTTTTACCAACGAATAGTGAGATTGACCGTCACATTATAACGCCCCCACGGCTGGGAGGGCGAGCATGTTTTGGCGCGACCCTCAGATTACGAAGCGCACGCCTTAACGCGCTAGGCTAAAGTTTTAATACCCACAGCAGCCTTCTTGAGATACATTTTTTACTTCAAATGGGTTTCTCGCCATCACGGACATGTGAAATCTGCTTTACTCGGGTCGTTCTGGAGGGTTTTAAACAGTTGGAAACGAAAAGTAAATTGATGGTCATAAATAGTGTAATATTTTCCAAACAGGAAACTGTTCGTATACTTCAAACAAATAATAGTAACTAGCTTAGAATTCTGTAGAATCTCTGTTTTCGTTACCCTATATTTTGCTTTACAACTATTTAAATAACGCCCACAAAGCCGCACGTAGCTTAATGCCATGTCATGTTGCGTCCGAGATTCGAGCCGCGATACGTCGTCGAACGAAATTCGCGATTTCAATTAGAACTCGCTATTCTCGGCCGGTTTAGACCGATTTACGCGTACAGGTTCAAAATAGCAGTATATTAAGACATCTCATGATACATTAGTTAATACAACGGTTGTATAATTCTTGTCTTTTCTCGTGTTTTATTTATTGAGATGTGAATGTGTTCCCAGGAGTTACTATTTCTTTCAGCTTCGATTCAGTGTTCCGTTATTTAAATAACAAAATAACTGGTACAATACAAAATTCACAGTATAAATATAAGTAACGTAAATAACTTATAGTGTTATATCATTTTATTCTATACATTTTTACCACCAGGCTAGACGCTAAACATTAAGAGTAAATATATTTCAACAATTAGGAAGAAACATGTAAAATTTGTTTGTAAACGAAGTTATAGTTATTGTAGTTTCTTACACTTTCTCCTGAGATTATGTTTGATGCCTCTAATTACTACATAATGTTTGTCAACTTGATAGACGTTTGATGCGTACTATGTTTATTCCCCGCTGAACAAGTAAAACACTTATAACAACGTATAGAAGTGTAGTTGAATAACATTTTCTATCACCGATCTAGTTAGAGGTGACGCAGCTTAAACTGATTTGCTTTACTGATTATGATAATATATTTATTATACAAAATGAGCAATATTTCAAACTATAATAGTTTTCTTTGAGTGGAGTATATGTCTAACTTCCGGGCATACCTCATATAAAAAAAGAGGACGTCTAACTTCCGGGCATACTTCATATAGAGAAGGAAGATGTCTAACTTCCGGCCATACTCCATATAAAGAAGGAAAATGTTTAACTTCCGGGTATACTTCACATAAAGAAAGAGGACGTCTAACTTCCGGGCATACTCCATATAAAGAAGGAAAATGTCTAACTTCCGGGCATACTTCACATAAAGAAAGAGGACGTCTAACTTCCGTGCACACTTCATATAAATAAATAGGACGTCTAACTTCCGGGCATACTCCATTTAAAGAAGGAAAATGTCTAACTTCCGGACATACTTCACATAAAGAAAGAGGACGTCTAACTTCCATGCACACTTCATATAAAGAAGGAATATGTCAAACTTTCGGCCATACCTTATATAAAGGAAGAGGACGTCTAACTTCCGGACATGCTTCACATAAAACCGTAGGATGCTTAAGTTATGGCTAAGCTTCGGGTACGACTAGCTCTTGTTTAATTTCTGAGTAAGTTTCATGGAAGTAAGGCAGATGCTTAACTTTTCGACGAGTTTCATACAAAGCTGACAGAGGTTTAATTGTCAAGTTTGCATGGTATAAGCAAGAATGGTAAATGTTTTATTTCTGGATGTGCTCCGTGTAACGAAAGTAGGTGTTTCATTTCCAGTCATATTTTTGCAAGGAGAGCAAATGTTCACTTTTGGATGTGGTTCGTATAAGGAAGGCACATATTTAACTTCCGGATATTTTTCGAGTAAAAGGAAAAGTGATACCTAAATATGGATACATGCGGATATGCTTTATATAGCAATTTTGAAACCTGTGCATAAAAAGAAAAGAAAAACTCCCCCGAAATACAGTATTTTCTATTTTGCCTAATTTTGGTTTATTCTCCCTTCCCCCAGCTTCACGCTCCCTCCCCTACCTGGTGGAAAGACATCTGGATTAAACAATGTTTGTGTAGGGAAGAAAAACGTTTACTTCCGAACATGGTTTCTGTAAGCAAGAGAAATATTAGTTTTCAGCCTAAAGTTCATGAAAGGAAGGTTTATGGTGTTTCACTTTCGAACTTGTGACCTGAAGAAAGAAATGATCGATCACGTTTGTAAAACACTTTGACTGATTCTGATGTGTGTTTCGTAGCGCGTAACACACATACGCCCCCAGTGATACAGCGGTACGTCAAAGGACTTACAACGGTAGAAATTGGGTTTCGATACCTGCGGTGGGCAGAGCACCGATAGCTCATCGCGTAGCTTTGTGCTTAATTACAAACAAACAACCTGTCTACGTTTCTTATTTATGAACGCAAACTCTCCAGAAAGCTACAGTCCATCGCTTAAAGCATACATGCTTTAACGTAGTATAATAACTAGTTTTATACGAATAAACTCGCAACACCCCTTAACATTGCTGTGTCCTTGTTCTACCGCTGAAAAGGCCAGAAAAAACGTCTCTAGAAATATCAAGATAGATTTTTTTCATCGAGAATCGAAGTCCACAATGAAGACTGTTCCTGTATAATATCGTTCGTTGTATTATTTTATTATCCGTTTATTTCTTCTCTCTTAATTTATTTCATACTTTTATATTGTATTTTTATTACTTTTATAGAGTGTTTAACCTTTATAATAAACCGTGTTCTATATAGCTTACTGAAGATGGAATATGTATATTCCAAAACATCCAAGAATTAAACGTTTGTCACCGAACGTACACATGTCAAATGTTCGTTGTTGTTGCCTTCGTCCTGTTGTTCATCATTTATTCGCGTAGATGAGATGAGAAACCAGTTCAGTTGTCTTTCTCTCTGTGTGAGAGTCGTTTCACTAACATGATTCACATGGTACCCAATTTAAAATTACCCGAACATGACAAAATATTTTTTTCTGTTCTATTGTTACAATTTCAAAAGTTACTTGAATGCAAGCTTTGCATTCAAAAAAGAATGAAAAATTATATTCCTGCGTTGTAAGTTTTCCAATCTGTGTATTATTAAAATTCATGCGTTGTAAGTTTTTCCAATCTCTATATCTTTAATATTCCTGCGTTGTAAGTTTTCCAAATTGTATATCATTAAACTTCATGCGTTATAACTTTTTAAAATCTGTATATCACTAATATTCCTGCGTTATGATTTTTTTCCAGTCTGTTTATCATTATCCTTCTATATTTGAGGATTTTTACTAACAAAAATATTGTACTTGAGTGAACTGACTGAAATATTTTAATTGTTTAGAAATACCAAAATAGAAAGTTTTATGTATTTTATTTTCAACTGTCTTTAAGTATAGTAATCTCAGAAAATTCAAATTCGTTGATTCGTAAAGTGACGTTCTAATTAAATTTTGATTTGCAAGAGAGAGACCACTGGTGGTCACTCAGTTACCACTTTTCTTGTGTACCTGGTGTACATTGTACACAAGAACCGTGAGAAGTAACCATTCAGAAAATACTCTGAAGTGTGTTAGAGCATTCATTCATACTTAACCATATAAAACAGACACAGTCCGCCTGTCTAGTAAATATCTTCTGTTTGTTCATGGTGGTACAGACAACTCACAGTATGTTTAACTTCCGTTTCTGTTGCAGGTCCGTAATGCGCATGTAATTTTCCACAGCTCATTCACATGTTAAAGTGAGTTTTGTAGCGCGTAACACACATCCTGAACTGTGGAACGTTGCCCTCATTTCGAATGTACTTAACATGTTTGTTGACAGTTTTCCTTGAGGTAGTGTGACCTAGCTTTCATAATCTAATCTACTGTTGTTCTTGTGTGTGTGTGTGTATGTTTCTCACCAACAGTCATTTATCAAACAAACGAATACATAAATCAAAACTGTTCGGTAAGTCTGGAACGTTTTCAAAAATTGTCTTTTCTCTATCAGGAGCTTTTGCTGATGAACAAGAAAACACCGTTTGAAAATGTTCAAGCTTTTCGAAAGCGTTCAAGTATTTCGCCATATTTTTTAACCTTTTATGATGACTTTGTACTGATTGTTAGTGCTTTCTCACTCCAAAACACCTACCAATACTCTATGTTGGCTAACATTCCTGGAAAATAAACAGACTGGCAAGTACTGGAAAAACCGGAAAACATGCGTAACTTCTGGCCTGATGGCTCTTATGGTCGTAATATTTACGGTTAATGATACATCAACATGTAAGTTATCTCTGAAATAGCAGACGTTCCACAGAATTTAATTGGTCAATAGCGTATTGGTTAATTACGGGATTTAATTGGCAAGTAGTGCACCTGTTATTCAGAGGATTTGATTTGTCAGTAGTTTATTGGTTAACACTCATCAAAGGGTGGCTAAGTAAGGTTGAAGTGAAAGACGTGTGTATCAAAACACAACAAAACTAAATATAAACTCTTCAAGTCGTCTCTTTTTGGAATGAATCGTTTCACTATCTTATTAATACATTGGACTGTAACTTATCTAAACAAGGAACAACTACAACTTTGACAGTTAACAACAGCTCTTGACTTCTTCCACAGAACTGGACAACGACTGAACTTCAGATAAAGACATCCAGGAAAGGACACTTTCCTAGTATCCTCACATCTAGGAAGAACACTTCCCGAGTATCCTCCAGTCACGCAAATTTTATTGTTTAAAAATGACGAATTTATATTCTCATGGAAAATACATAACCCTAGAATAGTGACTTCCAAGTTTCCAGGAATTTAACATCCACATAGGGACAATAATAAAGTCTAAAGATGACGTTTCCAATAAAATCTTAAAATTGTAAGGAATTGAGTTAAAGTGGTTAGTAATGGACTATTCTTTAGAAATAAAATGTAAAAGCTTATTTGAATAATACGAAAATATAGACACAGAAGAATAGGCTTAATTTCAAAACCATTCAGATGGATATAAATAACACTATGTAACAAAATTTTTACTGTTTCTTGTTCCTAGACAGAAAGTGTTATTTCCCAATTGCTTATGTCTAAAGTAAATTGAAAAGATCTATTTTTCTCTTCAAACTTTGCTTTTGTGACCGGGGAAGGAAAACATGATGGGAGACTATGTTTGGAGGTTGATACGTGAAAGTGATTTACATTAAAGTCGCAAATCTCGAAAACAACTCACTTCTAAACATTTTTGTATAACTTTAATATAAATACATGTAAATCTCGATTCATATTTTGTTTTATTCAGACCTTATGTAAATGAAAATGTGCAAATTTGCCCGTTTTAACATTGAAAATATGCTAATTTCTAAATTTCATTATCTAGGTCACAAAAGCAATGTTTGAAGGGAATAATGGCCATTTTCTGTACTTTTACAACATAAGCAATTAAGAAATAACACATACTATCCAGGAACATAGTGTAATCAAAGAAGTTATAAAAACAAAGAGTCACAGCAAATGACAGACCAGAAAACAGTAAAATAACAAATCCAGCTAAGAGATATTTCGATAATAAACAGAAAATGACAGACCAGAAAACAGTAAAATAACAAATCCAGCTAAGAGATATTTCGATAATAAACACATATTCCTTAGTTTTCCATTTCGTGCACACAGCACATCATTGTGTAACTAATCAACAAATGAAAGCATCAAGTTTCTTTCGCGTAATTTTTCTCACATTCAAAAATTTTCTTCCAATCACAAAAAAAATATGAAAGAAGTACGACCCTGCATTCCAATGGAAATTTGTTTGTTTGTTTTGAATTTCGCGCAAAGCTACATGAGGGCTATCTGTGCTAATCGTCCTTCATTTAGTAGTGTAAGACTATAGAAAGGTCAGCTGGTCATCACCACTCAGTGAATAGTGGGATTGATCGTTACATTATAATGCCTTAACGAATAAAAAAGGTGACCATGTTTGGTGTGACGGAGATTTAAGCCCGCGACCCTCGGATTACGAGTCGAGTGCCTTAACCACCTGGACTTGCCGGGCCCTAGTGCATGCTTATGCTATAAAATAATTACTTACTGTTAATGTTCATGTGTATATTCGTTGGTACATGAGTATACCAAAAGTTGGCGGTGGGTGGTGATGACTAGCTGTCCTTCCTCTAGTTTTACACTGCTAAATTAGAGACGGCTAGCGTTGATAGCCCTCGTGTAGCTTTGCGCGAAATTCATAAACAAACAAACACGCATGTACAAAAAATATGTATTGAACTCGTCGTACCTACAAAACATATGCCGTAGTTTTCATGCCCCTTACTGGAATTTTCCTTTATCCTATCATTTTCACTCACGCCATTTAAGCTACGCTTACTTGCAGGCAATATGTGTTAGATAGATAAATTCTGAACTATTTGAAAAATTATTTACGCGATCAGACAAACAAAGTATCTAGAACATAACTTAAAAATTTAAGAAAACTACACGTAAAGTAAACAATAAAGTAAAGGTGTTTATAACAGTGTAAATAGTATAAAACAATTATGAGGATTGGGAGTATTATATAGTTCTACGAACTGAAGCGAAGAATAAAGCCCGTAGTAGAAAAGAAGTTGTTAAAAGATGTTTAAGTCATTCTATGACACGAACCAAACTTAAATTATTGAAAAGTAAATGAAATGTAAAGTTGTAATAAAGGCAAACTGAGCTGAGTATGCAGAAACGTCTCAGTGCATGATCACAAAATGAAAATCCTATGGATTTGAATGCACTGTACAGGCATTTTTTAAACCTGAATAAATTGAGAAAGCCATAAAAATTGTATTTAGTGTAATGCTCATTTGTTTTAGGAAATTACTTACGGGCTATGTTTTGTTTATGCGAAATACTTTATCGATGATAAAAAAAAACGACTAAAGTTGAAATCGAAGCCAGTCTTCACAAAATGAAAACAACACTGTGCCATCGCGTAGCACATTCATTGCATTAAAAAATTGGCTAAGCAAAAATAGGTAAAGTGATTCTGAAAGTCAAAGCCAATATGCAATCCAGACTCTTTGTACAAAGGCCTTTCTGACGACATGTGATTTATATCTCCTAATCGAAAAAATTGCGATAAAATTTCGAACAGACGAACACAAGAGTATTACTTACATACAGATTATAAGGAGCGTCTTACTAGTTTGTGGAATGTCTAAAAACAGTCTAATTATACGTGTTTGGTCAGAAACTACAGATGTCAAACAGTGATCTGATTTTAAAAAATAGCTATGAAACATACTAATCATGAACCGACTAGCTTACCCACAACAATTTCGTTCAGCTTTTTTTTCACCATACCTAACCTGTAATTGGCTTTAAAACAAAAGTGCAATAGCCAAGGAAACAGAATTATAGAATTGGATAATAATAGCGCTGTCGACCATTCAACAGAGTCTGTTTATATCTGATATAAGGAGAACAAACAGGCAATTCTACGCTTACGGCCAATTTTAAACATTAAGTTTAACACAAAACCTCGTTCTGGGGAAACACCATTAGGTCGCAGATAGGGGATTTTTGGTATTCTCCGAACTTAAACGACTGTGAGTAAATTGTGGGGTTAAATAAATCATGGAGAAAGGTGATACATCCAAATTCACGAAGAACGTGAGGTTTAATCTGACGGCATTTCATTTATCAATTTGAAACTATACAACAAAGGTTGCACTTTTTCAAGTCAAACTAAAACGATTTAACTCTAACTGTAAATCTTTTTCATGTCAAATTAAAACGATTTAACCCTAATGGTAAATCTTTTTCATGTCATGTTAAAACGATTTAACCCTAATGGTTTGTTTGTTTGTTTGTTTTTGAATTTCGCATAAAACTACACGAGGGCTATCTGTGCTAGTCTTCTCTACTTTAACAGCGTAGGACTAGAAGGAAGGCAACTAGTCATCATCACTCACCGCCAACTCTTGGGCTACTCTTTTACCAACAATAGTGGGATTGACCGTCACATTATAACGCTCCCACGGCTGAAAGAGCGAGCATGTTTGGTGTAATCTTAATAGTAAACCTTTTTCATGTCAAACTGAAATGATTTAACCTTAATGGTAAATCTTTTTCATGTCAAAATAAAACGATTTAACCTTAATGGTAAATCTTAATTACATAGCCAATATAATAATGTAAATAATAAACAATGTCTTCATTCTATGTGCATTTGCACATAAAAATAATGGATAAGCTTTATTTTATCTTGCGCTTCTCTTTTTCATGGCAATTTTTCTGTCCTGCAGATCTCTTGTTAGCATCCCTAAAAAAAACAAGAATTCGCACGCTGCACCTTGAGATCTAAGATGTATTATAAGTGTGACAGTGAAATCCTGCTATTTAGTCCCACAAGACTAGCACACGAATTAGTTATGAGTATTGTTGACTCTCCACTTTCCATCTAGTTTATTACTTCAAAATCAAAAACTTATAACGCATACAGTCCTTCGTTAGTTTTACGTGACTATCAGAAAACAAACAACCTGCCTCCCGCTAGTACAGCGGTATGTCTCCGCATTTACAATGCTAAAATCAGGAATTCGATTCCATGCGGTGGGCTCAGCAGATAGCCTGATGTGGCTTTGTTATAAGAAAAAAACACCCACAAACAACCTTATTTATAAGAACGCTAGCAATATTTACATTTAAATAGTGCAACCTCTGTATGAGTTACTACATTCAGAGAAATATTTCTGGAAACAGCATGATTTTCAGTTTTAAAAATTTACAAAGCTCTATTGACATAAATTTTAAAACCTAGCCAACTTCATTTGTATCAAACACTATTAAGCAATTTACAAGAAAATATGTCCAGCCCTAAACACGAGATAAATATGTACTTCAATAAAGATATAGACAGTTTTAGAGAAAGTTACTTATTTTATCAAAGCCCTTTGTTATAAGCAACTAGGATGGAACAAATTATTCCTTTGGTCATTCATACGATTTTAACATCAGTAGGAAAAGCTTATATAAATTAAAATTCATTAATACATTGTAGGCACCATATAGCTAACTCTTAATTATTATCAATGATCGAAGTTATACCGAACGTAAGTAGTTTACTAAAATCAAATTATTTGTAAATTTTAAAAATATCAAATAAATAAATAGTTAATTTTCAGAACGTCCCTTGGCTTAGGTGGTAACTAGAAATAAATGTAGCAGTTATTGTAGTGAAGTACGTTTTTTATTTTTCTAATAATTTTGAATATTTTTTTCACATGAAAATATAACGCTATTGACCGTTTAATTGTCTTTTTCCGTTAATTTTGTTTTACTCGCTTGTCTGTCATACGATACTAGATAGTTTAACTAGCAAGTTTTCGATGTGCATTACTTTGATGTTTAAATGATTTACCACATACATAACAGCTTCGTGATAAATTACCTTCAGAATAATCACTTAAGTCTTAAAAACTGGTTACTGAGTTGTATTATTAACAAACGGATACAGATTTATAGAAGGATAACGTGAAGCAACTGGTCACAAGTTGCTCAAACTGGATGTACAGTCTACAAGATAAATTATAAAATGTTATTTTCTCTTTTAAGAATAACATTTTTGATCATCAAAATGTGCAAACTCAACGTTTATGCTTATAAACCTTTCCTTTTTATTTTGCAAAAGTCTCATAACATTAGTCAACCTTCAATAATAAAATTCAAGGTGATGACCTTTATTATTTTTATCACCTATAAAAATTTAAAGAACTTGTTATGGAAATATAATATATTAGAAGAATTCGGAAAAAAAAACTTTGAAAACAGCTATGAACTCCATACGCATGGAACCTCATAGTACTGCGTTAAAAGTTACGATATAACAACATCTACCCATATAAATAATACTCTAAATGTTCCAGGGGAAATAAAAATTATAAGATCTTTTCCTATTAACTTTTTTATAACTAGTTTTTGTGTAATTCTTATATAATACATTTCAAATATAAACAGTCCACCAGAACTGTATTCTCGCCATATACATCAACTTTAATAAGTGACCATATAAAGCAAGCCATCCATATGAATCATAAAAATAAAATAAAAATTAATGTAATCTCGACAAGAACCCACGACATCACCCAAAGTTCCGGTTTCATTACAAAAGGTTGTTGTTGTTTTTCGGACGACTGCACTGTGCAAAACTCCAAAAGTAACGTAACTGGTCGGATGAATCACACGTAACTGAGTTAGTGAATGGTTCTTTTGAAGACGAACAGAAGAATTTTCACACAATCGACACTTTAACTGTCTGATAAGTGATGATGAGAATTGGCTGGAAGAACAGGTTAACATTCAGACACTTGATGACGTGAAAATCTAACAAGTACAGAGTTAGCTCATCCTGTTAACTGCAAAGAAATAACAAGCTAACCAACATATTTGAAAATGCAACTTACTAGCAAATAACTTCATTACCTTACTTAATGTTTCGTCAGTATAAGTGCTTTTCTGTGTTCTCACAGTTCAAGTAAAAATGGAAATTAGACTGTTTTCTAGCAGTGTGTCTCATAGATCACTTGAAAAAAGCTCGGAGCTTTTTAAATAACGCAAACTGAAAAATACATTACCTTAAGTTTTGTTTAATAAATTAGACTAACGCTGGGAGTGGAGGGTAAACACTACATATATGTATCAGGGCTAGTCGAAGTTTCGTGTTTCGTGCATTGGATTGAGAATCGAATGGTCAAAGGTTCGAAGAGTGATGCCTCTGAAAACGCTCTACTTTTCCACTTTTAGACCAACTATAAAAGTGATAGTCCATGCGATTATTCGCCCTCGTAGCAACAGTGTAAATATTTTCGGGCCTGGCATGGCTAGGTGGTTAAAGCGCTTGAATAGCAACTTTGGGGACCGCGATTTCGATTTCCCGTCCCACCAAACATGCTCGCCCTTTCAGCGGTGGTAACGTTATAATGTGACGGTCAACCCCAGTGTTCGTTGGTAAAATAGAAACGCAAGAGTTGGCTGTGGGTGGTGATAACTAGCTGTCTTCCACTGCTAAATTTAGGACAGTTAACGCAGACAGCCCTCCTGCGAAGAATTCAAAACCTTAATATTGTCGCTCTAGTCGGTAGCTTAAAATTAGTGGCGACTGTAATTCAACCTTAGGGATCTCTGACCGAGCCTTTTAGCCCTCGCGCGCGCGTATACAATGCTGAACATCCCAATTCTCTCTGTCTGGGTATCAGCGTGGTTACTAACCAAACCGTTAGGTGGCGTCAGATTATTAAATTATAGTAGTAATCACCTGAAGTTTAGTAGAGGATAAAACAACCCCAATTCTTCACGCAGTTTTAAATGATCAGATAATATTTAAACAGTACTATAAGAACACTTAAGAAACGTACTGCAATAAGATGACTTACAATGTAGCTTCCATCCCGTTTCAACCACGCTGGTTCTCAAGGCCAGCCGTTTTTCTTCCCCATTCCAGTTTGGCGAAATCCTGGTTTGTCTATTAAGATTTCGCGAAGCTCAAGGGTAGACGACAGTTTCGACTTGCCAACAATTTATTAACGTTCGTGCCTAGAGCAACTCTCCGTAAAAGAATTCTTTGCCGTCTAATCGTTTAAAATTTCTCGTTTAGTCGCGCAGTTCATCCATCTTTTACGCTATAATTGCCTGTATGAACGAAAAACGATTAGCAAAGGTTTGCCACATTTAGTGATTACCTAGTTCTATTGTTGACAGATAGTGAACGTATATTATAAACTTCAGATACGAAAACATTGATTGCAAACTAAAGTACAGGATCGAGTCGGCCGACCGTAGAGTAACAAATAATGTGAGTGATTGCTGACCTAAATGGCAGCCACATCCGAAATTATCCAATTCTATTTTGCAATGTGTTTAACGAACTTCGTTTTGTTTTGTTTTGAAATCTTCTAAACCAGTCGTTTAGTATTGTGATTTTTTCTCGCTTTCAAAGATATTTATTCCTAAACTTAATTGTTGGCTCAAGTATTGTGTAAAGTTGAACACAAGCATATGATTTCATTATACCAGACTGCGGCACATGATGGCCACATGGTTAAGGCACTCGACTCGTAATCTGAGGGTCGAGGGTTCGAATTTCCGTCACACTATACATGTTTGCCCTTTCAGCCGCAGGAGTGTTATAATGTGACAGTCAATCCCACTATTCGTTGGTAAAAGAGTAGCCAAACAGCTGGCAGTGGGTGGTGATGACCAGCTGCCGTCCCAAATTTAGCAGTCTAAGAATAGAAGAAAGGCATCAAGCTTTAACTAGCATTATTCTGCCAACCTATAAAACCCTGTTATGAAATACGAAACGTCTAGGTTGAGTAAAAACATTTTTCTTTCTGTCTCTTTCTCTCTCTTTCTAGAATTAGAAATTGTCTTTATTATCCTGATTCAATTAATATAGCCTTTAACAGTTTAAACACTGAACGAGGTAAAGTTAAACGGCCGTGAGGACGTTATGTTTTTTGTTAATCCCATTATTCGTTGGTAAGAGAGTAGCCCAAGAGTTGACGGTGCGTGATAATGGCTAGCTGCCTTCCCTCTAGTTTTACACTGCTAAATTAGGGACAGCTAGCGCAGATAGCCCTCGTGTAGTTTTGCGCGAAATTCATAAATAAACAAACTTTAATCGCATCCATTATCAGAAACTGTTCGAATTATAAAAAAATTAAATACCTGAAATAAAAACAATAGGCTCAACTGAAAAATAAAACCATCTAAATTATCGCTGATAATTTACCTAGCTCCTGTTGGGATCATTCATTGGTCACGGACAGCAGAAAATCGCTAAAGATAAGATCTCACTATGGTCAATGTTCTCGCCCTAACATTACGTGTCCAAGTCAAATTTCCTCCCATCCAAAAGAAAGGGAGGCAGCAGGTAGTCTGTATTTCTTATCCAGGGCTTTGTTTCGAACATTACCGAAAATGTAATGAAAACCCGTTTGGGTGTAAAGGTGAAACTGCACATGACAAAGGGTACCATATAGGAATCACAGTATGCAGGAACTCTCATCATGAGGTACTACATTGGAATCGCAGTACGCAGGAACTGTCGTGTCTCGTTTAATTTGAAGATTGCTTTATAATTGCTTAGCCACACTTCACAAGGAGTGGGAGGGCAAAGGTCAACATTTCCGCTATCTGCGCAGTCAAGCCCCCTCAATTAACAAAATTTTGCCTAAAATAAGCTGAGTCAGGTAGAGCATTGCAAGGACAAACAGGCCTCCGCCTCACATTACACAGACTTATTTGGAAATTATTAACCATTTTGTTTTCTCGAAAATGTATAGTTTGCGCAGTAATTAAACTGTAACCATTAAACAGAATGAACTTTAGGTGAGGACCTTAGAAAATATAAGAATTAGAATATATAATACAAATTTGATAAACAGTATATATAAAGCTGAAGTCTAATTTTAAGCAACATCAATCCAGAGATAAAACAGCACAGGATTTTACAGCCCTTTAATACAGTACTGAAACCATCAAATGAGATAGAAAATGAAATAAAATGAAACCAAAGATAATATTTACATAGTAAAACTGCTACAAATATAAAGGATTTTATTAGAGCTAATACCAGGTGGTTAAAGCGCTCGACTTGTAATCTGAAGGTCACGGGTTCGAATCCCTGTCACACCAAACATGCTCTCCCTTTTTAGTTGTGGGGCGCTATAATGTGACGGTTAACCCCGCTATTCGTTGGTAAAAGAGTAGCTCAAAAGTTAGCGATGGGTGGTGATGGCTAGTGGCCTTCCCTTTAGTCTTAAACTGCTAAATTAAGGACGGCTATTGCAGATAATTCTCGAGTAGCTTTGCCCGAAATTCAAAAGAAACCATACCGATAAACAACCAAACAAATTACAGCTAATGACTAGTGGTATGTTTATATTAGAAACTACAGCCTTTTATAAATTATAATTTAAACCAATATATTTCGATTAAGTTTATCTTTTAGTTCTGTTGCCAACTAGAAAATCTTTTATTGAACGTGTGCAAACATGACCCTAGGTGTACAGTTTCTTCAGTAGGTACCAATCTAAGTCTTTTTTGCCTTCCACTCGTTATTAACGTTTTCATTACTCACGTTTGACTGTGTGAGGGATGACTGTGGTAAGGATGTCAATTTCCAAGTCTTCCTGGATTTACTTGACTCACCTAGGCGATGCCAATTTTCGAGTTGGAATGCCAGTTCTAAAAACTTTAACTTGAGACATTAAATAAATGTAGACCCACCTACAAGCACCTCTTTTTTTTTATCACGATCCTGTTCTATTTTGTTTAACATACCATACCCTTCATTTCAGTGATTTTTTTCCACTTATTTCAGTAAACAGCTCATTTTTTTCCGTTGACTCAACATCAGTTTATTCATGTTAAGTTACGTTTAGTTCCTTTTATTTCTTCTTGCGTTTGTGCTTATCATAAATAAAGCAAATATATATTTCACTGAAAGCTTTTCCTCCCAACTTTCTCCGCAGCCTTTCATTGTCCCTACCAACACCATTCAACTTTTTCTCTTTTACGGGGACACGTCATGGGCAGGTGTTTAGGGCGTTCGACTCGTAATCTGAAGGTAGGGGATTCGAATCCCAGTCCCATAAAACATACTAGCCATTTCAGTTGTGTGTGTGGGAGGGTAATAATGAGACGGTCAATTCCACTATTCGTTGATAAAAAGAGTAGCTCAAGAGTTAGCGGTGGGTGGCGATAACTAGCTGCCTTTCCTCTAGTCTTACACTGCTAAAGTAGGGGCAGCTAGCGCAGAAAAAAAGCCCTCGCGTAGCTTTGCGCGAAATTCAAAAACCAAACCTCTTTTACGGATCAACTAGCCCGAGAATTTAACTTTTTCGGTGTTTCTGTGTTTCGACTTTCCCTCAAAAATAGCTTCAGGTTAAAGACACTATTTTTGATGAATTGTGAGCAACGTCATAAATTGTAAATGAAAACTATAAACATTTATACGTAGTTGATCATAGTATGTAGAGGATTTAGAAACGACATACCACTATTGAAATAAGGTTTATAAAATCAAAATATTAATAATAATAGATAAATTCACTTTTTCCTTTGATTTCTTCTTTTATGAAGATTAAATAAATGAAAAATAAAAAAAAAATGATACAACACAGCTGATATTGAATGACGGTTAAAATCTATTTTGTCATAGTTCGCAAAGTTTAGAACCTCCAACTTATTGTGTGTGTATCTTAATCGTTTTTTTTATATTTATATTGAATAAACACATATCAACCTTGGCTCCATGAATAAAAAGCTAATATTTGAAATCAATGTGTTTAAGCTGAAAAGATAGTCATCAAAATTAATCAAATATTCATTTACTTTCGCCTTATGTCTGCTGAGCACGTTCGAGAGACAGGCACTTATTAGTTATACATATAGTGTGAACAATAAAAAAGTAAAATAATTGTTTTGATCGTCTTAGTTTGTGTCTGTTAATCAGTTTCGATAGCTAGGTACTTTCCATCTATAAAGCGTAACAAGTTTGCTGCTCTTGAAATATTGAACCAAAGTGTTTTTTTGCTTTATTAACTTACAGTAAGTGAAATACTGATTGATTTTTATGCTATCTATTTTGACATTCTCTGCCAAAGTGTAAATTCTGTAAGTATAAGCACAAAAGTTGGGCATTAAATTTTCATTTATAATGAAGTTAAATACGTTATCCGTACGAGAATAGCTAATCACATACCAATGATCAGCTGAGAACTGTTGTTTCGAGCTATATCAAGCAGCTTTCATCATCTCTGACGAGAAAAGGTTTATGTGCGTTGTCTTATAGCAGAACACATGTGGCTATCTGCTGTGACCACCGAGAGGAATCGAACTCCTGATTTTAGCGTTATAAATCCGTAAACTTAACACTGTACTAGCCAGGGGCGCTATCGTTGAATAGCATATTGAAGGAGCACAAATTAGGATTTGTGTCACAGAGCTATGGTTCTACAGTAAGATTCTAACAATTTTTAAATAAATTTCTAGGAAAATCAAATACAAATGAATAATTAGTTTCTGTAAAGGAACAATTTTAAGTCTAGAAAATAGTCTTAGTAAGCATGTAACAAAAAATATAGTGGTGACTACTTTAAAATAGTCAGTTTCTCCTGAGGATGTTTTCTTATCTTTTACAGTTTTTGTGTCACAGAGCTATGGTTCTACTGTAAGATTCTAACAATTTTAAATAAATTTCTAGTCTCTACACTAATGAATATTAGTGTATAATAATATAACTAATTATATAATAATGAATACCTCTTTAAAATATGATTCATGTGTGTTCTAAATGGTACATCTCGACGTCTTATTTTATTATTTTTCAACCATTTCAGAAGAGAACTTTTTAGATTCGTTTCTGCAAATGAGTAGTTAGGGAAACTAACCCTCTCTCGGTCAGTTCAATCAGATATTGTATTTAATGCACGATCTACAAACAAAATGCATTGTAGCGTGTGATATAATTACTAATTTGATTTCTTCTGTTAAAAAAGTCTTCTTCAAACTCGTAGCTCCTTAAGAAGTCTAACGAACTAAAGGGTTGACGATCTTTAGTGTCTCCACACTAATGAATACATCTTTAAAATACGGGCCTGGCATGGCCAAGCGTGTTAAGGCGTACGACTCCTAATCTGAGGGTCGCGGGTTCGCATCCCGGTCGCGCCAAACATGCTCGCCCTTTCAGTCGTGGGGGCGTTATAAATGTGACGGTCAATCCCACTATTCGTTGGTAAAAGAGTAGCCCAAGAGTTGGCGGTGGGTGGTGATGACTAGCTGCCTTCCCTCTAGTCTTACACTGCTAAATTAGGGACGGCTAGCACAGATAGCCCTCGAGTAGCTTTGTGCGAAATTCAAAACATCAAAAAACACCATCTTTAAAATACCGTTGATGTCTTGTTAGTATTACAGTTGACTCAAGTGTATCTCCAGACGTATATAAGCAGACTTCTGCTCTTCCTGAACTGTCAACAAGTCCAGCTTTTCAGTCACTAGTTGGTTATAGATTTTCTCTATTCATTTTCTTCTCTGAAACAAAGCGACGCTGTCAGTGAACAAGATCTGTCATCAGTACCAACGATGCCTTGATTTACTGGATCTTACCGTTACTCTGGCAACTATATCGTAATTACAGGAACCGATATACTATTACAGACAGGCATTAAGATGATAATATGGAATTTAACTTAATAAAATAAGAAAACAAACTTGAATCTCGATTATATGATATTTTTTCTCTGACAATTTAAATCTCCAATTTTTAGTAATTTATTTCAACATCAAACAAACCTGTCTTTATTACTTATTGACCATTTGAATGTTATCACTTACCAAAATGGTCGTCAAAAGAGGCCCTGGTTTTAACTTTATTGATAGAGTAGTACGGATAGAGAGGTAGAGGTTGGATATAGCGCCTAAAAGTCATCGTTTTCTGATTGAAAAATTGACAACAATTACTTTACTGGCAGTTCGGAGCAGGAGATAAATCCTGACCATGTACGACTTCCCTTTCGCTTCGGGGTTGTCGTGTGTGGTCTGCTTTATAGATATTTATAGCCAAGTCTAACTGCATCAAGTAGGTAAAGAATGTCAGTTCAATGGTTTTATTTTTCACAATGCTTGCATAAAAGTTTCTTTATTAAATTTCAAACAGTAATAATAATTATTATTATCTGTTGCTTCCATTTTCAAACTTTGAAGACAATTCAGCAAATAAGCATATAATAATTTGCTATGTTATCACACAACAGTCGCGGGCTAGAATCTTCGTCGCACCAAACATGCTCACCCTGTTGGCTGTGGGGGCGTTATAATGTTACAATCAATCCCATTATTTGTTGGTAAAAGAGTATGTAGCCCAATAGTTGGCGGTGGGTAGTGATGACTAGCTACCTTTCCTCTAGTCTTACGCTGAAAAATTAGGGACGGCTAGTGCAGATAGCCCTCGTAGCTTTGCGCAAAATTAAAAAACAAACAAACAAAAGTTAGTGAGTGAAGTGAGCCCTACCATTGTTATTACTACTTGTTGAAAAAAAAGAAACAGAAAAATTACACAGAGAAAATTGCGATGAATAAAGTATTTTCAGTAATTCCAAGATTAGGAGGTTTTATGCCACATATTTGATTATCGGTTTCCAGTTATTTGTTTTTGCATAAAAGACTCATTACATAATAATGCAGCGTGAATTGAACATATTTACTGCACGTGTAAATAGACTCGCAAAACAGAAGGTTTGGATATTTGATGAGCGGAAGTTAAAGTAAAGAATTAGAGCTCCATTTCAATAAATTTAAACCACATGATATAGGACTGAATGTCAAAATATGAATACACTTCATAAACACAATACACCAATACAACAAAGGCATACACTACACGGTTACTTTCAGAATGGAACAAAAAAAAAAAGACTGAATAAGAAAAGATACTTTAGCAAATTACACACAAGTAAACAATGTTTGCGAAACTCTTATCTTCTCTCGTAACCATCTGGTTAACAAAGTCTAATTAAACAATCAAAATAAGACACGGCTTTGATGAACAGAAAAGTCCCCAAGTCCTGGCTTTGATTTGATTTGTTTTGAATTTCGCGCAAAGCTACACGAGGGCTATCTGCACTAGCCGTCCCTAATTTATCAGTGTAAGACTAAAGGGAAGGTAGCTAGTCATCACCACACACCGCCAACTCTTAGGCTACTCTTTTACCAACGAATAGTAGGATTGACCGACACATTATAACACCCCTACGGCTGAAAGGGCAAGCATGTTTGATGTAACGCGGATTCGAGGTCGCGACCCTCGGATTATGAGTCGAGTGCCTTAACCACCTAGCCATGCTGGGCCCATCTGTATAATTAACATAAAAGCAACATCCACGAAATAGGCACTATAAATAGCTTTAAAACATAGTATTCGATCAAATTCAGATTTTATTAGTTAAAGTATTTGTAAAAATCCGTTACTCACGCTTTGAAACAGCTGAACTCTTTAAGTTACATGTCGTTCAATAGAATAATTATATTAGTATTTCTCAATAATTTTTCTTTTGTTACTATGACAAAAATAGGATTAACCAATTCCTAAATTTATCAGTATTCGTATAAAACTTTTTTGTTACTTTTTTAAAAATATCATTTATTGAACTGAGACGCGAAGAACCTCGTTGACAATCTGAATTAGCCACTTTAAACTATTTTTGTTCGTTTTATTTATTACAAGAAATATAGCCTTTTCTCTACTTCAAGATATAATAGCTTAAAAGATCGAGATAAATACAGTTTAACCTAATCGATACGGGTCATGAGTGAAAGGTCATGTGATCATGTTTGTTTGCTTGCATTCAAATTTTATTAAACTATTATTTTACGCATTTATGTCAATATGTTAGACATAAAACTGTAAACTCTAATCCAAACTTTAGTATTATACATTATTCAATTGCTTAATGTTAAAGTAAATATTAAAAAACCCACACTTAAAGATCAATTTTTTATGTGTCACGTCTTGTGTTAGATGTAGCACTAGTTCAAATTAAATATTTTTGATATCACAATACAAAGTCTATAGTTTTGTACCAATCAGGAACTCAAACTGCTGATATTAATAAGCTAGAATATACAACAAGAATATAGTATCTTTTCTATTTGTTGTGTTTGACTCATGTATGGAATCAAGCACAGTTACCACGCTTACCTCTTTCCATTTTCGAAAACGGTCCTGTGTATATGGGGGATTCGTCCCCCATAAGTGTGCACCCTTTCACTCGTGTGGGCGTTATATGTGAAGGTCAACCTAACTATTAATTGCTAAAGGAGTAACCAAAGAGTTGTTGGTCGGTAAAGATAACTAACTGCCTTCCCTTTAGTCTTTCACTGCTAAATTAGCAGCTAGCGTAAATTACCCTCGTGTAGCTTGTCGCAAAATGCAAAACAAAGACATTTTTGAATTCCTTTATTTATGGAACAGTACTGTAAAAAAAGATTAAAGTAGAAATATATGTGATATCTATATTTTTACAGACAATAAATGTATTTGTAAAAACTTGATCCTCTCGTACACCGCTGCCATTCACCATAATAATATTACTTAGAATATTTACGATGGCATCACCATAATTCTACTGTTAAAGAACTCTTACAGTTATGCTAATTTTTTCTCCAATTTTTCAAGACTGTATCGGATGGAGTTGGAGGGGAAAAATAAGTCTTAAAAAACCATAAATAGTTACAAAATATTGTTCAACCACAATCAACCAAAAAAAAAGAAGACGGATGTAACGCCATTTTGGACGACCTCGGCTAGTTCTAACAAAAGCAAATTATTGACGCCGATACCAAAGTTATACATTGACCAACTAACTGACTCTCTAACTTCAATTGCTTTCGTTTAAATGCTGGTCTTGCCCCCTCTTTTCCTGCAAGATACAATGAATTACACAGGGAAATCGTAGATCGTACATGTTTATACATACATATATATATATATAATCCCGCCTGCACAGTCCCCGAACAAATCACTCAGACAGTGTGGCTTTTATAAAACACCCGCAGGTAAATTGTTTAGAACGAGCAGAAAAGATTCCTGCGATCTCATTTTTATCCCATCGTAAAACTTATCACATTTCAGGTTTGTGATAAATTAAGCTTCTTTCACATAAGGGCGCCATCATAACAGACCATAATTATTATTTACGTCCTGTGGGCTCACAAGGAACGTATTATGTGAATCAAAGTAGAATCCAAATGTCAGAAAAATACTGTATTGTAATTATGACGTCGCTTGTTTTGAAACGGTTACACGGTCAATCTTTTACAGATTTGTTGCCAGTGGCAACGAATCACTGTTTATTTTACATAGTTTCATTTCCTTTATCGAAAAGGTTAGATTTTTGTGTGTTTTTTCTTTTATGTCTGTACCTGTTATTTTGTTAAACTATATTACGTCTTTATCATTCTATATTGATTAATTATCATTGTATGTACTGAAATATCAGTTCGTTAATGATAGTCGGAGCTTTATTGTTTAACCTGCTATTTTAAAGGCCCAACGATTTAATTTAACTAATCTAGAAAACGTTGTTGTTTTAGTTATTTTTTTACTTAATCCGTAATTACATATCTAAAGTATGCTTATCACAAAGTGTCATGTTTTCGTTACATATTGATACTAGAAATAAACGACTTCATAAAAAATTGTTGGTTTAATTAGGCAGACAGATTCGAATAAAACTTATTATTTAAACCAGTTGGAGTTTTGTACTGTTAGTTAGTTTTGGTTTGTATTTTGGTTGTTTGTAATTAAACACAAAGTTACATAATGGGCTATCTGAGTTGTACCCACCACAGGTATCAAAACCCGCTTTGCAGCGTTGGAAGTCTGCATATACATCGCTGCGCCACTAGGGTGCCTGTGTTTTAGTAAACACACCCGAAGAAACTGTAAAACGAAACATTGAAGATCTAATTAAATAAAAATAAAATTTTGTTGCTATAAGGTCGCTCATTTCTCAAAGTAATATGTCTTCTATGCACCAAAATGTACTACAGAAATTAAATACAAGGTTTTCATCATACCACTGAAAATAATTGTTACTGTTTACAAATATCAATATTATATCAATAGCATAAATATTAATCCCCTTTCACATGTGGTTCGGCATGGCTGGATTGTTAAGGCACTCGACTCGTAATCCCCGTCACACCAAACATGCTCACCCTTTCAGCCGTGAGGGCGTTATAATGTGACGGTCAATCCCACTATTCGTTGGTAAAAGAGTAGCCCAAGAGTTGGCGGTGAGTGGTGATGACTAGCTGCCTTCCCTCTAATCTTACACTGCAAAATTCTATAGCTTTGCGCGAAATTAAAAACAAACCAAATAAAAACCTATTCTCATCAAATAAGTTTTACGGCAAAACTTTCTAATATTTTGATGTTTTAAGCGTTCATAGAAGTGAGGTGACACTTTTTGTTCTTGTTAAAATCGGTTGAGTACAATAGTTTATAAAAACTGGAACTGAAAAAAAATAAACACTTTCTGTCCTTCTATACAATTAACATCATTGTCATCGTTTTATTTTTTTAATTTATGAAACAAAATGTCGCGTCGTAAAGTCATTCTCGTGAAATGATTTAATTTTTTTTGTGTGCAAGCACAAAACTACACAATAAGTTTTACAGTTTTCGTCTAAAACAGTTATCTTGTCCCGATTTTCAGCGTCATAAGCCTCAAACTTCCAGCTCGCTATCGATTGGGTCGAGACGATTTAAGACACAAATAGTTAGGAAACAGACTATTGGTTAATATTATTTAAGCAGTAATATTAAATAACTCCTGTAAAAACGATCAGACTCAACGTACTTGTTTCCTGTGTCCACGCTTACTGAAACCTTCTTACATATACAGTATTCCATTCCTGGCGTGTTATGTACAAACGCCTCTTGTGTTATTAATAATGAAGATTTTTTTTTATTATTATTTACCTCATTTTTCAGGCCTAAGGTATGTTAATTGTGCAGAGAAAATTTACTTTCCGTGAGGATGGTATCAAGACGTTTTTGTTTTTTTTATGTGCTCATCAAATAACTTCCTGAGAAATAGCCCTGGTGTATCCGTCGCTGAAATACCAGCTAACCAGAATTCCTATATCGATGCTCTTCGCAATTTGCTATGGTTGTAAGCACATTTATGTAACGAGCATCTCATTGGATAAGCCATCTAGGCCTTGCTATGAATACTTTTACAACGTTAAACAGCACGTGCCAAAAATTATTCATCAACCTACGTGTTCATCCCATTAATTGTGACATTTTCTTTTTCATTTTTCTTTTTTTTAAGAAAACATTAGATTCGTGCGACACGCATACCCGTTCTCTCATGTCAAGTCTTTTGTATATCATTTTATAAAAATTCCCCGAAAAAAAAGGGGGCCACAAGGTAATTATTGGAGTCTAGGAAGTCTCGCTCGCCCACGGCCTGTAACTGCATATTTGAGGTGCAGTTTGAAGGATGCGAGAGTTTAGCGGTAGCCTTAGTCACGCATTTCGTTTTTGTCGTTGTCAAAAATGTCATTAATCATAACAGAAACGAAATTACGTTCGAGAGAAAAATATATAATTTGAATGATTAAATCATCAATTTGTGGTTTACCTGAATAGGTTTTTGGATATTGTACAGAAACTGTGGATTCAGAGCTTGGCAAATATACTTAACTTTCATTCAATAATGTTAGAGGCTTTAGATATTTATAAAGCACAAAGTTACAAAACTATAAGTCATGCTTGTTGATTTCCAGGACTGGAAATAATTTAAGTTTCACTAAAAATAAAATTTGTTAAAGTCACGGTGTAATCTGATGGTAAAATGAAGCGTTTCGAAATACAACCAGTAAGGTTAGCAAAGCTGCTAACATAATTTTGAATATCGCGCTCTTTATTGGTAACGAAACTATACTGTAACCATTGTTCCAATCGTAAACTTCACACATAAAGTCAATTTTATTAAAATACAGTTATTTAAGCCTTCATAATCATACCCTAATTCTTTTACAGACTTCACTTTTTGAAGTCATCATTTCTTATATCAATTCGTTATCTCACCCCATTTATCAGATTATGATTTTGAGTTTTTCCACAGAAAGTTAATTAAAAACCTATGAATTACAGATATTCTGGTATTCCAAAATAGTATATTATATACCTATTATAGTCCAGCATGTCTGAGAACTATTTCTCTGAATCCCTTAATACAAATGCTACTTAACCTACGTAAAGCCTATTTGTACTTCCATACAAATGCTAGTTAGCCTATGTTTGATATATCCGTGCAACACTTTTTTGTTTTAGTTCTAAAGAAAATCTCTTTAGACGTTTTTTCATACATAGCTCCCTGTCCCCCGTAAAGACGAGTGTAATGTACAGACTGACAATGTTTTAATCTGGAGTTCGAGTTTCTTTTTTTTTTTCTGAGAAAAGTGCACACCGACCGTTGCGCAGCCTTGCGCTAAAACCCACCACCACAACAACAAATCCAATGCTCTGGCGATAGGAGAAACTTTACAATAATGGAAGAAAATCTCGTTCCCGCTGAATCTCTGTCACATACAAAAATATGATATATCAACACTAATTTTGACAATACTCTGCAACAAAAGCCAGTATGCCATTTTTTATCCGTAAAGTTCTGTCTTGTTGTCAGTTTGAAAGACATCCGTTCCGTTTCTAATTATTAACCACGGATAATTAATTGTTGTTTTAAACTTACAATGTAGGTTAATAAAATATTTAATAAACTAGATTTTCTCGAGTCATAAACTGAACCCTTTTCCCTAAACGTTTGTTTGATTGGAATTAAGCACAAAGCTACAGAACAGGCTGTCTATGCTCTGCCCACCACGAGTATCGAAACCTGGTTTCTAGCGTAGTATGTCTGCAGACATAAGCGCTGTTCCACTGTAGGTTACTCTATAAAACAGATATCATAACGAAAATGGTCTCATACGATAAGCTCCACTCAGTGGAATGGCAATATGACTGCAGACTAAATACGATAGAATCCGGATTTCGATACCCGTGGTTGGCAGAGCATAGATAGCCCACTGTGTAGCTTTCTGCTTAACGACAAACAAAAAATGAAAACTCTTGCAACAAAGTTAGTTTATCTTGTATTTTGAGCAAAGGTATTCAAGGGTTATCTGGGCTGATAGGCTAGAGAAAAATCAGCTCTTCAATTACTCTTAACCAACAAAAAGTGTGAATGACCACCACTTCATAACACCCCAACAACTAAACGCATGTTCGATGACGGGAACAGAACCCGCGATCTGAAGATTGCAAGTCGAACGTCTATAAAGTTATAAGATACTGCTTGCTTTGCAATGGAAGTATTACTATGTTTATATTGAAAGGGAAATGTAAAACTCTGAGTCTTTCCATATGTGGCCAGGTAAGTTAAGGCGTTCGACTCGAAATCTGAGGGTTGAGGGTTCGAATCCCCGTCGCATCAAACATGCTCGCTCTTTCAGTCGTGGTGGCGTTATAATGTGACGGTCAAGCCCACTATTCGTTGGTAAAAGAGTAGCCCAAAAGTTTGCGGCGGTGGTGATGACTAGCTGCCTTTCCTCTAGTCTTACACTGCTAAATTAGGGACGGCTAGCGCAGATAACCCTTGAGTAGCTTTGCGCGAAATTCAAAACAAATCAAACTTTGCATATTGTCATTATATATATGTATTGTTAACTACAGATATAGAAATAAAGATTCATTTAAAAGATTTATCTTGGCGCGAAAATCTCTTTTACGTTTTCACTTGAACTTTATTCTTCCTTTAAACTGTATATGAAATTATCATTGCTACTTTACATAGTCGCAGATGAATTGATATCTAAATATTCAGCGTTAAAAGCAAATTTGCATATATTAATTCTGTTATACCCAGCTGGTTCAGCAGTGGGTTTACGATCTCACAACGCTAAAATCTGAAGAGTTCGATTCCCCACACTGGGCAATCGCAGAAAACAACAGCTGAAACTGTTGCGAGGTATCAGAGTTGATTGCAGGAAAATTCCCAAACATTCGACAGTATAATATTTCCAAGGATAAGCTTGTGACTAAAAGAGCACAAAGAAGGCTTATTTCAATTAAAAATATTTGTATGGTTAGATTGTTAAACAACGTAAAACTAAAGGACACAACATTTCGAAGAATGAAGTTTTTAATATTCTTTGGAAGTGAAGAGCCCACAAAGCAGTATATCAGGGATAATAATGAGTCCAGAAACCACATCAAAAATAATAATAATCAGGAATAAAACTTTTATCTAGCAAAGTAAACGATATGGCTACGAAAACCATGGCGATAAAGTTGGGCATATCTCCTGTTACTATTAACAAATTCACGAAAGTTTACGTGCCGAACTTTCTGCGGCACCTTGAAAGAAAAATAGACCGTTATCATTAAAAAGGTGGAGAAAGTGTCGGAATCACAGCAGCTTTTTCGCCCACAGGTCTGTCAGTTTCCTTGATGAAACTCAAAGGACGTTTGTATCTATTACTTGTTTAAAGATGTTCTTGGATGCCAACTTCTACATAGAGTGGATAGTTTGTTAAAACGTACCACTTCAGGTTGACATCATTGTACTTTAAAGAAGTTTATTCAAGAGAAATTGTGTTGTTGAGTGACAATCGTGGCCATTGAAATGAAGTGAAAATCTCGAGGGCAGCACGAGACCTAAAATATCGTTCTTGTAAAAAGTTTGTTTAATTTTGCCCAAAGCTACTTAAGGGTTATAAATAATCAATTATTTATAATTGTTCTTTTACAAGAAATGAAATCTAAAATTCACGAGTTGTTTTGTAGTCCCTCTCTAGTACAGAGGTAAGTCGAGGGACTTACAATGCTACAAGCAGGGGGGTTGTACCCTCGGTAGGCTCAGAAGATAGTCCGATGTGATTCTGCTATAAAGAAAAACACTTGTTTTATAACACATTAAATTTTATTTATGAAAGAAATTGTATGATATCTTTTCCTATAGCATTTCAAAATAAATTTAGTATTTTAAAAATAATAATAAATTGTTTACGTACATAGCTGCCATTCGTTTATTCATTGATATAATAAAGCTTTTGTGATTTTCAATGTAATTCCAGATTTAATAAATCAAAATTTAATAATAATTGTGTTTATAAGTGTGGCATTTATAACGTAATTCATTTAAAAGACAATATATTGTTTTGGAAAAAAAAATATCCTTAAGTTGCTTGATGCACGATGTCATACAGATTTCGTTTAATAACGTTCTATTTGCTGCTTATTGCTTAATAGTAAAGTTTACAATATAAAACTTTTGTGTGGATTCTTGCAAGTGCACATAAATTGATCGTGTAAATTAGCACGGTTATGTAACAACTTCTATAAGGATTAAAAACAAGAAACTGAACTAAACAATCACTTAAAGTAATATTCGATATACCTTATACAAGTGTGATGAATGCCACGTGAAGAAATTATCAAAGCTTTGGGGAAGTTTGGGTTTAAATTATTACTTCATGATGTCAATTTCGTGAATCACTCATAATTAGAGTCCACCACTTATTAATTAGGAGGTCCTTCTTCTAAAACTTAAGTATGGTCACGAGTGTTTCGTTTGCCTCTCTAACGATCCGAAACTCCACAAAGTAGCTAGTTCGACAAAGTACAATAAAAATACGGACTCTGTTCTAGTTCATGATGAATATATTATATTCTTTAGAACAAAAGAGAAAGAATTTCTCTATGACTTAAAAGAGTCTCAGAGACTTTATAAGGAACGTTTACAGTGATATGATTGCACATCTAACGATATATATATATATATATATATGTATACTGCACTATGATTGGTTTACCCTTACTCTTTACCTGTACAGGACGTCTAAATATTATCGTCAATTTTTACCTTTTGAAATCGTTTTCTCAGTAACATACACATCTACAAACATCTCAAATTCGTGATCTTATGGTTTCCTGTTTCCGACCCACAGTTTACACACACCGTGATCGTGATATAACGTGTATGAAGCCGATTTTCCCACATTTCCATCGTTGTACTATTAGCCACACTCTTCTCAAGATCAGGAACCGTGAAGTTGGAGCTTCCTGTGTTGAAACTGCTATACAATTTTAAATATTCCGTTTAAAATATCTACCCCATGCCTGGTTGTGGTAGGAGTGTGATTACACTCAACGGTCGTTTAGTGTTTACAGTAGACCTTTGGAGGAAAGACAAAAGTTAACCGTTTAAAGTAAATAAACAGATTACCGTAGTTCCGTAACAAATAGAAGATAAACTATCCAACTTTTCATCTTCAGGGGTTCAGTATCGTGAGAAGCTAACAAATAGAATGGTACTACTAACTTAGCTACACTAATGTAAGTTCTAGCGAAAATAGTTACCTCAGTTCTCTATATTGCCTGCTTTATTGTAATGATTTCGTTCGATTTTTCAGTTGTAGTAATTCCGATCATAATTCAAACAACTGAGCACAGATGCACCAACTATGACGTGTATGTATCTGGGTTTTGTCGTACGTTGACAATGTAGCTGGTGGTATTTAATACGTAAAAGTATATTCTATGTGAGTGTTTGAATACGTTCCATGATGAACTCAGAACACATAATCTTAAACAAAGGAAATGCTTATATTATTTTCCCCGTTTATTTCTGGCTTAATTAACAGTACTCGTGTTATCGTTGTTGATGGTTTTGGTTTGGTTTGTTTTGAATTTCGCGCAAAGCTACATGAGGGCTATCTACGCTAGCCGTCCCTAATTTATCAGTGTAAGACTAAAGGGAAGGTAGCTAGTCATCACCACACACCGCCAACTCTTGGGCTACTCTTTTACCAACGAATAGTAGGATTGACCGACACATTATAACGCCCCTACGGCTGAAAGGGCAAGCATGTTTGGTGTAACGCGGATTCGAGCTCGCGACCCTCGGATTATGAGTCGAGTGCCTTAACCACCTAGCCATGCTGGGCCCATCTGTATAATTAACATAAAAGCAACATCCACGAAATAGGCACTATAAATAGCTTTAAAACATAGTATTCGACCAAATTCAGATTTTATTAGTTAAAGTATTTGTAAAAATCCGTTGCTCACGCTTTGAAACAGCTGAACTCTTTAAGTCACATGTCGTTCAATAGAATAATTGTTTTAGTATTTCTCAATAATTTTTTTCCTTTTTTGTTACTATGACAAAAATAGGATTAACCAATTCCTAAATTTATCAGTATTCGTATAAAACTTTTATTTGTCAGATTAATTAATAATGGAATTAACCGTCACATTATAACGCCCCCACAACTGAAAGGGCGAGCATATTTGGTGTGACGGGGATTCGAACCCGCGACCGTCGGATTACGAGTCGAGTGCCTTAACTACCTGACTATGCCAGGGCCTATTCGTTGTTGAAGTGCGTTAGAGAAAATTTAAAATGCAAAATATTTGCAACGGCAATCAACCTGAACATTTTAAGAGATATGGGATAACGTTTATTGTAGCTAGAAACAGGTTAAACACCTTAAGTAAATCAAGAAAACCAATACCAACAGTTTTAAAGAAACTGGCGACACCACAGACGGAGTGTGATGTAACATTTCGGATTGTGAACTCATTACGTAGGAAAGTGATGATAAGGTGTAGGGTGTAAGATGGAAGTAAAATATAACGTAAGGATGAATAACTTATTGGTTTAAATAGTGTGTTAAGAACAGATCTATCTAAAGAACAAAATACAAAAACAACAACTCATCTCCACATAGAAATGAAATGCAAATGATTGTGGTATCAAAAAAGTGGAGGAACGAATCTAGCTTTGAAGTCGCTTGTGGATAACCATGCCCACAAATACAGATTAGCAGGATCAGCTCTATGAAAAAATGACTGATGAAGTTTAAGAAAACCGGTTGCATGTTGCTGACAAACATCGAACAGGAGAAAATGACTAATGAAGTTTAAGAAAACCGGTTGCATGTTGCTGACAAACATCGAACAGGAGAAAATGACTGATGAAGTTTAAGAAAACCGGTTGCATGTTGCTGACAAACATCGAACAGGAGAAAATGTCTAATGAAGTTTAAGAAAACCGGTTGCGTGTTGCTGACAAACATCGAACAGGAGAAAATGTCTAATGAAGTTTAAGAAAACTGGTTGCATGTTGCTGACAAACATCGAACAGGAGAAAATGTCTGATGAAGTTTAAGGGAACCGAAAACATACTTCTGACAAGCTTAAACTTGGAGGTCCAGAATTATATAGAAATGTCTTAACAGTTTTAAGGAAACCAGTTAATCATAAACACCAGCTAGGAAGACTAGTAATGTGTTATTCTTGAACCGTAAAGTTGTATAGTGTGTTAACATTGCTGTGCCTACCGCATGGACTGAGCTCCAAATGTTAACATTGTGATCCATCGAGCGTACCTTTCAGCTACCAAATGTCAGTAATGTGAGAATATATCTGAAGTTTCTTTATCAAGGCTAGTACCTTATACAATCACCTAAGTCCAAATATTATTCAGTTAACTAAACAAAACAGTTAGTAAATAATAATCAAATTTAGGTGAACGTATAGGTTAATGATTATAACAGTTTAATAGCGATATTTTAAACCGTACCTTAAGTACTTACTATTGAAACTCAAGCAGAAAGACTAGTTATTATTTCAGAAGTTCCTGAAATAAAGGTATATCTATTCTATTCTATGCACGTGATTTTCTTTGTATACTTAGACAATAATTAGCCTCTACAACATTCATCTATCATAACATGAAAATAAACATTTAACACATGGCTGACTCCATTTTGAAAATAAAAATGTCATAGGTAGTGAATAAATAACAGCCATTGTTTTCAATTAGTTATATCATTTTGATAGATTAACACATTTTCAGTAATATTTCAATAAAACAGTGCGTATTTCTGTGGTTATAAATTAAAATGTTTAAAAACTTCTAAACATCACCAATTTCTCTGATACACTTTAGGCTTTCTGTTCATGTGAATTCAACTCCCGTTTAAACCGTAATGACATCACGGCCATTTTACATAAGCTTTAAATGGCATGGGTCGAATTATGTCACGACACATCATTTTTAGCAAGACTCTTTGAAAGAGAAACCTACAACAGAAGCTCAACGAGATCTCAGTACTTTGTTTTTATAAAACATGAAACTAATCCTCTACGAACAGACAAAAGCACGAACTGGGCCAAGCTCCATAACCTACATCTATAACGGCTTATAGCTGAACCTGTACAAAATGTCCGTGACAAAATAACATAAATCACCATATATGTTTGCAAAATAGCCTTCACTTTGGGCCAAAAATCGTGCAGTTCTTTGCACTGTTGTATGCGTCTAAGAACTGTTACTTTTGGAAAATAAACATGATTTACTCAGAAGAACTACGATCCTCATTAACGTCAAATTAAAACATTAAAACTAAAATTCGTAAGATTCGTTTTGTCTTTATAGCGAAAACATCAGTAGTAGTCATGCTTCTCACAAGAGTGTGTTACTGTTGTTGTTGTTATTTTTATTTATTTGACTATCATATTATGGTTTATGTGAAACAAGAAATGCATTTATAAATCTTTTGCGACTGATAAAATCAGTGTAGGAAACCGAATATTCTACAAAAAGTAGATTTATTTGTTCACAGAAAAAACAAAATTTCCATACTTCCTTTTGTAGATTTTCTTTACTGTTAGGAATGTTGTCCACTAGTGTCCAGTGGCTCAGACTGAGGACTTATAACACTAAAAATCGGGTTTCAATGCCCGTGGTGATAAAAGCATAAATAGTTCATTGCGTAGCATTGCGATTAACAATAAATAATTTTTTTCAGAAAATAATTCGAAGATTCAGAGAGATTAAATACAAAGATACCCGATAGTCGTAGAAGTCTTCCATAGTTCAAAGGTTTGAGTTTAGTTTATAAAGAAACGTTATCTCAGAAGTTTCATAAGATGAGAACTTGCTATTCAAACTTTCACCTACGGTAATTTGAAGTTATGAGTAAATTTATAGGGTTAGTGTGATTTAATGAGGCAGTTTATTTGTTGCTAAAGATTCTTTACCAAACAGCAAATCAAACACAAGTTGTTTTTCGTTCAAAGTTTCAGTCTTTGGAATTCAAAAGACTGGTTGCAATAGCATCACTGATCCTTAAATTGGTGGTTAAAGCTCTTTTCTCAGCATTCTTCAAAAACCAATACATTTGTCTTATTCGGTAATTTTGTGACGGAAACATCGAGACTATAATGAACACATCTACATAAAGATTATTTAAACAAAAACAGTTAACTAGTAATTCGATGAATTGTTAACAATGTCTCTAATATTATATCTCTATCACCACGTGTTTTTAACTTTATCCTAAGAGTTTTATCTTCGACTGAAATTTCAAGCTTATTTTTAGATAAGTAATTCTATACGCACGATTCTATATTCTATATGCTACTAAACCTTCAGCACAACTCTATCCGGTATAACAAATGTACTGTTACAGAATAATCTAACACTTCTAACCTCTGACAAGTGATTTCAGAATAAAAACTACATGTCTTTGGCAAGCTAAATTTCACCAGGTACATACACAATGAGAGATATGAACGTTGTTTAGGAACGTTTGGACATAACACAGAGCATTTATTACTGTCTAAGTTACGTCGAGTTAATAGCAGTAATTTTCCTACAGTACAACCACGAATTAATATTTATAAAGAAAGAGATGAAAATTAAGAAAATTAGATAACGCTTGAACTGACCATGAAGATATAAATAGTAAACGTAATACAATAAAAACATGTTAGACATAATATATGTCTTATGTTATTAATATAATTTAACTGACTCTGTCACTTAAATAACATATATACAGGACGTAAAAATGACGTTCAACCTTCAGTAAAATTAGAAATAAGACAAGTAATTTTGATATTACTGACATGCCTATCCTCTAAGTAGGAACTCAATATGATTATAGATGTGATATAGAAACATGTTCTCAGATATATTCCATTTTTCTTTCTAACTTTTAGAAATACTGTCATCAAAATTCAAGTTTACTATCGGAAAAAATCAAACCAATTTTATCATAATCACTCACTTAGAATAGAGTTGAATAATATCTGTCTAATTAGCAATCAGTTAAGTTATTGAACCAAATATATTACAGTAATATCGTATTAAATACAATAAAATGTTTTGGGGCCAGATTTGGTTACGAAGTAATTATAATACAACTTTAGTAGTATCCTTAACATCCCCGTCACACCAAACATGCTCGCTCTTTCAGCCGTGGGAGCGTTATAATGTGACGGTCAATCCCACTATTCGTAGGTAAAATAGTAGCCCAAGAGTTGGCGGTGGATGGTGATGACTAGCTGCCTCCCCTCTAGTCTTACACTGTTAAATTACGGACGGCTAGTGCAGATAGCCCTCGTGTAGCTTTGCGCGAAATTAAAAAAACAACAACAAAAAGTATCCTTAACATATTTCCAGAATATAAATTACTGACATGTTTAGTTTCTTACACTAAAAACATTTTTTTATCTGCTTCATGCACTTAGTTTCAAAACAATCATTGTATAATCTACAACGTGATGCAACATAAAGGCATACAAGCATATTTAGGCCACACGGACATTCTTCAGTAACGACGTCGAGCGGTTTTTTTTTAACGTTTCTGTCATTTCGCGTAATGACTTAGCAACAAATACAGTTTTAGTATAAACCAAAACAGTTTATGTGTGTGTGTGAACAAGACACTTAAGAAATTCAGAGTACGAGTCTGTTTTTATTATTTCAAAAATATGTAAAAAAAATATTAAAATATGTGTCCCAAGCTAATAATGACATCTTTGTTTGGTTTGAAAATACTTCTCATAATATTAATTAAAAAATGTCAGTTTTTAAACTTTGTAAGCTGTATTTTCAGCCAAGACAGAAGATTACACATACAAAATAATTATCGTTAATAAAGAACTTAAAAACCAATATTCATGGAAGTAACCACTGTGTTTCATTTACGGTGTATTTTTGTGTTTATGTAATATGTATATGTTCGAAATTAGAGCTCATACACATTATAAAGTACATTTCTTTTTGCAGTACCCTATTTATTTAAAAAATATCCAGAAATTTTACATTGAAACATTCAAAAGTGATTAAGTTTGTAATTATAAAAAGTACATCCACATTTTTTATAGATTACACCTCTAAAGAGATATTTGCTATTTGGAATATTTATTGTAAGGTTCGATTCTAATCATTATTTCTTTTATTTGCATTAATAGTCCTCAGTCTTCTTCTTATTAAGAAAAAGAAATAATTAGGGAGAAACGCCGATAGAAACTTTTGGTAAAATTTCCTTGGTGCAGTAATAGTTGTCATTGGGACTTTAAGAAATGCACCTTACCCTTGAACGATTTTCGGCAACTTTCGCTTTTAATTATCAACTTTTCTTGTTAATTTATGGTTCCAAGTCCCTTCCTTATAAGAACTGAGTAAGAGGCGGGAAAATTGTGGGTGTGAGGCTGATATTCAACTCCACTTAAGTCAGCCACGGGATTCTTTTAATGAATATATGCCCTTAATACACCGCGATTCTCACTCAGATACATGATGTCGTAGACCCACCCTATTCACAGGTTAATTGTGATATTTTGTTAGTAATTTTAACTCCACATTCTACCGTTCTAAATGTTAAGGCCCTGGGCTTTTTTTCTTGCCTCAATTTTTCTAGCAAACATATGGAGTAATTATGTACCAAGCGATAATTAAAGTGATATATAACCCGTTCAGTAATTACGTGAGCACAGTGTGGACTTTTATGTTCAAAGTTTATTAGTAATTTTATACGAGTTTAACTTATTTTACTGTATACAATGCTTATATTAAGAACAAAGTACACTTTGCTTAAACTTAGAAGGTAAGTCAACGTTGTAATACATGCTGTTTCTTTAAAGTTCTGTTGGTGTGACCAAACATCAGTATCAGCAATACTTTTCGTATTTTTAAAAGTGACGTGAAGTGTACAGATATACACTGAATCTGATATCCTCAGATTCATAAAACTGTTAGGCTCACAGATGCAATTTAACATTTGAGAGAAATCAGATGGCCAGGTGGTTAAGGCATTCGACTCATAATCTGCAGGTCGAGGGTTCGAATCCCCGTCACACCAAACGTGCTCGCCCTTTCAGCTGTGAAGGCGTTATAATGTGACGGTCAACCCCACTATTCGTTAGTAAAAGAGTAACCCAAGAGTCGGCGGTGGGTGGTGATGACTAGCTGTCACATCTGTCATCTCTAGTCTTACACTGCTAAATTATGAACGGCTAGCGCAGATAGCCCTCGTGAAGCTTTGCGCGAAATTCAAACCAAACCAAACCAGGCATCAGATCTTGCTAAGATACTAGACTTACAGCTGGATATACAGCAGCAGACAGAAGCTTCCCTTTTTCTAATCTGTAACCCTATTACTCTGAAAAATCTCTATCACTCAGTAATTATATATACGGTGCTGTGTAAAAGTGTTAGAACAAGAGGAAATTGTATCATTCTTTTCATTTTATGCAGCTAATTCTTCCATGGTATTATAAAATGTAAATTTTAACATTATGGTAATGCTTCACTGATCCCTGTTGACAAATTAATGAGTTTTCAGAGTGAAAATATTTATCATTCTTTAGAATTCCCATATGCTTGAATCAAATGTATGTCATAAGAGTTCTGCTTCAATGAACAGGGTTTGATACAACTGTCATGATACCCCATGCAATGTCTTAACTATATAGATAGAAGATAGCAAGGAGCTGGAGTATAATATCGGTATATGCTGGAAGAAATCAATTTCATACCACTCCACAGAAACTTTAATAAAAACAGTGTTTAACGCTACATATGTATATATATATTAAGTTTTGTTGTCATTCCACGGCTCAAAACGCTTAGAGAATTGTCAATAGAGCAGAGAGTTCGCATAAAAACTTCACGTGATGTTGGTTGGACACTCCGACAAATTATTGCAGACTTGAAATGCTCCCAAAACATTTTCAAGTACACGGTAGATCTTGAGACCGAGACAGGTAAATTCGATAACAGAAAAGAAAGAGACAAACAACACCTAAACTCAGTGATACTGATGTTAAGTTTATCCAGCCTTCAGGACAGAAGGAAAACTGTCACTGATCTTAAACATGAGATAAACAACCACGTACTAAGGATAGAAAAGTGTTATGGACGGATGAGTCTAAGTTTAAAATATTTGGTTCAAGGCATAGGTTGTGCGTCTGTCGGTAAAAAGTGAAAGATACTCACCTCAATGCATACACTTATCACGAAGCATGGGGAGGCAGTGTGATGATTTGGCGAGAGGAAATATTTGCCAAACAAATGGAATAATGGGCCAAAGCAAGTGCCACCAGATACTGAACCGTTATATTATATCCATTAGTTTTCGTATGATAGGTAAACGATTCTACTACCACGAAGATAATGACCCCAAACACTCATTCAATCTATGCATAAATTATTTAGATAAGAAGGAAGCTGACGCAGTCATTTAAATGATGCAAAGGCCCCCATAGAGTCCCGATCTCAACCCAATTAAGCAGATCTAGGAATTGATAGATCAAAAAGTTGACATATAATAATGTTACTTCCAGAGAAACTTTATGGGAATGTATAAGATGTTTTGTTTGTTTGTGTTCGAATTTCGCACAAAGCAACTCGAGGGCTATCTGTGCTAGCCGTCCCTAATTTAGCAGTATAAGACTAGAGGGAAGGCAGCTAGTCATCACCACCCACCGCCAACTCTTGGGCTACTCTTTTACCAACGAATAGTGGGATTGACCTAACATTATAACGCCCCCACGTCTGAAAGGGCGAGCATGTTTGGCGCGACGGGGATGCGAACCCGCGACCCTCAAATTACGAATCGCACGCCTTAACACGCTTGGCCATGCCGGGCCCTGGAATGTGTTAGAGACATATGGATTAATGACCCAAAATACATTTTGATTAAAAATGTTACAACAATGCCCGAAATGCAGTTATTAAAGGGAAACAAATATGATATTAACTTGTTTGCTGAACTCAAGCACTTCCACTGAATTTCTGTTGTACTAAATATAAAGATTAATAAAACTTTGATATTTCACATGTGATTAACCTTCCATGATTGTTTAAACGTAGACTAAAATATATATTTTTTTTTACTTTGTAGTAATAGTTTTGCGCAGCGTGAATATATAAATGTAAATAATCTTTCACAATGTCAAACTATATTGAAACATTATTTCTAAAATTGCATGTGGTGCTTATAATGTAGACCAAAACACTTTCCCTTTACATTATGTCTTTACCTAACTTCAAATGTTATTCATCATTTTCTACCCCACCTTCCAAGACTATAATTTAGCTTTTCTTACATCATACTGTGTGACCGGGCCAAACTGAAACCCTTTCCAGTGTTCGAACACAACAATTCTAAGCCTAAATGTACACATTTGTCATACTGAATGCTTCATAGCTAGGCGAAATGTAAAAACTAATTGTTTGAGCACTCTGTGTGGTCAATACTAGACTCAGGTGTCATTTACCATCTTGTATGCGACACTCACACATGACCTATATTAATGTGTGATTCATCATGTATTATGTAATTCTAAGATACAACACGTTTCTTAATTACTATACACGTAGTTTGTCTCTCTAATAAAAAAAAAACAAGTTAAACTATTTGGTTGGCTAGAAGGAATAAAATATTTTCACTGAATTCTACAGTGCACCACCTTCGCTGATGAAGGAGCCTTCTAATTGATTAATACACTGCCTAGTAGATTCTTCTGAACCAATCACAGAAAGCGACACCAATGGCAAGGAAAACATCTTCTAATCGCGTTAATATAGTCCAGGTCTACTTTGTATTCAGTTATGTTACTGTATAATATACTTTTCAAAACTAAAATAGGTCAAATGTACAGTTCTGAAACATTCTTGATACAGACTCTTATCTTGTTGCTTCTCATTTCTAAAAAATATGTTTCAACGAGAAGTTTATTCGTTTATTATCGTACTGAACACCAAATGTTCTAACAGAACTATAGTTTCACACTTTTATTGTCTTGAACACCAATGTTCGGTCAGAGAAAAAGTATCATACTTTTATTATTGTCTTCAACACTAAATTTCATGTCAGTGTTGTAGTTTCATACTTATATTATCGTATCGAGCACTAACTACATTTACTTTCAATGGTATTATAGTTTTACAAGTCTTATCGTTTTCAACACTAAAAACGGGAGTTTTAGGGGGATCATTAAGGTGATATAAGTTAACAAGGAACGCAGCTCACTCAAAATATATTCATTATTGGTTCGTTATAACTATTTACACTTCTTCACTCTGTCTACACTCTCTAAATCTAACAAACATTAGCAATAATTGAGCTACAATAAAGTTTGATTTTTGTTGAATTAATAGAAAAAAATAAAAATTATGAACGTGTTTCATTGAATTTCCGGTAAATGCACTTGTAAAGCACATTAGTACTCCTCTCAAAATACGCCACTCAAGTTGATTGCACTTAAACAGAGCAAGGTCTTTAAAAAATAAAAATGTCCATTTTTTTCTCCATTGCTTCCATATGTGTGTCTATTTTTGAAAAAAACCTGAAGCCTCTTAACAACCACAGATCACAATGTTTCGAGTCGGACAGTTTCATCCATCTGAACAAATAATAGCAAGCGTTATTTCATAAGATGTGAAATAGCTATTTCAAATGAAAAAAACTATAGAGCATTTACGTATCTATTTACACAGCTGAAAATTTTCAAGATTCGCTGAGCCCTTCGAACCTCATCTAGATTCGTAATTGGATATCTATTTGACAGTTCTGATTTCTCACGTTTCATATCACCTTGAACAATACATACACCTTTCAGTGCTATTTTCGTATGTTTCTCACGGTCTTGAACACTACAAGCATCTTTCAGTGTTAATTTCATATTTTCTTACCGTCTTGAACAATATAGATGCACCTTTCTGATCTTGTTGCTTACCCTCTTCAACAAAGCATGCACCTTTCGCTACTAACTTTATATGTTTTGTTTTCTTTTTACCATCTTGAATACTATATTAATTTTAAAGGTTAACCTTAAACACATTGATAAAAACTGTAAATTTCTCCATAATTCAAACATCGTCAGGTTAGGTTATCTAAAAGTTTAAAATGAGTTTGGAGTCTCTAAACTACTTTAAGAAAAATGTTACATTTTTCATACAGTAACTGTAGGAATAGGTGTTCACCTAATGAGACTTCAACATTTGTTTATTTGAAAAATCCAAAAGTAGAATACTTATTTGTAAAACCAACACAGTAATACTTGCTACAATGTGTATCCACAATAAAAATAGCAGTCAACATCAACAAAACCATTCGAATGTGGTTTTGTTGTTGGCCAGGTGGTTAAAGCACTCCACTCGTTATCTGAGGGTCGCCGGTTTGAATCCCGTCACACAAACATGCTTGCCCTTTCACCCGTATGAACGTTATAATGTGACGGTCAATCCCACTATTTGTTGGTGAAAGAGTAGCCCAAGAGTTTGCGGTGGTTGGTGATGACTAACTGCCTTCCCTCTTGCCATACATTGCTAAATTAGGGACGGTTGGCGCAGATAACTATCGAGTAGCTTTGCGCGAAATTCAAAAACAAACAAACAAACCATTCGAATGACGTGATACATAAAGATCATCAGTTACTTAAATATATTTCCACTCTACCACTAGAAATGTTGATTTTACATATATGGAGCATTTGTTCTTCGCTACTACATGTACTTGCAGCTCGGTTTATCTGTAATAAAAATATTTGAAGTCATAAGATAGCGAAATAACAAAACTTGAGTCGCACCAAACATCCTCACTCTTTCAGCCGTGAGGACTGTTATAAAGTCTCGATGAATTCAAAAGAGTTGGCGGTGGGTGGTGATGATTAACTGCTTTTCTTTTAATCTTACACTATTAAATTAGAGACAACTAGCGAGTGTAGCTTTGAAAGAAATTCATAAACAAAGAAACAGAGCATAAAATGGACGTTTTATACGATTTAGAGAGTTATCGCTAATGAAGCCTTTCTTTCTCTCTCCAAATATGTATATAAACACATATATGATTCCTAACACCTACAATTGGAACTGAGGACTCTTAGCGCTTATACCAGTTCTAATATCCACAATTAGAACTGAAGATTTGGTTGGAATTAAGCACAAAACTAGACAACAGGCTATCCAGTGCTCTGCTCACCACGGGTATCGAAACCCGATTTTTAGCGGAGTGATTCTACAGACATGCCGCTGTGCCACTGGGAAGAGGGCGAACTGAAGAGTCTTAGTGCATTGTAACCAATATTCAAATTGTAGACCATTAGTGCATATACTATTTCTAATACCCACAATTAGAAATGAGGACTTTTACTATACTTACAAGTTATTGCGTATATTTGAAAACTCTACAAGAGTATTCATTGTAAGACCTTGTAGTATGAAATTCTTATTTCTTTAGGATCTTCTAATTCCGAAGTCGTATAATGTTCAGCTAGTTTCTAATTGGCTGAAAGAATAACGTATTAAATATGTTAATGTATTATTCCTGAATGATGTTCCAGACAACTTATGTTTAAAACACTCCTGTTGGGTGCAGTTTCGTAACGATAAAAAAAAAAACTAATAGAAAATAACTCAGCCGAGAACCCTGATATTCGCAAGCTGACATAATCATGCCACTCAGTCAAAGTAACAGTTACTTTTTCTTCCAAAGTGTTTAATATCCGTTAGTTCGCTTTTAAAAAAAAAAACAACAACAACATAAGTTTGTTTTGAATTTCGCGCAAAGCTAGACATGGGAGATATGTGCTAGCCGTTCCTAATTTAGCAGTGTGAGACTAGAGGGAAGGCAGCTAGTCATCACCTCCTACAAGAGCCAGATTATTTATTAAGCACAATAGGCACAGTGCTGAGGGCCTACGAAAACTGTGGGTCATTGAAAATTCTCCTTGAAAGTTAAACTATAGTTTAACTTTTACGGCTGGTAGGGCCTACGAACAGAAGGCGTCTATGCCCTACGATCGTCCTGATCCGGCACTGCCGCCCACCGCCAACTCGTGAGCTGTTCTTTCACCAACGGATAGTGGGACTGACCGTCACATTATAACGCCCACACGAATGAAAGGGCGAGCACGTTTATTGTAACTCGCATATTACGAGTCGAGCGCCCTAAACATCTGGTCAATAGAAACATAAGATGCAACAACTTCACAGAAACGAAACGATGATAAAATCACATAAAAATGTTAATATAACAGATTAGCACGTGCGTGAAGAGATGGAAGCAACATAAAATATATCAAATTAAAGCAAAGTTAGAATTAGGCCCAAAACAATAAATACGTCGCACATTTATAGAGAACTGGTAAATAAAGCTGGAATATAAAGTATACAACGTGAAAATAACAAAGTACACGCATAGAGAAAGAGGTATCTTCTGAAGTTGTAGCATTGTAAAAGTAACTTATTGGTAACTTTGATGATGTTTTAATAAAGTTATACAGACAGCAACGCCAAAATTAAAAACTGTCTTGTCAAAACAAGAAGACAAAGAGAGAAAACTACACCCAATGTGGGAATATTAAGACGTGCCATGGTGAAAAATTAATTACCCATACAATGTAAGAACCATATATATGGTACGTTATCTCATTTGATATATATAAATATATATATTATTATATTAATTGTAACCAACAAACTCTCGGTATTTTATATTACATCGTTTATATGCACCTGAAACACGTGTTAGCACAACAAATTTGTGCAACACACGCCAAGCTTTTTATTGCTTTGAAACATTATGTGACACAAAACAACAGAAACCAGATTTTATATGCTCGAATATATTTCTCTGATAAAATAAAGAGCTGTTCTGAACATAATTAGGGTTTTTCTCTTATTATTTCTCAATAATTTAATACGACTGGGGTATTAACTGGCCAACCGTCTCCCCCTCCTCCGTAACTAACCCCTTGATCAATTGATGAAACTGATATTTTTATTTATGTGCTTATAGTTTTGCATTCTGTATAGTATGAAATGAAGTAAGCACACACATGATTTCACACACAGATGTCCTTATAAGAGAAGCTTTATCGTTTCATTGCTGCAAGCATTTGGTATCCAATAGATCAACATACAGATTAATATTACGTGGCCATATAATGCTTGAAGAATATTTCTTTTTTCCAGAAACACCAGCTACACGCCTATTGTGGTTTATGCTGCAAACTGTTCTTACTTTTGCAATTGGCTCGGCATGACCAGGTGGTTAAGGTATTCGACTCGCAATCTGAGGGTCGCAGGTTTGAATCCCCGTCACACCAAACATGCTCGCTCTTTCAGCCGTGAGGACATAATAATGTGACGGTCATTATTCGTTGGTAAAAGAGTAGCCCAAGAATTGGCGGTGAGTAGTGATGACTAGCTGCTTTTCGTCTAGTCTTACACTGCTAAATTAGGAACGGCTAGCGCTAGTCCTCGTGTAGCTTTGCACGAAATTCAAAACAAGCCAAAGTTTTTTAATTGTTAAGGTACTGACATAATAACTCGTGGTGTAATCACATCGGTTAACTTTAGCTCAGATTTTAAGCTGTTGTTTAATCGTATTTCTTTAAGCTTTTTTTTCTATTGCCAATCGTATGTTGCTGTACCTTCCCCCAATAAAAGACATACTATCTTAAATTTAACATAGAAATGAAATTTAGAAAAAGAAACATGAATTTCTAGTATTAATCTCAATACATAAAAACAATATTTTAAGGCTCTTATTCGTTGATAGTGTTCAATTTTATAGTAATGACTACTGTATTTTTCTAACAATATATTGTCTAAGGACCAGTTTTCGACCACACATTGTGCCAAAATGTTTACTAACTCCACTGTACATGTACCTAAGCTACGGAAACTATCTTAAGTAATTCATCAAAGCTACTAAGCAGGTACGAGCAAAATATTATGATTTATGAGCCTTCGTCAACTTTAAATACTTGTTCATTATTTTTTTTCCAAGAGACATACCTAGCTTCATTGCAACAATGTTTTTAGTCAAAGGGTTTTCTTTCGTTGTTTGTTTGTGCCAGTGCATGTTATTGTCTTCCTAAACATTCAACTTCCTTTTGCGCTTCTATGGAAAACACCGCAGGTTTTTTCTTTGATATAAAATGTATTTTCGCTCTATATTGTTTAACAAGCCCGTTAAATGAACATCCTTCCTCTGAAGTATTTGCGAAATATAAGTTCAGCAAACCTAAATAAAACTATTATAACAAGAAGTATCCGTATTTTTACACATGCAAACTCAAATTGCATGTTTCAATTGAGTAGCACTTGAAGCTAATGGCAAAACGTTGATTGCTTTGCGTTTTGAAAAATGTTCAGTCATATTTGAAAACTATGGTTATATTAACTTTGTAGGCATGAATCTAGACTAAGTAAAGAAGACATGTCAAACTGGTTGTATTTGGCACATATTTAAATTGTGGTGAATTAGTAAACAAGGAATATATCGTTTTATGAGCTTTCAATAACACAAAATACTAAATTTTTGGTCGTTGGTAGGTACTATTCCATAGAAGAAACTAAAATAAACTTTTATTATAGATCTCTCATCCACAGTAAAACCTCTCTCAGCACATTAAAAAAACACAAAAAAAAGGTTATACACAGTAGGTTTTTATCTTTTTGGGGGTTTCATAGTGTCTTCTATCTGCAATTCATTGTGTCCTCTGTGTGGATTTCATTGTGCCCTTTGTAGGGAGTTCATGGTATTCTCTATTTGCATTTCATTGTTTCCTTTGTATGTATATCATGTTTTCATTTTTAGAGATTTTATAGTGTCCTATATGTGGATTTTATTATGTTCTCAGTAGGGACCTCATGATGTTCTCTGGTTGTTTTAATATTACATCAGGTCCTCAACTAACATTCATCTTCTGATAAGATGTTCTTAATCCATCATTCACGTTATGCTGCCTTTTGGTTATGATAACCATTTTTTGTACTAATTACTAAAAACCAAGTCTCGTCTCATAGGATCTTAAAGTTCCGAGAATGCATTCAGGTGGAGAAATGAATACAACGAGTTAGCCCTGTCACATGTAAGTCCAACAAGAAATTAGGCATAGTAACTGCAGTTTATATTTTAGTGTACCTTTAAAAAACACGATTAATTTACACTTATTATTCACAACACTTGTAGATGCATCCCATGTAAACTTATATATACTTTCTATATATTACAAAATTTGGTTATTTTTCTTATTTGGTACCATCCAGTTCTACAAACTCAGGAAAGGAGATAATTTAAGGATTGATGTATTAACAAGCAGGAGAATTAATCATAAGTTTTCCATTCTGATGTCGACTCTGTTTTCAGCATGTTAAGTAGATTCATTGAAAGGAAGTATTACGCTGGACAGGTGCAGGGTGTGAAAAACTACGCCTCTCGCACTATTGATGAATCAGAGGTTGGATCAGTAAAACCAAGACATGACACAATACATTACGCTTAAAAGTAGAAGTAATTGAAGTTCGTTGCTATGATTTAACGTCTCACTTGATTAACAAAAGTTGCACATGAATGCTCTACGAAGAGTTAATTCTCATAAAAATCAAACCACAGATTACCACTTCACAGTATTTCTTTTTAATAAGTAGATTCATTATTTTTTATTAAAGTTTCTTTCTTTATAGTTTAAGCACAAAGCTACACAATGGGTTATTTGTGCTCTGCCCACCACGAATATCGAAACTCGGTTTCAAGCGTTGCTAGTCCACAGACATACCGTGTGCCGCTTGGGGACTTTTGTTAAAAATGAAAGCAAAAAAAGTGATTTTGTTCCTTTCAAATAATTAAAGATAAATCATAGTACAGATGCTTGACTTCAAGAACCATAGCGACTTTCTATCTCGCTTTACCAATAATTTCTTAGCCTCATTCACTAGGACTCAATATTCTTCCTGTCAAAACATGTTCAGATGGTTTGTTTAATACTTCCCTTACTCACTGGTGTAAGTTATTATGGAGTGAATAATAAACAGTAATAATCACTAACTACTTTATCACGTGTGAACAAGTTAGAAAGAGAAGAATGGATAATGTAAGCTTAGAATCGTGTAAAGATGATGCACCATAGACAAATACGTTCTTTGATCAGTTAGAATAACAATTCTTTTTGTTTGCTTTTTTGTCTTCAAAAGATAAGTTTATTCACATCGTTTCAGAATCAATAAAAGTAATACGGTAATTTCCAGGTTTAAACGTACGGTTCTCAGTTGGGTCAGTATTAAGTTTACGGATTTACAAAGCTAAAATTGTGGGATCTATTATATACGGTGAACAGAGTGCGGATAGCTCACCACGTAAAAGAAATTCAAAAACTTAAAGTATAGACGAATGCTATTTTTTAAAAAAGCTGTTTCTCTAAACATCTACCACAACAAGATATCTTAACCCTATAAGCTCTAGTTTTAAGTCACAAGTGTCGTTTTTTTCAATCGCTTACTAGAATTTTTTTTAATCACGTTTGTAAATACAGGACAAACGCAGCTTTCTGAACATAGCTAATTCTGTGCACAGTATACATAAAGAAATTAAGACGGGTGTCAGTAGGAAAATTAGAAAGAAAATACTGGGCATGAATTAATGCATTAAGCACAAAAAAGTAAAAAAATGGGTGATGCTTTTCAAATAGATAAGAAATGAGCATCAGGTAGCCCTCTCGTGGTTAAAACTAATAAGTTAATAAGTTTAAAAAATGTGACAAACATTCGAAACAACGAAGATATTTCTCTCGCGGTCTTTTAGATGAATTAAGGGCTAAGCAGATAAACAACATAGACTTATCGTTTTATATAGCTTAGAACTGTGGAATAAACTGCGAAAAATAACATGTTCGTCTCTCGTAACTACACTGCAAAAGAAACGTTTTTACGATAATATTTTCAAAAAGCAAAAATACCTCCTATGAATGCATGTGTCAAATCACGTTATATAATTAATATAAGGCATGTTTTTGTGACGTTACTAATAGAGCTATTGATTACTAACTCTAAAACACGGTCTGTTATTCTCATTTCCTATAACAGATCAGGCATAAGTTTCAGACTGTACACTGCACATATGCCTGCTAGAACTGTCTACACATGCATATTACACAAATGAGAATTGCAGGCAGTTTCTGTCCCTCCGTATAATGCTCTCATAAACTGATGAAGAACTAGTGACGTCACACATCCAGTGCTTTCCTTGCTTTCTATACTAATACCTATCTGAACGAGTGTTATTCCCCAGACGGGAGTTCGGAGCGTATTTGGGACCTCTTCTGATGACAAATTACTCCGAGTTAATGACGTTCATAATCACTTGGGACTCGTGGTTCACGAGGCCACACCCAGGTAGTGATTGATTTTTCAGGTGTTCATGTGTTTTCCAACCATATTTACACGCAGCGTTAACTTTGTAACCGTCATTCGAGTCACGATTAAAAAGATGGTCGATTATCCGTATAGCATCTCTAAACAAGACACGTTTTACATAACCAATGCGCGTGCGAATATGTATATTATGCACGTACCAAATAAGTATATACACTCATATTTTCAAATTTCATAAACTCCTAATAGTTCATCAAACTCAATCTTGTTTAACCCAGAATAATTAATATAATATTTTTAAAGGGAACCAGCGGGTAGGTAATAAACTAAAAGTGAAATAAAACAAAGTGACTGAAACATGTAAAACTATTTTTTGTCAAACTGATGCACGAAATCGTTAATGTAGATTACTTCCTCATCCAACACATTATATAATATTCGAATATTATAAGAGTTACATATATTATTCATATCATAGTGCATATAAAACAACTTTTTGCTAACACAGATTCTTGATTTAATAGCTTGAGGAAATCGGTGATTTACATCTCAATATTTATGTCACTGGTTAAATATTCAAAACAGCTATTTGAGAAAATTTGAAAGTTAAACTGTCACAATACTTAGAAGTATCCTTTGAGACCAGAAAGACCACATATCTGCACAAAGTGGCATAAGATAGCAAATAGTTACAAAGTGTACCATTATGGGTATGTAATTTCAATCCGTGTTTCTAGGAGCGTACAGTTCCAATGTCAACAACTAGAGGCCTGATAGCTCAAAATTGTGTGGTGGGCAGTGAGTTTATCTATTATGCAGACACAGAAGTTTATGTAGTTCGCAAATGAACCACCAGAGGGTCTGAATATGAATTTCATGTCAAACAGAGGGTCAAGTTATGTCATGTAAAGCGCCAACAAATTATCAGTGTCTCAACATATAATTATACCGTAATGAACTTTGTTTTGACTTCGATTCAAAATTCCTAGATACAAAGAGGACATATCCTTTAGCATGATTGCATCACTATTAATACACGGTATAGCATTTACTGATAGCTGATACAAACTGATACTGATTTACTGATACAAACACGTACCACATGACACTTGTTTAAAGCTATAAATATGCTATTCCATTACAAACTGTTCAGTCTACCCACAATTTGATGCTGTTCTACCACGAGGAGATAAGAAGAATAAACTAACCCGCAAATATGAATGTGTCGTACTGTTGGTTACTTGTAAATTAATCTACTTTTATTTTCCTATGTTTTTTATGTATTACTCTGGATTTTGTTTTCTGTCCTTGTTATTATGCTCATAAAAATGCTTTTGCAATTTACCAATTACTACGTATTTTATACTTTAAACCTATTTCTAATAAAAAAAACTATTTTGAGAATCGGGAAATGACAAAAATACCAAATTCACTTGTCAATCTGAACCAGTAAAGAAATGGCAACAGCCAGTTTCGTTTAACATTATACGCCGTAAAAAATCACTAGATTCAAAATAAAACATCCAAATTTCACGAGTATTGTACAACCTGAAGAGGAACTAGATTCAGGTAAAGCGAAAACAGCAACAGCCAAATTCGTCGAATATTGCACAACGTGAAGAAGTACCAGACTTAAGTAAAGTGGAAACAACAGCAGCCAGATTCGTCGAGTATTGCACAACGTGAAGAAGTACCAGACTTAAGTAAAGTGGAAACAACAACAGCCAGATTCGTCGAGTATTGCACAGCGTGAAGAAGTACCAGACTAAAGTAAAGTGGAAACAATAGCAGCCAGATTCGTCGAGTATTGCACAACGTGAAGAAGTACCAGACTTAAGTAAAATGGAAACAACAGCAGCCAGATTCATCGAGTGTTTCACAACGTGAATAAGCACTAGATTTAAGTAAGGTGGAAACAGCAACAGCCAGATACGTCGAGTATTGCACAACGTGAAGAAGTACCAGACTTAAGTAAAGTGGAAACAACAACAGCCAGATTCGTCGAGTATTGCACAACGTGAAGAAGTACCAGACTTAAGTAAAGTGGAAACAACAGCAGCCAGATTCGTCGAGTATTGCACAACGTGAAGAAGTACCAGACTTAAGTAAAGTGGAAACAACAACAGCCAGATTCGTCGAGTATTGCACAGCGTGAAGAAGTACCAGACTTAAGTAAAGTGGAAACAATAGCAGCCAGATTCGTCGAGTATTGCACAACGTGAAGAAGTACCAGACTTAAGTAAAATGGAAACAACAGCAGCCAGATTCATCGAGTGTTTCACAACGTGAATAAGCACTAGATTTAAGTAAGGTGGAAACAGCAACAGCCAGATACGTCGAGTATTGCACAACGTGAAGAAGTACCAGACTTAAGTAAAGTGGAAACAACAACAGCCAGATTCGTCGAGTATTGCACAACGTGAAGAAGTACCAGACTTAAGTAAAGTGGAAACAATAGCAGCCAGATTCGTCGAGTATTGCACAACGTGAAGAAGTACCAGATTTAAGTAAAGTGGAAACAACAGCAGCCAGGTTCGTCGAGTGTTGCACAACGTGAAGAAGTACTAGGTTCAAGTAAAGTGGAAACAGCAACAGCCAAATTCGTCGAATATTGCACAACGTGAAGAAGCACCAAATTCGAGTGAAGTAAAACCAGTAAAAGCCAAATTCTTTGACCGTAATAGAAGGTAAAAAAGCGCCAGATTTATCTCATGCCTGTCCTATAAAAATAGATGACCCATAATATGATATTTATAATTGTAATTTCAAGGACGTTGGAAAGTGAAAAAAATACCCTTCCACAAGACATCACCTTTTCTTCAACTAAATCGGGAACTAGTAACTGTACAGTATAAAACTGAACAAGATTTCCTGAAGGATGGAATTGTGTAGCTTACGTTATATATTTTGATAACATTTCTTGGTTTTTATTTACTTCTCATTTCAGTTATTATATTATTGATATGGTATCGGATAAAGATTTCGTTGTTGTATCAAAATGAAATTGGTACGGGATCTGTTCTCGATTTGTCATGTTGGCGCTTAATTAGACATTATTGTTGACGTTCAAGCAGATAAAAAATTGGGTAACTGGTTTATTTTCAATTTCGCGCAAAGCTAGCCGTCCCTAATTTAGCAGTGTAAGACTAGAGGGAAGGCAGCTAGTCATCACCATTCACCGCCAACTCTTGGGTTACTCTTTCGCCAAGGAACAGTGGGATTGATCGTCACGTTATAAAGCCTCATGGCTGAAAGGAAGAGCATGTTTGGTGTGACAGGGATTTGAACCCGCGACCCTTAGATTACGAATCGAGCGCTTTACCCACCTGACCATGCCGAGCCTAACTGGGTGATTACCTTAAATCACTGCTTGTTAATGTATGTTATTAATGTTTGGCTTATTTTACAAGTACTGAAGAAAGGATGGTCTAAACCATGTGAAATCGAGGATTTTAGTTTGATTCATACTAATCAATTTAATAAAACTTGTGCAAACTATGTTTAATAAAACTTGTACTAACTGTGTTTAATAAAACTTGATCAAAGTGCGCTTAATAAAACTTGTACTAACTGTGTTTAATAAAACTTGATCAAAGTGCGCTTAATGGAACTTGTACTAACTGTGTTTAATAAAACTTGATCAAAGTGCGCTTAATAAAACCTGTACTATGTTTAATCAAATTTATCAGGACCTATCGTGGACACTTTCTTGGATGATGTAGAAAAAGACATTTATTTGTTCACTGTAACGTCCTACTGTGGCACAGCGATGAGTCTTTTCTCTAAAACAAACACGCGGTGTCCTACATTTGAATATTTTAAGAAAAAAAATAAAGTATGTAATAATTGTCCATATCGATAAAAGGTTCGTGACAAATAATTTTGATTTTGTTTTTTTGATATCTTTTGCTGTAAATATCTGTTTATTCTTGTCTTCAAGAAAACACACATCTATAAAGAGTGCTTTTGAAAGTCTTTAGAAACAAAATTATAAACAAACATATCATTCCCATCTTATCGAATCTAGATCGGTTTAATACTTTTTATTTCGACACTTGTTAGCAATGATAATATGTATATTAAACACAGAATTGTCCACAAACATCCGGATAAAGTCCTTTTAGCTTTCCCATTGTTAAATTTTCTTCACTATAAATCTTTCTTTGTTGAGCTTGTGAAAAGGAGTTGTCCACATGCATTAAAATATTCAATTTCTTTCTTCTGTATTAAAGTAGACTACCTATTTGATGACTTGGATCTACATTAATAATGTAGGTCTGGTTGATGACTTGGATCCAAATTAATGATATAGACCTGGTTGATGATTCAGTTCCAAATTAATGATGTAAACATAGTTAATGGAACGAATCCAGATTAATGATCTAGGCCTAGTTGATGACTTTTATCCAAAATAATGATGTAGACCTGGTTGATTATTCAGATCCATATTAATCATGTAGCTCTGTTTTGTTCATAAAGCTGATCATTGACAAACACAGTGATAGTGTCGAATAATTTTTTATCTCGTTCATAATTTTCAGATATCTTAGTATGGACCGATCAGTTTCTAAAACGGAACTGATATCCTGCATAGGCAATTGCACTCATAGTGATTGATAAATGCTCTGTCATAATATATCTCAGTTCGTTAGTTTCTCTGTTTCACCAAGTTAAATCGGGTGTCAGGGCATAGACGAAAAGTGTATAACTTTCCAATTATTCGTCGTTACTGATACTAATTACCAAATCTTAAAACTATATTCCTGTTCCAGTGAATAAATTTTCAAAAATTGCGTATACACATATTAACATCAAAATCAGATTTCGAAAGTTGAGCAGAATTTGCTTTCCATTCTTGTTGATTGTCATGATTCGTTTGTTCTGAATTTCGCGCAAAGCTAGACAAGGGCTATCTGCACTAGCCGTCCCCAATTTAGCAGTGTAAGATTAGAGGGAAGGCAGCCAGTCATCACCATCCACTGCTAACTCTTGGGTTACTCTTTTACCAACGAATAGTTGGATTGGCTTGGAATTATAACGCTCCCACGGCTGAAAGGGCGAACGTGTTTGGTGTGACGGGAATTCAAACCCGCTACCTTCAGAGTAGGAGTCGAGCGCCCTAACCACCTGGTCATGCCGGGCATGATTGCCATGAAATTAAAATTGTAATATTTGAGCTTGTACGAAATTTTTCCCCAAATTACATTATAGGCATCGTCATCAAAACATTCTACAGGGTGGCCCGTAAGTCCTTACCCATCCATATATCTTGTGTATCCAGTGTATCTGTGCGCTGTCCCTCATTCTCGCTGCATAATATTATGCGACGCCATGTTTTGTGAGACATTTTCCTCAACATAGCAGGGTATATTATTCCAAATGCTGCGGTAACAGTTGCCTTCAACTCATCATTAGTATTACTGAATATAACATAATAACATATGGATGGGTAGGAACTTACGGGCCATCCTGTATAATAAAACATGTGGATTACTGACCCAAAAACGCATTATCGATAAAAGCCTGTAATGGTCCTTGTGGAATTGAAAATGGCTTGCACATTACATATTTCAAATGGTACTTAGTCGTTCTATTTTCAAATATTTCAGTATTCGCACTTTCTAGCATAGATAGAAACAATCTCAATTCTTCAATGGGCATAACACCAAATGCATCTTTGCTTTGTACGAGACGAAATGTTAAGATTACCCCATTGTGAAAAAAATTATTTTCCAAACATGTGTTCGAACATAGGAAATCAACCATGTTGACTGTCTGAATACCACGTGTCTCTATGTAACAATTTTTAATTCCATTATTCTAGCTATCATTAAAGTTTATATCATCAAAATTATTAAATGACTTTTCTTAGCTATTCCGCTATAACTCAGTAAAGCTTCTTTGTAGGCCTTATACGTGTAAAGATTTTAAGATCAAGATCCTGTCGTTCAAATGTATACATCCACATAAGAAAATAGAGCAGGAAGAAACAAACTGGAAGGAGCAGAAACATCTTCCTTGTTTTGTTTATGTCAGTTACATCTAGTTTCGTAATTTATCTTTTAGGTGAAGATATGACTGAATGGGATCAAAGTTTTCATCTCCGAACGTGATATAGAAAATTCGATGGATCCTCTGTCAGACACTGAAGCTAGAGGATAATCCTCTAATCACAGGCTTTGTAAGAGGTAGAGAAAAAAATCTATATATCTCATATGTTGTGCAATGACTTGAATTTTCAGGTTAAGAATCAGGAATCGATGATCGTATCTTCGTTTGAGCGATTCTAGAGATGTCACATTTTTGTCTCTTATTTTATTCGGTTGAACAGCCTGTTTCACAAACAATCTCTTATTTTATTAGGTTAAACAGCCTGTTTTACAAGCAATCTCTTATTTTACTAGGTTGAACAGCCTGTTTCATTAGTAATCTCTTTTATATAAAATAAAACATTTAGTTTGAACATTGAACAGCCTGTTTCACAAGCAATCTCTCTTATTTTATTAAGTTGTACAACCTGCTTCACAAATTGCTTGACCTACTGAGCCAGATTCTAAGCATCTCTTTGCATTACTCGTTGTCTACAAGCGCCGACAAAAGGATTTTCCTTTCACAATATCAGATGCTAAGTTAATACCGCGTTAAATAGCATGTTTTCCTATGGCAAATATTTTTTGTTTGATAATTTTATAGCTAAATAAAACAGATCAATCATGACATGCTACCAACCACGATCAGTTTATTGATTGTGAGATAATCTGGTAATTGTAATATGTCATAGACGGCTGTATCAAGATAATAAGGCACTCTCGTGACGAAATAGACGACGAAAATGAAATGTTATGATGGTTCTTCCTTGTTCAAATGTGCTAGGTCAACCAATGTCCTTTATATCTATCTCAATGCCTGAAAATTCTAGTTATGGGTCTGTAATGTGGTTTTGTATATGTTTCAGTGACCATGTCTTCATCTTAACATTTAACTTGAATGGAACAGATGCATCATCAACAATACTGGTTTACTTTAATTGATCACTTTACCTGACAGAGAGCTTGCAAAATAGGAATACATCCTGTACTATCAGGTTCATTATGCCAAGTGTCGAAATGCTGTAATTCGGCCAAGACTCTTTCACAGGAACCTTAAGATCTGTAGGTTTAAGCTTCTACTTAACTCATTGTAACGATCTGGTCTAATATAATTGATTACAGTAGCAGATATTATACCAAATATAGAAATATTGTAACTTGGTCAAAGCCTCTTCCTATAAACTTCAAGATCTGTAGGCTCGTTAGTGTAAAATAGTTCATAGAACTATTACTAGGTAACATCACGTACAGTTGATTCCTCACAAATAATAAGTACCAATGTTATACTTAACAGTTTACGATGGCAAGTGATATGGGTATGCTTGAAACATCCAACTAATGCATTTATCAGGATATTCTCTCCAATTTGTTTCAAAACATTCTGTTTGTTTTCACGCGGTGTTTCTTCCATATGTAGATACCGTTATTGAATCGTAAGCATTTCTTCTGCCCATCCATGCATATAACCTTTCTTAAACTGACATTTTGTTTTCCTAATACGCTCGTGATCTGCCGCTTTGAAGTGAAATTTTACATCGATCAGTGGTTTTGTAAAGCGCCTTCCATGCCATACGTTAATCAAAATAATCGACGTACGCTGGTGTCATTTAATACCTTGATGGTATGACTGATTGCAGGTCTTGAAAAGATATTTTACTGTAGGGAATACACTTTTAGGTTTAGTAACGTCTAAAATAGCGCAAATTTCTAATTTAACATTTTATTACAAATTATTCTGTTTGGTCACGTGCGCTAAAGAAATTATTATTTTGTTCCTTGAGATAATATCGAAATGAAAGATTGGTTAAGTTCTGTCCCGTCTGGAGTTCTTACGGTTTTCTATACTGTTTTAGAATTTATTTGAAAGCTTTGACGAGTGTCGCACAGATGTTATACTTGAGCATAAAAAACCTGCATATTTAAAAAAATACGTCAATATAAGTGAATAAATACTAAAACTGATTGTTATGGTAGTTAGTACTGCAGGGATTCACCAAGCCAGCCTTCCATTGTTAATCGATTCTTGAAACGCTCACTTGGTTTTTATTTAAGATTTTTATCAAAATGACTGAGGTAGTGTATTTGTTTTCTGTAGACTTCCGGATTAACCAGTCTCTTTCCTGTTTTAAAGTGAGGAATATAGCTAATGTCTTTACGGATATAAACAAAAGCTATACTCTACCGTAACTGGTAGAGTAACAAGGATTACAGCAGAGAGACTGCAGTGCTTAATCAGCAGTTGAAATTGTTATTTTTTAATAATTCATCTGAATATTTGACACCATCTATTTTTATTCGGTTTACTATAAATGCTGAAAATTCTGTTCTCTGACAGCGGTATTAATTTGTCTACTAAAACAAGCGAGATTAATTCTCAAATTCTCATTAGACCTAAAGTATTCTACGTTTAAAGTGCACACGGCAATTCATAATAACGTCCAAGACACAAAGGAGCAAATAACACAGTAATACTTTATTTGAAATGAGCCCATTCAAACAGAACACGCATCTTTCTCTCTTAGCTGTTGCTTGACGTCCATGTTTCCTTTATGTTTGTTTTCTACAAACTATTGGGAATATTTCCATCTGGCGATTTACTTACAAAATATTTCCATCTGGCGATTTATTTACAAAATATTTCCATCTGGTGATTTACTTATTAACTACTTCCATCTAGTAGGGTTATAATTTATTCGTTTACGTTGTATATCGTTCATTAGGCTGATTATATTAGTGATATGGACGGATTATCCACTAATCATTAATTGTCCTCGATCATTTTATGATAGATCAACACCAGAACCAGCTTTGTTCTGAGAAAACTATTGTCGATATCAAAAAATAAAACAAAGATCTCATTAGCCGAAGAATCCATTTTAACTTCAACGAGTGCCATGGCTTTTATTGAAATGTCTCATATCTTTGTCTTCCATTAATAACGGTTATGTAATCTTATAAGAAATATCATATTTCATGATCGATTGAGGTTAATACTTTATGTAAGCTTAGAAATCTCAAAAACTCTGGGTTGATAAAGCAGATGTACCATTTCTTCAGGAACAAAAACAAATCATTCGTTTAGTGTGCAAAATCCGTTTGCATCTAGTTAGGCTTAACTCAATTCTAAGTGTCTAGTAGATATAACACATTTCTGTTAAAAAGTATGTTTTATAGTGATATAGAAATACAATAACTGTGTATCAAATCGACACTTACTGATAATCGAATCATAATGAAAGCAAGAACATCAAAAATCAGATCTTAAACGTCTGACATTACTTGCAGACAATTACAGAATAATACAATACGTATCGACACGAGTTCTGCAAGCTATATTATAATATATGCAACTCATGATATATTCAATAATTATCATTGTTTTCACATGACAATACACAAAATAGTTACAGCATTTATTCTAAAACAATAATATATATATATTACCTAATTATTACAAACAAGTATCTTTTGGATGAATGCTCATATTAGAAGACAAAAAATATAATTTATCTATAAAACTATCGTCAGAAATAAGACGTTACGTTACTATGTTAGATGAACTTCAAGTATAATGCCTTTCTTTACAGATTGTTTTTTTAAATTGTGATGTATTATATCTATTTGGATGTACACGCTATTTCGATGCGAGCAAATAATTAGACACTAGAACGTGTGGAAACGTAAAAATACATGAAAAAGGTTTCTCTGTAAGTTATTAAAGCCACATTAAACAAGGCAGTAACCGATTTACCGAACAAGCAAGTGCTATTTGTGAACATTATATTTTGTACTATATATAGATCTAAAGACTAGCACTGCCATAGCGGGGAACTATTCTAAAAGTGCAGCTTTTTATTCTACATAAAACAAATAACCTAATTGATATAACAAAAAAAAATTGTTCAACCATTTTACATGTATTAAAACGCAAACTTGGTTATCTTCTTTAAAACTGACCCGGCATAGCCAGATGGTTAGGGCGCATGACACGTAATCTAAGGGTTGCGGATTCGAATCTCCGTCACACCAAACATGCTCGCCCTTTCAGCCGGGGAGGGAGCGTTATAACGTCACGGTCAATCCCTTTATTCGTTGGTAAAAGGACAGCCCAAGAGTTGGGCCTTCCCTCTAGTCTTACACTGCTAAATTAGGGACAGCTAGCGCAGATAGCCCTCATGTAGCTTTGCGCAAATTCAAAAACAAACAAATAATCTTTAAGATTATTTATAATCGAATGTGCAGCATGCGTAAAACAAATTTAAATATATAAATCACCTGAAAATGTCTGCTACAAATATAACAACAAACATCAAATCCGGTATTCTTGGAATGTGTCATGAACTGTAGGACTGACCTTTGTAGTATATATATATATCAGTCCATGAACGAAAGGAATCGGTAATGTTTCTACTTGTATGTAATTTTTAAGCAGATTATCTGATATCAAGTAGATTCTACTGTTATACCACAAAGTTTTATCAAACATAAAATGTGTTATCTTCTTGTTGAGAGTATTAGAAATGTGTTTTCACAACTGAGTTGACTGATCTCTATTACATAGGCATAACCAAAAGTCGACTACAGTATTATATACCAAACCCATTCGTTGTAAATGTGCATTAGCATGAGGCACATAACATGTCAAGTCCAATTCTCTTGCACTAAAGTTCATTTACATTAATGGTAATGTGGCATCAGAGACATATAAATTATTACAGCCTTTTGAACTTTAAACAGAATGTTAAGCCTTTACAAACGGGCACACAAGTAAAGTATAATGAACCAGATTGTGGAAACTCTTTTGAGTGAATTTAGGTCGACAACTTTTGTAATAGAAAACACAATATTTTTAACTTTCCTATACTGAATATATTTCCGTGTAAGTTTTGTATGTTTTACAAGTTTATTGGTTTTGCAGTAAATCTTTACATCCCTACCTGCCATTAACTTTCTAAAAATGCTTAGACCAGAGTGCGTTGGATTTTAAATTAGTTAATTTTCATAACAGGCCATCAACATAAAGTTGGGTGTATGTATTTATTTGTAGGTATAAATTCGCAGTGAAGGAAACTCAGTTCGCTAATTAAACACAGAAACTAATCGGGGTAGCTGCCAACTACGTGATATCCCAAGTAACTTTTCATGAATAAGCAATTAGTGAGCTTTCTTGGTTAGCTTCACTTTAACTACTATTATATATTTAATTGTATTCCTTAGGATTGTAATAATATGTAGACGTGCACCGCCTAGAAAACGTGAACATTTAACAGATTGGCGAAAAGTTTAGATACAACTTAACAATAGCACATTATATAAAGATAATGTTTTATTGCTTATTTGTTTTTTTATGTAAATTACAATTTCTATTCCATCAAGCCATAGTTTATTTCTTTGTTTTACAACAAAATACGCATGTTAAATACATAACAGTTAAGCTTACTACCGACAATTTTTGCGACCAGATTCTTCTATTATTTCAGAGTACAAAACGGCCTCACAATGCTACTATTTGTAGTGGTTGAAAATAAGTTACAAACTGGTTAACAATACACGTTTTATAAATTTATAAATGGAGCGCTAAAGCTGAAATCATTATGCAGTAATCGATCGGGTTAAGCCACGATCTTAATAACCTACGTTAAAGGAAGACTTTTCTATAAAATATGATAGTAACAATAAAAATCTTATCCTAAGTCTTCCTTCAACACTAAATTCAAAACTGTATTAGTTAACAAAATTTCTGGTTTGAATCCCCGTCACACCAAACATGCTCGCCCTTCAGCCTTTCGTTGGTAAAAAGAGTAGCCTGAAAGTTGGCAGTGGGTGGTGATGACTAGCTATCTTCCCTCTAGCCTGACACTGCTAAATTAGAAACAGCTAGCGCATATAGCCCTGTGCAGTTTTGTGCGAAATTAAAAAACAAACAAACAAAGCTTTTGGTCAACGGTTTTGAATAAAAAAACAGACCCAGTGGTTAGCGTGAAGGACTATGGGTCTGCGATTCCCTATTAAAGATAAAATGGTTAAATATCTGATACATATATTATACATAAAGACAAAAGCAAACGTTTAAGCAGGAAATCAATAAAAAATCCAGAACATGTGCTCCCAGAAGAATCAAAAGAGGAACTCACTACAGCACCCAAAATAAAAGTCCACCAGAAAACTAACTTAAGTTTCCAATACAAAAACTGTGTTAAAAGAATTAAGTAAGGTTTTTCACTACAATACTCAAGACAAGAGTTCACTACAAGACACTAGAACAGAAATCCACTTCAAAAACCCGAGCAAGAACTTCGTTAAAAGAAGAAAGTAAGGTTTTTCACAACAATACTCGTAACATGAATCCAGTACAAGATACTGAGACAGAAATACACTCCAAAAACCAAAATCAGAACTTCGTTAAAAGAATTAGATGGGACTTTTCACAACAATACTCAAGAGCCCACTACAAGATGCTGGAACAGAAATCTGCTTCAAAAACTCAAATCAGAACTTTCTTAAAAGAATTAGGTGGGGCTTTTCACATCAATACTCAAGACAGAAGCCCAGTACAAGATAACAGAACAGGGATTCAACAGAAAAAGCTACTCTGGTGTACAGCAAAATGTTACTTCAAAACTAATCAGTTAATCGGTGTAAGGCTGAAAACAATACCGAGAGAAAATTCATCCATGAGAACAAAGACAGATATCTGACGAATTAGCAAAGACAACGCCTCACAGCAATTTACAAGAATACGTCATAAAACGATTGCATACATCCGCTACAAGATGTAAGACAAGTATATCTTATAAATTCTTTATAAGAAGTAAAGTAAGAAACTATGACAACATTAATAAAGTTCAAAGTACGTTTAAAAACAAAGCAAATATCTACAAAATAGAAGTTACAAAAGCAAGGTCTAGACTTTTTTTTTTTTAGAATAAAGGGATGAATCCACCCACCACAATAGTTATGGAAGATTAGTAAGCACTCACACTTTTCCACATCTGCGCTAACATCCCCCTCGGGGCTCAACAATGTACTTGAGAGATTATAATGCGAAACATTGGGTTACTATACCCGCGGTAGAAACAGATAGTCCTTTGGATATTTTCGCGCTTAACAACAAAAAAAATCTCCGCCACTTGTAGTTGCAAATAAACAACTGTAAATATAATCATTAAAAACAAAACATTTTTTTCTCTTTTGTAACATTTCACAATATATAATATTCAAATCAACAAATTAGTAACAAAAATATTAGACACTATAGTCAACAATTTTTATCTGACACGTCAAATCACATTGAACCATATACGGTCCTAAGACAAATGACAGTGTTTGTGGCCGTGTTTTCCAATCGTTGGAAGTCCTCTGAAACTCATCTAACCAATATTGTTTTCCATCTGGTTTATTAGTATGTTTTCTGAATATTGTTACTGTACAGTTACAAATGTTTGTACACATTAGTAATTTTCTTTAAGAAATTTAAGAAGAAACACTTATTAACCTTTAAGTTACGAACCTTATTTTATACCGTTCACTTACAGTGGGGTAAACATGTTGTATCACGCTGTGTAATTTTATGATTCACCTGTTGCAGCACCAGGTATAAAGCACTGTCCCAAATTTTGGGGAAAATTACTAATTTTCTTAGTGAGATCCATAGAAGTCCCCGTAGTAATTCGTGAGATTAGTTGCGGTATTGGTAATTATTTTCTTTACATTTTGTCCTATGCCTTACCTGTTATTAGGGACACTATAATAAACAAAACCGTGAACCCACAAGCACTCTGGCGCGCCAATACCATATAAACATATATCTAAATACTCCAATGGTTCTTATAGAATTGTTTTGGGTTTTCCTTAGGGCAAAGCTACAAAATGGACCATCTGCACTTCCAGGGTTCTGCCTGTTTTGAGTTTTACAGAAAGCTGCAAGAAGGCTATGTGCACTAGCTGTCTCTAATTTTAAAGTGCTAGACAGCTAGCCAATACAGCCTACCGCTGACTCTTGAGCTAAAATTTACCAAGGTAAAGACTTCACATTATAAAGTTCCCACGGCTAAAATGACGAGCATGTTTGGTGGCGGAATTTGAACCCACAACCTCCATACTATGAGTTGAGAGTCTTAACCACCTAGTCGTGCCAGGCTACTTCTGAGATCAAATGTTGGATTTGATTACACAAGTTCCGAAATTTGTTACTGGAACGATAATGTTTTTTCTGATAAAAAACGTTGTAGGTAAATCGAAGAAAAAGTTAATACAAAAGGGTATAGAGCTTAAATTATTACTAGAGCAATGAAATAAAATTAAAACTAAAGAGATGGGGTTCTTGGGAAGTGATATTAATATTTGTAACTGAGTGACTTAGATTATCATAAGCGTCATAATACTGTGTTGGAAAGGATTCTGAAAGGTCTTGTAAACTTTAGCTTATATAAGTTATATGAGAACGTGAGGCAAAAATATTAAGTTATTGCACAGTTTGAGATAAATAGTATGTTAGAAGAAGTTTTGTTTCCTATTGTTAGTTTAACATAAAGCTACACAAAGGACTCTGTTCACCTATAGAAATTCTCTAATTGAAAGTTCAATACATAATACTATGAGAAAAGAAAAAAAAACAAGTAAATCCTCCAAATAAAAGATCAAGGCGTGATATAGTAAGACGAAAAACAATAAATCGTTCATTGAAAACCCAATACATGAAAATGTGAAAAAAAGTAAATCTTCGAGTTGAACGCCCAATACATGATACTCTAAAAAACAAAAGAAAGGAACGGAAACTCTTCGAGTTGAAAATCCAATACATGATACTCTAAAAAACAGAAAGAAAGGAACGGAAACTCTTCGAGTTGAAAATCCAATACATGACACTCAAAAAACAAAAAGAAAGAAGCAGTAAATCCTTCAGATGAAAGCCCAATTCATGATACTGTAAAAGAAAGAAACAGTAAATCCTCTAGATGAAAGCCCAATGCATGATACTGTAAGAGAAAGAATGAAACAGTAAATCTCCCAGGAGAAATCCCAATGCATGATACTGTAAAAGAAAGAAAGAAACAGTAAATCTTCTAGACGAAAGCCTAATACATGATGCTGTAAAACAAAGAAAGAAACAGTAAATCATCTAGACGAAACCCTAATACATGATGCTGTAAAAGTAAAAAAGATAGAAAGAGTAAACCTGTTAGATGAAGGCCCAATACATGGTACTGTAAAAGAAAGAAAGAAAGAGTAAATCTTCTAAATAAAAGTCTAATACATGATACTGAAAAAGAAAGAAAGAGTAAATCTTCTAGATGAAAGTCCAATACATGATACTGTAAAAGAAAGAAAAGTAAATGCTCTAGATGAAAGCCCAATACATGATAATGTAAAAGTAAGAAAGATAGAAAGAGTAAACCTGTTAGATGAAGGCCCAATACATGGTACTGTAAAATAAAGAAAGAAAGAAAGAGTAAATCTTCTAGATGAAAGTCCAATACATGGTACTGTAAAAGAAAGAAAGAAAGAAAATTCTCTAGATGAAAATCTTCTAGATGAAAGTCCAATACATGATACTGTAAAAGAAAGAAAGAAAGAAAGAGTAAATCTTCTAGATGAAAGTCCAATACATGGTACTGTAAAAGAAAGAAAGAAAGAAAAAGTAAATCTTCTAGATGAAAGTCCAATACATGATACTGTAAAAGAAAGAAAGAAAGAAAGAGTAAATCTTCTAGATGAAAGTCCAATACATGATATTGTAAAAGAAAGAAAGAGTAAATTTTCTATATGAAAGCCCAATACATGATACTGTAAAAGAAAGAAAGAGTAAATTTTCTATATGAAAGCTCAATACATGATACTGTAAAAGAAAGAAAGAAACAGGACATCCTCTAGATGAAAGCCCAATACATGATACTGTAAGAGACTGAATGAAACAGTAAATCTTCCTGATGAAAGCCCAATACATGACACTGTAAAAGAAAGGAAGAAGCAATAAATCCTCTAGATGAAAACCAATACATGATACTATAAGAGAAAGAAAGAAACAATAAGTCCTCTGGATGAAAGCCCAATTTATGACTGTAAAAAAATGAAAGAAATAGTTGTTAGCCCAATACATGATGCTGTAAAAAAAATAAAGAAACAGTAAATCCTCCAGATGAAAACCCAATACATGATACTATAAGAGAAAAAAAAAACAACAGTAAATCATTTACATGAAAGCCCATTACAAGATACTTTGGGGAAACAAGCAACAATAATGAAAGTATCGCTGGAACATCAACTTTCCAATCATTTCCCTTTGTTCTACTTCTCTTTCTGTTAAGTTATATATTATTGTTGAAAGCTTTTTATTAAGCGGTTTCTTTTATTAAACTAGTATCTATTCAACAGTATATTTCTCTTTTAGACTTTTACTTTAATATTTCTTTTCCGTTACTGTTACGTCTATGTTTTTTTTCCACCACGCACTCATTCTTCCAGAGTGAAACAATTGTTTACGAAATGGGATGCACAGACATCCGTATTCTCGACGCCAGCTTTCTCCAATGGGAAACAGAGGTCATGAGATTAGAGTTCTCACCCCTCACGAATTCATCCCTGTCAAGCACTAGATTGAGTCAACCCATAGTTTTCGGATGACATGTCATTAAAAATTTCAACACGCACTTTAAACTGCTTGTTGTAACGTACTATTAAAGCTATTAAGAAGCAAACCGACCTTGGCAATTGACTTCACTCCAGTTTTCCAGTTGGTGGACTCGAAGAAAACATACCTACATATCGCTCACAGCTATATGGGCGATAGTGATAACTCACAGCTGATTTCTGTTTCTTTTTCTTTCTCGCTGCGGCAGAAGACGCTATAATCATGAAATCTGTGTAAATCTCAAAGGCGACAGTGACATTGGAAATATATATAGGAGATAATTATATCATCTAATACAAGAGTTGAGGGTCTATGGTCTTTAGACAAACCTATATTTTTTTTACGAGTAAACTACGCTATAATTACAATACACGTGATATTTTTATATATAAATCTTATGTGCTTGAGAAAGACAAAAAAAGTACTGACGTGAAAAAATACACCATCTGTATGTTTATACTTCAACTACTACAATTCGTATTTATTGATGTGTCTTTAGAAATTAATACACACACAGACCCAGAGGCATAGCGGTAAGTCCATAGGCTTATAACATTAAAAACCGAGTTTCGATACCTATAGTAGGCACAGCACAAATTGCCTATTGTGTAGACTTATAACAGCAACAAAATGCACGCTTTCCATGTTAATATTTACCTAAATGTTAACAGAGGTATATGTCAAAAAAGGAATATTTTTTGTTGAATAGTTGTAAATTACGAACTGGAGGTTAGGAAAACTTTCGAAGGAGAAGAGTAATAATGTTAACGGGTAAAGTAGAAAGGTAAAGGTAAAAAAACACACACATAAAGATTGACAAATATATATATAAGATAAATTTTAGCAACATAAAATAAAACAATCGCTGTTCTTTTGTTCTAGATCATAAACATGAAATTGCGAGATAGGCTTATAATGTTTCTAACAAGAAATATATTGTGCTCAAATGTTCTGTTTGTGCTTATCCATTTGTGTTCCAGATTCATGCTACTTGTCTAATATAAAAGTTGATAAAACACATTCATTAGAAACGGTTGCTTCATTCCAACATTTTACAAAAAAACTGATTACTTTTGTTGTATTAGTGACTTATGCTCTCGGATATAGTATTATATTACACAGGTCTCCGATGGTTTTATTGTCTTGAAATGTTGACATATTCTACAGTAATTCCTTTAAGATGAATCCGAAAATTGCATCGAATTTATTCACCACGTACAGACTTTTCACAATACTTTTACGTAAATGAATTATTTTAATTTGAATCGAATTAAATTTTGTTATGCTTAGAATGTTGACAACCACTGGCTATAGATTTCTCTTTACCAGTCGCGACGTGAGAGTTTTAACGATCGTTCTAAAACCCAAACATATTAATAAAAATGGTTAAAAATAATAATTTTCATCCCGATATGTAAAAACAATCCTTACGTGATAGAAAAAAAAAAGAATATTATTTTTAAATCTGCATAGCTATATTATGGAAAATCCTTGATGTCATTTTCCGGTTAGAATAATAAAGGAAATTGTTTTGCACTCCGTAACTTTATATGATTAACAGTAACTTTATGTTTAATTGTTGTTCATTTTCTTTATTTCTTCCTGCTCCTCTATAATGTTAGCTTTCGAGAAATAATTTTAAAAATCTCAGGCGCCAGGGATTTAAATTACACTGTAAATGTATAATAGAGCACAACTAAAAGTTCTGCTTCCCTGTCACATCACATATGCTCGCCCTTTCAGCCGTGGGGGCGTTATAATATTATGGTGAATTCCACTATTCGCTGATAAAAAAGTAGCGGTGGGTGGTGATGACTAACTAGTTGCCTTCCCTCTAGTCTGATACTGCTAAATTAGGGACGGCTAGCGCGGATAGCCCTCGTATAGCTTTACGCGAACTTCAAAACCAAACGTCCTGCATGATTAATAAAATTTTATTTTAAAAATTTTTTTGTATTATATTATTGTTATAGTTAAGTGATATAAAAAAGTCCAGTTACTATAGTTTGTTTGTTTGTTTGTTTTTGAATTTCGGGCAAAGTTACATGAGGGCTATCTCCACTAGCGGTTCATAATTTAACAGTGTAAGACTAGAGGGAAGGCAACTAATCAAATTCATCCAACGCTATCCCTTGGGCTATTCTTTCACCACCGAGTAGTAAGACTGACCGTCACATTATAACGCCCCTATGTCTGGGAAGGGGAGCCTACGCCCTCCAGATTGAGCGTTTGGTGCTATAACCATTTAGCCAAACTAGGATATGACCAGTTACCGAAGAAATTGTTTACAGCAACAGAAATTGACACCATCAAGAAATGCCTTACTCCGACACTCGTAAGACTAGTATGCCAAGGAGGACATGCAGGAGGGTCAAACTCTCATCTCAGTTTAAACTTCCAAATTCCAAGTAACTGCAGCTTAAATAATTGGACCTTCTACTTGGACATTTAACTGGTCGCTTTACTAAAGTGCACGAGAAATGATTCAACGTGGATATTAAAAAATGGGAAATAATATAGGTTTGTTTTGTTTTAAATTTCGCGCAAAGTTAGCTAGGCGAGGGTTATCTGCGTTAGTCGTCCCTAATTTAGCAGTGTCAGACCAGATGGAAGGCAACTAGTCATCACCGCCAACTCTTGGGCTACTCTTTTACCAACGAACAGTGGTATTGATTGTAACGTTACAACGCCCCCACAGATGAAAGGGAGAGCATGTTTGGTGTGACGGGGATTCAAACCCGATACCCTCGGATTACGAGTCGAGTGCCTTAGTCATCTGGCCATGCCGGGCCAATAATAGAGGTATAAGTACCTCAAGGGAATATATCAGCACATCACTATGTGTGTCTTTGATGGAACACGCATAAGTGATTAATGCATTGTAAAAATAATGGAATGATTATTAGGAACTTAGATCTTAAACAATGAACTATGAATTTGTTGTTACATGACTATATTGAAGCCTATTTCAGCTACATAGATACTTTGGTTATATTTGTGACGATGAATAACAAACACTTGTTTCGACACTTAAAAGCATTTCATGCGAAATAATGTTTCTTGTTTGTTTGTACTCACCCGTGTCTTTATAATTTTCAAATGTCTGCGCATGCGCTGAAAGTGATATCAGAATACGATCCTATATCTCTAAATAATAAACACTCCAACTCTTATCTTTGCTCCAAATTTGATTCTCAGTATTGGTAACAGAAAAGGAAATACAACTTTTGTTGGCCCGACATGGCCAGGTGGTTAGGAACGCTGGACTCGTGAGGGCGTTATAAGAGTTGGCGGTGAGTGGTGATGACTTAGCTGCCTTCCCTCTAGTCTTACACTGCTAAAATTACGGACGGCTAGCACAGATAGCCGTCGTGTAGCTTCGAGCGAAATTTTAAAAAAAACTAACAAACAATCTCACCTAATTAGTCAAACACTAAAGTGAATTGGTTGTAAAACGTGATTTTTTTATAAAATACACAATATATAAGAATAATTTGTTTACGTGAATAGTTCCAAAATGGTCTACCTGTAGAGACCCAACCAAACCAAAAAGTTTAAAACGATAAGGCTTAACGTTTACCACAGAGCCATCAGCAGATGTATAAGAACGGATAAGATACGATACTGTTCATAATTCTATCTATCAAATTACTAGTTATATAGAAAGAGCTGAATAAATGTACGTTCATGTAATAACCAAAAACTTGTGTAAACATGAGAATGGCAGTCGCATTTAAAATTCGACGATTCTATTATCAATAAACCAGAAAAAGAAAATATTTGATTGCTACGGTTTGAATAACTTTGGGAACATATGGATGTTTATAGTGATACACCCAGGTCATTTATATAATTTTACATATTACAATTTTGTTGTTGTTGTTTTAAGTGTGGGAACAAATGTAATGAGGAAAGCCCATTTTAAATGTTTTTCAGCACTGTTAAAAATAACGGAAATTTAAGATAATTTAAACAAAAAATGCTTCCTTAACTGTACAATTTACTGCAAAATTAAAACCGGGAGCAATATCAGTTTTAAACTCATAACAGATTTGTCAGGTTGTTTCCTATACAAAAATATTCATAATTCAAAAAGATATATGCGCCATTTTCAAAGTTACTTATCTATATTTATGACCATAACGTCCATACCTTAGCTTTCGGTTTCATTTTATTTTGTTGGGTTTTTTTTCCCCATTTTCGATGATTCAAATTCTATATGAGGGGGCGTTGCGATGGAGGTCACTTGTTTCAAATTTCTACTTGCCGTCATCTGGAGCGATACCTTTTTCTCCCCTTAAGACTGTAATCAGATTGCTTGCTTAGATGCTTGTTTCAAAATTGCATAAGCCCACGTCAGACGAAATGCAAAATATCAGAAACAGATGTAGCTAGCATGCACACGCTAACGTATTCATTATGAAAGTGAGGCCAGAAAAGTCAAGGGGGCACAGAAACTGTCAATTGTAAGCAGAAAAGATGAAAGGGTCGTTAAAAAATGGGTCTTTGTTATCCTGAAGAATTACCAACAGTATCCACCTCGTGACCCACGTTCCACCCAAAACGGCTTTGAAATCACAGAGGGAGTTGCCATCTTTACGAAACACGCTGCATCCAAATATTCGCCCTCTAAATTTCCGTTCTTCTAAAGAGTTTATATTCAACCTCGCCCTCAAAACGTAAGAGTTGCAGGTGTACATTCTTGGGTACAACTTCAAACAGGGTGGTGGTGGTACGTTAGAGTAATTAGCAATTTTCTTCGAGTTAAAAAGAGCCTATATGTTGCTTACTCTTATAAAATCATGCAACAAAATGTTGTTGTATGTAACCTTATGTGACATTTATGGCACCTCAGTGGATCAGCGGCAAGTCTTACATTGCTAAGAATCAGGTTTTGATACTTGCTGTAGGCACAGCACGAATAGCCCATTGTGATGCTTTATGCTCAATAAAGAAAAATATGACATTTAGAAAGTAATGCAGAACATTCTGTCTTGTATCTAAATATCAAAAATTGTTTTGCTTCTATTCTCTCAAAATATCAATCCCTTTACGTTAACCGTATGAGGCCAAAGATACTATCCATTTATACACCTAGTTTTTGCAGACTTTAAATGCCCAGAATGTTTTATTCAAAGCCGTATTTTTTTCATTTGTAAATATGATTGTTCTTTTTTATAATTTCTGAAAATGTTAAACAACAAGGTACCAATTGGAATTTTAAGGTAAAAGACATATTTTAAAAATGATTCAAAAGCCCACTTTTTAAGTGGGCCTGGCATGACCAGGTGGTTGAGGCACTCGTAATCCGAGGGTATCGTGTTCGAATCTCCGTCACACCAAACATGCTCTCCCTTTCAGCTGTGGGGACGTTGTTATGTTACGATCAATCCCACTGTTCGTTGGTAAAAGAGTAGCCCAAGTATTGGCGGTGGATGGTGATAACTAGCTGCCTTCCCTCTAGTCTTACACTGCTAAATTAGGGACGGATAGCCCTCATGTAGCTTTGCGTGAAATTCAAAACACAAACAAACAAAAAAATTTTTAAGTGATGTTCAGCGATTTGTTTTGATATCCGACTCTAAACTGTCAAAACAAGGTCAGAGCTAAATCTTCATAAATAAATTACTTTTCTCAAGAACATATCACTATTATACAATGTTAACATAATCGTAAATTGGGTAAGTTCGTGTTAGTCAGAAAAAAAAATCCACTATAAAAACCTAAATGTTGAAAATGCTTAGCATGAACTTATTGCAATTGCTAATGTAAGGTTTCTGGTTGAACCTAAAGCTGGGGGAACAACCGAAAAGTGTATCGGCAACTACTGATAAAGTAGCAAACGTTGGATGTAAGTGACTAAAATGTTTGTGTGTGTTTTCTTATTGCAAAGCCACATTGGGCTGTCTGTCTGCTGAGTCCACTGAACCTCTGATTTTAGCGTTGTAAATCCGAAGATTTACCGCTGTACCAGTGGGTGACAAGCGATTATAACCAATTTATAATGAGTGTACTTGAATATATATGACGAAATTGCACATAACAACAAGACAGTTGGTTAAGGCGCTTGACTCGTAATGTGAAGGTCATGGGTTCGAATCCCATAATACCAAATATGCTCGCCCCTTTTAGCGTTGGCGGCGCTATAATGTTACGGTCAATCCACTACTCGTTGTTAAAAGAGTAGCCCAAGATTTACGGTGGGTTGGGATGACTAGCTGCTTTCCCATTTGTCCTATAATGTTAAATTAGGAACGGCTAATGCAGATACCCTCTGTGTCGCTTCGCGCGAAACTTTAAAACAAACAAACATGATGACAAAGACGATAAGTATTTTATCGCTAATGACGTTTAGGCTTTAATTGAAGATTGTGACGATAGAAGCGATAATGACAAAAAAATGAATACATCATGAAAAATAAAAAAATTGTGTATGATATCAAATATATTTTCGGAATATATGCTTCTTTTGTGAGGAATTTCCCAACTGGAAAACTATGTAAAAATAAGCCTTTAATTTTATGGATAAAGCAACAAATGTGTTCTATCATATTATCCAACAATGTAGACCAGCTATCACTTAAGTCTCCCAGTGGCACAGCGATATGTTTCTGGATTTACAACACTATAAAGCGAGTTTCAATACCCGTGGTGGGCAGAGCACAGATAGCCTATTGTGTAGCTCTGTGCTTAACTGCAAATAAACAAAAACTATTGCTTAATGTAGGAAAACGAAATGTTAAAATAACAGAGAAACTAAAACGTCAGATATAGTGTCGTGTTGGACAAGTCACAAATTCATACATGCACGAGCATAGATCTCTTTGTCTTTATAAAGTTACATAATTTTCATGCTAAGCTCGCTTCATAAAAACAATTGAAGCTATATAACGACAGAGAAAATAAGTTATTTTCAGAAAAAAAAAATATATATCCAGCGTTTTTAGTTAATTTAAGATGCTGTACATTCCGAGGCAAAACTAGGCACGCAATACATGTCGGTGAGGCACAGATATGTATTAGTCCATATGTCGCTTTTTTTTCGATTATAAAGCGAGATTGTGCTATAACAACTGACCACAATGTTTGCCTAACCACATCCTTGGTATAATTGCAATTTTTGATAAAACGACTATGTAAGAATTTTTTTTCAGCTTAACAATTGACTCTAATGTGAACTTCAAATAGGTCATTTTAGTAGTTACTGGGTGTGGTACGCACTCCACGCAAGCAACCTCGTCACATTTTCATGGAGAGTTCACATGTTTCTGTCTATTTTTTTTGTCTTTCTTTTTACGTTTTATTGCATGAATAATGAAAATCGTTTCTAATTTATTCATATATTCACTAATTTTCTGCTCTCCATCTGCAAATACTTGTGATATTTTTTGTAATTTCAAGAATTCCAGAACATAATTCTGGGAAATATTTTAAATATAAAAGGCGTTTTTAAATTTGTTCAGTTAAAATTACGTTTAAGGTCTGATTAGTTGAACCCTTTCTTAGATTCATGCGGAAATACGTTTAATTTACAAGCCAATCAGTTTTGATGTACATCACGACATACCACGACTCTTTTCACACGTTTTAATTATATACAACGATGTCAGTTGTCCGAAAACGGATTATTTCGCATTTCATTAATTCTTTTACGTGTTATTTATATATATTTTTTCCTATGTAATTTACACCTAAACCCGGAGTTATTAAACGAAACAAAATTAAATCTATGTATCTTCGTTGGTGTTACATCTTCCTGTAATTTCAGTTGAAATGTTAAGCTGTTAATCTTTGATATATTTTTCATCACAGTTATTAAGGACGTTTAATGATTTTAACTGTAATCTGAGTTCCATTTTATTTTGTTATTACCTTTCTCTGTCAATATTACTCTCCGATGAGAGTAAACTGTCACCCCCAGTGTCACAGCGGCATGTCTGCGGGCTTACAATGCTAGAAACTGGGTTTCGATACCCGTAGCGGGCAGAGCACAGATAGCCCATTGTGTAGCTTTTTGTTGAATTACAATGAAACAGAATAAGCTATCTTGTCTTAGATTTAATTGATTGGTTTGTTGGACTACTCTTTTATCAACTAATAGTAGAATTGACTGTTAAATTACAATGCCCCCCTGGCTGAAAGGACGAACACGTTTGGTGGGACGGGCTTAGATTAAGAATAAGTAAAGCTGATAAAATATACTAATAATATGATTTTATTCATAAAGATTAGCGTGCATTGTTGCATTAGTTAGATATTTCAAAATGTTTCACTGGTCGACTATAAAGTTGATTGGGTCAGAGAAATTGATGGTTGTTCCAAAGTGCATTTTCGTGATTCATTTAAGTAACAGATGTTACGGTGGTCGATGGGAAAATCTACATATTTTGACGACTATATTACTTCTGAAGTTATCCAAAATTTCCTAAGTGAAGATAGATATGTAATATCTCGGCCAAAAAAAATCAAGTTATGTATGTACCTAAAGCGTCGTCACATCAAAATAACGCAAATATCCAAACGTTCGAAAATTAAATTATATCACTTAAATATTTTAGTCACATCTGCTGAGAAATATAGTTTTCAGATATTTTTTCTTTCTCTAAGTTGTTATCTTTTGCTTTCTGAATTCAGAGGTGGATGAATACATTGTATTAAACGAATTTTGAAGCCTCATCACGTTGTCACAGTGGATGTCTTTAAATTGAGCCTTTCCTTACCTGACGACTGTGTATCTTGACAGTAACCTTACAGCGTAGTTTACAGAGCAAAAGGATGCATCGTATGATATATAATGCCCAAAACTATACTTATCCCCTGGATGCTTTTCATAATCCATCTATTCCACAACGTGGATGAAACTCACAGGCCAACGAGTTAGTCAATAAGCATTCATATGGAACGGCATTGAATACCATCCAGCCGCTTTGAAATATGCAATAGTTATTGAGGAAGACACTTCTGCATGAGCGATATGTGTCGCTTTTCCATACAGACTTTTTTATTGTGTTGCAAATCGTTGGTAAGGACACGTGGACTTTTGCCATTGACCTTTTTGTTTGTGAATTATTAACTGTTACGAGACATCATATCTTCCTTACTGTGGCTGAGCCAGGCATGGCCAGGTGATTAAGGCACTAGACTCCTAATCCGAGGATCGAAAGTTCGAGTCCCCCTGAAACCAAACATGCTCGCTCTTTCAGCCGTAGGGGCATTATAATGTGACGGTCAATCCCACTATTCGTTGGTAAAAGAGTAGCCCAAGAGTTAGCTGTAAGTGGTGATGACTAGCTGCTTTCCCTCTAGCCTTATACTGCTAAATTAGAAACGGCTAGCGCAGATAGTCCTCGTGTAGCTTTGCACGAAATTCAAACCAAACCAAAATACTGTAGCTGTTATATGAATTGTTGCAAGTCTCAATTTTCTAACTGATCCTTATACACTAAGATGATCCATGTTACTGTGGATACCCGTGGATTAACATAATGCATAAAGACATCATGCAATCCTGTCTTTCAATTTGATTAATTACAAGGGGTATCCTCGTCTTGGAAATTCTAAGTATTCGATATGAACATATCTTTATGACCTGAATGTACAAATATTTTGCATCAGAAAGGCTGTTACATAGTCTTCCCCAAAACGATAACTTTTGGTAGCATCACATTACCCGCACGTGCGAAACAAAACAATTTCAAAATGCAGTTCTGGTACATGCCGTTCTACTGCGACTTTATATCACTTGTGTTTCTCACATGGTATGCTGATTTGCACAATGAAAATCAATCGTTTAAAACCATTATAGTCTTTCTATGGTTTGTCGAAATACATGTATAAACAATGGCATGAATGCTAAAATCTTAGTAAAATTCGACTTAATTTTAACTCCTTTAACACAACCAATTAAACAAAAAGATGTGAACAACGACTACCAACTGTAACGTTGTAGCCGTTAAAAGGTCTGGCACAATGTAGCTGATCAGTTTATATGTCCTGATGATTATTTAGTCACGTTTCTGTTCACTGTGTATAATTTTATTATTTTGAAGCAAAAGAAGCCACACAACAGACGATCCATAATGTGCGTATTTGCAAGGATCGAACTTAGAATTAGAGTTATAAGATCTCAAGGTTATCACAGGTCTACTGGAAGGTTCAATGTATGCAATCATTGATACCGATAAGAAAATGATACGAATATGTTGATTGTGGTACGTAAGATGTTAAGGTTAGATTTTTCAATCATCATTTAAAGGCTTTTACTTGTACTTCTTTACAGTATAAATACATTTCGTGCTGTTGTTGTTCGGCTTAGGATTCTTCTACAGTTGGTGTCTGTGACTTGCTGGCGGTAAATTCAATAATAAAAGCTTGTTTTAAAATTATACAAATAATAATATCTACATTAAATAGTTCAACGTTACGTACAACAGATTTCTTTACACTATAAAGAACATAGGGATATCGTAAACACTATATAGTTCTCTTTTATTATCGTCAAAAGTTTACTTAAGCCTATTCAATTACTTTAGAATTTCAGTCGACAATCCGAAACTACCTTTTCCTATTTCTATCGCACTAGTGTTTTATGTATCACTTACTATGGCTATTATCGAGTTACCGCAGTCGTAAATTATTCTTGCAATAATCGTTTGGTCTTCTTTCTTCAAAATATTCTCTATTCCCTTTCACCAAGGTCACTCAGATTTATTCAATTACTTAAGAAACTCGCTTAGATAGAAGAATACATTATTATTTTTATCCTTTTCTACTATCATTCTTTAACATATTAAACGTTAGGCCTAAGGTAATCATTAGGCCTATCACTTCTACCAGGGTTTAACTTCACATCGAACTTTTCCTTGGCTACGACTTAACTCTCTTCCGCTGTTGTCTTTGTCTGTCTGTTGTTTCCCGCTCATTTCATACTATTTATATGTTTATTACTAAATCGTCTACTCGCTATATTCTCGGCATCAATGGGTTACAAGCACAACTTCCAATAATCGTCTGCTTTTAACTCTCTTATAATTAAAAAAAACACACACGCATACTAAAGAATCATGCAATATTCGTTCACAAAATAAACTAAATAATAATATCTACACTAAGCAGTATTTTATATCATGAGAAAAAATATAAATCCTTATGTTGGCCTTATTTTATTGATCGGTAGATTGTGTGACATTACATTACGAAAAAACGTAATAGCACCTCGATCGCATGTCACGAGACCTGAGATTTTGTGAGTTGCATTCAAAGCCGACATTACTGGAAACCTGTAAGGAAAGATTTGTAGAAACTTTCTATCAGTCTTACTGTAAAGTAATATCACACAAACTACCGATTAAGTAAGCCGACAGTTACAAATAAGCAAATACTATAATTAGAGCGTTATTATGGATTTCGTAAATAGATAAATAGATAGATGGACTAGCGAAGAATTTTACTTTTTATTGAAATGTAAAAAAATACATAAATTAACATTTTTTTTCAAAAAATTTGTTATAAGAGAAGAAATCACAGTCTTAACAAACTCAGCAAGATATTTTTATTGATGTTAATATTAACTGCCGTCTTCAGGTTGTTGTTGTTAATATTAACATGCTACAAAGCAAATCTTGCAGTCGTTAAAACAATGTTAAAAATGTTCGCAATTTCATTCTTTTAGAATTATTGGTTATTAGTTAATATGATTTTTGCGCACAACCGTCCCTAATTTTGAACCAATGTACAAGAGTCAGCTAGCCAACAGCAACCATTTCCAAATCTTAGACTACTATATGGCCAAATAATAAGAATTGAGTGTCTATCTTCTAGTACACCCGCGAAGACGTTATAACAGCAACGGGACATGAGCCGTGAACCTTCTAACTTACAGAACAAGAATGCTAGTCACTAGGCCAAATTCTGTCTATAAAGTTGTACCGACACCAGTATTTGGAATGGTGCTGTTTGTTTACATAAAATTTAACTACATAAACTTTTTCGATGTCTTTGTAATTTATTTAGAATAGAAGTGCCAATAATGAGTAATAATACGTTTTTTTTATTGTTAGTCAAAAATAAATAATGTGACTTAAGATATCGGTCACTAACAACTGAATAACTGGACAAATGAAATAAATAGATAGGTCGAACCTAGAATCGAAAATGTATCACAGGATTATGTGGTTTCATTAATAAACGTCGGTGAGTAATACGTTTAGTACAATAATAATGTTTACATTTTTAATCACTGCTATTACATAGAATTTAGTTATTGTAAAAATATTTATGCATACGTCTATGTAGATTGAGAATGGCAAAAGTTATTAAATATGAAAATATATATTATAACATATATACATGCTTCAACATCCTATGTCCCTAACTCAAATTTTATTGCATGATATAATAAACTATTATATATGTAACTCAAGCCTTAAAGTATAAAGTACTAAAACCGCATATCTCTAATTAAAGTTTCACAGCATTGTGTAGTAAAACAACATGTCCTTGATTAAAGCTTTACTTTATAGCATAATTGTTTAAATTTATTTAATTACGCGAGATCAATTATTCAAATAGATTTTGAAAATAAATCGTGTTCTGTGATATGGAATTAATATATATGCATTTCAAAACTAAACGTAACCTGAAATCAAAAATATTTTCAAAGATTTAATATCATGAACAAGACGATTTATTTTGAATTCAACTCATAAATCGCATGAACTTTAACACATTTTCAAAGAGGATTGAGATTAAACCTTCTATGTTATAAGACATGTATTCATACGCGAAGTCAAAATCCTTCACATTATTATTGGGAATGGAATAGTTATATCGAGTGTAAAGCCTGTACTTTGATTATTATTATTTTTTTTTATTGAAGGAAAGCTGTGAATTTTCCAGCATATAATTAAACTCTAATTTACTGTAAACATTCGAAATTTTAGTCAACACTTTCGGCAAAGTGAATTTACTATTAATTCAGTTTATTAACTACCCAACTGAACAAGAACATCGTGTCACGTGTGATAATCTGTAAATTAAATATTATCCTCGAATTATAAAAAAAAATCTAAAGTCTGTCGATGTCCAGCAAAGAAAAATGACTTTTTCGATGACCATTTAAAGTGTCTCAACTAATCCCTCGCTCAATATTTTAAGTGTCTCGACTAAGTGTCAGTTACATCTTGTACAAACATGGCAGAATGCTTTGTATCACGACGTTACTTCATGAATTGTGACATCATGTATACCTGTAATAGTTGTAGATATCCTAGCATATCAAAGGTCAGAGGCACCAAAACAAACAAACGTTCCCTTAAAGTGACATAGCGGTCTTGGTAGTAAAGAAATTGTAAATATATGTGAATGTATATACGGTTCGTTTCTCATTTCCGGCAGTTGTAACTTCACGCCGATGTGCTGAACCGCAACAGGTGTACATTTCCGTTGTGCTGAAATTCCCTGTGAGCAGCACGTGTCCCTATTCTAATAGAACTTTGTCTTAGAGACTCTTGATAAAATTGTTACAACAGGGAAAATGTGAAAGAATTTTTTCATATTGTTGGTTTTGTTATCAAAGGGATATTAATTCACATTTCTTTAGACACACTGAAATACCTTCAGAAAACAGTTTTTTCTTCTTTGTATCTGTGAGACTGATACCATGATTTCTATGAATCTTCATCGCCTGTTTAAGTAACTGTTGGTTGGCACTTCTGAGTAAATGTAAAAAGAGAAAGAGTGCAGCAATACGTTATTGTTAGTAAGTCATCGGTTTAGTTCACGGACTTACAACGCTCGAATCTGGAGCTGGATTCCCTGAAGTAAAATAGAATACAAGTAGTCCATTATGTAGCTTTTAGCTTAAAATCTACAAAAAACAAGCAAAAATGTATAGGATGTCAATGAAGAGGAATTTCCTTTAATACCAAGGATCTTCTGCGATAGACTGATATTGTTGTTTGTCAAGGTTCTTCTGCGATAGACTGATATTGTTGTTTGTCAAGGTTCTTCTGCGATAGACTGATATTGTTGTTTGTCAAGGTTCTTCTGCGATAAACTGATATTGTTGTCTGTCAAGGTTCTTCTGCGATAAACTGATGTTGTTTGTCAAGGTTCTTCTGCAATAGACTGATAGTGTTGTTTGTCAAGGTTCTTCTGCGATAAACTGATGTTGTTGTTTATCAAGGTTCTTCTGCAATAGACTGATATTATTGTTTGTGGCTAAGCACAATGTAACACAATGGGCTATCTGTGCTTTGCCCACCGTGGCGAACACGGTTTCTAGCGTTGTAAGTCCGAAGACATACCGTTGTGCCTTAGGGAGGCTATAAACTGAGATAATAGTAGTTCAGATATATAAGATAAGCCAATAATACAGAGAAAAAACACGCACTAACGTATCTCGTCCCTTATCTTTAAACATTTCTACAAAAGCATAATTATATGTATGTCCTGTGCAGTTACATCTGCCCTTATTAATGTAACAGACAGTTGGAACTTCTGCTATTTTAGTTCATTGTACCCGAGGAAATCGTTACGGGGAAAAAAATCTTTATTTTTGGTTTTTGTAGTAGTTTACAGTATTCTATTCTCTTTTGTATAATGATTCGTAAATTAATTTGAATAAGCAAACACATAAAACCAAAGAGAAAATAAGAAGCAAAAATTTAACATAAAATATGAAATATGAGTGAATAAAATTAATTATTTATGAGAATTGGAATTTCACGAAACAAATATTCGATGAAGGTAGAGTTTTTATAAGTGTGTCCGCAAGTTTCTTACCAAAGTAAATATTGTCTTTAGCGGAATACTTACCTTTTACTTACCCTAACATATGATTAAATAGGGGTAAAATGTGTTTTCAATCTCTATTTCTGGTTTTTGTGAGTCTCTCCGAATATTCATACGTTAAAATATTTATTGTTTTTGGAGTTCTGTGAACCTATGGTACGTTTACGAATAGGCTTTCACCATAGCGGATTTATTTTGATTTAATATTCTGCTATCAATAAATAAATATAGTGCTTTACTTAAAAGATTCGTTGCAATAGTGTGCCAATTCTTTTACTTCTAGTAAACGTGTTATAACTTAGTTTTGTAACTATATTTTAACACTAGATTTATGTTGAAATTTGAACCCCTAACGAAGCTTTATGCAGCACTGGGTCTTAGCAGCCTAATCAGAAACCCTATTCCTTTAAGTCCATGTATAAACATCTCTAATAGTAAATTACACTCTAGAGGGAGTGCAACCAGTTATCAGAACTGGTTACTATTAACCGAATACATGTCCAATGGCATTTCACAGCTCGTACCTTGGACTCTCGGATTCGCAGTCCGGCAATTTAACCATTATGTCACACCTGAATATGTTAATTCAGAACGTATATTTCTGAAACAGTAGTAGATAAGAGTAATCGAAATTTGATAAACTAATTACGAAGTTTTACAAAGAAGTTTTTAAGTATTAGCTGATTGGACTTTTATATATAAAGAGTTATCGTTATTGGACGTTAAGTGGTGTTATTCACTGTTAATCTACAGAACAGTTAACATGATATGTTAATATTTTGTGTTGCACGAAACAGACTTTGTACACTTTGCAGGGGTTCGATTCCCCTCAGTGGACTCAGCAGATATCCCGATGTGGCTTTGCTATCAGGAAACCGCACACATTGTACACTTTGCTAGTTTCGTTGTATTTCAACAGCGCCCTCGTGTTTGTTGTAGGTACCTGAGCAAGAAAATATATCGAATCACGAGCACCCTATTATAACTTACTCCCAAAGTCCAATTTTATGTCCAAAACAATAAAAACACGAATTTCGAGAGTCGTAAACATACCTTTAACGTTATATAACGTGCACCTAAATAAAATAAAAAATGTTGCTGTGTTAAAAGAGTGCTCACTTTATGCACTGTAACAACAATTTCGCTTAGTTTTGTTTTAATGTCTGTATCTTGCCTTACAGCTTTATTAATGTTTCTGATATTCGTATTATTCTCCTAAACATGAATACTTTACGATAGGTTAAGACCTTAATTAACTATGACAAAACTTAGTCATTCTTCACAATTCCATGTTTACCTCCAGGTAAGTTACGTCGCTGGATAAACCTTTGGCAAGATGGATTTTTTTTTCTTCATAATGTTATAAAATGCTAAAGGGAACCGTCACTATTCTTAACTTTATCAGCGTACGTTATACGAAGCCGACAAGTTTTCTCCAGCTGTGCGATAAAACTTTATAAAATATATTTGTCAACTTTTATACAGTTCTTCTTACACGTGTATCATATTCTTGTCTTCCATCCTTTAAGTGTATAGGTGTTAAGAAATGATCTCCACTGTATGTGCAGTGCATATACGAAAATGTTACGTTCGTAGATATAATAAAGAAGTTTTTTAGGCTACATTACACTAGAATCTGTAAAGTTGCCATTCTCATTGTAGAACATATCTAAGTTGAAGGATCGACAGGCCTTAGATTATTTAAATCGTAGTATGTTATTTAATCATTTATTATGTGTAATTATTATTATTTACACAGGGTGGTTTACTCAAAATACCCCCAAAAGGCACAGAAGTAAGTCTGCGGACTTACAACACTAGAAACCGAGTTTCGATACCTGTGGTTGGCAGCGCACAGATAACCCATTGTTTAGCTTTGTGCTTAATTACAAACAAACAAATAAACAAAATAAGTGTGTTTTACGTAGCTCAAATAACGCTGACTTAACGTCTTAAGCAAATATGGCTTTTGTCTGCTAAGATATATCATAAAGAATAGGTTAATTATTACTTAATCATGAATATACTTTTCATCAGTATTCTTACCAGGTTGTTCTTATCTATTAAATAAATCCAGCTTTGTTGTTTCTGACCTCAATGTACGTGGAAATAATTAGGCCTAGAAGAAGCCCGAATCAAGCCTGAAATCCATACGGATCGTGAATGCTGGTTAGCCAAGCGTGAAAGCCGGCACGCGGCGGCTGACTTTTCCACCCCCTGTAAAACCACGAAGCACAAGCGTATCTCCCCCATACTCGCTGAGACGCTACTCACTTAGCAGCTGAGTAGCTAGGAACAAGAAACAGTTTCCGCTCGTTAGAGCCGTGGTCACCTCTTGGAAAATTACCTCGAACCCTGCGACTTTACTAATAACTTTTATTACGTAATACTTGCAGTGGACCACTGTAAAGTGAACTCTTTTATTTCTATCAGTGAGTCCCGAAATGATTGGTGAATTATTTAAGAAGCCGTCGCGCGTGCCTTCCTAGTTATAGCGCATGCTCTAAGATCTGTTTGTTTTTTTTAGGACAAATCGAGAAAGAAAAGTTTTTAGTGAACGGCTAAGTGATTCTCTTTTTTTTCTTCACTAAACTGTGAAGTGGACTTCCTGAAAACTCCGTACACTGTATGGTTCATCAGTGGGGAAGCAGGGTCATTTAATTATAGTTAGAATAAAACTTAGACCGAACGTGAAATTAACACAGAGCAGAAAGAAAACAAAACGTTGTAACTGTTTCTTTAGTACCTTTTCCCAGTAGAGGAAAGAAAAAAAAAAGAATATAATCTCAAAACTTTGGTAAGAGTTTATATACGTTCATCTCTAAACAGCACGAGAGTTTGAGGTCCCTAACTGTGGTAAAAATTGTAATTGTGTGTGTTTGTTTTTTTATAGCAAAGCCATATCGGGCTATCTGCTGTGTCTACCGAGGGGAATCGAACCCCTGATTTTAGTGTTGTAACTTCGAAGACTTACTAGTGTTTGTTATTAAGGCACTCGTTTGTATAATGTGGGAATTGTCTTTTTCTCAGTTTTACTCGTGAAGTTGTAAAGGTCTGCTCCATTAAAAGAACTAACATTAGTACGCATTTCTGCAACTGTTTAATGATGGCTTAATGTAAATATTGTTTATACAGAATTGTATGAAAGTAGTGCGCACGGGTGTGTATGTATTTGCGCGTGTATTATGTGTCGACTAGAAAATATTTTGTTAAGCATAGTAAATATAGATACATGTATTTGGTTTACTGAAAATACGGAAATATACATTACTTGTCGTATCGTTTGTCTGTTGGGAAAAAAAGTCATTATATTTTGAAACGTTTCTAATGGTATCGCAGGTGAGCTAGTGAGGTAGTGGTTGTTCACATTTCGCAGAATTTCGGTATTAGTTCTTGTTTCGTTTTCGCGTTCATATGCACCAAACTGGGGAACGATCGGGTAATTGTTCGGGAATCCAATCCCTTAAATCACCTGATTCCATTCATCAAAACAAACTGAGTCTTGATTACGTAGGCGTAGGAATTTAATAATATTACGCTATACAAAATAATCCGCACACTGGAAAATCCTATTAGAACATAAAAAAGGCTGCATTTTAGTTGAAATGATACAAAGTTCAGGTATCTACAACGATACTCGTTAGGAGGTTTCACGTGCAGATTTATGGCATGACTTATCTTGAATATTCATACTTATTACACTGATAAATATCTGTTTTTCGATAAATATTCTGTCTTTGTATTTTGTGGTTCTGGTTAAAACTATTAAATTTATCTTCTGGTGCCTTGGTTTTAGATAACTAGCAAGAGGAAAGATAGCCAGTCAGAAGCACCCTACACCCACCATCCACGCTAAGAGATTGGTTGTCAAGTCTTATAACGCACCTACAGTTTAAAGTAGAGATAACTGTTCTGGTGTCGTAAGGATTCGAATCCATCTCGACATTTCAGAATCATTGGTAAAATTTATAAGCACAGAATGGTTATGATTTATCGTAAGAATTAGATCTGTTTATATACATATCTACGTGTCAAGCTGTTAAAAATGTTTCCTTGTAAAGTTATACGGTGAACACGTATCAGGTAATGCATCTTTATATAACAACTATAAATTGCATTTCATTTTACTTTATTGTGCCCTGTGAAATGTTTTTGTCACAACCTAGTATTCAATCTAAAGTATTTTAGTTATACAAAAACAAAATTATTAAAGATGTGTCTAAACATTACATTATGTATAAGTCATTTTCAAAGTTTCAGTTGTATCACGTTTTATGTGATGGTGAACATATGTTTGATAAGTATGCAAAACCAAAGAGACTTCATTATTTGTATTTTACTGACGTTTAATAAAAATTACTTTTTATTATACCAACATTTACGGAGTACTGTATAGAGCCCCATCCCCACAGCTGGTACAGCGGTAAATCTACGGATTTACAACGCTAAAACCATGGGTTCGATTCCCCTCGGTGGGCTCAGCAGATAGCTCGATGTGGCTTTGCTATAGGAAAAAAGCACACACAGTAATTTACTGTGGTAAAGCTGTAAAACTAAAATAATAGGATTAATTTGGGTTGCACTATGGCTTAAGGGATAGCGTACACATCTGTGATAGTGCTCTAAAACTAAAATAACAGGATTAATCTGGATTGCATCAAGGTACAAGGAGTAACGTACAGATAGGGGATAAAGTTGTAAAACTAAAATAACGGGATTATTCTGGGTTGTATCAAGGCTTAAGGAGGGGCGTACCAATACGTGGTAATGCTATAAAACTGAAACAACAGGATTAGCCTGGGTGGCATCAAGATATAAGGGGTAGCGTACAAATATGGGATAAAGCTGTAAAACTAAAATAACGGGATTAATCTTTGTTGTCCTAAGGTTTAAGGAGTAGTGTACAGATGTGTGGTAAAGCTACAAAATCTAAACGACACTTTTTTGACAGATGTACCAGGGCCAAAATAATGGTGTGGAGATCTTTTCCAAGGGCTTGTAACAGAAATTATAAAATGTTTTACATTTCTGCGAGATGTTATGGAAAAGTGTTCAAAGAATTTTTAAAATAACAAAATTAAACCGACAGGATTTTTTTTTGGGGGGGGTTACTAAATAACATGAATATTCGGTGAAGAGAGAGAGAAAACTTCATCAATATCTATATCAGCGATGTCACAGGTTTATTCATTCTTCTCTTAGTTTTCCAACATCTAAGGACCTCAACAGCTTTCTGAAACCAGAAATATTACATTCTTTGAGCTTCGAGACTTGATCAAGGGAACATTAAACTAAAGACAATAAAATAACTTTACTAATACCTCGTATATCTAGATTTAATGCAAGTTCGTCAGTTCGTTTGTTCGTGTGGAATCGTAAGTTTTAGGTTTGTTTTAGAGTAAAGCTGCATTGGACTATTTGTTGTGTCCACTACCACGATCAAACACCGCATTTTAGTATTGTAAGCCCGTAAGTTTACCGCTGTTCCACCAGTGAACTTATAGAGTTAGGTTAAACAGTCATGTAAAAGAAACTATACAACACTTGTTTATACAAGATGGTACAATTGTTTTGCAGCGATATTTTGGGAAGATAAATGAAACGTTTTGATAAATATAACGAAGCTGTAATCGACATTTCATTCATCTTTTCTGAAAACTCAACAAAGTCAGTGTTACATGTGAACGTATGAACTTAGCTCATGTGGTGAAAATCAGTTATGTGCTGGCGTGATTACCTCATAACGTATCTACTGACACAGTAATATTGTCAGTTTTGTACGTATTTGTTCTTTAACTTCGCGATAAGTGTTTTACGATAGTGTTAGATAATGAAATGTAATTGGTCGTTTAAAAATACGTCTATATACAGGTGGAACGGAAATAGTTGACTTTATGAGAGGATTTATTGTGTAAACAAATTGATAACTATAATTCACATAAAAGATTATACAGATGTGTTTGTGTAATTAATTAAGTACACCAAATATTGACACTTACAAGTAATGTATCTTGTTACGATTTGTTTTGCGTAATTCCCTTTCAAACTACGCGCTTATTTTAGTGCCAATCGTATAAATAACAACTCTTTATAATATATGTCACATATATATGCTTATAAAATGAAAATATTTCTGTTTCTTTTATTATGCTAAGGTGTATCTTAAAGTTTCTTTAAAATTAGTTCACGAAGCACTATTTTGTCTACCTCTTACAGAGTGTTACTTTAGTTTTGATATGTTAATCTTCTTTCTTTGCACTATTTTGTCCACCTCTTACAGAGTGTTACTTTAGTTTTGATATGTTAATCTTCTTTCTTTGCACTATTTTGTCCACCTCTTGCAGAGTGTTACCTTAGTTTTGATATGTTAATCTTCTTTCTTTGCACTATTTTGTCTACCTCTTACAGAGTGTTACTTTAGTTTTGATATGCTAATCTTCTTTCTTTGCACTATTTTGTCCACCTCTTGCAGAGTGTTACTTTAGTTTTGATATGTTAATCTTCTTTCTTTGCACTATTTTGTCTACCTTACAGAGTGTTACTTTAGTTTTGAGTTAATCTTCTTTCTTTGCACTATTTTGTTACTTGTTAGTTTTGATATGTTAATCTTCTTTCTTTGCACTATTTTGTCCACCTCTTACAGAGTGTTACTTTAGTTTTGATATGTTAATCTTCTTTCTTTGCACTATTTTGTCCACCTCTTACAGAGTGTTACTTTAGTTTTGATATGTTAATCTTCTTTCTTTGCACTATTTTGTCCACCTCTTGCAGAGTGTTACCTTAGTTTTGATATGTTAATCTTCTTTCTTTGCACTATTTTGTCTACCTCTTACAGAGTGTTACTTTAGTTTTGATATGCTAATCTTCTTTCTTTGCACTATTTTGTCCACCTCTTGCAGAGTGTTACTTTAGTTTTGATATGTTAATCTTCTTTCTTTGCACTATTTTGTCTACCTCTTACAGAGTGTTACTTTAGTTTTGATATGTTAATCTTCTTTCTTTGCACTATTTTGTCTACCTCTTACAGAGTGTTACTTTAGTTTTGATATGTTAATCTTCTTTCTTTGCACTATTTTGTCCACCTCTTACAGAGTGTTACTTTAGTTTTGATATGTTAATCTTCTTTCTTTGCACTATTTTGTCTACCTCTTACAGAGTGTTACTTTAGTTTTGATATGTTAATCTTCTTTCTTTGCACTATTTTGTCCACCTCTTACAGAGTGTTACTTTAGTTTTGATATGTTAATCTTCTTTCTTTGCACTATTTTGTCTACCTCTTACAGAGTGTTACTTTAATTTTGATATGCTAATCTTCTTTCTTTGCACTATTTTGTCCACCTCTTACAGAGTGTTACTTTAGTTTTGATATGTTAATCTTCTTTCTTTGCACTATTTTGTCTACCTCTTACAGAGTGTTACTTTAGTTTTGATATGTTAATCTTCTTTCTTTGCACTAGTTTGTCTACCTCTTACAGAGTGTTACTTTAGTTTTGATATGTTAATCTTCTTTCTTTGCACTATTTTGTCTACCTCTTACAGAGTGTTACTTTAGTTTTGATATGTTAATCTTCTTTCTTTGCACTATTTTGTCTACCTCTTACAGAGTGTTACTTTAATTTTGATATGCTAATCTTCTTTCTTTGCACTATTTTGTCTACCTCTTACAGAGTGTTACTTTAGTTTTGATATGTTAATCTTCTTTCTTTGCACTATTTTGTCTACCTCTTACAGAGTGTTACTTTAGTTTTGATATGTTAATCTTCTTTCTTTGCACTATTTTGTCCACCTCTTACAGAGTGTTACTTTAGTTTTGATATGTTAATCTTCTTTCTTTGCACTATTTTGTCTACCTCTTACAGAGTGTTACTTTAGTTTTGATATGTTAATCTTCTTTCTTTCTTAATGACGGTGATTGGAATGTTAATGTTTCTGTTTTCATAAATGTATATCTTAACACTAATGAATATGGCGGGAAAAAGATACAAAGATAACATAATACCAATAACAATAATAGTCAGACATGTGTTACCTGTAGTGTATCCTAACCGAAAGGACACAGTTAATGTATCGGTGAAAGAGGTGAGAGCTGTTATTTGTTTATTATCTTGATAGTAAAACAAGCTTTACAAAACCTAACCGTAACAGTAAAATTAGAACCAGTTTTAAATATTTCATGTTGTGGTTTCTCGAACACTTAAGGCTGAGTCATAAAATAGTCTTAGCTAACATCAATGAAGCTTATCCCCAAACTTTGGCTTACGAATTAAAGCAATGATACAGGTAAACTTCTTTCACAGTCCTCTCTTCACGTACCTCAGTCCTCCGCGAAGCGCATCGGTCTACAGCCGCAGGGCAGTAACTACAGTAAAGAGCACAGTTTTCCCCTTTTCCCCATTTTCGACTAATCAGGTCCACCAATAAAGAGTGCGATACATATGTGACCTATTGTTTAAAGCCTGCCTTAACGTGACGTGATAGTTCAGCGTATCCAATGAAAACAGGTGTGGCAGTGTTACGCAGAGTGTCAGGGGATCGCTTACAGGTGAGACTTTGCGCAGCCAGCATTCTCTGAAGTATAGTTGAACGAACCATCCGACCTATGTCTAGTGGCACGGACGTCCTGGTCTCGGCTCCTTTCTTCTCCAAGCGTTCCAATTCCATGGCCTCCGAGATGGCGGATTTCCACGATGTAAGGTGTTCTTATAAACAGTTTTAACTAATATTATCTGATATACATCACTTTTAATCTCAACGTTTAGCAACTTAACTCGCATCCGTTTTCTTAACAAAACGTTACGAACATTCACATGCTATCCTAATGTGAGAATAATTATAACAGCAGTAAGTGAGAATTTCCGTATTAATCATATGTATTCAGTCACTTTGAAAACAACGTCTAGACGTCTAGAATGATGTGTACTGGTTGTATGTTGTTTTAACTGTTTCGTTAAATATAGAAATCGAAACTACTGTTCACCATATGTTATAAGAATCAAATATGATTCCTTAAATACACGTTTCGTAGTTTTACTGGTTTCAGATGGTTTTGTTCTATCGACAGAGTGAAATTATTTGACAACATCAATGATGTGATAATGTTGCTTTTCATTTGCTTATGCTGTCTTAAGGGGTGGTCGTATAATTATGTCCTCAGTAATTGATTGTTTTTCGTAGATGTGGCAAGACATCGAAAGCGTCCTTTTAGGTGATATGGGAAGCGTGACTTCTGATACCCGTTATTCAAGTCACCAAGCTTCTGTTCCTGTTGCACCGACCCAGCAGGAAGACAGCCGTCAGCACGAGATTATGGTAACATCCCCGTATTCCGTTTCGCTACCTAACCATCAGTTGGATGGTGAATTTTGTGTACCAAGTTGTATGGACAGTAACAACAATGCCAGTTACACCGATTCCTACAGTTTCCAGGTCCCAGCAAAATCAAAATCAAACTATGCCCAGTGTATGATGAGGGCACACGAAGGACCAGAAAGAGTACACTTCTATTACAATGAATACACAGGGCATTACACTCCGGTAACATACGTAGACTCTAAGTCTCACTACCCAGCACCGATGACTAGGCCTCACGATCGTAATATATCCATACCGTACGCCCGTCCATGGGGATATTGTCCACCAGGTTCAGTCCCGAGTGTACCCTCTCAGATGTCTCCTCCTGCATCCCCGGAAAACTCAGGAGGACCGCAATACGCTCATGCAAATGGTGTCATGGAGGCAGTGCCCCATCAAGTGGTTTCTGGAAGAATTCCTATGGCTCATAGCTGGCCTCCTCACACCACTCATAATACCTTCAACCCTGGCCCTCCACACCTCCGAATGGTAACGCCGCCGTCATCACCACACCTAGGCGATCTTCTGGTTAATGGCACGGCGACGTATGGCTCTTCGATTCCCGGGATCCCCCCGCCACCACCGATCAAACCGCGGCGAGGACGAAGAAGCACTGGCCGTAAGAAAGTGACAGTGCATACCTGCTCTCACCCGGGCTGTAATAAAATGTACACAAAGAGTTCGCACCTCAAGGCTCACCTCCGGACTCATACCGGTGAGAAACCCTACCAGTGCACGTGGAAGGGATGTGGTTGGAAATTCGCCCGCTCTGACGAACTGACCAGACACTACCGAAAACACACTGGCGACAGACCTTTCCAGTGTCGTCTATGTGAGCGTGCATTTTCCAGGTCGGACCACCTGTCGCTCCATATGAAGAGACACACAGCAGTTTAATTTTCTTCGAAATTCAATACTACTATGCCCGTTGTGAACAAAACCCCTAAGACACGTTTCTATAAATGGAAAACTCCCATAAGGACATGTATATAAGAAATTAAATTGTAAAATTGACTTGTGTCTAGTCATTGTCATGACGGCACGTGAAACCCAAACGATCTGCTTTGAGGAAGGATTTAAACATGATATTAATTAAACAGCAGTGAGACTAAATTTCATACCTTAAACTTTCGTTCATTTCAAACTAGAAGATTGAACATTTCTTAAAGCAACAGAGTATCCAAGCCAAGGAAAAGAACAACAACTACTGACCGATTAACTACTGTGTGAATAAATAACACGAGATCGTAACCAGCCATTCTTTGGTAAGAATGTGTTTAGTTTTTATCATACTGAAACATAACCATGTGTTATCCAGTATAATACTCTTTGCACTAACTGCATTAGGCTAAGTCAGCTCTATTTCAAATTACTGCTGTCATTTAATTGCCAGTGTACCACAATACACAAGTAGGTCTATATTACTAATACGTGCTGGGTAAAACTATGTCCTTAATGTTCCTACTAATACGACATTGTTACAAAATATTCAGTTAAATAGTGTACCTGTTATTATTTAAATGTAAAATTAAAAATATACTGTTTCCTTGGAAACAGCTGTTATGTTGTGCGTCTTTCTGTTAAATGGATTGCAATTGTTTTAAAAATTCGAAAGGAAAATGAAAGTTACTCCATTAAATTACAATGTACATTTCTATTACGTGATTGAATGTAATATACTTAATAACGTGTGTAATATACTCAATAATATATCATGTATAATTTCAAACATCTGGGCGAAAAATCGAAGGACCGCGTATAAACATAAACGGAACATATAGAATATGAGAATGATACACGTGTTTTTTTAAACATGTTTCAAACCCACTCACTGCTGCATTGTTTTATTAATTCTACGTGTACTTTCGTTTATAAATTATTATTAAATTATTATGGTTCCACAGAATCAAATTTTCAAAACCACCAGGAAACATTCCACTGTCCCTGCTTCAAATATACAAAAGCACATACCTGAAAGTATCATAATGCTTTCTAGAAACGGATATTTTGTTGTTGTTTAATATAAGAGTTGTACACACCAATAAAACACCGCTACGACCGTTCTTTCCCTTCCACCTCCCACGTCGGACTTAATAAACCATAGTGCCGGGAGATCCCTTACAATTACTGTTTGTATTTGTAAAGATTCGGCGAAGTAAAAGAACGGGAAGCTTCATCCGTGAAAGGTAGGGTTAACACTCTCTTGTTAATGAACGGATGCGAGTCAGGATGCTTAGTGGTTAAGTTAATTAAGACAGAGTGTGTACACCGGAATCTATTTGTTTGTAGTTTCAAGACTTTGTACAAATTCATTCCAGCAGTTCAACCTTGAAAAATCCTTGTCGTCTTTACCAGTTAAGAAGAGTTTTCAAACTAAACGCAACTCGGTCAGGTTTCTTCAATTGTGTTCTAAATTCTTTCCTTATCCTGTATTTGTATTTTCCGAATACCGTGAATGCATCGTATTTTTTTATGATATTTATAACTGTCTTTTATAGTAAATGTTCCTCACTGGGAAAATTGATAACCTAAAATAATAGTTACACGAGTAATTTTCGATTGAGTTTTATTTACACGAAGTGTAAAATATGAGTCATTCACGAGAAATAATGTTTTGAAACCTAAACTGTACATTATTTGATAAGAAAGCGCAAATATTTTAAAATCTAAAATGTACATCATTCGAAAAGAAAGTGTTTTAAAATCTATAATATACGTCATTCTAGTCCACCCCCACTGTAGAACAACAATAAGTCTAGGGATTTCTAAATCTAAAATTAGGGATTCTGTTCCCTTCTGTGGACACAGTAGATGTCCCAGTGTGGTTATGCTATAAAAAAAACACATACATCATTCGAAAAGAAAGCATAATCGTTCTGGATTTTTAAAGAAAGGCCCTACAGCATAAAACATAGCGCTAAGTTGCTTGTTTTTATCAATAGAAAAATTAACAGTAAAACCTACAGATTTTGTTCTTGTTTTCTGCTAAAAGAACTGAACAGTAGAACCTTTATAGCGTTATACGTAATGTTAAATTGCTTGTTTTTATTGAGTATTAATGATTTGCATAGTTGAGATGTTTTGTAATTTATTTGATAGCATACAAAAAAAAACTGTTGTATGTTACAATGCAGTACAAACTGCCATTTATCCTTACGTTTTCAATGTAAAATCTGTCACTTCCAGCACAAGGTTATTGTTCCAGCCAGTTCATCTGTTAAATCAGTTTAAAGCGTAAGTTTTGTTATTGTTGTTGTTGTGTTTTATATAATATATTCTGAAAGTGTCGTTAAAAAATTCTCAAATCTTCCACAAGTTGTGTATGAGTTGAATCACCCCCCCCCTACCCACGTCTAAGCGCAAACGATAATAGAATATTCCGTAGTTTGGAATTAAACATTTGTGCCCTACCCCAGTGACACAGCGGTATGTCTGCGGACTTTGAACGTTGGAATCCAGGGTTCGATGCTCGTGGTGAACAGAGCACAGATAGCCCATAGTGTATCTGTGTGTTTAATTACAAAGAAAAAGAACAATAAACATTCGTATACACATTTCACGCTGTATGTACAATTACATTCCACTATTATAATATTGGGATGATATGTTTATATAATAGCATCTTTAAAATGTAAGTGTCACAATGAAGAAACAACTTTGATTAAACATAAGGTCCCCTTCCCTGCAGGTCGAATACCTTAAATATTTTCTCCCGGTGACACAGCGGCAAGTCTGCGAGATTATAACACTAAAAACCGGATTTCGATATCCTTGGTGGGCACAGCACGGGTAGCCCATTGAATAGTCTTAATAAGAGTTATAAGTACTCATATATAACGTCAACAACAAAATCACGTTACCTTAGAAAACTCAAAGCTGCTAAAGCGTAAACATGGGCTAGTACTACTTTAGCCAGTAAACGAGCTTTCCTGGATTATGAAACATTCCTGAACTAGTGAAATGTTGGTTTACTATAGCAGGTTAACGTATCTCCTATAACGCACCTATAGGCTTTGATAGCGCAGCTTAATGATGAAATATATGTAAATGAAAGTTGATGGTAAAACTAAACCTAAAATAAGTAACAACATAATAAAACTATCACGTGTTATAAAAATACGTGTAAGTGTGAATACTGTTAGTTTAAAACAGAGAAGGTTTGTTTTTTCCTGTTTTGAATTTCGCGCGAAGTTACACGAGGGCTATCTGCGCTATCCGTCCATATTTTAGCAGCGTAAGACTAGAAGGAAGGCAGCTAATCATCACCACCCACCGCCAACTCTTGGGCTACTCTTTTACCAACGAATAGTGGGATTGAACGTCACATTTTTGGTACGACGGGGATTTAACCTCGCGACCCTAAGATTACGAGTCGAGTGCCCCAACCACCTGGCCATGCTGGGCAAATAGAGAAGGGAAGAGAAAGCAATTATGAAATATCTTAGAAGCGGATTTTTTGTGTGTCATAAATGAATATTTCCATCCTGGAAAAAAAAAAAAGTTCTCAGGCTCTACTTTTACAGTTGCTATAATTAAATTCGAAGTATATACACATATATCTATATTTAACATTTTTGCGCAATTGCGTTAAATATGGCAAGAGCTAATATTTAATTTTTTTCCTATCATATTCAGCTGCTATTGTATTTTCCCTCAGTATAACGTCAAATACAGTTTTATATGTTCCACTATATTTCATTAAGACAACTGTAAATTTACAATAGTAAAATTCTTGATACTAAAAGAACTTAATCTCCATTATTTTGTATTCTTGTTATGTAAATTTATCTTTTATTGGCTTAATCAGTTAAAACTGTTGTAAACATTTTGACACTCATGTTAAACACTACCTTATTAACATAGTTTTATGAAAACTGACGTAACAATGCTGATATAACAATGCTAATAATTACATTGTTGTTTTAGTAACAAGAATACTATCACAACTGAATTTATTTGATTTTGTAGAGTTCCTCAGTTATTTGTGTAAAATTGTTGTGAGCATTTTAACGTGTAGACAAAACTTACGGTTTTCAGTATTGTTGATTTCATCATATGCAATTATTACAAATATTATAAAACGTAGTTTCACTGTTTTATTGATTTAGTTGTATGAAGAATGTCGTGTACATTCTAACACATACGGTCAAGAGCTTTTGATGGTTTCTGGTACGTGATCTGTCGTGAACATTTTAACACATACTTTCAAGCAGTTTGTGATTGTTTATAATATGTAATCTGTCGTGAACATTTTTACACGTACATTCAAGCAGTTTTGGTTGTTTTCTTATATGTTACCTGTCGCGAATGTTTTTATGTCTACACCAGACTTAAGTTTTCACTAGTTTGTGGACAAGGTTACATGAAAACTGACGTTAAAGTAAGTTTCACTATTTTATTAAGTTTGTTATTTTGAGAAATGACCTTGAACTTACCGTTTGGGTCGATTATTTTGAAGTTCAACACTGTTTGTTTGTTTTGAATTTCGCGCAAAGTTACTCGAGGGCTATCTACCTTATCCGTCCATAATTTAGCAGTGTAAGCCTAGAGGGAAGGCAGCTAGTTATCACCACCTTCCGCCAACTCTTGGGTTACTCTTTTAACTACGAATAGTAGGATTGACCGTCACATTATAACGTCCCGACGGCTGAAAGAGCGAGCATGCTTGGTGCGAACGGGATTCGAACCTGCGACCCTCGGATTAGGAGTCGAACGCCTTAACACGCTTGGCCATGCCGGGCCAGATTCCAACAGTGACAATGAAAACATTTCCAAATATTGTTTTTATCTATATGTATATATATAAACTCCACACAATGTTTATAAAATGTTTTCCGTGCTTCTAGCTGTGTGAGTGGTTCAACGTTAAAATATTCCTCTCAGATCTTTGAATTGTTTTTGATTACAATACATTTAAGTAGACGTATCACGTACATTTCCCTGTACGAACTACGCGAGAGGTTCAAAGGTTATACCTTATTATGTATCTTATTTCTAATAGTTTTCTTTTTTCTTTACTTTTCAGACAGCATAATGTGATTTGAAACCCTCAGTTTTAGTTCAACGACTCGAGATGTTTTTAGTGCTTCAACGCCCCTTGGCAAGAAACCACAAGAAGTGATTGTTACACTGGACAGTGTGGACGTACAGACAGAACGAATGCACAGTGTAATTAACTTGATTAAAAATAATTTTTCTTTTTAGCCTAAAAATGAATTATAGCGTAAATCACAACATATTCATTTTGTTTATAAATAATATGCTATAAAGACTTACCGGTTATAATTCTATGTATATATTGTAATTTATTAGGTCTTTACCCCACCCCTGCTCCTATATAACTGATTCATGGTGGAAATGTATTGCAGCTGCTTTATTTATTTGAATAACATACTGAGATCGTGACCCTTTCTGTCACGTGCACATGTTAATGATATTTGTGGTAAATTTAGATATTATATAGATATATATTAAGCCTTATATTGAAGTTTTTGTAGCTTGGTCGTAACTTGTTTCATTGTTATTGGAGATAAAGCTTTTGCTTACTCAAAATGCCGGTGATAGAAAGGATTGCTTTGAAATTTTTTTAAAATCTGTAATTTAATGTTTTCAAAATATCGAGCATAAAAATAAGTTTATTATGCGCAGAGTATTATTGATTGGAATTGACTGCTTACATTTAATCAAGAAGATTTCTATATGAAAATGAACTCTAAACTCTGAGTGATTCAATATATTGAGAAGATTTCCACAGGTATGCAAACAGCACATTTAATACAGAGAAAATAGCTACAGGTATGAAAATACCACACGTAATAAACATACCTCTTACACGTATAAAACAATACACCTAACACGTAGATTATTTACTGTGTGTGTAATTACAGGCGTAACGTTTTTCTATCTTTTTTAGCACGATGTTTTTTGCCTCATTTTTCAAGTACAATATCAAATATTTTGTATAATATCTGACAAACTCGTGGAAACTATAGTTTCTAGCAGTTTATAATTCGGATAAACATAATTCGATTTAAGTCGATTATAAAAACTCCTTGATTTTTTTAAGATTGTATTTCTCGATATTTGCATGTCTGTCTCTTCATAGTAGTTTCTTAATGTTTTCTTCTTTTTGTATGTACTGTTTGTTTTAAGTCCAGTTTCTTTGTTTCAAGGCCTCGTGACACCAGAGATAGATGGATATATGTACACTGCTAAAGAAAAGTTAACGAACAAATCGACAGTGCTCAAAACACAGTTTGTTTCTTAACTTGTGAGCACATGTACATATATGTATATAGAAATTGTACCATCTGAAATAATTAACTTGGTTAAACTGTAGATATACAATCATAAAGTTTATTCATATCAGCTGTACAGCTATTAAATTTAGATGAATCTTTACAAACATTAGATTTGTAACAAGAAAAAATATGGAAGGTAAGTTGGACTCCGAAAGGAAATTATAAACACATTGGTATCGAATATATGATCCTTTTACTTTATTATAAACCTGTAAAAATTATTAACACTTTGATACCATATATAACATTAATTCCATTTATTAGAAACTTCCAAATGTTTAAACTATCAAGACTTTGATACCAGACATAAAAATCCTTCCCTTTATTAGAAGCCTATAAAAGTACTGAATTATCAACACTTTAATACCAGATATAACAATCCTTCCCTTTATTAGAAGCCTGTTAAGGTAATGAATTATCAACACTTTAATACCAGATATAACAATCCTTCTCTTTATTAGAAGCCTGTAAAGGTATTAAATTATCAACACTTTAATACCAGATATAACAATCCTTCCTTTTATTAGAAGCCTTTAAAGTACTGAATTATCAACACTTTAATACCAGATATAATAATCCTTCTCTTTATTAGAAGCCTTTAAAGTACTGAATTATCAACACTTTAATACCAGATATAACAATCCTTCTCTTTATTAGAAGCCTTTAAAGTACTGAATTATCAACACTTTAATACCAGATATAACAATCCTTCTCTTCATTAAAAGCCTGTTAAGGTAATAAATTATCAACACTTTAATACCAGATATAACAATCCTTCTCTTCATTAAAAGCCTGTTAAGGTAATAAATTATCAACACTTTAATACCAGATATAACATTTTTCCCTTTATTAGAAGCCTGTAAAGTTATTGAATCATCAACATTTTAATAAAAGATGTAACATCCTTTCATTTTATTAGAAATTTGCAACCACTAAGTCATAAATTCACTATACACTTTATCAAAATGTTGTCTAATTTTTACGTTAGCTTTCAACTCATTTTGCTGGGGTTTCTACTGTTACTTTAAAAAACAGCTCCTATCAAATGATGGTTATATCATTTTTCATTCTCATTTTTACAGTTTTTTTATATTTACGTAACTGTCCCAAACATTCAAGTTTTAGCATCGTTTGGAGTTAGTTAGAGCACTTCTAAAGGTTCTATTTTTCTTCAAATAAACATCTGGAATTCAAAACATAAAAATACTTTTTTCTTTTGGTAACAATTGATTATATTATATTTAATCTTGTACTGCCTGTAATTAGAACAATCTTGTAAAACAAGAAGATTTGATAGGTTGAGAACACTTACATTTTGTTCTCAGCCACGGATAATTTTGCCTTTGTAACCTTGCTGGCACCTGAACGAAACCAGTAGCCGTTGTAACAACTTACAATATTAAATTAAATCAGAAATTTCACCTTTTCAGCCCTCTACCTTTTCTCAGTCCGTCTTGTATAAATGTTTATCCGATTATTCCTTATCACTGATTGACATTTTACTACGTGGAAAAACATTTTTCATTTTTCACTGGAAAACCAAACAAACTGTATTGACATTTCATTATTAGTTACTAATAAAAACAAACAAACAAAATATTGCTGTTTCTGCAATTGTTTAGTCCTCAACATGCAAGAAGTCTGAGAATTATGTTAACATGTTGTAATGAATCTTGTTAACATAATTTCCATACATCCCGTATTGAAACATATAGAGAAAAAATTAAAGCTTAACGCTTTATAGAAATTTGTGCCAAACTGAGATTACTTAAGAATAATTATTAAACTTCCATTTTATGTCATTGTTATAAATTATTTAGATGTTTATTGTTTGAAGGACATGACGAAACACCCTTTTACCATACCTTAATTCGTTGGTTAAAGCACAGTCCTGGTAAGGTATGCCTAGGGTAAGTGTTAGTAAGGATGTTAAGATCCATAGCTGAGTTAATTGTGGGCGAATCGAACTCCCCTGTACTAACGTAATTGCGATGAAATGAAATAAACGCTCATAAAACAACGCATCTCTACTAATATGACAGTGGTAGAACGAAAATTGAAGTGTATATGCCGAAGCAAGATAAAGTAAAAAATAATATGATCCATTTCCAAATCGATTTCTGCTGTCAAAACTTATATTGATACTCTCGTTCAAGTAAACATAGAAACCGGTTCGCCTTCTCCAAAATATTTTATTCTGCTAATTTTTTATTTCAAAATAATTTCTTGTACAGCTCACGTGCAACGGATATGATGATTCCGAAAGCAAAATTAGATTTTAACAATAAAAAAAATTGTACTGACGTTGGTAATAAGTCAAGGACAAGTCAGTAAGACAAAGTTGTCTCAGGTGTTATTGTAAAAAAACACACCAAATGATAACGTAAGCTGTTCTGTTGTTTGCCTTTTAATGTAAAAGCAAGTGTACGCAGTATTGATTCTGATTTTATATGTTCTTACATGTTTATAAAATTATTATTAGTGAAATATGCTGAGTTACAGTTTGTGTATATAGTTTATGGGGTTTGTTTCATGATATCTCGTATAATAAAGATAATTTGTTCCTATAAACAACTGAGAGGTTTTTATTGTTGTTTCTGGCCATTTACAGAAATACATTACTGTAGTCGCACAATGTAATTGTTGCTAAAGAAATAATAAACAATAATTAACGTTGTTCAGTATTGTAATGTGATAAACAAATGAGTTTAGTTATTTAAGACAATATATTATTATTTTTACCAAACATATTGTGATCTATAACGAGTAGTTGTGATGAAAATATGCTGAATACTTGTTATTCGGGGCCTGGCATGACCAAGCGCGTAAGGCGTGCGACTCGTAATCTGAGGGTCGCGGGTTCGAGCCCGCGTCGCGTTGAACATGCTCGCCCTCCCAGCCGTGGGGGCGTATAATGTGACGGTCAATCCCACTATTCGTTGGTAAAAGAGTAGCCCAAGAGTTGGCGGTGGGTGGTGATGACTAGCTGCCTTCCCTCTAGTCTTACACTGCTAAATTAGGGACGGCTAGCACAGATAGCCCTCGAGTAGCTTTGTGCGAAATTCCAAAAACATACTTGTTATTCGTATAGAAAAACAATAATAATATTAAGGATAATTCATGTTATTAAACGATTTTGCACCTGCCATCTAGAGGTAATATTTTGCACTAATACTTACAAATCGCCCCTTACGATTTACTTACCTTTCTGTACGAAAAAATAAATAAATAAATCTTGTCAACAAATTATGTTGAGAGCCCATAAAAAAAATAGACAAATCTAGCATAAACATTGTCAATTATACATTTTTAAGCACTTTTATCCATAAAGTGTGCCGGACGAAGGATGGGTCAGTGGTTCGAGCTTCTCACGTTAGGGATGCGGGTGCGTAATAAAAATGAAGGTCAATAATCGATTAAAGTAATCGTGCGCAAGCGGTGGGTGGTGTTAACTAGCTCTGCCTTCCTTCTAGTGTAACATTTCAAAAGTATCCGAGAAAGAAAAACAAAATATATCTACATGTTTTATTAGATGTGTGAAACATCGTATATGATAAATCACATAATTAATAGTGAAACACTTTACATTTGTCTTTTTATTGGACGAAGCAGAAAGATCGGTGTTATTGGTTTTGTTTATGTGTGAATTTCATGGATGAATTCTTACTTTAAACGTGATTCAGAAGTTGTATTCATTGACTTTCAGCTACGAACACTTCTTAGTGAATAGAATAAATTCAGGGTTTATACCACATAAGGACACGTCCATATTGTTGGCTGCCATATCTCATCAGAAACAGAATTACTTCGTTAGCTGAAAAATTTATCCTTTGAAATCGTTGTAAGCTGTACGATCTAACGAAGACTTCTGGTACGAAACTTCGTCCATCTTTCAACAAAAATACAGCAAAAACTTAGCGATTATATAACCTATTATTCCATTTCAATATCTTCGTCGCCTGTGCATTAACTGCATATTTTTGACTATAACGGTAAAGCTACTAACCAGCGTAACAAAATATCAAAACAACCTGATGCAGGACACACGGTAACAAAATATCAAAACAACCTGATGCAGAACACAGCGTAACAAAATATCAAAACAACCTGATGCAGGACGCAGCGTAACAAAATATCAAAACAACCTGATGCAGGACACACGGTAACAAAATATCAAAACAACCTGATGCAGGACACACGGTAACAAAATATCAAAACAACCTGATGCAGGACACACGGTAACAAAATATCAAAACATCCTGATGCAGGACACAGCGTAACAAAATATCAAAACAACCTGATGCAGGACACAGCGTAACAAAATATCAAAACAACCTGATGCAGGACACACGGTAACAAAATATCAAAACAACCTGATGCAGGACACAGCGTAACAAAATATCAAAACAACCTGATGCAGGACACAGAGTGATAGTTTAACGATATTTCACTTTCTGTATTTTTTTTTAATTTCGCGCAAAGCTACACGAGGGCTATCTGCGTTAGCCGTCCCTAATTTAGCAGTGTAAGACAAGAAGGAAGGCAGCTAGTCGTCACCACCCACCGCCAACTCTTGGGCTACAATTTTACCAACGAATAGTGGTATTGACCATCACATTGTAATGCCACCACGGCTGAAAGGGTGAGCATGTTTGGTGCGACGAGGATTCGAACCCGCGGCTCTTAGACTACGAGTGAGTGCCCTAACCACTTGGTAATGCCGGGCCTTTTTTAGTTGTTATGATTTATGTAAGGTACATTGTTAGATTCCATCATTATTTTGTTACATTATAAATGTATGCTTTTAATTCACTAGTTAAGCCCTGCTGGACTGTATTTTCAAAATATAAATTAGTTCATTATTTTTTGATATAAAGATTTTTACAGTGATTATGAGCCTGAATAGAATGTACATCAAAGCATACATTCAGAACAATTATGTCACTGAAACTAGCCTTTTCTAAGCATTGCTAAAATATTAATTAATAGTCATTGATGCAGCTAAAAGCATGCCCGACATGGCCAGGTTGTTAATTCATTCGACTCGCAATCAGAGGGTCACGGGTTCGAATCCACATCACACCAAACATGCTCGCCCTTTCAGCTACGGGGGCATTATAATGTGACGGTCAATCCCACTATGTGTTGGTAAAAGAATAGCTCAAGAGTTAGTGGTGGATGGTGATGACTAACTGCCTTCCCTCTACTCTTACACTACTAAATTATGGACGGCTAGAACAGATAGCCCTTGTGTAGCTTTGCGCGGAATTCAAACCAGTTAAAAGCAGTCAAGTACTAATTGTAAACGAGTTCATGCAAAGTTACCAACTATTTACTATTACTCCACGTCACAGTTTTAGCGAAGCTCCTTGATTGGTTAATATCCGTTTTTCTTTTATTTAATATATAACGTGAGAAGCGTGGAAGAATGACAAAGGTGAATTTTTTTGGGGTTCCACAAACTAGGAAAAATATAACAGCAAGAAATAGCCTTCATATTTTTCAAAATGATAAATGTTTAACATCCGTATTTTACTGGAATACATCTACAAACACTGGGGACATCGTTTATCTTAGTGGACTTAGCAGATAACCCGATGTGGCTTTGTTATAAGAAAATGCGCACGCATACACATTTCTCTTATCCATCGACGTATTCACTGATATTTTTGATCAAATTTGTACCCCACGATACCAAGTTAAAAATACTGTGATTTATTGCTTGTTCGTGTATTTTTGTCAGATTTCAGATCGCCTCCTTTTATCGGGCTATGCCGAACTTGGGCAAGGTTTGGTTTGTTTGTTTCTGAATTTCGCGCAAAACTACACGAGAGCTATCTGCGCTATTCGTCCCTATTTTAGCAGTGTAAGACTAGAGGAAAAGCAGCTAGTTATCGCCACCCACCACCAACTCTTGGACTACTCTTTTTACCAACGAATAGTGGGATTAATATTCATATTGTAACGTCCCCACGGCTGAAAGAGCGAGTATGTTTGGTATGACGGGAATTCGAACCCACGACCCTCAGATTACGAGTCGAGTGCTCTAACCGCTTGGTCATGCCTAGCCAACTTAGCGAAAAGTGTGTCTCTATGATTGGACAACTTCACCCGAAGCTTCATTTAACTGGTTACTTATACATGTGTCCACCTTCAGACACCAATATTTACCCGAAGCTTCAGTTATGTTGTTAGTTATATATGTTTCCATCTTCGGGCACAAATATTCACCAGAAGCTTCAGTTATCTGGGTACTTATACATGTGTCCACCTTCAGACACCAATATTTACCCGAAGCTTCAGTTATGTTGTTAGTTATATATGTTTCCATCTTCGGGCACAAATATTCACCAGAAGCTTCAGTTATCTGGTTACTTATACATGTGTCCACCTTCAGACACCAATATTTACCCGAAGCTTCAGTTATGTTGTTAGTTATATATGTTTCCATCTTCGGGCACAAATATTCACCAGAAGCTTCAGTTATCTGGGTACTTATGCATGTGTCCATCTTCAGGCACCAGTAGTTTCATTGTTCTTGATTTATAGCACAAGGTCTTTCGACACTATTTCTCACGTGTCTTGCATATCATTCTCTATGGACCCGTAGACTTAGTCACACAATGAATTTTAAGTATTCTATACTGACCGAAATATCTGTAAATCGATTATGTTGAACTGTTTTCTTTTAAGGTGGTAAGCATTCTGTAAATATCATTGAATTGTAAGTTGAGATTTTCAAGTATTTTGCATTTATTTTCTCGTTTCTAGTGTGGTGTGCGTGTTTCCTTATAGCAAAGCCACACTGGGTTATCTGCTGTGTCCACCGAAGGAAATCGAACCACTGTTTTTAGCGTTGTAAATCCGTAAACTTACCACTGTACCAGCGGGGGACTCCTAGTGTAGTAAAACCCTATTTGAAGTTTGTTTTGTTTAACACTGACTGGTCAGTTAATTATCTTGCATCCCGTGTCCTCTTTACACCAACAGTGAGAAGGATGCTATTTAAAAATAATTCCTCTTTGCTATTTATAAAAATGTAACATCTTCCCTCAATAAGTGATAAAACAAAATCGTTGAGTTAAACTCGACCCGGCATGGCCAAGTGGGTTAAGGCGTTTGGCTCATAATCTAAGGGTCGCGGGTTCGAATCCCCGTCGCACCAAACATGCTCGCCCTTTCAGCCCTGAGGGCGTTATAATATGACGGTCAATCCTACTATTCGTTGGTAAAATAGTAGTTCAGAAGTTGGTGGTGGGTGGTGATTACTAGCTGCCTTCCCTCTAGTCCTACACTACTAAATCACAGACGGCAAGCGAAGGTAACCCTCGTGTAGCTCTGCGCGAAATTCAAAAACAAAACAGTTAAACTTCTATTAAATACACAGTGAGAAATACAAAAGTTCTATTATCCGTAAGCTCTAATACATTTCAGTTAAGCTGAGTAAGTGCAGCTTAACGTCAGGACAAAATATGATATTATCTTTAACGGCTTAATGTGCATTTGTATTACTATTGTAATAATTCGAAGGTAAAACATCAGCCGTTGCAATTTTTGATAAATTCTATAACCGTTTCGGAGCAGAAGTAGCATTCTTAGAAGTATAAAAATTCATTAATTTTCTATTTAAATAAATTACACTAATTTTCAATCAATTAATCTCCGTTACTTTAATGATTTTAGCTACTATATACTATAAAGATTTACTTTAACAGCTGTAATAAAGATAGTACTGAAATATAGTGAAACTAGCCGAATTATTTCACAGCACGTCAAATAGTCTGCCCTATTTTCTTTTGAAGAACATTATACATAAACTTCCAGTTTATCCATTTCAAAGGTTTATCGACCTGCAAGTGGAAATAGTATAATTTTTCACGTATATTCTGGGAATTCTAACTAAACCATGATAACGATAGTCCTTTAAATCTGGATCTATTTTTGTTAGAGGTTAGCGTGCGGGACTGTGAACCCGAGAGTCCATGGTTTGCGTCCCGTTTCTATAAAATCCCATTCCGCACTTTGGGTAGATGGGAGCACTATATTCAAATAGCTCAAGGCACAGCCGCGGTTTGTAACCACCTACCTTCCCCAATCTATTGGCTCAAAAATAGGGATGGCTAACGCGAGTATTCCTTCTGTAACTTTGCGGGAATGTCCGTAAGATTTAGTCATCTTAAAATACATAACAATATCACATTTAGCAAAAACAAATATAACATAGTTCATATCATCGTATCTTTCAATGCCTTGCAAACGTTGCCTATCGCGTTTCCTAAACTACTATTTATTATCAGTAGATGATGTGAAGTAATGTCACCTCCCTATAATTATCATGTAAAAAAAAAAAAACGGTATTCAATTACCTAATATAATTGTGAAGACTGATCGTTAAAGGAAAGTTTGATATGCTGATGAAATAGTTTTCGCTGAACTTATAAATATTGGTGATTATTGTAAGATTTTGGTATATTAAAAATATCTTATCAAGTGATCTGTCCTCGCACATTCTGTTTGTAAACCGTAACTCGTCTGCCGTTCTAAACATTGATATCTATATAAATAAAATGGATAGAAACTTGAAATTACGGATTACACACTAATGTGATTTTTATCAGGCCTAATGGTAAAACTGTAAATCAAATTATTACCTTTGTGACATTCTACAAATTTTTTTGAAGATAGAATGTGTTCTGTCGAACATATTATTCTGGCATTATTGTTTTCGTACCTTAAATATTTCTGAGATTTTAATGTATGTTTTAAACTAATAAAAAACACCAATGTTGTTTGAAAAGTTAAACTACACACTAAGCTTGAAACAGATGTATAATACATTTAGGATATGTATTTTATATTTGTTTTGTTTTAACTGGACAACAAAGGTGTATTTAATTGTTCAAAATATTGTGTTACTATTATATAAATCATCATCTCCAAACCAATGAATTTGTCTTTCAAACCACTGGTAACATTTAGATTGTTTATTCATTAAAATGTTCGCTCAAAGATACTGAGGGTTAAAGTCTCATACTTGTCTTCTTTACTATTTGTTTATTTGTTCTTGAATTTATTGGGCTATGCCGAACTTAGCAAAAGTTTAGTTTGTTTTGAATTTTGCTCAAAGCTACACGAGGGTTATCTGCGCTAGCCGTCCTTAATTTAGTAGTGTAAGACTATAGAAAAGGCAGCTAGTCATCACTACTCACTGCCAACTCTTGGGCTACTCCTTTACCAAGGAATAGTGTGATTGACCGTCACATTATAACGCTCTCACGGCTGAAAGGGTGAGCATGTTTGGTGTGACGGGAATTCGAGCCCGCGACCATTATATTGCGAGTCGAGCGACCTAACCACCTGTCCATGCAGAGCCTTGAACATACAGAAAATAACGTAAACCGTCAACTCTTGGGCTACTTTTGTCTGGCCGCATAGTGGGATTTGACTGTCACTCCTATAGCACACCACATTCCAAAGCTGCAGAGCCCGCTTTTGCGACGACTGGTCACGAGTAGTGAATCACTGGTTAGACACACTAACCATTTGACCACGCCCAACCCGTAATATGTAGAAGAAGGGGAAATTCTTAATAGCCGCGACAATTGAAATTCTTTTAGGAAGGATTAGAGAAACTCAATCTACGAGACCTTTCTTTATTTTCCTTTTTTATTAGATATATTTTGTGTGTGCCAATTCTATCAATCGTGGGGTGAACGTGTCGTCGATTTGATTTTACTATTCGTCAAGATATGTACAAGCTTTCCGTTAAGTTGTAATTTTTTTCAGGCAGAATTAGAGTAAATTGATCTATGAGACACAGGGTGTGGTCGAATACATCATTCAAAAGGGTTTGACCTCCTGAATCCAAAACTGTAATTAGATCTGAAATAGGCCAAGATATTACGAAGATATGAACTGAAAGTTTGTACTTGATAAAAAACAAACACACTCAGAACCATTCTTTGAACCGATATGCCGCGGCTAAAAATATATGCCACTCGAGATAGAACTGTACAATGATACTTATAAAGCATCGATTTTTAAGACCTGTTTATTGGGATTTTTTTTGTTAACAATTTTCTTTCCTTTTGTTTCACTGTGTTTGAAACATGTTTCGTTATATTATATTTGCGTTTGTCGCCCACTTAACGAGTCTGTTACTCAGTGCCAATAGCTGTAAATGCAATAAGATATAAGCAACACACACACTTAGCGCTTGGAAGAAGGCGTCAGCGTTTTCACCACATCTCTACAACTGACAAACCACGTATCTGAGAAAGAGAAAAAAAAACACCAATAAAATTGACTTAGGACTAACGAAAATCACAATCAATTTCTTGGACTCATCAGGCTTGCCTATGTCTTGTCGCTCTAGATTTATGGATGTCTTGATACAATACTGATAACAATGATCATAATGTCATTGGCGCGTACAGAATTAATTTATTTTCCTTTGCCATCTTATCTATCACTATTTTTTGTCGTCTGTCGCTTACCTACATACAAATACTACACTCCTCTAGCCTGTTTCTTCTCCATCAACAGGCTTACTTCTCTTCTTCATTCGATTATCCACGCATGCGTGTGTGGTGTGTGTAATGTTCACGGCTCACCTTTTTTTTTTAAATGAAACACCCGAAAATTGCGTCAAAATGTGCTAAACCTGCTTGCTAACGAGGATATTTTGAAGGTGCGTGACCATGTGCTAAAACTACTTCCTAACAAAATTATTTTAAAGGTACTTGACAATGTACTAAAATGTTGACTAACAAGGATCTTCTAAATGTATGTAAGAATGTATTGAAATATCTTGGTAACAAGAGTATTCTAAGCGGCGCTACAATTCGTTAAATCTGCTTGCTAAAAAGCACTTTCGTTTTTTTCTGAGTACACTACAATAACACTCCTTTCGAGCTAGTTGTAGGCAATAACGTGTTAAAGTTTCCCTAGGCACTCCTTATCACAATTACTTTTACTCTCCATTTTGATGAGGGATTTTCAGATCAACAATACATAACTCAATAGTTTTGTTTGGTTTCAATTTCGCGCAAAACTACACGAGAGCTATCTGCGATAGCCGTCTCTAATTTAGCAGTGTAAGACTAGCTGGTCATCACTATCCACCGCCAACTATTGGTCTACTACTCTTCTACCAACGAATAGTGGAATTGACCGTCACTTTATAACATCTCCACGGTTGAAAGGGCAAGCATGTTTGTGTGTGACGGGGATTCGAACCCGCGATCCTGAGATTATGAGTCGAATGCCTTAACCATCTGGCCATGCCGGGCTCAACTCAGTAGTTATAAAGAAAGCAAAAACTTAAAGAAACTGTTTTGAAACGTCTATTGATTTTCAACGTTGATTTTTAAGAGAATTCACTATCTGAATTAGAAGAGACGAAAAAAGTCCAGGTTCGCTTGTTTGTTTGTAATTAAACACAAAACTTCGAAATGTATTATCTGTGCTGCACATACCACAGGCATCAAAACCCAATTTCTAAAACTGTCTGAGTACTGAATAACTAAATAGACTGTTTCCATATCTGAATCAGTTGGTCACCACGAAGATTTATGATGTTATAGCGAATAATACAAAGTCTATAGTGCAAATATTTTTGTTTGTTTGTTTAGGAATTTCGCACAAAGCTACTCGAGGGCTATCTGTGCTAGCCGTCCCTAATTTAGCAGTGTAAGACTAGAGGGAAGGCAGCTAGTCATCACCACCCACCGCCAACTCTTGGGCTACTCTTTACCAACGAATAGTGGGATTGACCGTCACATTACACACCCCCACGGCTGGGAGGGCGAGCATGTTCAGCGCGACGCGGGCGCGAACCCGCGACCCTCGGATTACAAGTCGCACGCCTTACGCGCTAGGCCATGCCGGGCCGGTGCAAATATCAAACAGGAATTCTAAAAACAGTATGTTTCTTCCTCCATATTCAACCTTGTTAAAGCTCCAAAACGTATTCAAGCTGATCTTACGAATAAGTCGAAGAGCGATTTTACTTAAATTCGCTTGAAACATTATCAGAGCAGGAAGACACTCTAATTAGTAAGAATATTAATATTTTCATCTTTTCAGGTCTGTATTAAAAAGGAAGAAAGCTCGTTCAAAATACTATTCTAACTTCATAGAAATAATTCCTGTTCAAACTTCTCTCTGAGAGAAAGATTTCACATATTAAAACAAAATAATTATTAAGCTTTGTACGACAATGTTTTCGATTGTTTTTCTGTCAGTTTTTAAATTCAGTAAGGCCTAGCATGGTCAAGTTGTTAATGAGTCCGACTTGTAACCTGAGAGTCGCGGGTTTGAATCCCCATCACACCAAACATGCTCGCCCTTTTAGCGTTGGGGGCGTTATAATGGGACGATCAATCCCACTATTCGTTGGTAAATGAGTAGCCCAGAATTTGGCGGTGGGTGGTGATGACTAGCTTCCTTCCCTCTAGTTTTATACTGCTAAATTAGGGATATGGCTAGCACAGATAGCCCTCGTGCAGCTATGCGTGAAATTTTAAAAAAACCAACTAAATACCTGAAATTACTGTGTGTAAATAATCTTACAAAATGACCGAATCGTAACCGTACAGTGAGAAATGACAATTTCCCTGTGGCTATATAAATAATTTATAAGTAGAATTGAATAATACATAAAACATCATTTCGATTTCTGATTGAGTAAACATTTGCTACTAATTTCCTTTTGACCCTACACTGCTTTTCGTGCGTGCAGGTACTCTTGACACTTTGTGTAATTAGACCTGACAAAATGGTGGTAATAATTAGTACTCGTCTTACCGTCCACTTTTGCCTACGCTGATGAAGTTCATTAATACATGCATACTACCCTCCCTCCTTTCCTACACCCAATTTTTTTTCCTTCTTTTCTTTTCTTATCTTTTCCTTGAGCCTGCAGACCTAAGTAATTACACGACGAACGCGAATCTCCGAAGTATGGCCTTGGAGCCTGCCTCTGCTCTTGGGCCTGCTTCTTCGTGGGATGTGTTGTGTAGAATTGTAAATAATGAATCGAAACGTAAAGAAATCTGGAGAAAAATGGAACACAGAAAAGGTTGTTAATCACAGTCTTATCAGACATCGGTTTAACAATAAATTGAATACACAAAGACTTCGTTTAACTTCTGATTATTAGTTGGTTCTTAAACAAAACTAACTGTTCGTTCTCCTCGACAAAATAGAAATAACGTCTGCTAGCATCGTTTATGTTCTACTCTAAGACGTAGTTTCACAAGACCTCTTAGTCACTTTGATGTTAAAATGAGAAACTACATAATCTATGTTGGCAATTTTCACGACTTACTCCAGAAGGTAATTGCTTAGCATTTACTTCAACAGGACTCGACATCTGGAGTGCAAACAGTCTTTGCATTAGGCTCCGACAAGACCTAACTGTCGATTGCAACAATCCTTACACTGTATTCTGTCAGTACATTACATTTTGAATGAAAACAATCTTTACTCTCTACTCTGTTAATATGCTACATCTTGTATGAAAACAGTCTTTACTCTCTACTCTGTCAGTACACTACGTCTTGTATGAAAACAATCTTTACTCTCTACTCTGTCAGTACACCACATCTTGTAATGAAACAATTTTTACTCTCTTCTCTGTCAGTACACCACATCTTGTAATGAAACAATTTTTACTCTCTTCTCTGTCAGTACACCACATCTTGTATGACAACAATCCTTACTCCCTTGTCAGTCAACATCTATCTTCTTGTATGAAAATAATCCTGACTCTCTTCTCTGTCAGTACACTACGTCTAGTATGAAAACAATCTTTACTCTCTACTCTATCAGTACACTACGTCTAGTATGAAAACAATCTTTACTCTCTACTCTGTCAGTACACTACGTCTAGTATGAAAACAATCTTTACTCTCTACTCTAACAGTACACTACGTCTAGTATGAAAATAATCCATACTCTCTTCTCTGTCAGTACACTACGTCTAGTATGAAAACAATCTTTACTCTCTACTCTGTCAGTACACTACGTCTAGTATGAAAAAAATCTTTACTCTCTACTCTATCAGTACACTACGTCTAGTATGAAAACAATCCTTACTCTCTTCTCTGTCAATACACTACACCTTGTATGAAAATAATCCTTACTTTCTTCTCTGTCAAAGCACTACATTTTGTATGAAAACAATTCTTACACACTACCTGGATATGTATGACACTACACGTTTAAAACAATTCTTACATTCGACTCTCAAACGACACAACATGTGTATAAACAGTCCTTGCATTCGTCTATGACAGAACATTATAGACGCTACTTAATATCTGTACCTATATGTCCTACTCAGAAATAGTTCAACTTATTCTATAGACAATACTTACATATTATTCTGGAAAGTCACTGCATATCATCTACAGACAAAACATTTTCGTGTTGTGTAAACTATACACAACCCATTGGAGTCTACTTTTAAGAATACCGTATTATTCTGAATGAAAAACAAAATATTTAGACTTTAAAACTTTCCTTTTCCTTCAATATTGTTAAATACAAGGTTTCGGTAACATAAACGTGAGTCACACATTATCTCACAATGGCTACCTTTTACCATTGTAACTTCTTCGAAGCCCGGCATGGCCAAGCGCGTTAAGGCGTTCGACTCGTGATCTGAGGATCACGGGTTCGAGTCCCTTTCGCACCAAATATGTTCGCCCTTTCAGACGTGGGGGCGTTATAATATCACGGTCAATCCCACTATTCGTTGGTAAAAGAGTAGCCCAAGAGTTGACGGTGATGAGTGGTGATGACTAGCTGCCTTCCCTCTAGTCTTACACTGCTAAATTAGGGACGGCTAGCGCAGATAGTCCTCGAGTAGCTTTGCGCGAAATTCAAAACAAACAAACAAACAACAAACTTGTTCGAAAATCGAATGTTATATGATAAATATAAAATCAGTTTCGTATAGCTAATTATTAACTGCATTTCGTAAATAATAAGGCTTAATTATTGGTTGAAATTCAACTTAACACTCTAATAAAATAGAATTACTAACAGGAGACTTGGTTTGATATTTATTATCTATCTAATAGGTTATTCATCAATATTAGTATTGTATTCGAGAGTAGTGCTTACATTTTATATAGAAGTATTTGATAAATAACATTAAAAATTACATCCTTCGCTAACAGCAGGTAGTGATGAGGTACAGTTAAATTTACATGGAATAACAATAGGCCTAAATGCAATTCATGACACAGAAAAATTGAGAAACCCCGTTCTGAGAAGCAGTTAAAGATTTGCAATCAATTTTTCTCTTTTCTGGGTGCATAATTATATGTTTGGGAGCCACTCGTCGACATGCTTTATCTTCAAATCGCAGAAGTTTAGTACAAGAGTCTCGCCAACGATTGCGGTTATTATCGTCAGCTAGCCTGGTTTCGAACGATAAACCGACTGGTTACATAAACGCGCCAATCTTAAAGCTCTTTTGTTTGTTTCTTTTTGAATTTCGCGCAGAGCTACACGAGGTCTATCTGCGCTAATCGTTCCTAATATAACATTGTAATACTAGAAGGAAGGCAGCTAGTCATCACCACTCACCGCCAAATCTTGAGTTACTCTTTTATCAACGAATAGTGGGATTGACCACACATTATAACGCCCCCATTACTAAAAAGGCGAGCAAGTTTGGTGCGACGGGGATTCGAACCCGTGACTTTTGGATTATGAGTCAAGTGCCTTAACCGCCTGGCCATGCCAAACCCTCTTAAGAAACTAACAACTCTTCTTGCACACTTTTACACATTTTAATTAAAATCTCTATGATGTTGCAAAGCGTTTTTTCGCTACTAGAAGCTTAACCTTATATGTATGCCATTGTCTAAAGTTATTTATAAGGGGTAACTTGCCTGAATCCGGTTTATCTCAGTGACAAGTGGTGATTGAGCTTTGTAATTTTTGTAGTGAAAATTGCAGGATCTTTTAGGAGAATAAACGTTTTACCAGATTCTGGACAATCCAATATACGAGAAGGATTTCCAGTGATAGGAAGATAGACGAAATACATTATTTTTTTACTAGCGTTATGATCAGGGTTTCGATACCTGTGGTGGGCAGGGCAAGATAGCCTGTTATTTTACTTTGTGTTTAATTACAAACAACAACTTACGCAGTTGAAAACCAGTTTAGAGAGTATTCTTAATATGGCTGCTATGGGTATTAAAACTTTAATTAAAATAAAGTACATTACAGCATTTCGACCTTCTTGGGTCATCTTTAGGTTAATAACAAGTTTTCAACTGCCAGTTTGAGATATACTTTGGATTAACGTAACACCTGTCACTTCTGTTTCTGATTTATTCCAGGTTTTATTCGAAAGATGGCGGACGAATGACTTCATTGACGTCATCAATAGAATGTGACAATACTGTCGCATTTGACAGCAAATGTTCTGTCACTGTAAAGATAAAACCAGTAATAAAAAAACTCAAGAAAAAGATAGTGTATGACAGATACGTCAAACCAGTTATGTTTGGCCATTATTTTGTCTCATCATGACAACATTGAGAAATATATTTCCGTTTCCACTGAAAGACATTTAGTTAAACAGTTTCAAAAAACAATGTGTATCGAAATATTAAAATGTAATTTGTATACAAATGTCGTTTATATAGTAAAATTCAAAAGATTTAGGTTTAAATGCTTGAAAACAATATATTAAATATATATATATATAGACGTAATTTGAATATATCTGTTCCGTAATTACGATATTAGGCTTAGCTTATTTGCTATTTTTCGATTATGCTGACGTCATATGTAGTAACCTACACGTTGTAGTGATAACTTTGTCAAGCAATTGTTCAAATATGCTGTTCTGAAACTTAAAGAACCTTAAGGTGAGCCTTAAACAGAGGGATTGTTGAAGTCCTGTCAAACAAGTTGTCTTAATTTCAGTCAAACAAACACACGCTGCAAAATAACCCGAGGGAAAGTGCAACGATCAAACAATATTAGAAATAACATAAAACATTTTTTAATATCAAATCAGAAGTGAAGTAGTAAGAGCTAAACCGAAATGAATGTGTTAAAATGGAAGATTATCATGCTAAGAAAGAAAGTCCTGAAAGATGTTACAACAAGGAGAAAAAAATCAATCCGACTCTATAATACCAAACCTAAAACACTTCAGCGAACGCTGACAGTCCTGTGGTTGATTATAAACAATAACGTGTGTGTGTATGTTCTTATAATAAAGCCATAACAGGCTATCTACTGAGCCCACCGAATTGAATCGAACCATGATTATAGCTTTGTAAATCCGTAGACTTACCGCTTTACTAGCGGGAGGCCTGTAAACACTAATAGAAGTTATGTTTGATTAAAAATATTCTTCTCAAGATTAATCAACAGAACCTGATATCCTTCAAACATAAATTCTAGAAACCATAGAAAACAAAGGAGATTCAAAATAGAAAACTTTTACTGAAACCATGACATCACCGCTGCAATTATAAAGACAGGGGCGAAATTATGGAAATGTTATTTCATAAAATGTCATACAAATATCATAAAATGTCATACAAATATGATAAAGCTTGGATAATTACAATAAAACCAAAACGATAGATCAAGTTAGAAAATTGAACAACCACGCCCACTTTTTTTTCGGAAGTTAAGTTATTACGAACTAAAATCACTAGGGTTTGGAAGGATTTAGGTTTTGTATTCCAGTATGAGGACTTTATTCGATTGTTCTCTTGAATTGCGTTGTAAGAAATGAATTCACTTTCTCAAGACACAGCATTAATTGGCGTACTATATTATTATAATTGATTTGTGTGTGAGAGAGAAAGTTAGCAGGTGTCTAACCCTAAAATTAAGGCTTTTCTAAATAAATAATTACTCGTTTATAGGTCTTTATTTTATTTTGTCTGTGTTTAATATTTTTTATAGTATAAATGATATAATACGTAAACAACTTTATACTTTCGTATTTTATTTCATGTCAAATAAAAATAAATCAATTTTAAACATTTCATTAACAAATAGTAAAGCCTATAGAAAATCAAAACCTCAGATTAATAAAAAATACGTTTTATAGTTTTAATTTTTTTTTCACAAATCCGCATAAGTAAAGGTAACAGGCGAAATATGTAAGTGACATTTAAGGGTCCGAAACCAACACTTGGGAAATCTTCATTTATCAATAACTATTGTTAAGAATGTCATTCAAACCACTAGCGATTTTTATCTTACATTATTCTTCTCGATTTAGTACCCTGCTGGTACAGCGATCAGTCTAAGGATCTACAACACGAAAATTAGGAGTTCGATTCCCCTCGATAGACCCACCAGGTAGCCCGATGCGGCTTGGTTATAAGAATCCGCATACATACACCCTCTCTGTTTAAAGAGACTTCGTAAGCAAGGTGGATTTGGCCCATGGAAAAATAGTTAGTTTGATTTGATTCTTGGATATACAACTGGATTTAGGCCGTGAAAAGACAAGTGGGTTTGGTTCGTGAGTGCGTGCGAATGTGTAAACTTGTCAGGAGACGAACAGCAGCAGGTAAAGCGACTAAACAAATAACGCTTCCTTTCACGAAACTGTTTGGATGTATGATGTTTTTCGTAATCATCGAAAAAACACTGTAAAAAATAATCTTACGCTGGCACATTTGTTTTATAAACTCGAACGATCCAATTCCATGCATAAAGATTTAGAAAATGTTTTCCACAATCCAAAGAAATTGTGCCTTTACGTCATAAAAAAAGCCCCGTCACATCAAACATGGGTCGTTATAGTGTAACGCTCAGTCCCACTATTCGTTGGTCAAAGAGTAGTCCAAGAGTTGGCGGTGAATGTTGGTAACTAGCTGCCTTCCCTCTAGTCTTACACTGCTAAATAGGGCCGGCTAGTCCAAATAGTTCTCGTGTAGTTTTGCGCGAAATTAAAAACAAACAAACAAACAGATAATTAAAAAACATGGATTCTAATAGCAATTAATTTATATATATGTATAGTACAACTCTTGAAATTCGGTAACCTAGAACATAAGATGGCATATTCCTCGGAAGAAAAAAAACTTGGGTCGTAATAATCCTACATATTTATAAATGAGCATTTTTGTACTACCTTCTCACATAATAAGGCCACGAAGTGTGCAAAAAATAAATCTTATGTTGTGTTTGGGACAAGATCAATCCACAAATATTGCTTAAAAGAAAGAAAAGAGAATTCTCAATAGCCGCGGTATTTAAAATTCTTTCAAGCGGGATCCAACTAAATTAATCTATGATATTTATTTTCCTTTTTGTCAGCTACATTTCTTTTGCGCGAGCAATATCATGGCATGGCCTAGCGCGTTAAGGCGTGCGCTTCGTAATCTGAGGGTCACGGGTTCGCGCCCGAGTCGCGCCAAACATGCTCGCCCTCCCAGCCGTGGGGGCGTTATAATGTTTCGGTCAATCCCACTTTTCGTTGGTAAAAGAGTAGCCCAAGAGTTGGCGGTGGGTGGTGATGACTAGCTGCCTTCCCTCTTGTCTTACACTGCTAAATTAGGGACGGCTAGCACAGATAGCCCTCGAGTAGCTTTGTGCGAAATTCCAAAGCAAAAAAGCCAGCAATATCAAGCGCTGGGCGCGCATGTATCCCATTCAGTTTCATTACTCATCAGGAGCTCTATCAGTCTACCCTCAAATTCAGATTATTTTAGACAGGATTAGAATAAATTAATCTATGTGACCTTGGGCGTGTTTAACTCATCAATCGAAAGGGTTTAACCTCCTGTGCCCAAAACTATAATTATATCTCAAATTGCTCATGAGATGACGGAGCTATGGGCTAAAAGTTTTGAACTTGAAAAAAAACTCAGAGCCTTTATGCCGCGGCTAAAAAAAAATAGCCACACTTGAGGTAAAAATCAAGACCCGCTTTATTACATTTCTTGTTAAAAGCAAGATAACTATTTATTATCAACTTTTTAAAACTGATTTTTTAAAGACTTGAATGCGTTATTTTATTAGTCGAGAACCCTCACATTTTTCAGTGTTTCTTGGTAAATTAAATCAACTTTCATGTTACTTTCATTTTGATGTGATTTTCATTTCCTTCATGTTCGATTTTTCTGTAATTCAAACAACTGAAATTAGTGTAGATAAATCTCTATAGAATAAATGAAAGCTGCACAGAAATCATCCATGAACATAGAATGTAATATTTACCATGACGACACTAAGTATTTGTAAAGTTTTGGTTTTACTCGGTATTGACGAAAGATATTCCTCAAGCTGCGCTTAAAACAAAACCTATTTATTTATTTAAAAAAAAATCTTTGAATATACAGGAATCGTGTTTTATTGAAGCTCCAAATAAAGCGGTGTTTTATTCAAGATTAGAAACTCTTACGTTTATTTTCAATGTCATCTGAAATCATAATTTACGCGGACTGGCAGTTTTGTGAAACGTGATTTTTTTTAGCCAGATAATATGACAAGTACCATTCAAATAATGCGACCTGAGACAAACAGGGTTCCTTGTAACAAGCAAGACTTGTTTAACAACATACAACGGTACGCTATAACTGTATAAAAGTGTAGTTTCCTTCAGTATTGGTATTAAGTATAAAGTAACTTAATTGCTATGTTTATCGTAATTTTAAACAAAATTTTACACAAATACGATAACACTGAAACAGAAAACCGGTAACAGACTACAATGCAATGTAACTGTATGCTGAAGAGTTACCAGTCATTTCATGCGTTACTGATCCTAACGTTTGAAGTCTTTAAAACAGAAAAATTAGGACAAGATTATAAGCTAGATCGGACAACATGGAATGTTTGGCTTTCACATCTTTTTTTCCTATAACTTCGTAACTCGATGTTAAAGATTGAAGACACACATATAGTGTAAAAACTACTCTAGTAAAACTAAACCTTTTATATTGACCGATCTTAGAATTATAAGCACTGAACTATACCTGTGTACCTAGAGATTCGTGTTTTCCATCCTGTTAGAGCACAATCAAGCTCCAAACCGTGGAGTGGCGAATTTGATATATGAATGACGACCATATCAAATAAGAATTGGCAAATAATGCTGTTGACAAGTTGCCTTCTTCTAGCCTGTTAATTTGAAAATAACGATTAGTATATGCATTGCGTTTCATTAGCAAAAATTCTGATATGAACAACTGCTTTTATTGCTTCATTATTGCATTTGCTGAAGCTATTTACATTTTATTAGAAATTACTTCTGCACATGCAAATAAAGACTTTGTTGGCTTTTAAGTTCTTTTTTATTTTATATTAAATGCTACATTAAGAGCCAGAAAAGCTACGATTTTGGCTAGATGCATAATCAGACGTTGACACGAAGGTTATTAGGAGCCTTTCAACCCTTTAATCATTTAGCATGTTCTATAAAATTATATTCCATCTTACCAGTCTTCCATTATGCTCTTTTATTAATTTTTGTATAAATAGAAAATTACTTTCATCGTATTTTTTTTGTTGCTGTTGTTGTTGGCGGTGGTGGTGTTTGTTGTTGTTTTTTTCATATTGTGACTATTTATATTAAAGTCAATGTTCACCGCCTTAAGTTAAATGACATCATAGTAGGCGGGAGGAAAGGCGTGACCACTAGGGCGTATTGTCTTACAAGTCCAATGTCTCAGTTTTAACTCTTAGTATGAAAGTACTGATAAACAGGAACGTGTACTAAATGTCGATGGTTTTTTATTTATTTGTTGTAACTTTTTAATTTAGAGAAAAAAAAACTTTTATACTAGTTTCAGCCCATAGTAGTTAAATAACAGCCTGAAGGAAGAAACAGCTCGCGCACCTCACAAGATTTCCTGCGTCCAGAGTGGTGATGGGGAGGCATACAAAAGAAATAAATGGAGATCTTCAGATTTGTAGGAACACATCTTCCATGAATGATTGTCATTGTCAACCTTGTAGACATTCAGAAGAGGGAGAAGAAAGGAAAACTAGCCTAATATTCAAAATATCATTCATGAACTTTATGATATTTTTGAAACTTTCCTTTAATTATCTATAATGTGAGCGGAAGATGAAGATAGTCGAAAAAGAAAATGGGGACCTTAGTTGTCTCTAAAGATGCTGTATGTTTATAAGAAAGGGCGTTACAGAAAATAAAAATAAACATATTATGTAAAGTCTTATTTAATGTATTAAAACATACAAAGTTCAAAAAGTTTCAATTTTATTATACTAACACGCAGTGCACGTTTAAAAAACGTCTACTTGACAAATAAAGGATCTGTTCTGGTCGCAGCTCTCCACCAATGAGCTTGAGTGTTTATTTGTTTGTGAGGAACGTTAATTGAGCTCGTGACTGAATAAACTACTGAATTATTTAAATGCTTGTTTGTTTTGAATTTTGCGCAAAGCTACACGAGGGCTATCTGCACATCCGTCCCTAATTTAGTAGTGTAAGACCAGAGGGAAGGCAACTAGTCATCACCGCCCACCGCTAACTCTTGGGATACTCTTTCATTAAAGAAACGTAAGATTGACTGCCATACTATAACGACCCCACGGTTGAAAGGGCAAAGATGTTTGATGTGACGGGGATTCGAACACTCGACCCTCAGATTACGATTCAAGTGCCCTAACCACCTGGCCATGCTGATCCTCCTGCGGGGTTTTAACGTTAAATTGTTTGTTTGTTTTAAAAGCATAACTACAGAACGGTCTATGTGGGTATTGGTTCAACTGTTCATTTTTCATTTCTATCTCTTTTTGACACAACTAAACAGAATAAATGTCATTATAGAAACTCGTTCTTTTCTTACCGATGTATTTATTGCAGTATTTGAAAGCGTTAAAGGTAACTAGTTTTGGGTATCTTGTAGTGACAGTTACACTAATCACGCAACTCCTTATATAAAACACATATGTAGCGTAGCCAGCCATATCTCTACCGAGCTGACAGCGGTGATCGTCCAGTTGTGACGTATTATTCTTGTATCGCAATCATGAAATATTATTATTGTATATCATCTAAAAGTAAAACGTATAATACATATCTTAACCGTTTTCAACGATCTTGTTAAAAAAATTACTAGATAAAATGTCACACAAGAAGAAAAGCATTAATTTAATCAAGTTTAGAAGTTGTCAGTGTTAAAAGTGTTGATATACTGTTCGTTCTTGGTTCTACTAGCAAGAATTCATATGTAATCTGACAAATGTATAAACATTCATACAGATTAATTCTAAAAACACCACAATTCACGTATGTTTATCTCCTGTCTTCAAGATCACTTTGGTGTAAGATAACAAGTTATAAATGGCAAAACTCAGCTAGCTCAGTGAATTTAGAACTAACAGGTTCCTATGGAAACATATTATTCTAGTGATTCTGTTGTTTGTGTTTATGGAATTTAGTGATATTAAACAAAGTACTGATGTTCCCCATGTTTCACAGATGCTGCCTTTAAATGGTTAATGTTTGGATAAATTCCATCCTTTAATTTGATTCTTTTGTTAGGCGGCCCGGCATGACCAGGTGGTTAACACTCCTACGAAAAGTGGGGCCTAATAGGCCCCAGAGAAACTTGAAAGGTTATTAATATTAAGCTAATAATTTTGTATTTAAATGAAATTGCCATTTAAATCCATTAATGAATGGATTAACGAGATTCCCACTGTCCCTATCTACTATCTAGCGAAACCACAGCCAGGGGAACGGGCTTGTAGAAATCAGGACTAGAAACGTCTTTTCGTAGGAGTGTTAAGGCGCTCGACTTGTAATCTGAGGGTTGCGGGTTCGACTCCCAAACATGCTTTCCCTTTCAGATGTTAATGAAAGAGTAGCCCAAGAGTTGACAGTAGATAGTGGTGACTGACTAACTGCCTTCCTTTTAGTCTTACACTGCTAAATTAGGGGCGGCTAGCGCAGATAGCCCTCGTGTAATTTTGTGCAAAATTCAAAACAATCAAATAACTTTTTTTGAGAAATATACATGATAAGAAGTAATTAAATTGTGCGGATATAGGAAACAAAAGACAAATTATGCGAATGTCATCGATTTCTTACGGGAACATAAACTGCGCCAATGTACAGTCACATGTTGACTACAGAGATACAGGTATTCATACTATGCTCAGTAGTAGTATGAATCTCTCAAGGTTCTCGGGACTAAAATGCCGTATCATAAGTATTTACAAGTCATATTTATGGCCAGCTGTGTTTCAATAGGAGTTGTATGCAAGTCTTTACGTAGAGCACGTAAAACTCGTACTGTTAAGAATAGAAATGATCGAGGTTAAATTCCACAACTCTCAAAGAAAAATCTGTGGATGTTTTCAGGGTATGTTTTTAAGGAAATAGATAAGAGTCGAGATAAGGTCATGCCAACAACCTTGCTATAAATTTAGGTAGGTGTTAATGTTACTTCGAAAGCAAAAGGATATTCGTAAGAATGAAGTAGTTTCAAGGGGTTTGTAACTGTTCAAAAACTGTCAAAGAAAAAGTGGTCAAACCAAATCGATGAAATGGTAATCGAACTACAAATGATGAAATGAACAAGGCTACAAATTATTTCAAGTCGAATATTTTAACAGTTGTAAAGAACACTTTATTCTACAATGGAGAAGAGAACGAACGGTACGATAGTTAATGTATAAGGAATAAGTACAAAATTAGGGTTACATATCAGCCAACAATTTTGGTGACTTATACAATATTTATGGCACCCTGACTGCTACCAAGTACAGGCAGATTTTGATCCATTATGTCACTCTCTCAGGAACACAGCTCATCCTATGTGATTCAAATTTCACTGAAATAACGATCCCAAAGATAACACAAAAGTATTGTTATCTTGACGGTAAGTTCTGAAGAGATACTTAAAATCATGGCTTAATCTACACGAAGTCTCGAGATGAACTTATGTGACAACTAAGAGGGTCAGAATGACACTATACAATTTGCTCGTAACACAGGACATTTGAAATATATTCCATAATCATTCGTTAATAAATTGTATCTAAAAATAGAAGCAAGGTGTAATTTATCTTTCAACCACGAGGTTCATGAAAAAATATCATCTTGATAATAGGGAAAATAAAAGCATGATGTGGCAAAGGTAAAGGTAAAAGCGAGCGGGAATTTAAATATTTACTTTGTTTTTATTTTTTCCAGAAAATTCACAGAACAGCATGTGACATCTAAACATTTCTATGTTATCCAGTAGTTTGGTTATAACTCCACTTGACATCTCAACATTTCTATATTATCTAGTAGTTTGGTTATAACTCCACTTGACATCTAAACATTTCTATATTATCTAGAAGTTTGATTATAACACCACTTGACATCTAAACATTTCTATGTTATCTAGTAGATTGGTTATAACACCACTTGACATCTAAACATTTCTATGTTATCTAGTAGATTGGTTATAACTCCACTTGACATCAAAACATTTCTATATTATCTAGAAGTTTGATTATAACACCACTTGACATCTAAACATTTCTATGTTATCTAGTAGATTGGTTATAACCCCACTTGACATCTAAACATTTCTATGTTATCCAGTAGTTTGGTTATAACTCCACTTGACATCTAAACATTTCTATATTATCTGGTAGATTGGTTATAACTCAACTTGACATTTAAACATTTCTATATTATCTGGTAGATTGGTTATAACTCCACTTGACATCTAAACATTTCTATATTATCTGGTAGATTGGTTATAACTCAACTTGACATTTAAACATTTCTATATTATCTGGTAGATTGGTTATAACTCAACTTGACATCTAAACATTTCTATATTATCTGGTAGATTGGTTATAACTCCACTTGACATCTGAACATTTCTATATTATCTGGTAGTTTGGTTATAACTCCACTTCCTTAATTAGTACTTCCACTTTTATTTCATTCTACCTTGAAATTTAACTTCGGTAGTATTATAAAATTGTATGATATGTAAATGCTGTATCTCCAAAGACAACTAGGCATAACAAAATTTAGACAAATTTGTGTAAAATGTTCTTGTTTTTTCTACTGTTACTAATTTGTTTCCATCTACGAATAAAAAAGTAGTGCGTTGTGTGTAGCTGGACAACGCTTATCTTTTCTTCATGGTTTGTTGCTTCATATTTTCATCAGCGGTAAATCAACTGATTTATAAGGCTACAATGAGGGGTTCGATTTCCCCTCGCTGGACTCAGCAGATAGCCCGATGTGTCTTTGCTGTGAGAAAACACACACACTCTATTTTCATCCGCATTTTTTTTAAATTGTTATTGAAAGAAACAAGTTCATCTCCACTCTTACAGCTTTTTACACAGTAGTAAACTATACTGACCTTCCTAGATTTCTGTAAAATCAAAGATACCCGTAACACGTACAATATACTTCTGCCAGAGCAAAAGGCAGCTTAGATAACAATATAATTTCTATGAAGTATTCTGTGCCGCCCTTGATGAGATAAGACAATGAGCAGGCTTCTTTAGTTGCCTATGCATACTACTGAAAACGTATAGTGGCATAATTTAGTATAAATCATAAGTTTTGTCTGTGTCAACACGTGCTCAGAAAACCTAACTGCACCAGTGTTCCTGTACCGTGTAATCACGGACGATCATTAATGATGGTAGATTAAGCTTGTGATAAGACTACCTACTCCATTAGTGGGCCACTAAAATGAAGAGGATTGAATGAGTGTACATGCATTCAGTTTGGTAAATCTAAAAGAAAATTAAGATCAAGTCTGTATTGTCTATACTAATATATATACGTATATATGGGTTTGATGTTTCGTTAATGACATTTTATTATAATCTCTAAGTGCCTCTTTAAGACTATATAGCGAATAAAGAATAATCATATATTTTTTTCTCTGGGGTGTGGTGTTGCGAAAAAAAAACATACACAATGAAAATTCAGAACAAAAACGTTAGGCCTGCCGACGGCATGTCACAAATGATGTACTATTTCCTTCCCTTGGGCAAAAATACATCATTAGATTAATGTTTGCAGTGAGCCAGATTCACCGACCTGTGCACACTATAAACGTTGAAGGTGTAATTTACAGCTGAGCTTAATAAGCACCTTAATGTCTCAAACGCACCCTGATAACTAGACAAAGTGCTTTACTTCGAAGCTGCTAACCAACTCTGTTTCTATGCTGTGTAATTTATTTGAAGTTTTTGTTTTAACTTCTAGTTCAAGGAGTTTTCTTTTTTATTTCAACGATGTTTCAATTATTTATAACAATACCTGAAAATACCTGTAGTTGTTATCTCCAACAACAGTCCTCTGTAACATAAAGAACATGGAAAATTTTGGAGATTTTTAAGATGAATTTCACTTGATGTGATATATAACCTATTATACACTTAAAGTTTCTTAAAACCTACAGGAAAGGTATCAGTAATCTCAGATAATATTTACTGGAGGAATATAAAATGAAGTATTTTATTACTGAAATTTGATATTTCAAAATGACGATCGAGGTATTAATTTTATTTCTGTGACAAAGAAAAATTTATAAATTAAGTCATTTATTAATTCCTCACATTGTAACTGTACTGTAGTTAAATGTTCTTTTTATTTCGTACTTTTGTTAAGATTTAGCAAAGTGTTGGTTGAAACCACAGCTAGGAAATTAAGATTAAAACTGAAGTTAAATGTTCTTTTTATCTTATTTTTGTTAAGATTTAGCAAAGTGTTGGTTGAAACCACAGCTAGGAAATTAAGATTAAAACTGAAGCTAAATGTTCTTTTTATCTTATTTTTGTTAAGATTTAGCAGAGTGTTGCTTGAAACCACAGCTGGGAAATTAAGATTAAAACTGAAGCTGAATGTTCTTTTTATCTTATTTTTGTTAAGATTTAGCAAAGTGTTGCTTGAAACCACAGCTGGAAAATTAAGATTAAAACTGAAGTTAAATGTTCTTTTTTATCTTATTTTTGTTAAGATTTAGCAAAGTGTTGCTTGAAACCACAGCTTGGAAATTAAGATTAAAACTGAAGTTAAATGTTCTTTTTATCTTATTTTTGTTAAGATTTAGCAAAGTGTTGCTTGAAACCACAGCTAGGAAATTAAGATTAAAACTGAAGTTAAATGTTCTTTTTATCTTATTTTTGTTAAGATTTAGCAAAGTGTTGATTGAAACCACAGCTGGGAAAGTAAGATTAAAACTGAAGCTAAATGTTTTTTTTATCTTATTTTTGTTAAGATTTAGCAAAGTGTTGGTTGAAACCACAGCTAGGAAATTAAGATTAAAACTGAAGTTAAATGTTCTTTTTATCTTATTTTTGTTAAGATTTAGTAAAGTGTTGCTTGAAACCACAGCTGGAAAATTAAGATTAAAACTGAAGTTAAATGTTCTTTTTATCTTATTTTTGTTAAGATTTAGCAAAGTGTTGCTTGACACCACAGCTAGTTAATTAAGATTAAAACTGAAGTTAAATGTTCTTTTTATCTTATTTTTGTTAAGATTTAGCAAAGTGTTGCTTGAAACCACAGCTGGGAAATTAAGATTAAAACTGAAGTTAAATGTTCTTTTTATCTTATTTTTGTTAAGATTTAGCAAAGTGTTGCTTGAAACCACAGCTGGGAAATTAAGATTAAAACTGAAGTTAAATGTTCTTTTTATCTTATTTTTGTTAAGATTTAGCAAAGTGTTGCTTGAAACCACAACTGGAAAATTAAGATTAAAACTGAAGTTAAATGTTCTTTTTATCTTATTTTTGTTAAGATTTAGCAAAGTGTTGCTTGAAACCACAGCTGAGAAATTAAGATTAAAACTGAAGTTAAATGTTCTTTTTATCTTATTTTTGTTAAGATTTAGCAAAGTGTTGCTTGAAACCACAGCTGAGAAATTAAGATTAAAACTGAAGTTAAATGTTCTTTTTATCTTATTTTTGTTAAGATTTAGTAAAGTGTTGCTTGAAACCACAGCTGGAAAATTAAGATTAAAACTGAAGTTAAATGTTCTTTTTTATCTTATTTTTGTTAAGATTTAGCAAAGTGTTACTCGAAACCACAGCTGGGAAATTAAGATTAAAACTGAAGTTAAATGTTCTTTTTATCTTATTTTTGTTAAGATTTAGCAAAGTGTTGATTGAAACCACAGCTGGGAAAGTAAGATTAAAACTGAAGCTAAATGTTCTTTTTATCTTATTTTTGTTAAGATTTAGCAAAGTGTTGGTTGAAACCACAGCTAGGAAATTAAGATTAAAACTGAAGTTAAATGTTCTTTTTTATCTTATTTTTGTTAAGATTTAGCAAAGTGTTGCTTGAAACCACAGCTGGGAAATTAAGATTAAAACTGAAGTTAAATGTTATTTTTATCTTATTTTTGTTAAGATTTAGCAAAGTGTTGCTTGAAACCACAACTGGAAAATTAAGATTAAAACTGAAGTTAAATGTTCTTTTTATCTTATTTTTGTTAAGATTTAGCAAAGTGTTGCTTGAAACCACAGCTGGAAAATTAAGATTAAAACTGAAGTTAAATGTTCTTTTTTATCTTATTTTTGTTAAGATTTAGCACAGTGTTACTCGAAACCACAACTGGAAAATTAAGATTAAAACTGAAGTTAAATGTTCTTTTTTATCTTATTTTTGTTAAGATTTAGCAAACTGTTGCTTGAAACCACAGCTGGGAAATTAATATTTAAACTGAAGTTAAATGATCTTTTTATTTCCTACATTTGTTAAGATTTAACAAAGTGTTGCTTGAAACCACATCTGGGAAATTAAGATTAAAACTGAAGTTAAATGTTTTTTTTTATCTTATTTTTGTTAAAATTTAAGAAATTGTTGCTTGAAACCACAGCTGGGAAGTTAAAATTAGAACTGAACTTAAGTTAAATGTTCCTTTTATTTCATATATTTGTTAAGATTTAGGAAATTGTTGCTTGAAACCACAGCTGGGAAATTAATATTTAAACTGAAGTTAAATGTTCTTTTTATCTTATTTTTGTTATGATTTAGGAAATTGTCGCTTGAAACCAGAGCTAGAAAGTTGGTTTTAATCACGAGTAAAATAAATAATTAATTCTTGATCTCTTTACAGAGGTTTGTACGTTGTTTATCTCTTGACAGAGGTTTGTACGTTGTTTGTTTTTTCTTTCTTGAAGTAGTCCTTAAAATGAAAGAAAAACGCGGGATTATGAAGAGATTTCACATCTTATCTACTGTTCTTTCAATACATAACATGAGTCTTGCTTCAGCCAGCGATGAGGTAGCTATTTATGTGCTCGTCTTGAACTTCTCGTGTTAGCTGGTTCACCACTCTCTCCACTCCTACAACAGACCAGTTTAGCGATAATATCTAAGCACGTGAAGCAACTTCTAACTCAGTGAAGAGCTATTAACGTCTTCTACAGTGAGCAGTTAATACGAACCACCACATTGCTTACCGTTCTCCATTGCATTATTCATAAGCCTAACAACAACCTACTGTCCCTGTTGTGACTAGAGCAAAGAACTAAGAAACAGTGGAATTGATTTCTGTGACGAAAATAACAAGAATGTTCTATTTTGTTGTCGTTGTTCTTTCACTTTTAGATGAAAAAATAACAGATTACGACAGACCCGTCACAAACACGCGCTCCTAATCATCACTTCTATTTGTTGCCACATAGTATTCATGTTATATCATCATCCTTATTAATAACTTAGTAAAACACTGCTGAAATGTTTTATGTATTAAATGGTGAAAAACTTTATGTATGAAAAAAATAATATAAATTATATATTTGTTGTCAGGTTTAATTCGTTCTCTTAAATTATTTACTATATATATATATGCTAAATAGGCTCAAATTTTTTACTATATATGTATGCTAAATAGGCTTAAATTATTGACTATATATATATATGCTAAATAGGCTCAATTTTTGGCTGTATATGTATGCTAAATAGGCTCAAATTTTTGGGTGTATATGTATGCAAAATGGGCTTAAATTATTGACTATACATATATATATGCTAAATAGGCTCGAATTTTTGGCTGCATATGTATGCTAAATAGGCTTAAGCTATTGACTATATATATATACTAAATAGGATTAAAAATGTTGTGTATTTTCTCACTCGCAGTTTTTTTCTTAGTTAGACCGTTACAGATTTAGATTCAGAGACAGAACCTTTCTTTCACATTTCCTGAAACAAGGCAGTTAACACCATACCATTGAATCTTCAGATCTAACCTAAGTAACAACGCCTTTAGCCACTCTGGTGCCTTCAGTCAAACTGGCGTGTTCTGATGGGAAACGATAAGCTTTCTGGGAAATCTTTGTACAGCAATAAACCTGGAATTTTACACAGCGTTAGTTTGAAATGTGTATTGGAACAAAAAAAAATATAGATAGAATAACAAAAAAAACCACTTACAATATAAGTTAAGTTTAATTTTTTATTAGTTGTAATTCTTCCCTATTTCTTTGACATTGAAAAGGAACATTTTTAAAGAACCATATACACGAAATACTTTGATGTATTATTGAGTATTCTAAGCATGACTAATTTACTTTCACCAGCTTTCATGTATTTTAATAACTCTATTTTATCGGCAACCTCTTTCAATGGCACAACATTAAAGCGCACTCTGTTGTTGTTTTTTTCACACATACAATTTTTACGAAGTAATTAAATTGAATTGCTTTGTATTTTAGCGTGTATAATTTTATTCCTTTGGTCCGATCAGTAAACTCGTAGACAAGGTCAGGGAATGTTCTCGTTGGATGAAACAGCAAAAGTCCAGAGAGAGCGAAATATGTCTTAAGTGTGGCATACCATGTAATCGTTTATTAAGCTGGAACCCGTAAATATGAGGAAATTATAATTACTGTGTTCAACCTTCTAGTTCGCGTGCTGTGAAGACCAACGGTTATCCTCACTGAATATAGCCAGAAGCCAGTTCATGAACCGGTTCTGAAAGCAAAATCAATCTTTCGACTGGTTCCTTTGGGCCAAATTGTCTAGTCAAACCTCGCGATCGCTAATGTACACAGATACCACACAAAAAAAGAGCAGACATACAGACACGACGTTTACCCCACATAACAGAAGATGTGCAGATGTATAATGGATTAAAATGGAAGTGGTCTGAACATAAAAGTGTGTAGATTGATCACTCCTTCTTACAATACGATACGAGCATCCTAAATACATTTCACGGTTTTATTGTTACAGTGATTCATTGACTTAATTCACCAGCAGGGGACAGAATATGGAAGATTTTTAAGCTTGTTTATACAACTCGTTGTGGCCCTTACGTCTCTCTGGCTTTTTTTTTCTTCCAACTACCAGACATCTATCACGCCATTAGGACTTCGTGATTATTCAGTCACAGAAGTTGTTACATCGTGTCTTACACGAATTCGTTTTTGACCATCAGTGAAACTCGTGAACTGCAGAAACACAACTTTGTCTAAATTTTCTTAAAAGGATTTTGTTTGTTTGTTTTGAATTTTCGCGCAAAGATACACGAGGGCTATCTGCGCTAGCCATCCCTAATTTAGCAGTGTAAGACTAAAGGGAAGGCAGCTAGTCATCAACACCCACCGCTAACTCTTGGGCTACTCTTTTACCAATGAATAGTGGGATTAACCGTCACGTTATCACGCCCCCACGGCTGAAAGGGCGAGCAGTAGACACAGCACAGATAGTTCTTTTAGGTAGTTATGTGCTTAAAAAAAGAAACAAAAATAACTTTGGTGAAAAATTAAAAACAGATAAATTATTAAAACGCTAAAAATGCTGAAACACAAAAATAGAAGTCATAAAAAAATAAGGTACTTTAAGATATATCTTTTTTAGTTCTATAGTATTTAAATATTGAAGTCATAAGTTGGCTATGCTTTAGAAAACAGAGAAATAACATAAATTAAGAGTAATTTTACATGTTTAAATTTTGTTTCAATTATCCAAATACTTTTTATGAGTTATTGCCTTGAATGACGTTAAAACATATAATTACAAACATATGTTATGTTTTAGTTACTTAAGTTTGTGGTTGCTGTGAATAAACGTTCTGCAACACGTATCAACTTCGTGGGTTTGTTTTAGTATTTTCATGTGTCCGTGTAACACAACAACAGTTATAAGTTCTCTCCGTAGTTACATGTATTCGAAGCTATGACCTAATTTGACTTGTGAGGCACGGCATGGCCAGGTGGGTTAAGGCGTTTAATTCGTAATATGAGGGTCGCGGGTTCGAATCCACATCGCACCAAATATGCTCGGCCTTTCAGCCGCGGGGACGTTATAATGTGATGGTCAATCCATTATTCCTTGGTAAAATGTTAGCCCAAGAGTTGGCGGTGGGTAATGATGACTAGTTGCCTTACATTTAGTCTTACACTGCTAAATTAAGGACGGCTAGCACAGATAGCCCTCGTGTAGCTTTGCGCTAATCAAAAACAAGCAATTAAGCTTGTGATGCTCATTAACAAAAAATCAGCTCTTTCAATTTAAGATAACCGGGTATTTGTATTTTAACGTGATCTGTTACCCTTACACTATTTTTATTTTGGTCCTAATATTTCGTAAAAAAAGAAGAAAAAATTGCGTAATTACCAAGAAATAAATAAAAAAGTTTTCTTACGTATGCTGTCTACGTGATTTAAAAAAAATAAACTAAATACTCTGAACTATTTTCTTTGTAGGATTAATCAGGAAAAAAAAACTGAGACGGTAACACCGAAAATACAAGACATTATTATGTGTTAATACCTCTTCTACTGTAATATTTGCAGACAATACTTTATAGGCCTCTTAATAATAACTATTACATTGAAAACGAACATATATTTCACTACAGTGGAATTTCATGGCCTAGTCTTCAGATATAATAGAGAAGAAAGTGTGGAAGCTACAGTTAGTGTTTTTCTCCAGTGTGTGTTTTAACGGGATCAGTTTAAATAAATATTCCTCGTAGTCTTTATTAGTTTGTTTTATAGATGTTGAAGAGAAAAGACAGCCTCAGGAATTTTGACATGAAAATAAAAGTTATGAACTTACACGGAAAGCTCCCTCTTGTGGTGAGTAAACCTACTGATGCTCTTTTTTTTTTTAAGTTTCGTATAATTTCAGTTTTTGTAAGATAGGCGTAACGTTTTCACAGAATTCGCACTACTTCTTGGACAATTATCTCAAGATACGTAAATACCGCACCGTTGGTATAGCGGTAACACTGAAGACTTGTAGCATTAAAACGAGTTTCGTTGCCCGTGACAGCTACAACACAAACAGCTCACTGTGCAGCTTTTCGCTTAGCTACAAGTAAACCTAAATACTTCATGTATAAAGAAATACTCAAACTTGTGTTGAACATTGTGGATAGAAATATACGGAGTAAGCAAAGAGATAACTTGTCCAAATAAACGAACTGTCATCAAACATAATTTGTGTAAAACCTTAAGACAGTTATTCTAAAAAAATCCAACAAGTTCTTTAAAAGCAAAATTGGTAATGGCTTAAAACTTAACTTTATTTCTTAAAGCTATCAGATGAACTTTGTATTACTATTATAAAGAAACAAAGCATGGGAATAACTTTGTAGGATGCATAAATCAAAAAAATATACCGATTAAAAGAGCTGTCTCTCAGTGATACAGCGATATGTCTGCGGACTCACACCGCTAGAAACTCGTGGTGAGCAGAGCGCAGACAGCTCTTTGTGTTTAATTCAAAACAATTAAAAGAGCCAATTACATCACTTACTTACTGGTATTTAAGTTATATTACGGATTATTATTATTATATTACGAATTGAAACATTACAATAATTTATAATACTTGTTTTTTTTCTGTTTTTTTTTTTTGTATTTTAGAAGTTCGGAACGAAACTTGTCCATCAAATCATTGAGAAACCTTTGCTTTGGGAGTTGGATTCAGTACTCGTTTTATGTAGCTTGTGTTCTACTGCCTACCAAATATATTACTTTTATATATTCTAATAATATGAGGATAAGAATGCCTTTGATATCTAATATATTCAATAAAACGACCTACCAAAAGTGATTGTTTGATCTGTAACACGATTTTTTTTGGTTTTAAAATTATTTTTAAGTTACGCCACACTTTATATTACTTAACCAGATCATAACTACTTATGAAAAACTGGTTAGAGTCACACGAAAAAATGATCTTAAGGGGTTCAACAATCAGATCTAGAGTGTAATTGGTAATAATACATTGGTGGGCCGAGCTTTGGTGTTTTTGCGGGTAAGGTATTGAGAATCTTAACATGAGAAATATCCTGTTTATTAGCTCTAGAATAAAATCCACATGCTCTACTCTAAAAGTTAGGTGCGCGATAAAGTACTTAGAGTATGTATACCCTAAGGTATTTAATACAAAAAAAAATATTTTCTATTTACAAAAAGATAACCACATAATTATCATTAACTATATAACTCCCATTAACCACATACCTCTTGTTGACCACATAACTCCCATTAATCATATAACTTCTATTATCCGCATTCCTTTTGTCAACCACATAACTCCCTTTAATCATATAACTCCTGTTAACCACATAACTTCCATTAGCTTATGAAAATTCAATTCTAACGCATAACTCAAATTACTCGAATAGCTCCCACTAACCACATAACTCCAATTAATCACACAGCTTTCACTAAACTCACAACTCCCATTATAACACGACACCTTACAAGTTATTCAAAATTATCCAAGATGGAACAATGCTTACAAATGCCTGTTTGGCTTAGTTAAAGAGTTTTTTTCTGTTGTAAGAAACAAGGTTATATCCACTCATCGTAGGGGCTAGAAATGCCTGGATGCTTATTTTGAAAATACATAAATAAATTATCTGATAAAAATTCCAAAAGGATGAGGCCTGAAACGAGTGGATTTCATACCAACCTCCATATCGATAAGACCAAGACTCCAGGCGCACATCAACCGGGGTTACATGTGGGGAGCAGACCTCCATTAAAAGAATTTACGCCAAAATATCTCATATCTGAAATATAGTATTTTAATACTGAGAAGAAAGTATTGTTTTTCTACTTCCTTCAAAACTAACATTTAACCCTTTATGCCCTCAAAAAAGAACCCTCAAAAATGCCAATGCCAGGTTCTGATCCCAGTTACTGCAACCATAGAAATAGTCATTCTGTAGCTCTCTTTGAAGGTGACAATAGATTAGCAGATGAAACGTAAGATAAAACAAGCTACTAGTTAGTGATATTAGCATCAGTAACTAATTAATAATTTGTTTGTTTTGAATTCGCGCAAAACTCCACAAGGACTGTCTAGGCTAGCCGTTTCTAATTTAGCAGTGTTAGACTATAGGAAGGGCAGTTAGACACCATCATCCACCGCCAATTCTTAGGTTACACTTTTTCTAACGAATAATGAGATTGATCGTAACGTCCCCACGGCTGAAAGAGCAAGTAGTTTGGTGTGATAAGGATTCGAACCCGCAACCCTCAGATTACAAGTCAAACGCCCTTAACCACCTGGCCATACCGGGTCTCTAACTAATAATTAGACTTCGATGATTTTATAGGCTATTACTAACTGAAAAAAACCAATGGAAACTGTTAGATGTGTTGAAGAAACCAGTCAGCTACTTTAGCCATTAGTTAACTTTGTTCACTTCAATCCAATTTTTAATTTCACGAAGTTAGCGTTAGACGCCAGAATCGAAAGGTAAAAATCATCTTGTGTAATTCCAAATCTCAAAACTATTTTTTAACCATGATGACGCAAATTAATTTCACAAAAGCGTAGCTGCTTTGTGCCATAAAACACCAATTCACAAAAAGACGACACCAAATAAGCAGCACACGAAACACGTTAACGAAAATACCCAATGGAGGGATTGTTTGTTTGATTGTCTCAAAACAAAGCTACTTTTAGCTACCTACTGCGTACACTGCGGGAAATGTAACCGTGGATTTTAGGATTATAAATCCGTAACCTTACCACTGTCTCACCGAGGCAACCAAATAGAAGGAAGAACAAACACACCACTTTAACTTATAGTAAGTTACCAGTAGTTTGAAAGTGTAAACACCCTTATTTATTAGATGTACTTCAGCATGGTCCCAGAAAATATACTATTTCAAGAGTAATAAATATTTTTATTTCTTGATTTTGAGGTTCATACGTCATACAAAGTACATAATTATCCTCGTGATTCATGGGGATCGCATGGTTTACTGACGTCACGATAGTACAAATTTGAACGTTAAGCGTCTCTTATATGATATCATTTTAGTGTCTACTAACTCACTGACAGACAACACACAACTATACAATGATGCAAGCGATTAAAACAAGTGAACCCTACAGACGACCTTCGGTTCCCTTTCGGGAAATAAGTTGTGGTAAAAGAGATCCTTTATTTCTAAAACCAACCTAAATATCATTTATTAAATGCCAGACGTGAAAGTGGATTTCACTGGTAATAGACTTGTAAACATGAAAAGACAAATAAATGGTTGTTGTTGTTTCAAGATCTTCCCTCGATTCACTATTTAAGTAAACTGTAATATTGATTACCTTCTAATAACTGGTAACCTTCCACTCCAGTTATTTGTTGTTTTATTGATGTTTACCACCTTCTTTAAAAAGGAAAATAAAAGGTTATAGATATAGGAGATTATTTTAAGATGTCCAGAAGTTTCTCTAGCAAATCTTAAAACATGAAGAATAATTACAAACTTAGGAAAAAATTGTTAAATTTCAAAATATTCCTCATTGAGATTAATATAAGTGTAACTGCAAGAGTCGATGTAAAATTATAAAAGCATCAATAGATGCGAAATTATATAATATTACACAATATTGCAAACTAACAATAATATAAAGTGTTCAAGGAAAGGATTTGTTCATTTCACACTCTTTATGCTTTTATCTGATATTTTACTGTATTTCTTTAAGAGTACTGTCAGGATATTTAAAAAGTAAAAGTATAACATGTATGCATACATTTCTTTTGATCCGAAAAGTAAAATCTTTCGTGTATAAATACGTAGATACGATTGATTCAGTTGAGGTTTCTTTTCGAGTGGTTTAAAACGTGTTACACACGTTGTGGACCAGCGGATAGTTTACGGATTTACAACGCAAATATCCGAGGTTCGATTTCCCACGATGGACATGCAAATGACTCCATACGGTTCTGTACTAAAATACACACAAATAACTGCTTTCAAAATATGCCACCAAAGATATACTTATTTGTGTTACTTACCGTAATAATTACAAGTTATGACGAAACCCTAAAATAACATATACATCACATCTTAGTTTTCTTCCTTCAAAATACGTTCTCGCTGTCTTTATAGATGTACATACTAGATGGCCAAAGTGGTCGGTCAACAGCTAATAATGACCCTTTCTCAATAAATTACCATAATATACACATAATGGCTGTATAGAGTTATAACGACTTGCCACAGAGAGCCAGTTTAATTGATGTCAAGGTACTACAAGGAATTGAGTTCACCGATCTTCATAGACAAACGACTGTTAGGAGTGTCCAAGACATTTTAGTCAAAAATCACTGTATTTATAACCTGAAAGACGTCTAGATATGCTAAAGTTTTCGATCGTGCGAGTTTGATAACATGCTTTAATTCGAAAACACATTCCATATCCATTATCCGGGTCTTGAATTATGGCTCACGACTGCACACGAGTATATCCAATGTGCAAAGCAAATTATTTCAATAGATTTCAAAATTGTTCAACACAACCGTGAACTCAAAGAATCGTATTTCACTTTTTTTCGTGCGTTGAAATTATGGTAAGGAAGGGTGAAATAACCTTAGTGTTGAGCAATGAATACAGCTAACTATTTTCTTTTTATGTTTTTCGATGGGGTAACCAGAATGTAATTGCAACAAGGAGGGCATTTGAACATGCTTGTATCATCCATCCATGAAGAGTTATGGAGGAATACCGGTTGAAGGCCTGTTTTAGTAAAACCCAGATCATTGGTTAATAGTTTATACGGATCTATGATAGCATTGCAACATGCCCAGTGAACTCATTGGTAGATTTCTTTGAAGATGGAGCGTTCCTTATTCAGAATCAAACTACACTACGCCATCTTCCAAGTTATGTCTAACAGTGGCATGAAACAAATAGCCTTCAAAATCTTCTTTGGTGAGTCAAGAGCTCTACCTTGGTCCAACTGAGTAAATATAAAACGTTTTGGAACGTCACTTGAAGAACAAAATGTCTTAAAATTGATGGTGTATTCCATCAGCCTGTATATCTTCGACTGATGGTAGATGCAAAAATATCTCGTGTAATTCCAGATCAAGAAACGATTTTCAAATCATTATGATGCGAATTAATTTCGTGAAAAGACAACACTTAACGTGGTTTATATAAGTTCTAAAGCTATATATATGTATGTATTTATGCTTTCATAAACGTCTATGTATGTGATAATGTAAGCGTATATGTGTATTTATGGATAAAGTGATGTGTAAGTAAAGATGCTCTACGCACTGTGCTTGAAAATACTTATCATGAATACGAAACCATAATAAAAATAAACTAAATATATGTGAAACGTACAATTTTTTGTTGTTTCTAAATTCTACAAAACGCCATTCACAACAGTACATCTTCTCTCTATCCAGCTAAGCCAATCATTTGTAAGGTCCACACACACGTGTTTACCACGTATTATTTGTACATCAAAACAGGTTGTGTTTTTTCATTCGGTGAATGCATCAGTAGCCATGAGACAACGAAACAAACACAAAGACTAGCCAATGATTTGACACGTGTAGGTGATTGTTTCCGTCTAATTAAAATATATGTATAAACCAACACGTGTATATAATAACAAGTGTCTGTCAAAATCAGAGTAGAATACAAAAAAACGGAAATTAATCTTACCAAGTTTTTGGAAACTGACAATATTGCTGCATGAAAAATGAAGTTTTGACGCAACAAATGAAAAAAAAAATTGACACAATCTTCCATTATGTTTGTTTGTTTTGAATTTTCGCGCAAAACTATACGAGGGCTATCTGCGCTAGCCGTCCCTAACGTAGCAGTGTAAGACCAGAGGGAAGGCAGCTAGTCATCACCACCCACAGCCAACTCTTGGGCTACTCTTTTCAAACGAATAGTGGGATTGAGTCTTAAATTTTTAACGTCCCCACAGCTGAAAGGGCGAACATGTCTGATAAATGGGGATTCGAACCCGCGATCCTCAGATTACGAGTCGAGTACCTTAACCACTAGGCCATGCCATGCCCTTTCATTATGATGCAGCTTAAATACAACATTCCAAAAAATGTTAAAATAATCTCTTAAGTCGCATAGAATTGTTTGGGTTTATTTCGAATTTCTTGCAAAGCTACATGAGGAACATCTGAGCTAATCGTCTCTAATTTAGCAGTATAAGGCTAGTAGGAAAGCAGCTAGTCATCACCACCCGCCGCCAGCGCTTAGGCTTATCTTTTACCAACGAATAGTGGGATTGATGTCCATTATAACGTCCTAACGGCTGAAAGGGCAAACATGTGTGATGGGAAGAGAATCCAAACCGGAGACTCACAGATTGCGATTGAGCGCCCTCATCACCTGGCCATGCCGAGCCTACAGCAAACGAGAAATAAAACAAAAACACTTTGAGGGAATGATGGTATTTCGTCAAAGAGCTCGAATTAGTGTGACGTTTCAAAGACAGCTTCTTTCTTCTGCTTATTCTAAATCAACAGGTTTGATTGGTGTTGTTTTATCCGTATCTAATGTTTACATTACATGGCAAGTGTTGAATTTATTATTCGTCACTTTTTGTTGTTTCTAAAAGTTAAGTCAGTGCAGGATGGTTTTACTTGTTTTATCTCAAAGCTGCACAACTGACTATCATCTTCACTGTGTCCATTGCAGGGTTCGAATCCAGAATTCTATCTCGTGATGACGAGAAGTGCGCTTGAAGTAAAAATGTATCTCAAAACGGTTGGTATGGACATTAAAACTTTTATTAAAATAAAGTACAGAACAACGTTTCGACCGTCTTAGATCATCTGCCGGTTAACAAAGAGAAACCTATTTCTAGAAGTTCTAATGTTACATGTTATGCTTCTTTGAAACTCAACAGAAAGCTACACAATGTCAACAAAACTTTCTTCCCGCATACTGATTGCGACGTGTGTGTGCTGGTTACTTTTGGAATGTACATCACAATATGTTCTCCATTTTCTGAGCGTTGAAAGAATTGAATACATGCATGACTTAACAATTTCTGTACACGAATAGCTAACGGCACTGGAAAGGTTTTATTAAAGAAGATATACCCCACCCGTTTCCGAGACGTCAAAATCGCGACAGGAGGTCTTGCTGTTAGCTCTCAAACTAATCGTCTCAGCAGTCCGACGCCTGCTCAGCACTCAGTTATCCTGGATACTAACCGAAACGTTCAAATGTACCTAGCGAGTGGTCATGTTAAATTCATGGAGACCCCAATCAACGCATTGGGAGAAGAAAACTTATGGGTAACTGTGACCCTAAATTTGTAAGAGATAACGAATGGAAAACAAACTTTGCCTGATTATGATCTGTATATATATATATAGTTGTGGTTTACGTTGGTCGAATGTGGTTATTAAGTCAATACAGCGATGACTACAAGTAGTATTCTTGTTTGTTTGTTTTTTTTTTTTAGAATTTCGCACAAAGCTACTCGAGGGCTATCTGTGCTAGCCGTCCCTAATTTAGCAGTGTAAGACTAGAGGGAAGGCAGCTAGTCATCACCACCCACCGCCTACTCTTGGACTACTCTTTTACCAACGAATAGTGGGATTGACCGTCACATTATAACGCCCTTACGGCTGAAAGGGTGAGCATGTATAGTGTGACGGAGATTCGAACTAACGACCTTAAGATTGCGAGTCGAGCGCCCTCACCTGGCCATGTCGTGCCAGTATTCTAAGCCTACGACATTCAGCACATTTTATTTATTACTAGATTTGATAATAGCTTTATTATTTTCTGTATATTTTATATACATTTTATAAAAATGTATTGAGGAATTTGACTACAAGGCCCGAAAGGATAACCTCCTCAAGTGCATGTTGACCATTTTCTGGGCTTTGATGTTCGAAGTTGCTGAGCACGTTTTGAAATACTTGCTATAAAAAAAATTAAAAGTAATAATTATCCCGTCCAAGATAGACACAATTCAATTGTATATAAACATCTTTGAACAAATTGTATCAGATTTATGCCAGATTTGCTTAATGTATTTTTAAGCTACACAAAAGTAAGCCTTCTGTAATCATCTGAGAATAAAATTGCACCCAGTGGCACAGCGGTATGTTTGCGCTAAAAACCGGGTTTTGATACCTGTGGTGGGCATAGCACAAATAACCAATTGTGTAGCTTTGTGTTTAATTCTAAAGAAACAACCAAAAACTGTATAAAAAAACATTTCACCTTTTGATCCTAGTCACAAAAGAGGTTTTTTTTGTTTTTTTCATGAGAATGTCAATTTAAACCAAGTAATCAACCGTGTTATTGTGTCTATATCCATGTATTTCTCTGACATGAAAACAAAACAGGAAATCATTTTCATACAATACGTATATATGCACATATTTATGTATTAAGATGTAACCCCTTGATGAAATGACAATAACATTTGGTGAATCGGAAATAAATAGCAGATAATAACACTAAGACCTTAATTAATGAATAAAAGGGGAAAAAGAATGTTTTCGAAGGTGACATTCTTGTTTCAACTTGCCAACCCAAAGCACAACAGGTGAACTCTTTATACTAAGATTATGCTTCCGCTGAATCAGAAAATGGACAGTTACAGACTTCCTATATCCAGCAGTACGGTTATTGTACGAACAAAAGAAGACAGTATCTGTCAGCAGTTTGGCAGTTTATTTAATTCAAAATGTACTTATGGGTAGTAATTATCGTATTTTACATCAATAATAATCTGTGTTCCACATGTCCTTGCGTGTTGTTTTTTTTAATGTCTTGTTACAATCCGAAAACACTTCAAATTTCTTCCATTCATGTGGAAATTTTCTAATACTTCCGGTGATTAGCATATCACGCGAAGCGTTCGTTAAGACAGTTATTTATATCGGAAATATGTTCAATTGTCCTAATCTTCTTCCCACACTTCAAAAAAGAACATGTTCCTCTCAGACGGCCGCCTGAAACAAAGCTCCTTTCTGATTTGACCATTCCTTCTGTAAAGCCAGTCTAGTTGTGAATTTTCCACCAATCAGAAGAAAGAATCACACAGAAAATGTATCAAACATTAGTCCGAGTGATTTGTCAGACAAGTTAGAGGCAAATGAGTCTATAAAAACGTAAAACAATGAATCAATCTATAGCCACATCAGTATTAAAAATCCACCTACATAATTACCCGCCTACCTGGAAATACCAAACGACCACAGAACGTGAGAAGTTCACACGTAACCTTCATCACCTAAATTGACTCTTGACCCACGAGTGTATACTGTTTGACTTTATTGCAAGATAATAATCCCAATTTATAAGATATTTATTAAATTAATGTTTGTTTGTTATTTCTCTTGTTTAGTTGGTTCTTTGAAAATACTGTCTTCGTATGGGTTGGTTGGTTGGTTGTTTTGAATTTCTCCAAAACTACACAAGGGCTATCTGCGCTAGCCGTCCCTAATTTTGCAGTGTAAGACTAGAGGGAAGGCAGCTAGTCATTACCACCCACCGTTAACCTTTGGGCTACTCTTTTACCAACGAATAGTGGAATTGACCGTCATCTTATAACGTCCCCACGGCTGAAAGGGCGAGCATGTTTGGTGCGACCAGGATTCGAACCTGCGATCCTCGAATTACGAGTCGAACGCCTTAACACGCTTGGCCATCCCGGGCTTCCTCATGTGGAACAGCAGAAACTTTTCAACTCTACAATCCGAGGTTCGATTCCTCGCTGTGAACTGATAACTCAATGTGGCTTTACTCTAAATCAAATAATCAAAATATTTTGTAAAACTTGAAAGTTATTTATATATACACATGTATGTTTATTTATTACCCTTATTTCCTAAATACACATAAATTTACAAATGCGCATAACAAAACTCGTAATATTTGTAAACCGTTCTCCAGTGGCACAGCGGTACTTCTGCGGGCTTACAGGGTAATAAACCGGGTTTTTAAACCTATGCTGGGCAAAGCAAAATTAATCCATTGTGTAGTTTTGCGCTTAATTTCAAACAAACAAGCAAACATTTGTAACTTAAGTAAAAAACATACACGTGTATGTTTGTTCCAGAGTAGCTCTTTACTACACAGTTTGTTTTGAATTATTAACATATATCTTATTTTTTGATTGATTGATTGATTGTTTTGTAATTAAGCACAAAGCTACTCAATAGGCTATCTGTACTATGCTCACCACGGGTATTGAAACCAGGATTCTAGTAGTGTGAGTCCGCAGTCATACCGCTGTGCCACTAGTAAGAAGGGCTTTTATTACCTTTAAATACATGGATGGTTGTAAAATAGTCCAGGTTGTTTCACATTAAATGACGATAGTAAAATCAGATAACACAGACACGTCGTCGGAGTAATCAGTGTCATCTGTAAGTGCAACATAAACATAATTTAATTTGTTATTGAGATCAATACTTGATATCGTTCACAAAATATATATAATCGTTTACCCAGCAAATAAAAAATCAAAAATGTACATAAATTAACTTCTTTCAACAACATGTGAGATAGCTTGCCAAAGAGATTGCCCACTTCTGTGACAGATGTCGTTGTTCATTTTTCTGAATAATAGAAATTACAACACTGTAGCCCATTTACAGCAAAGAGGGGATTATATGACATTAAAATAATTGGCGTACCTTGAACTATACCACATTTTCTAGTCCGTTAAATTATTTAAAATATGGACACTTCAAACCGAAATGGTAATATGTTTGTTTTAGAGTTTTATGTAAAGTTACACAAGGAGAATTTCACAGTTATTCTTAAGACAAATCCACGACCACAAAATACAATGTTTATTTTTCGTTGCAACAGGTGGCGAACATAAATCCTCAGGTTAACAATTCACGCACACCAGTCATCGGGCCACTGAAACCATTATCACAAGTGATACTCTCTGTTAGCATAAAAACTAAGATACTTAATGTTTCGCGGCGTTTAAGTTAATTTGAAGTGATTATGAGCAGACTTGATGGTTGCAATCCCTCTTCGTTTCAGTGTTCAGTTCTTTATAAATTTATTATCATAGGATGGTGTGTCACTCTTAAAATTTGTACTCAGGAATAATAGATCACTAAGCACTTCAAACCAAGACATTAATTGAACCCAATACGTAATTAATATCGAAAGTGTTCGAATATACTAGGTAATTTAGAAGTGGGACCGGCATGGCCCGGTGGTTAAGGCACTCGACTCGTAATTTGAGGGTCGCGGGTTCAAATGCCTGTCACACCATGCTTGCCCTTTTAGCCATGGGGGTGTTATAATGTGATGGTCAATCCTATTATTCGTTGGTAAAAGGGTAGCCAAAGAGTTGGCGATGGATGGTGATGACTAGCTGCCTTCCCTCTAGTCTTACACTACTAAATTAGGGACGGATAGTACAGATAGCCGTCATGTAGCTTTACGCGAAATTTGAAATAAACCAAACTTCCGAAAAACCGGATTTGTTTGTTTTTTGCGGATTTTTTCAGTTGAGTTAAATCAATGTGAATGGACACTTAAATATACGTTTGTTCTAACTCAAACAAATACGCCACCACATGTGTTATTACTAATTTAAAGGAAAGAAACATCGCCACACGCATATTACTGCTAAAAATATATGTTTTTATTTAGTTGGCTGGTTATCGTGATTTACAAGTTTGTTTCCACGCAACTTTTTGTCTGCTTGAAATCTAAGCCTAGATTTAATTCATTGAATGTCCTGACATACCAATATATATATATATATATTTCTATTAACACAGTTCTCGTATCTCAAAGTACGTCACTTATCTTTAACATTATCTTGGTTTATTTGTGTATATTCAATAACAACCTACTCATCTCTTTAAAATATATTTTTTATATTTCAGTTTAAATATATTCGTTTAATGTATTCTTCTTTCCGTTACTAACTTTCATTTTGTTTGCTTCAGACTGATAGACGTGACAATAGGCTTTGGAAAAACAGAAATCAAAAGATTCCAATCAAAACATATTTGAACATTTCTTAACCACGTGTTTAATTTAATGAACAAGTTAAGCATGTGTAGCTACCCCTTCTGCTTCTGTAAGCAAATACACGAGAATACCATTAAGAAAACAGAATGAGGTGTCAAAAAAACAAACAAACTTCTCAGTTGAAGATTAATGAATTATTCTTCCAGCACGTGTTTTCATTTTTATTTTACCTTTGAACATGGTAATAAAGAACAATTAATTCTCTTGTTGCGGACACACCCTGGAATGACATAAATAAAATACCACTGCTTAAGATTTTAGTTTTTGGCTGTGGCCCTTGAGTTTGAACTAAAGTTAGGTATACATCAAAAGCACGCGCATAATGAACTCGATGGATGTCAACTTGAGTAACAACACATTGAATCTCTTTTAATGTTTTGTCTCCGATATTCCACACTATTCATTACTTTCATTCTTCTGCGTATTCTAGAATTTTCTAATATCAAACAAGGCTTAATGGAAACTGAATCGGTTTACTTCGCTTTCTTCCTATTTACCTCGATAGCAGCGAAAGTATCCAACTAATCAATCACTGCATTTTAAAGATTATAAGTTTTTGTTTTATGGCCATGTATTATACTACTTAGAACAACATACTGAACTAATGACGTTATTTGCCAGTTTTATTTTTAACTCCCAATGTAAGCAAGTAGTTTGCAATGTTGAGAAGCTTTTGATAATTCGACAGAGCAAATCCATCACAGATACACTTAACGCTGGAAAATTATTAAAAATCTCATAGAAAAATAAATTCATGCAATAAAATTGTTTTTTTTTTTCATTTTGCGCAAAGCTACTCTAGGGCTTTAGGCACTAGCCGTCCCTAATTTAGCAGTGTAAGACTAGAGGGAAAGTAGCTAGGTCATCACCACCCACCGCCAACTCTTGGGCTACTCTATTACCAACGAATAGTGAGATTGACCGTCACATTATAACGTCTTTACGGCTGAAAAGGCGAGCATGTTTGGTGCGACGGTGTTTCGAACCCGCGACCCTCAAATTACGAGTTGCACGCCTTAACCCACCTGGTCATGCCAGGCCCAACGAAGTTGTCAAAAAATATAGAATTAAGTAACAAAAACATTTTAAAGAAAGAAGATTTCGGAATTATTCTTGGAAGTGGAAACACTTGGATGTGAACAGTTAGGTTTGATTTAAGTGCAAAGCTGTTCAAAGGGCTGTCTATGCTGTGCCCATCAAGGAGATCGAGCCCAAAATTTTACGTTTTAAGCCCTCATTTCTTAATGTTGAAAAATCAGGGTGGAGGTAACAACAATGATTTCACGATCCAATCCAATAGAGAGCAACGCCACTCTGAGCAGACCGAAAACTGTGGTTGCAAAGATAACTTTTCAGATAACTTACTGGCATATCTTCCAGTATTTTAATTAAATAAATAACAACCTCAAATTAGTGAAAACTTACGAGTCAAAAATGCAAATATTTCAGTAAGATTTCAAAACCAAATTATCTTTGTACAACAATTGTTATGGTTTGAACATCTACTACAAGGCGGCGGGGCATAACTGTTATTATACTTGTCATAACACTAAATATATAATATTAAATTATTGTTGTTGTTGTTGTTTTTTTTGTGGTTAAGCACAAACTTAGAAGCCCCCCCCCCCCGCCAGTGGCACAGCGGTATGTCTGCGAACTTACACTGCTGAAAATCGGGTTTCGATAATTGTACTGAGCAGAGCACAGATATCCCATTGTGTAGCTTTGTGCGTAGTTCAGATCAAAGAACCACAAAGTCAGACTGTAAGTTATTTGTACTCTACTTACCCCGAGTGTTAAAATCTGATTTTTAGTGTTACAAGTCCTAACAATATGGTTAATAAAAGGTGTTAAAAGTAACAAAACAATGAAATCTGGAGCGTGGGCGGAAGAGTAGTTGAACCACAGATAAAAGAAGCAGTGTCCACTTATAGGTTCTACAAACTAATTATCTGTAACATTCTTATAACTTACTTTATTGTTCATTTTCTATCAGATATGACGCCATAATCCGGTTTAACTTCTCGAACAACCTCAACGAACTTAAAGTTTTTCAGAACGCTACTGTCGTATTCATGAAGTTTCATGGCCACTGTCTACCAAGGTTCATTGTAGCCTAAAATTGGTATATGATCAAATACGACAGTGTCGTCATCTCCGAATCTTTAACATGATTTCTAGGAAATGTTTTACTACGTCATCAAAGCTTTGTTTCTGAAATGAAACGTAGTTTTCGAATTAAAACACTGTTATTTTATATCACATCTCATTAGTATCGTAATTAACAAGAAAACTTACAGAATTTATACAAGATAAACCATTAGGGTGCACCTCCCTTGTTGACATTATGAACTTTTTTCCTTCCGTCTTTTAAAATACCAGTGAGGTTTTTTGTTTTCTGCATTTCGCGCAAAGCTGCATAAGGGCTATCTGCGCTAGCCGTCCCTAATTTTGTAGTGTAAGACTAGAGAAAAGGAAGCTAGTCATCACCACCCATCGCCAACTCTTAGGCTACTCCTTTACCAACGATTAGTGAGATTGACCGTTACATTATAACGTCCCCACGGCTGAAAGGGCGAGCCTATTTGGTGCGATGTGGATTCGAACCAGCGACCCTCATATTACGAGTTAAATGCATTAACCCACCTAGCCAAGCCGGGCCATACCATTGAGACTAACGAAATAACTGAAAGAAAAACATAACATGATACCAAGAATAAAAATATTTGTAACCTTAAAAACTGCCAAAGATTTTATGCCAGTTTAACTAAGCAGTATGTGTTATGTTTCTTTTCTTCTAAAGAATACGTCAATTTTAAATACGTACAATAAAATGCCATGAGCTGCATTTTTTTATGAAACTGACTGCATATTTTTAAAATAATATTTATTCTCCTGATTTTGCAACAAATTATTCAAAAGCACAAAGTACACGACATGTCCTGTATATCCTTTCACCTGCATCTAGTACTTTCCATTGTTTCTTTCTTTCTTCGTAAAGAAACCTGAACTTTTGGACTCACGTTATCTTCATTTTAACCATTAAAGTCTTTATGATGTAACAACAAATTGAAACATTAACCGCCGTTTTAGTGTATAATAGTGACCTTCTTTGAAGAAAAACAACGAACTACAATATCTCTAATTCTTCTTACAGGAGATTACTTTCAACACCAACATAAAAGCAACGACCAGTCGGAAAACTTGTGCGAAGCATCAAAATAAGACGTGACAAACTGAGCATGTGCGCTGCAAAACATAAACCTGCCATTTTATTCAAAGAGTTTGATTTAAGATAATTGTCTAATGTTACTTGTGAAAGGCACTTAAACCACAGATTATCTTTTTAACCAGAGAATATATATATATACCATTCTTTGCTCCCCCTGACAACCTTGGCAGGCTAACTCTAGAAATGGGTGACCTAAAAGACAAAAAAAGAAGTTAACCCTTACGGGTCGTGTATGAGCTGCGGCAGATTATGAGGGAAGAAACAACAATGGTAATGTAGGCCAATCATTTATCACATTAAAGGATGCGTACTGATCTCTATAGTGAAGAATATCCGTGCTTTTATTTATTACCGCCTAGTGTATAAACTACCACCAGTGAAGACTTGAGTGCTTGAATTGTGCCCCTTAATAAATACATTTAGTGACGCATTAAGAAAAAAATGAATTATTATTATATTTGTAAAACACAAAAATATTTATATCAAACAGAGAGACCGACGTCCCATTTTTAAATATTTTATCATTTCTTTATTGTGAGAATTTTATTTTTGGATTAGAAGGCGTTCTTAAACTAATTTTATTTCGTAATAAACAAATCAAGTATGCATCTGTACTGGACAAGAACTAACGTATTTTTGTCAAAGTTAGTTTTATTTATTAATATTAGTTACAATGTTTAATATGTTTACTTATTTTTAACAATGTTATATTTATTAAATTTATTTCGTATGTTTGCCTCACTATTTGAATTGAAAATTCACTTAAATCTCCTAAAATTGTAGAATATTGTAAGATACTGTTAGGACTAAAATAACAAATACTGTTGACAACGACTGATACCGTCTGATAATCCAATACAATATATTCTCTATACGTTTTAGTTTCCAATGTATTAACATATATTCTTCAAAAAAAGAAACGCAAAAGACAAAATTTGAGACATATTGTTAACAAGTTTATTCCGGGTAGTTCTGTATGACATGTGTGAAACTTTGCACATTCACTGCTGAACATTTAAAGTCTGCAAAGGCGAAGTCCACGCTCACTAGTTGAAGTTTAACGTCACTCAACGTCAATAACGAGTATGCCCCCCGTGAACATCAATAACTGCTTGGCATCTCCTGCCCATGGAAGCGATGAGATGACGAATCACATCCTGTGGAATGGCTGTCCACTCAGCCTGCAAAGCTGCTGCAAGCTGAGGTAGAGTCTGCGGTTGAGGTTGTCGCCGTCGCAGACGTCGGTCCAACTCATCCCAAAGATGTTTGATGGGGTTTAAATCTGGTGATCTGGAGGGCCAGGGAAGAACGTTGATGTTGTGGTGTCTCAAGAAGACAGTGGTGAGTCGGACTGTGTGAGGACGGGCGTTGTCATGTTGAAAAACGTCGTTGACGTTCACCATGATGGGTTGCACATTGGGGCCTAAGAATCTCGTCGACGGTTGCGTACGGTCTGATTGGAAATCCTACGCAGCTCTGGTATGGTTGAGGCAGTAGACGTCGCAGTGGTGGTCCTATCCCGAAGGTGACGTAACCGGATGTAGCGATCTTGTGCGGGCGTGGTCACACGAGGTCTGCCAGATCGTGGACGGTCACAAGTTGATCCATGTTGTTGGTGACGATTCCATAGCCTTGTGATGGTGCTTGGGTGATCATTCACAGCTCTGGCAACATCTGATTGAGATTCGCCTGCTTCCAAGCGACGAATGGCGTTGTTGCGTTGTGCTTCAGTCAGTATTGGCGTAACTGTATTGCGTGTCGGTGGCTTAACACTGAGCTATGGAAACCGAAAACCCGTCACTTTTATAGGGATTTTGCACATGTTGCACTTGCAGAACATGAAGAGCTTTCTCTCAAACAAATTTATTGGACACGAACGCGTTTTGGCGAAAAATCCGATGTTTTCCTCCGTTTTCAAAGTGCACAACTTTTATTGTCATTTTGGTCTGACAATCAGTGCCTTAACGCGTGTAACATCACATACTCTGAGCTTGTAACGTTATTACATATATTTCTCTTTAAATTAACAAAAATATCCCTTTTGCGTTTCTTTTTTTGAAGAGTATATATAACAGTCAATATTCAAATTTATCTTTTTATATATAATCGTTTTGGTTAATGTGTTTGCTACTTTTAAAATACTTTAGTTCTGATCAAAACAAAAACGATGGGAAAATATTGAGGATAAGTTCATACGGAATTAATTAGGCCAATTAGATTAGCATACTTTTTTATGGAATTGATTCAAGCATCTATTTAATTTGCTAGGTACAAAACTTTTCTTTATCGGTTTCAGAAATGTATTTCACATTCAATAAATTAAGGAGAATGTTCGGGCTTTGATTTTGTTTTTCCCCCTTTTAAGAAAGCGACTTAACTTTAGCCCTAATTTAAATTGCAGAACCAGCTATAAAAGCAGTCGTAGAGAATAACAACGTCATTATCCTGGTATTATGACCTTTGGCCTATCCTTTTTATTGAAAGTTCTAAGAATTGTATGTTATGTTAACCTCATGTCACGACTTGTTCATTTACTCGCGTGCAGAGCACACGAATAGATAATTTGTTGTCCAAGGATCCACCAGGCGGCAGGAGTATAGCCTGATCTGAGATTTAATGCAATATGCGTGCATTGGACTTTGAAATGGTGGTTACTTAATGAAAGGAACACCAGTAAACTAAACCACTTTTAAAAAATAGATGTAAGATTTTAGTTCTATACCATTTTTCACTTGTTCTCATTAAAAAAAGAACATTTGACAGATGTCACATATACTTCTACATTTGTATAAAATGTACCTAAACACATGTATGCAATCAAGAATAATTTTTACAACCTCATCTGTTTAGTTATCCCAAGAAACTTATCTCTATTCAATAGTCACAACTGTATAATGACATGATTTTCAATACGCTTTAAAATATTTTTATAATACGCTTTCAACAAGTGCTTCTGAATGCGATTTCCGGTCTTCATCTGCGTTTCGAAGAAGACGGGCTTTCAGGAATTACTTATACCGATGAGCACATGAACAAAGCATGTTTATAGGAGATCATTGACCACCAGGTGACTGACCTACGGGATGACTGATTCTATTAACAACTAATTTTCTGTTTGTAACAATACAAAAAAGGCGTATTTTTTATCAGAAAGTTGGTTGTTTTTGAATTTACCGCAAAGCTACATGAGGGTTATCTGCGCTAGCCGTCCCTAATTTAGCAGTATAAGACTAGAGAGAAGGCAGCTAATCATCATCACCCACCGCCAACTCTTGAGCTATTATTAAAAAGAATTGGACGCACTTCGTGAATGCAATTTAAATTTTATTTTATTAAAATTATTGAAGAACAATAATGCCACTATTTAAGTTATATTATTTTTAAACATTTAGAAAAATGTGTCGATCTTTTCTGTTACAAATAACATCATTTAAATATGAACGTTTTGGCTTTATCTAATTCTATCCCCTTTTAAATATCCCAAATAATAATCAGTGATATCGAGAAAACCCACATGTAGAGAAAAATATATATGTAAAAACGGCTCGTTTGGGTTGAGAAAATTTTTTTACGTAGAGCAGCGAACAACGTTTTGATCTTTTTCGGTCATTGTCAGGTTCACAAAGAAAGAAAGAGGTAACTGACCGGAGGCTGACCACATGTTTGAAAGGGGTTGTGTAACTGAGTGTCGGAATGTAGAGGGCGTGCTTAGATGTTTAAATATATAATTTTATATTATTTATTTTATTATTATTATTTATTATACTTTTAATATAGGTATAAAATTGTTCCTTTATATTGGTTTATTTTGGGTTTGAGTTGTTGCATAAGTAAGGCATAATAAAAAGAGTTGTCCAAGAGTTGGCGGTGGGTGGTGATGACTAGCTGCCTTCCCTCTAGTCTCACACTGCTAAATTAGAGACGGCTAGCGCAGATAGCCCTCGTGTAGCTTTGTGTAAAATCCAAAAAACTAACTAAGTTAAACAGGAATAATTTTATCAACGTTTCTTATATTACTGTCTTGTATGTTACGCATATTTCTTATTTTTAGCATAATGTAGTAAATATTTTACATTTTTTAATGAATCGTGTTTTTTCCGAAAACCGAAGCAGTTATAGTGGTATATTTTTTCACTGAATTATATAAAACTATTGCCGATATAATATTGCCTCTGATTTATTCATATTATCTTGTAAGTTCACACATCAGTTGAAAAAATGATTCTCGTTAGTGTCAGATCTGATTATTCTTTCAGTTCAATCAACTTGTTTAAGCAGTCATAAGAGTGACTTAAGGAATAACTTATCCCAAAAATAAAAGCATGGACCAAGGAATGTCCCACAACAATTAATTTGTCTAAACATATTTTATGCTGCAATTTTTGACGAGATATTCTTTTCCGCTCCAAAGCACTTAAGCTAAAAATTTAATATCATCTATAATCAAAGATACTTATCTGTAAGAAATTTTACGACTCCTAGAGCAGGTGTGAACCATTTCTAGTCTTGAGTAGCACCAACCCCTGGTGGTAGGACTAGCATATTCAATGAAGTATCTGACAACCTGTCTAATGTATATTATGATTTAATTCTTCTATATAAAGAGGCGATGAGCCAAAAAGACTATGCTTTTCTACATTTTGTTTTAAAACTGTGTAAACTGCCACCTAGTGGTGGATGTACGAAGTAATATATCCTTTGCTACCAAATGAGTTTTTTTTCTATGAAGTAGTCGGTTATCAAACAGACTTAAGTACTCGCTACTTCCTTTAATTATACACAATGGTCATGTTTGTTCCTATTTGTGATTATTTCAGTGTTTAATCCCAACTAAGCAAATATACAGGTAGTTCTGGACTTAAAAATATAGCTCTCAGAATCTCTCTAATCCTGAGTGGGGGGGGGAGGACTGCATCCAAATACAGATTTTATCAAGACAGTAAAATTTTTTTTACAGTTACTTTTATCAGTAAATACAAAGGTGGTCCATCTGTGAAAAGATGATGTCCATAAATAACCTCCCTCTCAGCATCAATGGAGTGAAAATCTGAGCAATTACCCCTCCCGTTGGGGCATATTTATGACGTGAAACTGCACATCCGATTGGCATATCTTTTTACGCAAGTTATTTGTGAACAACTGGTGGTGTCCATTTTTTCATCGAAGGCCGTAAGTTCAGTTACCTGCCACTGATAAAATCGTTTTCCATCTCCCATAAAATAATCAATTTTACACCTGCGTTAACAGGGTTTTTATGTTATTTTCTTCTGCACCCAGTGAGAGTAATTGGTGCAGATAAAACCGCATAAACATACGATAATTTTTTTTTCCTATGATAACGATAATAAAATTACTAACATCAACAATAATATTTTATGTAGTGGGAAAAAAAAACAACTTTGCACATTATAGATACAGGTATGCGGGTAAATATGCTGATAATATATTAGCTTTAATTCTTTGTTCACTGTTCTGCTAGTGAACCGTAACTTCCTTACCACTATTTCATACAGTACAATTAACAATAGGTTCGTTATAACATAATGCAACGATAAATATACGGGATAAAAAATTATTATTTACATTCAATCACAAAAAAATAATCTAGTAACAAAATTGATAAAATAATTATAAACCAAAGGTATAAGTACATTAATAAGAAAATATATATTGTCATATAAGTATTACTAGTGAGGTTCAATGAGCCGGACAAAGGTTAGCTGGCTATCTGCCCTGCATTTATTCAGTAGTTCAAGATTAATGAGAAACAATGAAACATCATGAATAACGTAACTTCTTTGTTAGATTACATACTATCAGTTTAAAGTGTGAAAGTTGAAAAGGAATATTCTTGAGCTGGGTACGCTGAGATGATAGGCTGAAAATTATCATTATTTAAGATAAAATATTTTACAGTAAGGTTTATGGAATATTATTTATTTGGTAAGTACATCTACATCAATAAATCATTTCAGAAAAGCTATATACATAGTTTATTTCGGGTGTATTATCTAACGTTTTATAGAAGTTTAATCCAAGATTACAACATGATAGTTTGATCTTCAATACGGTTTGTGGTTTGTTTGTTGTTGTGTTGTTTTTTTCACTACTTCAAAACAAACAGAACGTTTATATATGGCCTAGTGGTTGACATGTCGGGCTACGGATCAAAAGATATGGGGTTCGAGAAATGATTACTTTAAACACGCTACATACTTGTGAAGGCGTAGCTTCGTTATGAGTTAGCTTACAACTGCCTTATTCCATTCAGAAAACTTAGCGAAGTTCTTTTGACGACAGATACTGCTAGCTAACTGCTTTCCTCTAACAATTAGTTCAAAACAAGGAACGCCTACACCTGAACCGTACGTGTGTCTGACTGGCTGTTTAGCCTCAGGGCGTAAAAAGTGTTATACAGCTTGAAAATTTAACATTTTGTCTTTGAATTCAACGTTCAATGATGGCGCATGGCCTCAAATATGACGCTTTCATGTGACTTAATTATTTTAAAAAATGGCCTAGATTTTTATTGGTTTAAAATAAATACTTTTTAATAACAATAAGACAATTATTCGCATTGTCTTAACAAACTTTTTGCTTGTTAGTTTTATAAATAAAAGTTACGTTAATCCGTGTCAAAAAGTGGCACGTTTCCTGTAGTGAGTTACAACGTTATCTTTGGTTTAAGACAACTTTTTCAACTTATAAAATAAGATTTATCACTCCAATATCGATTCGAAGAATCCGTGATTCAGATAGCATGGCTAATCTTACTCTTGTCTTAGAATGCATGACAGCACGCAGGTGCAGGAACTGCCCTTAAGGCCTAAATTAATACCCGAGGCCAAAGACTGAAGGTGACTCCGTTTTCTAGTGCTGTTATTTAATAAATAAAGCCTCCTAGTTTTAAAATGTTTTTCGTCTTCCATACAAATTAGTCCCGTTCTTCCGCTGAACTATTTGGTCTAATCAAACGTCTGTGCAGTAAATGACAAAATTCGCCAACCACTCAAATGTAATCTTAATTAGTAAGTGACGACGATCCAAAAATGTGTTCTTATTTCATCGCATGGAGGAAATATTTCAACAAATTAACAGAAGTATACTTCTTTTTATCCAACGTATATTTTTGCGATGACAGCGACATGTTATTGGAAGTGATGTAATCGAGTCATCTGTCACAGCTACAAACATTCTTAAACATTACGGTTAAACATTGATTTTCGATGCTAGCATTTGGCCTTTACGTCTTTCTCAGTGTACCTACTAAAATGTATAGAGGAAATAATCTTCATTATTAGTAGAGGTTAAAGGTCACTTTCTTCGTTATTCCTAAAATGACGATACCAAAGTTTTATTTGAGATCTAATAAACGGAGACTTTAGTCTTTAACACTCGAATCAGCTTCAAAGTTAGTAATAATATTCACGAGCTAACATATCGTATCATGACATTTGACACTTGAAGAAAAGGCACTAAAACGAGGTTTTCTGCTGTTTCAAGATACCGAAAAGTTATGCGTGCTTGGGGAATTTCAACTAGGTGCACAATAGTTAGAAGGTCATCAGACGTAATGTATTACTTATCAGTTACATTGTTTGTTTACAATAGCAGCCCTTTTCCCATTGTTGTTGTTTTTTAATTACATTTCCTTTATATTTTGTTTCATTATGAAAAAACTACCTTCAAGAAGCGGCACGTCAGCAGAATCAATCGCTAGAAACTGGCTTTCGATACCCGTGGTAGGCAGAGCACAGATATCCCATTGTGTAGCTTTGGGCTTAATTACAAACAAAAAATTCCAGAAATAAGCTGCAGACAGAAAGTTTAAATAAATGTGGGGCGTTGTGGGTTTCAATACTCATAACTGCTCCTAACAATTAGGGCTCCTACTGGCACGGTGGTATGTCTGTGGAGTTATAGTGCTAGAAACCGGGTTTTGATACTCGTGATAGGCAGAGCACATATAGTCCTTTTAGTGGCTTTGTGCATAAAAATACAAACCAAACTAATAATGAGATTCATTTTGTATTTTTATTTATAATTTTACTCTATGCGCGAGGTTTCTGAATAGAGGTGAAACCTGACAGGTATCGTACCTTTAATGTTGCGTGGATTCTACTTCTACACTGACTTCTCTCACTTAGCGAAGTACATTTAAAACCCTATCCTCTTAGTCGTAATTCGTGTCTTTGGTTTCTACGTTTGTGTTCGTCACGTTTTCGTTTCAATATCTTATCCGAGATAAAGAGGTTTATGTTACGCCTTCGATTTTTCTTTAGGTTTTAAACTTAACAGAATTGTTGTGTAATATCTATAAATATTTAAAGCTACCAATTTGAAATAATTTGTTTCCTTTTTCTTTTTTTTAGAATTTTGCGCCAAGCCACACGAGAACTATCTGCACTAGCCGTTCCCATTTTTAGCAGTTTAAGACTAGAAGGAAGGCAGCTAGTCATCACCATCCTCGCCAGCTCTTGGGCTACTCTTTTACCAACGAATAGGGGGATTGACAGTCACTATCTGCACTAGCCGTTCCCATTTTTAGCAGTTTAAGACTAGAAGGAAGGCAGCTAGTCATCACCATCCCTCGCCAGCTCTTGGGCTACTCTTTTACCAACGAATAGGGGGATTGACAGTCACATTATAACGCCCCCACGGCTGAAAGGGCGAGCGTGTTCGGTGTGACGGGGTCAAGCTGAAATAAGAAGAAAGAGCTAAAAGACTACAAAATGTTTTGTTTTATTATACGCATATACATGTATTGCATTATTAACTTTAAAGTTAAACTGTTCTTGGAATATGAATGAGTTTATTATAATAACAGAGAAGTATTTCAGTATGATGTTTGAGAACTTAAGACTATCATCTTAAGCATGTTGAGGTTATTACAAGTTACCTTTAGGCTAATAAGAATAAATAGTTTTTATTTCACCTCAAAAACTCTCTGGTTCGAATCCCCATCACACCAAACATGCTCGCCCTTTCAACTGTGGGGGCGTTATAATTTACTGTCAATCCCACTATTCGTTGGCAAAAGAGTAGCCCAACAGTTGGCGGTGGGTGGTGATGACTAGCTGCCTTCCCTCTGCCTAAATTAGCGACGGCTAGTGCAGATAGCCTTCGCGAAATTCAAAAACAAACAAACACCTCAAATTCTTCTCAAGAAATATAAAAACTCTTTTTTTATTGAAAAAAATCGTTATTTTTATTCAAATTACTGTAAAGTTGTTATTGTTTACAGTTCTATTCACACAAGTACACCTACTCATGGAAAAACGAAATGAAAACTTCCTTTAGATGTGAAAGAAAATATAGAATTAGTTGAGCATCATTTACCTCGAATACAAACAACAATTATTATTTTCATATTAGAGCTTCTTATTTCCGCTACGTGGTAAATGCGTTTGAAAAATAAAAACCAAAACCGTTTTAAACGTTATAACTAATGAAACAACTTGACCATTTTCACTTCATATTTTTTTTTTTTCAATCTTCTATTAAACTGGTCCCGTCAATGTTCAGAATGCAGCATTTGTTATTACCCTTTAATCTTGCCAATTGTAAGGTCCACACGTTGCAATGAATACAGAAGTCAGGGTCCCACCGAGGCAATGCGAGGAACTGTAGCGCCACCTCAGCAGGATATCAACAGTTGCGCCCTAATCCTTACAATCTCACCGTGGGGTGGCGCTGCTCAAGGTAACATATCTTGTGTCACCGGAAATCGTCCATCTCGGCAAGGAGTTGTCTGCGTTGCTCCACGTGAATTACGGAGGGTGTGTAACACTTTAAAACATTTACCATATTTGGTTTTAATCAAGCTAACTTCTTACACGTTCGTATTCTACCATGCAGCATCACAATTAAATAACCAAGTTTCTAGTGAGTTTTTACCCAAGATGGAACTAAAATCTTGTTACTATACTTACCTGTTACTGAGGATTATTAAATATATATTTTTTAATTCTCAGTGATACCACATTTGAAATTCAGCAATTGCTTTCGTATCTTAACTGATGTGAAAACAAAAATATTGAAAACTGTTGAAGGAACTTTCGGATCAGTAAAACACTATAAGTCTTGCATTGTCGATTCTTCTTTTCAGAATGAAAATATTGTCAGGCTGAGAAAGTATACACTTCACACTAGCTTTTATATCCTGCATTTGTCGGCGTAAAATGTGTCATTTTATTAGTAAAGTGGTTCATTTTTAATGGAAAACAGGTGTTTAAGGTGCTCGACTCGTTATCCGAGGGTCGCGGATTCGAATCTCCGTCACACTTTAAACATGCTCGCCCTTTCAGCTGTGGGGGTATTATAATGCTACATTCAATCCCACTATTCGTTGGTAAAAGAGTAGCCCAAGAGTTGGGGGTGGGTGGTGATAACTAGCTGCCTTTTCTTTAGTCTTACAGGGTGGATGAAATATATAATGTCCCAATTACATTAATGGGTGACGTTAGCTTGGGAAAGTGACAAAGTAGGTGCTGAGTCTGACCTGGAACATCTGTCAATAATATTTTGTTCATAACTAATATCTTATTAACATATCCGCTGGTTGTTTAAATATCTAATATCTAGAAAACAAGGGGAAACGTACGTTTACAGGCTAACAACACTAAAATTCGTGGTTTGATTCCCCGAGGTAAACACAGCAGTAGATCGCTCGACGTGGCTTTGGCCTTTAAACAAACTAACCACAGAGCCATAGGGGAGTTGTTAAGAAAGATAACAACTACTGAAGTGATAAAGAAAGTAAACTACATGGAACTAAATGTTTAGTGATCAAACAGTGAATTTATAAAGCGGCTTGAATTACCATTAGTTGAAATGTTGCATGTCCACACACGAATAATTTTCACATTTACAATTCTATGTTACAGTCTCACTATCATAAACATCATTGTTGTTGCTTTTTTTAAGCTGGTTAATTTGGGTTATATTTACTTTGTTCACCTACAGAATTTTCACCGAACCACTTGAGGGTTCTTTTTCTAAAACCAAAAATAACAGTTTTATATTTTTCTCTTGTTGTTTCTTATTAAGTACATATCTACGGAAAGGGCTATCTGTACACTGCCCACCAAGGATGTCAAAACCCAGTTTCTAGTGGTATAAATCCACAGATATCCCACTGTGTTTCTGTTCTACACGTTGTCCATTTGACTCACATGGCTAACGATAAGATCTGCTAATTATGTACGCATGACCTCTTAACTTAGTTAACAAAATGTGTGGTTCCACTAAGCCATATTTCTAAAGATCTTTTTCATGTATCAAAAGCACGTGTTTAACTATTTTCACTTCTGTTAGATCAATGTATATCGAACGAGAGTTACAACCACAAGTTTGTTTCCCATAATTTAGTATCTAGATAAACCAGGTTTTCAACACTGATCAACGTTCAGTGATGGTGAAAATACGAAACAAATTAATATAAAAAAAACTTACCCTAATTTTCCTTCATGATGCAAATAAAGAAATTCCTGTAGTACGTCCAGCACTATCTGAGATCATTTCTAGTCTCTGGCTTAATATTTTCACCCTAATTGTCGTGTGCGTGTCTTTTATTGTGATAATTTCTTTATCCAAGTTAAATATGTTTAAGAGTAAATTATTTTTTAATCTCTCTCATAAATTCTAATAATTAATAGTTTTGTTCTCTTGTGTTCATTTTTGGGCTGTGGTTTAGTATATTAAATACTATTCATTTCGTGTGTTGTTTTTTTTTTTCGTAGTTTCTGAGTCTTGGTTTAGTATACTTATATCAGTCGTTTGGGTTATCTTGTAATAATTTTTATCTCATGTTTAGTATTGTTTGCTTGTTTTTTTTTAATTTCGCACAGAGCTTTGTTTGTTTGTTTTGGGAATTTCGCACAAAGCTACTCGAGGGCTATCTGTGCTAGCCGTCCCTAATTTAGCAGTGTAAGACTAGAGGGAAGGCAGCTAGTCATCACCACCCACCGCCAACTCTTGGGCTACTCTTTTACCAACAAATAGTGGGATTGACCGTCACATTATACACCCCCACGGCTGGGAGGGTGAGCATGTTTAGCGCGACGCGGGCGCGAACCCGCGACCCTCGGATTACGAGTCGCACGCCTTACGCGCTAGGCCATGCCGGGCCACGCACAGAGCTACTCGAGGGCTATCGGTGCTAGCCGTCCCTAATTTAGGAGTGTAAGACTAGAGGGAAGGCAGCTAGTCATCACCACCCACTGCCAACTCTTAAACTATTCTTTTACCAACGAATAGTGGGATTGACCGTCCCATTATAACGCCCCCACGGCTGAAAGGGAGAGCATGTTTGGCGCGACGAGGATGCGAACCCGCGACCATCAGATTGCGAATTACACGCCTTAACGCGCTTGGCCATCTCATGTTTAGTAAGTCGAATATTAATCGTTTCATTTTCGTGTGGTAATTTATGAGTCTATATTTATTATGCTAAGCATTTCATTGCTTTTAGTTCCAAGCGCAATTTTCGTATTCCTTCATGACTGTTTTGGTTAATACACTGCATGAGAAGTATGAATGTTTAAGGAAAACCGAAACAGAAATGAAGAATTGCTTCACCCATGTTAAATGTGCTCAACCTGAACCTCGCTTAAAACCATATCAACCAGGTCCTGTTTTTGTATTGCGATATGAAAAATTCGCAAAATCTTAAGTTGACTGTTGTCCCGAAAGCGTATTAAATACAATCACGCCAGCAGTTCGGAAAGAGACGTGATTGGAGCGTTTCAATTTGTCAAGGTTTCTTGAGCAATTTGTCCCGTCGGAAGAGATCAAACACAATATTTATAACACTCGTTTTAAATTAGCCTGTTTCTTTAAACGCTGAAACCAATTAGAGTGCAGGAGATTTTTAGCGCACCCATCGTACACACGTGAAGTTCGCGAGCGGATAAATCACCAAGTATCAGTCCGAAACCGCGTGCAATTTCGTTTCCCGCAGCGCAAGCATAAAATATGATTCGCTGCCTCGAGGAACCGCGATAGAAACGCACGAGAACTTGTCCATTCGTTGTCTCTGACTATATCCTGTTCGGCGTTGTAACTCACATGCATATTAAATTGTTGGAATATGGTAAAAAAATACACAACCAAGATAATATTTCATCCTCAGAGTACCGAAAAGAGTATGAACTATACAAACAAACCAAAGAAATAGTTCCTTAGCTAATTGAATATTCAGGAAAGATCAATACATTCCAGTTAATTCACTTTCACGAGAGGGCCCAGCATGGCTAGGTGTTCAGGGCGCTCAACTCGTAATGTTAAGGTCGTGGGTTCGAATCCCAGTCACACCAAACACACTCGCCTTTTCAGCCGTGGGAGCGTTATAATGTGACGGTCTATCCCACTATTTGTTGGTAAAAGAGTAGCCCAAGAGTTGGCGGTGGGTGGTGATGACTAGCTCCCTTCCCTCTAGTCTTACACTGCTAAATTAGGGACGACTAGCGCAGATATCCCACGTGTAGTTTTGCGCGAAATTCAAAAACAAACAAACAAACACTTTCACGGCTACATCATGTGACAGACTTTTTCACTTGAAGGTTCTTCGAGTAAATCATGTTTAATATTGGTTTATTGGATCCTATACAAAAAAGATTAACTGGTTTTACAATTATTAGTCTATTAGATAGCCCAAAGAAAGCGATTATTCACTTTATCTTGTCATTTCAAATTATTCTTCCTGTTGTCCAAGTGTTGGTAAGATACTGATGTCGGAGTGTATATACGAAGATATCCTTGCATTATCCTGAGTGACTTGTCTTTGGCAATGTACGTTATACCTCAACAACGTTACAAAAGAGTGTGGTATCTGGTAGACTTCCTCATTAGCTGCGTGAACCTAAATGGTTTCGTCGTTCACCTATAATAAACGTGCACACCTATCATTTCTTCACGAAGATATTTTAATATTACCAGATATAACAAAACGTGTATTGGTTAAATGTCCAATATTCACTTGATGTCCTCATTTATTGGGCAAGCATGGTCTGTCTGTATGAATGGAACAAGTGCCCTCTACACTGACCGAGTCGGACAAAGGTTACCTTTTGACGATAACTGTATGGGTGAAAACCCTGTAGAAAAATGCAGTCCTATAAATTAACCTCAGTAACATGAAATCTCGCCAAGAAAGAGCACTCAATACTCCTAAACGCAACCTCTTCTTTGAAACTTGGGACTTGGGTTGATTTAAGTGACTTAGTTTTAATATCCAGTTTCCTTTGACAAGAAACCTCTCAAGAAAAAGTTCACTTGGTGAAGAAAAGTTTAATGAGACTAAAGTATCAAAGACAACCCACCGTTTCCGATGTTACAGGAAATAAAATATCAAAGACAACCTACCGTTTCCGATGTTAAAGGAAATAAAATATCAAAGACAACCTACCGTTTCCGATGTTACAGGAAATAAAATATTAAAGACAACCTACCGTTTCCAAATGTTACAGGAAATAAAATATTAAAGACAACCTACCGTTTTCGATGCTACAGGAAATAAAATATCAAAGACAACCTTCCGTTTCCGATGTTACAGGAAATAAAATATTAAAGACAACCTATCGTTTCCGAATGTTACAGGAAATAAAATATTAAAGACAACCTACCGTTTCCGATGTTATAGGAAATAAAATATCAAAGACAACCTTCCGTTTCCGATGTTACAGGAAATATAATATCAAAGACAACCTACCGTTTCCGATGTTACAGGAAATAAATTATCAAAGACAACCTCCCGTTTCCGATGTTACAGGAAATAAAATATCAAAGACAGCCTACCGTTTTCGATGTTACAGGAAATAAAATCCGCTTCCTATAGAATCGGTAGCTTATTCGTGTAATAACTTGACATCCAGAGAAATACTGTGTATTTTTATATCTCAAAAGTCAACAAAAAGAAACTCGAAACCACGGAAATTTGATTTCCAAGAACGAACAATTACCATTACTCTGCGCCTCCTGGTGAATTGATTCACGAAATCAAATAACATGTTAGTGTGTCGTTTAGCCAAAATATGCTGCAGGACACACTATGTGTTGTTATCATGGGTGATAGTTTAGCGATTTTTCATCTTCTGTTGATATGCGATACTGTACGATTACTCCTCGTACCACATTTAAAAGCAATCCATTTAGAAATGACTGAGATATAACATCTCTATTTTTTAGTCCGCACCAAAAGTACTGAAACTTTATTTGATAGAACTGCATAATTAACTTTTTGGGATTTTCTTTTCAAATCTGGTACACTGATAGATATTTTCAACCTACAGTTAGAAGTCTTATTTGGCGTAAATATAAGAAACATATGCAAAATTATTCAACAAAAAAACACTTGACATTTGAAGAAAATTCTGAACACGCCTGCGCAAAAAAGTCACGTGAGCTATCGGTCCAATATTTTTACCACAGCTTCACCTAAAAGAAAGTGGACTGTTTTCAAATTTTTGTCTTTCGGCTGATTTAAAGCAACAAAACTAAAAGGTGAAAGGACGTGCAGATACAGAAGTATTATTTAGGCCAAGCAAACTAGATTAGCAATTTCTATCTCAAGTTTTTTTCAAAAGAATCATACGGTTATTATTAATTATTATTGTCAACTTTTCAGCACAAATTTACTAAATTTTATGTAATTGTCCTAAATAAAGACCGTTTAACGTCACGTTATATTAGACTAAGTAATTAGTATAAATAATGATGCTTGATATGGCTGTACCTATTGCATGGGGATGATGACAAAAAACTGTTAATCTAAATTCCATGGTGTTATTACAAAGAACGTTATTAACATTATTTTAGAGAGGAAACCTACCACCATATATGTAAAAGAATCTAATTGGTTCTGTAATGTAAAAATCTGTTCCGAATAATAGGGTTGCAATCATAAAGCTAATGTAGGTTACTATCGAGGGTCATTTTCTTACTTCTTTCAGAAGCTATTGTAAGTTATAGTGTAATATAGTTCAATCCCTTTTTTGATTTCTTCTAAACACTGGGGCAACCCTAGCGCATTTCTTTACTTTGTGATGCAGTTCAATCCTCTTTTTAACTTGTTCTAAACACTGGAGTAACCCTAGCGCATTTCTTTAATGTGTGATGCAGTTCAATCCTCTTTTTAACTTGTTCTAAACACTTGGGCAACCCTAGCGCATTTCCTTACTTTATGATGCAGTTCAATCCTCTTTTTAACTTGTTCTTAACACTGGAGTAACCCTAGCGCATTTCTTTAATGTGTGATGCAGTTCAATTCTCTTTTTAACTTGTTCTAAACACTTGGGCAACCCTAGCGCATTTCTTTACTTTGTGATGCAGTTCAATCCTCTTTTAACTTGTTCTAAACACTGGAGTAACCCTAGTGCATTTCTTTATTGTGTGATGTAGTTCAATCCTCTTTTTAACTTGTTCTAAACACTGGGGTAACCCTAGCGCATTTCTTTATTGTGTGATGTAGTTCATCCTCTTTTTAACTTGTTCTAAACACTGGAGTAACCCTAGTGCATTTCTTTATTGTGTGATGTAGTTCAATCCTCTTTTTAACTTGTTCTAAACACTGGGGTAACCCTAGCGCATTTCTTTATTGTGTGATGTAGTTCATCCTCTTTTTAACTTGTTCTAAACACTGGAGTAACCCTAGTGCATTTCTTTATTGTGTGATGTAGTTCAATCCTCTTTTTAACTTGTCCTAAACACTTGGGTAACCCTAGCGCATTTCTTTACTCTGTGATGCAGTTCAATCCTCTTTTTAACTTGTTCTAAACACTGGGGCAACCCTAGCGCATTTCTTTACTTTGTGATGCAGTTCATCCTCTTTTTAACTTGTTCTAAACACTGGAGTAACCCTAGTGCATTTCTTTATTGTGTGATGTAGTTCAATCCTCTTTTTAACTTGTTCTTAACACTGGAGTAACCCTAGCGCATTTCTTTAATGTGTGATGCAGTTCAATCCTCTTTTCAACTTGTTCTAAACACTGGGGTAACCCTAGCGCATTTCTTTATTGTGTGATGTAGTTCATCCTCTTTTTAACTTGTTCTAAACACTGGAGTAACCCTAGTGCATTTCTTTATTGTGTGATGTAGTTCAATCCTCTTTTTAACTTGTTCTAAACACTGGGGTAACCCTAGCGCATTTCTTTATTGTGTGATGTAGTTCATCCTCTTTTAACTTGTTCTAAACACTGGAGTAACCCTAGTGCATTTCTTTATTGTGTGATGTAGTTCAATCCTCTTTTAACTTGTTCTAAACACTGGAGTAACCCTAGTGCATTTCTTTATTGTGTGATGTAGTTCAATCCTCTTTTAACTTGTTCTAAACACTGGGGTAACCCTAGCGCATTTCTTTATTGTGTGATGTAGTTCATCCTCTTTTTAACTTGTTCTAAACACTGGAGTAACCCTAGTGCATTTCTTTATTGTGTGATGTAGTTCAATCCTCTTTTTAACTTGTTCTAAACACTGGGGTAACCCTAGCGCATTTCTTTATTGTGTGATGTAGTTCATCCTCTTTTAACTTGTTCTAAACACTGGGTAACCCTAGTGCATTTCTTTATTGTGTGATGTAGTTCAATCCTCTTTTTAACTTGTTCTAAACACTGGGGTAACCCTAGCGCATTTCTTTATTGTGTGATGTAGTTCATCCTCTTTTTAACTTGTTCTAAACACTGGAGTAACCCTAGTGCATTTCTTTATTGTGTGATGTAGTTCAATCCTCTTTTTAACTTGTTCTAAACACTGGAGTAACCCTAGTGCATTTCTTTATTGTGTGATGTAGTTCAATCCTCTTTTTAACTTGTTCTTAACACTGGAGTAACCCTAGCGCATTTCTTTAATGTGTGATGCAGTTCAATCCTCTTTTTAACTTGTTCTAAACACTGGGGTAACCCTAGCGCATTTCTTTATTGTGTGATGTAGTTCATCCTCTTTTTAACTTGTTCTAAACACTGGAGTAACCCTAGTGCATTTCTTTATTGTGTGATGTAGTTCAATCCTCTTTTTAACTTGTTCTAAACACTGGGGTAACCCTAGCGCATTTCTTTATTGTGTGATGTAGTTCATCCTCTTTTTAACTTGTTCTAAACACTGGAGTAACCCTAGTGCATTTCTTTATTGTGTGATGTAGTTCAATCCTCTTTTTAACTTGTTCTAAACACTGGGGTAACCCTAGCGCATTTCTTTATTGTGTGATGCAGTTCAATCCACTTTTTAACTTGTTCTAAACACTGGAGTAACCCTAGTGCATTTCTTTATTGTGTGATGTAGTTCAATCCTCTTTTTAACTTGTTCTAAACACTTGGGTAACCTCGCGCATTTCTTTACTGTGTGATGCAGTTCAATCCTCGTTTTAACTTGTTCTAAACACCGGGGCAACCCTAGTGCATTTCTTTATTGTGTGATGTAGTTCAATCCTCTTTTTAACTTGTTCTAAACACTTGGGTAACCTCGCGCATTTCTTTACTGTGTGATGCAGTTCAATCCTCTTTTTAACTTGTTCTAAACACTGGGGTAACCCTAGCGCATTTCTTTATTGTGTGATGCAGTTCAATCATCTTTTTAACTTGTTCTAAACACTGGAGTAACCCTAGTGCATTTCTTTATTGTGTGATGTAGTTCAATCCTCTTTTTAACTTGTTCTAAACACTTGGGTAACCCTAGTGCATTTCTTTACTGTGTGATGCAGTTCAATCCTCGTTTTAACTTGTTCTAAATACTGGGGTAACCCTAGTGCATTTCTTTATTGTGTGATGTAGTTCATCCTCTTTTTAACTTGTTCTAAACACTGGGGTAACCCTAGCGCATTTCTTTATTGTGTGATGCAGTTCAATCCACTTTTTAACTTGTTCTAAACACTGGAGTAACCCTAGTGCATTTCTTTATTGTGTGATGTAGTTCAATCCTCTTTTTAACTTGTTCTAAACACTGGGGTAACCCTAGCGCATTTCTTTATTGTGTGATGTAGTTCATCCTCTTTTTAACTTGTTCTAAACACTGGAGTAACCCTAGTGCATTTCTTTATTGTGTGATGTAGTTCATCCTCTTTTTAACTTGTTCTAAACACTGGGGTAACCCTAGCGCATTTTTTTATTGTGTGATGTAGTTCATCCTCTTTTTAACTTGTTCTAAACACTGGAGTAACCCTAGTGCATTTCTTTATTGTGTGATGTAGTTCAATCCTCTTTTTAACTTGTCCTAAACACTTGGGTAACCCTAGCGCATTTCTTTACTCTGTGATGCAGTTCAATCCTCTTTTTAACTTGTTCTAAACACTTGGGCAACCCTAGCGCATTTCTTTACTTTGTGATGCAGTTCAATCCTCTTTTAACTTGTTCTAAACACTGGAGTAACCCTAGTGCATTTCTTTATTTTATGATGTAGTTCAATCCTCTTTTTAATTTGTTCTAAACACTGGAGTAACCCTAGTGCATTTCTTTATTGTGTGATGTAGTTCAATCCTCTTTTTAACTTGTTCTAAACACTGGGGTAACCCTAGCGCATTTCTTTATTGTGTGATGTAGTTCATCCTCTTTTAACTTGTTCTAAACACTGGAGTAACCCTAGTGCATTTCTTTATTGTGTGATGTAGTTCAATCCTCTTTTTAACTTGTTCTAAACACTGGGGTAACCCTAGCGCATTTCTTTATTGTGTGATGTAGTTCATCCTCTTTTTAACTTGTTCTAAACACTGGAGTAACCCTAGTGCATTTCTTTATTGTGTGATGTAGTTCAATCCTCTTTTTAACTTGTCCTAAACACTTTGGTAACACTATCGCATTTCTTTACTCTGTGATGCAGTTCAATCCTCTTTTTAACTTGTTCTAAACACTGGAGTAACCCTAGCGCATTTCTTTATTGTGTGTTGTAGTTCAATCCTCTTTTTAATTTGTTCTAAACACTGGGGTAACCCTAGCGCATTTCTTTATTGTGTGATGTAGTTCATCCTCTTTTTAACTTGTTCTAAACACTGGAGTAACCCTAGTGCATTTCTTTATTGTGTGATGTAGTTCAATCCTCTTTTTAACTTGTCCTAAACACTTGGGTAACCCTAGCGCATTTCTTTACTCTGTGATGCAGTTCAATCCTCTTTTTAACTTGTTCTAAACACTGGAGTAACCCTAGTGCATTTCTTTATTGTGTGATGTAGTTCAATCCTCTTTTTAACTTGTTCTAAACACTGGGGTAACCCTAGCGCATTTCTTTATTGTGTGATGTAGTTCATCCTCTTTTTAACTTGTTCTAAGCACTGGAGTAACCCTAGTGCATTTCTTTATTGTGTGATGTAGTTCAATCCTCTTTTTAACTTGTCCTAAACACTTGGGTAACCCTAGCGCATTTCTTTACTCTGTGATGCAGTTCAATCCTCTTTTTAACTTGTTCTAAACACTGGAGTAACCCTAGCTCATTTCTTTAATGTGTGATGCAGTTCAATCCTCTTTTTAACTTGTTCTAAACACTGGGGTAACCCTAGCGCATTTCTTTATTGTGTGATGCAGTTCAATCCTCTTTTTAACTTGTTCTAAACACTGGAGTAGCCCTAGTGCATTTCTTTATTGTGTGATGTAGTTCAATCCTCTTTTTAACTTGTTCTAAACACTGGGGTAACCGTAGTGCATTTCTTTACTGTGTGATGCAGTTCAATCCTCGTTTTAACTTGTTCTAAATACTGGGGTAACCCTAGTGCATTTCTTTATTGTGTGATGTAGTTCATCCTCTTTTTAACTTGTTCTAAACACTGGGGTAACCCTAGCGCATTTCTTTATTGTGTGATGCAGTTCAATCCACTTTTTAACTTGTTCTAAACACTGGAGTAACCCTAGTGCATTTCTTTATTGTGTGATGTAGTTCAATCCTCTTTTTAACTTGTTCTAAACACTTGGGTAACCTCGCGCATTTCTTTACTGTGTGATGCAGTTCAATCCTCGTTTTAACTTGTTCTAAACACTGGGGTAACCCTAGCGCATTTCTTTATTGTGTGATGTAGTTCATCCTCTTTTTAACTTGTTCTAAACACTGGGGTAACCCTAGCGCATTTCTTTATTGTGTGATGTAGTTCAATCCTCTTTTTAACTTGTTCTAAACACTTGGGTAACCCTAGTGCATTTCTTTACTGTGTGATGCAGTTCAATCCTCGTTTTAACTTGTTCTAAACACTGGGGTAACCCTAGCGCATTTCTTTATTGTGTGATGTAGTTCAATCCTCGTTTTAACTTGTTCTAAACACTGGGGTAACCCTAGTGCATTTCTTTATTGTGTGATGTAGTTCATCCTCTTTTTAACTTGTTCTAAACACTGGGGTAACCCTAGTGCATTTCTTTACTGTGTGATGCAGTTCAATCCTCGTTTTAACTTGTTCTAAATACTGGGGTAACCCTAGTGCATTTCTTTACTGTGTGATGCAGTTCAATCCTCGTTTTAACTTGTTCTAAACACTGGGGTAACCCTAGCGCATTTCTTTATTGTGTGATGTAGTTCAATCCTCTTTTTAACTTGTTCTAAACACTTGGGTAACCCTAGTGCATTTCTTTACTGTGTGATGCAGTTCAATCCTCGTTTTAACTTGTTCTAAACACTGGGGTAACCCTAGTGCATTTCTTTATTGTGTGATGTAGTTCATCCTTTTTTTAACTTGTTCTAAACACTGGGGTAACCCTAGTGCATTTCTTTACTGTGTGATGCAGTTCAATCCTCGTTTTAACTTGTTCTAAATACTGGGGTAACCCTAGCGCATTTCTTTATTGTGTGATGCAGTTCAATCCACTTTTTAACTTGTTCTAAACACTGGAGTAACCCTAGTACATTTCTTTATTGTGTGATGTAGTTCAATCCTCTTTTTAACTTGTTCTAAACACTTGGGTAACCTCGCGCATTTCTTTACTGTGTGATGCAGTTCAATCCTCGTTTTAACTTGTTCTAAACACTGGGGTAACCCTAGCGCATTTCTTTAATTTGTGAGGGTGTTCAATCCTCTTTTTAACTTCTTCTAAACATTGGGGTAGCCCTCGCGCATTTCTTTACTGTGTGATGCAGGTCAATCCTCTTTTTAACTTGTTCTAAACACCGGGGCAACCCTAGTGCATTTCTTTATTGTGTGATGTAGTTCAATCCTCTTTTTAACTTGTTCTAAACACTTGGGTAACCTCGCGCATTTCTTTACTGTGTGATGCAGTTCAATCCTCGTTTTAACTTGTTCTAAACACTGGGGTAACCCTAGCGCATTTCTTTATTGTGTGATGTAGTTCATCCTCTTTTTAACTTGTTCTAAACACTGGAGTAACCCTAGTGCATTTCTTTATTGTGTGATGTAGTTCATCCTCTTTTTAACTTATTCTAAACACTGGGGTAACTCTAGCGCATTTCTTTATTGTGTGATGCAGTTCAATCCACTTTTTAACTTGTTCTAAACACTGGAGTAACCCTAGCGCATTTTTTTACTGTGTGATGCAGTTCAATCCTCTTTTTAACTTGTTCTGAACACTGAGGTAACCATAGCGCATTTCTTTACTCTATGATGCAGTTCAATCCTCTTTTTAACTTGTTCTAAACTCTGGAGTAACCCTAGCGCATTTCTTTAATGTGTGATGCAGTTCAATCCTCTTTTTAACTTGTTCTAAACACTTGGGTAACTCTAGCGCATTTCTTTATCGTGTGATGTAGTTCAATCCTCTTTTTAACTTGTTCTAAACATTTGGGTAACCCTCGCGCATTTCTTTATTGTGTGATGCAGTTCAATCGTCTTTTTTAACTTGTTTTAAACACTGAGGCAACCCTCGCGCATTTCTTTACTCTGTGATGCAGTTCAATCCTCTTTTTAACTTATTCTAAACACTGGAGTAACCCTAGCGCATTTCTTTACTGTGTGATGTAGTTCAATCCCATTTTTAACTTGTTCTGAACACTGGAGTAACCCTAGCGCATTTCTTTACTGTGTGATGTAGTTCAATCCTCTTTTTAACTTGTTCTAAACACTGGAGTAACCCTAGCGCATTTCTTTACTCTGTGATGCAGTTCAATCCTCTTTTTAACTTCTTCTAAACACTGGAGTAACCCTAGCGCATTTCTTTACTGTGTGATGTAGTTCAATCCCATTTTTAACTTGTTCTGAACACTGGGGTAACCCTAGCGCATTTCTTTACTGTGTGATGTAATTCAATCCCATTTTTAGTGTCGTTTATGGTGCTTTTATTTCACACTGTTTACTTGACTTAATAATATCTCCCGACTGATGAAAAGTAAAAGTCTTATATAGTTAAATATACACGGTGGACAGAGCACAGATGTGGCCTTATGCTTGATAACAAACATGAATAATAATACATGTAAAATCAAAGCAAATTATGAAAAAATAAAACGTTTTATTAGAAGACAGAAAAAGTTGTTTCATAACCAACCTACTGAACATTCTAATATTTTGTTTAGAAATTTTGCAGATGTTGGCATTCTGTTTAAAAATTGAATTCGAAGCACAATCAGTATTTTAGAATATTTTGTTTCAATATAAAAGTGTGAAGCACATGCAAGATGTTGGAGGTGTTAATTATTCTATTTGAAAGAATATCTTATAACTCAGTTAAATCACTAAAACTTTAGATATTTTGTAAAGAAACAAAAGGAATTCCTCAATAGCCGCGGTTGTAATTAGATCTCAAATTGGCCAAGAGATGGAGCTATAGACTAAACGTTTATATTTGAAAATAAGAACTCTGAGCCATTCTGTGTTTAGTTTGTTTGTTTAAAGGCAATCTACACAATGGGCTATCTGTGCTTTGCCCACAACGGGTATCGAAATCCGGACTCTAGCCTTGTAAGTCCATAGACATACCGCTAAGCGACTGGGGAGGTCAGAGTCATTCTATGAACAGCGGCTAAAAAGAGATTGTAGCACAGTCGAGAACAAGAGTGTGTATATTCTGTTTAAAGAAGGACTTTTAGCACAATAAAGATAATTAGAATGTTAATATTCCTTTAAAATACACACACAAACATATGACACTATTAACATACCTAAAATATTGAGATTTAGTTTAAGAAAAAAGTTTGTACCACAGACAGAATGCTACCCCCTCCCCAGTGGCACACTGGTATGTCCCCGGCCTCCCATCGCTAAAAACTAGATTTCGATACCCGTAGTGAGCGGAGCACAGATAGTCCGTTGTATAGCTTTGTGTTTAATTCCAAACAAACAATATAGAGAAAATGCTAACAACGTTGCTATTTTATTTCCTGTGAAAAATTTATAGTACAGTAACAAAAAGGCAAAATATATTGTTAAGAAAGAATTGATAATTAAAATAAGCACGTTTACCTGCACGTATTTATGTTCTGATTAAAATCACAACGTGTGGTTTTTGTTTTGGTTTTACTATATGTATATTTATTTGAATTAGGTTTGACACTGATCCTCCTAACTGTCGAATTTTAATATCTTGTAGATTTACGAGATTGAAATTCAAATTATGGATTATTTTCTTGCTTCTAAGTATTTTGTATTTGAATTAATAGTTAATGTATTGACTATTCTTTTATCAAATGAAAACAAAACAACACACACACCTAGAACTGCATTTAAATCTAAAATGAACATGCAGTCTTTGACTTTTATTGCACGAACTTTGTTCGGAGATTGACTTTGACTCGTGCTGTTTCTGTCGTTATTTACCTTTACGACACGTTAAAACTTGTTACTTACTTGGCTAAATCGTAACACCAAGTACAAGCCACGCATCTAACCGCTAAAATCTCTGATTCTGCTTCGAATCTGACATATATAGACCATAACGTCAATCACCATGACAACCTTCTTGACCTTTGCGGCGTCAATCACCACGACAACTCTCGTGGTCCCCATAACGTCAATCACCATGACAACTCTCGTGGCCTACGATCTGATAAAGCTGTTTATTACGCTTCTTACCGCACGATAACAAAAGTGTCGGCCTTACGCAGAATGTTTTGGTTTGAAATACAGTGTTTAAAGATTATTTTACCCTGTTCTGTCACCTTTTGAAAAGAAATATGCATTGATTACACACCTGAGGAGTCAAACTAGTACTTGAGCAGAGAAAGATACAGCTACGTGGTAAGGCATGTTTTTTTTTTATACGCATAAGCTAACACGCATATTAGTATGAATGATAATTCGCCAAATACAGCAGAGTATATTTAGCTTTTGGAAAGAAGTATTTGGAATACAAGAAGACGAGGGTTAGAAAAGCTATAAACTAGATTTGCAGGTGTACGTGAAACAAATTCAAATTCAAGAGCAAAGTGGATTTAGATTTCAAATGATGTTGAAATAGCATTTTAATCACGTTTTCTGTCTCTTATCTACCTCAGTTTTCATTCCTTCTTACGTTTGTATAACGAGTTTTAATCACACTAAATATACTTACAATCATGTTTTATGTGACATGACTAAAACCCAAGAAAAAATTAAAGCAGGGGCAGATTACGTTTGTTTATTTTTTGAATTTCTCGCAAAGCTACACGAGGGCTATCTGCGCTAATCGTCCCTAATTTAGCAATGTAAGACTGGAGGGAAGGCAGCTAGTCATCACCACTCACCGCCAACTGTTGGGCAACTCTTTTACCAAAAATAATGGGATTAACCGTCACATTATAACGCCCCCACGGCTGAAAGGGCGAGCATGTTTGGTGTGACAAGGATTCGAACTTACAACCCTCGGATTTCTGGTCGAGTGCCTTAACCACCTGGTCATGCGGGGCGAAAGATTACATATAGATATATAACGGATTGCGGAGTTGCATATACAATAAAATGCACATATATAATACAAATTAGAAATGACTTGTAACTATCCAAACAATAAAAGCTTATCGGTACCCTATGACTGTACAACATGACAAAATAAGTAACCAATTTAAACGAGTAATAATAATTATATATACACTACAAGAAAGTCAATAACTGTTACCTCAAGACAACCTGTGAAAATAAAACTTCAACTTCTGATTTGTTAAATATAAGTGTAAAATGATAAAATAAGAAACTCTTAGCCGATGAAAATAATTTCTAAAAAATCGGTTATAAGTAAACCAAAGTACATGAATGATGTTATTAAACATTAAGCAGTTTCGATACAAATCAATAACTATTAATTCGAGTTTTCATCTGATTTTTTATTAAAAAAACAAAATTCTACCAAAGTTCCAAAATGTTTATAATAAAATAAAAAATATTAAATAAAACAACGCTTGTTTGTAAACAGTTACAAAATATTTGAAACAAAAAATTGAGCTGCTTTATTTATTTTTAACGTGATTTTTGTTCTTGAATCCTAGTCTAAACATTCTAACTTGCAACACATGAAAGTACAAGTTGAAACATAAATATAACTAATGACCACAAATCTTCATGTAAGACCAATAAAAGTGAAGACACATTTTATATCGTAAGTGACCAGTAATCATTTGATATTATCTTTAAATTTAAAAAAAAAGAAATTGATTGAAACTTTCAAAAATAATGAACAACACAAGTTTTTCAAGTTAAACAAATCTTTATTTTCTTATTTCAGATAGTTCATTCCTGAAAGAAAGAAAAACATATTAGAATAAATACCAAATATCACACAGAATGGTAAAAATTACATATTAAACATGCATATTAAAAATAAACTTGTAAACTAGATGTGCTTCTGCAAGGTCCCCTAAAGTGTTCTGTTTCAAGAGTAAATAAAACCAAAATTAAAAGTAATATACATATTTATTTCTTACTTTTCAAGTTCATACGTTATGCTGTGTTGTAACTTACAGAATGCATAATTATTCTCGTTATTCATGACATGCGCACGATTTACTTATATCACGACAACACAAACTGCAAAATTAAGCGCCCCTTATGTGAACTCATTTTAGAGTCTACTGATAGACGATACACTACTGTATTGTGGTGCGAGTAGTTAAAACATGTGAACCCTCCAGATGGTCTTCTGCCACCCTTTGGCGAAATTAATCGAATTTCTACTAAAACTGCTGTTAATACTGAACAGTTGTTCTCTACAATCTTTTCAATATTCTAAACGTAACCTAACCTCAATATCTGAGGTGCTTATCTAAATAGTTGGAAAAGCCATCAACGTTTAAATTGTAATTGGATACATTATTGTTACAGAGAATTTGCTGTAATTTTTTCAAGCTGTGTATAAATTGATACTTATACTTTTGCTAATTTAAGCCTCTAAAACTAAAATAAAATTTGTAAGTCTATAAAACATGAAATACGTGCACTATTCGTAAGATGTATTCTGGCCACCTCAGTCGAGAAACTATAAACTGACGAATATTTCAGCGCAAACTGGACCAGACAGCCCTGTAATAGGCGATTAGTAAGTTAGTCGGTCAGCATTTAAAAGTTATTTTTTTAAATAGTTAAGTCGACTCAAGGTCGTAGTCTTGGTTAAATCAATGTTTCAAAGAATGTAGATTGCTCGCTTTACTAAAGTGGACATGACGTTCAGTCTATTAGTTCTTCTAAAGCATGACCTTCTGTGTAATGACTCGTCAGATCATTCTATGGATATTAATGAATCCCAGTTTTCGTTTCAACAACAAATTCCGCGATCCTCAAGTTATGAGATTTAACCGCCACGTAGTGTTCATAACTTTAATAAGTACTTATAATCCACAATCACCCTTTATTTTCCCTGTCATTACATGACCTTTGAGAATAGAAGAGTCTGCAAGACTACATTATAAGGAGTTCTTCCGGTCCTGGGGCTTCGTGCGGGTTGTCATTATCGATAGCCTAAGATTCTGGGCCAGTTTTTCACTTCATAAGTGATTAATTGCACGTATCATGGTCTGCTGTTACCCCATCCCTGAAATACCGAGTGCACGAGCCAAGGGCGACTACTAATGTCCACGTGTCTCGTGAGGTGTTTTAGATCCATCACCCTGCCACTCCCCACGCGTTGGTACCAAACAGTAAGGGGGTAATCACTGTGGCGAGGACCCGGCAGCACTTTTTTTATTTCTTTTTTGATCTTTCGTTTCTAGGGAGAAAATTACTTCGTGGGGTTAAAGGTCAAGACAATTTACCTCACCTACTCTTTTCTGAAGCTCAGGCTATTTAGTGTTTGTCATTAAATCTCAAGTCCTTGCCTTTAAGAATGCACATCACATTGGCCTCGCCAACATTATTTAAAATTCGGAGTCTACGAAAGGTTGAATTAGATTACATGTGCGTTGTATATTATCTTCGTGGTGAAAATACTTTCAAATCACTTTCCACCTGGGATCTCTCTCTTTCCATCCTATACTTGACTGGCATTATTAAAACTAGTGTAAGTGTTCACGCTGTCATTCTTAATACAATGACTCAAACGTTTAAGTAACATTCTTCTTAAATTATTACTTAGCTAATTACTCGTCAGAAGAACAAATTAGTCTTGGCATTTATTTATTTGTTTAACCCAATAAATGTTTTTACAAACGAGCTTGCTTTACTTCTCACATCCGTAAACGTTTTTGCACTTTTTTTTGTCGCGAAGCGATATCTCGAGGAAATCTGGGAAAATAATAAAACTGTCTAACCGGATTTTTATAAATTATATAACTAGTTCCTCTAAATAGTTGTCTCCTTTATGGAAACCGTTAAAATTAATGTTTTGACAATTGAAAGTTAAATTAATTTGGTTTAGCTGAAAATTTGATAAAGTTAACTCCGAAACTCTTGAACGTGTTTGGAATTTTCAACCTGAACAGCGCTTTACACGTTAATGGACTAAAACTGACCAAATTGGAAACCTTGAGAGTTGAAGTATAGCGGTCTCTAATTTTGAACTGCTAATAAAAGGAAAAAAAAAAAATTAATGAAAGGCATCCGCCACCATGAGGTTGAGGTTCGTTACTGCAGGACTAAGGGATTTTTCTGACATTTCTCTCTCCATTGTAGAAATGACTGTTACTCTTATAATGCAACCACGACTGTAAATTGCGGAGGATGTCTTGCGGTTTCGCGGCGCAAAACTTAGAACTTGCAATCTGCAGGCTGACCCATTAATCATTAATGGCCAAGCTAAGTCACCAGCAAATATTGTTTTATTAACAGCTGGTCAGATATTTCAAATGGGACAGAATTTTAACTGAAACCGATAACAGAATAATTGTGTATCCGAAATAGTATCATTCTCAAACACTTTATTAGCAAATGCTAGTTTAATTTTCTTTTCATTTCTAAAACACACAACTTGAGCCTGGTATGGCTGGATGAGGACGGCTGGATCGAACTCCCATCCCATCAAACACGCTCATCCTTTCTGTCGTAAGAGCGTTATAATGTGACGGTCAAACTAGTAAAAAAAAAGCAGCCCAAAAGTTGGCGTTGAGTGGTGAAGACTAGCTGCTTTCCCTCTAGTCTTTTACTTCTACACGAGAGCTATCTGCGCTGGCCGTCTCTAATTTAGCAGTGTAAAACTAGAGTGAAGGCAGCTAGTTACCATTACCCACCGCCAACTCGTGCGTTACTCTTGTACCAACTAATACTAGGATTGACCATCACTTTATAATTCCACCACTGCTGAAAGGGCGATCATATTTGGTGTGAGAGAGCTTTGAACCCGCAACCATCAAGTTACAAGTCGAATGTTCTAACCACCTGACCATGCCGGGTGCTGTTCTTTTCGTTGTAGACATGGCACAATTGTATTAATTATCTACCTTCTTCTGATCTGGTGTTTCGTGTGCTCGACTCACATTCTGAAGACAGAGAGAATGAAATTCTCACCATGAAATTCTCATGATCACCATTTTAGCTGTAAGGGCGTTATAATCTACGGCTAATCCCACTGCCCATTGGTAAAAAGTAGCCCAAGAGTTGACGTTCGGTAGTGTCAAGTAGTTGCTTTCCCTCTAGAATGCCATAGGTAGCTCTCGAGTAGCTAGTTTCGTGAAATCCCAGAAACTAAACATAATACTTTTGTCATTCTTAAGCCAGAGGAATCACACATAAATACAGAAAATAATCCCTAGATTTGCGAATAGATTTTATCACACAAACTAATATGCACTAACGGCTGGTACATCGCTAAGTCTACGGATGTACGATGATAAAATCAGAGGCTCGATTTCCTTCGGTGGACTGAGCAGATAGCCCGATGTAGCTTTGCTATAAGAAAATACACACACACGTGAAACTTAAATTAATTGTCTTTTAATATATTTATAATAGATGTTAATCCATATATACGTATGTGTGTGTATACATAAACATTAACCTTAGTGCAAACACAGTATACTTTTTAGTAATACAGAACAGTAAATCAAGGAAAAAAACTACACCACAATATTCGATACACGTGTTATTAAACCATTTTTCTGCAATACTTAATTATCATTTATTAGTGTATTGCAGATAAATTATTAAGTTGAAATACACCTTAATGTGTTGTTGGAAACAGGGTTTATTAGAAATACACCATAATATAATATTGTAGATTGGAAGCGATTTTCTTGAGTTTACCTCGAGTATTGCGAAAAAGCTGTCTTCTTGAATTACACTAATGAATTACAGCAATAGGCTTTTGAAAAGAGTATGTTCCTAAATTAGATCTTTCAATAATTCTTAAAAGATCACATCTTTTAACAGTAGCTTGTGAAGTTTTGCTGTTCCTCTCGGCGCGGTCTTAAAACTTTCAAATGTGAATGCTTATTTTTTCAGATAGCCGATAGATGGAGAGACTGTCAGGTTTTATTACAGCTGGTGAGCTCCGTACTTTATCTGTTTTCTAACCCGTAAGCTCAAGTATTTTCCCTCACAAACAAACGCGCACGTAAAAGAGTCAATATCTCAGACCAATTATGATAATTCATCCAATTCTCTTGAAAAAATCTTTGGGTTTTAACATTTACTTTCCATATCAATCTTTATCATTACGTAATTTTTTTACCCTTACTTAAGTTATGTCTTTGCATTTTTTTTAGTTTCAATTGTTACTGTATGAAATGTCCAGGTTATTACAATAGTTACGTTCGCAGTCATATTGGTTCATTGTTATCATATTGGTTGGGAGGACTTTGATAACAGTGATTGGTTTGGTTTGTTTGGAATTAAGCATAATGCTACACAAGGGCTATCTGTGCTCTGCCCACCATGATTATCGAACCCTGGGCCCAGCATAGCAAGGTGGTTAAGGCGCTTGGCCCGTAATATGAGGGTCGCGGGTTCGAATCCCCGTTGCAACAAACATGCTCGCCCTTTCAGCCGTGGGCACGTTATAAAGTGACGGTAACTCTCACTATTCGTTGATAAAAGAGTAGCCCAAGAGTTGGCGGTTGGTGGTGACAACTAACTACCTTCCATCTAGTCTTACACTGCTAAATTTGAGACGGCTAGCTCAGATAGCCCCCATGTAGCTTTGCGCAAAATTCAGAAACAAACAAACAAATTGAAACCCGGTTTCTAGCAACGTGAGTTCGCAAACATACCGCTATGCCACTGGGAGACAATTCTATCACAGCCTTATCAACATTACAAATAGTAAGAACTTAAGTAACTTGACTCAGCACATGTGTGAATCTGCATCATTAACTTGACTCAACACATGTGTGAATCTGCATCATTAACATTTTTTTTATGATATCGACTGAAACGTTGTTTGTTTTTGAATTTCGCACAAAGCTACTCGAGGGCTATCTGCTCCAGCCATCCCTAATTTAGCAGTGTAAGACTAGAGAGAAGGCAACTTAGTCATCACCACCCACCGCCAACTCTTGGGCTACTCTTTTTACCAACGAATAGTGGAATTGACCATCACATTACAACGCCCCTACGGCTGAAAGGGCAAGCATGTTTGGTGTGACGCGAATTCGAACTCGCGACCCTCGGATCACGAGTCGAGTGCCTTAACCACATGACCATACCGGGCCCGACTAAAAGAAAGCATTTCTTACAGCAACATCAGAAATACACCTGTGCTACAACGTTTTCAGTTCATCTAAGAATACTATTTAAATAAACTAAAGTTTCAAAGAAGTCAAGACCGGTTTTCTGATTTACTTGTAAAATTACCCATTATTAATTAGAATTTTTTTCATTAAATCCTATACTTGCAATTTATTTTCTCGACTGACATGCAATACAAAAATCTGTCGGAAAACTAACAAGCAAACAATAATATATATTTGATATGGAGACATTGAAAAGATTTTCGTAGCCGTTAAGGTATTCGTTAGAAAGAAATAATTATTTCAGTTGTTCTTCAATATACAACGCTAAAATTAGGGGTTCGATTCCCCTCGGTGGGCTGAGCAGTTAGCCCTTTGTGGCTTTGCTATACGAAAAACACACACACACACAGTTCTTCAATAAGTTCTGAAAATGTGGAAGGTTCCAAAGTTATTTTTACTTTCAAGAATACCTGACTTGATAATGTTGGTAATGGATAAAAACTTTGTTTGCTACCGACGAAAGAGAAGAAAAAAAACAAACCCTGCCTGATTTTAATTTCTCATTAAACTGACATGAGCGATAAGTAAACGTGTGAAGGTTCCCTGGTGGGATAGCAATTGGACTTTCCATCATAGTTCTTGACAAGACCTTGTAAAAACGACTGACGAAATCCGTGTGTTCTCCTTCAGAGAGCTGCTTCGCTGACAGTTCCAGAACCAGGCACAGCTGGAGGTTGAACGGCCCAAAGTCTTGGTAATCATTTGGTGTTGATACTTTTAGCAAGTGCCAGCATCACATCACACAGAGCAGGTGTGTAGCGTTCGTTATTGTGAACTGTTAAAACACAGAAGGAACATAACTGGGCTTTTCTTATGCATAAACAAATAACATATCATCTAGACTCGATTCTCTTATGGTGTATTATACCTGATGATGTCAAACGTTTCCAAAACAAATGTTGTGAGTTATAAAAGTTAGGTAAATACATATGCGTGTATTTAACAATCGTGATATATAATATACTAAATTATACCTGCTCTCCGTTCTTGTACTACATTGATATTTTCCAATATTAAAAGATATGTTTACTGAGCAAGGCACGTTCTGCTCTTTCCTCGAACCCATTCAATCGGGTTCCTTAAATGTGTCGACTTACTAAGTTAGCAGGCATCTTCGCGACAAAATACAAAGCAGGTTAGATCTTTTGATTTACAAAGTTAGCAAGTATTTTCGTGACAAAGTGAAAAACACATTAGATCTTTTAATTTACTAAGGGCCCAGCATGGCCAAGCGTGTTAAGGCGTGCGACTCGTAATCTGAGGGTCGCGGGTTCGCATCTCCGTCGCGCCAAACATGCTCGCCCTTTCAGCCGTGGGGGCGTTATAATGTGACGGTCAGTCCCACTATTCGTTGATAAAAAGAGTAGCCCAAGAGTTGGCGGCGGGTGGTGATGACTAGCTGCCTTCCCTCTAGTCTTACACTGCTAAATTAGGGACGGCGAGCACAGATATCCCTCGAGTAGCTTTGTGCGAAATTTAAAAACAAACAAACAAACATTTACTAAGTTAGCAGACACCTTCTTAACTTATTAAATCAAAAGATCTAACGTGCTATGCATTTTGTCGCGAAGGTGCCTGCTAACATTAGATCTTCTAATTTCCTAAGTTGGTAGGCACCTTCACGACAAAATGAAAAGCACATAAGCATTTTCTAGATTCATCCACAAGGATTCTTTACAAGACACTAACAATACTAGTGATAAAAAAGATGTGGTAATCACAAAGAACTAGGTTAATCTGAAACCTATAATTAGCTCAATGATGAATGGTCTAAACAAACATGATAGAATTTTAAACTCAATCATCGAGTTTTCTTTAACTGACACGTCATCGTGATGTATAGTTTACAACGCTGTTCGATTTATAAACAAATTTTTTCACAAATTAGTTGGATTAAGCCATTAATTACGAGTTAAACTTGGACACTTTTACGTTGACTAACTGGGTTATGAAGTATCTGTTGGGTGCTGTACAGATGAATAGTGCTGGTTGTTACAAATTTTATACAGTATTTCTGAATAAACAATTGAGGTTACATAAAAACATGTTAGATGGTATGCCCTCCGCTAGTACAGCGGTAAGCCTATGTATTTACAACGCTAAAATCAGGGGTTCGATTCCCTCAGTGACCTCAGCCGATAGCCCGATGTGACTTTGCTCTAAGAAAACAAGCTAGATGGTGTAATAAAATATTGCTGGATAATTATTGTCTTTTACATAAATATACGCTGAACATGTTACAACTAGTTTACGAACTACAAATTCCACAAAATGACGTGTTAATTTCTATATGATAGAGAGACCTACTAGGAACTGTACAAAAACACCTATTGGTTACTGTATGAACTATAACAAATAATACAGAAAATCCAGTTGGATCCACTTTGACTGAAGAACTACAAATGCTACAGAAACAACTGTTGGATAATATATGGCTTATTATGAGAGAGACAACAGATGATATAGATACATTTATTGGAAACAGCAGTTTTTCTGAAGCACTATATATACTACAGTATCCAACATATGTTTCTATATCACACAGTAATCAGTGAATTATACGGTGTTACAATAAATATAATTCTCTAGCGTTTGTAGCCAATTAGGCAAAGAGCATTTTACATACGTTCTCTGTAGCATTTCTAATTATTCAGTCATGTATTACCTAATAACCACTCAATCATACAGCATCCAACGGGTGTTTCTATGTCATTAATAGGTGTAAATATAGTCAATGGTTTAAACTATAATAAAGGCCGTTGTACTGAACAAAGTGTGAACATTCTAATTCACTAGATCATTGTTACAACTGTGATATTTATGACGAATCTACGTTCTTTCAAGAACGTTTTTTTTCTATCTGTAAGTTGTACACGTATATTCTGAAATCTAAGGGGTGGTCTTCTTAACGTGTTTCTATATATATATGTGTGTGTGTGTGTGTGTGACTTTGACATAAATTGTTAACAAGAGTGTCTTCTATGTCGTCAAAAAGGTTTATCATTAGACTTCCCCTTTAACAGAACAGCCATACGTTTTAGCAAGACTAGAAATTTCAATTCGGTGACGTTCAGCATACAGACTGACACATAAACCATCGACTATTTTGGCACGCAGATCGTGTTCCTGAAGATAAGGGTCTGAGTAAGTTGTCACAACGAACCAGATGATAAGACGAGATGCCTGGCGACACCAACGACACAAGACGATAGTTTGCTCTTCACGGTAAGTCTAGAGTTTATACAGTTCCAGATCCAGCGATAAGTGATGCCAATAAATTAGAGACCGAAAAAAGGAATGGTCGAACTTGAGTTGATTCTGTTGGTTCATCATCTCATTTTTGAGTTGATTCTGATGGTTCATCATTTCATTGAATGCTGCTAACATGATAACACATCAAACAAGCCCGCCATTTTTTATGATTGTTTTGTTCTTGGAGGTTTAATCACCTTCTGTGTAGAGTAAAAAGTAAAAAAGACAAAAAACTTGCAGCTCTCCGTAACATTATTCTGAAAGTTGTGCCCAAATATCTGATGAATAATTTCATTTTTGTGAAAAAAAATATCATGCACTCTATTCGTTGTAACATGAACCAATTTTTTTACTTGGTAAAACAAGAATTTTTGCAATGTTTTTGTTTTCACCTCAATAAATTGCTGATGACAAGCACTTATTACTAACACAACAGGTCTCTGCTAATTTTATACATTTATTATAATACTCTACACCATAAACTACAGGAATAAATATGCAATAAAACCTGGAAAATCTTCTCACTATCTCTACACATATTTAAATAATTTGGTTACGATAATATACAGCTATTTTGACTAACAGGTTTGAAATATATATATAGTCATTTTACCTTCAGGTTTCTTCTTATTAATTTTGTGTCTGTTTCTTTGTTTTTTGCAATCAATTTAAGTTTGATCACCGTTTCAAAAAGTTATCTGATGGATATGGACGGAGTTTTCTGGAAAAAATACAATATGTCAAAGTTTGTAATATATACTGCAAAATGGACAAACACAACTAAAAGAGTCAACTCCTTTTAACGTATCCAGATCCGTAATGGTCGTGGAAAGTGAATTATAACACAGTTATCAGTTTACTGTCTATGGATTCAATATGAACTTGGAGTTGAGTTGTAATCAATGGCTAAGCATTTTTAAAATAACTCAAGGAGTATAGCTTAAAGTCAAAAAAGAGTTGGTCTGGACTCTAAAATGACCTTACAGTCCTTTTTAACTTTTATCGTGACCTTCAAATGCAGCAACAGTGTCACTGGGTGCCTTTACACAAACACGTCAAGGTTTCATGTTTCATGTGAAATCCAGGAAATTAGTCCATGATCTGTCGTAAACACGTTTTTAGGACTTGCCATCTCTATAGTAAATACCATTGTAAGTAGTTTCGGTCTTAAGCCTTAAACTGGTGTTTATTTCTAGTATAGAGGATATATACTATTTTTAACCGCTTAGTTTGATACACTAGACCAAAAAACAAATGAATAAATGTTTAATAAATCTGAAGGATTACTATCTCACTATTTATGCACACTTTTGATAATTCTGTTATTATAACGCAAGGATTTTTCGACTATGCGTCTTATAAAAATTGTATCACCAAGTTTCTTCCTTTGTTTCCTAGTAAAACAGTTGTATCCCATAGCAACACATACTTTTCCAGTAACAGGGTAACATGTACAGTCGAAAATAAAGAAACTTTCAACCAGCACAGATATATTCCATAACGACACATTTGTTTATTTTTAATTAAGCACAAAGTTACACAATAGACAATCTGCACTCTGTTCACAACGGGTATCGAAACCCGGTTTGTAGTAGTGGGAGTCCACAAACATTCCTCTGTGCCACTAGGGAGCCCAGAGAGATACCTTCTGTTTTAATTATAGTGTTGCCAGGCAACACGTACAGTCAACATAAAGGAACTTTCCAATAACACAGTTGTGTACTATGGTAGTAAATACAGTTACGGCCATGGAAGATTCCTGTAATATAATTATGAATCCTGCTAACAACATGCAGGCCTAAACAAAGAATCGTTGCTGAAAACAGTAACTAAAACAATAAATCAAGAAGCAACTAATAGACCTGTTTTCGTCTTTTCTTCTTGTATTTTTTTTTAAGATCTAAGGCCAATCGTTAGAAAAAGTTTAACCTTGTGAGTGTTAACCTTCTAATATCAGTTAACGGTCCCGTCTATGTTTTCATTTGCTTCTATTTTGTGTGTGTGCGAAAAATTAAGTGACATTTTACAACGTCTCTTTGTCTGGTCTACTCTTTTCGATCAGGCCCGTTCTCTAAACTTCTGGCCCCAGCACGGACAGGTAGTAAAGACTCGTAATCTGAGGGTCGCGGGTTCGAATTCCCGTCACACCAAACGTGCTCGCCATTTCAACAGGTGAGGCGTTATTTTGTGATTCGTTGATAAAAGAGTAGACCAAAAGTTGGCAGTAGGTGGTGATGATTGGCGGCCTTCCCTCTAGTCTTACACTGCTAAATTAGGGACGGCTAGCACAGATAGCCCTCGTGTAAGTTTGGGTGAAATTCAAAACAAACAAACAAACCTCTAAACTTCTACTTACGAAATCGAGAATATCCTGTTTAACAATTCTATTTACCTATTAGAAGACATTTTTTTAACCGGAATATCGGGAACATATCTGTATTAAAACGAGTGGCCTGGCATGGCCAAGCGCGTAAGGCGTGCGACTACACTCGCTAAATGCTCGCCCTCCCAGCCGTGGGGGTGTATAATGTGACGGTCAATCCCACTATTCGTTAGTAAAAGAGTAGCCCAAGAGTTGGCGGTGGGTGGTGATGACTAGCTGCCTTCCCTCTAGTCTTACACTGCTAAATTAGGGACGGCTACCACAGATAGCCCTCGAGTAGCTTTGTGCGAAATTCCAAAACAAAACAAATTAAAACGAGTAAGGATACTTTCACCTTCGTTACCGATTACCCTCGGTTGTTTTTCTTGGCAAATATGACTCTAAATCTTAAGTAAGATGAACCAGATTCTAGCTCTAATTATCTTCATATTGATAGTATTAATGTTCCTCTGTTGATATATGCTCCATTAAGCTAATAAATTAAAGCTCTAACTCTGAACAATTGACAATGAAGGTCCTCCTCACTTGTCTGTTTTTAACGAGGACCATCTACGCTAACTGTCCCTATTTTAGCAATGTAAGAGTAGAGGGAAAGCAACTAGTTATCACCACCCACCGCAAACTCTTGGACGATTATTTTGCCAACATATTGTGGGATTGACTGTAACTTTATAACATCCCCACGGTTGAAAGGTCGAGCATGTTTGGTGTGACGAAGATTCTATCCCACAACCCTCACAGATTGCGAGTCCAGTGCCCTCACCATCTGGCCATGTCGGGCCTAAAGGTCCTCTTGTTCCACAGATAATATATGGTCAAGGAAACTGATCCATTGACTGTATTCAATAAATCTCTTGAAACATTCTCTATTTTGGAGTCTGATGGTCATTTCGTTGAAAAAAAATTAAATTATAAGTTTTCACAGTACATAAGTTATCATAACAACTCACCCACTCTAAGCCTAAAACTTTATTTATAATAACAAGTATTTCAGGCTGAATAATTAATCTGTACCCATAATCCCCACTTTTTATTTAGCCCTAATACAAAACATTCGGATCTCGGATCTCACTTTCTTTTTATCAGTCGCTACGTCGCTTATATTTCGATACAATCATCTCATTAAACTGGTCTTCACCCCATGATGTGCTGTGCACCAGAACTGATTTCTTTGGAATAGTTTATGAGTAGAAATTAGGCTGGAAAACATTAAGTACTACAAGCAGTATTACCCTGTATTAAAAGGCATTTGAAACAACCATACAATTCTTGTTTCTATCTCTTCCAATAATCTAATAATTATCGACCACACACCAAATCGTTATCAGATTGGCATAATGATTGATGTTACTAGCTATGACGTAGCTTTTTTTTTTCATCTAATTTTCAATAAAAAGTTCACAAATACATGAATATTCACAAACTCGCGTTCACAGACACAATTTTATCAGTTTAGGCCAAACCCTTCATCGGCTATAACGTAAATCACTCATTACTGGCATTATGAAAAACGGTTCGACAACTGAAAAGCACATGGACAAAGATAGAGAGAGAATCTCTTACAGACACGTCTGTTAATCATTACGTTTTAAAAGTCGTAAATTTAATAACCTTGCTTACACCAACGAAATAGTGTTTTACGAGTTGGTAACACTTGCAGTCGTAAATCAAAAACACTCTCCAATAACAGTGATTTAAATCAAGGTAACATATAAGGTCGTGAATCAAGGAAATTTCCAATGCACAGTTTCATACAATGGCCAATAATATACAGGTTTCCAACCAAAAAGGTTTCCATTAATACTGTCGTAAACAAATATAACGAAGGTGGTCGTGAATTAAAGAATTTTAAATTAACACAATTGTATCCCATAGCAACACGTACGGTCGTGAAACCAACAACTTTTTCAATAATAGTATTATCATTGTAACACATACAGTCGCTAGTAAGGAAGCTTTCCAATAAGACAATTGTGTATCATGGCAATAAATATAGTCACAGCTAGAGCAGTTCCAATAACGTAATTCAGGATATTAATTCCACAAGCAGCTCTAAATCAACGATCGTTGTTAAAACAGACGTTCAAACAACAAATGTCGACGTCGTTTTCACAGTTACAGAAACTGTACGATCGTCGTTCATGTTGTGTGTTGATACATTCATATAAAACAACTGTTCCTAATAACATGGAACAGTAGATTATTGTAATCCTCATAATGGAATAGTAATTCATGAAATTTTGTTAACAAGTACCATGTTAAAAACTCTATTCCTCAATCCCTAAATGGGAAAAGCTGGTTAATAAACTGACGGTTGAAAAAAACATTCACAGATTAATGAAACTGAACAGAACTAAAACTCTTGCTAATGATGCAATAAAACAGAATAACTTGTTAAATGAATTACTTATAAAGTTGAAACTGAGCGCGTGGAGAATAAAGCTTGCTGATTTGCTCGGTAATTAGACAAATAACTGTTAACACAGCAATAAGTCCAGGGACCTTGTTGAAGGAGTAGTAAAACAATAAATCTGATTTACTCAATTATAAGAAGTAAACTGTTAACAGAACAATAAGTCCAGGGACCTTGTTGAAGGAGTAGTGAAACAATAAATCTGATTTACTCAATAATAAGACAGTAAACTGTTAACAGAACAATAAGTCCAGGGACCTTGTTGAAGGAGTAGTAAAACAATAAATCTGATTTACTCAATTATAAGACAGTAAACTGTTAACAGAACAATAAGTCCAGGGACCTTGTTGAAGGAGTAGTAAAACAATAAATCTGATTTACTTAGTAATAAGACAGAAAATATTGTTAACACAGCAATAAGTCCAGGGACCTTGTTGAAGGAGTAGTATAACAATAAATCTGATTTACTCAATTATTGGGTTGAGGAATAATTCGTGAGCGTTTCTTCAAGTTAAAAAAATATATTCATAAATGAAACGCTTTCGCAAAATATTTCATGTCATTTGGTAGATAATTTTTTGCTCTAATAGATGGTGTGTTTGATTTTTATATGTCTTTAATTTTTGCTTTCATTTTCAGCCATTAAATGGAATGTCAAGTGGACAAAATCGAGCATTTTCGACACCATCTGCTTTTCGCATTTAATTTCTTGCAATTTCGTTTAAAACAATGCATACTATATACCTAGGTATTACATGAAATAAAGTATCATAATAAATGTTTTGGGTGTAATGTGTTCATGCATTGAAGTATTGTATAGTCTTGCATGTAATGCTTGAATGAAATTATTTAAAAACGCTCACGAATTATTCCTCAATCTAATATAAGACAGTAAACTGTTAACAGAACAATAAGTCCAGGGACCTTGTTGAAGGAGTAGTAAAACAATAAATCTGATTTACTCAATAATAAGACAGTAAACTGTTAACAGAACAATAAGTCCAGGGACCTTGTTGTTGAAGAAGTAGTAAAACAATAAATATGATTTACTTAGTAATAAGACAGAAAACTTTTTTTTTCTATTATACCAATAGATAAAGTCTAATTAACAAAGTAGTAGACAAAGACATTTTATCAAGAAACTGATTACCAGTGTAAGAAATATGATTAACCGGCTGATAACTTCGAAAATGTCGCGTTTATATGCTCACAACTTTGAAGAGAATTTGTATCTCAGAACGGCTTAATAAAGGTTTGTTAACCTGAAGATGACCTAGAAAGGTCGAGACGTTGTTCTCTGCTTACCAATAAAAGTGTTAATACCAGCTGTTCTAAGATACATTTTTACTTCATGTGAGTTTCTGGTCATCAAGAATTTCAAGAGAATTATTAAGATGTATCAAAGCACAAAACCAGATATTAACTTAAGGATGGCAAACCACCACATAATTAATGAAAAATCCTCTCTCAGATTTTACCCAAACATAATCCTATGGGTCAGGATTATCACATATAACATTACAGACGGCGGAACATAACTGAATTGCGGGATGGGAGCACTGATGCATAGGAACACTTTGTTTACCATTGAAATACAAACTGAATCAGTGACTCTTCATTATTTTTATACACAATTCTCTGTTCACCATTCATTCAATGACCCCCCCCTCCTACGATTTCACCGCCTGTATATAATACAAAAGTTATACAGACGCAGGAAAATTATAAGCAAGATGTTGGCTATGGAATATTTTGATTCGTTTATGATTTGAAGAACAATACTTGTAGAGGGCGCTGTAATCATTAGGTAAGTCAGAAACAAACTTTACTGTACTGTTGTTTTCAGATATTGTTTGTTAGCCGAATGAAATGGGATTGGTAGCTGAAATTTGATATATAAAATTTGTATCTGATTTGGCGTGTTTATAAAATCATAATATATCTTTAACCATAGAACATCATGTTGTAGCCATTTGAGGTATACCACTTCGTTTTCTCAAGTAAAGTTCCTTTCAGATTAATTGTAAGTGCTAGTGTTATAATTTAACACTTGATAAAAAAAAACAATTTATTTGTATGTTGTAGGTCTTTAAGCATGACCAGACGGTTAGGAGCGCTCGAACCGTAATCTAAAGGTCGAGGGTTCAAATCCCCGTCACATCAAACGTACGCACGTTTACCTCGTGGGAACGCTATAACGAGACGGTTAATCCCATTATTCTTTGGTAAAACAGTAGGCCGAAAGTTTCCAATGGATGGTGATGTCTTACACTGCTAAATTATGGATGGCTAGCACAGATAGCCCTCATGTATCTTTGCGCGAAATTCAAAAAAACAAACCAAATAAGGAAAGATTTTTAAGTACTTCTACACACAGTTTATAGATGGTGCTAGTGTTGTAATTTAACACTCGGTAGGAAAAAAAAAGCATTTACTTTTATATGCTAGGTGTTCAAACATTCTACCCACAAGAGTCGGATTTTCTTCCTCAAATATCGCGATTTTATGCTGATACCACTTTTTGAATTTTTATTACTCGTTTCGATTTTCTGTTTATATTAATTTATATTACATTATAGCATGTGATAAGGGCACGATGTTAGAGATATACCAACCTACTTATAAATCTTCCTTTGGGCTCTTCAAAGTGTAAAAGGAAATATTAAGAAACAAAATAACCTTCCATCTGGAGAACCAAAGTGCACGAACTATCACTTAAGATGCCCCAGAGAGAAACTTATTCATTCTGTACTGCCAGATTGAATAAATTCTGTTAGTGTTCCATTTTCGTTTCAAATTTCCACTCCCACCAGGTTGAAAAATCTGCAAGACATCACGAAGATGAATCTTATTCCGTAGTGGACGCCTTCATCAGGTCATCTGAACCTATTTCTTCTACTAGGATTATAAGAGGTTTGTATCAGTGAAAAAGTGATTTCGTCAAACACTGTCATGATGATACATTATTCACAGCCACCCACTCCCTGATTGCTGTATAAAGAAGTTAGAAGATAAATGAATTGTTTCTTTCCCTCTATAATTTACCGTGATAGATTTTACGAAATGTAACGTGAGACGGTTTACACACATTTATATAAACGTTCTGCCATGACAGCAAGCACGTTTTCTGCTTTGATTTTGCATGTATTTTTTCACGTTGAATTAGCGAAAGGTTAAATTCAAAAGAGCGTATTACGTTTTTGTTCACAGAGCTTTTTTGTTGTTGTTCTTGTTGTTTTATGGAAGTATACTTACTATAAACTTAACTAAAAACTCTATTATTAAATTAGATGTCTATATTCGAAACGTCTCACGGTATGGAGCAGTGTTGCATCGCTTCATGATACCACTGAAAAGGTTTTGGAATTTCGCACAAAGCTACTCGAGGGCTATCTGTGCTAGCCGTCCCTAATTTTGCAGTGTAAGACTAGAGGGAAGGCAGCTAGTCACCACCACCCACCGCCAACTCTTGGGCTACTCTTTTACCAACGAATAGTGGGATTGACCGTAACATTATAACGCCCCCACGGCTGAAAGGGCGAGCATCTTTGGCGCGACGGAGATGCGAACCCGCGACCCTCAGATTACGAGTCGCACGCCTTAACGCGCTAGGCCATGCCAGGCCTCCACTGAAAACAAATGCGTGTTATAAATTGTCTATTAGCTCAATTGCTACAAACAATTTTCTAAAGATTTCTTGAGCTTCTACTTGAAACCTTTAAAAGCCATGGAATATATATCAACTGGTTGCCATCAATTACAAAACGTTTTGGATAACCTTTTCAACCTGTTGTTATTCCAGGCGCCATAGAAACGTGTTTCCCATATGTTAGGATCATTCTTTAATAACTGTTGCACTACTGTCTACGTGCCTAAAACTGTCTTCTGGAATTCACATCTCTATCCAAAGATCTTTTGATTTTAATGTTTGATTTACTTAAAGTCCCATTAAATGTTTTATCTCCTCATTACGTCACATCTTAAAGAGCTATCATTTTGTCATTATTAAACCTACGGTTTTAATTAAATAATCCATCAGCTTATTTTAGATACGACCATGTTTTGTTTAACTATGAGCATTTATAAATCATATGATATTTATATTGTCAATAAATAGTTGAAAACTTTATTTCGAAAAAGATTATAAACCAGACAATGAACCAGAAACATCATCATTTTTGTTGTTCTTGCAAAAACCATCTTTTTTTTTTTTTACATAATACATGAAAGATGCAGGATATATTGGTTGTCAGTCGTAACACGGACTTCTGGACGTTTTGAATGTTCATCGTACAAAGATCATTTCGCTTCCTTTAGCAAAGAGAGATGAACTCATCTATATAAATGGACCCAATCTACTCGTAATGCGAGGGTGGCGGGTTCGAATCCCCGTCACACCAAATATTCTCGCCCTTTCAACCGTGGAAACGTTATAATGTGACGGTCAATCCCACTATTCGTTGGTAAAAGAGTAGCTCAAGAGACGGCGGTGGGTGGTGGTGACTAGCTGCCTTCCCTCTAAACTTGCATTGATAAATTAGGAACGGTTAGCGCAGATAGTACTCGTGTAGCTTTGCGCGAAATTTAAAAAATCTATATAAATTAGCCATATAGTTTGCAATTTATAAAAATACATTTCCGTATGTACATAAAACGATAACATAAAAAACACTTCATTTCATATTTTTCCTTCCTAGATTTTTAAAATAAATAAACACGAACTAATGATTAGTTTGGGCCTGGCATGGTCAAGGGCGTAAGGCGTGCGACTCGTAATCCAAGGGTCGCGGGTTCGCGCGCGCGTCGCGCCAAAACATGCTTGCCCTGCAAGCCGTGGGGGCGTTATAATGTGATGGTCAATCCCAATATTCGTTGGTATAAGAGTAGCCCAAGAGTTGGCGGTGGGTGGTGATGACTAGCTGCCTTCCCTCTAGTCTTACACTACTAAATTAGGGACGGCTTGGTGCAGCGGGCTAACAACCTACTCACTTAAATACCTGTTGAAGAATCCGCAAACGATTGCGGCCCTATGTTCCTTGATGGAATCTAATGGTGATAACTAAACTAATGATTAGTTTACCGAAATGCGCGTTCACTTTCATTTGACAGATTATTTCATTGATTTTCGAAGTTCGATTGATTCTTTCTGATACATATTTGTTACTTTTTGTTTGTTTCTTGAATTTCGCACAAAGCTACTCGAAGGCTATTTGCACTAGCCATCCCTAATTTAGCAGTGTAAGACTAGAGGGAAGACAGCTAGTCATCACCACCCACCGCCAACTCTTGGGCTACTCTTTTACCAACGAGTAGTGGGATTGACCGTCACATTATAATGCCCCCACGGCTGAAAGGGCGAGCATGTTTGGCGTGACGGGGATGCGAACCCGCGACCCTCAGATTACGAGTCGCACACCTTAACCCACCTGGCCATGCCGGGGCCCTTTTGTTACTTATTTAATTACATTCTTCCCAGTCACGTGGTACTTCGTGAAATTATGTATTTGACCACAGAAATTAAACGAAAGATAAAAAATAGCTCAAAAACACATATTTATGGTATAGATTGGAGTTTTTAATCATTCAACGACTGTCATTAATTGAAACTCTTTGCCCTTAGCTACAATAATAGTAACCTTCCATGGTGACAAACACATGATATAAACCAAGGTCGAAACTCTCTACATGTAAATATTTTCACATGGCCACAAAAACATGGCAGGAAGAGGGTCAAAACCTTCTATATGTAGATGCTTTCACATTAACACAAAAACACAGTATGTACATGTGAGACGTGTCAGATTTATAACCATAAATTCAGGGGCTCAATTCCCCTCTATGGCCACATCAGATAGCCCGATGTGGCTTTACTAAAAAAAAAAACCACCGAAAAAACAGAAGACATTTACATATAGAGGTTTCCATATTGTTAGAAAAAACATGACTCGTATTTCAGTTCAAGTAAAAATGGCCGCTCCGAATACTAAAAGAGTAGCCGCTTAGTTCTTGTTCAGTCACCTACTTGTACATGATTTACAGGTCAGTGTTGTATCAATGCAATTACTCGAATATCTGTATAACTACTTACCTGTTTTAACATCACCAGTCGGTTATACCGTCAATTTAAAAGAAAAGTTACACGGTCCAAATACCCAACATGAGGGCTGAAAACCACACATATCAATCCTATTACACTCAAAACTTAAGAAAATTCTGAGACTTTTAACCTTTTTCACGAAGCACTCGGTTGAGCTTATTTCCATTTACAAAAGCTTATGATACGCCTTAGGTGGAAACGAATAATAAAACATAACATTTGTTACGTAGGGGCTGAATAGTTTAATATATACTGTTTAAATGATAAATGTACAGATTATCTTGATACCCGAAAGAGTGATCCCGTGTAATGTAATTAGTATGTCAAGTTGCCCCCTTCAGTATACAAATACTGGTTTTTCACCACCTTGTGCAGTCTCGCCCGCATGGTCAACATGTGCTTTTTTTACAGTTCAATTACAATGTACATCAAATTATATTTTCTTCGAAGTTAAAGCATAATTTTTTGCAGTCATGTTTATTATTCAGTTATCGTATAATTACCAATTCATATGAGTATTTTGTTTACCGTAAATGTTTCTGTTTCATTATTTAGCGTTATGAAAGTTACACTGTTGCTTTTATCCGAGAAATGCGTGTATTATTAACTTTCCTTAGTGTTAACAATACTAAATACAAACCTAGTTATCTCTTTCCTTTGAGCTCAAGTTTCAAGAATTGTTTGTTTGTTTGTGTAGAATTTTGCGCAAAGCAACACAAGAGCTATCTGCGCTTGCCGTCTCTAATTTAGCAGTGTAAGACAAGAGGGAAGGCAGCTAGTCATCACCACCCATCGCCAACTTTTGGGCTACTCTTTTACCAACGAATAGCGGGATTGACCGTTACATTATAATGCCCCCATGGCTGAAAGGGCAAAGTTTCAAGAAAACTTAATATTATAAATAAACTGGTTGACCTTCAAATGGCCGAATTGCCTCTATATGGTTTATTACTGACCAGGTACAGATTTTATTACATTGAGAATTGTTTTATTTTGACTGTTACAACATTCATTGCAAAAGAATTTGATCTTTTGAACGGGAGAATAATTTTGTTGCTTTATTTGGATTGCAATTCGAAATTATAAAACAGCCTAACGTTTAAATCTCATGAGTGAATAACTAACTATTCGACTATTTTGATCGAAAAAACTTTTCTCACGTGTAAAACCAATTCTTGGTGAAGATGAACAAAATATGGTAGAAAAAATTACATGTTACCAAACTGATATATCCATTTCAACAATGTAAATGCCTCATAAATATCAATAGAAAGTCAGCTTTTAAAAATGTAAATATGTTATAGGTACCAATGAACAGGCAGATTTAAAAATGTAAATGTATTCAAGACACCAATCAACAGTCAGTTTTAATAATGTTAACGTATTCTTGGTACCAATGAACAGGCAGTTTTAAAAATGTTAACGTATTCTTGGTACCAATGAACAGGCAGTTTTAAAAATTTAAAAGTATTCTCTAAGTGTATACTAGATATCAATGAACAGACAGTTTTTGAAATGTAAATGCCTCATAAATACCAATAGGAAGGCAGTTTTTAAAAATGTAAACATGTTATTGGTAGCAATGAAAAGGCAGATTTAAAAATATGAATGTATTCAAGACACCAATGAACAGTCAGTTTTGAAAATGTTAACGTATTCTTGATACCAATGAACAGGCAGTTTTAAAAATTTAAAAGTATTCTCTAAGTGTATACTAGATATCAATGAACAGACAGTTTTTGAAATGTAAATGCCTCATAAATACCAATAGGAAGGCAGTTTTTAAAAATGTAAACATGTTATTGGTACCAATGAAAAGGCAGATTTAAAAATATGAATGTATTCAAGACACCAATGAGCAGACAGTTTTTGAAATGTAAATGCCTCATAAATACCAATAGAAAGGCAGTTTTTTTTTAATGTAAATGTGTTCTAGACAACAAATCCGAGCACTAATATTTTTTTCATTTTCTACCAAAACATTGATGTACCTCGTAAGGTACGAAGTTTTGATTTTCTGAAACGAAACGTTTCAAAAGATACACTTTGATTGTTTTAGTTTAAAACTAAAGTCTAACCTCATTGGTCGATACTCATAACAAACAGACGTGCCAATCTTCATAACAGACTTAAAGCAAGAAATAATTCTCAACTAGCAAGGTGGTAATTTCTCTTCGTAAACGGACGTCAAGTACAAAACGTGACTTCAATAGTTGTAGATCAATTTCTCTGTTAACCTTGACATGCGCAGAATTACACTGTAATAAATCAAAAACTTAACAGAAAGAGAACCGATGTGTAGGCATTGCCGCGTTACAAAGCACAGAAAAACAGAATACGATAGATGAGCAGATAGATAGATATGAAGTAACATGTCTTTGTATGTATGTCTTTTCAACCGGATTTTCACAAATATTGTTTGAATAACTCCGTGTCTCATGAATTTCGACAATCCGTATCAACGTGCGCTCAAACGTCAAAATTTTTTTTTTTTTTTATAAACCATACCATTCATCAATTTCACTCGTTTATTTTGTATTTCATACTAGCTTTGAAAAACTCTCGATCTCAGACTAGCGCGTGATGACACTAAAATGTTTATATCCACATATTTGTTAATCCTAACATCATGAATTACAAGTTAGGGAAATAGTGGGTTAAGGAATTGAATTATACCAAGATAATACGAAGTGAATTCGTTGTCATGATAAGTGGCTCATACCATTACATAAGTCTAATTATTTATTATTAACCTTAGAAAAAACTACAACTAGTCTTTTCCTAATATTTGACTACTAACTTATAAATATTAACTAAAAAAATAAGTAATTTTATCCAAATTTTTGACTGCTAACTTAGCAGTTATTAACTAAAAATATATATATATTAGCTACATACATTTTCATTCTAATTTTCGGCTGCTAGCTTAGTAATTAGTAACTGAAAATATAAATATTAACTGCGAATAGTTTTACTCTAATTTTCGGCTGCCACTTTGCTATCTCCAGAGAAATCCTTTAAAATCGTTATTTTTTGTACCAATAGTGGCCAGGATTTGTAACTGGGTCTTGTTGATATAAACCTGAGGGTTGTTTTCACTTGTCTTTCCTTTGTCATGGTAACACTTGCAGTTCTAAGCCAGTCATTATTGATAAAATAGTCATAAAAACAATAGATATAAACGATGTGGCCCCGTATGGCCAGGTAGTTATAATGTGGGGGCTTTATAAAGTTACGGTCAATCCCACTATTCGTTGGTATAAGAGTAACCCAAGAGTTGGCGGTGGGTGGTGATGACCAGCTGCTTTTCCTCTAGTCTTATACTGCTGAATTAGGAACGGCTAGCGCAGATAGCCCTCGTGTAGCTTTGCACGAAATTCAAACCAAACCAAATAAACGATATTTTATTCGGTTCTTAATATCGGACGATCGTCACCCAAAAAAATACAGTAATATATTCATGATAAAATCGATATTATTAACGTAATCAATTGAGTAACACAAAAACTTATGAAACAGCCATACTAGGAACCTCATTAATTTAATAATTAATATAGTTGTAACTCAAAAAACCTGGTTGACAGGGAAACGAATTACAAAATATTGCATACAGCGTATAGTAAGGCAGAAAATATTTTAACAGAGACTCTAATTTTAGCAAACCTAGTTGCAATTTAAGTCAGAAAATAGCTTCAACAGACTAGTAGATTATGAATTATTATTAACAAAATAATAAGACAGACAATGTAGTTAACAGTGAGGAGATATAAGGCGTCGTAAGACAAGAAACCACAAAATATTACATTTAAAAACTGTCATCAGAAGTGGTACTATCCTAGGTCTCTGTGTAATACCCGGGTAAGCATTTTTGAAAACCATGTCAGTGTAACAGATGAAAAAAGCATTACTGACTGTACTAATACTGTGAACCCGGAATTCTACCTAAAAGCATTGATAAAACAATAATAGTGAAGGAAAACGTGCTGAAGGTTGTATGTACTAAGTTAGGGAGTTATTGGGAACAACAGTCAGTTAGAAGATATTGTGATCAGAACAGCAAGTCAGAAAACTTTAAATACAAAATGTACGTAAATAAAACTTGTTAAAAATGTAGCAAGTCAAGAAGTACCGGAAACAACATTGTTTGTCTGCTACATAATTTTTACTAAACCAATAGTAACGTGAGAACGTGATTAAAGAAAAGTCTCACAAATAAAGTGGCGTATTTTTAAAACTTTTATAAACACGGTTTGCTAGAAACAAGACTAAATACAGTTATTATTTCTAAAATTGTTCCAGTGAGAACGTTCATGAATGTCCAATCCCATCGATAGAATTATCACACGTAATAACGTGTACAAATGCAGATGAATAAGGCTAGATGTTGCTTTGGTTCGATTGAAATTTGTTGAATAGTACCTGTTTAAGGGGTTGTGACCCTAGAGATAATTAAACAAAATCATGATTTATTATACCTGAAATACTATTGAAAACAAACAAACTATAACACACTGGTATTGTCTAACAAAAGAAGAGAAAACAAAAACACAGCTCTGAGGACTATAGTTTGGAAGAGGAAATATAATTAGAACAACTGTGCTTGCAAATTTTTGTTTGGTCTTCAATACAGTACTGGAAAATTTACAAGTAAACAAATAAAAACTCTGTAGTGATAAGACACGTTTTGTTAAAAATGAATGACACATATGAAAAGTACCGGACTTCCATCAGAGGTCCGACTTTGTAAAATATTTAATTGTCAGTAAATTGTGCAGGCATAAAAATGAGTAAATTTCCCAGAGGAAAAACGTTTGTTAACTGAAAAGAGTATATTATTTATAAGGTCATTGTATAGAAAATATACATTAATCATTCCCAAAATGGAAATGTTAGGGACCGTACAAAAAGTTCGCAATATCGCCACGGCCATTTTGTGTGTCAGAACACCAGCTACAAGGCAATATTCATTGGATGTAAGCAATAAAAAGTCTGGCAAGCCGTTTATTTCTTAGCACACTGCCTAACTATTCCCTCACGTTATGGGTGGGGGTGGTATTATTCATATTTCCTGTTCTTTGTCCAATAAATAGCAGTTTCAAATGTTGAGTGTTGGGTTCTTTGGCGTTTTTGTTGTGAATGTGGTATTGTTTGAAGTTGCATTGAGTTCGAGCACTTAAAAACAACTACAAAAAACACAACTGCAGTCTGATTTTTAACTTCGTGACTAGAGGGATCGGCAGGTAAAAAGTGCAACAGACCTGGTGTTGAATTTCACGTAAATAAGTGTAGCTTTATTTAATTGTTCGGAACGTTACGTAAGTTAGTGTTAAATCAAAGTAATTTACGTTATTAGAAAATGGTGGGTTTTTATTGCTTAAAGTATTATTCAAATTATCTCTACAACAAAGTATTGCATACTTGAAGAAACGTGTGTCTATTTAGTTGTTCAAAAGTTACGTGTGTTGGTTTAAGTTATTAAGAGTGAATCTTTAAAACGTTTTTCTTTCGAAGCAAACATAAAGAAAATACAATTTCTTAGCATTTGTATTAATACTTGACACACTGAGCTAATAAAATCCCAAGAAAATATCCTAACTTAGTCCTGAAATGTATCCACGAAAATAGTAAATTACGGTCAGTAAAGCTAAATGATCTTGGTATAACGTTTCTGGTTTGTTTTGAATTTCGCGCAAAGCTACACGAGAGCTATCTGCGCTAGCCGTCCCTAATTTAGTAGTGTAAGACTAGAGGGAAAGCAACTAGTCATCACCACCCACCGCCAACTCTTGGGTTACTCTTTTACCAAAGAATAGTGGGATTGACCAACACAAATTAGCCAGACTAGCATGAAATACCTGTAGGGTTCGAAGTGCTCCCTTATGATTCACAGAAGTGCAAACATGCACCCCCTCCTCAGTGGCGAAGCAGCATGTCTGCGGACTCACACCGCTAGAAACAGGGTTTCGATACCTGTTGTGGGCAGAGCACAGATAGCCCATTGTGTAGCTACGTGCTTAATTCCTAACAAACAAAATGATCAAATGATCAAGTCTCTTCTTTACCCCAATTAATTAATTCTATGCCTACCTAGTTAAGACACTCGCCCATGATACTTGAGTAAGTATGACCATCTGCAGACACATAAAGTCACAAACAAAATGAATTAATATAGGACACGACACAGCGGTATTCTATTATATGTTCTATACATTCACTGGTTTCGGTTATTATGAATCATTTCAAAAAATGTTTTCCTGAATCAAGTGAAAATTTACGCATCATATATTTCACAAAAGAAAATACATAAATAAGAAAGATTCAGCCCTGACACTCACATACATACAAAATAGTCCATGAAATTGAGACCAAATTTGTTGGCAACCCCTGGTGAAATATTTTACACTGAATTAGGTTTAGAACTTTTCAAAATATGTAATAATTACACTTTAAAAGATGGGGTCTGCTCCAAGTTGTATTGTGAGGGGGGGTCCTCTTGATGACATTCTGGAGAGAGAATAATTTCTCTACCGTACTCTACAAAAACCGAGTTAGTCTTGGTTATACTCTAGAAAGCAAAGGTTTGTTTGGGGGATTGTTTTCTAACGAGGTAAAAATTCTTTATTTTTTTATTTCACTACGATGCTTCAAAAACACCAAGCCATAAAGCTTGTTTTCATAATGAAAGGGCACCGGCATGGCCAGGTGGTAAAGGCACACGATTCTGAGGGCTACGGGCTCGAATCCCGGCACACCAAACATGCTTGCCCTTTCAGCCGTGGGGGCATTAAAATGTGGCGATCAATCCCACTATTCGTTGCTAAAAGAATAGTTTAAGTGTTGGCAGTGGGTGGTGATGACTAGCTGCCTATCCTCCTGTCTTACACTGCTAAATTAGGAACAGCTAGCGCAGATAGCCCTCGTGTAGTTTTGCGCGAAATTCTAAAAACAAACTGCCGAAGGGAATAGAACCGTTTTAAAAAAATACAATTACCAAAAACGTCACAACAATGACGTAATAATTTAACAAAGCAGAACATATGTGATCGAAAAATCATCGTATACGAGTTGTTTTTATATAGTACTACCCGCCTATGTGAGATTTACATAGTATGAGAATACGTAACGTAAAATGTGTTGTTAAAACAGTCTCCCGTAAATGCCACCATAATTCACCTTCTTGAATTAGCCGAGCGCTTGAGAAGACAGTATATGCCTTATAAAAGGTATCTGAACACAACCTTGTAATTAGCGGCTAGCACATGTGCCAGACGTTAACCTCGCTATCAACGAGTGTACTTTCGGTTCACTAATGGGCTGCAGTAATGTTCCCATCTTGCTAAATAACAGCAGAGCAGTAGGTCGGACATCCAAGTAAAATAAATTGCTTCTTAAAAACGACCTTTTCATAGCGAAAGTCTAACGATATGCATTTGTTAAATTAAAGACCATAAAAAAACACTAGGTAAATGGCGCTTGTATTTATTTATAACTTAATGCGCATAGGTGAACGGTAGATGGCGCTTCATCCTGGAGCTGACTTTCACAGCGTTTGTTCTGGATGGAAGCAATTGGAGTTGTATAAATGGTCTGTTAACATTAAAAAACAATGTAGTCAAATATATGTGTATATACTTTTTATAATGCAAGCCAACATATAGATTCACAACTTGGCCAAAATTATACACATGGTATTATGAAATAGGCAACAAAGTTAACGAACTGATATACTACTTATAACAACTCGTAATTCACGTAGTCAAAAAAATGAACACTGACCTTTGTAGTAGCGTATTAATAACTGGTGGTGACAGCTGTGCTCACCAATCATGAGTGCACCTTTTATGGGCCCGGCATGGCCAGATGGTTGAGGCACTAGACTCGTAATCCGAGAGTCGCGTGTTCGAATCCCTGTCACACCAAACATGCTCGCCCTTTCAGCTGTGAAGGCGTTATAATGTGACGGTCAATCCCACTATTCGTTGGTAAAAGGGTTGCTCAAGAGTTGGCGGTGATGCGTGATGACTAGCTGCCTTCCCTCTGGTCTTACACTGCTAAATTAGGGACGGCTAGCACAGATAGCCCTCTTGTAGCTTTGCGCGAAATTAAAAAACAAAACATCTTTCATGAAGACGTAAAAAAGTTAACCATTTTTTTTAATTAGTCTGACACAGAAAAAGAGTGGAAGGAATTATTCTTAGATTCGTTTCTATACAGAATGAAACAGAAGTACGTGGTTTTTTTGTTTTTTTCTGGAAGCTTAAATCAAAGTAAGCTAAGAAAACAAAAAATACAAAGAGTGTCGAAAAGCTCGTATTAGCCACGAACTTAACATCAACTCTGTAACTAAGCAAGCACTATGTTAAGAATGTGTGGGATAAACTCATTAATCAACAAACACGAGAGGGCGGGTTGGGAGTAGTAATAATCGTGATGAACTGATTAGGCTTAGTTGAATAACATTGAAGAAAGATCAGTTAGTTTTGGCCAGCCAACCTCTACCGAACTAGAGATGGTAATAACCATTAGATAAAGATCTCTCTACCTTTACTATGCTAGTAAGGGCTCTGTAAAACACAATTATCTCAGCATTCTGCCTCTCTTTAATGTTCATAAATGAGAGGCATGGGTGTCATAAACGTGCTCTTATATAAAACTACAAACGTTAACTTGGTGTAAGAGGAGTGGTAAGCAAGAAACCGTTTGTTAACAACCTGATGTACTTTGTTAGCTATAGGAGAATAAATAACCAGCCTATTTGTCTCCTTAATAAAGAATTAACTGCTACAAATGATAAGGGACATCAGGATGTATTGCTACTTCTCAGTAAGTGACGGATCTATTGTCTTTATGTATGGAAAATCGCTATATTTAATATTGTCTGTTAAACATCTTTTAAACAACTGTTTATTTTCTGAGTGTATAATATAGGAAATATGGAACTTCTATTTGTGTTTTTTATAAAATAATGAAACTTTTTAATATTTAATTTAAAGCACCTGTTACCAGCAACGTACAAATATAACACGAGCAAAGAATTTTCAAAACTGTAGAAAAGTACAAGGAGTGAAATAACGAAGATAGAAAGTAAAGGGAAATATTTCGTAACTTATCGATTTCTCAGGGAAACATTACCTGTACCTCGTTCTTCTGAAAACATGTAGTTTAAACTTTACTTTTTAGAGTAATAGAAGCAAACAAACATAAAAGGAACATCGTAAGACTAGTTTAAACTTTATTCTTTAGAACGATGTGAGTAAACAAATATAAAAGGAACATCGTAAGACTAGTTTAAGCTTTATTCTTTAGAACGATGTGAGTAAACAAATATAAAAGGAACATCGTAAGACTAGTTTAAACTTTATTCTTTAGAACGATGTGAGTAAACAAATATAAAAGGAACATCGTAAGACTAGTTTAAACTTTATTCTTTAGAACGATGTGAGTAAACAAATATAAAGGAACATCGTAAGACTAGTTTAAACTTTATTCTTTAGAACGATGTGAGTAAACAAATATAAAAGGAACATCGTAAGACTAATTTAAACTTTATTCTTTAGAACGATGTGAGTAAACAAATATAAAAGGAACATCGTAAGACTAGTTTAAGCTTTATTCTTTAGAACAATATGAGTAAACAAAAATAAAAGGAACATCGTAAGACTAGTTTAAACTTTATTCTTTAGAACGATGTGAGTAAACAAACATAAAAGGAACATCGTAAGACTAGTTTAAACTTTATTCTTTAGAACGATGTGAGTAAACAAACATAAAAGGAACATCGTAAGACTAGTTTAAGCTTTATTCTTTAGAACGATGTGAGTAAACAAACATAAAAGGAACATCGTAAGACTAGTTTAAACTTTATTCTTTAGAACGATGTGAGTAAACAAACATAAAAGGAACATCGTAAGACTAGTTTAAGCTTTATTCTTTAGAACGATGTGAGTAAACAAAGATAAAAGGAACATCGTAAGACTAGTTTAAACTTTATTCTTTAGAACGATGTGAGTAAACAAATATAAAAGGAACATCGTAAGACTAGTTTAAGCTTTATTCTTTAGAACAATATGAGTAAACAAAAATAAAAGGAACATCGTAAGACTAGTTTAAACTTTATTCTTTAGAACGATGTGAGTAAACAAACATAAAAGGAACATCGTAAGACTAGTTTAAACTTTATTCTTTAGAACAATATGAGTAAACAAACATAAAAGGAACATCGTAAGACTAGTTTAAACTTTATTCTTTAGAACGATGTGAGTAAACAAACATAAAAGGAACATCGTAAGACTAGTTTAAGCTTTATTCTTTAGAACGATGTGAGTAAACAAAGATAAAAGGAACATCGTAAGACTAGTTTAAACTTTATTCTTTAGAACGATGTGAGTAAACAAACATAAAAGGAACATCGTAAGACTAGTTTAAACTTTATTCTTTAGAACGATGTGAGTAAACAAACATAAAAGGAACATCGTAAGACTAGTTTAAGCTTTATTCTTTAGAACGATGTGAGTAAACAAAGATAAAAGGAACATCGTAAGACTAGTTTAAACTTTATTCTTTAGAACGATGTGAGTAAACAAACATAAAAGGAACATCGTAAGACTAGTTTAAGCTTTATTCTTTAGAACGATGTGAGTAAACAAAGATAAAAGGAACATCGTAAGACTAGTTTAAACTTTATTCTTTAGAACAATATGAGTAAACAAACATAAAAGGAACATCGTAAGACTAGTTTAAACTTTATTCTTTAGAACGATGTGAGTAAACAAACATAAAAGGAACATCGTAAGTCTGGTTTAAGCTGCGTACCTCACTGACGATGAGTTCTTGAGCGCCAAACGATTTGAATCAATATGTAGCAGCTATACACTTTTCAAAAACAAATAAACGATTATAAAATAATTTGAATATGAACGAGAAAATTGTAATCTGTCTGTAAATCAAACGTCATCAGCTACCACGTTTGTTTTTCATTAGAACTACCGAGGCTCGGCATACCGGGTGGGTTAAGTCGTTCGACTCGTAATCTGATGGTCGCGGGTTCACATCCCTGTCTCACCAAACATGCTCACCCCTTCAGCAGTAGGGTCGTTATAACGTAACGGTCAATCCCACTATTTGTTGGTAAAAGAGTAGCCCCAGAGCTGACGGTGGGTGGTGATGACTAGCTGCCTTTCCCCCTAGTCTTACACTGCTAAATTAGGGACGGCTAGCGCAGATAGCCCTGGTGTAGCTTTGGGCGAAATTTAAAACAAACAAACAAGAACTACCAATAGAGTGCTGACCCCCTTAGCTTTATTAAACGCATTATTGTAAACCATTTACGCACCATATTACTCGTGAACTTTATGAAGTCAATGTCTTCAATTACTCATGAGTCAAGCCAAAAAAAGTAATAAAAGATACTGACCATTAATCTCACTAATTACTGTTGGGGATCTCCCGTGTATTAATCACAGGAAATAAATGACGTAATCCACTTTCGGGGACAGTTTTTCAACAGGCAAAAATTTTATTTTGTTCGTTTCATATCGGTCATGTGATATCTTAAACAGAAACATATGTGAGGGTTTAGGCTTAATGAAGCACGTGGCATTTCAGCCTAAGAAGAGAACATCGAAACTTAAAACGTTTTTCAGGGCAGAAAGATAAAACGAAATCCATCCAAGTCTAGGTTCGTGGTAGGCCTACTGTTGCAGGGCTTGACCCACGGGAATGCTCAAACTCCCACACGTGGCTTCACTGATCTTCCTGGAATCCATCAACACTCAGGTTTCGTTAATCACTAGGCGACCTGGAAACAACCCTTATAAACTGGTTGTGCGTAATGTTAGTCAACAGAATGTTGGTCCTACAGGCCACATAAATGTGAATGGCCGTTTCTTCAGACCTACTGATGAACCCTTCGGCCTTCAATACGTGTCCTGTTCACTTTTTTTATTGTAACCTGAGCTCTTTATAATCTAAGTCAGATACTTATGGAGTAGGGAAATTCCTTACTCCTGTATTTAATTACCAAGTTTCGACCGCTAGGAGTGGGACGTGATTAAGTTAAACCTGATTCCACTTGAGAATGTTCGCAGTATACAAATTGCAAACATACGTTAACACGTGACAACTTATGAACGATTCTTATCGGTAGCGATAGATTGACTTTTTTTTATGATCGAACAGTAACGACAACTATTATGAGGACCATTTTATTTCATTTGTGTGTTCGTTTGTTGTTAAACACAGAGCTACACAATGGGCTACTTGTGTTCTGCCCATGGCGTGTAAGCGAAATCCAATTGTTAGTGTTTTTAGCCCTCAGACTTGTTACTGAGCCACTGAAGAGCGACTGTCTTCTCTTTGAAGTTAAGATAATGAAGTTAAGAAACGTTTGTGAGTCTTAAGTATATGATAAGCAAATATTATATCTCACACCTGTTCAGGTCAGTTTCCGATATAGAGTTTCAATGTTGTTCTAAGAAGTGACGTGTTTGATTTTCTGAAAATGTTCAAAAACATACGTTTGAGTCTCTCTGCGTTATATTATATTATCGAAAGACACAATATATCTTAGAACCACACACACACACACAAAGTAATCTACAAATAACTGTGTGTCATTACACTACACACCTCTGCAAACACGTATCGACCATTTCATTGCGTTTTTGAAGACGTAGCAGTGGTATACTAATGTAATTTGAAGACGTAACAGTGGTATACTAATGTAATTTGAAGACGTAACAGTGGCATATTAATGTAATTTGAAGACGTAACAGTCGCAAATTAATGTAATCTGAAGACGTAACAGTCGCATATTAATGTAATCTGAAGACGTAACAGTCGCATATTAATGTAATCTGAAGACGTAACAGTGGTATATTAATGTAATTTGAAGACGTAACAGTCGCATATTAATGTAATTTGAAGACGTAACAGTCGCATATTAATGTAATTTGAAGACGTAACAGTGGCATACTAATGTAATTTGAAGGCGTAACAGTGGCATACTAATGTAATTTGAAGACGTAACAGTGCTATATTAATGTAATTTGAAGACGTAACAGTGGCATACTAATGTAATTTGAAGACGTAACAGTGCCATATTAATGTAATTTGAAGACGTAACAGTGGCATACTAATGTAATTTGAAGACGTAACAGTGCCATATTAATGTAATTTGAAGACGTAACAGTGGCATACTAATGTAATTTGAAGACGTAACAGTGGCATACTAATGTAATTTGAAGACGTAACAGTGGCATACTAATGTAATTTGAAGACGTAACAGTGGCATACTAATGTAATTTGAAGACGTAACAGTGGCATACTAATGTAATTTGAAGACGTAACAGTGGCATATTAATGTAATTTGAAGACGTAACAGTGACATATTAATGTAATTTGAAGACGTAACAGTGCCATACTAATGTAATTTGAAGACGTAACAGTGGCATTTTAATGTAATTTGAAGACGTAACAGTGGTATACTAATGTAATTTGAAGACGTAACAGTGACATATTAATGTAATTTGAAGACGTAACAGTGACATACTAATGTAATTTGAAGACGTAACAGTGGCATACTAATGTAAATTGAAGACGTAACGGTGGCATACTAATGTAATTTGAAGACGTAACGGTGGCATACTAATGTAATTTGAAGACGTAACGGTGGCATACTAATGTAATTTGAAGACGTAACAGTGGCATACCAATGTAATTTGAAGACGTAACAGTGCCATATTAATGTGATTTGAAGACGTAACAGTGACATATTAATGTAATTTGAAGACGTAACAATGGAATACTAATGTAATTTAGTCTTGACATAATAGTGGTATACTAATGTAATTCAATCTTGACGTAACAGTGGTAAACTAATGTAATTTGAAGACGTAACAGTGGTATACTTTGCTAATGTAATTTAGTCTTATAATTATTTTCAAATTAAACTTCAGTTTACCCAGCTGTTGATCTTACGATACGGGTAAATACATTTGAGTACAGTGTGAATACAGAAAATGAAAAATCTTTTCGGAAACAATATACTGATTCCGTCGTAAGTTAGAGCAAATCTAAGTTTAACTTTTATAGACAACAAAATACATTAAAATAGAAAAAGCTATAGTTTAATTTCAAATCAATTTAGTGTGTTTGTTGTTAGCACCCAGCATGGCCAAGTAGTTAGAGGCGCTCGACTCATACATAATCTGAAGGTCACAGTTTCAAATCCCCAAACTCACCCTTTCAGCGGTGGAAGAGTTATGTAAAGGTCAGTCCCATAATTCGTTGGTAAAAGAGAATCCCAAGAGTTGGCGGTGGGTAGTGATAACTATTTACCTTCTTACACTTCTAAATGTGGGCCCAGCATGACCAGGTGGTTAAGGCACTCGACTCTTAATCTGAGTGTCGCGTGTTCGAATCCCTGTCACACCAAACATGTTCGTCCTTTCAGCCGTGGGAGCGTTATAACGTGACAGTCAATTCCACTATTCGTTGGTAAAAGAGTAGCCTAACAGTTGGCGGTGTGTAGAGATGAGTAGCTGCCTTCCCTCTAGTCTTACACTGCTGAATTAGGTACGGCTAGCGCAGATAGCCCTCAAGTAGCTTATATTTCAACGACACCTATATATATATATATGTAGAAGAAATAGTTTAATAAAGTCTATATCATAGTAAAAGGCCGTTTAAAATACCTGTTAAGATTTGGTTTGTTTGCTTTTGAAATTCGCGCAAAGCTACTCAAGGGCTATCCGCGTTAGCCGTCAATAATTTAGCAGTGTAAGGCTACAGAGAAGGCAGCTGCTCATCACCACCCAACGCCAACTCTTGGGCTACTCGTTTACCAAAGAATAGTGGGATTGACCGTAACATTATAACGCCCCCACAGATGAAAGGACGAGCATGTTTGGTGTGACTGGGATTCGAACCCGCGACCATCGGATTAGGAGTCGAGTGCCTTCACCACTTAGCCATGCTGGGCCTAAAACGTCAGTTCCTCTGACAGGAATGAGATTCGATGGTAAAGGAGCTCTCACTTTTTCTTACTTTAAAAAAAAATTGTACGGGATATTTAAATACAGAAATACGCAAGATGCCTTAGATGTTGAAATTATGCTATATATATATATATATATATATTTGTTCTTAAAAAATTGTTACGAGCGTAATAATAAATAAGGACATAAAGGTCACATTGAATTTTTAAATATATATTCAGTGTTGAATGTTCCATCGCAGGTGAAGGTACTGATGTACTGAGATTGTTATCTCAAGCTGATAAATGAACTGTCAGTACGTAAAATGATGCAGTAGTATATAATTGGGCAGAAACATGTATGTCCTCCAGGTGATTTGAGCATTAATCGTATAAACTCATATGCAGCCTACATACAAGTAAGACTAACAGTGAATAAGATGTACTTTTTATGTGAGTAACTCGTTGATTAAAAAATACTTCGTATTAATTGAAATGAGAATAATTATGCAGGTTCTTTGTATTTAAAACTGGCAAACTGCGGGTGTTCATCTGTTAAGAATAGTTAAAAATAATTTAAATAATGTTAATATTTTATTCTAACTTAAATTGCGAGATGTTTCTTTAGCATCAAACATTTTCATTGTGGTATTTCTTCTTTTGAATAACCCATCTCTAGCGCTTTTTCTTCTATCTTCTGCGATAGTTTGATATATCATTTTTTGTCATGAATAAATAGTGTGTTTCAATGCTAAGTATCATCACTTCAGAAACCAGATGGCGCTTATTACATGGTTTGAGATCTCTGTAGGGAGCGTACGTGGTGTCATCTATTGATTATTCCGTAATCCTTTACACATAAAATTAAAATAAATGTTTATTCTCGAAAAATATGATGCTTTTTTCACACACAGATTACTCGTATGTTAAATAACTAATACTTGCAAATATAGCCTCATGCTGATATAAGCGACAATAAATGAGTACGTCATATCAGATTACAGTGTGACTGTCACACTTGATGTAAGGTTTGAATTTCGCGCAAAGCTATACGAGGGCTATCTGAGCTAGCTGTCCCTAATTTAATAATGTAAGACTAAAAGGAAGGCAGCTAGTCATCACCACCCACTGCCAACTCTTTTACCAACGAATAGTTGGACTGGACATTACATTGTAATGCCCCCACGGCTGAAAGCGCGTGCATGCTTGGTGTGAGAAGGGTTCGAACGCCCCGGTTAGGAGTCGAGCGCCCTAACCACCTGGCCATCCCGCGCCTGATATCATAAAACTTTAGTATGTTATTAATGACGCACAGTGTGGTATAACAAAACAAATTTAACAGAAATCTCAATAATATAATATCTAATATTTTGGTATTGTCTTTGCGTAACTAATTATCGAACAAAATCAAAACTTTACAAAACGTATGTTAACCCAAGGTGATAAATTAGCAAAATGAATGCTTAAAATTTGAAATTAAAATTAAAAAAAAACGAAATAATCATAATAATAATTAATCCAAGTGCAACGTTCAGCTCGGATTTATTTGAAATTACCTGGCAATACGATGTATAACCAAAATAAAGATTTTAGAACATTTATAATAATTTCATTTCATAACGGATAAATTTAAGCTGTACTATTACGCAATCAAACAGTGATTGTTTGTTTTGTTTTTGATGTTTGTTTGTTTTTGGAATTTCGCACAAAGCTACTCGAGGGCTATCTATGCTAGCCGTCCCTAATTTAACAGTGTAAGACTAGAGGGAAGGCAGCTAGTCATCAACACTGACCGCCAATTCTTGGGCTACTCTTTTACTCCGTCACACCAAATATGCTCGCCCTTTCAACAATATGAAATAATATATGCTTTGTTTGTTTGTTTTTGAATTCGCACAAAGCTACTCGAGGGTTATCTGTGCTAGCCGTCCCTAATTTAGCTATATTAAACTAGAGGGAAGGCAGCTAGTCATCACCACCCACCGCCAACTCTTGGGCTACTCTTTTACCAACGAATAGTGGGATTGACCGTAACATTATAACGCCCCCACGGCTGGGAGGGCGAGCATGTTTAGCGCGAGGCGGGCGCGAACTCGCGACCCTCGGATTACGAGTCGCACGCATTACGCGCTCGGCCATGCCAGGCCGTTTTGTTTATGAATTTCGCGCAAAGCTACATGAGGGCTATCTGTCCTAGCCGTCTCTAATTTAGCTATATTTAACTAGAGGGAAGGCAGCTAGTCATCATCAACACTGACCGCCAATTCTTGGGCTACTCTTTTACTCCGTCACACCAAATATGCTCGCCCTTTCAGCCGTGAGGGCGTTATAATGTGACGGTCAATCCACTATTCGTTGGTAAAAGAGTAGCCCAAGAGTTGGCGGTGGATGTTCATGAGTAGCTGCCTTCCCTCTAGTCTTACATTGCTGAATTAGGTACGGCTAGCGCAGATACCTCTCCAGTAGCCTTGTGCGAAATTTAAAACAAACAAACTCTTTTACCAACGAATAGTGGGATTGAATGAAACATTGTAACACCTCCACGACTGAAAGGGTGAGCGTGTTTGGTATTATGGAAATTCGACTAAGCGATCCTCAGATTAATCGAGTGCGTTAACCAATTGGCCATTCCAGGCTAAACAATGATGGACAGTGACCAGTAATTTATATACTGCCAGTTTCTGTGCCTAAAAATTCAACCTCGTGTCCCGAGCTATGAGCTATGTTCTTTGTTTTTGCTTCTGCAAGCATCGAGTCCATTTTTAACAAAGGAACTAATACCAGTATACTGCGCGCGCGCGCACACACACTAGACAGGTAATAAACCTCAAGTTAAATATCACTTTTTCTCACCCCAGGCATAACTGCTTATTGAAATTATATATTATGATATTACAAAATTATCAACACGAACGCATAATTACACATTTAGTGTCCAATCTGCTTTTCTTACGAAAACGTATGCATTTTTTGTATTTTACTAAATCAACAGTAGTGTTAATATTGTTACTAATGAAATAATTCTAATTGTAAATTTAATCACAATATGCTAAATGGAACTTGATGTAAAACATCAGGTGTATGATAATTTAACTGAATATGGTAATTAACTATACAGGTTAATTAAGCGTTTCAATAGAATAAACGTCATTTGCTGTCTATTAAAATAATTAAGAATTGCAATATCCAATAGTGAAGACTATTCAGTCTAACAATTACTTCAACATGGATTGGGAAATAATAGTATACATAATTCCCACAAGATGGCAGCAGCAAAGACTGTTCAATCTAAACAACAGAAATTGACCAAAAAATAATTTAATAGTGTATATAAAACTCAAGAGATAACAGGGTAAGCGATTTTAAGCGAAATATTTCTTTCTAAGCACAAAGTGAAAGAACAGTAGACTATTTGTGTCACCCCACTGCATGCATAATATTCTATACTTTGGTGCTATTACTTCTCAAAGTTACAACCAGGCCACCTATAAAGTTTATTTTTCGGTAATTAACATAACATTCTGAAACAACATGGGATTTACTAGTCTATCTAAGCTGTTTCATCCTCTAAATTTTTTTAAATCTTAAAGTCAGCCTTTTTGATTCATACACTTTCAAGCTCCTTCTCAAACTCGTGTAAATTAGTACCTTTACAACATCCGAAGTCAACTCATTCCAAAGGCCAACCAATGAAGCTCTTAGCTGAAAATGATTCCAACCATACCAAACTGTCCACTTGTCTCTCATGATCCTATCATTTTCACTGTTAAATATGAAAACGTATGTTGTATCAATTCCCGTTACAGTCTTCAGCAGCTCTATCAAATCCCCACTAACTTTTCTCAGGAGAAAATAATTTGAAAGACTTGTGTCTCTTCATAGAACTACCCCTCCATCCCAGGCACCACTCTAGCAACTCTCTCCAACAATTTCCTAGAGTAAAGGGCTTAATACTGAACACAATATTCCAAACATGGTCCAACCAGTGACCTGTACAATAAAATTATAAAATTCTACGAGACTCCTATTAAGTATCCCTGCAGATAAAACCTAAAATCCTATTTGACCTAGAAACTGATCGAATATTGCACCAAGAGTCCTTTGCTTCATAACACTAAATCATATTCCCATCTAAATTATAATTCAAAGTATGTTAACTTTCATGTATTATTTTGCCTTTATTATAATTAAAACCCATTTACCATTTATTTGCCAAATCCACTAAACGACCGAAACTCTTTTGTAAATCAACCTCTTCTTAGCTAGAAACACCCAATATTGTCTGCAAGTTGTAGTAATTTATTAATTTGTTTCGAGTGTTCGTAATAACGTCCCCTCGACTGTAAAGGCAAGCATGTTTGGTGCGACGGGAATTCAATCCCCCGACCCTAAAATTATAAGTTGAATACCCTAGCCCGTAATTTATTCCTTCACCTATATCAATTATGTAAATGAAGTATTAAGGTCCCAAACACTGAGTCCAGAAGTACTCCACTTCCAACATTAATTCATTTTGACTTCATTTCTTAGACTCCTCTGCTTTCTTCCATCTAGCCATTCGTAACTCAATTTCGTAACTTATCCACACATCTATGCATTCTTTCCACAAGCCTTTCATGTGGAACTTTACCAAAGGACTTCTGAAAATCCAGATACTCCAAATCGACACTCATACTCTCATCTATACAAATGAAAACACTATCAAAATATTTTTAAGGAAAAAAATTTCCCTTAATGGAATCATGTTTACTACCCAATAAAATTTTTTTTTTAAATGACTGTAAAATGTTTAATTTAAATATTATGCTTCATTCTCACAAAGGAAGTTTCTAATATCGTTCGCCTTCCTCAAGTCAAAAATGAAATAAAATCACCATCTAGTAAGTATATTTTGTTTATAGCCAGCTACTCTGTCTTTGCGGATCGTAAAAATGAAAATCGTGAATATCAGGAAAAAGTATTTAAAGGATATAAAAAAAAACGAAAATGCTTGGTTGAATGTATCACAAACGATTACACGTGATAAATATTTAAAAATAAATTTAAATCTGACAGTTACCTAAGTTTGCTTTCTTTGCTTTAATTTTCACTATTTAATTTGGGAACTGCTTTCCAGTCTTGCTTTTCTAACTTAAAACATGGCTTTAATTTTTTGCACTATTTTCAAACTTTTAGGTGTTACACAGTTGTACCTCAAAATAAAAATAAAATCTGATTTCATCTAGTACTGTGGGAAGTTGTTTCACATATTTGTACAAACCTCTACAAGAGTATTAATTCCAGCTGTCTATCCCTGATGGTAACACGCTGGTACTCACTGGTAACCACCATCAATTCTTAGGCTAACCTTATAGTGCGATACGATCACTCTTATAACGCGCCTTTGATCTCAGTGTAGAGCGCCATTTTATTTTTCTTGAAATCAATTTCGCCTTTTAACATAAAGTCATTAAACATCCATCGATGAGCTGTTTATTTTCTATGATTTATCAGTTATCATGTAATCCCCTTTTATAATCAATAGCTTCTGATAATAATAATAAAATTAGCCCAGCAATTAAAGCAAGTAATTTATTAATATATAGGTTTAATGAACTTGAGTAGTGCACTGAAATTAGCCTCAACACTTTACAGTTCCGGCAAGCTTAAAGACGTTTATCACCCACCCATCTTGCTCCCATTAATACTTTCTAACAAAATATTTTTCTTACTCTTGGTTTACTTGTATAAAGCTGGAAACATATTTTTTATCAAGATTAGACATCCTAACAAAAGTAAACTTTCACAGCTTTCTAGTGGTGGAAATAAATCGTTTTATCGAATTTTTATAATTTTTTATTTCTAAAGAAACAAAAAAAAAAGAATAAATTTAAATACCTCCCTCTTTAACTTCATATTTCTTACTGATCTTTTGATTTTTTTCAACACAGCATCCTACAAATATTTTTATGTACTAACAAAGTAGTTTTGTGAACATTTTAAAAACTGCCATTTTTTAGATTGTAAGATTTTACGTCATTTCCCAAAATTTATAACCTGATACCACTACTTAAATTTTTTTTTATAGAAGTGAGATAACATTTTTACACATTCTCCAGTTTGGTTTTATACGTGGGTATCAATTTTACACAAGATTTAGTGTGAATCAATTTTTAAGATGGATAAAAATAATTAGGGCTGCCAAAACTGGTATAATTTCATTCACATATTATAGTGTTTGGAATACACACAAATAAAATTCTATCAGTGATATTTCACCAATAAAAGGCTGACTTGAATGACCACAAATCTTCATGCAAGACCAATGAAAGTAAAGACATTTTATATCGTAAGTGACCAGTAATCATTTGATATTATCTTTAAATTTAAAAAAAATAGAAATTGATTGAAACTTTCAGAAATAATGAACAACACAAGTTTTTCAAGTTAAACAAATCTTTATTTTCTTATTTCAGATAGTTCATTCCTGAAAGAAAGAAAAACATATTAGAATAAATACCAAATATCAAACAGAATGGTAAAAATTACATATTAAAAATAAACTTGTAAACTAGATGTGCTTCTGCAAGGTCCCCGAAAGTGTTCTGTTTCAAGATTAAATAAAACCAAAATTATCAGTAACAAATACTTTTATTTCTTACTTTTGAAGTTCATGTCATGCTGTGTTGTAGCCTACAAAGTGCATGATTCTTGTCATGACATGGACATTTCAGTGACATAATGACAGAACAAACCACAAGGTTAAGTATCTCCCAAAGTCAGTGCTTTCTAAAGTGGGTGTCACCAAGACTTGGGAAAATACCACAAAATGTTTTTAAGTTTTTATCTACAGTTTCATCAAATTTAAAGTATTTTTAAATGTGCTTCTCAACATAGCACAAAACAAAATAATCACCAATACAGCCTTGTGTAGTGACAGATAAAATGGGAAGCTCACCATGTCAGCTTAAACATCTCTGTGGTCTCAAATTATTTTTTGATACATACGTATGCACTGCCCCAACAAAAACGTTTGTGATGTTACAATTTCTACTAGCTGACTAATATACAACTGTATAGTGGGACAAGTGATTAAAACTGGTGACCTGTGCATGTGGCTAAAACTAATGTTATAAAACTAGCAAGTTGCTCGTTAAGTGTTGCACCAGAAGGCAAGAGAAGAAAAATTGCAAAGGAAGGTTTGCAAATTCATAGTGTTGAGTACATCAATATACCAATGATACACACACTTATCTTGGTTTCACACTGCTAGATTCTGAACACAGAATCTTTCTACAACTGCAGTTACTGACAAATATTGTTAACAGCAATGGTACCCAACTGATACAACAATGTATTCTAGCCTTTTATAAAAGAGAAGTATAACATTACATTTAAAAAGCTATACCACAGACCAGGTTGTTTTCTTTTGTGATGCTCTATGTAGACTTTGCTTTGATCAAGTTATTAACTATCAGTTTACCTGGAAATTTATAAAAATTGAAACTTTATTTTAAAAAAGTTTATTTTAATATGGTTATCTGCTGTCTAACCAGTTTTGTTTACTAGAAGTATTCATTGGCACAAACCATAGTAATATACTCACATCAGGAACTTCAAGTTCTCCCTCGTTTATTTTGTCAATGATATCATGAGGATTACTCCCATCTACAGTGCACCCAACCGACTGCGCTGTTCCAAGGATTTCTTTCACTGTCCCAACAAGGTAACGTGCCATTGAACGAGATCGCATTGTCCTAGCAATTTCAATAATTTCATCAAAGGATAGATTACCACTGTGCTTGACTGCAAAGAATAAAAAAATTCTTCCTATTACCACCAGGAGTGTGATTTTAGTTGTAGTGATGTAGCAATATTTCATTGGTAACATCTCTTTAAAAAAAACAAAAAACAAAAAAAAAACCTGTGTAAAATGTTACAATTTATTAAAGTATTGGGAACAAAAAGAGATACACAGTATTAACAACATAAAAAGTAATAAACTAACCTGTTGCTTAATAAATACAGACATGCTGTAATCATTTATAACTTACCAAAATATATTTCACAAAAGCACTTTATGACCAATGTAGATTAAAACAAAACCTAAGTTCTAACATATCTTCTTAATGTTTGCAATGGGGTGGGGTTAATATGATCCTGCTATACTTCTGAGCTCAAAAAAATATTGTACATTTTCCAGCAAGTTCCCCATCGCTACACAAAATAAGTGAATTTGAAACAAGAATGGAAGACCCTAATGTGTACACTCATTTTTTTACCACAAACTATTGTAACAAGAAAATTTAAACTTCTGATAAATGAATACATGTCACACAGTCAAAGTTTAAATTAGGTGAGAAGAAACCTTATTTTTTGCCTTGAAAAGGTTCAAATTCATGTCATACATTCAGGAAAAAATGAAACTCAAGACTTACCATGCTTAACTTTCTTACGATCACGAGGAGGTTCTTTTAAGGCCCTAATGATAAGGGAAGCAGCGCTAGGGACCACTTCTATTTGAGCCTGCCTGTTCTGAATAGTGAGTTTCACGGTTATTTTAAGTCCCTTCCAATCAGCTGTAGCTTTAGCTATATCATCACCAACCTTCTTTGGAGACTACATGAATAAAAATAGAAACCCATAAACAGTCACAAGAATCAAATCATACTTTCAGAATGAAAGTCAAATCAAATGAAGTCTGTCTGTCCTCACTATCTATAGTAATCAAATGAAGTCTGACATTAAAGCACAGTATAAGGTGAAGGAACTACTATAAAAAACAAAATTAAATTACAACAAAACACATACACATGTATAAATCCTACTAACTGACTGACTCATGAATTATAAGCAATATTTTTCTGGTTGTTACAGGGAGATATTACACCCAGCTAGTAACCACGAAGGTATCCACGTAATAATGTTATGATTTTTTATAATGTTGCACATGTTTACAAAATTTTGCAGGTAATTACTATATATTACAAGACTTGCACACAAAATGTCAGGTTTTTGAATTAAGTATTAACAAATTTCAATTATTTTCTCCTCCAAGTTTTCTCTTTCAGAATGTTAATTATGCAACAATTTTTATTTTAATATTAAAAACACTTATGCATGAGAATATTCTAAAACTTCACACATGAAATCTTTATAATGTCCAGATAATTATCAAATATTTTACAGAAAAACTGTTATTTTCACTATTAAATTAGAATCTCTGTATATTTGATAGATTTGATCACTCTTGTAACCACTACAAAAAATTGGGAAGTAAATATAAATTATAGATTTTCTTTCTAGAATGATTAAAAATTATAATTTGAAAGTTTGAAGGTTTAATCTGAATATCTTAAACAACAACTAAGATTATAAACATCTATTATTCTTATATTCTCTTTCAACTGTTGTCAGCTAAAAAATTATGACGTAGCACACACACTCATGTTACTGTATCCAAAAATATAAAATCAACCTTTAATTATTATAAAATGACCCGGATTGGTCGTGTTTTAATGGATTGGTATTTTGTAAAATAAAACCACAGTTATAGGGCATTATATTTATATATACATTATTAGTGTTTACAAATATTTTTAATTTATTTTTCCTTAAAACATAGAATCGTAAATACAGTAAATCAAAAATTTCTCTTCTAGTTCCAGCCCTTGTTACTCATATGCTACTTTTCATAGGTTGCTAGGATACCAGAATTCCAATATAATTTATCAAGTTCGGTAACAGCTGTATTTGGGTATATAAAAAAAAAAATGAACAAGTCAAAGACTCAACTTACCAGCCTGAAGACATATCTCAAAAGAAAGGTAACATCATATTAGGAAATGGTTGGTAAAACCACTTGCGAGACATTCAAATATAGAATTTAGTGCATATAAAGGATCATTTCCAAAAATCAAAGGAAGTGAGTGGACAACAGCATGTTTGATTCAGTATATTAGTGATATCACATCATATAGAAAAGGTAAGGTTCTTTTTATTTTATATTTTAGCTTTTAAACATTGGTAATTTGAGTTCCTAATTCATACAAAACTATAGGCTTAATACTCTCTAGGTGTTTGGGTATATAAATTTGTATACCCAAGAGGGTCAGGTACATTAGACCTCTTCCTCCTTCCTTGACATTGTTTGAGTGGACTTATTAATATATTTAAAGTATATACAGAGGGCCAGAGTGATAAGCATAACTCTAGCAGGCCCTTTTATGGACAATGTCCATGTATATTGTTTTCTCTTTTTTTTAAATAAGTCTAGAACGTAGATGGCCTGTTTTATTACTATTACTATTTTAAATGATTTTATCTTAATGATCTGATGTACAAATTTAACGGTGAGATGTGTTTAGGTCTCTCTTCATCATATATGCAATACCTGTCTAGTTCACATAACAACTCATTTGTTCTCCAAGTTTTATCGAAATATTTTATTGTACTATGTAGAAGTCTATCTGGTATTCTTCATGTATTTGAGTATTTGTACATGAACTTTGATGAAGTGATTTTAGGTATTCTATATATTATTGTAATTAATGTATTCTGTAATGTTTGAAGTTTGGTTTCCAATTATGTTTTACTTACGTTAATCCAGGCAGGAGCTGCATAGTCTACTACTGGTCTAGTATATGTTTTGTATATTTTAATGACGTTTTCTGGTGTTGTTCCATAATTTTTACCAATTAGACTCCTTGTATAGTTTATTCTTTGCCAAATTTTAGATTTTTTGTGTGTTATTTACATGTTTTGTCCAAGTAAGTTTTGAATCGAAAGTTAATCCTAAAAATTTTGCAGATGTAGCAGTCTGGAGAAGCTCTCTGTTCACGTAAATCTGGGGTTGTACTTTTTGATGTTTTGTTGATTTTGAAAATATCATTAATTGTGTTTTTGCTGTGTTTATTTTAATTCTATGTCTTTGGCAGTATTCACTTCTGTTAAGTTGTGGTTGTATGATAGTGGCTGAAATTTATGGTGTAGGGACACTTTTCCAAATTGCTACATCATCAGCAAACTGAGACGTGTATCCATGATTTGGGTCTTTTAGTGGCATATTACTTACATACATGATGAAGGACATAGGGCTAACCACCCCTCTTTGAGGGACACGAGCTTCGGTTTAATACTTTGACATCAAAAACAACTGATTTAATGCTGCACTGCATTAAATACAAGATCAATGTTTAGGTGGTTTTTTTAAATATTTAAATTAAGAAATCAGGTAATATATAATATAAGCATTTGAATTATAATCTACAATTTGATATCAGACCCACTGACAAATTCATAAAATAGTAATCTAACAAAATTTCGAATGCAAGTCAATAAAGGTGATGACAAGACCTTTCAACCATGATTTGTCGAGTAAGGGTTAATATGGTATCTCACACACACCCGTTTTATTTTTAAAATAAGTGAACAAGTGAATTAAAGGAAAGTCTCACGATCTATTTCAGTTTGGCTTCACAAGCAAGACTAATAAATCAGAAGACAATACTATGGAATCCCGAGTGAAAAAACCCAAGCTTGTTGACCCAAGCCCAAGTGTTAAAGCAAAAACTGTTACTGCCAGTACTGGCGCTAAGCCTACTCGTTGTTTCCAGGATGAATGGAATAGAAGCCGATCATGGCTGGAGTATAATAACGCTACCGAACTGATGTTTTGCTCAATTTGTCAGGAATATGACCAAAGTAGCAGAAGGCAGAAGAACACCTTCATAACAGGATCTTCCAACCTGAGAACAAGTACTGTTAAGGAGCATGAAAACAGTCACGCCCACAGTCTAAGTTGTCAAGCTAAGACAGCAAAAGAAACACCTGATTTAACTCCCATGATGAAAGAATTGAGCAAACTTAACCAGACTGAGAAAGATCATTTGCTTGTGCTGTTCAGGACTGCCCTTTATATGGCTTTGAATGCCAAACCATTCAGCAATTTTCAAGAGCTTCTGTTGCTGCAGGAGCATAACTTTGGTATGAACTTAACAGAACATTATGCCAATAACAAACAAGCAGTTATCTTTATAAAGTGTATTGCAGAAACAATTAGAATTAATGTTAGATCTCGTCTGCACATCTTATTATTCTTTGGCATTATGACTGACGGCTCAACAGACACTGCCAGCATTGAGCAGGAGATAGTCTAAGATACTTGGACAGTCACTGTTACCCAGTAATCCACTTCCTGTGTCTGCAGCCAGTTGAGAAGACTGATTCTGAACACTTGCTACAGGCACATAGTTCAGGTAATGGTTTCTTAATTACCTGGGATGAGAATTTTCTGGATTTATTCCAAATTCCTAATAAAGAAAAATTAAAATGAACAATTGATTTAAACCAAGAAGAACCATGTATTTACCACTGACAGAACTGAAGCTTAACCTAACACAACTAGCGTAATAAATAATGGAGCAATTGAATTTTCCAAAGTACAAATTTACATTTTGTTTTTTATTACAGAAAGTAACTAATATTGGGTACTATTTTTTGCACTTGCAGCATTGTCCATATATGGCAAGTTTCCCGACTGGCTTGAATCAATTGTATGCCTGACAGCTGATGGAGAAGCTGTCAATTTTGGCACAAATAAAAGGACTTGTCAACAGATTGAAGGCACAAAAACCTTATTTGATAGGGATCCACTGTGTTAGTCACAGATTGGAACTTGCAATTAAGAAGACCATCAAGAACATACCTTACCTTGATAGTATCCAAACCTTTTTAGAAAACCTATGGAAATTTTATAACAATTTGCCACAGAACTGGGCTGGCCTCAAGAAGCTGGTAAAGCCAACAAAATGGACAGGAACACAGTGGGTGGCCTACAAAGAGCACACTCTGGAGTCAGTTTCTCATAACTGGCCAGCTTTAGCAGAGCATTTGCATCAAGTAAAGCTGCATGACAAAGGGGAACATGGACAGAAAGCTGCAGGATTATACAGTACTTTGACAAGCCTTAAATTCATCCTGTACATGGACATACTCTTGGCAATTCTGCTATTGCGAACATTGTTTCTGACAAACTCGCTGTTTGCAAAGAGAAGCTGGGCAATTTGAATCATGTTGAGAGATCCCAGAAAATTGTTAAAGAGCTCACAACATGTGAACAAACTGACAAGTGGTTACTTAGAGAAAAGGTGATTGCTATTAGTGGTCAGACAAGGGCCAGAGGCTCAAAAAGTGCCACAAAAGAGACAGTTGCTCAATCTGTGGCTGAAGAAACTGCCATCTTTATAGGTAAAATTGTCACATATCTGAATGAGAGATTTGAAAAATTTGATAAGGATTTTATTAGTGCCTTTCAAATCTTTGAACCAGGCAAATGGCCTAAAAGCAAGGAAGCATTGTCATCTTATGGCTACAATGAGCTTCAGACACTATTGGACCACTTTGGTGCTCTGCTAGAAGCTATTGGTTTCAACATTGCAGCTGATATTTGCCAAGCTGACTTACACAAGACACACCTCAAAGCCACAAGATTTGCCAAATCAGATGAGTCCCTGGCTAGTAGTGGAAGTGGATTGTAGGCCCACATGTTAAGTCAAATTACTGTTGAAAACAGCAAACCTTTCCCTGGATCAACAATGTTGGCCTTGGTATGCCTCATGCAGGTGATTTCCATGTCATCTGCTGAACCAGAATGTGGATTTTCCCAGATGGCAGTTATTGAGGATGACTGGCAGTCCAAACTAATAAATGATTCTCTTAATGACAATAAAATTAGCTAAGAATAAGACCTGTGATCTTGCAAGCACAAAATTACTGTGCAAGTCTGTAGAATCCTGGTAGAAGGACAGTAAAAAAACCAGACGATACATGAGTCCACATGGAACTCGCACACGTAGAGACAATAGAGATACTGAGTCTACATCAGCTGATGTCTTAGTGCTGGATGACTAAATCTACCAGTTTGATTGATGTATCATTTTTAATGGATATAAGGCTAGTTGCTACTTGCTTTGAAATAATGTTTCAGTGCCATAAATAAAATGATTCTGTTTTATATAATAATTGTCTCTACTTGATTTCTTGTTTTTGGTAATGTCCGATGACAATTTTGAGGTGTCTTGCTAAAATTTCAAATGTCCGGCACGTTTCACTATCCAGCAGGACATGTGTCCTGCTGAAAATTTAGAATATTTCTACCCCTGATGTATATACAATAAAACATTGTATGTGTTATAGTAATTACTTATTGTAATTAGTAAAAATATCATAATGTTACATTACTGACTCTACCATAACCTCTCATACCTTCCCCTTCCAAAAGACCACTTTCTTTCTTTGGAGACACAATTCACACTTTGGGAAACATTAATATAGTGTTAATCTCTTTACTATTAACAGTTCTGTAGTTTTAATCTTTTGTTCACTATATTTCAATCTGATCTCACAATTCAAGTATTTTAAGTTCAACTTCAGTAACTAAGCATAAATGACCTCCAACACATCAAATATGGTGAGTTTCAACCAAATTATTTACATTTTGAGCTCTGGCTCCATTTCATCTTTGAACCTTGAAAGCTGTAAAAAAGTACCAGTCAAAGATTTGAAAAGAATAATTAAACTTACCAATCCGAGAGGACCAATTTTTGGGGCGAGAGATGATGTTGCTCCAACTTCACCACCAACTGCTCTCAGATAAACTGGAGGAAAAAAAAAGATCAGAGTTCACCGTGTGTTTTAACAGTTAAAACTAGTGTTCAATTTAACACATATAAAGAGAAAATACAAACAAAACATTCCAAATATTTTGTTTTATCATTTGTATTTCCAATATTTAATGTAATGTTTGTAACATAAGCAAAGTGCAAGCAATAAGAGAACATATAAGAAAAATGACCCATCGTAAAAAGAACAGCTAGGCTTTGGAACATGATTGTTACTGGAAATGGTTTTGAACAGCAAATCGTTTCTGACAGTTTAGTATAAAGCTAGAAATTCACATTAAATCCTATTTACACATGTGATGTTCCCCAACTCCCAGTTTAGAAGCTACCATTAGTCATTAAAACAACTGTCAGACCACACCTACAACTTGGGAAAAAACCTGCTTGGACTGGCTCATTATAGGAACATCCCTCCAATAATATTGGTTAACCAACCAAAAATATTCCCTTCATAGCTCCATTGAATGTATTTAGCTGGTTTTACTAAGTACAATATTGGTGTCTTAAATCTGGCAACTGTCGACTAAGAGATGGTTGAACACACTATCTTGAAGGTATTTCCATAAAGAGGAACTACTTAAGTATCATAGTTCGTGACTGGCAGTAATAAAGAATTCACCAGAGATTAGAAATGTTCCCTATGCTATACTCTCAATGATCCAAACTTTGGCACAAAGTTGATGCAAAGTCTAACTTCCAAAACAAAGACAGATGCAATGGTCAGACACACCATTACTGTTGTCACAATTAACTCAACCTGTCATTTTGCATTCTTTGTTCAGGCAATCAGCACTGGTCCAGTTAAACACTAATGTGACTGATAAGTAAAAACCAACCCCACTTATTAGGCTTAGATCACTCAAACTTCAGCATAACCTTTTCAATACCCAAAGAAACCCATCAACTGGTGTGCACTCTTTTGACCACATACCCCAACACTGATTTAGCAAAGCAGCAGCACACTTAATACATGCAACCACTTCATATAACCTTGCTCTAAGTACTTCATAAAAATTACCTCATACTGTCCATACAGATACATTTTGTTCAGGGAAATAATAATTCACTCGAAGTATTCTATATAACAGGTATTTTTCAAAGTCAGCATCAAATACCACTTTTGCTATCAATATATAAAATTAAAACCAAAAATAATTATCCCATGGAGTTTTTTTTCTTCATTTCACAAAATTCAGAGCTATAAAAATTTAAGTCGTATGTTCAGGCCCATGATAGTTAATATTCATCAGAACGTGTTTAACAGCTAGAAAACGGAAGTTAATTAGTTTTTAATTCATGCAAAAAAAAAGTGTCACCAGTATTAAACTTTTTTTACATTAAAATACAGCATCTTACCAATATTAGGCCTACTGCACTGGAAAAGTCCAAGGTTAAATATTTTGAAGATAGAGAGTCAGATTACCACAAGATCATGAATAAATTATGCAAAACAATCTTCCTCAACACAAAAATTAAGACATCAAGCATAACAGCAAGAATTACTACACTTCATCAAATACAATCTCTATTCTTCAATCATCTTTGCTTTCTTCATTCTTTATCTTCACACACACAACAATCTGTATGGGTCAGAGGTTACCAAATTTTTTCCACTGACAACTCCCTAACTTTAATTCACACTACACCCCTGTGGTCACATGCAATATTCTTTATTATTCTCTGATGAAACTTTTCCAACATCTCTAGCAACTTGCTACAACACACAGTTTACAAACCACTGGTTTATTTATACAATTATTTGTGAAACAAGCCATTGGTTAGCCAGTATAACAAAGAACTTATGAAATTAAATGAGTGACCAGCCTGAGAACACTGTCACTATAAACCACAGAACACTGCATCATTGAAGCTAAGTTTGGATATAGAATCTTCATTTAACCATTCTGAGACAATCTTGGTGTAATATATACAAGTTTGTACTCACATTAAGTATTTACACTAACTTTTGATACAATGTGTATCTTCACAATGCAAGTTTTTTGTACACACAAGTAAATCAAATTTTAATTATGTTTTTTTAAAGATTTGTCTGTGAAAATACTGAGTACATTTCATTACTAATCCAAGTACAGAGTGATTTTCATATTATGATTAAAAAAAAACTTTTGTCCCAAAAATCCTCAAATGTTGTTTGCATAATCCAAACCCTCCTTAATAAATTTCAAATGTTTGTTTTCAGTAATACTTTATACTCTGATATTTTTCTACTATAACTATGGGGGGTGTCACGTTACTACTAATACAACTTAAAAAACAAACAAACAAGGAAATATAAATTATGCTTTTTTTTTATTCTAGAATTATTACAAATTATACCACAAAAACAAGTGTTTAGTACAAGTAGCTTGAGTCTCATATCATTATATGTTTGTATGCATTTATTTTATTGTACTGAATTTCCAGTCATGCCTGGTTAAGAATACACAACTCGCATTATGTGGTGCATATGCACTCACGCTACCATATCCAATAAAACTGACCTTTTGTCTTTACAATGTGGCCTTGTCTTGCCTCTGTTTTAGTGGACTAGTATTTTGGAACAAACAGTCACATTTCAATTATTATATATGAATATGGATTATTGATATTTAGAAATAGGTTATTAAAATTATTTTTAATATATAGAACAATAAATAAGTAAACAATTATCTCTCCTAGCTATGACTTATGAAATTTGTTACTGTTGTACGAACACTTAAAAACCTTTTAAAATTTTGCATGAGGAGGAAATGAATTTTTTAGGTTTTCTATAATATACAGTTGAATAACAAAAAATTCATACATTATCAAATCAATACCACATAATTCCATTATAATTTATCAAGTTTAGTAACTAAGCTCTATTTAGGTCTAAAAAAAAACATGAAATTTCGAGCAGACTAAAGACACAACCTGCCTCCTTAATATCTTGGCTCAAAAGAAAGAAATGGCTGAGAAAACCAACAGAGGAACTTTCTAAACTGTCAACTGGTTATTCACATCACATATTGAAGTAACTGTATTTAAGAGACTGTTCCAACATTGGAAAAAGGTGAATGGGGCCCACTATGTGTGATTCAGTACACAAGTCATATCTCAAATAAAGAGATGAGATTTGTATTTTATATTCTATCTTGTCAATATTGGGAATTCCACAATTTGTACAGAACTTTAGGCTTAGTATTTTGACTACACAAACATCTGATTTGAACTACATTCAACATATCACATTATTGATAAATATTAGTCTTTAGGTGTTTTTATATTTTAGAAACTAACTAATGTATTATATTAATGTCTGAATTACAATCTACAATTTGATACTACACATATTGACATAAATTCATAAAATAATAGTTCAATAAAATTTTGAACGCAATATGACATGGCCTTTGACCCATCACAAGGTCAAGGTATTTCACACTTTTGCATGTACCACAATTAGCTCGTGGTCATACCCAACTACAATTGTTGAAACAGATTAAGTTTGTTTTCCAAATTAAAATATTTCAGTAACACCTAAAAAAAATGGAACAGTAAATACACTATTTGTGGGAGATACAAAACAATGATGAAAGATGTTTTAAACTTTTCTGCATTACCACTTGTACATCAATCATATTCTCTATAATCACCACTTAAAGAGCTACATGATGTTACAAGTCATGCCCACTACCACTTATATTTATTTAGTATTCTAAACTCATGTTCAATAGAAAGAAAAGTCCATTTTCTTTCTTTTAATGTTACACATTTATAAATCTTACTACTAAAATAACTTCATCTTTGTAAAACAATATATTTTACCTAAATTTTTTAAAGATTCAAATTAATATGCTTATTGGTTAAAAGTAATGCACAAATTAGAATCTCTGCCATACTATTCCACTCATAAGTTTTGTCAGCTGCTAGTAGCACTGAGCTTTTTCATATTTCAAAAATACTCAGACATGTTCAACAAAATTTTATTTTAAATCTTCATATCTGCTAGCTAAAATAATTAGAACATGCAGATATAATGAAATTAAATGTACAATTATCCTAAACCTACATTACTATATGGTCAGTTCTAAGTTTTACTATGAGCTATATAGGGTTCATTCAAAGTATGAAATAAATTTATTAGAGACTACTTATTTTAGAATGAACTAATTTCATAATTTAAATTATTTGAAATAATTATAGCTTCTTCCTCCATCAACTAAGCTAGTCAAACTAATGTTCATACCAGTCAGATTTTTACATAAAACTATAAATAAACAGAACTCATTTAATACCAGCCACTTTCATAATTTCAGATTGAAAGTTAATTTAACTTTTTTTTTTCCAGTGGAGAAACATGTCTTTACATAAAAATATTTTGTTGAAAATGTTCATGAGCACACTTTAAATTATGAGATGAGACAAATCAGTATTATTGGGAATCAACCATGTTGAATGGTAGGACAGAGAGTTAACTTTTCAGGTTACTCCGGGTGTAGTGACAGTAGCATTTCTACATGAAAAACTGTCTTATACTAGTCTTTAAAAAAAATATCCTAATACAAGCCATTCATTAAAACACTGATTGCATAGGATAAAATAGTAATCACTCTTTTTTGAAACGTAACTGAGTTATGATAATCTCAACATTTTTAAATTAAAGTTTCATATTTTGGCCTTCACTACGCTTGATGAAATCTTCCGAGTTAAGTGAAAACCAATATATATATGAGATGATCAGTACATATATAACATTGTACGGCAGTGTCACTGTAGTGTATTATCGATATTATTCTGCAAAACTATTTTTTAAGTTTTATGACCTTATGTATAAAATCAGGATATTCAAAGGAACATAAATTCTATACTTAAATTTTAACATAGGCCTAATTGTGCCATGCTTTCTAAATACGTGGCGCTGATACAGCTCCATATCAACCCATAGTAAAAACATTTAAATAAAATTCTAATTTCTAAACTTACCAATCTTAATTTCTGTGGGATCAAACTTTGGTGGCATCTTTTAACTTTAAATTTAAACGCTCTCGATATTTATTTTAGGTGTTGGTGTCGGATGAATCACGATTAGATACGACCGAAAAAGTTTCACCACACAACCAAATTCAACAACACACGAAAAAAGACCTAACGTGTTATCACGCTTAGAAACGATAATTTAGACATTTTGCACAGATGTCGCCCCAGTGCAATTGCCTGTTATATAATTTTAAAATGTATATAGAAAGAATTGTGTTTCCGATTTGATTTCTAACTAAGCACAAAACTACACAATGAGCGAGCTGTCCATGCTCTACCCACCACGGGTATCGAAAGCCGATTTCTAACAATGTAAGTCTCTTGGCTTCCATTACATGCTGCCTTCATATCATAATGCCTTAATATCAAATAAATCAACAATGTTAATTGGAACGTCGTATTTACATCAAATTAAAAATTAAAGTTTACACTAGTTTTTTAAAGTAAAAACAAATCGTAAACCAAGAAACTTAAGAGTCCACATTCTGAGTAAAATAACTGGATTCGCCAAGTACCATTCTACTTGAATAGCTATTGTTATAACAGAAGAACCCTATATAACATCTAATTTAAATTTTTGCTTTAACAGAATATATCTAAGGAAATTGTTTTAAATATTTTAATGTGGATGTTCGCTTGAATTTGCAATAAATAGTCATATAGGTTGAAAATATATTTTAAAATATACTAACGTCAGTAATGTCTGTTTTAGAAACCCCCAATCCAGAATAATGTAAACATATATACATAACAAGATTTGTAATTTTTTTTGTTTTGAATTTCGCACAAAGCTACTCGAGGGCTATCTGTGCTAGCCGTCCCTAATTTAGCAATGTAAGACTAGAGGAAAGGCAGCTAGTCATCACCACCCACCGCCAACTCTTGGGCTACTCTTTTACCAACGAATAGTGGGATTGACCGTCACATTATAACGCCCCCACGGCTGAAAGGGCAAACATGTTTGGCGCGACGGGGATGCGAACCCGCGCCCCTCAGATTACGAGTCGCACGCCTTAACACGCTTGGCCATGCCGGGCCCACATAACAAGAATAATACATCCCATCAAAGGCATTAACAAAAAATGTTAACTTTTGTTAAAATCGTTTTTCAAATCATAGTTAATATAAATTGTCAGAATTGTAATAAATGTTTTACCCAAGTAATTACTATAAAAGTGTTCCTAATACCGCTATATTTTGACATTAGGATATGTCTTTCCTTTACCAAAACTCTTCAATGGTTACTGGTTATAAAATAATAAAATGTTATCATAAAATTTTGATATATGGAATCAAGGGGCGTGAAACTTTTGTATATTTTGATTTTTAATGCACTAAATATTACACGTGCAAATAAAACGTAAGTTTACCTTTTCAATTCAAAATTGTTTCATAACATAAAAACAGAATTCACGTAATTAACAAATTAAAGCAAAATTAATACTTGCACGTATATAGGTTGACCAAGCTGCAAATAATGTATGAATTGAAAAGTTCCTTTGAGACGGAGGTCATCGGGTAGGACAATGGTATGTTTACAGACTTACAATGCTAAACTCTGGAATTCGATTCCTCGTGGTTTTTCTTTAAAAAAAAATAAAAACAAGAACTTCCATGGAGAGTGGTAATTAGATAAAGCAATAAATTAGTAGATTTCATAACTTTTATTTGATCCTATTTATTTCAATAACGAACATGTAGTTGCATTACCAAATATTTTAAAAGAAGCTTGTGTCCAAATATAACAGTAAGCCAACTTTCTTCACTAGAGTTGACTTTACTAGAGAAATATTTTTGTAAGTTACATATTTCTTGTTTGTTTGCTTTTGGATAGTCGTACATATCTATTCAAGAGCTAACTGCTCTTTTCTTTCTTATTCATAAATTCAGCCAGTCAATATCACAAACGCTACAACTCTTGGGCTACTTTTGCCTGGCTGAATAATTGAATTTAACTTTTGCTCTTATAAATCACCTAAATGATTTGTGAATTACAGAAATCCGTTTAAGAAGACTTTATATAAAGTATCGTGCAAAAGTATTAGGACAAACTGAAAAATTAGAATTCAGGTTATGTTCAAAGAACAATGAAAGGTAAATCACAGGTGAAACATCAAAATATTATTAATATTTATATGTATTAAAACAGAAGTTCAGTGAAAGAGCTAGAATTAAACAAACCGTTAATGTTTTATGTGCCCCATTTTCCTTTCATAACTGCAAACAGTCTTTCAAATATTATTGCAACATATTTAATTTTTAAGATTTTACTCCAAATGTCTCTAATACGCTCCCATAAAGTTTCTTTGGAAGTAACTTTTGATTTGTCAGGTTTTTGGTGAAATCCCAGATTTAATCAGTAGGATTGAGATCCTTAGATCACTTGAATGATTACAGCAGCTTCTTTCTTAACATGAGTGTCTGGAGTCATTGTCTTCTTGGTAATAGAATTCTTTACCAATAATATATGAATCATTGGGTATACCATGATAGGTCAGTATCTAATGGTACTTGTGCTGGTTCTTTATTCCTTGTTTGTTTGTTTGTTTGTTTTGGAATTTCGCACAAAGCTACTCGAGGGCTATCTGTGCTAGCTGTCCCTAATTTAGCAGTGTAAGACTAGAGGGAAGGCAGCTAGTCATCACCACCCACCGCCAACTCTTGGGCTATTCTTTTACCAACGAATAGTGGGATTGACCGTGACATTATACACCCCCACGTCTGGGAGGGCGAGCGTGTTTAGCGCGACTCGGGCGCGAACACGCGACCCTCGGATTACGAGTCGCACGCCTTACGCGCTCGGCCATGCCAGGCCTTCTTTATTCCATCTATAACAAAATATTCTCTTGTCCTAAACCTTTTTCACAGTACTGTAATTTAAGTTAAACAGGTGGAAATATTTTAATAATACTAAAAAAAAAATCGATATTTAGTTTTTTGATTTAGATTTTAAGTCTAATTCGTCATTACTGTATCCCTCTATGAAATCTGTGCAGTGTATCTTACAGTGAAGGTCTGTTAGAAAGACTTTCGACACACAAGCTATGTGTTTCCGAGGATTCTCAACCTACCAGCAATTTAGATGTTATAGTAAACAAAAAAAAAACCTTTTTACAGTCTGGACTAAAATTTTTCACATTTTGTAAGAAATAAAATCATTATTATTAAGATGGAATACAAACACCCTTCGCAGCGAGAAATTAAAAATGCACGTGAAATTAAACAATTACGAATGTGTTTTGTATAACGAAACAAATTCTATGAACATCAACAACGATTTATTAAAACAACAAACAATTTTATCAGACACATGAAAAAAAAAAACGTGTAATTCAGTGTTTCGCCTATCATAACAAAACCTTACCAAAACGTATATAATGACAAAATATAACATTAAATTTTCATGAAATAACAGTGTCTGCAACCTTACATCAGTACTTGGTGGGTCTTCCTCGTGCTATAATAACCTTTGCAAGTCGACCTGAGATTTTGTCGATGAAGTTATTGATATAATCCCAATTTGTAACTAGAATGCACTGTAACTCAATACAATAACTGTCCCAGGGTCGTGGTTAGCAATTTTTTGGTTCATTTCCGCCGAAGAGTTCTCAAAAGACTTTGCTGACTATGGAAACTTCTAACAGCCTTCCGATCAAGATAATTCTGTATAATGCATGCACTTTTGGTAGTGGTATTATCATGAGGGAACAAAAACTTATTGTCAAACCTTGCCCTAGCATATAGCGCAAATATCGTTTCCATGTGATGCCTGCATGAGGCGCCATTAACGTTTCTCTGGAGGATAAGAAGAGCAGTCTTCCACCATGATGAATAACTGCCCGAATATATATTGCACCACCTCTTGTGTGTTCTTTATACAAAAAAAAAACATTCTTTCCTCTTCTGCTCTCTAGGCAAACGACAAGTGATAACAGTACCACCAGCTTTAAAAAGTCGGAAATAGGTATTATATAAAAAGATGACCTGTCGTTAGGGTTCCAACTATAAGTTGGCATACTGTCCTGCTCAAGTAAGACAGAGACAGCGGTGAATTCTGGTTATATCAGTTTACAGATATCCTTTCTGTAAAATAATCTTATTTGGTAAGTGGCCTATTCATTGATTTTCTGGATACCCTAGAATAGATGTGTTCTTGCCATTCCTGTCATAAGGTGTTACAAGACTTCTTCTGACTTTGGAATGTTAACATGACCTAAACACGATCGTCTCGGGAAGTAGTTTTTTCGGCGTCTACCAGTAGACAAATATCTGGAACAATGTTTCCTATAGCCCAATGACGTTTCAAGATTCTGGATACAGTACACTGGGAGCACCTTACTGCTCTCGAAATGTCCGTTTGTGCATACCATTTCTCAACAGTCGAACAATTTGACGTCGTTTAACTTCTGGCACGTGACAAGACATGACTCCAAACCAAGTACAGAAAAAAATGTCTGATCAAAGAACTGGTCTATTTCGAAATACATCATACCAATAGCGCCCTCTTTTATACAAAACAGTTGTGTGTGTGTGTGTGTTTGAAGAACAAACACTCAAAACAATTTAAACAGATCAGAATAACATCTGTGCATGTTTGTTCGATCATATGGCATCCATCTTCTCTGTTACAACTCGAGTATTTACTCAGTAACTACTCTGTGTATGTTGACAATAACATCAGTATAGAACACTATGGAAACATTTTCACCAAGACTATACAAGTTCAGATTACCTTCAACCAAAGCTATATTTACCATCATGTCTTCCTGTTAGAGGTTCCAATTACAGCTATGCCTGTTACTGGGCATTTTTCTTATTAACGAGAACCAATAATTTTATTTTGGGTAACAAAACTGCCTTGTTGGGTAAATCTGGTATACATCTATCTATGCAAAAGTCACTGCTACTCTAGGTTTTACAGTGAAGTCCACTTATTCATTTACATAAAGATGATAATGTAACAAATTATTAGAACTCGTAAACACCTATGGCCCTAAAATGCTGGCCCAGCATGGCCAGTTGGTTAGGGTTCTCCACTGTTAATCTGAGGGTAGGAGGTTCGAATCCTCCATCACCCCAAACATGCTCGTCCTTTCAGCCGTGAGGACATTATAAAGTGACGGTCAGTCTCACTATTCATTTGTTAAAGAGTACCCCAAGAATTTTCTGTGAGTGGTGTTAATCAGCTGTCTTCCCTCTAGTTTTACACTTCTAATTAGGGATGGCTAGTGCAGACAGTCTCAGTGAAGCTTTGCGCGAAATTGAAAACAAACCAAACCCTGAAATGCAGAACACAAGTTTTTGTTTTGATTTTTTCATTAATGAGGTACAAACAATGGAATCTAGAATTCGCATTCCAGCATTCTAACAACTGGAACATGCTTGGATAATTTGTAAAAAAAAGGTCCCTTCTTCATTTGTGTTTATCAACTATTCTGAAGACCTATTCAAGTTGGGCTTAATCCAAGAGACTTATTGACCCACGTTCAAGCACCTTAAAATGCCTCTTTCTGTATCTAATTTTGGGTAGGGTTCGTTTCACTTGAGCCACTTCTGTCAGCATAAATTATTTCTTTACATTTTTATCTCTTTGGAGTATATATTGCCTAACTTTCAAGAAGCACGTAAATAAAACACTGACTTCTTTAAGGTTATAACCTTTGTTGAATCTCAAGGGTCTGGTGTACCTCAATTGTTTAATTTATCTTGTTTCTTGCCACTGGAAATTGTCTATAGTTTCTAAAAGTTTAAGTGTATACTGGAGGAATCATCTCTGTTTCAACTCCATCTGAACTTATTTAATTCTATTAGTATTCCACTTTACCCGTCACATTATATCTAGTAGGAAGAAATACTTACCTATGAAGAGTCACAAGGACTCTAACCCGTCTATAGAAGGACTTTAGAAAGGATTCCCTTAATGAACCCATTAGAATATCTTCTCTGTTTTCGTTCTACATTTTTTAATATGCCCTGATGTACATTCCATGAAGTAAGTGCGTGAAACTAGGTTTCCCTATAAAATCGAATTCCTGTCGCACCAAATATGCTCGCCCTTTCAGCCATGGGAGCGTTATAATGTGACACTCAATCCCACTATTCGTTGGTAAAAGAGTAGCTCAAGAGTTAACGGTGGGTGGTGATGACTAGATGTCTTCCCTATAATCTTGCACTGCTAAATTAGGGACTGTTAGCGCAGATAGCTCTCGTGTAGCTTTGCGCGAAATTTAAAAACAAACCAACCACAAAATATAAGTTCCTTTAATGTTTTTCAGTGAATAATTTCGAATATCGCAAAAAAACCAACAAACAAACACTAGTATCAAAACTAAACCTGCCAACACACACACACACCATCTGTAAGTCTTCCCTCAACTTTCAGTTATTGATACTACAATCAGCAGCTTTGACAGACTGCAAAATACAACTACATTTGCACATGGAAGAGACAAAATCAAGAATAATATAGTTGTTGCACTGTTAAGCCAGACCGAGATCCGAGAGCGATATCCCACAAATCTTAGATTACCAAGTTAAATATAGTTCTCCTTAGAGTTATTCGAAACCTCAATTCATACTAACTTGTACAAGTCTCTGTACAATCCTTTCACATGAGTGTGACTTCAGTGCAAAAGATTTTGTTTGTTTGTTTTGAATTTCGCACAAAGCTACTCGAGGGCTATCTATGATAGCCGTCCCTAATTTAGCAGTGTAAGACTAGAGGGAAGGCAGGTAGTCAACACCACCCACCGCCAACTCTTGGGCTACTCTTTTACCAACGAATAGTGGGATTGACCGTAATATTATACACCCCCACGGCTGGGAGGGCGAGCATGTTTAGCACGACGCGGGCGCGAACCCGCGACCCTCGGATTACGAGTCGCACGCCTTACGCGCTTGGCCACGCCAGGCCCAGTGCAGAAGAGCATGACACAGTAAGAGGGTCAAGAAAGTTTAAGTCCTAGGTAACCTCTGTCTGAGGTGGAGAATAAACGAAAGTATAGGACATTCCCACATTTGGCTTACAAATATATTTTTTTTACTCACCTGTATAACACCTGCACAAAATTTTAGAAAACTTTCATAAATACGCCTAAATAAAGATATATTGTTTACAATCCATGAAGGGCCCGGCATGGTCAAGCGTGTTAAGGCACTCAGCTCGCAATCTGAGGGTCACAGGATCGAATCCCCGTCACACCAAACATACTCGTTATTTCAGCCATGGGGACTTTATAATGTTATGATCAATTCCACTATTCGTTGGTAAAAGAGTAGTCCAAGAGTTGGCGGTGGGTGGTGATGACTAGCTGCCTTCCTCTAATCTTACACTGCTAAAATTAGGGACGGCTAGCGCAGATAGCCCTCGAGTAGCTTTGCTGGAAATTAAAAACAAACAAACAAACAATACAAGCCACAAAAATATAGTGTAACGATATTTGTTGACGCAATACTATACAACAATATTGTTTAACGTGCATGTAACGAGTTTGTAAAGCACATCTACTCTTGTCAATTGTGCTAGCTTCTCCCCCCCCCACCCAAGTGGCACAGTGGTACGTACGTCTGTGGATTTATACTGCAAGAAACCGGGTTTCGATATCTGTGGTGGGCAGGTGTCTATCTAGCTTTGCACATAATACTAAAACAAACTGAATTTAATTATTCAACTAAGTAGCTTTAAATTGCAATACTTTTGTAGTAATGTACAATAATACAATCTTTTTGTATTATTAAGACAGTTTTTTTTGCTTTTCCTATTCTAATATATTGAAAGGTTTATTTAGTTGACTGACCATTGGGAATCCCAACAAATCCTAATAGTTAACCTCAAGTTGAAAATTATTATCAAAGAAGATATTTATTACTTAAAACAATATCAGATAACCTTTGGTCTGTTTTTTCTCTGGCCTGGCGTGGCCTAGCGCGTTAAGGCGTGCTCTTCGTAATCTGAGGGGCGCGGGTCGCGCCCGAGTCGTGCCAAACATGCTCGCCCTTCCAGCCGTGGGGGCGTTATATTGTGACGGTCAATCCCACTTTTCGTTGGTAAAAGAGTAGCCCAAGAGTTGGCGGTGGGTGGTGATGACTAGCTGCCTTCCCTCTAGTCTTACACTGCTAAATTAGGGAGGGCTAGCACAGATAGCCCTCGAGTAGCTTTATGCGAAATTCCAAAAACAACAACAAGTTTTCTTCTTGTTTTGAATATACAGGCAAACCTACTACATACTCTAGTCGTCACCAATAATAAGCTGATAGAATCATGAATTATCTTTTAGTCACTTTTCAAGTGTATCACTGTTAGTATTTTAATGTTACGTAGTGTTCATGTGAATTAATTACCTTAAAATGAAAAATAATTTGAGAAAAGGCAGAAATAAAGGATATGTTTATGCGTGTAGTTTCACAAAGTAATCAACAGGTGGCGAAGCTCAACTCGAACCTGTTTCTTGAACTCTGACTGCGCAGGAGCTGGTAAAGGATGTTCGTCTGACGCCAGAATGTCCTGCAGCGTGTATTTATTTCTGTTGTTGCACTGAGAGATTCACTGGCCGCCAAACTTTAGCTGACGAGTGACTTACTGAAACCGGTTTGGGTCGAAACACTTAATTGTTGTTTTGCAGTCAGTTGAACATACTAGTAACCTCAAACTGACAAAGAAACTTGAAGAGTAGAAAGTGAACATCCATTCCGACGAAGACCCATCATTACAGTAGGGCTTGAATTAGGGTAAAATTTTCCATTTTAATCACGTCATATTAATCTATACATTCCTAGTAACGATTACTCTCAGAAGATGTTGTTGTTTTATCTTGTATGTTTTGTTTCAGAAAAGTATATAATACGGTCGCACGTGAGGTTAAAAACCAGACAATCTTGTTAGCTATTAATTTTCGTGTAAATGTGGCTATTTGTGTTTACAGTTTTACAAGTTGGAGAAGAAAAAGCGCGTCCAGAAGTTTAACTGGAGGCGACTTTCAATTTTTAACTATTTAATATAAGAAAGTCTTAAAACGAATTAAACAAACTGGTAAGTTATTCAGAAAACTTTTCTGCTGTTCTGGAACAAACATTTTCTCGGCTATCCGATAATTACATTATTCCCAACGTAACTGTGTGCATGATAAAATTCACCTACTGTTTTTTTCTTTTGTTCCTTACCCTTCGTTTCTCTGACTCGTATCATACTAAAAATAAATGTAAATCTTTTAATGGAATGTTTATAGATGACAATGAACCAATAATTGGTCTTTATTTGTTCAAGTTTGTACAATTTCAATGAACTTGAAAAGTTGAAAATATCGATATTCTATGACTACTAATTAATAAAGGGAAAAAGATACATTTAATGATTTTTTAGACTATTAAATGGATTTTTTTAAGAGACTCTCAATAAATGAGACAATTTATACAGGTATTGGTTATGTAATCAAACATATGTACCACAAATTACGCTTTCAATCAACACGTTTGTTTGTTTTTTAATTTCGCGCAAAACTACTCGAGGGCTATCTGCGCTAGCCGTCCCTAATTTTGCAGTGTAAGACTAGAGGGAAGGCAGCTCGTCATCACCACCCACCGCCAACTCTTGGGCTACTCTTTTACTCTTTTACCAACGAATAGTGGGATTGACCGAAACACAATTATAACGCCCCCACGGCTGAAAGGACGAGCATGTTTGGTGCGACCGGGATTCGAAATTGATCCTCGGATTACGAGTCGAACGCCTTGACCCACCTGGCCATGCTGGGCATTCAATCAACACGCTGAGTTTCAGCTCTCAATAATCATTGACAAAATATCTTTTAAAATCGCGGGTTCGAATCCCCGTCAAGCTAAGCATGCTCGCCTTTTCAGTCGTGGGTACGTTATAATGTTACGATCAATCCCACTATTCGTTGGTAAAAGAGTAGCACAAGAGTTGGCGGTGGGTTGTGATGACTATCTGCCTTCTCTCTAGCCTTACGCTGCTAAATTAGGAACGCCTCGCGCAGATAGCCCTTATGTAGCTTTGCGCGAAATTCAGAAACAAACAAACAAAACTTATAAACAGCTTTGTGGTTGGAAAGCTAAGTGAATGATAAATTTTCATCTTAACCACCAGTTTCAAGCCCCACAGTGGCAAAGCGATACACCTGCGGACTTACAACACTAGAAACCTGGTTTCAGTACCCGTGGGAGCAGAACACAGACAGCCTACTGTCTAGCTCTGCTCTCGAAATAAACGAAACTGCTTTCAATTTTAACGACCTTGAACTTGTTTAATACAGAGCGAGTTCGATACCAACTATGTATAACACTCTCATTTTTTTTTTTTTTTTTCTTTTTTTCTTCAAATGAACCTCGAAGCATTTCATTACTCCTTCCATATTCCTTTGACCCTGAGCTTTAAACCAATTTGTTTGGAATTTCCTCCTGTCTTTTATTTTGTATGACGTAGCTTAACAAAAGTAGCACTTCGAGGCTAATTGTGATGGACTATCTTCAGGCATCATGTTATAATATACGATGGCAGTGGATCAGTTCATTTGTTCGTAACAGACGCTACTATTTGCTTGATATGTAGCGGTATTATGTTTAAACAAGTACTGAATAAACGCGTGAGTTACGTGTTCTTTGCGCCAAATCAACCAACCAACTTACGCTTTTAGTACAGTTGCGCGCACATGTGTTTACATATATATATATAAACATATATAAGCATCTCTGAGAATTAGAAACGCTTCTGTATGTGAGAAAAAAACAACAATTTCCTTTTCCAATTTAAAACATTAAGTATCAGTTGTAAACCGTTAACAAATTAAAGTTCACGTAAAAAGATTATTTCAGATTCTCTATCTTCTGAACATTGGTTCATTCAAGGTAAAATGAATGGAATTACTGCAGTAAAATTGAAAAAAGAAAAACGAAACATGACCAAAGCTCACTAATTCAATGTCTCAATTTTATTAGAACATTAAGATATTCAAAAGTTCTTCTTACGAGTGTTTAGAAGATTACGTTAACGATCCTTAAGGAAATAAGTCACTTTGAAAAGCTATGTATGCCCTCCCAGAGGCACAGCGGCATGTCTGAGAACTTACAGCGCCAGAAACTGGATTTCGATACCATTGGTTGGCACAACACGGATAGCCCTTTGTGTAGCTTTGTTCGTAACTACAACCAACTATGACAGACTCTATTTGTATTGTTGCATATTTGATATGCATACCTCTGGTTTTAGTCAACATTCCATGTTGTTTTACTTTTCTGTTCATAAGTATGTTTCAATTTAGACATTATAATATAAATAAGAAAGGTTAATGTATGTTAAAAACGCTTAAGTATGTTTTATTACAATTGTCATTCATTCATTGTGTAGGTACTTTGAAGCAACGACCTCATTATGACTTCCAAAAAAACCGTTTTCGTCACCGGGGGCGCAGGTTTTATCGGTAGCCACACAGTGGTGGAACTTTTAAATGCTGATTATGAAGTAATCGTTATAGATAACTTTGTCAATGCGGTCCACGGTAAGATTTAATAGATAATGTATGTGTGTCACTCCTATATGATAATTATTTCAAGATTTGACTGAGTGAACAACGTCAGAACACGGCTACGTATTTGAACTGATAAATTTTCAATACAGCTGACTTAATAAGTCTTTTACATATAAAATAATCTTCATTTTGTAACCATCTTTCTTCTTACCTAATCACTCGTTTAAAATTGCGAGACATTAGTTCATATGATATTTTTACGTTAATCAAACCTCGTTCGCGATAGCCAGTTCTGTAGAATATGAAATAAATATCAATAGTTGAGTTTATTTTTTACATAACCGAGAAATTATTTGTAATTCCCAAGTAATTTAAATTTAAACTGATCAAGACTGAAATGCACTGTATGAAACACAGGGCCCTGCATGGCCAAGCGTGTTAAGGCGTGCGACGCATAATCTGAGGGTCGCGGCTTCCACTAACATGCTCGCTCTTTCAGCTATTTGAGCGTTATAACCGAAGAAGGTCGAAACGTTGTTCGCTCCTCTACGTAAAATATTTTCTCAACCCGAACAAGCCGTTTTTACAAATACATTTGATTAAATAGTTTTATAAAACGGTCGTTTGTTTATGTGTGTGTCCAATTCGTCATGGTTGATAACTGATTAAATCACTTAATGAAAATATTTATTGCAAACATAAAATAAGCTTTGTCTTAAATGTGGTCGTTCTTAACTCAGCTACAAATACGTCGGGTCTGGCATGGCCAGGTGGGTTATGGAGTTCGACTCCAAATCCGAGGGTCGCGGGTTCGAATCGCGGTCGCACCAAATATGCTCACCCTTTCAGCTGTGGGAGCGTTATAATGTGACGGTCAATCCCCCTATATATTTTGAGCAATACTTTTATTTTCAGTTTAAATTATCACTTTTGAGGGTAACAATTATAACAATGATAATAAATATACAAAGTTTTTCTTCGACAGCAAGATTATTTTCTTCTATCAAAGGTTTTACCGGATTTCGCTTGTAAAAGCCCGGCGTAGCCAGGTGGTTAAGACGCTCGACTCGTAATCCGAGGGTCGAGGGTTCGAATTCCTGCCACATCATATATGCTCGTCCTTTCAGCCGTGCGAATGTTAAATGTGAGGGTCAATCCCACTATTCGTCAGTAAAAAAAGTAGTCCAAGAGTTGGCAGTGGGTGATGATGACAAGCAGCCTTCCCCCTAGTCTTACATTGCTAAATTAGGGACGGCTGGCGCAGATAACCCTCGTGTAGCTTTGCGCGTAATTGCAAAACGTACACAGATATTTTTCTAAAGCCTTTTTTAACAACTATAATAGTTCTAGAATTACTTAATTTTTAAATTTTTCTTTACTTGTCGAATCGTGTGTTTTTTTTCTAACCACAGGGTCAGACGGACAGGCGCCAAGTTTGTTACGAGCACAACAGATCACAGGGAAGAAGTTAACTTTTTATCAATGTGATTTGTTGAACAAGGATGATCTCTCAACAATATTCAGAAAGGTAGTCATCTTACATTTTAACTCTTAGAAAGTTTTAATTGTTGAACTGAAATGTTTTCATTGTTTTAACTGCAAAAGGTTTTAAAGTAATATAATTAGTTATTCTAATGGATATCACAAGTAAATCAAAAGTTGTAATAAAACGTGTTTCTAACTATGAAAAGTTGATGAATAATTTGTTTATTCAGTGTTATATTTTTCAACCGGGTGTGACCTAGTTGTTTTTGTTTAGAATTTTAGCTCCAAGCTATGCGAGGGCTATCTGCGCTTGCCGTTCCTAATTTAATAGTATAAGACTAGCGGGAAGGTAGCTAGTCATTACCACCCACCGCCAACACTTCGGCTACTCTTTTACGAGGGAATAGTGGGATTGACCATCACCTCTTACTTGGTTTTGCATATTAGGTAGTAACTTGTTAAGCACTACAAAACGACTTCGTTAGTTTAGTTACATTAGTATCTGTTATAAGTTACATAACAACTCATTAGGCAATACATACGGGCCTGGCATGGCCAGGGGGTTAAGGCGTTCGACTCATAATTTGAGGGTTGCGGGTTCGAATCCCTGTCACACCAAACATGCTCGCCCTTACAGCCATGGAGACGTTATGATGTGACGGTCAATTCCACTATTCGTTGGTAAAAGAGTAGTTCAATAGTTGGCGGTGGGTTGTGATGACTAGCTGCCTTCCCTCTAGTCTTACACCACAAATTAGGGACGGCTAGCGCAGATAGCCCTCATGTAGCTTTGCGCGAAATTCAAAAAGGAAACAAACGAGCGATACAATACGACTTCTTCGTTAGTTTAGTGACATTGGTATCTATTACAAGTTACAAGACGCATATCATTGCTTAAAAATATTTAAAAACCAGCTGTTCGTAGCTGTGTTTGTTACGGATTCCCTAGAAAAGCTATAAAACCACAACAAATGGCACTATTTTTCTTTAATGTTGATGGTTATATGTGTGAGCAGTTCTGAGACAAAAAATAACAACAAAAACTGGCCTTTCTATACAGTGTTAGACACACATAAGTGTTTTCATTTCAGTTCATTGCGGAATTTCAGATTTAAGTGTTAACGCAAGTTAACGTTAATTATTTTTGGAAGCGGTAGTTTATCGCAGTTTTATTTACATAACTGTTTACGAATCATACATTGTGTAGTTCACTAGATATGGATTGAGAATTGTTATATTATTACGTCATGTAAATAAAACCTCTTAAGTTTTCTTGCTGGTTTAATTGAGTATTATTGCATCATAATATCACGTAGTGTGTGGACCGCCTCGAAAATTTAGTCTGGTAATTTTTTGTGGTAATTTAGCCATAAAGAAGATATAATGACGATTTTAAAAATAAAATTATCACACACTGTACTGTAATAACAGAGGAGAGAAGAATAATGAGTTTTATCAAATTGTGTTATAAGGTAACTGAAACAGCCTGTGTAAACTTTGACGGGAAAAAAAGACAGTTATGTGGATACAAGTATGATAAATGACAACGTAATGAACATTTGTATAAATTTTGACTTGTTTTAATATATTACTTTAAAATGGTGGACTGTCTGCTGTTTGTCCAATGTTTAAATTTGTCGCCAATAACTTCCAGACACCTACTTTAAAGTGACTGACCAATATAGAAAACGTGTGTGTATGTTTTCTTATAGCAAAGCCGCATCGGGCTATCTGCTGAGCCCATTGGGGGGAATCGAACCTCTGATTTTAGCGTTCTAAGTCCGTAGATTTACCGCTGTACTAGCGGGAGCATATATAAAACCTAACAGATAGATGTACTTAGATTAGAATCTGGATTTTGGATGATTGGTTGTTCGTTTATGAATTTCGCGCAAAGCTACAGGAGAGCTATCTGCGCTAGCCGTCCTTAATTTAGCAGTGTAAGACTAGAGAGAAGGCGGCTATTTATCACCACCCACCGCCAACTCTTGGGCTACTCTTTTACCAACTAATAGTGGAAATGACTGTCAAATTATAACGTCCCCAAGGCTGAAAGGACGAGTATGTTTGGTGTGACGGGGATTCGATTCTGTGACCTTTAGATTACGAGTTGAGTGCCTTAACCACGTGGCCATGCCAGGGCCTATTTAGGGCGAACTCAAATCTCTCAATCTGTTTTAACCTCACCAAAGTTTATTAGTTTTATGGTTGGAAATATTGTTAATAACGAAAATGCTTAACTGGTGAATAACCTCTAATCATTATAGATATTAGTTTGTGTGCCTAATGATTTATGATATAACGTACTTTAATTAGTTTCTTGTATAGAATTAACTTAAATTGTTAATTTATAAGAACATCAGAAGTTATCGATAATTTGTATATTAAAGATTGATGAATACAAGTGTTGGCAGCGGGTGGTGTTGACTGGCTGATTTTTCTAAATTCACTACTTCAAAATTAAGGATTGCTAGTGCAGGTAGCTTTCTAATAGCTTTGAGTGAAAGTTCAAGAAATTTATTTGGACGTACTTTTGTATAAACGACCCCAGTTAGAAACAGACATTGCTAAACACTTTAATTTGTGTGTGCATGTGTTTGTTTTATTTTTTTTCTGTAAGATACATTAATGATTAATGGTTACTTATATTTATGAAACTCAGTTATCAACATAAAATAGGGCGAAGTGACCCAAATTTATAAACAGCTTTAATTTCGTTGTGTGTGTGTGTCAATCCATTTGATTTTATATAAAGGCAATCAAAGAGTGGTTGACTTCATTATTACGTAATAAATGTTTTCATATCCCCAGTACAAACTGTTGACTGCAAAGCACAATCAATTTCTCCCTCCTCTCCCTTTGGCTCAGTGGTAAGTTTGAGGGGCTTATAACGTTAAAAATCGGCTTTCGGTACCCGCGGTGGGTAGAGCACAGATAGACGTGAGCTTGACAACGAACAAACAAAATTCTTTTTTGGGGTGCGAATATTCGTGTTTTTTGTTTTTACAAATTTTAATCTTTGAAACTGGCGATTACGGAAAGCGGAGACCTCCTTTACGTAAGTTTCATTATATTAAAAAGATTTATTTGCTTTGGAATTTCGCGCAAAGCTACACGAGGGCTATCTGCGCTAGCCGTCCGTAATTTAGTAGTGTAAGACGAGAGGGAAGACAACTAGTCATCACTACCAACCGCCAACTCTTGGGGTACTCTTTTGCCAACGAATAGTGGAATTGACCGTCACATTATACACCCCCACGACTGAAAGGGCGAGCATGTTTGGTGCGTCGGGGATTCGAACCGCGACCCTAGGATTACGAGTCGAACTCCTTAACCCATCTGGCCAAGTACTAGTTAAATTTGAATTTGAATGAATCGGAAAATAGAATACAGTAATTTTCTAAACTTCATAATAGAGAATTAACATCGACATAAAATATTCGTTGAGTGACTCTATAATGTTACAAGACAGCATTTATTTATCAGATACTTTACGATATACGATTTTGCAGTATTCCAAATTACTCCTCAGTTTAACAAAATGGATCCTGATTGATGACCACGCTGAAACGTCTTAGGAGTCATCAGTAATTTTTATCTTACGCAATACCACGTGTTACGCAGTTTCTTGTGTTTAAAATATTCCGTTAAAACAATACTACATATGCTATTTCATTGATAACTATGCTTTAAAAAAGAACTGGCGAATCGGCGTTGGACATTTTACTCAATATATTTCCAACAACTGTAATTTCAGCGTAAGTGGAACAGAAGTTTTAGTTTGAATAATATTGCGACATTGTTTAAAATAATTTCAGGACCTTTGTTACTAGCGTTATCACTTCAACAATATATTAGATTTTAATAATATTACATTTAGTGATATATTGTTATTCTTCAGTTATTTAAATTTAATCAAAGTAGGCTTGTTACTGTTGTATAAAGTTGCATTTGTTGTACTACTTTCCATTCACATGCCCCCCGCTAGTACAGCGGTATGTCTCCGGATTTACAACGCTAAAATCAGGGGTTCGATTCCCCTCGGTGGGCTGAGCAGATAGCCCGATGTGGCTTTGTTATAAGAAAAACACACACACACTCCATTCACATACTTTTATAATATTTTTGTGAAATTAATTAATATGTTTCGGCACAAAAATAAATAATTTCAAACCAATTCTTTTTTCCTATAAGCATTTCTATCTCAAATACACAATTTTTAGAAATAGTTTTATTTGTGATAGAAAAAATGGCCCGCCCTAATGGCACAGCGGAATGTCTGCGGACTCCCACCGCTAAAAATCAGGCTTCTATACCTGTGGTGGACATAATACAGCCCAATGTGCAGTTTTATGCGTAATTCTAAACAAACAAGATATAAAAGGGAGAGAGGGTCGTGGGTTCGAATCCCTGTCACACCAAACATGCTCACCCTTTCAGCCGTGGGTGTGTTATAATGAGACGATCAATCCCACTATTTGTTGGTAAAAGACTAGCCCAAGAGTTGGCGGTGATGACTGGCTGCCTTCCATCTAGTCTTACACTGTTAAATTAGAAACGGTTAGCGCAGATAGCTCACGTGTAGCTTTGCGCGAAATTCGAAAGAAATCAAACCAATTTTAACTATTTTCTATCGTTTCCAATGTACTACTGTGACCCAAGATTCATTTAGGGCGAACAACCAAACCTTGGTGGAAAGGACATTGTGAGAAGTAATGCCTTTACAGCGGTGGGTTACACAACTTTCACATTTACCTCTATATTGTACTCTCCAAATGAAGAAGGTGAATATTGACCCTTATTTGGTTATCATAATATGAAGGAATAATAATAATATGGACAGTTCTTGAGGTCCGAGTACATGCAAAATATTGTTACTTTCAATAATGAGGCGACCACGTTATCGAAAGACACGCGCATAAGAAATGCCAGTCATCTTCTATTTCCTTGTTTTAGGTAGTATAAAGATTACTCTTCACTGTCTATTAATTATAAGTTTTGTTTGTAGTTAAGCGCAGAGCGACACAAAGGCTATTTGTGCTCTGGCCACTACTAAATAACGCCATTTGTTGAACTCGTAAGACCAGACTGACTCGTTGTCAGTTCACTTCAGTTTCTGTGTTTTGTAGCTTACAGCAGAATATTTTGTATTTACTGTTATTGTTATTTCATCTTTCGCGTTAATTAAATAATATTATAATATTCTGTTTTAACGAGACGTTTGAAATGTAAACTTGTGTTATTCAATACGTTCCTTTTCTATACCTTCAAATCAAATTAATGTTATACTACGTTACTAATAAGGTTTCACCACTTTTAACAATATGTTGTATTATCAAACTTATTGCTTTTAACAGTATGTTGTATTATCAAACTTATTGTTTTTCTATATAGCATAAAATTGACTTTGTTATTCATTTTGCTGCCATGAAAGCTGTTGGAGAGTCGATGCAAAAACCTCTATTTTACTACAAAAACAATATCGTCAGTAGCATCAACTTGATGGAGGTAAGGCTGCCCGCTTATTGGCGGATTCATTACGTAACGTGCATGTTGAGTGTTCAAATATCGACTACTTATACACCGTGCCGTTCATTACACCCATCCTATTACCCCAGCACAAAGCATATTGCGTGTCATCTCATATTAACTTTAAAGGTACATATTGTGTATCATAAAAGTAGGTATCCCATAATTATCACACTTGGTGTTAATATGCATTCAATTCACCAAATGTTTTGTATGTAGTTAAGCAGAACCTTCACCTTGTCTCGCATTCAATTCACCAAATGTTTTGTATGTAGTTAAGCAGAACCTTTACCTTGCCTCACATTCAATTCACCAAATGTTTTGTATGTAGTTAAGCAGAACCTTCACCTTGTCTCGCATTCAATTCACCAAATGTTTTGTATGTAGTTAAGCAGAACCTTCACCTTGTCTCGCATTCAATTCGCCATATGTTTTGTATGTGGTTAAGCAGAACCTTCACCTTGTCTCGCATTCAATTCACCAAATGTTTTGTATGTAGTTAAGCAGAACCTTTACCTTGTCTCGCATTCAATTCACCAAATGTTTCGTATGTAGTTAAGCAGAACCTTCACCTTGTCTCGCATTCAATTCACCAAATGTTTTGTATGTAGTTAAGCAGAACCTTCACCTTGTCTCGCATTCAATTCGCCATATGTTTTGTATGTGGTTAAGAAGAACCTTCACCTTGTCTCACATTCAATTCACCAAATGTTTTGTATGTAGTTAAGCAGAACCTTCACCTTGTCTCGCATTCAATTCACCAAATGTTTCGTATGTAGTTAAGCAGAACCTTCACCTTGTCTCGCATTCAATTCACCAAATGTTTTGTATGTAGTTAAGCAGAACCTTCACCTTGTCTCGCATTCAATTCGCCATATGTTTAGTATGTGGTTAAGCAGAACCTTCACCTTGTCTCGCATTCAATTCACCAAATGTTTTGTATGTAGTTAAGCAGAACCTTCACCTTGTCTCGCATTCAATTCACCAAATGTTTCGTATGTAGTTAAGCAGAACCTTTACCTTGCCTCACATTCAATTCACCAAATGTTTTGTATGTAGTTAAGCAGAACCTTTACCTTGCCTCACATTCAATTCACCAAATGTTTTGTATGTGGTTAAGCAGAACCTTCACCTTGTCTCGCATTCAATTCACCAAATGTTTTGTATGTAGTTAAGCAGAACCTTTACCTTGCCTCACATTCAATTCACCAAATGTTTTGTATGTGGTTAAGCAGAACCTTCACCTTGTCTCGCATTCAATTCACCAAATGTTTTGTATGTAGTTAAGCAGAACCTTTACCTTGTCTCACATTCAGTTCACCAAATGTTTTGTATGTGGTTAAGCAGAACCTTCACCTTGTCTCGCATTCAATTCACCAAATGTTTTGTATGTGGTTAAGCAGAACCTTCACCTTGTCTCGCATTCAGTTCACCAAATGTTTTGTATGTGGTTAAGCAGAACCTTCACCTTGTCTCGCATTCAATTCACCAAATGTTTTCTATGTGGTTAAGCAGAACCTTCACCTTGTCTCGCATTCAATTCACCAAATGTTTTGTATGTAGTTAAGCAGAACCTTTACCTTGTCTCACATTCAGTTCACCAAATGTTTTGTATGTGGTTAAGCAGAACCTTCACCTTGTCTCGCATTCAATTCACCAAATGTTTTGTATGTGGTTAAGCAGAACCTTCACCTTGTCTCGCATTCAATTCACCAAATGTTTTCTACGTGGTTAAGCAGAACCTTCACCTTGTCTCGCATTCAATTCACCAAATGTTTTGTATGTAGTTAAGCAGAACCTTCACCTTGTCTCGCATTCAATTCACCAAATGTTTTGTATGTAGTTAAGCAGAACCTTTACCTTGCCTCACATTCAATTCACCAAATGTTTTGTATGTGGTTAAGCAGAACCTTCACCTTGTCTCGCATTCAATTCACCAAATGTTTTCTATGTGGTTAAGCAGAACCTTCACCTTGTCTCGCATTCAATTCACCAAATGTTTTGTATGTAGTTAAGCAGAACCTTCACCTTGCCTCACATACAGTTCAGTTTTTTTATGGCCATTGTTCTTTTTTGATTAAACCCAAACAAGGAAGAGCATTACTGTAAATTATAGAAGAAAAAAATCAATTAACTCAACCGCACATCATGAAATCGCGTGGATCTTGTAGAATATATTGACTCTGACCTCTGTCCACCAACCATAAAGCTAGGCAGTAAATTTAAATACATTTAAATTTTTTTACTGTTTTTTTGCAAATTTAAGTAAGAATTAGTTTTCGAATTTTAAACCAGATGTAAAGTGCCAAACTGATGAGACTCAAGGTGTATTTACACTCATAAAGCACAAGAACCTAGTCAAGCGGGTTCTTGGATGTGCACCCCATTGAGTTTAACATGTTTACCAACATTGTGATAAAATGATTTTGTTTTTCATCGCTACCTTATGAACATTCAAGGAAATAAGCCCCTCCCCCAAAAAAAAAATGTTTGTAGCCCTGAAGCACAATTATGGTTATTAAATGTTACAGAAGTTGTTGTCATTATTTTAGTTAACCTAAAAAATGAAACAATTGGATAAAAAAAAACAACTCCTGCTTTTTTCAGCTATAGCAAAAATAAAGTAATTAATAAACTCCTGATTGCAGGTGATGAGTGAGAATGGAGTATACAACCTAGTTTTCAGCAGTTCTTGTGTTGTCTATGGAAATCCCCAATATCTTCCTATAGATGAGTCTCATCCAACTGGAAATGTATCCAGTGTGTATGGAAGAACGAAGTACGCCTTGGAGCAAATGTTTGAAGACATTTGTAGAGCTGAGAAAGTAAGTGAGCCAACTAACTATTGTTACGAGGAAAGACAAATGTGCGAATTAAACAGGAAAAATTAAAACGTTGTGTCATTACGCTGTCCTGACAACCGTAACCCACAGCTAGGGTGACAAGATTTACACCCCATAAAACCGAGACAGTCCGTATCCTAATTTCAAAATTATTATTATAAATTTGAAATAATTTAAATTTCATTTTATGTAATTTAAACCGGCATGGTTAAGTGGTTAGGGTGTTCAACTCGCAATCTTCGGGTCGCAGGTTCGAACCTCCGTTACTCCAGACATGCTCGCCTTTTCAGCCGTGGAGGCGTTATAATGTGTCGGTCAATTGGTGTTGGCGGTGGATGGTGATGACTAGCTGCCTTTCTTCTAGTCTTATATTGCTAAATGGCCCAGCATGGCCAGGTGGGTTAAGGCGTTCGACTCGTAATCTGAAGGTCATAGGTTCGAATACCCGTCGCACCAAATATACTCGCCCTTTTAGCCGTGGGGGCGTTATAACGTGACTGTCAATCCCACTATTCGTTGGTAAAAGAGTAGCCCAAGAGTTGGCGGTGGGTAGTGATGACTAGCTGCCTTCCCTCTAGTCTTGCACTGTTAAATTAGAGACGACTAGCGCAAATAGCACTCATGTAGCATTACGCGAAATTCAAAAACAAACATTTATTAGGGTTTACCTTGCTACTTCCAGCTGTTTTAATAGTGATTTTGATTTTGAAATAACTTCAATTACTTGTTGTGTATGTGTTGTGTCATGTTTTGTTTTTTGTGTGATAGACACAAAACAAGTTAATAAAAAATAATGAAATTATCAGTCCAAGAAATATTTAATTATCCATTTTATTAAATTCATCAATAAGCTATTTCTTACATGTGATTTATTTAAAGATCTACAACGTTTTCAAACATACGATTTTACTTTTAGTATCCCTTTGAAACATTTTAGAGATATTTTGATGAAGGAGGAAAAAAACGTAGATTTTCTGTTACTTCAGTAAATAAACTTCGTTGCATGATGAAGTGCGTTTCTCACCACTCACAAACCGAACTTTCAAGATACAACAATGAATTAGACAAGTAGGCCTAATTCCATCTGTGAATTAATTTTGTTTCCAATACTTCCTCAGAAGAAATCGCAGCTAAGGGAAAAACGTTAAGTTACAGTATCTAAAATAAAAGCGACACTAAATTAAGCCTTTTATGGTTCATTGTTTTTATAGTCTGCGCTTCAACGAAAGCACTAATTTACGGTTTAATGTTTTTATAGGCTTCATTCAAAGAAAACACTAATTTATGGTTCAATGTTTTTACAGACTTCTCTTCAACGAGAGCACTAATAGCACGATACAACTTTTTTATTCAATATTTGTTTGTGACAGAACAAGTGCTCTTCACCGCTTCAGTAGCTAGCAGTTGCTCTAAATGTCTTGAGGTTTTTAGTGTATGTTAAACAAAACATATCCACGTGATCACGGTTATCAGTTGACAGTTCCTGCCCCCAATTTCCGAAATAATCGGTGAGTGGTATCTGTAAATATTCTGTAAGTTTTAATATCCACATATACATAAAACATAAACATAGATACACACACACACATATATATATAACAAAATGTCTAAATTGTGCAGCTTTATTATTTTTCTACTCCACCAGGTGGCACAGCGGTATGTCTGAGGACTTATAACACTAGAAACGGTTTTGATACTCGTGGTGGCTGTGGTTTGTACTTAACTTCGAAATGCATAATTTTTCGTAAAGATGTGTAAGAAAGTATCAGATTATAAGCTTTTTTATTCATTACATATTTGCCACAATTTTGAGAGAAAAGAGAAACATCCGTATAGTTTTGCGCCATTATGAATGCAAAATCAACATCTCAACACTTATATGGTTTTAAGTTATTGTTACGGTGTTTACTCATATTACATTTTCGTTTTTTACTGTTGTTGTTTATGTACTTTATTAGATATTTGTTAATAACGTATTTCTCTATACGAATTTTAATAACGACAGAAATGGAATGTCATTTGTCTGCGTTACTTTAACCCTGTCGGAGCTCACCCTTCAGGCCTGGTAGGTGAAGACCCCACTCGAGCCTTTACTAATCTCATGCCAATCATTGGAGAAGTGGCCACAGGGCGACGAGCGGAGTTAGTCATCTTTGGTGGAGATTACGACTCTGTTGATGGGACAGGTAATCCAGTACAGTTTTTGTTTTTTTTTTGTAATTTCGCACAAAGCTACTCGAGGGCTATCTGTGCTAGCCGTCTCTAATTTTGCAGTGTAAGACTAGAGGGAAGGCAGCTAGTTATCACCACCCACCGCCAACTCTTGGGCTACTCTTTTACCAACGAATAGTGGGATTGATAGTAACATTATAACGCCCCCACGGCTGGGAGGGCGAGCATGTTTGGCGCGACGCGGGCGCGAACACGCGACCCTCGGATTACGAGTCGCACGCTTTACGCGCTTGGCCATGCCAGGCCAGTGATCCAGTACAACCGATACGGAATAGTGAAGCAATAATAATTTTAAAGAATTCAGAAATTTCAGTAGCCAAGTTTTTAGATTAAACTGGACTTCTGCAAAGCGTAAAAAAGAATAATATAATATTATCAATTAGTTTATTTTCCGCTTTTCTTGAAATTCAGGTTCGAGGAACACTTTTAGGTTTGGTTTGAATTTCGCACAAAGCTACACGAGGGCTATCTGCGCTAGCCGTCCATAATTTAGCAGTGTAAGACTAGAGGGAAGGCAACTAGTCATCACCGCCCACTGCCAACTCTTTCACTGACGAATAGGGCTCGGCATGACCAGATGGTTAAGGCACTCGACTGATAATCTGAGGGTCGCGGGTTCGAATCCCTGTCGCATCTAATATGCTCGCCCTTTCAGCCGTGGGGGCGTTATAATGTTACGGTCAATCTCACTATTCGTTGGTAAAAGAGTAGCTCAAGAGTTGGCGATGATGACTAGTTGCCTTCCCTCAAGCATTACGCTGCTAAGTTAGGAACGGTTAGCACAGATAGCCCTCGTGTAGCTTTGCGCGAAATTCAAAATAAACCAACCCAACGAATAGTGGGTTTGACCGTAATATTGTAACGCCCCCACGATTGAAATGGCGATCATGTTTGGTGGGACGGGTAATTGAGCCCGCGACTCTAGGATTACGAGTCGAATGCCTTAACCACCTGGCCATGCTGGGCCTTGCTTCTAGGAAATGAGTTTATTTAAAATATATATATTAAACGTGACTATTTCATTGTTTTGTATACTGAACAACCTTTTCTCTACAAACCTCTCTGATAAGACAGGGCAAACTGTAAGAATCTTAATGAGTTTCAAACTGCAGGCCAGATTTCATATCATTTATATGCAAAAACGGCTCGTTTGGGTTGAGAAAATATTTTACATAGAAGAGCGAACAACGTTTCGACCTTCTTCGGTCATCGTCAGGTTCACAAAGAAAGAGGTAACTTCTCGACATCACTAGATTTCATATCAGCAAAAGCGAAACGTTAATATTAATTTTGATAAATGTGCGCTTTTACACCAAAACCGTTTTAAACTTTATCTTTGAGAATAAAGCTGGATATGAGGTAATGAGGTTATAAACAAGTTATTAATAAGCATATGTTTGTAAACATACAGTGATGTTTCAGTTAAATGAGATTAGAATGGACATGTCGAGCTGGCAAAGCGTGAGATTAGAATACCTTAAGACTGTGGCACAAAGAAAGTACCCATAATGAACACATGGAAGAAGCAAATAATTATATTGTACGGTGTTATCGTTACATTTATAATTTTCTGATTAGTCACGCTGCGCATGACTTGCATGCCCTCACTACAGATCACTGAACCTATATATATTTAATACCTAAAATTATGTTTGTATCTGTTTGTTCGCACCTTTCGGCCATTTGTTTCTGATACGTTTCCGCATTCCTTAATTAATCAACATCTGACTTGGCACAGGATGACATGAGGAACGTCATGAGGGGGGGGGGTCGATCCCCATATATTTCATATTGATAAAATTCTTGAAAACAGTATCTCTTTCTTTTTCGGACATTTTCGACATATACCTTTATATATTTGTTGGATTTTTTAATGTTTGTTATATTAGAGGAAAAAATATAAGGTAAGAACATCTGTATATGCGTATTACCTTTTTATATTCAAATGAGCTTTGTAATTCATAGGTATTCGGGATTATATTCACGTTATGGATTTAGCAGCGGGTCATGTCGCAGCTCTGAAAAAGTTCACCGAAAATCCCCGATACAAGGTAAGTAACATTTAACAGTCCATGTGGTTTGTAGCTACTCTAAGTGACAATGAACTATCAACTTATATTAACTCCAGAATTACAGGTAGTCGACTTTAAAACCGTTAACTTTCTACATGTTTTGTCGTTTGCAACATATTACTGCGATGAAATGTAGTGCCATATTGGCGGAACCCATATAAATATTTAGAGAAACACGATAATTCTTAACGTGGCGTTACTATGTTGTTGGCGTGCTACGTCATAATAATTATTATATTGTAACAGACCCATACAAGCGACGTTTCAGCCAACACTTTGTGGCTTTAGCTCCAACCAGCGAGTTGAAGTCTTCTCTGCAGTGGAATACAACAAATACAGTTTATTAAAAATGGTGTTATACACTGATGGAACTTTGTAGAATGTTATACACTATTCTCACCGGTAGTTTCTATTGGACCAGTAAAACAATAACGTTATTTAAGTTTGTATCCGTCTTATTGCGGCTTGTACCACACATACGCATATTAACTACGAAACAGAAGTAATTGTTTCATTTTAATGGGAGTTTGTTTGCTCCTAATTTAGCAGTGTAAAGCTAGATGGAAGGGAATTAGTCATCACCACCCACTGCCAAATCTTGGGCTACTCTTTTATCAACGAATAGGGGGATTGACCGTAGATAATAATGCCCCAACGGCTGAAAGGTCAAGCATGTTTGGTGTTACGAGAATTTGAACCCGCTTATTTAGTAAGAGAAACACAATCGGCCAATCTTTTGCACTTACAATGAATTCGAAACACTTATCAAATCTGAAGAAGTTAACCCTCACAGTGTATCATAAAAACTACTTTTGTTCTTTAATATGCACTGTTGTTTGTTTTCATTTTTATGCACATTCGATACCTTTCATTGATCCACTGACAAGTTATGGAGCTTATAAGCGAAGAATCGAAGTTTAATACCCGCGATGAACGCAGTACAGATTGGTTTGAATTTCGCGAAAAGCTACACGAGGACTATTTGCACTACCCTTCCCTAATTTAGCATCTTAAGCCTAGAGGGAACGCAGCTAGTCATCATCACTTACCGCCAACTTTTGGGCTACTCTTTTACCAACGAATAGTGGGATTGACCGTAACATTATAACGCCCCCATAACGTGAACTTAGCAGATAGCCCAATGTGGATTTGCTATAAGAAAATACACACAAACATACAAAACATACCGTACAAAGATGTTCACCAAAAATGAAAGAACAAATATTTCCGAACCATAGTAAAATTTTTATTCTATGTCAAATATAATAACCGATAAATCAGCTGTAAATGTATTTGAAAAAATGTTTTTCTTTAAGATAATATAACTTGCGGGTATTGAACATTGAACTCTTAGTTTCCATATCTCTAGCAGTTTCTTTTAGTTTCTGTTGCCCCTCCACAGCTCTGGATTAAGGTATGGTCTTGCTGGACTGAAGTCCAGGATCTCACTCTAATTAGGGGACTTCAAGCTGTGACTATAAACGTATGGTATGTAGAGGTTCTGTCTCGAGAGCACCTGGGGCCAATAAAACCCTTAATCCGGCCTTGCCTCTCCATATTACTCTGTTTAGCTTACATGAATCATAGGCTCCAAAACAGAGGCCAGAGACCCCATCTCCTACATAGGTTATAGACTACGACCTCCCTTCATGACCTTCGACAGGTTTATGATTTCCTGAAATTAGAATTTATTTGATCTAAACTAATGATTCCCTGTATATACGGACAATTTTTAAAATGTATTTGGTAAATGGAAACGAGACTCGAAATACAGTGTAAATATATTAAGGTTAAAAAATGGAAAATCGTGTGAGTTGATCGTTAAACTAATTAACCTTATATCAGATTAATATATGTGTAAGAACGGTGTTCTTTTGTACCTATATTAAAATAATATAATAATAAAATAAATAATATAAAATTATGTATTCAAACGTCTAATCACGCCCTCTACATTCCGACACTCAATTACACAACCCTTTTCAGCCATGTGGTCAGCTTCTGGTCAGTTACCTCTTTCTTTCTTTGTGAACCTGACGATGACCGAAGAAGGTCGAAACGTTGTTTGCTCCTCTACGTAAAATATTTTCTCAACCCACACGAGCCGTTTTTACATATATATTTTGCTCGACATCACTTATATGAGATTCATTAGTGCCTCGCTCTTCAGATTCCTACAATAGCCACACTGCGTTATAATGGGCCTATAATGCCACTCTGTTAAACTTTTCCAGGAAGTATGCCCTCAAAATTGGTCTGGTATGACCAGGTGGTTAAGGGTGCTTGACTCGTAATCTGAGACTCACAGGTTCGAATCTCCGTCATACCAAACATGCTCGCCCTTACAGCCATGGGGACGTTATGATGTTACAGTCAATTCCACTATTCGTTGATAAAAGAATAGCCCAAGAGTTGACAGTGGGTGATGATGACTATCTGCCTTTCCACTAGTCTTACACTGCTACATTAGGGATGGGTTGCGCAGATAGCCCTCGTTTAGCTTTGCGCGAAATTCAAAACAAACAAACATCGTTTACAGTTAAGTGGGACTTCGATATCTCATGCGTCTCTAATAGAAGCGCAAACCAATGTCAAAGTGGTTACTAAATGAATCTGGTTTCGCGGAGTTGCTTTGCGCAAAAATTCAAAATAAACCATGTCCTCAAAGCACTAAACTCCACCTGTTTCTGCCTCTCTTAGGTAAGCGTTCTTCTGACAACCTTAGGTCATCTTTTACCCTCACAAACATACACATTTGCTTTCGACGACTATACTCAGAAATGAATAACATTCAAGTACTATCAAGAAATCACACGTATTGGTTCAACAACTTCGTTTATTCTTTTAAAATTAACCAATTTTTTATCGTCTTTATGTTTATATGATTTGTTTAGTTTAAACGTAAATTGTTATGTCTAAATGGTAAAAGCCACTTTAGCAGTGTCGTTTACAGAATACTGCACGTGTTCTGTGACGATATTTTATATTCAGTGAACACTTTAATTTTATTGTTAGGACTAACAGCATAAACATCTTCTTTGCAGGTTTATAACCTTGGCACAGGAACAGGTTATACAGTATTGCAGCTCGTCCAAGCCATTGAGAAAGTCTGCAACAAAACAGTACGATTATTACCAAATTACATTCTTTTTTTCTTTATTGTTTCAATTTCTTTTAAAATACAGACTGTAGCAAGCAGCGTCGACTGAAGTATTTAGTTGTTCAACCAATTTTACTGTATTTGATAAAGTATGTTGGCATTATATCAAAGATGACAACTAGGTTGTTTGAGATGAAATATAACGTATACTTTACGTCAGTATTAGATATATTGTATAACAAAGTAAAATACGTTACTATTTTATCAAAAAGTAAGTATTTATATAACCTTTCAAGTAAGTTATAAATGCAAAATCAGGTGTAATTAAAATTACAAACTGTAAGCACATTGCTTGGGAATGACAAAGCCTACGATTTTCAAAAAACTACTATAAACGTTTTTTACCTGAGAGTGTGTAATTCTATCTAAAGTTTTAAGGACAGATACATTCACTTTTATATCAAAACTCGTGTTTTTTATGTACACGTTTCTGGGATTTATAAGTTTTTACCTCCAGTACCATTTCAGCTGTCACTGAACCTAATATTACAGCGGTAAATGTACGGATTTACAACGCTACAATCAGGGGTTCGATTCCCCTCGGTGGGCTCAGTAGATAGCCCAATGTGGCTTTGCTATAAGAAAACACACACACCTATTTATAAAAAAAAAAAAAATTCTCAAAATATAACATTTTTTACTCTTAAATACTGTACTTGTATACAGTTTAATAAAATCAAAGTTAAAATATTAGGTATCGTATCGGATTGAGACCAGACGACTTGGAGACATTCCATCCATATGGGGCGATTGCACTTTGGCAGAAAAAGAGCTTGGTTGGAAAGCTGTGTATGGTTTAGATCAAATGTGTAAGTAAATAATTTGAAAGCAAACTAGCTGTCTTTTCCTATATTAAAAACGGATCCATTTCTAGACTATAATAGTATAAGAAAACTAGTTTTCTTCTTTCCTGTCAAATAATTACATTTTCATTCAGAGGTTTTTATCGGGGAAGTGCTTAAATTCGTATAATCAGTGACTCTATGAAACCTTATAAAAGGAATATACAAAAGAGCCAGGCTTAAATAAAATATATTTTTTTCTTGAATTATTTAAAAAGTATTGTGCCAACATATACTATTTCACAACATTGTTATAGCTCAAATTTGCCAAATACAAAAAAAAATTGTATGTTTGTATTTTCTTTAAATCTAGTTTTATATCCAATGCTCCAGTTTTAACCAACGTATTTCACAAAGAAAGTTTTATAAGCAAAATCGTGAAAAAATATAAAAAACTTATTTTGCGAGTCATATTCATTATGTTTTTTCTTTGTTTAAGGAATATCTTTTATTGTCCAGTATGCTCTACGTTCTTTAAAAAATATTGTAAATAGTATATGCTGTATTTTGGTGCCTAAGTTTTAAACAAAGCAATTGTCGCTTTTGTGATATTAGCACTTATTTAGTTTGTTTCTCAACAGAATAAATTAAATCACAAAACTGAAGATTATTCATGAACTGTAAATTATAGGACTATCGTCATAATGCATTGTATTAAATACATTGTACTCAAATACAAATATATTAACGAGAAATGGTTAAAACTATCTGTTAGCTAGGAAATTAACCATAATACACTGGAAAACTAAAGGTACTGTATTTTTTTTATGTATTTTGTATTCAAATATTCATTTATTTTTTTTTTTTTTGTTAAATAGGTGAAGACTTTTGGAATTGGCAATCCAAAAACCCCACAGGGTACCGATGTTATGTTGAAGATAAGCATCTTGCCTCGAGCAGTGAAGTTATCAATACAACTAATGGACATCTTAACGGAAGCCTATGTTGATAATTTTATGGATTTTGAAGCGTTTATTTTGGTAGAATGGTTTCCTTACATATTAAATATATTTTGGAAGACAAGCTCTTAGCATTTCTTTGAAAACAAAAACAGATGACAGTGAGTGATTAAAAATATAAACACGTTTGTCTGTGGTGTGAATAATATGGATTCAATTCATAAAAACTATGATATAAACTCTTAAAAACAATGCTTATTAAATTTAGTAAAACATTATTTTTCTTGCTCTTAAATCTTACTCTTTTCTCACTTAAAGATATTTTAGCCAATGGTTGTAATTAAAACCTTTTCTTTTAGTAACATACAATGACTAATAAAAAATTGACCAATATATGCACATCTAGTCTATCAAATGCAACTAAGGTGTTTTATTGGAATGTGTGATATGTTCGAACATTTTTACTAGGATCCCAATAAAGCATATTCACTTTAGTGTTTGTTTTACACAAATCGTTTGATAGCGTTAATATAACTTAACACTTGCGATGAAGTAGGAATTTTTATTTCCTCACTATCTTTTCTATTTTCTTCATCTTCTGAATCTCATACTGTTACACTGCGATTCTATTATAGATTTTAAATCAATTTCATCAGTTTCTGTTAAAACATTCTTGTCAACGTTCAGAAAACTTTCCGCGTTCACAGAATCATCTGCATCAATCTTCTCAATCAGAGTTTGGATTTCACTGGAATCGTCATAACAAACAACTTCTCCACAATCCCCGTCATTATCAAGAATAAATCCACAGTTTAGAAAGCACTTTACTACGCATTTATCTTTTGAGCATTTGATTGAATAACTTAAAAATGCAATTGCATCTAACATGTCAGTTTCATGGTCATTTCAGATGCTCTCTTACAGTCATCCATGTTTGCAATAATATGCTGAAGCATCAATTTGCTGTATTTCAATTATATACACTGTATAATTCCAGTATCTAGTGGTTGTAGAATTAATGTTGTACATGGAGGTAGAAAGACTAAACGAACATTTGAAAGTTGAACTTTTTGGTGACAAGTTGCATTATCTAAAAAAAGTATAATATTCCTTGTTCCATTCTTTTATTTAATTTAACTACAAAAATAATGAGAACAGAAAAAAGAACAGAATATAGTTAACCAATAGTTACTGTAACAAAATGTTCGAGAATTTATTAATATTTAAACAAATAATTAATTAAACAAGAATTTATTGATATTTAAAAAAATTATTAATTAAATAAGAAATTAATATTTAATCAAGAACGCTTTTCTCCGCCTTACACAGGTTCTAATCCCACTTGCTGATAGATGAAGTATTTGAAAGATAGCTTCCCGTCCGCGTTACCCAAATTCTTCCGTATAGAGGGCCTTTTATAAGAGAAATCTTAAGATAATGCTACAAAATTTTAATATTTCCAGCTTGTACAGGTTTCCACCTCATGCAGTTTCCAGTTTAGACAGGTTTTATATTAAAAATAAATAAGAGCATAATGAAATTAAAAAAAAAAAAGTCAACAGTTATTAATATGTGCGTTTCAGTGGTTACGCAATTAAATTGACGTATTTTTTGGTGTGAAAATATCATATTCGTTGGTTTGATTTCGTGCAAAGCCACACGAGGGCTAATGCGCTAGCCGTCCCTAATTTAGCAGTGTAAGACTAGAGGGAGGAAAGCTAGTCATCACTACCCATCGCCAACTCTTGAGCTACTCTTTTACCAATAAATAGTGGGAGTAACCGTCACGTTATAACGCACCCACGGCTGAAAGGGTGAGCATGTTTGTTGCGACGGGGATTCGAATCCCCGACCCTCAGATTATGAGTCGAGTGCCTTCACCACCTGGCCATGCTGGGTCCTATTCGTTTGACAAAAAAATTTAATCTTCAGTGAAAACGTAGTGATAATAACCTATTTTGCTGTATACACGTAGAAACTTCAAACTAAATTTGAATATATGTACATAAGTATTACTCTTTAATATTATTTCCAAATATATTAATTAAGAATCTCAAGCTTCTCTAGTAAGGCATACTACAAAATCTTCTTTACAACTAATTTTTATTCTTGTCTTATCCTGTTTAAAGATAAAAAGTCTGGGCAGTTTATGAGCACTGCTTAAAAAATGCTGCTTATACCAAATCAAAAGAGGAATTTGTTACAAAACAGAAAGATAAAATAAGTGCATATAATTTGAACGTAGTTGTTGGAGGATAAGTGTGAAAACAAACACGTGATTATTGAACCCCCTCAGTGATAGGCTTGAGATCTTGCACGCTAAAAGCCAAATTTCTATTCCACAAAAAAACAGTGATTCAATTACATTATTTCGCTTTTAATTGAAAATAAACTGTACACATAGAAACGTTTCCTTTACGTTTAATCTATACATACAATTTTTTTTTCTTATCTGATGATATTCTAAAAAAAAGTGATTTTTCCATGTAACAATTACTAATGTCGTATAAAATCTGTAAAGAGTGAATAAATTGTATATATTTTTATCTATTTTAACTAAAGTTATGGTGTAATTTCCACATCACAGATCTTACAAAAAAAAAAAAAAAAGAGGGAAGCCTAATATTACTGTTAAACAACATAAGCCTCGTTGGAAGAATCCACCTATTCTAAGGAGAGACAGGAAAGAAGATATTTATTTTATTACATAAAATAAAATAAACTGAACTCAAAAATGCAATTTTAAACTTAACTTATCAAAAAACATGCAAAAAAGAAATGTATACCCCAAATTTTCTAGAAATTAAACTGAACTTCCAGCTCTACCTAAAAATCAAAATAATTATACAAAATGGTCTCAACTTTTCCCTTCCCCTCTCCCAGTGTGAGATTTAAAAAATAGCTTTGTATATCTTTCAAAGAAATTACTAATATAATCGAATCAACAACAACTAATCAAAAGTAAAAGGTCACAAGAAGAGTCAAATTCTAGTTTATTATAAGACAACAAAGAGTCAAATAAAATATGCAAAATTCCAAAAAACAACAACAATTTAATGAGTTACTTCCCTATCAAACAAAAAGCATAACAATTTGAAAACTTCGAAGATTTATTTAGTGAAGAGAACTTCAAATATACTAGAGATAAAAAAGCTTATAAAACAAAATTTGACATCAGAAGAATGAAAAAACCTAAAACTTCTTAGAAACAATGAAGACATTGTCATCCAAAGAGCCGAAAAAGGAAACTCTTACTTCATTTTACTAATCAATCATGTGATTCCTTGATGGTAAATAAATTGGTGATGCATCTGAATCTACTTAGTCAAATATTAAACCTTGATCTAACATGCAGCAAAAAAATTTAAACAAATTACTCAAAATTTTATTTAAAAAACTATTATTTTTACAATTTATAATGTTTTGCATGCAAACCATTCAGGAATACTAAAACTCTAAGTTTACCGAAACTGACATAAAATTACAATAACATTACGCCCAATTGTCGTCTTATAAATCTTTAAACTGTAACCTTGTTAAATACTGTAAGTGGGCATTGGAACCTTATGTTTACAAAATAAGTACCCAATAACAAAGCACTTTAAACCTTTTACAACACGTGCACAGTTTAGACTGTAATATCGTTATGTTTAGTTTTGATGTCGTAAGCCTATTTACTCAAACTCCTTGTCAGGAAACAATACAAGTTATTACAAAATTATTTCACAAAACCCCAAAAGGAGAATCAACATAAAATAGGAACTCCTTATCGAAATGTTACAACAGGCTACAATTATTTGCTTTCAATACAGAGTGTCGTATTTCCTTCAGTTACGCGGACTTGCCATGGGAATTCATTATTAGCTACTATGGCTACTCTTTTCTTACATCACACAAAATAATATGTCATATAATCACTTCCATACGTAAAACTTTATTTTGACTTAGATACGTATTTTGCAGCTGTTCTTGTCAAGATGAACTAACAAAATTCATGTAACTCACATAAAAACATATAATTCACAGTTGAAAGTGAAAGTAATTACACGATAAATGTTTTAAACTAGAGATTTTCAAGCTTTGGTACACATACCATTAATGGTACGTGGAGCTAATGTCAATGATAGAGGACAATTAGTCTCCCGCTGTTACAGCGGGAAGTCTACGGATTTACAATGTTAAAATGAGGGGTTCGATTTCCCTTGGTGGACGCAACAGATAACCCGATGTGGTTTTGCTACAAGAAAACATACACACACGCAGCAGACAATTAATATTTAAAATGACATAAAATTTGTAATAAGCCCTATCTTATCTTTCCAAGTACATATACATATTACTTCCTCACTTGTAGACTCATCATCTACTTGCATAGACTCGCTGGTATTTTTTTCTCCTCAAATTGGCAAAAATGATACCATATTGTCTTCAATCACACCAGAAGAAACAATGGCATCCTTCGCATTAATGGGTAAGTGTTTAAAACATAAATTTTTGTAATAACGTTTTTTATCTTTTTTAAATTAGGTCTGGGTTTGTAATTTAAAAAAATAAAAATAAAGTGGGACACGAGATTGAAACGTTTGAGAACCACTGTTTTAAACGTTAACATGACACGAATCTCCAAAACTTCACTAAAATTCGTTTAGCATAGAGATCGCTGTAGTCGTGATATGTGAGGATACTCCCTTTTGATTAGAGAAGTAATTATGTATCGTTTGTTTAGGTATTGGGATTTAATGTAGCGGTATAGCACTGTGTATAACATTATGGGCTTCAAAGTGGATACGAAAGTGGCTGACAATTTATGTAGAAAAGTATTCGACTCTTTATTATGGTCATGTGGTGAGTGTTAGCGGTGTTGAATGTATAAAGTTCATTTCAGTAGAGGTTTGAATTTTAATTGTCAGTGACTGTTCACGCTAAGTCTGCTGTTATTGTCATCGGGAATTGTGTAAGAGATATTGTTAATAACGGATATTTTGATATTTATTTTATTATTAAATATACAGTGTGTATTTTATTACCTAATAATATTGAGATATCATACTCAATTATAAATTATTTTCTCTCTTCTTATTTTTGCAATTACACTAAGTTTTCCATTCAGACAATTTATAAGTCATTTATTGAATATTATCAGATGCGCAGTTTGCTAAAATCATGAAAACGTGAAAGTTTTTTTTTTCATTATTGTTTAAACAAATTGTATACCTTGCAAGTAAAAAAAAATGTTACAATTTCTTAATTATTATTTTTTGTTTCGGAAGTCAAAATCGCGAGTAACTGTTGTCATAGTTTACCAAGCATGTCTTAGTTAGTCTGTTATAATTTAGACGTTTTAAGCAAAAATCTGAATTAACTTGGTATTTTCTGCTGTATTTATATCAGCATGTTTCATCTTATTGACAATCATCGATATGGCATTGTTTTGTTTTTTTCATTCATTCGTGATATTCATTTATACTTTTGTATATATGTTACTTAATTTTCTCAGTGAAATTACTCTTGTTCATTAGTACTTGTTTTATTTGTATCAAATCAGTGTTGGTTTCTTACAGTTTAGAAGTAACAAAGAATTTTGTGCAATGTCAAGGAACATAAAGATTTATTCCTTTCTGTTTCTAGGTGGTTTCTTAAATAATCAACTTTTTGTCCATAGCATCATTCTACTAGCCCCTTTCTGAACCCATTTCAATAAGTCAGTATCTTTTTCAGATGAAAAGGCTACAAATACAATATGTAAAGCCTAAATAGTGATTTTTATGAAGGGAAGTTTTTCTTTTGAATTGTTTTAATTATATTTGTAAACTCACTTAGTTTTTTTTTATATTTGCCACTAATAAGTGAACACTGTCAGGGTGAAGTAACGGGATACAGATGTCTCACCAGGTTTTGAAAAAAAAAGAATGTTTCACCCAAATATGTTTCATATTGTCTACCTTTTTGTTTATTTTTATTACTTTTTTTTAAAGAAATTTTGAAAGTGTTTGTTTCCAAGTGAGAATCTAATCAGTTAGGTAATTTAGTTATTAATGCTTGTATTTTACAAGATGAAAAAATTGAATGTTGTTGCATTAAATTGGCATCTCAATGGAAAGAGATGGTTATATTTCAATAAAACAATTGTCAAACACGTTTTGCAGTTGAATACAAGAAACTAAAAAAATTTTAAAAAATGATTGGAAAATACAAAAGGCATGTGAAAAAACAATTTTGTCTGAATATAAGACAAAACAATATGACAATTCAATTCATGTAAATACAAACTTAAAGCAATTACTCACAACTGAAACATTGTTCAAACAAACCTCCTGAATATATATATTGAAATTGAAGAAATATTAGTGGTTAACATTAATTGATTACTACATCAAGCCTTATAATTGTTCATAAAGTATGCATCTTATGTTTTATCAAAGTAATGCCAAATTTTGGAAAAATCTATTTATGAATATGAATGCAACATCAAAAGTTAGCTTGTTTTAAAGTGAGAGTCAATGATCATGGAAGTGGGACATTGTCCAGGATCTTAACTGAATAACCTGTCCATCACAATATCAAGATTGTTTTTTTCAGTCGTGTTTAAGTGCATTTCTACATATGTTGAATGTGTAGCCCAAATTGTGATAATTCTAATGCATTGCATTGTACCAAATGCAACTAAAGGTCACTTGCCAGGCATTTCTCAAATTTACCAATTAGTCTGTCTTTTTGCAGTGTTCCAGTACACTTAATATAGCTAGAAATACCCGAGACTTCAGTGTTATCAATAAACTTCTAATTCACTGGTTATGCCATAATCAGTATCATCATTGTCAATAAGAGAAGGCAAAGGCCTGTTCACTGAACCTTGAAGGATACTGCAAGTAACAATGATTGAATTCCAGGATAGCTGGTATTGGTATTAACACTTTTACTAAAATAAAGAAGAGAACAACATTACGACCTTCTTAGGTCATCTTTAGGTTGATAAAGAGAGAGTTTTGGTAAAAGTGTTAACACCCATACCAGCTGTCCTGAGTTACGTTTTCACTTCAAGCGGATTTCTCATCATCATGAAAAGGTTTAATTTTCACTTGTCTCCATGAATTAACCACTGTTTTGGTTTCTCTTACCTACTAATCAAAATGTCTCTAATCCCCACTTACTGTATTTAACTACTTGATTCTGTGTAATGTCTTAACGATGTTGGTGTACACCCTTTAATTATAATAAAATCATCCTAAATAAAATCAATAGGTTAGGAAGGCAAGATTTCGATTTAGTAAATCCATGTTGAGTTAAGTTGGCTTTTACGTATATGGAAACGTGTCTTCAGTCAATATAGCATATGTATTTAAAGGCAACAAACTGTTTGTTCATCGAGGTTGCAACATTCGTTAAAATAAACTTAAAAAAAAATCAAAACTGGGCCCTCGCATTTAGATACTGATAAAGTCTTCACTTAAACCCTTTTAAATTTATTGTATCCACTATATTGGAAGACAACTCGTTTCAAAGGTAAATTACCCTGTTAAAAAGTAAATTAGCCTTTGGTGAAAATGACTTTTCTCTACCAAAATTTATATTTGTGTTCCTTTATCTTGCTGTTTCTAACATTGTATGAAAAAAGATGATGCAGGCACACTCCCCATTAACAGTCTCAAGCACTTCAATAAAGTTTGCTCTTAGTGAGATCTTAGTGTGACCTTATATGGAAACTTTTCCAGCTCAGATACAATCCTATTAGCACTCCTTGAACATATCAACAATTCAATGTACTTCTTAAGGTCAGTTTAAGAAAGCTTAAGACTGAAAATAATACTCCAAATGAGGTCTAATTGATGACCTGTACAATATCCTCTTTAAACATATATTCAGCATTTATGTAAATATAAGCTACAAACCTATTTGCCCTACTACTGAAGACAGCACACTTCTTTGATGGCTTAAGAGACCGATCAGTAAAAACACCAAGATATTTTGTATCCATACAACTATTGACGTTACTCCCATCAAAGCTATACTTTGAGTTATGATAATTCACATGCATTACATTTCACTGTTTTTGGTTTTTGTTTCAGTTTCCTAATATCATTTCACATCACCTCTTAACCCATTATCCCAGTTTACTAAATATTGATTTTATTCAAGACTTCAAAATTGGTTTTCTGAAAACTGGAATTGAATATTAAATATCTTTTTATATCATTATGTAGCAACATATAAAACTTTATCGTACAATGATCACTTTTATCACTTCAACTCTAATGTATTATATGGAAAGTAAGGGACCACTTGGTTTTTAGGGGCTCTTATTATATCCACTTTCAAGAAAATTAAAGATTTAAACTCACCTTTGTTTTCAGGAGATCATCAGATTGCCTCTTAAATCTCCTCTAAAATGCTGGTCTCCACTGTTAACAAGATTTTCACAAGTTATTTGTCCTGTAGTGATCAACAAAAACTTTAAAGGGCATTCTCCATGGTTGGTTTTGCGAGATGAAAGTATATGTTGAGTTATGAAGTCTGCTTTTCATGTATGCTTAAGAAAGGAGAGAAAAAACAACAACACGACAATGGAACTTGTTCAAAGAAATCTTGAATCATGATAGAATTTATGTACTTTGTTATAAGAATATTTGCATTTATTTTATTAGCTTATATTACACAAACTTTGCAACATACTTTGTTTTAATACTTCCCTTTTTCTTGTTTTTTTAATAGCCTTGGTATTTATTTGCTTATCTCTTTCTGGAATATTTCCTCCAAAGCATTCGTCATTTTCTTGCCATGATGTTTCGATACAACATCCGTTTGGAGGAGACACCATTGGTGCTGGAGTATTAATAACAACCCTTTTGTTTTGTCCCATTTTAGTGGTAATTTATTTTTATTTTTCTACAATAAACTTATTATCCAGAACAATACTCTTGTGGTGACAAAATATAAAAACTGTACCTTGAACTTTGTCATTTATTTGATGGTTAGGGTTATTTCTACATCAAAGCTGGGAAAAGTGGAATTTGTTACTGAATTAATCATCAGACTTGTTAATAGATTACATTCAGTTTAATTATTATTACATGAGATTAATAATATTTTTTCAGTTTGTTTCGGCTTTTTTAAAGACATTATTGAACAATCTGGAGTTAAGTATGATAAACATCTCCAGGTACAACAAATTAGGATTAAATATCTTTTTTTAATCGTAAACTCTTGTTGTGATTAAAAATGTATGGGTCATTCCATGTCAAATCATCCAGGGGGCTGCAGGTGAACCCCAACAGAATGCCTTGAAAAAATTCACATGTGCTCATCTACCCATTAATTAAAAATTGTCAAAGATTAGATCAATATCTCTAATAGTTTCTGATTTACAGCCCTGTAAGTTTTGGTTTTTTTTTTGGCAAAATCATTTTTGGACAACTTTGGCTGCTTTAAAGCTGCAAGAGTAATGGTGGTAGAAGGCTGAAATTTTCTACACTGAATGAATTAATTTTACAGAATTCAACAATGGTCTCAAACCAAGTTTATCTCTCTTAGGATTTGCAAAGTGAGGCTATAAAGTTACCTGAAAACCCAAAATCATAAAAACCATTGGTTTATTTAATAATCCATAGCTCTAAGACCTAATGATACAAAGCTGATTTTTGTTTCAAATATCCTATAACATATCAGTTGATAAATCAGCAATTGTTGTAATTAAAAGTCTGATCTCCTATAAAAAAAACTTAGCTGCATGCAACTTTTTGTGATTTAGCTAAAAATAGCCCTACTTCAGGCTAAAATTTGACAATGTCGCCAGTTATTCAGCCTTTTCAGATTTTTACCATATATTCTTACATCTCTGAATATGATTTACAAACAAAATCAAGATGGTGTTCAACCTACCTTTTGAGTTATAATTTTGTAAGGTATCCTCTGACAATACATTTTTGAACAAGTTTATTGGCATAACTAGTTAGATCACATGGCAATACAAATATATAGTGTATGCATTACAGTTATGCAGATATGGCTGAGTTTAAGATTCATAATATAATAAATACAAAGGTAAATCGGACACAAAAAGCACAGTGCTACAACAGGGGATAACTGAGAAAGATTATAGTCACACCAAACTGAAATAATCATAACAATGAAATGCTTCAAAAACTGCTTTGGCAATCAATTAGCCTTAACAACATCAAATAAACATTGCTTTGTTTAGACAGCTTGAATAAGTTTCTGAAATTTGAGTTTGATTATGTTGAGATCACTTTGACTTGGTAATGTTGCAGTTGGAGGCTATTTATGAATTAACAAACTTTTGTATTTCTTCTCCAGTGCCTCCTGTTTTGTTACAGTTAGTCATAATTAAGTATAGTCTTGTACATGTGAACTGGTTAACAACTTTGTTGTGTTGCTTACTATTAGACTGGCATTAATCCTTGTCTGGTAATGTCTGACAAACAATTAAATGACCAAGTTATTTAGTAATAAACATTTTCTTAAGTAAATAAAGATTAATGACTATTACCTTGTCATAATTTGTTATTGTTATAGGATCCCATTCTAAATAGCACTGATCATGTTTATAGTGAATAAGCAATGCATTAAGTTAAACCTATATTACTGTTACGGCCAAGCACAGCAAGCACAAACAACAAGTATAACTGGTAAGTTATGTAATCAGTAGTTGTTACTTGTAGGCTACAGCCTAACCTTTGTCAGTTAGGTACGAGCAGAATGCATGCGTGCCATACCCAAAAGGTAGGCACGTTTGGTTCTGATGGGAATGGAATCAGATCTTGAAATCAGGAGGCAACTGTCCTGTTTATCAGGCTGTGCTAACCTGAAGCTAGGCAGTCTGTAATTAATAGACAAAACAATGAGAAATTATAATGACAATATATTAATTACTTGACCAGTTGTAAAAATCAGAAACATTCATTTCAATAAATTTATTATTTTTGTAAGTTTTGTGTGACACTAAATGATGTTTAGAGTACTTGAGTTAGCCATCCAGTTATATTGTACAATATTTTATATTAAATATTAAGAAATGCATGTTTTACATCATTGGTTTTAAAATAATTCTGTTCAACATGCTCTTTAGTCAGTGGATAATTTTGAGATTTCTTGTTGTCAGTGAACTTTGTATAAAAAATCAAACAGAAAAAAAAACTTAAATTCTGACAAAATCTAATAATAGCTAAAGTATAAATATTGCCAGCTACTTTTTCCTGCAAAAGTTTTCATAACACTAACTTAACTGCTGAATTTTTCTTTAATAAGAATATATATCACCTTTTGATATTGTTGGTAAATCAGAAAAACATAGCAGTAAGTAGTGCTTCTATGTATTAAACGTATATTTCTAAAGATGGTTGTGATGTAATTAATTGAATTTTTTGTCTCTCCAACTATATCCATTCATGTTCTGAGATTTCAAACCTCATTCACCAAGGTGAAGATAACTAATGTCACAAGATAAACTAAAAAGTTAATCCTGTGCTGTTGTCAGCTCATTTTCCAGAATGAACTGAACTAGAAAGTCATGATATTGGATTTTTAGTTACAGATGCCAATTGGTGATGTTCAAATCAAATTCTGTGATACTGCAGTCGGTCAGAAATGCACGTCAAAACACGATAATTTAAAGTTCTCAGTATTTTTTCTGTAGACTACAACTTCCAAATATTTTGAGCCACAAACAATTATAGTTGTACATTATAGAGTAACATGTTTGTGAAATTGAATACCTTTTATTTCCTTTTTTTTTCAATTAGTTTTTTATCACTGAAGCTGTACACTATTATCCTATCACAACCAAGGCTCATTTTCGACATTATTACAACCAGTGTTTAGCAGTGCTAAAGGACTTCCTTTTGGGATTTCTCTATGTACTTTTTGTAACAGAACTTGCAAAGTCATTGGTTGGTGAACTTAGACCTCATTTCCTGGATACATGTAAACCTGATTGGTCAAAGATCAACTGTTCCCGAGGGTAAGATATTAAGCTGTGATGTATACATGTTAATACTAGGTGACATAGAAAATCACCAGAGCATAAAATATGGCCAATAGTAATGCAAGTTTGTGGAATCATCTGATAAAATTCACAACACATAATTTGTGCTTGATTAAAAATAGTAGTTGTAGAAAGCTTTTGGGTGATTGATGTTTAGCTATTGTGACCTATTAAATAATTAGTAGTTACATGTACTTGTGATGCAATAATTGCATAATAACAATAGTCACTTCATGTGATTTAGTATTTGTTAAAAAATTTAATCTTTTGGCTGCTTAGTATTGTTTTTATATATTTTGCAGTGAGATTCTTAACGTAGAAATGTCATGACTGAAATAAATTTTGCCATTCGATTAAGAACATTAAATACGTTATTGCTGCTTGATGATAATATATTATTAATATGAAAAAACATTTCTTCATCTAAAACCAGATACATACATGGTAAAAATTAGCAAGTGTATTTATTTCAGTTTCCTAATTTTATATTGAATGAAGTGTTTAATTCGGATTAAGAAATGGCATGACAAAACAATACAAATACGTGATAGTGTTTTCATTTGATATTATTAGTAAATAATGTTAAAAGTATAATAACAAACAGTTTATCATTTACTTTTTTAAAAAAACAGATGTTTTGTGTTCCAAATTTTTCATGTGTGAAGTTGCGTGTTCCTCAGAACTCAAGATGCACATACTTCCGTCAAGTTTAATTCTAACCAGTATTCCATTTTTCACTTCCATGAAGACAGGTTAATTTATTTTTAACACATTTCAGTAGCAGAAGTTTTTTATAAAGGCTCAAAATAAAGTTAAATGAGACATACTATTTATAACATTTGTTCTTATATTAAGTTTCTAGTTTTATTCACATTGTATAAAGTTTTTAAACTGATCAGATAAGAAAACAGTTTGGCAATACTTGATTGATACTAATTTATACTTATTTCATCTGTTTAACTATTTTTTCTTCAAGAAAAACTCAAACATGATATTAATGTTGTGAGTAAAAAGTTGTGCATTGAATTTTTTTTTTTTCACTACAGGGTGGCCCATAAGTCCCTACCCATCCATATCTTATGTATCCAGTGTATCTGTGTGCTGTCCCTCATTTCATGTACCCACGTACTTGTCACAATATGCTCTTCAAGTGTAAATGGGCTTACGTTGGTCATATTTCTCTGAAAACAAAAACAGATTTATAATGCATGCATAATTGAATATAACATAATAACATATGGATGGGTAGGGACTTACGGGCCACCCTGTACAATTAGTGACAAGAGTAAATGGTTGTATAATAGATACTGTAATTTTTGAAGACTGGTGGTAAATACTTAACTGTATACACAAACACTGAAAGTGATTCTCAGTATATAATGGTAACTATTATGTTGATATATTTGAATATACAATACAGTGAATATAAATAATTACAACACTGAAAGCAACATTACTACCCATATGGCTCATGAAATATATTTATACGTATTTATAATTTTGGTGGTGTTCAATTATCTGTGTTGCCCCTGCTGTATTTTATTATATTTATTTTATATAGGTATTAATTTTGAGTCAATGTGTCAAAGCACTTGTGTATATTTAATGTTTTGCAATGTAAATTTTTGGTGACTGTGGATGATTGCTAATAATGTCTTTTTTTTTCTTAGATTATGGATTCTCAGTAAAACTAGGTTGTTAGTGGATTTTGTTAATCAGTGAATCATGAGGTTCCTTAATCTTTTACATTCAGTTAACTGATATTTAACATGAAACTAATCTTGCTAGTTCTAGTTTTTTAATGATATTTTCAAACTACCTTTTATTTCATATAATAGACATCTTCATTTACAACAATATATATAGTTGTTTCGTTTTTATCCTAAACTGTTGTTGTGCTGCATTTCATACAATTTCATTTACAAGAAGCTGAAAATATTAATACTATCCTGTGGGTTTTCCTCTTTCCAGCCTTCCACAAAATTGCTACATATACTTTATATTTATTGATGAAAATAAAACCTAACATTGAATAGTAACAATATCATTGCACGTTAACTTTCATATACAATTGTATATAAATATAACTGTATCTAGGTGAACACGTATATGGTAGTGGTGAACACAATGTACACAACTACATCGTAGACAGTCAAGTACATGACTACTTTAGGTGCATCTTCATTGTAAAAAAGGGATAACAATTTCAGGGCTGACACGATGCTTGTTAGAGATAGAAGAGGGTATGATTTACAGGGTTTAAAACATTTGTACACAACAACATCCCAAGGTAAAGTGAGGTGAAAGTTTATTTTGAACAACAAAATACTATTCAGTATTTGTATCCTTTCATTACTCATTATGAAGGCAATGTTGTAATTACAGCCTGTTTATATTTCTTCAGTATTATTATTCTGTGGATTTAAAGTACAATGTAAAAGAAAATTTAAGTTTTTGTGTGTTTTTTGTTAGACTAAATAAATGACTAATTCTTGCAAATTGTAATGCAGTATTAATTCACTGATTTATTTATTAAATATTGTCACTTATTTATCTTTCTAATTTATCATGATTTGAGGATAAACAATCAGTCCTGCTGTACTTCAGTAAAAGTGTTGACAGTGGGTGATAGTAACTCACTTTCTTCCTGTTTTGAGGCAGACAGAAATGTTAGTAGATAGTCTTCATAGCTATACTATAACTTAGAAACAAATAATACATATAACAGTTTCATTGCTAAAAAGTGAGACATTTGGATATAACAGGAATCGAACCTGTGACTGAAATCATGAAGCCAACCACACTAATCATCGGTCCATATTGAAGTTTTGTGTTGAATTAATTGAAAAATCATCACTGGAATATTTCCATTACTTGGATGGATAGCTAAAAATAGTAATAATTAGGAACTTAGTTTTAATTAGTTTATTATTTTTGTGAATGATAAAACTTGAATTAATTGAAATAAGGAAAATTCATGTTAATGTTTTGCTTCGATAGTTAGCATAATCAAATAATAATTAGAACAGTTAATCTTGATTATGTGACTGTTTTTGTGACATTAATAAGATTAAATAATTTCAATTAATTAATTAATTTTACAACAGTAATTTATGCTTAATTAAGTTAATCACCAAGCTCTATATTTTCATCCCATTAACACAAATAAGTTTCATGTAAGTAATCCCCAGAAATATTATTTAAAGCTATTTGTTCCTAACTTTTCACTTTAATGTTTCTTTGAGTTTAGTTTTTAATCATTGAAACTTTGTAGAATGGATGGCAACTGCTTGTTGTGTAGACACGAGTGCAGAGGACGACGTTTTGAAAGTCTTCTGCCTTTTGTCTGCAAGGTATAAGAAATGTCATTCTCGACACTCGTGTCTCCACAACAGGCAGTTGCCATCCATTCTACAAAGTTTCATCATGAATACTTAGTCTTAACAATCTATCAAAGAATAGTTTTTAATTATTGTTAATTTACTAGTTGAATCCCTCAGAATTTAAAACAAACTTTTTTTTCCCCACAGAGTAAGAAATTGTACATTTTTGTTTCATTAGTTTCCTGTATTAATTTGTGATTTTTAAATTACACCTTGTTTTGTTTTTGGCTTAATTCAGATGACATGTAAGTGTAGGTGATTTTGAGTGTGTTTAGAGTGTGTATTTAGAAAGTGAATTATGGTAGACACAAGTCAGTGAAAATCTTTTCAGCACTATATATGACAGGATTTGTATGTTTTGATATCTTGTATTTTCTATTTATATCATGGTTTCCTTTAAAATGTTATTGAAACATTAAAATACTGATGGTAGATATTCATTTAAAACATTGATGGATATTTAATATGTCAGTACATGTGAAGTCCATCATCGAACAATAATATAGTTGTGCTTTATTTCAAAATCTACAATTTCAATAAAATTTATAGTTGTTGCAAAGGTACTTACATGTATGTGTCTTTTTGTTTTTAATTAATTAAATATACCCCATTATTTTCACCAACCTACATTACAATCTTCCAAGTAATAGATGATTTGTGGAATAAATGACCTGATTTTTAAAATTCTGCAATTGGCTTTTTAACTATGGTAACTGTTTTGATATAAAAACAGTTTGTACATATTTTTGGTTTGTTCAAGAAATGTCTTTATACCTGTCCTATTATGTGATGGTGTAAGATGAACATTTACTTTCATCTGATTTTATATGTTATGTTCCTTGTACCAGATTGTATTTTGCTTGTGATTATTAGTTTGCTCTGATTGATATCATTGATTACATATGGCCAACAATAACATCAGTTTCATGTGACATAAAACATAGTGTTTCCAATTGTTCCTTGCCTCATGTAAAATAACTGATTGGTTGAATGCTGTTGATTAATGATAATTGATTATCACATCTTACTAATTTCTCAGCACAGGTATAGTGTAAATGTACAGGTTACTGTCTGTCAGTTGCTGGTTTAACCATACATACATCTTGTATTTGTTTCCTAAAGAAATAGCTTTTAAAGATTTAACTTCAACCATTTTGAAACTGTTTTTATAATCAGTGAATATTGAAATAGTTTATTTAGATCTCAAAAAAAGAGTAGATTCTTGTTTCCACATCCGTAAACTTAATAGAATAAACAACATTGTATTGTGGCCATAAAAACAAACATATATGGAACATCTGAAATTTCATAGAACTATTCACTATTGATCTGGTTACCTTCTTTATGTTCAGGATCATTTCTGAATATACATGTACTGGGAGTGGTCCTTATTGGTTAGTAAAAGTGGATATTTACAAATCATTTCCATCAGGACATGCATCACTGTCTTTTTATACATCAGTATTTGTCTGTGTAAGTATAACAGTTTATTACTTTTCTTGAAATTTATTTAAAAGCAGTGTAACTTAATGGTTAGATGCATTACATTTTTCAATAAAATATAAAAAAACAACAGGCTCACGGAAGATATTTTATTTAATCAAACAGTTTGAATATAGATTCTTTAGAAATTTTTTAACTTTTTCTCAGTTGTGGGCATAGATGTTTCATCTTGTTGTAAAATCAAACATTTCATATGTACATGCACACATGTGCACAGAACTATTGGAAGTTTACTGTTGATTATCATGAAAAGTAAAACTTTATAGATTTTTAATGTTAACTCTACCAAGAATAGCTGTAGACTCCTAGACATTGTGATTATGCCTGCTTAAAGTGATCTACAGTAGATCTTAATAAGTGAAATATGGTTACTTGCCTCTTCTCACAAGATTGGTTATTTTAATTCAGTGCTTCCCTCTATATACAAACTTTTTTTAAGCATGCAAGAAGTTTTGCACTCCCCCCTTGTTGGTATATTCTACTTCTAATGTGTCTCTCATGCAGATTATTACATGTTGTCCATCAACTAATAGCAACATAGCATGCTCTTGTGACTCCCTCTACACTCCTCTACCAAACCTTCAATTCTCATTTGGCAACGTTCCAGTTTGGACATGCTCTTTTATTTATTTATTGTTTTCTCCACAAATGGTTCATTTTAAACTCCATTTGCTTTGCTAAACCAGATTCCTTTTCACATTTATCAGTCGATTCACGTTACTTTATTTCAGCACTAAAGTTCTGCAAAACATTTTTGTGAAAGACATTCTGAAGTTCACCTTACCACTTCAAGGTCTATAACAGTAATTAGCATTTTTTTGCAGACCTCAGGTGTAGACAACTTGGCAATGGATTAATATACTGTTGTGCATTGGGAAGTCTATTGTTACAGGGCCATATCTTTCTACCTGGACTTTGCCATGGATCTTACAGAAACTGCTGAGCCTTTGTGGCTGATGAGGAATTTGTCTTTTTCTACTTTTAGAGTTTATCCAATCTGGTTATTTTCCAAAGACTAAATTTGGTCTTTTTGGAATTTCCCTCTAAAGTTTATATCTGGAATCTTGTTACTTACATGAGCTTTCAATGGATCTCCACAGATATCTTAAGGGTTCTTTGCCAATACCTTTTATTTTTCTCCTTCCCTTTAGCTCGTTCTTTCTCTTCAACACTGACATTCATACTTGGTTTCTTCATTGTTGGGACATTCCAGGTAGGGTCTCAAACTTGACTTTTAAGATGCTTTATCCTCTACGTATCTCATGGTCTTACATTTTCTTCTTTTCGGAGGCTTCCTGTACTATTGTTCCTGACAACATTGTGGTTCAAGTGTTGTCAACCACTGATACAGGTAACTACCCTGAGGATTCAGGTTCTGTGGGAGCTCAGCTGTTGGTTTTTCTTCCCTTTTTCGATGAATAATTGGTTCCTAAGGTTGTTTCAGAAGATTTCATTGTCTAGTTTTTTCTTTTCCTATTTCCAATTATCCATTTCTTTTCTTTCATCTTGAGACCCCTTGATGTGTGTGTGTCTGTCAAAGGTGGTTCAGGATTAATTTTGCATTGAACAATCATACTGGTTCACTATCCCTTTAGGAGTTTTTTTCCAGTTTTTTTGTTGTTTCCATGGCAACTGGGGATTGATGGCTGGTCATCAGTTTGTTTTAACTGCATCATTACACACCCAGAGTTCACCATAAGTCTTTTTTTCACTCTGAAATGGGAGGTTTCACTTGGTGGTAAATGCTAAAAATGAATGTTTCTGTTGTCTACCTCTATATCATTTTAGCACTTTCATTTCAATCTTTTCAGAGTAGTTTACCTATTTCAGGCACTACTTTCAGATTTGCCTCAGCTCCACAAGTGTTTTGTCACATTGTATAAGCTTTTGTTCATCATTTTCAGGCTCTTGAATTATTACATTATTTTACAGATGTGTGGATTCTTTGACCTCATTATGAGCAGGAGTCGGCCACTCACACTCACCATGTCTCTTCTGTAGCAGCTCTCAGGGCTGGTTGTTTAAATTAGAGAGGTCTTTACTTTGACCTATCTGGTAGTTGTGCATTTGGGAGTCGTCTTTGACACATCAATCACACACTACCTGCTTTTTTATTTGTATGTTCCATGGACCTTTTACTTCATCGTGCCTTTTTGGCTTAGTCTCTTACTGCTTCCAAAGGATTCTTGTGCATAAACCTCTTTTCTTATCATTTACCTTTTTCCTACCCTGAGAAACAATCTGCAGTAGTCATTGAACTAATCCCATTAAGTTGGTAGGTGTACCACATTTACACATCTGCTTATAAACACTACCCTTCAGGTTTGGAGGACACCCTTCACCCCCATCTTGATTCCTGTCGTTTAGTCTGGGCCTTAAGGTGTGGTATTGCACTTACAGATACCCTCTGGGGTACAACCATCCTTTTATTTGCTGGCAATTCCTCCTCCCTTTGTGATCTTTCTCGTTCTCCTTTATGAATAGGGTCTGTCTTCTGATCTATTTGGCTTGCTCCTATCTACTTTCTTCATCTCATACCTTGTTTCATGTTTTCTCCTATCCAACATGCCTTCCCACATTTTTCCTCACTTTTCATCTGCATCATTGTTGGAAGAAATTCTCCATGCTGGTGTGTGGACTATGCCCAGTACATTTATCTCCTACTATCTTCATCACATTGAGCTTTCATCCACATCTGGGTTTTGTCCTCCACCTGTTGCTGTGCTTCAGACTTCAATATGATTTTAATTTTTTTCAAACTCTTTTTCAAGATATTCTTTAGCACTAAAATCTGCACTGTATGCCACATTGCCTCGTGCACTCTCAGCCAGTCACTGTAGAAATGGGATGTTCTGCAAGATCATAAGAAGGTTACCTGCTTTGTTATAGTTGCTTCATAAATGTGTCCATTCCAAACTATACCACTCATGGACTGCATTAGTAAAATAGCAGGGGATATCTGAACATCCATGCCATGCCTTAAGTAAATAACTCGGTATGATTTGTTTTTCAAAATAGGGTGTCATGGTTACCCATTGTATTGTCTCTGATGATGTTTTTCTTGGATTCTCCAATGCATTTCACCCCCTTTGTGAGTGGAATATGGGAGTTCTTTGCCACTTTCCAATTCCAAGCTACTAGGGTGATGAACCATGAAAGCACTTTTCTGAATGGGTACCACTAAAAAGTTAACTAGGACCAATCAGTCGATAGTAGGGTGGTGTTCTGCTGGTGTAGGTGCAATGTGGCTTCTGGTAGATGGAAGAATGCAAGACTTGTTGCATGTGTAAAGAAAAAGTTTACATGTAGGGGACAGTACTGAACAAGAACTGCTAATCTTGTGAGAAAAGTTAGTACTTATCAGGAATAATATATTTTCATTATAGGAAAATTATAATTTTGAAATTCAGGTAATCTTTATGAAAGTTTGTTTAAAATGAAAATTTTATAAAGAGAAATTGCTAGAAGTATAAATACCTGATGCAAGAAATAGTCATTGTTTATATATCAACTGTGGATGAAATTATTCAGTTACATATGTAACTTGATAGTATATCTTATAAGAGAAAAAAAATCAATTACCAAAATTACTTATGTTGGTATTATGCAAAAGTATTGGAAATCAACTTTGCAGTATAGTCACATTGTCTTTGTTATGGGCCAAGTTCAGCTCAGTGGTTAGCATGCCACACCATAGATGTGAGGTTACTTAACCTTGGAAACTATTTTCATCGAAAATATTTACCATTACAGTCAAGAGAATAAGCAAGTTCATGCAGATAGATTTGAATGGTTTAATATTTGTAATGTTTGTATAAGCCATACTACAGACTTACAACGACATGTATATATATTAACATGATCAGTGCATTTGTGTGGATAAAGATATAAAGAAATGTCTTTGACATTTACACTGACATGATGAACCCAGTAAGCATTCCTTGCAAACTTAGAGGAAATTGGTTTATTAGAGCTGAATGTTTTATATATATACACACACTCCATAATAGTAAATTTTGGTTGACCCTGATGGGAACAGATGGCCCCCCATCACACTGTGTCAGGCCTCAGATCTCTGCAAAACCAAATCAGTCTCTTTAGATACCTGAATGAGAATTGCTGTGTCCAGTATCCAAGAGACTGCCATTGTAGTGAAGTTTCTCATTATTTAGCTAAAGGGTAGTTAACCAGAGATTTTTAAGTGAAGCTGCTCATAAACCAATTGATTTGTATTAGAACTGAAAATTGAGTGTAATAAGTAATGTGGAATGGGGAAATTAATTAAAAAAAACACCTTAAATTCAAATACATATATTGAATAAGTTCAAAAAGTGAGATTGCAGCCTTTCAGTTGCTACTGGTGCAGCCATTTTGAAATAGAATTATTTATGGCTTGTGGAAAGAGCATCAAAAGATATGTCTGGTATATCAGTGTACTCGCTCATATTTTTAATCTGCTTCTATAGAATTTTGGTTTTCTGTTTTTGTAATATATATGGTGATTTATATTATATTGTCTTTTATCCTTTTTTTTTTCAGCTCTATATACAAGTGCGATTTCAGTGTACTTCAAAGTCACACCTGTTAAAGTCATGGTTACAACTGTTTTTCTTATCCTGGGCTTTAGTATGTAGCTTAACCAGAATATCTGATTATCGTCACTTCTGGTGGGATGTTTTAGTAGGCTCCTTGGTGGGAATCGTAGGAGGAATTTTAACGGTGTGTTCTTCTTGCATAATAAATTATGTGTTAAACTTGAGTATATCTACATATGTAATTAACTATAAGTGCCTAAAGAGGCTAAGAAAAATGACATTTATCATTGTAGTATTTGTAAAAACATTGAATGATTTTGAAAGATAAATTTGGAATTGGAAATTAAAACAAACTTTAGACAAACTGTGCTTCAATAAATTACAAAACAAGTAACAAAACTTTTCATTAAACTGTTTCAATTATATAAAAAATTAATTTTTTTTACAATATATCACTTCAATTTTCTAGTGCATGAATCAATTGTTGCAATTAATTGTAAGGAAACTATAGTCTCTTAGGGGTCAACCTACCCTTTACTCTCTTTTCATCCTAAAACAATAACTTCTCACAAGAACCAAAGTTGATTAAAAGAGTTCATGCTGGCTATAAGTGATAGTAGCACAATACACTTAAGTCTTAATACAAGGGAAGTAAACTTTTTTATTTTTGTATACTGTATGCTTTAAAGTGTTCAGTGGAAGAGATACAGTCAGCAAATTTTATTTTGTATCAAAGTCCTCAGATAAGTGCCCAAAATCTTCATTTATGGCCATTAAAAATTCTGATAAGTCATTTTACTTCTGTTGAACATATTTATACAGATGCTGCTGCTTTTAAGGTAGTACAGTAAATAATTGGTGCATTCTTGTTGTTTTCTGAAGTTCTAAACAAGATCTGTGCAGTTCACACAGTGGAGCTGCAAAAATAAGTGCTAATGTCTAGAAGTTTCTATTGGTGCTCTTGTAAAAAGAGCAATGAAAAAGTTGTAATATGATTACTTGCATGTATTATGATTACATCTGATGAATTAATTTGCTAATTTTTTATCAGATTTCACCTTTTGAAATAATAAAATAATTTAATTAGTTACACGACTTTTTGTCAAAAAATATTGCTGCATGTAAAAAAAAATTAAAATTTGTCCAGAATTATGGGAATGATTTCTTACAGGAAAAAAAATAAAACCTAGAGGGCTGGTAGTCAACTCATTTGTTAAAATTTTATAATATACTTGTATGTAGACATATTTTTTTGCTTATAACTGGTAAAATTATTATTATTTTTTTTTACTTTAAGGTACATCTAATAAAATAATAAATATGCTTTTGGTGAGTTAACTTTCATTCCTTTGGTTATTCTTTCTTCTCAGAAGAATACTTTTCACTTTACTTGGTAATAGCTGATATATTATTGTTTAATTTTCAGTACTCAAACATGTTTGTAGATTATGATTCTTTTTTTACATGAAGTACAGTACTGGTGACTACCATGAATTTAGCCATCCAGTAAGTAATACTTTGTATCCATACTGTCATCTTCTAAATAATCAAACCTGTAAAATTATTAATTTTGGAAAAATATTCCACCCTGCACAGTAGATATTTGGGTCAGCACAATTTATTTTTCTGTCATCTTTAATGACACGAGTTTGACCTGTACAGCCATTATTGTAAGTCTGTCTGCACTATTGTTTAAAACATGAGAGTACCTAGGTAAGGTTTTAGAGCTACAAGTATTGGAAAAGGTTCAATCAAATGTCTAAATTAAGATTTTGGGAGCTTAGAACGACAAACTGTACAAAGATTGGTTTTTGCTCAGTGGCTACCAGTTAATCTTATGTTCCATTTTTGTTTAATGCCCCACTGCTTTGCACACACTGTTTTCCAACTGTCTGTTTGTCCTGAAATTGTTGACAAGATGTATCAAAATTGGCAGATGGATTTTTAAACATGGCTATAAACAAGTACTACACATATAAAGTTTTAGGTTTTATTGACTTTTGATGGTCATAAGTCAAAGCCAATTAAAGTTGAATGTCTTACATACATGAACACAACTTGTACTTATCAAATTTTTATCTAAGTCGTAGCATTTCTTTTTTTTTTTATCTTAAATAAAGTTGTATTAATTTGTGTGTTAATCCATTTTTAAGTTATTTCTTTTCCCTAGGTCAGATGTTCTGTACAGAATGGCTTCACGTTCATGGGAAAAATAGAAGTACAAGACAAAAGTGTTAGCTCTGAAAAAACTGAAGAATCGTCACCTGACAAACCTACTGAAAGTCTCGTATCTGAACAGGAAAGAACTGTTACTGATAAACATTCTGTTTATAAATCTGAGAGAGAAAAAATGATAAGTTAACATTGTGAAGTAAGTAATAAAGTAATCATATTATGTAGGTTATTAAACTGTTGTAAACTTCCAGTCATAAGGAGTCATTTTCCTATTATTTGTTTTAAATGGGGTTTTTTATACTTGATAATAAGAAAAATGGATCAGCTGTTTGTTTTTTTACACTTAGTTATGCAAAGTTAGGTACTCTAATAATGCTGATATGAAATGTTAGCATAGTACGTTTACATGTTACAAAAGCATTGTTTATATAAATATTACTCAAGTGCAATCGGGAGTTTCAAACTGTTCAGAGAGACTTAAGTCACAACTGTCATAAGAGTACCTACAATTTAAGTACATTTTTTTATATTAAACTTCGTTTAATATTCTACAGTTGTCTGTGTGCCAAATATGAAAGAATTACTTCTGTATCATGGTTTATGGTTAATGAAAGGAAAAAAGAAATTGTTTTTTTATGTCTAAAGCTCTTATTAAACAAAGTTCCAATGTGTATATGAAATTTTACTGAAGTTGTTTAAGAATTATTTTAAATCGTATCCCCTATAATAAAATATATTATTTTTGTCAGAAAGTTAAATGATTTTGTTATGATGAATACAAGTTAGTAAATGTTACTATTTTTAGTATGGTAGATGTTGTATCTTATTTTTAAAATAACATACACTAAAATATATTTTGGATTAGTATGCAGTTGAAACTGTAAAGAAACAAAAATGTATGCAAGTATGGCATATTTATAGCTTTACTATTAAACAAATCCTCAGTTACTACAAAATTACATCTATTAGAAGAAAGTTAGTAAAACTTATTAAATATGAAAGGTTTCCACGTTTTTACTACAGCCATTATCACTGCATTAACATATGTTATCTTTAGTATACAGAAAATTTATATGAAGTATTCAGGAGTTTAAGAGCTTATTGGAGATTAAAAATTTCTAAAAATGTCAAAACAATGATCTAAACTATTTGTAAGACATTACTGGCTTTATGTCTAATGTTTTGTCTTTATGGTTTCTTCAAGAGTGTTTATTATATAGTAACAATTTAAAACATAATTTGTTAATTAAGTTAAAAACAAAGTCCTATACCATGATTCAGAATTACTTTAAGGAATAAAAGAATTGTGTAATTAAAGTTTAAGTTAAACTAGGTGTACATAAATATTAAAATTAGCAGAAGGTTGTCCTATGTTCTTTGTGTTAAACTATTTTCTTGATACTAAAATGTGTTATGAGAAACAAAGAATAACATACTACTGTTATCAGTGTCAGATAACACATTTGGTGTTGCTGCAGTGCTTTACTATATCTCAAAAGTTATAAACTGTTGGAAATCTAATCTTTTCATCTGAGAGTTAGGTTCTTTTTGCAAACAGAAAATTTACTTTGCAGCTTAACTTTTAAAATGTGTAATTTGGTTTGTGTGCTTACACAGACATGTACCTGTGAATGTGTATTTTCTAATTTAAAATATACAATTGAAATAACAATATTAGTGAGGTTAAAATTTGATTTAGCAATCACTTCTTGAGTGATTTTGGTTGTGATTTGAAGGTTTGATTTTATTTCAATGATAAGAAAATCATTCTTTACATATAAAGAAGTAGAAACTTCAAACAGTATAGCATAACCAATTTGATTATTCTTAAAATTGTTAATATTTGTATTAATAACTTAGTTATTGTACGTACATATATAGCAAAACTTTCTTTAAAATATTCCACTAATTATATATTCCATATTTTACAAAAACTTGTTGAACGGAAATGTCATACGTATTTTTTATATTAAATGGAGATTTTATAAATGTTCTAATTGTTGAAGGTGAAAAAAATCTTTGAAATCTAAATGTTTTGTACAATGTAATTTGGATATACTTTACTATCAGCTTAATAATTCAAATATATTTTTATGAGGTTCATAGAACATGACAAGAATAAGTGATTACACACTGTAAAAAATGTTTTCATTAAATAAATATTTTAATTATATGTTTGAATGTTGTTTTTTTAAAATATTTATATATTCTTTAATGTTTCTAGACACTTTGTTTTGCTTGGGTTAAGACTAAACAGCAGTACAATTTCAGCTCCAGTTAATGACATTTTGTTAGCCCTTATTGCTGGTGGGATGACTTTAACAGTTCCCTTCTTTGTGTATTATTTAAATTTCATATAACTGATCACAGTTGTTAAAGTAATTTTACAATAAGAATTATTTATATATATATTTAAATACAGAAAGGAACTGAACTTGTGTTTTTCATTAGATTCGACTCTGTTCTGGAGAACAATTTCAATAATGGGAATACTAGCATCTAAGACTATAAATTAGAAAAATAAACATTCAATACATGACATCTTTGACAGGTTGATTTAGTAGCAGAGGTATCCAAATGATAAATCGGTGAAGTTTAGTCATTTCAGGTTTTTATCTTGCTATGTTCTCTCAATATTATAAAATGAATAATCACTGGCAGAAGTGAATCAAACCATGGCTTTACAGCTAAGGTTCTTCTACTCATGTTTAAACCTTTGACTGAGGATACTTTAAACACACATGGAATTTTTGTGAGGCATACACCATATACAGTACATTTGCATTAAGTGCCAGAGATGGACTGTACGCTGTATGGAAAATCAGCAAAAAGTAGGTGTCCCTACAAGATATAAAAACATGTTCAAAGACAGCTAAATAAAATGTTCCACAGTTAAATACATTTACTGTCCTGTACAGTTTCTAACAATAGTAATCAAACTGTACAATTATCACATTCACAGGTACATCCACTTACTAAAATCATCAGTCTTGCATGTACAGTAGCTGAGCTCCTGTGTACCAGATATTTTTTGGTGAAACTGCTTAATAGCTTAGATAGTGTCAAGATGCCAGTTTGGTTGTGTTAATTTTGTAATCAAACTATTTTATCTGTTTAATAAAGTGATCACTCAATGTACTACATATGTTACCAACGAACACTGTTTGATAGCTTAGAAAGCAAGAACAGCAGTCGTATTGACAAAACAGCATATGACTTGGTCTTATACAAGATAATCTAAGTCTGTCTTATCTTTTTTCATGGCAAACGTTTCTTTTATTATCATACTTCAACACCATAGCCCAAATTAATCAGTAATTATAAAATGGGGGGTTAAAATACAATGAGGGTTATAACTGTGACAGAAGCTTCTTGGAAAAATATTTTATATTAGCAATATACCACCAGGCTAAGCTTTGTTCACATTATTTCAATCTAATCAAAAGAATCTTGTAAGAAAAAAGTGCAACCGAAGAAAGAATTGAGCATGGAACTTAACAGAATGAAACCAAAAACGGTAGCTACACTTATCAATAGTTGTAATTTATTTTGATAACATTAAAAAAGGTGTATAACATTTTGGGACCTATTGATCCATCTCGATTGGTCCATTCTCTAAACTAAATTTAAAATAATGTAAAAATAAAAAAATCTATAAGCCAAGTTCTTCTCAGTCACATACATATTTATAAAGCTTTTTCTTAAACTCAATTAAATTTACTATCTCTACAACATAACCAATCTTTAATCTGTTTTAAAATCCTCGGGGAAATATTACATACACTCGGGAGCACCGTATCAAATATTCTTTATACCAGTTGCTTGAGCTAATATTACGTGACAATAAATACTCTTTGATTCAGAGAAGTTCATGAAATTTAGTAAATTTGTGATGAAAAACTGGGAATTAGTAACTATCTTACCCGTATACTTTTATCGAAAACTAGCTAAAAACTGCTTATCTAGTTTGCTTGGCCTAACCAATACTTGTGTATTTGCACGTCCGTTTACCTAGTGATTTTGCTACTCCAAGTCAGCAGTCTGTGATCCAAATGACTAAAAAAAGTCCTTTTACTCTAGGTGAAGGTGCAGTAAAATTGTCAGGCCCATATCTCACGTGAGTTTGCTTAGACATGCGCAAAAAATGTCATTAAATTTGTGTGGTTTTTGTTGAATAACTTTGCACACGTAGGTTGTATTCACACCAAATGAAACTCCTAATTGTAGGATGAGAAGATACATTAGCGTACCGAACTTGAAAAAAATCCAGGAAAACTGAATATGTCTCTTCCATCAAATAAAGTTTACGTACTTTTGGTGGGAAGAAGAAAAAAAAAGTAAAAGAAACTCAATAACAATTATAATCAATTTTTGATGTATTTATTGCCTTGAATTTTGGTGTGAGAAGTAAGGGTCCAGTCGAGCAGGGGTTTCCAAACTTTGTAAACTTGCGGAGCTTTACATCAGAAAGAAAAAAACAATCTGGAGCCTAAATAAATAAAAACACTAAAAATAGAAACAATCGGATGCTAGTACCAGATAAAGTTTACCTCAAAGTTTTGGAATATAAATTTATTTAAAATATTAATATTTAAAGCGAAATTTTTACTTGTTCAAAAATTTTGTGCTTGCAAAATTTATATCGGTAAAAGTACAGTGTACTTGTTTATTAGTCGTTCATAAAATAGTTCAATATTTGGAGTTATGTTTGTTACCTGTAAGCGTAAATCATCTTCAATATTTAGACTGTTTCTAAATTTAGTCTTTGTAGCTGTATGCAGTGAAAATGTTTGCTCATTAAGATGTGTTGTTGGAAACGCATCAAAATTTTGTTACTTATTTCAGGGTATTCCATGGCCATTTTAATCCAAAATTGTGTAATTTCTTTCTGCTGAAATTTTGTTTTTAGGGTGTAATCAGTTGAAATTTGCATAAACTGTTCTTTCTCTTTCAAAGGCAAATCGTTGGTATCTACAGTATTTTTTCTAAATGAGGAGGGAAGTACTCCACAATAATTTTACACAAATTAGATATGTGCTGCAAGACTGAAAGTTTTGCATTTTCACTTAAGGAAATTTCATTCATAAGTAAAAACAACAATGAGATTTTCGAAGCAATCAAGCTTTCCATAAGTATCCATTCACCCCAAAGTTTAAGCTTACGTCAAAGCGTTTCCATTTTCTCTGAGCTTTGAAATACGTTACCCTGGTACCCTGCATTGTAGCATTCACTTCATTTAGATAGGCAGCTACGTCCGAAAGGTAAGCCACTTTCTGTATCCAGTATTTGACCCTTAATTTGTATGCAAGTTCAAAATGGCAGTCAGATAAAAAGAAACCTATCTCCTCGATATGGAGCAATAAGAGCATCTTTGTTGTCCTGATGGACAAATGAAAGAAAAAAATGTAGCTTTCCTTGCATTTAATTGCAAACACTTTCTTTTGAAATACTCAGAAGTTGGATTTTTTAATAGGGAGTGTTTGATTTCTAGATACCGTTTTAGCTTTGCTAAAACACTGTTCCACATTCAACACACAGTCCACTAGGACCATCTTCATTACTTGTCCATGTAAAATTGTATTAAATAAATATTTCATCATACTTTATTTTCTTTCTTGTTTCGGTACGTCTTGCATCATCCTGTGTTGAAGTGCTTGCACACGACGATAACGCCGATGAATTCGTATTTTGCCTAGGCCTAGGGAGATTTTTATTTGTATTAGCATTATTACTGATATTCAGCTACTTATCCATTATAAGGGTAACAATTAATTATTGATTTGTTTAAAAACGTATTATTATATTTTGGTCACTTCAAAAGTATTTTCACGGACACAAAATAGCTTCTTAATGAAAACTAGTTCAAACACTTGAGTTTTATCTTCACACAATGACATGTTGACCTAAGATCAGTGTTGCCATAACAAGGTTAGAAATAAAAATTTGTGTAAAAGTTAGGTCGCTAGAATAATATATTTTTATAAAAGAAAAATTTAACCTATTATTTTAATATAATTTTTTATTTTTAAAAGAAATTGCTAAGCCAAATAACAAAATATTAAACCAGATCTAACGTGCGTCTACATCTCGAACGAAACGAAACAAAATGAAACATGGCGTCATGTGAGAGTATGATGTCATAAAGCTCATTGGTACCAAATTTGTCTAATTAAACTACAACGAGCCTAACATAACAATTACCAATTATTATTTTCATAAATATAATTTGAAATTGAAACAACTGATACTGCATTTAATTGCATCACAATGTTTCAAATTTAGACAAGTTTCAGCTATGTCGTTATGTTTCATTTCGTTCGAGATTTATCCACTAATCCAGATCTAGCTTTTAAAAGACAGTTGGCATCACTATCCAGAGTTGAGCGGTGTTTCATAAGAAAATTTGGATCATCACGACCCGAGCTATTTAACATGGGAAATTGCTAAAGTATCAAGACAAAGTTAGATATAGGCAAATACATTACACATGGACAATCTAAAAACAGTGATTGACTAAAAATAAATAATCCAACACTTGTATCGACAGTAAAATGTTCTCATTAGCGCTGTTTTGTTTAAAATCATTTCACTTGGAGTTCAACTATTACTACCATTCACAATTTATTTACATTAAATGAGGATTGTAGTGGCAAGTGGAGCGCACAAGCACTCACTCGAAGAACTTTACATTTAAAGTAAATAATCTGACATTAATACTTAGATTCAAAGCACAGAAACACTTTAATGTAATTTTCACAACATTCTCTGTTACAATCAATTCGTATAATAACTTGATTAAACGAGCAATACTTTTGACATAATTAACAAACGTTTCTGAATTGTATTTCCAATGTCATTAGTGAATTAAGCTGACCACTTGTTAACTATGTTACTCCATGCTATGAAATATAGCAATATGCTACTTACAGAGAATTTAGACGAGGAACCTTGGGTAGCTCCATCACAATGGTAGTTATCTGGTGGAATCTCCTTTCTTTATTAACTATAACTGACTGCTACGATGGCTGGAGAGTCTTCGGCTGCTTGACTCTTTGTCTGGCTTTTTTTCTCTCTCTCTGCTGCAGTTTCTTCTTGACTCTTCGACTCACTTTTGAGCCTCAAACCTGGGGTTTTGTACTAAATCCTTCTGGTATTCTTACAATTTTCCAAATAGTGCATACAAGTACTCCCAGCTAGACTTGCCATTTAATTGATTGTTTTGCCTTAATCGTTTTGTAATTTTCAAAATGAGAACAAAATATCACTTATTCATTGGTTGCAGGTAAAGTCGATAAATCGGCAGCCTTCTCACTTGTGTTCTTGCACACGTTTTTGATATGGATACTACATCAAAGTTCCAACTTACTCTTTTCTTGGCATATTTTAACAAGATAATGTAAACATTCGCTGTAGCTTTCTCAATGCTGCAGTGGCGCCAGTCTGTAGATAATGATCTAATCTAATGAGATGCTCTTGACATTTCTCATTACCTCAATAGCGTCGTTTGGGAAATAGTACAAACACAGACATTTCTCAAAGCTACACGCGGGCTATCTGTGCTAGCTATATTTAATTTAACAGTGTAAAACTAGAGGAAGGTTAGATAGTCATTACCACCCACCGTCAACTGTTGGACTACTTTTTTACCAACGAATAGTTGGATTGACCGTCACATTATAATACCTTCATGGCTGAAAGGACGAGCATGTTTGGTGTGATGGGGATTCAAACCCGCGACCCTCAGATTACGAGTCGAGTTTTCTGCAAAAGAGAGATGATGCTATGAAAGAAATATTGAGTATAGGAGAAATCTTATGTGGTCGTGAGACTGTTGCTAATGATGTGAAAATCCATGAATTTTCCACTCTTTGAAATTGCAGATTCTGGACGATCAGCCAATATCTGGAGCACATAAAATGACAAATATGGTACTGCACTGATGATCATTTTCAGCATAAAGAACCAAGGTGAAATGGTGTCCACTGATTATGGGACAGTTAAATTAGATAAGTTGATTATTATAGGACTCTTAGGCTATTGCTGGTAATGATAACACAATCCTAACTTTGAACAAATCTGCCCAGGGCCAGCTGTGAAAAGCTGAATGTCATTGGTGGATGACATCTGCCTACAAGGGTTGTTTCCTTCAAAATTTGAGAAAGTGGGAGCGAAATCATGGTGCAAAAGAGAACTTCTTCTAGTTAGAAGATATGCCAAACAAATAATGGATCGAAAATAAGCCTGAACTCATACCATATTCAGGATAAGCTATCAAGAACATATCATTGTTTTGCCACCCTAGAGCAGAACCCAACTACTCTTCAAATGATAGGAGTATCTGAGTGCATCAAATATGCTGTATCCATAATGTTGGTGACATCTCCACAAAACATAAGACAAGAACTCACAGTGGAGAAGCTTTTTCACAGGCTTCTGGTAATGAAGTCTAGGAGGTTTTATCTATAATGTTTAAAGGTGTAGTAAAGTAAAATTTGGACAATTTTCTGAACATTTTAGGGCAGTTATTTGCAAAAAAATTGCTGTCTTCAAGATCAATAAATTCAGTACTGAGCTCCATCAAGCATTTAGATGAAGCACAACTGGAAGATTAGGAAAAAGTTATACTTGACTATTGCTATTGATTGGACCCCAGTAGAAAATCTGGGTCGTTAGGCTGTATTAAAGGCTTGAAGAAAGAAGGCCACTGAAAGTCTTGTTACAAATACAGATAATTTTCACCGACTACGAGATAAGACTTACCCTGCAATGAATTCAGCAGATTATGAGTATATCTTGATAGAAAAGTTAAGCAACGAACCTCCTGGTGAAATTATGAGGCAATAAATATATGTTAGAGATATTTCCATTTTAACACAGGCAATTTCTGTTAAGGAGTGGTAACTAACTTCAAGCTAGTTGTTGGAGAGGAAGAAGTCTGCAGGGATACATACTGTGGCTGAAACTTGGTCAGACCATTCTACTCAGGTACTTTCACCACATTTAGTGTTAACTAACCATCAATACACTCCAGTACTGCTATACAACTACACTGTTTTCCAGTAAATGTGCAAAGCTCGCCCAGTTTTCTCATGTTTTATATGTCACATTGTATACTGAGGATACATCTGACAGATGTCATTTAAGATGTGAATATAAACGTGTGTATTTTGCTTGAAATATGTTGGATCGCTTTAGGGTGTACTGGTTATAATTTGCCAGTCATCAAAGTAAACAAGATCATAGCTTTAAAAACAAATAGAGCTAAAGAGGAGTTTACTGGTCACCAACTAGGATCATGGCAGACAGATTGCTCTTAAATATTTGACGAATAGCTCAATTCTCTTTGTAGGATATAAGAACAACAAATCAAGTTCATACAGGAGCAACCACAGTACTGGAAGATCTTACAGTATATTAAGCTCCCCAGATGAGATCAATACAAAGTTAATGGATACTAATATAATTGTAGAAAATACTAATAGACAGAAGTGGAGAAATATATCTCCACTTGCTTCTAGGAGGTGTCACTCATAAAAAGGTAGTCGTTTCGGCATAATTATTCTTGTGATGGATTTACTGATGAAATAATCAATTAGTTTTGCCTATGAAAGTGATGAACAGATGTTTTATAAAAGAGCTCTTAGTGCTGGCCAGACTAAGCCCAGGAAGAATGGACTGCACAAGTTTATGTAGCAGAGGTAATCACAGCACCTCCATATATGTATAATAAATTAACATATTGTAAATATTGTGACACAAGTGGTGTTCCATGGTTTACAAAAAATGAAGAGTAATGTATCAGTGTCAGGTGAAATATTTACAGAAGCCATACACGAAATGAACTGTTTCCCGTCAAGGAAATAGCCAGCTTTAGCTTGGGAAGTTGTCTGAGAAGAGATGAAATCCAACTGTTGTTTCTTAATTACAAGGAATTAGCTACATCTGTTAAATCATCCCCAAGAATGTTATTTAAGAATTGTACAAACAATTTATACCCTATGCAGCAAAATCAATTCAATAACTTATGAGTTACAATCACTTGTAAAAGTATTCACACTTTGCAAAGTTCAACATTTTGTTGTTATCTGAGCGTGCAGTCATAAAACTTTCAAATGAAACTTTATATTTACAATCTACACCAAACTGAGAAAGCTTAAAAATGTTGATATTATGTAAGTAGGTTAGATTTTCAAAGACAATTAGAATTTTCTCAATTGCATGAGTATTCAATCCTTTGCTATGACAATCCTATATAATTTGCGAATATTAGTTTGTAAGGTCAAAAATTAGTGCAATGTTCCCTGAATGTATGTAATCAAACTGGTTTAACATGACTTCAGAGTAAATACATCTGTTCAAGCCACAACTCGCATAGTAATACGACAAACTAAACGTAAAGGCCCAAAAGCTTTCCAAACAAGTCAGGAATGAATTGGTTGAGTGACACAGATCATGGGAAAGTTATAAAAAATTTCAAAGTCGCTGATTATTCCTCTGAATACGGTCAAGTCCTTCATTAAGAAGTGGAACGTGCTTCATATTACCAACTCACTAACCAGAAACCAACTCACTAAACAACCTGGTAAACAGTAAGCCGGTTCAGGATGTCTCTGTAAAGCCAACAGAAGTTTTGCAAGATTTGCAAAGTTCCATGTATGGGATGGGAATCAGTATTCACACATCCACGACATCTCGATTCCTAATAAAGCTGGTCTGTATGGGGGAGCGGCAAGCAAGAAGCCATTATTAAAAACTAATCATATTAAATTTTGTATAGAGTTTGCAACTGCAAACATGTAGCAGTTTTTGTGGTCAGACGAGACAAAAACTGACTGTGTTTTTTCTTTATCTTAATTCAAAATGTTACATCTGGCACCAGCCCAACACAGTACGTCACTCACTCAACAATTCCCAACTGTTAAGCATGGTGGTGGTACATTATGTTATGGAGAAACTTCTCATCAGCAGGAACTGGGGGAGGGGAGATGGATAATGCAAAGTACTAGCGAATCCTAGAGGAAAATCTGCTTCAGTCAACCAAAAATCTAAAAGTGGGTTGAAAATTTCATTTCAGCTGGATATTGAGGTGAAGTTTGGTAAAGATTTGTAGAAAAACAAATACTGAGAAATCTAATGAAAAACACGAAAACGTTCATTTCAATTTTGACACATTAAAAATAACTTTGAGAGTACTAAAATATATTTTAGTGAAATATAAGAATAAAAGTCTCGTAACGGGAAGGAAGATAAGTATGAACTTTCAAAATTCATTGAGCTTTTTAAAACTTAGAAAAGGTATTAAAAATGATAAATCCTTACGAATGAAAATTTAAAGGAAGTACATTTATAGGCATGTCTCACGGACTAAAATTATTCATTGATATACACAGCCTTAGAAAAAAAATCAGATTTATTTTATATATGAGAATTAACGTCACGTGATTGAAGGCGTTTCAACAGAATAATGGTGGATCGACTGGGTATGAAGAATCACTATTATTATAAATTATAATGATTGTAGTTAAGTTAATAAATGATTTTATTGTTTTAAGTAGTGTTTATTTATATCAAATCTATTTCGTCTGGTTAGCTGTATGAATTGTGAATACCTTGGATGTTTTAATATTAAACGTTTACCATTTAAACGATATAAAAGGGGTGGACTGGGAGAACGTGAGAAGTACGAGTGTGTGACAAGTGTTACTACTAATACCCACAATTACTGTTACATTGTCAGTATTAATACTATATTAATAATATATTTACTATATATATTGTTTCAATCTTAAATTGATATTAATGAAATATAATGGTAAAAATCTGGGAAATTTTGAGTTCAGTTTAATCTAGAAAGCTTTAAATTTAAAATTAAAATTTAACTTACCTGTATAGCACTTTAGAACTACAGGCGTATTGCTTAAAATTATTTACTGTATACTGTACTATCAGTATAATAGCAGTTAATTTGTAGACTTGGATCAAACTCAAAGTGCTTATTGTTTAAACTAGATTATGATTTATAAATATATATAGTATACAATAAAAGATAAAATCACTAAAAAAAATCAAATTTGAATATTATTTTCACTAAATGAAATACTCATTAAATATTCCACTTGTCTGTGTAAGCTTGTATCATGTTTGTATGATTTGCACTAGAACAGTTTAACCTCATAAATAAATGTTTTAGTGTGAAAATTGTGCTAGGTGGGGTTATAAGTCTGAATAACGTTGTCAATAGGACTAACTTTCAAGTGTTCTATGTTTTTCTATGTTGGGAAACAAAATATGCCATTGCTTTTCAATTTTGATCGAAAACTTCTTAATAATTATTACTTTTAAATATTTCACATCATAAAATAAGTTTAGTTATTGATTTGTTTCAAGAAAATTTCTTAAAATTGTGTTTTAACATGTTGTTCAAAAGTAAATGTTGTATATAAAATCTTTCTGGTCAATATATATCAGGCCTGGCATGGCCAGGTGGTTAAGGCTCTCAACTCGTAATCCGAGGGCTGTGGGTTCAAATCCCGGTCACACCAAACATGCTCGCACTTTCAGCTGTGGGGCATTATAATGTGAAGATCAATCCCACTATTCATTGGTACAAGAGTAGCCCAAGAGTTGGAAGTGAATGGTGATGACTAGCTGCCTTCTCTCTAGTCTTACACTGCTAAATTAGAGAAGGCTATTGCAGATAGCCCTTGTGTAACTTTGTCCAGAATTCAAAAATATACAAACCAAACCAATGTATATCCTTAACTCAAGGCAGCATTATTTTAACAGGATGAAAACAATAAAAAAAAACATTTATTTACAATTTTAGTATTTTGGACTACCTGATACTTGATAATAGGAATTCAAATGACAGTTGTAAATACAAGGATATGGCTTTTGTGGTATCAGAATATTATTATGTTAAAGAGATTTAAAATAAATACCCTTCTATAATTGTTTGAAGAATTATTGCCTTTATTTTTATGATGTTAAGTTTTTGCTGTCTTTATCAAAATAGCACAACCTTTGTTTTGCTGACTTTTGTTAATTTACTGTTAACATGTGCATAACAATACTCTGTAGTTCACTATCCAATGACTATAAAATGCTAGATTTGCCAGAATGTTTAATTTACTACCACTAGGAATATCTAGTATGAAAATAAGAAGTTATTTTGGAGCTTGGTACGAAGAGTTTGGCTGTGATCTGTTTTTTTATTTGCAAGTTTCTTTTCCTTTACCAAAATGTGAATTTCAGTAAAGAAAGTATAACCTAAAACTAGGCAATTTAATACCATATTAACAGTGATTACATCAATTAATATTGAGTAATTAATTAATTATGGTTAAATCAATGAATTGAAATAAAAATTTTCAGTTGTTAATTTTCAGTTACATCAATTAATTTTGCATAACTAATTGATTTATTATGATTAAATGAAAGAATTGAAATAAATGTATTCAGTTGTTAATGTTTTTGATTATTTCAACAGTTAATTATTTGAAGTTATGATTAAGTAGGTTGAAAAATAAACAACTGATAAAAAAAAAAAGATTCTTTTTTATAATTACTGTCTTAGGTTATTTGAATTCATGATTCAAGGATCACCGGTAGAATTCCCATTGTCGCCAAACTTGCTCCTTTCTTATTTATTATGACAAAGCTGCCTAGGCTTCTGCCACTGTAACTAATTTTAAACTGCTAACTAGAAGGAAGGCAACTGCTTAGTAGCACCTGCTAACAGCTTTTTTTTTAACTGCTAGATCGATAAATGTGTGTGTGTGTGTGTGAGAGAGAGAGAATTTACTACATAGTTTATGTACTCATTACTTATTGAGTACATGTTCATATGTAGCACTAATCACATACAAGGATGCACATATTGTGAAGATAGTTTATTTAATAAAGGTGTAACATACTTCTTTTTTTTAATATAAGGTCTAGTAATTTAGTCAGTCTGTAAAAAATGAAACATAGTTATTTCCTGACTGAAACATAATTTAGAGTAAAAATAATACTTGAAGAGAGAGACATTACACTTTCAGAACAAACAATGCAACTAAAAATCAACTGATATATATGTCCCATTCTGTGACTTTCCCTTGTACATTTGCCATCCATCATTGGGTTGAATTTCCTAATTTTAAGACCATCCAAAATCACAAGTATAATATTTTTACTGACAAACTACTCTTAGCTAATCAGAAGAACTATGCCACAATTAGCTGAGCAATATGGAAAAATGGATCTGTGTTAATATGCAACTAGACACAAGTCATTGGTTATGTATTTAATATCATAGACTTGAAAAAAATGGCTAAAGAAAAGTATTTGTAGCTTTCAGAACAGATCAAAATATCTGTTTTAACAACTTATTTTCACTTGAAATATATTTAGTTTTACATATCAAGCTATTTAAGACAATTGTTTTTAAAACAATAACAACATGGAACCATTCAGTTTGAGAAGTTTAAAAAATGGGTACATGTGCTTTTTAACAAGAGAGATTTTTCACGGCTGCTTGTTTAATTTTTTGCTTTATATGCCTTTGTGAAACAAAGACATTAAGAGACTTCATACTGCAGAGTAGTTTGTTCGTTTTTTGTTTTTTTTTAATTTCGCACAATGCTACACAAGGGCTATCTGTGCACTGCAGAGTCACTTATTAATTAATTATTCACTAAAATGTCATAAAAAATCAGTTTAATAGAAACAGTTTATTAAATTTTCAGTTTTTCTTTTTCATAAATGTTACACTAAGATATAAGTTTAGACTTGTAACCCTTTGTGTATGGATGGGGGACAAAATGTGTACTACAACCTTTTAAGGAGTGTCATTCAACATAGTATTATGTATTTGATGTCAAAGTTTTGCCATACATTCTGATGTAGTGACAGTTTGTGGTAGAGGAAAATAAACATCAGATGCAGTAGGAAGGAATACTTGAGTAAGGAAGCACATTATGCTGGTAATGGCCCTGGCAACATTAGCCATATTTGGTTTATTCATTGCTTGTACATCTGACCAGGTTTGACCTTTTATCTATAAACCTGTCACCTGGTGACAACATTTTCTTTACATTGTGTGTTTTGTTTCTGTGCATAATATACATATATAAACCATGTACTGCTTAGCCACAAACCACACCTGAAGACAGGCCTATGTTATATCAAAACGTGTGTTCCACAAAAAATATCATAATGTACCTACTTACTGATATACAGGGATACTGAAAGAAACTCTAGATGTACATTTCAGAAGTTCTAGATGTTGTGTAAATATAATGTACAAAATTTGCAATGGACAAAAATATTTTGATTCTTCATATTAATGTTACCTTGTATTCTGACTTGTAGAAGTCAGACTGGTATCAGAAATTCCCAAATATATTCCTTTATAACACCTCTGTTTTTTTGTTTTTTTTTATCTACAACAGACTTGTATGTATTATTAAAAGCTGGTTATATTCATGTAGGTACACACAGTAAACTGCAAGCTATAGTCATTATGGGGTTGGTCTGTTCAGATAGAAATGTGAGTTACTGACACCTTTGTCATTGTGGACATTTTTTCTTATTTACTTTAGTAACAGTTGTGAAAACTTTCTTTGCTTTCAGTGTTTAGTATAGTTTGGTGAACTTAAGACTTTTTATTGTCTGGTAACTATAGCAATTAGTTTACGATGTTGAACTTGCTTTCAGTTCAAAATCCAAGTATGAAATGAGTATCTTGAGTTAAAGTCCCACTCACGACAGTTTTTGTCATTAAAACTGTTTAAGAATTGTATAATTTTTGTTGTTAAACCTTGTGGCTATTCTTTCCATTTGTTTAAGTCTTGAAGGAATTTTCTGGAAAAAGTAAAAGGGTGTAATCTTATCATAGATATGTAGATGTAAGAACAGTTGTGTTAAAGAAATGTAGTTTTTTATTATTTCCCTGTTAAAAATGTATCTCATTCAGTGTTTTGATAAATCCTATATTGACAGCTTCTACTAGAGTAATAGTGAAAATCAGTCTTTGACTAAGTTTTAATTCTTTATAGGAAAGAAATGAAGATGTTGATAATAAACAGAAAGTTCTTTCATGAGTTTCACCTTGTCTTGAATCCAAAGTTGTCACATATCTCCTATGTTTTTCAGTTTTATTGCCAAGATAAAACTGTTTTAAACATTTTATTATTAGTTTTCTATGTACAGTTATGCACATCAGTAACAATAATGATTAGTAATAGCTACTACTTCACTTGTCTGTCAGGAAATATCACAGTTTGTGGTGGTTTTACTTTGTACTCATCATACCAAATGTGTAATTTCATGTCTACTCCCTAGTCAAGTTTTTATCTTCTATTACTCAGTTTCATACATACTGAAACTGGGTTTGATTAGTCATGTGTTCATGGTTCTTGTGTTTCATGTGCCTTGTCATCAACAGTGAGTAATTCTGCTCTGAGAGAATGCTATGTTGTAAGGCAGTATGTTCAGATTTTCATTAGGTAAAGTTGTCATATTTATGCTAAGAAAAATTGCAGTTCAAGGATTACTTTAATTAGTTATATTGTAAGCTATGACACAAATTGAGGAACCTCAATTTGACTCTAGTAAGTACAGAAGATTATTTTGTGTTTTTTATGTGAAATGTATGAGTTGTTGTTTTATTTAAGCTACAAAAATAATTACAGTTTGGTGACACTTTATAATTTTTACCAGTTAGTTACATTTTAAGCTATAGCACAAATTTAATGATAAAATTAAGAATTCTTGGTTTGATTCTGGAAAGTATGCAAGATCAGTTTTTGGTTTTCATATTATAGCTAACTTGGAATTTTGTGACATGCTAAACACACATTTTCAGTTTTTCCAAGTAGAATGCACTTATAAAGACATTTTAAAGGTAATGCACCATACTGTGAAAGTAGAATGCTTTTTTGAAGTTATCAAAATTGAGGCTTGGCAGAATTTAAATCTGACTTCTTACATGAAAGATGCTTTAGTCAGTTAAACTGTAACTTTTTAAATGCCTCTTTTCTCTTTGTTCTTAAGGGTGGAATTTTGATAGAACCTGTGCCAACTGGCACTGGCACATATAGCTGATACTTCTTTTATTGACAGTTCTTTTTTTGAAAGTATCAAATTTTAGTGCCTTAGGTATGGATGTTTGAAGGATGACATTAAATAGATTCTAACTTTATAAGTTGATAGTATAACTTGTAATACTTAAAAATTCATTGTCTTCCAAGTTTTTCAAAATTAGTTAGAAAGGTTGCTTCTGTTATATATTTATTTTAATATTTTAAAACCCAAAGCTTGGTGCTAACTTATTGCACAATGTGTGAAGTTGTGGGAATAATGCCATGTTTCACTTACCTAGTTATTTTAATGTGTGTGTGTTGCATATGCACTCAGGTTTTTTATTACTACATTATAGAACTTTATAACGTGGAAACGTTACATCTATTGTTGTAAATAAAGGACAATATCAAAATTGTCTCATACAGGTGATACAAGATAAACAACAAATTTTGTATTCATTCAAAACTAACATTTCATTCATGCTGCAAACAATAATAAAAAGATGCAGGGCCTCATGAATTATATTCCTATTAAGCTAACAATCATAATTAATTAAGCATTGTCATATTCAGATAAAAAGAGAATGTACAAAAATAATCATTTCATTCAATGTTTGGTGTCTTAACATGACAATACTTGAATATGTAAAGAGTAATGCAGACATGGATTAACACATGGAAATATATGATACCAGAAAGTGTATTTAACACTATCAGTGTTTATTTTCTAATGACAAAAAGCAGAGCTAATCTAAGAAAGTTGTTTTCTTGTTAGGTCAGACAGAAGAATTAATTTTTGTAACTATTTCAAATGGGAAAACCTGAGAAAAATTCAATCAAGCTGTTGTATATTTTGTATTGGTGATTTATAAAATTAGCTAGATTTTCATTTTGGAGATTTCATGTGTGTGTGTAAGTTTCATAAAGGTATAATGGAGACTTGAATTTTAGAAATTTTATAGAATAGGTAAAATTACAATATAGTAATGCCTCCATATCAGGAAACAAAATTTGTTTACTTAGCAATTAGAAGCATAAATTTCTGTACATGTATCAGTTTTACACAGTATATTACAGGTTATGTTTTTCTAATGTATGTTGCATGTGATGGAATGGCCATCTAACTATTCTGCATGGCCATTTGTAGACACATTGGTGAAAGTTCAGTGCTTAGAAATCCACTCTGTTTCTTTTAACCTAAGTAATTACTTCCACTTCACACATCACCGTGGTAATAACCTTTGATGTGAAGTGTTCAGACATAACAACTACACCCTTTCCAGTTCAGTGCATCCTGTCCTGAGGACAGGATTGCTCCAATGAGTTAAAACAATTGCAGAAAATAAAATTGAACTATAAAAAACAAAACACAACTTTAGAGTTGAAATTTATTCAGTAAAAAAAAAAATTATTTTGTATTTATTTCAGCACACTGTGATGAAAACATAGGTGTTTGCAAATCTAAATGTTTCTGAGAACAATACAGCATATATACATATACCATATAATATACATAATATAACCCTCCTACAAAGAACTGCAAGATAATTTTGAACAAAACAGTACTAATTTGAATCTTTACGTTGAGTATAAATGTTTTATTGATTTTAGTTGGTGTTTCTCAAACTCTGTTGTTCGGGTTAGTGTGATTGCTTATACCTCAGTCTTGAGATTACATGGATTAGTCATCTGAACACAGAATGAAGGTTCTTTCTCTGTTCTGTCCAACTATATAAACCATTATGATTTCCAGTTCAGGTGAGACTTGTGTAGGTTTGGTATAATGTGATAAAATTTCAGCTTGTTAAGTTGCAAGAAGGAAAACTTAAATTATCTTGCACTTAAGTGTATCAAGATTTGTTTCACTGAACAGCTGAAGTTTGATAAGCTATTTGCATTAAGTCTTATTAGCTTGATAAAATGCATGAATAGGTAAAGAAAATCACAGAACAAAAAACTACACTTGTTTATAAGTTATTGTAAAACAGGTCTAAACCTTGTTACATACATTACTTAAAATCTGATTTTAAATATTTGATAGAGATATTGAACTATTTTATTGTGTTCCAGTGATAATGATAAAGAGTGAAACTGTGGTGTTTTTTAAAACCAAAACAAAGATACTAATCACAGTTTTACTGGATAAAAATTTTACTGAAAAAATCTACAAGAATCAAGGAAGAAATAAGTCAGTAACTGGAATCTATAACAAAGAAAAGCATTTTTACTTGCATCTTAAAAAAATATCACAGTGAAGTCTTTTAAAATTTGTGAATTGATACAAATGCTACATACAAGAATATTTTATTTTACAGAAGCTGTGTCTTAAGTTACAAACACTTTCATCAAGGAGGAATTGTTTTTTTTAACAATGCCATAAAATAAACCATATAACTAGTGCATCAAACTGACACAGTATGGTGCTTCAGAGTTAAGTAAACTTGGTCATAATTTCTTGGTTATATTATACTTCTAAGATGCAAGACTTACCACATGATCTTCCTTCTTTTGTTTCAGTGAACAGTGAAGCCAATGCGTGCCGTATTGCTGCTGTTGAAAGCTGCTTTGGCAGTTCGGGGCAGGTGAGTTTATCAATTAATATTTCCTATATGTTTGCAACTTATTCTTGAATTTTTAAAAAAATTGTTCACCTCTTTCTAAACTACTTACCTGTTTAGCTCCATCTTAAATATTATTGTGATTTAGAAAAAAACATGTTATTGGAAAAACATCAAAAATATGAAATCCCATCTTTTAGTTTAACAAAAATATTTCTCAGTGGTTTGTTCGATGAGTTAGTATGTCAGTCATACTTCAAGGGTTTCATAAGGTTTTCACATAGGTCTTTTACTTTATTGTTCCAAAGCTTTCAGATTGTACTCGATTAAATATGATAATGTTTGGTTGGCATTAAACTTGTTTAAACTAGGGGGATCCACAATAGTTTTACTTCATTTTCACAAGTGTACAAAAGTTAAACTGAGGAGGGGAATTAGGTAGGATGTATTGACCAATGACATCTTTTGTAACTTTTGTGAACTTTGTCATCTCTTTTGTGTTTCTCACTTCGTAGTACCTATTGTTAAAGACTTTGCCATTCTGCGTGTATTCCTTCGGGAGAGTAAAGTTATAGGGTAATGAAAAAAACTTGTTTTTCACCCTTGTGAAAATGACAGTAATTGAGAGAGCCATTTAGTCACTGTATTTAAAAAAGGCATAAATATGAATTAACAAAGCTATAAAAGTTATAGAATTTAGTCTTGGGCATTATATTATTTAAAGGAATTATGAAATATGGACTTTTAAAGAATTTATATATTTTTTGTACCTTAATTTTAGTGGAATATTTTTTCTAAGTAAATAGTGATCAAATCATTGAGAACTTATAATCTTTTGTAACAAAAATTCTGTTCATTTCTATCTTGAAATGCCATGTAATACATGCATTTTAATCAATAGGATAATATGTGTTAGCTCAGTGGTTCTTAACCTTGTTGGAGGTACTGAACCCCGGAAGTTTCATACTTGCATTCACTGAACCCTTCGTAATTGGAAAAATAAAATATGATTTTTTCAAATTAAAAACTTAAGTAGATATTGTATTAGTGCACAAAATGAACCATGCATCAGTTGCACACAATATCATTGTGTTCAAAGAACAAAACCAACAAAACATGAATATCACACAAAAACAAAAGCATAACTCAATGAATACTGCTTCACCTTGGCAAGTGCCACTCTCATATCCTTTTCACAACAAAGTCTGTTCCTTTTCTTCGTTTTTATGTCTACCATCCTCGAAAAGGATTGCTCACAAAGATACATTGTAACAAATAGTATGAGTATCTCAAAGGCTTTCTTAGCAATAAGAGGGTATGCTACGATTTTTGGTGACACCAAAACATTGAGAGCTTTGTTGTTCTGAAAAGTTGCTGTTGAACCTGGATCTGTTGAAGTTCAATGATTTCATCAAGGTATTTATCATTGACATCTGCTGTCGCAACACTAAACGTGAACGGCTGTCTCACCCATGCTGGATATGACTTTCTGGTAGGGAAGTATCCATCGAGAGACTTTTCGAGCTCATCTAAGTACATGGCAATTGCTTGCTTCAGTTCCCTGGATACAGAAATGTCTCCAATTTCAGACATATCTTCAATCTTACTTACACAGTTGTCCAGCAGGGGAAAGTTTGCGAAGTTATCATTCTCTGTTCATCGTTTCCATAACGGTAAGTTTTTTTAAAAGCCTTCAGGTTTTCTTCAGCTTCGATGATGTTGACTCCACCGCCCTTCATCTGTTGATTGAGAGCATTGAAGATATGGCCATGTACACCAAAATGAGAATGAACTCAGATTTTTTGAAGCAATTTGCATGACAATGTTAGTGCTTCACAAAAACAGGGCTTATTCCACACGCATGGCAAAAACACGATTCAGTACCTTTCTCTGGGATAACCACCAATTGTTAGAATGGTACAGAAGTACCTCAAATTCAGAGCCCATTTCATTACACAGTTTTTTTAAGATGCAGTGCTTCAGGGCACTATCTTGCACAAAGTTTACACATTCCACGACAGTTTTTAATACTTCTGCCAGTTTTGAAGGCAACGTTTTTGTTGCCAATGCATGCCTGTGCTGAACACACTGCATTACAATGATGTGTAGTGCATCAGCTTTCACCATTGCACCAAAAACCAGAGTTTCGTCCCAGCATGACTGGAGCTCCGTCCAAACAAACTGCAGAAACCATATCCCACGAAAAATCATTGTTTCTGAAGAAGTCATCCACAAATTTCTTCACATTGGCTGTTTTAGTTGTTGTTGTAAGAGGCTTACAAAATAAAAAATCTTCTTTTATCTCATCTTTCTTCACATAGCGCACAAATACAACAAGCTGGCTTAAATTGGAAACATCTGTGGTCTCGTGAAGTTGAAGATTGAATTTTGCTGGGCTTGAAATCAGATCTGCAACTACTTGAGCCAAGATGTCATCTATTCTGCTGCTGATGGTGTCATTTGAAAACAGAATTTGAGATAACTTATTTTCAGCAGCTTTTCCCAGCATGATATTTGCCATCTTCAATGCAGTTGGTTTTATGAGTGCTTCACCAATGGTGTGTGGTTTGTCCTGCTTTGTGATCAAGTACGCAACTTCATACGATGCTGTGAGGATCGGTTTATTGATAGGTACAAAGCCGAGAACAGGCAAAGTAGCCTTTTCATCAAACCTGGCTCTCTTTACCTTGAATTCAGCAAGCATTGTGTTCTTGTATTTCCCATCTCCACGCAGCTTTAGGGAGTGTTCTCTTAGTTTTGCCAGTGCTAGACTAGAATTGCTCAACTTGGCATTGCAAATCATGCATTGAGGACGCTGACTCCCATCATGTTCCGTTATACACGTGAATTCTTATTGTACATATTCGTCCGACTACTTTCTGTTTTTGCTCGACATAGTTAGTATGAAGAGATTAAAAGGTTAGGAAAAAGAATCACAAATGGTGCACGATTACTACTGTCACAAGTCGACTGCTAAGTGCACAAATATTAAGGCCAAGTGATGTGACGTGATCAGCCGCAGCTAATGATGGCCAAGTGGAGCATGACGTCACGAATCATACGAGTGGGGTGAATGGAACGGACACACACACAGTGTGTGTGTCTTGACCTCTGCTGAACCCCTGAGACTGACTCACCAAACCCCTGGGGTTCGATTGAACCCAGGTTAAGAACCACTGTGTTAGCTAATATCATTTTATAATTTTATTTTAAAAAAATTGAGTATATTAGTGTAAAAATCATCATATAATGTGAAATTAATAAACTGTTGTGTTTTTTACAGTACACAAATTCATATTTCAAGATAAAATTGTATAATTCGGTTGATATGTATTTGTTTATGTGCCATCTAACCTTTGGTTTTATAGAAGATGCAAAAATAGTTCTGTCCAGAAAAGCTGAGTTTATATCTGCATGCTAGAAATCAAAATAATGTATGTAAATACAGTGAAGTAGTTTGAGCTATTAAAAAGTGACTTTATTAGCAAGGACTAAGGGGTTAACCATTTAGATTGACTTGCTGTGCACTTGTATACATGGCTGAGTTAACTTGATCTATTCACTAACCTATAATGGGGTGGGTTATTAAAGTTTTCATTTATTTTTTAGAGAAAAAAAATTTAAGATGAAAAATCTTAATGTTGTTGTCCATAGCCGCTTGCAGTGTCCGGTCGTGTGTTGGTTGGAGAGGGAGTGCTGACAAAGATGTGCCGTAAAAAACCTAAACCACGACAGTTCTTTCTCTTCAATGACATTTTGGTGTATGGTAACATAGTCATCAACAAGAAAAAGGTAAGTGACCTGAGTTGTAATTTTTAATATCTTTTCTCATTATAATACATGCACGCGCACACACACACAGTGTTGTATCTTTTAGATTCACCAAAAGCAAAATCTCCAGTCAAGAGGTACTTCCATAAGAAAGATAAGATTCACAGGAAAATTAATAATTATGAAAGAGAAATAATTAAAAAATGTAGTTTTATATATATTTTACATTAATTAGTAAGGAAGATAATTAAAACAAAATATGTCAGTCTTGTTCGTTGCTTTCCACGAAAAAAATGCTCAACATATTTTGCCTCTGTAAGTTAAGATTGCAATTTAAAATGTAGGTTCGTAGCAGTGTGGAGGAACACTAAGCTTTTATCTTCATGTTAACTTTTATCTCAACTATTTTCATTAAATTGTGAGATTTAGTCTAAAACAAATGTTAATTATTGCAAATAATTGCTGTAAGTTTGGCAATTTACTTTAACAATCTCAGATGTATTTTATATTTAGGCTTGGTTTTAATGGATAAATTAAAATGTGTAGATTTCAGTTTCGTACCCTCATCTGAAAGATTTTCAAATGAGAATCAGTTTTGTCTCAGATGAATCATAATTGGTCAGTCAGGGACAGTGGGGACAGTATGTTGTTTTCAAATGTGTATAGCTTAATTTTTCTTTTCAAGTTTTAGTATATTTTGGTACTGAACTGAGGTACAACATTGCTGCCCTTGTGTTTTTGTTATGACAGCCAGTTTTGATAATTGGAATTAATTACTAGAATTAATTGGCCTGACAAAATCTGTTACACTGCCATACCAGAAAGATGTGAACACCTTTCAGATGTGTAATGACTCAACAAGATTGAAGGGAAATTCACTGAATGTGTGGACAGGCACACAAAGATAAATGTGCATTCTGCTGTGAATCTGTATAAAAAAGTTTGGTAACATAGTAAATAAATTGCAACTGGGACATACCATGAATTATACAGATACCAAAAAATAGCCATTACTTTAAGGTATAAAATTTAAGTTGGCATATATGAATAGATGTGAATTTGTTTGCAGTATTTTTTAAGTGAAATGGAATTGTTTGTTTTGAGCTGATTAAGAAATTTATTTTATTTTAGTATAATAAGCAACACATTATTCCACTGGAAGAAGTAAAGCTTGAAAATCTTGCTGATGATGGAGGTGAGCTATATAACTGATATTTTGTTTATTACTGGTGATATAAATTTTCCATTTCTGTAGGTGTATTTTATGGGCATTGGATTTTACCTTTCAAAATTGGTATTGCCATTAGCTTTGTCAAGTATTTTATCATGACTTTTGTCAGTTATGTTGTTTTATAAGTTCAGTTTATATCTGATACAGTATTTGAAATTGATAATGCTCTTTTGATACAGTACTAATTTCTGAAGAAATGTCCTACAAATATGTAATCGTGTATATAGCATTATGTTTTTACAAAGTAATAATATCAAATATAGTTTAAATAAATGAAAGGTTATTTAACATATGTATGTTGTTTGAATGTAATAAACTTAACTATGTAAATATTCAGTAAAAAAATGTTTTGTTTCATCTAGATAGTTTACTGTTGCTTTCTGTACTCAATAAACCTAACTAAACTGGCTTGACATCTTCTGGAAGAAGTGTATATCTGTAACTTTTAAACAAATATAAGTTAATGTAGAAATTTTTTGAGGAATTATAAGAATGTAAAAAAGCTTTAAAAATAAAAACAAATTCCTAATATGTTGTAAACCTTGCATCATAAAAGAATATCTGATTTTCACTGGTTTTAGTTGTTTTTTTCTCTTGTAAAAGCTAAACTTCATTAGTAATTGTTCAAACAACATGCAGTGATGTTGTAACAGAACAGCAAAAGAAAAACACATGTAATGATGAAACAAGTGACAGAGAAAAATATTAATTTAAAACAAGACACAATTTATTATATTACTAAGAGTCAGTAAATATGTCACTTGCAAGATTTAGATCTGCACATTATCAAGTTAAAAACAAAGTTCCGTTTTCTTTGGGAAATTACATTCAATAAATGTTATACAATGCAAAAAAAAATCAGTGGCTAATATGTTTGAGTAAAAATTATAGAAATAGTGTTAGAATTATATTTTATATGAAAACTTTGAAAGTTCATAAACATGTGGATTCAATAGATGACAGGTGCATGCCAGTCATGATGGGGTTAAAATTAATATAGAGGTTTATAAAGTATTGCATTTTTTAGATTTAGGTCTCTCCTTTTGAAAGGTAAATAAAAACATTTTACCTTATAGGTCTATCTAAATTTCAAAAATAAGTTGTCTTCATGAGTGCTTTTCATATGCTGAATAATAAAATTGAAAGGAGTTTAGACAGTTTTCTGTTAGTCTGAATATTTGAGTTAATGAATTTTTATGTGTGTACAAGTGATAATTATTTAGGATGTTTTTTCAGTATACAATGAGTAATTGTTTGCTGACAGTGTGTTTTGGGGCAGCACATACGACCGTTATTTTTGTGTGAATATTTGTGACTTGTGAAAGTTTGAGCTAAAGTTTTTTTATTCCCAAGTCACTCGCAGAATATTGTCACATTTTATCCCAAACTGGAAGATGGGCTGTTTCTTTAGCACGTGACAAATTAATCATTTAAATACCCTTATAAATCTTTGCTTAAATGGAATTTTGTAGAATTTAATTATGTGTTTGTTTCATTTACTTTTCATATTACATGAAATTAGAGGAGAGAGGCTGTTATTATTGAATTCTGAGTTGTATGTTTCAAATTCAGTTCTTCACATTTGACAATCAGTTGCACACTGATGCTGAAAAGCCCCTACAAAATGAATTTTGCGAGGGCTTGTTAGAGCTGTCAAGTTTATCATGATACCCACTGTGGTCTGTTTATTATTACTAAGAAATACTTTTTCAGGTCAAATTTTTTTACTATCTGTCAAACCATTGATTATGCAAATAGCTGTTGTTGAAGCAAGAAGATGGTCATCAAATATTTTATAATGGTTTGATAGGACTAAGATTTGACTGTTGGTCTACCCAAGTTATATGACTGGAGTTAGGTTTTAGTGTTAATAGATGCTTTGTCATTTTGGAAAGACATCCTTTTCAGTGAAATAAATGAATAATAAAGTAAACCTGTTCTCTGTGTCTTTCGTTGGAATAATGGAACCAAATCCATATCAACAAATTGTGACTCATCCTATAATGAAATTTCACAGCTAAAAGTGAGCACTTCTTGAGGTTGTTTCCACACATTTGTGTCTACTTGGTAAGAAAAGAATGAATGTTGTCTCATCCAAGCATATAATAACTTTTGGATACTGTTGGGAAGGCTACTTCAATTTCTGGTTATTTTGCCTTTAAAAATACAGTAACTTAATTTCAAAGGAGTTCAAGTCGTTATTGAACCTGGCAGGTGCTTCAGTTCTCAGACTCACTTTTTTGTGTTACAAGTAAAATAGTTTTTTTTTATTACTTTTACATGGAATAATGTTTGCTTAACACCAAAGATGTTTCATGTGTCCAATAAGCAGACATTTCATGTTCGTCATTTGAAATCAGTTGTAATTAGCTAGGTAAGCAGAATTGTAGTTATTACACAAGATAAATAACCATATGACTATAAAACAGTGATGAAAGAGCAAACCAACATTATATCACATTTTCATACTGCAAATTGTTTATGGGTAAAAAGGATACACACTGTTGTTTCTGTTCTGTTGCTTCTGGGTTGATAGAAAGACTTGTTTTCTTAGCATTACATTATGCTTTGCAGATATAAAGTTGGTAAGTGGTATGTAACTGTAATTTTGATGAGAATGTGTATTTTTCCATACAGAGGTCAAATTTTGGAGAACAGACAGTTTTATGTATTGTACATTCATTTTTTTACGGGGAGGGATGGCATACAGGGCCATACTTGTTTCATTTGTTGTTAGTTCCAGTTCGTGATTTACACATTGTAATGCTTAAATTTGTTTCGTTGCTTTCAAAACAACATGTTTACTTATGGAATTTGTGGAAAATCGTGTAAGACATTTTTGTTGTAAATTAACAAATAATCACTGTTTACTAGTGTACCTTAGAGGAATCTTAGCAAAGATATTTAGTATGTGTATGAATGTTTGGAGGTTAGAATATTATAGCACAAGAAATACTGTAGGATCATGTGAGACAAGAAAAACATAAATAATATATTTAATGTGTTAGCAGATAAATAGTATTCAAACATTATATTTTACAACATTATATATCACAATACCATTAAAAGATGTAATCTTTGTTTTAAATTCATTAATAGAACAATACTGTTATCCTTTTAAAGAACTGAAAAAAAAGAAAATTTAGCTCTAAAAACAAAAGATATATTAAGTTTCTGTATTTATAATAATTATATATTTTTCAATAAACAAGTTTTTAAATAAGTGATAGGAGTTCCAATGGGAGCTAACTATTCAACTTGTGTAGCAAATTTATATTTACGTTACTATGAAAATATATTTTATGAAAACTAAGCAAATCCAGATATATTTACTTTAACTTGTGTATTGATAATCTAATCAACATAAATAATTCTGAAATATATAATGTTATTAATAACATTTATCCAAAAGAACTAGAAATTGAAAATACTTCAATTTCTAATACAGATGTACATTATTTAGATTTAGAAGTTAAAGTAATTGATAAAAAAGGATATTAATATAAATATTTTTGATAAAAGAAGAGATACTGATTTTCAAATTTATGGTTTACCCTTACATTGTAATGTGCCATACCCATTTACTATAAACATTGTAACTTTGCAGTTATTCAGATATGGTAAACTTTGTAGTAAATTACAATATTTTATTAATAATGTTGATACACTGATATGAAAATTAATAGCTTATAGATTTAATAAAAATGTGGGTAAAATTATTCTGCACTAAATACAAAGAAAATAAAATCAAAGAAATTCTATCAAAAATTACTAAAAAAATTTTAGTTAAAAATAAGGTCATGAACTTGACACTCCTTTCATTTTTTATTTGTTTTCATTTTTTTTATGTTTATCTTTTTCTTATTCCAAGTTGGGAGAGCAGTCACCTTCTCACAGCTGTCTGCAGACAGTGATGGGTGATATAGATGTGGGCTTGAGAACCCACATCTTTCTCTTCTAATTTAAAAAAAGAAAAATTATTATGTAAGACAAGCAGACTGATAGATGGTGTATCCCTCCTACAGTGTGTAGGTCCTACTTCAGTCACTTCCAAAACCTAGGATACATTTTATAATCACATGTTGTAGCTTGCATCCTAGGATCCCATTTAAAAAAAATTGTGCAACGTATTTAAAAAACATTTTGTTAACGTGTTTTGGTTTATGGCTTGAATAGTTTATGAGTATAAAATATATATATTTAAATAAAGTTAAGTAAACAAAATCACGAGGTAGGACTGTGTTAGAAACTTGAATCCATATCACACCAAACATGCTTGCCCTTTCAGCCATGGAGGCATTATAATGTTACAGTCAATCTTACTATTAATTGGTAAAAGAGTAGCCCTAGAGTTGACAGTGGGTGGTGATGACTAGCTGCCTTCCCTCTACTCTTACATTGCAAAGTTCGGGACAGCTAGCCTTTGTGTAGCTTTGTGCAAAATTGAAAAACAAACAAACAAGCATTAAAGACAGCAAGTCCCAACCTCTGATTAATTACAACCATAACTTTTTAAGCCAAAACAAAACACATTAAACTGAAACGAAATATGATGCTTTTAAAGAAAATATCCTAGGTTTCAAGCTACTTTTTTTTTTACTTAAAAAATTATGGTTATATAAATATATATATATATATAAAATTCCTACACACACATATGTTTGTTTTCTTAATGATTAATAAAGGAAGTGAGTCATTGTAACCAAACTCATTGAAACAGGAAATATACTTGAAACTTCATATCAGTAGGAAATCTCTACCACAGTTTGTTTTGTGAATAAGAGAGGCCATTTTTGTGGTAAATTATGTCCTGTTTTAGTTCAAAAACTGATCTAATGAAATGTAACAATTTCACTCTGGATTATTACAAGCTCTAAGATACCTCTCTAGGTTCTTTAGGTGAAGTTATGTAGAGTTAAAAGTCTCAGTTGGAAAAGTGCCCAAATGAAAACTATAATTGTGCCTTTAACTTAGTGGATATTTCATATTTTCAAAGTCTATAACTTCCAGAAAAAGCTTACTTAGAATTCTTAGTCCTAAACAAAGGTGTTAGTATTTTTGGAACGTAACGTGATGAAGCTCTATTTGCATACCACTACCACTCAGTTTAATTTTTACGTTATTGACACTAGATGTTTTCATAGTTACACACATAAAAGAAATTTTTAACATGTGTTGAGACATGCATTACTTAACTTGGCTCTTAAGTTGCTTTGTTAGCTTACCAGAACTTTGTTTGTCAAGTTAAAATATTTAAGCTCATTTTGATATCCATAAACATGGAGTTTGCACGTTTTCTTGCTTCATGGAAATCCTTCAAACACAGTTTTTTGTTCATTTGTTTTTACTGATAAAACTGACATTTTTCACATTTTTTTATGATTTTAGATTGGTTTTCCGTCTTAAAAATTATGAAATCAAAATTATTTAAAAACAAATCTTACAAAAAAAAATAATAAAAAGACTGTAGATGGATGATAGGCCTTACTATCTAGGTTATTATCTCCAAGTGTCCATAAATATTAGTATTTTTAATGAAACATTAATCCTTAGAAAGAATAAGAACTCCTAGTAGTGCACTGTGGAACTGAGTAACCTATATGTTTAAGTTGTCTATTTTGTTATTTTAGAACTGGCAAAAGAAATAAGAAAAACTTAAGGACTTGACTAGTTGAAAGTTAAATGTCTAAGTGATTGTTATTATCAATTTTGACTATTCAAAATTACGTTTATTTAAAATTGTTGTTATAAAAAAGTGTGTTAAATTTCCAAATGGTGGAGTTTTTTAAAGTGTCAAGAAATGTGTATGTATACTTCAGAGAGTGCTTGATATCAGGATTTCGACTAATCAGTCAGAATATTTTTATGTCTTCAGAGTATCAATCCGACTCTAATGGTATTCTAATATACACTTAGAGATGCTTAGATCAGCAGAAGATGGAGGTTTTGTAAAAATTAATTCTATAATGCCACATACGATATTTTGTGATTGTTTGTTTTTTGTTGTTGTTAAAGTAATCTTTACTAAGATATTTTACATTATAGATCAGTTTCCACACAAATAAATGTCCAGTTTAAAGAATATTGTAGAATGCAATAAATAATTAAGAAAAAATGTCATTGTAGTCCATGTTTTGTAAATTTTTATCCTTCAGGAGAATCTTAGTTTTGTATCATACTAATGTGTTATAATTTTTAAGGTAATATACAACTACTGTTCATTTCAATGTAAGAAACTTTTTTTCTCACAAGAAAAGTAGGCAGTTTCCTCTACTTACCAAGGCTCCGTTATGTACTAATACTCCTCCTTAAATGATTGCTTTTTATGCCATTGAGAATACAATAGGTTATTTCTTAGAATGAATAAAATAGACCTAAAATAAATATTTTAGAAGTGAATTCAGTTTCAAGATTCACGTCTATAGTGTTCAGTATTTACCCTTATTAAAATATTTTTTGGTCCCAGCATGGCCAGGTGGATAAAGGCATTTGACTTGTAATCTGAGGGTCCCGTGTTCAAGTCCCCATCACACCAAACATGCTCGCCCTTTCAGCCATGGGGGCATTATAATGTGACAGTCAATCCCACTATTTGTTGGTAAAAGAGTTGCCCAACAGTTGGCAATGGGTGGTGATGACTAGTTGCCTTCCCTCTAGTCTTAAACTGCTAAATTAGGGATGGCTAGCACAGGTTGCCCTCGTGTAGCTTTGTGCAAAATTCAAAACAAACTAAACTTGTTAGTCCTATGTTAGTCTGTGGCCTATGTTTATGTACTGTTCACATGTGCTATATATTCACTTACAATAAGTATTGAAATCAAAAAGAATTAGTACAGTACTCTGGGACAACAAAGTTTGTGGTTATCATGTGTACAGTATCACATATTGAAATGTAAATAATAATTCTAAATTTTTTTCTCTTCAGATAAAGATTGTTTTATTCCTTTTTTTATGATTTCTAAGTTTAGATCAATGTTCTAAAATGTCTGCTTTTTTTTTTTAATAGGGATCTCAAACTATTTTTTGTAAACTTTGTACTTTTTCATTTCCAAAGAAGAATGCTGCATAGAGTTCTGTTTCTTGGTTTACAATTTTGTTTTGTTTTTTCTTCCTCTGAGAACATAATTTAACAAAAAATTGTTCAGGTATGAAAGAGTGTTCAGTTAGACTCTTTCAAAGTTCTTGACGTGTACAATGGCTTTCAGCCATTTTAGTTCCTAAGATGTTTTGAAAAAAACAAAACAAACAATAATTGTTTGGTACTAGACTTTTTGAAACGTTACATTAGTCAATAAAATCATCAGAAAGGTATAGTTGTTGTAATTAAAAAGACTTAAAATTATTGTTTAATAAAACCACGAGCTTGAAAATTGTTGTATTTCTTGTTTGAATTCCTGGGTATTTATTGTAATTCTTATAGTCTTATTTTAAATTAGTTTTAATTTTGTTTGATGTATTTATGATTGATTCATATATAAGAATTTTTGGTTCAAACATGTGATATAGTCTTTTTATTATTAGTAGTAGTACTGTGCATACTTAGTCATGGTTTTAACTGATGTTTGGTACTGAAACATCAAGGACTGATTCCTTCAGTATATACTTTAACCCCTTATCACCTTCACCTGTATATTCATGCCAATTATTGTAATGGAAAAAAAAAGATTCCATGAACATTAAAGTGTTAATATTCGGTATAAATTGTGAACCACTACTTCAGATTCAGTTTTAGAGTGACAGTTGGTAATGTAGGTTCACATAGTCCTCTCCCAACACACACACTGTGGTCTTTGCTGCATGGTATTTGCTTCATTAAAACTTCATTATATTTTGTATCATTTTTGTGGCCATGATGTTAGTATTATGCCTTACTTGATCACTTAAGTTTCATGTTTGTTTTCTTTCTCTCTCACTCAAAGCACTAAAAAATGGCTGGTTCATCAGAACACCAACCAAATCATTTGCTGTTTATGCTGCCACAGCCACTGAAAAGTCTGAATGGATGGCTCATATTACTAAGTGCCTGGAAGATTTATTGAAAAAAAGTAAGTTTTATTTAAATACACATTTTTCTAGAAGTGTTTTAAACTTTTTTGAGATTCTTGTACTTTATATTAAAATTATTATTTATCTTATTACATTTTATTTCAATTTACAGCTTCTACAGTAAGTGAGATTTGTTTTTAGAACAGGTACAATATATTGATCATTCTCAGGTGTACAAGTATGTTTATATACAAGGGAAAGAAAGGGGCACAATTGTGTGAGGAAATAGTTGTCTCTGACTTAAACATATTATGTTTAATATGTTGCTTGCTGGGTATAAAACATAAAACTGCAGTTAAGCAGTGGACTTAATTTATTATTTAACAGAATCTGAATAATATTGTATTTTTATCGTTAAGCAGTAAATAAAACAATTGAAATTTCCATAAAAATATGTTTCAGATTTAACCAACAAAATTAAAAAAGAAGTTAATTTCAAATGTAAAACAAACTATGGAAAAAAATTGTTTTTCTTCAGTGAAAATCTCATGAGTTTTGTAACAGAAAAGCAATGTGATTTTGTTGATAACTGTGTGTACAAAGAAATACTTCATTAAAATTTACTCTGTCGTGTAATGATGTGATGGTAGCTCATTTTTAAACTCAAATTTCGATGAAATCCTTTTACTCGGGGTTGGTGAAAGTGGTTCAGTGTCAAATGTGAGTATATTGTTGTAGAACTGTCAGACAATTCCAGAAAAGGCCATAGAACCAATAGTCTTCTGAAGCAACTAGTAGTTACACCCACCTGGAGAGCAGATAATTCTACTTGTATTACTACTAATAATAGGTGCTTCTGTTTTTAAATCAACATCATTACTTCAAACCTGACATTTCAGGTGAACGGGAACCCTGATGTGATACAATAACATAACAAAATCTACTTCTCTTGTGTCTTTTTTAACTCTCAGTTTACTGACTTGTTTTATTTCTACTGCAGTATGGTTCAGTTATTACACATATTAGGTATAATTTTGTTTTTGTTTGACCAAACAAAATTGTTTCTAATTGCTTATTTTATTTCTAACATAGAGAAAAGTAGTACTTTCAAATAGTTGAATTAGTTCAAATGCTGATATTGTTTATTTTTGTCATTTATGTTATCAGGAACCCTTTAGCCGACACAATTATAAACTAATTAGCAATTTATTGCACATATAGTATAGAAAATGTGTTTGAGAAACCAGTGGTATTTTTATAGCACATCCATTTCTGACTACATGAGAATGTTGTTTTTACCCATAAATATAGAATAAATGTGTCATATTGATAAATATAAAATGCCCCTCAACCAGATTCGTTTTATTTTTGTTTTGTGTCAAGAATTTAGTGGAACAGTAAGTTATCACAAGTGTCAAACATAAGTTTTGATAATTCGTGATTTTCCATTCTAAGTTTTTGTTGTTATGAAATTGTAATAGCTTAAATGTGAATTATTCTAACAAGCAAAAGGTAGTTTTATATCACATTATATAAAAATATATTGTAATTGTGTTCACCAATAGTTTTGGAATAGCTGAGGAACTTTTAGTTATATCAAGTACAAGGTTTATGTTTTGTTTTTAATTATGTATGAAAGGTCACATGAAAAGCAAATTTGGTTTATGAATATTTTGCAATGCATATAACAAAACACTAATACATGAAACGTTATCTGTCAAGGTGACTCGCATCGTGACAATATTTATAAGCAGCAATGAGTTAATCACTGACGTTCACTGGCAGAGACGTTTGTTGAACTAGCAAAATAGTATATAGATAATTACTTTTTTGGCAGGACTGACAAGTTTACAGTTTATTTGTTTTGAACAGTTGGTAAGAAAATGAAATACTTACCTTATACTGTTCAAGTTGAGGTATTAGGTGCAGGTCTTGCTACATAACTAATTTGATTTAATTTTAAAGAAATGTAAAATAATAAAACGTTATAAGTCTGCACACAAAAAGATTGGAGCACATACAAATCCTGTGTTTGGATAATCTTTGGAGCTTATAAATATGAATTATTGTATTTTGGTTAACAATATGAAATACTTCTGCTTTCATGACTGACATCTCTATCTAACCTATAAACACTTTTTTCTAAAATAGCTGGAAAGAAGCAGTCTACTGAACATGCAGCTGTGTGGGTTCCAGACGCCGATGCAACAACATGTATGCACTGTAGGAAGTCGCAGTTCAGCATGATTAATAGAAGGGTAAGTCTGTAACTATTATAGTTTGCTTTATCTTCAACTGTTTATCATATTTGTCAAAAAATAGCTTCCTATAACAGGTACTGAATGGATTTAGCAAGGTTCCACTTGTGTTTTTTTGTTGGCCTGGCAGAAAAATGCAAATTGATTTACTGATATACGGCAGAAGTTTTGTCTTGTAGTTAGAATACACATCACAAAAATGTTGTTCCCCCATTCACTGCAAGGTATTTCTAAGTGGAAGGTAAATAGTTCTATTAAACACTATAAATTTTAAATGTTAGTAAAGCCATAATTATTATATCTGAACAGTTTAGTGATGATGGAAATATTGCAACTCCACATTACAAGTTACATAATCCTTGCACTTGTGCATTAAATTCAGTGTTTTTGCTTTTCATTTGTGAACGTATTGCAGTATGCATAACAAAAAATACTCTTATGTTTGTATGTATGAAGAAAAATATTGTAATTTTTAATTAATAGATGTAGCTAATTTCATTACAGTTGTGTTTTGTATGCATTCTACTATATAGGGAGTCATAGTTTTAAAAGATGTAATAAATTATAGCACATACATTGGGTCCACTAGTCATAACTATTTGATTTTTTAATAGTTTGTTGCCAGTTTTGGTTCTGCATGTTTTTGTGCTGTCATGTACACGGTGGAACTTCACAATATTCATCAAGATTGCACGTGCACTATACATTCACCTCTTGAATTCCAGGACATTTGTGTTGTGTTTCTTTTGTGTACAACAACCAAATAAATACAATTTTGCCAGACAGACTCTTAATGGTTACTAAATGGAAACTGAATAATTAGCTTCATAAGTGTTAAGTTCAAATATTTCTGCCAATAAACCAGTAAATTGTATATCTGTTATGATTTGTAGTTTATTAGTGTGGTCTACTGTGACCATATAATTTTCTCTTTAAATATTACAATGTATCTAAAAATGTAATTGGATAATTGCAGATGAGACTGTGTTCTAAATATTCTGTCTACACATTAAACTTAATGCTCAGTGTTAAAATGATAATATAAAAACCCAACTACAGTAGATATGACAAATTAGTACAATTTTTCAAGACCAGTCTGTGCACTGTGTGGTCTTTTTATTATCAGAATGGCTAATTGTGAATTTATTTTTTGTGATGTTTCTTAGTTATATGCAGAAGTTATATTTTTGTTTTTCAATTTCTGTAATTATGTAATGAAAGTATGTAATTTATCTTGCCTCTGTTTAAAGTTCAGTGAAATGTGTACTGTAAAAATACTTAAATGATTCCTGTTTGAAGTTATGTTGTCTAATTATCATTAGTGATACCGTGTTTTATTAGTTTTAAATGTTACCTTACTATAAAGGTGATCTGTCGTGTGTATTTGTGTTGGTTGCATGACTTGTTGTAATGTTTTGTGTAGTAACTGGAAGATGTTTCATAACAAACATAGAACATTTTGTTTAGGGTATTTGCTTTACAAGTGGGTTAGAAAAGCCTCTGAAATAGGGTACATTCTTCCTTCTCTGTCTCTCTCTTTCTTTCTTTTAAGTTTTATGTATTCCATCATGCATGATTGGCTGGCTTGATTACCATAATGTTTAGGATGGTGACTGGAAACTATTCAGTAAGGTATGTAGGCTACTTTGTTTAAGGAAATTTGCTTGAGAAGGGGTGGGGATGGTCCTTAATATAGAGCATATTTCCACTTATTTTTTGCAGATTCTTCGCTTGCATAACCCAAAGTTGACAGGCTTAGTTACTGCAATTATTTTTTTGTTAACTGGAAACTGTTTTTGAATTTTTATCTCAAAAGGGGACAACAAAGACAAAATAGGGCACATTACCACTTCTTTAATGAAGTTTTGACTTTTAATTGAAAAACCCAATCACTTAATTAGATGAGATATTGTGAATATATTTTATAAAAATAGTATCTTGTGAACATAATGCGATACTTTTAAATGAAGCACTGTCATGCTTTACTTAAAAAATTCCAGTTTCTTGTATTTTAATGCTGTTCTAGTTGTATTTAATCACAAACGAAATTATCCTGTTAAATCATGATTGTGCTTTTGTGCAACAGCAGTGTGTATAAGATTATTTGGGTTTTCTTCTGAGGGAGACAGAAAATTTTAAACACTCAATCAAATGTAATAGTGTTTATCGAAGGTTTTTTTTAATTAAGTGATAAGCTGAAAAATGCGAGAAATATGGAATTTTTTAATGGTAATATTAGTCTTTTTTTTCCTTTTGATCTTTTTAAATATTTATATAATTATTATGAAATTGTTTAACATGCAGTATGGACAAAGATTTGATACAATATTTTATTATTTCTCAGTTACAGATAATCTGTGTGTGTGTGTGTGTGTGCACTTAGAATCAAACTACCGTTTTTATTCGTTTATAAGACGATTCGCTTATAAGACGGGTCCCAACTTCACCTGAGAGATTGTCGATATTCTGTTTAGACTTGTTTATAAGACGAAGGAAGGAAAGCAGGTAACGAGAGAAAAGTGAAAAAAATGGAAATTAATAGAAACCTAATTTTGGGTTTCGTATACGATATTTCGATTTCAGATTAGAAGGAGAAAAATAGAAGAGATAGAAAAGTGAAAATAAATGAATAAATCCAAACTCGGTGTTCAAGCGTTTAATGGAATTTCATCAACTATTTTATTTACTGTATGATAAATATTCATATTTAAAACACATAACAAAGAACAATCTAACGCACAAAACTTATCACAACATAATTCAGTATCAAAGTACGTTTATGCTAACTTTTAAACCACATTTCTTCAAAGTATTAAAAGAGTTTACGCAAACTGCACTTTAATAGAACACAGCAAATCAGTATGCAAGTTATGAAATTCAAAAGCCTTCAAATTATTCGTTGTCGCTATTTCCAAACAGTTCATAAAACTGCTCCTCGGACAATCCATCATCGTAGAGGTCACATTCTTCTGTGTTCTCCACAATCACAGATCTAATAATAACAAGATAGCTCACTTCCCTATTTTCACTGTCTGAAATATCTGCACAGTTCTGAGTGAACTAAATTTATTTTCTATGTCTGTAGACCTCGCCTATAAGACGGGCCCCCAATTTGAGCCCGAAATCTCGAGGAAAAATCCCCGTCTTATAAGCGAGTAAACACGGTAGTACTTTTAACATAATGTTTTTTAAACTACAAACAAATGTGTAACATCATTGCCATGTCATGCAACTGCACATATTGTTAATGTTACAGCATCACTGTCGTAAATGTGGAGCTGTTGTGTGTGGACCCTGCTCAAATAAGAAGTTTCTAATTCCGTCCCAATCAGACAAACCTCTCCGAGTGTGTCTGGCTTGTTATGATACCCTTTCCAAGAGTGCAGCTACAACTGGTTCTGACCTATCACCAGGTGAGGCCTTTACTTGTACTTATGCATATGCTATTTCTTTATTGGACATGAAATATATTTTTAAAAGTTTGTTAATAAGAAAGAACTTCCAGAACTCAGCCCTGTAATAGCAGCTGATGTTTTTATTTTCAGTCGGTCTTTTTTGTATGTTCTAAACTATATGTGAGATGTCCTAAAATCTGTTCTTTAAAGTGTTTTATTTTTGTACTACCAATTAATACACCCTTTTATTGTTGTTTTATAAGCATTTTCTGTCTTAGAGGTTAGTTAATGACATTTTTTTAAGTTTTCACTTTATGAATAGCTTTTAATGTTTTAGGTGTTTAAAACAGGTATTATTAGAAAGCTCTATTCCTAATGATTTTACTTGAGTAAAAATTATTTGTATAGATAAAAGTAAAATCACATATTGTAATGGGATAAACATCTGTGAATTTTTTATTATTAGCCTTATTAAAAAAGCTATAATTTCAGTTCTGGTTGTTCATAATCAGACTCCTTGAAATACTATAACATGATTCATCCTACTGCAGCTAGTTCTATGATTTGTTTCATAATAAATAATATGTAAAATCAGAATGTGGTGGATGAAAATTGTTTCATTACATTTCCAAGCACTGAATGTTAGTGGGAATATGCAGAATTTTGAATTTCCAGATGTTTTTAGGCTGTACATTGCACTATCGTAATTTAAAATAAGCCAAGTTTATGATAATGTTTATTAATAAATTCAAATTCAAAAGTTCTAGATTTGGTAAAAATTTGATATTTATACATTTTTGTGTTGGGATTAGAAAATATGTTATTGTGTTAAAATTCAAGAAGATTTTTGTGTTTGTTTTTCGTTACCAGCACAAAGGTTGGGGAGCATGATTATTATTTGTCACTTGAACTTTTATATAACTTGGGTGATATAAATGCAACCTTAATCTGAAAAACTTAAGTGCTGTGAAAGGGTCACTCAGGCCTAATGACATTCGAGAAGTAAATGCATGACAGAAATTCCAGTATCAATACTTTTAAAACCTTAGGATGTGTGGATGAGTTGTTTGTTGCAAGTGTTGAAGGCCAGTTGGTTAGGCCATTCACCTCACAATTTGAGTGTTGTAGGTTCAAATCCCTATCACACCAAACATGCTTGTGCTTGTTCTTTCAGCCATGGGGGTATTGTATTGTGATAGCCAATCCAACTATTCATTGGTAAAAAAGTAGCCTAAGAGTTTGCAATGGATGGTGATGACCAGCTGCCTTCCCTCTAGCCTTTCACTGCTAAATTATCAATGACTAGCACAGATAGTCCTAAGTGTAGTTTTGTGCAAAATAAAAAAAAAAAAGTACTGAATAACATAGAATGTAATTTCTACAGTATTACAGGATAAGCCAGAGCTTCCTGATTCCTCCGGTGAAGATGATTCTGAAGAAGAAGGAGATGATGCTATTAAGGAGAAAGGAACCAACAGTGATGGGAAGACTGCAGATCTTCAGGTTTTGAGCACGGATGATAAGGTATTGAACTATTTAATTTCATGAGTCTACGTATGAGGGGTAAGAAGTTTTACTAAAACTTCCAGGTATGAATACTGTTGAAAAGATTACAATGAAACTTTTTGTTGTTGTTTTCCATAATTCATGCTTGATACAATTATAATGTGTTTTGTTTTTACAGAGAGTGAACAATTATTTCAAATAACATGATGTATTGTATGAGGTTTTAGTTTTAAATTACTTTTAATTAGAAATTAAAACTTGTTTTGTTTTTCTTAAACTCACTTCAAATGCAATTTCCTCTTGAGAATTAACCATTTGGTGAAATAGTTGAGGTGTGCATGTATACGATTCATTGTTGCTAACACTTTTGTTTTCTTCTCAGCCTACATTCTATAGAAACCATTCAGAGATTGAGACCCACAGCAATTCTAACAAAAGTGAAGAGAAGAATAAGAATGTGTCTGATAATGATAACAATTCTGATGAAACCAGGAATGACAGTAATGCCAATAATTTGGAAGTTTCTGAAAGTCACAGCACTGAATTGTCATCTGTGATCAAGTCAGACAGCACTTCAGTAGAACTCTCCAGTAGCTCTTCTGTCACACAGAGTGTTAGCCATGAAACTACAAGCTGTGTCTCCTCGTCTTGTGAAGTCTCTAATGACAGTGCTTCTGGCGGAGGCTGTGATGCCGGAGGAAGCTATGACTGATTAATGGTTACAATGGTGCATTTTAAAAGAGCATACTGGATCCAAAATGAAAATTTTGTGTAGAAGAACTTTTTCAGAGAGATAAAGTTAAATATCTATATAATTACTAACATACAAATAAAGAAAATTTGTTTTCTGAGATCCTCACAACAACGTGTATTTCACTTGTAGTTTTCATTTATTGTATCTCTTTCTATATCTTTTAATTATTACAGCTAAAAATGGGTTTATAGCTACAAATATATATGTTATGTGTAATTTGTTTGCAGAAAATTGCCTTGGATTCACAAAAATAATAAATGAAAAAGTGATAAATTTATTATTCAGGAACAGACTGATTGAAGTTTTGAGTAATCAGGTTGGTGACATGATGAGGTATTGATAAATAACACATCAAAATTTTCTTAACTTGTATCTTTAAAAAACTACATTCTACATAATTATGCGTATATTTTTAATTTTTACGTAGGGCCTATGTTTATATTTTGTTATGTACATCTGAGATTATTTTTTCTTTTTCTCTTACTATCCCTACGTAGGTATTCTGAACAGAAAAATAATTTCAATTGTGTATGTGCTAAAATGCAAACAAAAGCTGTGAATATTGTACTTTTTGTTAGTTTTTATGGTATGAGCTAATGTTTTAGGTATATGTCAAATACATGCTATGAGAAAACAGTGTAGGTCAATTATATGTTTAGTAATTTAAAAGTGACTTGGAACCTGTAAGTTTCAACTGTATATCAATTAAAATGAGCTATAGAAAGACTTCAAATTATCACTCTTTCTTTTTCATTTTAATTTTGGTTATGGAAGTCTTAGTAACAAGTTACCCTGATTTGACACGTGTCCTTGAAGTTTGAGGAAAGTATGAAAATGAATTGCAGTTATGCTTTTTTCTTTAATATTTGAAGTGAAAGACAGAAAATTCATAAGAGCACAAGAAAAAAAAAATTCTAGAAAATTGCTTTGGAGGCTACTGTGGTAATTGTTATGAAATTCTGTAAAGAGTTTTCAAATTGTTATTTAGATAAAAATAATATGTATATGTATAAGGTCGTGTAGCTTTTTCCTCTTTCTTATCTGTAATATTGTAGTAAATCATTAACAATGAAAGTGGCCCAACTGACAAAGCAGTGCATTCTAATCTATATGAGTAGAAATGTATAATAAGTATACTTAATTTCCTGTAATGGTAGCAAGTTTCGATTTGTTTTGCTCTAATTACATATCTTATTCTGATTGGAAGCTATCAGTATTAGGTGTAATGAACTAGTTTTCAAGTTATTTGTCAAAGTATTCTAATTTCTTTAGTACTTTGTGGTTCTGTTTAACTTACAAATTAATGAGTTTAACATAGCATATGTCTGTTTTTTTCATTATATGAAGGATGCACTAATTGCATTTGTATATGCAGTTGAATCCTTTGAGATTCTTTGATTGAACACATTTTGATTTTTTATGACAACATACATGTTTATTCCATATCTTATGCAGTGTTTTTGAACTCAAAATCAGCCAAGAGTTGGTTTTGCTGAATGGTTATACAGAACAAAACACACAACAAAGAATTTTGTCAAAACATTTAGTTTAAAACTCATATTACAAGTTTTGAGTGGGGAAAATGTGGAAACTTTCAGTTACATTGTAGTTCTACATAACTAATGATTCAAAGTTGTAGAGCTGTCTACTAACCAAAACTTGTTTCTAAAAATCTTTTGTTTGATAACACTGCTACTAAAAGTACGAGTAATTTATTTATGTACGTAGATCCAAAATTTATGTGGGTTTTATGGAAGTGTGATTTTTTTACAGAAAGTGGACAAGTGGCATATTAAGGAACTTTTTCTTTTTAACTAATTGAATGTTTCAGAAATGTTTGTTTGATAGTAATTAATAAGTGAGGGTCACAATTACATATTAAAAAAATTAAGTTTTTTTTTTTCCTTTGAAAATTTATGATGTGTTAGATAGAGGCACATATGAATAGTAACAGTATTTTGGTCAACTTTTGCCAACTTGTATATCTTTTAAAGAAAGATTAAAGAAGTCTTGAATTAATAAGTATACACAATATAAAGGTTTTCAACAGACTTCCTGTAATTTGTGTGTTTTGTTGCATGGCCCGTGATAGTTCTCAGTCATACATAGAATTATATATGCAAAATAACATGATCAACCGTTGGTTATTTGGCATAGTATAATATTTTAGAATTAATAAAAATGAACTGTATGTACATTCTAACTCGATATAATTTGACAGTTTTAGGTTGTAGTTGTTGTTCAAGATTTTTAACATGTTACATGTTCACTGCTGAGAGTACATTATAAATACCAAAATGTAAAGAGTATATGTTTTAGGTTTGTTATTAATACTATTGTTTAAACTGAAAAGAACTGAGTTGTCCTAAAACTTTAAGCACTGCCATAGATAAAGCCAAGGATTGCAGCAGTAATGTGTAAATGAAGGTGTTGTAATAGAACAAAATTCATGATTCTTACATATTGATCAGTTTTTCTTTGCTGAATATAGTTGTCACTGATCAGTAATGTGTAAATGAAGGTGTTGTAATAATACAAAATTCGTGATTCTTACATATGATCAATATTTATTTGCTGAATACAGTTGTCACTGATGCTAAAATTGATTTGGAAACATTTTTCGATCTGTTCATTATTAGCATTAGTTGAGGATGTACATGCTGTATGTCGTGAATTTTTTTTCCTTTTGAAACAAAATTTTGTTTTTAATGGACGTTTAGTTTAGTATTTTGCACTCTTAATATATTTGAAATTTTATTAAGCAATGAAGTTTGTTGTTTTTGTGAATTTCTTGGTGTAATTATAATATAAGAAATGACTGGGGAAAAATAGTAAAATACACATTGTTGTAGAAATTACATTTTATTTACCTTTCTGACTGAAATGAGTAATTTTTTAACAAATGTTTTTTTTTACGTTTGCCCAAAATAATATTTAACATTTAATCTTTAAATAAAAAATTATTACATAAGAAAACTAGAATTTTCTTATGTATTTTTTAAGCTTCTTGTTGGCTTCATTTAGTATTAAAAAATTAAATCTTGTGTCTCTTTTGTTTTTCTTTTATTTTTAACAACATAAACCATATTTTCATGGTGATCTTAAATTAAGAGAGATTTTCAAAAATGATTTAATTATTCTCTGCAAGTATTCCAATTTTATAGCTCATTTAGGTTATTTGTTGTGGAACATCAACTGCTGGTTTATATCATGTACTCCAGTTATATATATTTTTGTGTTATAAATAATCTTAAAGTGCACAAGTTAATTGTTTAATTTTCCTTAATTTTTTTTCCAGTGAATAAAAGAAGGTTCATATAATATTCGATCAAAATTAAATTTTAATTTTGTATAGCTAGATTATTTTGTTTGTGATGTTTTTTTAAATACTTTTGGTCAGTGTGTTTTAATTTTCTGACAATGTATGATCTTCAGTTACCTAGACTTATAATGGCTTTCAGTTTGATTTTGTTATTTTCAAAATAATTTGACCTCCTATATTTCTTAAATGATTTATACTAAAACATGAAGTGGAAATTTTCAAAACATCGGACTAATGTTTGTCTTCAAGAATTATGTTTGAGTTATTCAAAACTGTATTTTTGAGTTGTTACAAACATACATTTAAAAACGTTGTGAAACTGTCAATTTATGAAAGATTTATTTTTATTTACAAAATACTGTTCATTAACTTTAACATAATACTTGATAAAATTAATTTTCATTCATTTTTAACCAGTAGAATTTCAAATATTCAAGTTTGTTTTGTTTAATAGTCATACTTGTGTTTCAGTATTGAATTACTTACAACAACTACAGTGTAAAATTAGTACTTTGATTTTCTTGTACATCTGTTAAAGGGGTAAAATGCATCAGTAACTCTTGAAGCTTATAATGCTAAAACCCAGATGTGGATACTTGTAGTGAGAACGGTAAAGATAGCCAAGCGTATAGCTTTGTGCTTAAAGAAACAAACAAGAAATAGCATTTTTGCAAATTCAAACATGCATAAGTCTTGGAACTTAATATTTAAGAAAACAGTTTTTGTTTTTTTTAAAGTTTGAAAATTTGTAGTTTCACAATTCATTTGTTTTATTTGACTTGCATGACTATCACTGTGAAATTTTTCAGCACACTCTTGTTAAATATACAGTAATATTGGAATTAATCAAAAATGTTTTAAAATAAGCCACTCGTGATTGTTGGATTTCTGTGTATGCATATTGCAAATCTCTGATTTTTTCAAGTTTAATATAAACTACGGTCAAGTTCATTAAACTAATCAACTTCTTGCATCACAAGTGTGGCTGTTTCACCAAAGCCTAATTATACATAATATTAAAGAACCAGGTAATTGTATCTGTTATGAAATGTAGAGATTAATCTGAGAAAAAGACTTGAAATTTTAAAATATAAAGTTTAAAATCATGCTCCATGAAAAAAAAAGTTTCATGTATTTATCTCTTGTGATCTCTTTTCTTAAAGGTGGTTTGAAGAGATACTTGTTTACCATTAGGTGTTTAGATTTGACTTTTATATGTTTTATGGACTTTTGAAAAGAAGATTCCAATTAGCATTATTAAGTTGGATTATTTAAAAGATGTTAATTTTTTAATTGTACTTTGTTGAAAGGTAGCATGTAAAACTATTTGAAATAGGGTGGATATTTTCAAGTGTGATGACATCTAATGAAATGTATTGTTTAGTGGGAACGTTGGTAAATGTTTCAAATCATATTGCAATATATATGCCTTATTTTGGAGGTTGCCTTAATCATCTAGACATCTAAATTGTACTTTGTAAGGTGCAGAAGACACTTTCTTCTGCCTCATTAATTTGTAGTGATGTAGTTGTTCAACGTCCAATAATAATGTGTTGTTTGTTTTTTGTAGAATACTAACATTTACGAAAAATTATGTATTTGATTTGAATAATCGACTGTTTTGGGGGCTTCCTTGTATTTTAATCAATCTTGTATGTTACCAAGAAATCAATAAAATGTTTTCTGTCCAGAGTTTTTCTCTTATTTTGAAAACACTCATAATCGGAGGGTCACGGATTCGAATCCCCGTCACACCAAACATGTTCGCCCTTTCAGCCGTGGGGGCATTATAATGTGACGGTCAGTTCCACTATTCGTTGGTAAAAAAAGTAGCCCAAGAGTTGACGGTGGGTGGTAATGACTAGCTGCCTTTCCTCTAACCTTTCACTACTAAATTAGGGACGGCTAGCACAGATGATCCTCGTGTAGCTTTGTGCGAAATTCAATACAAACAATCGTATGAGCCGCACGTTTTTGTTAATCATACTTGTTAAATGTGTAGCTTTCCACTTGGAGAACAGTGAACCAGTTCATGACTATAATTAACTAATGAAAACCACACTGTAAATAAAAATTTAGGTTGTCATAACTCCTTTTTAAACTGTTGTCAAAACGTTAAACTTGATCACATAGAACTTTCAAATTTGCACATTCATGTCAGTGTACTTGAATGTTTTGTATACCTGCGTTATATTTTTACGTCACTCAGTAATTTACGCCGACCAGTGTCTCAGTAAAAAAGTTTAGATACCTGTGGTGGTTTCAGCACATATAACCTACTGTGTGGTTTTTGTGTTTAACAACAAACAGTAATTCTTGTTTACAGTCTCTTGAAAGGATATGAGTCTAAATTCGTCTTAGAGAGGTTAGTTTTATTTAAAAGAGTTTATCTTTAGTATTTTGTTAAATCATACAGGAGCAAAGTGATGAAAAAAATTGTAGCACCCGTTTTTTCCACATGTTTCTTGGTTCCTGTAATTTTTTACAAGATTGTACGTGGTGTAAATGGTTACGGAGATTGCACAGCGTAGTTCACGTTTTAATTATCCAAACGTTCTCACTCGCACACAGATTTATCTTTGTTAACAAACTAATCGCGACGAACGCATAACAGCAGATTTTCAACAAACACTTGGCAAATACGAAAATATTCTTTACGTAAGAAAACCTTGATTTAAATATAACGTCACTAATAGCCACAAAGTATTTTCTTAATATTTGATTTTGCCCTTTATGGCTTTGACAACAGCCCTACATTGCTGTTTCATATAGTGTAGGAGGGACTGGATGATATCACATGCGGATTAAGACTTATGCATTTCTAAAGTGCTTCTTGGGTTCTCTTCCACTTTGTTACCCATTACTTTCCAGCAGTTTGAGATAGAGTTGAAATATTAACTGTTATCTAGCCATTGTAGTCTTTTGTTCCTTTCCATTCGAAGATAGTTCTTCACCTAAGGCTATTATATAAATGATGAGATGCCTTTTCAATGCACATCAAGTGAAATTTCCTCCGTTTCACTTCTGCTGCATAGAGTACATAAATATTACCAATTTTTGTTTCTTTTGTGCCTTGTTGTATGAAGCAGAGTCATCCTGGAATGTCCACACGTCAGCTTCACTGAAGTGGTCTCGAATTGTTGGCTTTACCTGAAGTGGTTTCGGATTATTGTCTTTACTTGAGACTCGAGGATCTTCGTATTCTTGTCGACATGGGCAGTATCTTTCATAAAATACAGACATCCCTTATACTTGTCGAAAAGGGATACCAATATATCCTACCTGACCCAGCTTCACAGTTGTTTCACGTTTGGTGTAACGGGGATTCGAACCTGCGACCTTCGAGTCGAGTGCCTTAACCACCTGGCCATGCCGGTTCGACATGGTCATGACTGTGCGCTGCAATAGCTGGTGTTTACTGTCATGCACGTTAGCAAATAATAAAATCCACTATAGCTAAACATGAATAAAAAGGTGTTTTGGAAGGATTACCTCAGTATAGAGAGTGGGTATGTCTTTGGTATACAATGGTTTCAGATATTGTTGAGGAGTTATCACTGTTGGCTGTCTCAAAAAGATCAAAGCTAAAGTGTTGTTGTGATATACGAACACATCACGTGTTTTACCACCATCTTTAATGATGTAGAAATTTGAAAAACATTTTTTCTAGGTTTGACATAAAATATGTGATCAAGAAAACCATTGAAATTGTTTAGCTCTAGTTGCCTTTACGTTTTTGAAGTTCTTGTATTAGATAATGCCTACCTTACCTGCAAAAAAACCCTGCAGCATTTCTTATCTGGTTAGCCCCCCGCTAGTACAGCGGTATGTCTACGGATTTACAACGCTAAAATCAGGGGTTCGATTCCCCTCGGTGGGCTCAGCAGATAGACCGATGTGGCTTTGCTATAAGAAAACACACACTCCTTATCTGGTTAAGTGAATGATGTATGTATGTTTTGCCGACGTATGTCGCTATCGTAAAAGAAAGCTGTGGTTGTTTTGAATTAAGCATAAAGCTACACAATGGGCTATCTGTGCTCTGCCCACCACGGGTATCGAAACCCGGATCTTAGCGTGTAAGTCCGCAGACATACCGTTGAGCCACTGGGGGGGCCGTAAAAGAAGGCAAACGAGCTTTTTGTTAGCTTTCAGTCCTACTGAGCTTATATCGTCAATAGGTCTACAAATTGATTTTGAGAGAAGAAATGCCGAATTTTTATTCACGAGTCTTAAATGCATATGTATATGATACTTGCCTTGAAATCAATTTATCTGAGAATATTACACTGTCATAAAACTAGGTATGTAGAAGCCCTCTACAAAAACAATCCGATAAATCGTCACTATCTTTGTTTGTACAAATGAGATGTATCCTGTCATCAAAAACTATTCTGAAGTTCAATACAAATAGCAAGCTTTACTTAAAAGTCACGGCCCTGCATAGCCAAGTGGTTAAAGCTCTTGATTCATAATCTGAGGGTCGCGGGTTGGAATCCCCGTCACACCAAATATGCTTGTCCTTTCAGCTGTGAGGACGTTATAATGTGACGGTCAATCCCACTATTCCTTGGTAAAAGAGTAGCTCAAGAGATGGCGGTGGGTGGTGATGACCAGCTGCCTTCCCTCTAGTCTTACACTACTAAATTAGGGATGACTAGCGCAAATAGCCCTCGTGTAGGTTTACGCGAAATTAAAACAAACAAACTTGAAATCACAAAAAGAAACTGTTTAATGACCAAGTCACATAAAAGCTTAAGAATAATATCCCATAATATGTGATATAAAGCGACGTAATATCACACAAAACATTGGTCCGTAGATCTCACTTCGTCACTATGAGGTGTTATACACCGTAATAATTTAGATATTATAAATTATTGTCATAAATTAGTGTTTTGACTGCAGCTTTGTGTGTTGCATACCCAGCCGATGTAATGAGCTTCAGTAGTGACTGAAAGACCATTTAGGCAGTTGTGTTCATGAGAAATGACAATATTTTCTTGCAATTTAAAAAGAAAAATCATATACAGACGATATAGAAAGATCTGTTAAAATTATTATTTGTCATACTGTCATGTAATTTCAAGTAAAACTTGATCTATATGGCTCACTTCGACGTGATAATTTGTTATCTAAAATAATAATTAAGCGCTAGTTTGCTGCTGTACTTTAGTGAATACGTTTTTCTTTGTCTCGCTTTTTTACGTAACAAATAAAGTAGCAGGAAAACTGTATTGAATTTTCAAACAAAATGGAAAACAGTAACAATAAAGTAATACTTTTTTTTTTCTTAGAATCCAGAAGAAATAAGTCTGAATACTAATTTACAGATCGCTCTGATACGCGTTGATTAGGCTTAAGTTAGAAGACTAGGAGGGGTGAAGTCATAAGGTTGCTTTCAGCAAGTTATCAGATAACGTACTACCGCTACAGTAGTGGATTACCGTAAATTTATAGGACTGTATATGATGGAATTGAAACTACGTTTTAATTTTTATCATTTGTAACATTTATGAGACGTATACTGAGTCAGTAAGTGTCTGGTAATGAGCAAATACATTAATATTTAGTCTTTAGATCAAAAGTAGACTAAAAGCTATGCTAGTACTACAAATTGTACTACTAGAAATTTGTTTAGCCTATTTTTGAGTAGTAAAGTTGTATTGGCTATTGTACTTTCTATAGCACAGAATTCTCTTACGGCATTTCTCACATTTATGTCTACCATTTTCGTTGTCACTAGGCATTAATTTAGTGATCAAGTCCAATTAATGTAAAACTTGAGGCGATAAATTTTAAAAAATATAATCGAGTTTTAACCCTTTTGTTGGAAGGAAGAAATCTTAGTTTCTCTCTTCCGTTCAGTATAACCACTATGAAATTTATTTGTAATCTCTTTTGTTTCACACAGTATATTCCACGTTATGATAACAGCTTTAAAATGTTTTATGGGAATTTATTTTGAAAAGTAAAATGTAAATTTAAGTACCTTAAGAGTCACGTTTGACGAATTTTCCAGTTTGAATGGCATTGTCATCGTTAGGTTTTTAATATATAAATCAGGTAACGTACAGAGCTGATTGACAATTTTAATATGTTATTTAATAATTCTTTATAAATAATATTATGAGGTGGTCTAAAAAGTTGACAAACTTTAAAAAAATGAAAGTAAATTTTAATTATAAGCCAAAAATATTGCCACAGAATTCTGATACTGTTATTATAATTATATTGTAATCATTAAATACAGGTATATGAAATTATAATGATTTTTCCAGTTTTAACTGAAGGAATAATTCAGCATTATTAGAACTTTTATGATAAAATCTTTGTACCATTTACTTAATAATGAATTTCTTTATTGAAATTTTATGAATGGGCACAGAAATTTACATTTATTGTTATTAATTAGTCAAGCATAAGTCATTAAAATAATTCTTTATAAATAAAACTGAGTTGATCTAAGAAGTTTAAGTATTCAGTTAACTTAGATACAATTCTTTGGTTTGGGAAACTACAGTGTTTTTTTTATTTTTAGGAAAAAACCTTTTGAAAATCATTTTCATTTTCTTGTAGTAATAGTAATATGCTAATCATTTAGCAGTTGTAATAACTTTGAGTGAAAGTAAAGAAAAATGTAATAATATGTTGACTGCACTATATTTGCTACAGACAGTGATTACGAGTTTTTTGTGTAGTATCACTATAATGTGACACATAGCAGAGGCCCAGCATGGCCAGGTGGTTAAGGCACTCGACTCGTAATCTGAGGGTCACAGGTTTGAATACCTGTCACACCTAACATGCTCACCCTTTCAGCTGTGGGGGTGTTATAATGTGATGGACAGTACCACTCTTCTTTGGTGAAAGAGTAGTGCAAGAGTTGGGAGTGGATGGTGGTGACTAGCTGCTTTTCTTCTAGTCTTACACTGCAAAATTAAGGATGGCTACTGCAGATTACCCTCATGTTGCTTTGCACGGATTTCAAAAAATAAACAGACATGGTAGTGTCCATGATACAGTTTATATTAATTGTTTGAACAAGAACTATTTTGAGATGAACTGGATTAAGTTGAGGAACTTTAAGTTTTATTTAATTAATGATAAAACAAAATTAAATATATGATTTTCACTGACATCATTATTTATTTATTTTAACATTTTGTACAGAAATGATACTTGTTGACCAAGATATACATTAAAAATGCACCTGATATATTGAAACATTGGCTGTTGTTGTTACAAAATATAACTGTGCTAGTAGGAAACATTTCTATAAAATCTTTGTCAGTCATGACCAAGTTATGAAGTCACTCTTATGTCTCATCTGTGCTGTAAAAGTTACTCAAAAGATTTTTAACAAGTATATGTCTGTCAAATTCTTTGTTTTACTTTTGACTGTTCTGGCATTTTCAATGCAGCAAAGTGAGTTTCACTTTCACTTCAGAATTGAATATTATGAGCCTTAGCATCACCTTCAATAAGTGTTTACTGCATGGTTGAGTTGAGTAGATCTTTCAGAATGAATTGCAAGTTAATTCTGTTAATTATTGTTTTCAAGCAACAGTTGTAGTCTTTATTCTTGGAATATTTTAGTCCAAAATCAAATTATTTTAAGATTTATGGTGTTTAGCCATAACTGACCACTTCAGTGTTAGCTTTCAGAGATAAATATTATGGTATGTAAGAAGATACATCCTTATGTTTACCAGGGCACAAAACTAATTTTTATTTTTTAATTTCTGAAGTACAACTAAGACCCAGTAATAAAACATTTTATGATGCTAGAAAGGTTTTTGAGTATTATAAAACAAAAGAATCCATCTCTCAAAAAAACTTTCACTGTTTATTGCTACATTTTTTTGTCCTCAAATACATGAACATTCACAACAAAATCCAACATTAACTTCTTTTGTAAGTTCTGGGTTTTCATCTGGATTTTGAACAAATTCAGCAGGTATTTATATCTACCTAAGTAGTCATGGGTGAAAATATCAAGAGAGTTGACAGATGTGAAACATGTGTTTGCTTATTCCATCAAATAAAACACCATGAAATTAAAAATTGATGGTCAAAATTAAATAAAAAGAGATATGGGCTCTTCTGATCTCATTTTATATTGTATTCTTTTAGTGATTACATTAGCTTTGTAATTGTATTCACATTTCACTGTGTATGACACATTCATCCAGTTGAAGAAAATATTTATAGATATATGCCTCAATGTTTTTTTTACATTTTGTATGTTTAAAAAAATGAACATTTAATTATTTGCATTGGTTTTGTTATTGTTTATTGTTGGAATTAACAATTGTGAACACGAATATTACAGGTAATAACAGATGTAAGCTTTTGAGACCTAGGTACAGAATGACCTTTGTACAAAAAGTTTGCTGTAGAATTAGTGACCTCTTAAATGGTTTATCTGATGAAGTATCAGTGGTATATAATGTATGGACTATTTTAAAATTCCTTTCAGTAGATGTATGTATACGAGGATGTCAAGGGGTATGTTAACTTAGGATTTTTAACTTTTCTAGGTGAGAATGATCTCCATGCACTATTTTTTTTAAATTTATTATTCCTTCATGTTCTGTACTTTAGAACTGTCATTTTATGTAGTTTTTGTAGAATTAGTCATGCTTTCATCAAATCATTTACAGTAATGATTCATTAATGTGATAAGTGCTATATTATGAAGTAGTGCTGTGTTGTAGTACTTTCTATGTTGCAAATTATTTACAAAAAACACTTGTTAGCATGATTAAATCAAATTAACTCAATGTACAGTTTTAGAAATACTTTAGTATATGAAAAATTAACACAAACTTATAGAAGAAAAAATATTTAATGTCATAAAAAGTCTGTCATTTTTCATTCATGGATAAATCATGAAACAAATTAAGAGATATTTGTTTAATGGAGGTATCATGAACCATGGTAATGGTTCATAATAGGGATCGACCATTGTTCTGTATTATTATATAATATTATCCCACCAGCCTACAGCAAAAATGGATGTGTATTGTAATATAACTTGGGCAGTATTACTAAACACATTAAGTGTTGTGTAGGATAGTTTTTGAGTTTGACTACCTAGCAAATAACAGTGATTATATAGCCATTGACACCCAATTATTTTAGTTTAATCTGTGGCTAAGTGGAGTCTCCTTATCTGTTATCCATCCATACATGCATGTATAGCAGCTTAGAGGCCATGGATGTAATTTAATGTTTATATTGTGAGCATGGTATGTGTATCATAGCAGTAATTATTATTGCAAGTGTATGTTGATGTAACATATTATTTATGTATAGGGTTCCCACACTTTCAGATATGACGTTGGTGATAGAATCACAGTTTTTTTTACCACTACATGATTCACTTTGGCAATGTTGCACAAATGTCTAAAATGTTACACAAACATTTAGATTGTGTCAAACCATAGAAATCTATAAGCCATAGTTTAAAGGATAGCACCAAGCTCAGTTTCAACTACTGGATCAGCAGGCATGGTGATAGCTGATAGGTAGTGTTGAATTATAGCTAACACTGTGTGATTGCAAATTTTATAAATACTGTTGATAGGGTAGCCATCCTTGAAGCTGACTATAAGAAATAACAGGAGCTGTTCAAGCATGAGAGGGTGAAATTTATAGCAATGCTGAGCAAACATGAGACAGATTTTGTAGCTGTGTATTTTGTTTTGGAAATATTCAGTTTTAGATAAAGTATGCAGCAGTTACGGCCCACCAGAGTTCAGGGACATAGAAGTGTTGCGACGTAAACTGGTATAGAAATGAAGGGTGGTATATTAATATGATCAGTTCATAATTATTAACATGTTTTCAACCTTATAGAGTGTGCAAAATGTCACTCTAAGAGCATATCTGGTCAGTGGAGAGAAGGAAGGGGTAAATATAAGAATTATTAAAAGTATGTGTATGTATGTATAACATTTTATTATGATAGATATATAGACAGCTTTACAATTTAAATAATTGTAAATCCTACATATGTATGTGTGCATATATATAAAAGTACTAGCCAACACACATTACATGTGCATGCATAAATAAAACTTGTGTAGTGATAAAATCCATATAGCAACAGGGTATAAATATAGTAGATATATTTTCCAAGCATGTACGTAACATTTAGGATGTCAATCACCATGCTTCATGGTGATCATATAGGCAGTAACAATAATAACATTGTGGCAGTAATATCTGGAGCAACAGCCTTCCAATCTGTCATTATTTTTTGAAAGAGCATTGTATACCAGCTACATATTTCATAAATCTAATCTCTTTCAAATTTGAAAGTTTTTGCTATTATATAGAATTATATCCATGAAGGACATGCAGAAAACTACAGAAACAAGATTATTAAAGTTTGTTAATTTAAAAAAATGGGATAGGATTTAAAAAAATATTACAGGAACAAGATACGAGAACAGAGTAAAACACATTTTGATGCAGTATTTCACTCATAAGGTTAGCTATTCTCACTCAGTGCTGCCCCTATATGTAAACTTTCTTTATGTATATTCAAATGATTCCAATGTATATCTCATAAATCATCATGCATTATATCTCTAAACTTTTCTTGTTTGGCCAAACTTTTCTTTTGCAGTGCTTTTGCTTGGACTATTTTTTATGTGATTTTAGTTTGATATTCAGTTTCTTCACAAATTAGGTATACTCCATAAATCATCCAGTTTTCTTTAGAAATACCTTAAATCTACCTCATTATATCCCCCCCCCTTTTTTTTTAGTACGTTGCCTTTTTGTCAACTCTTGAATCGTGAATTATGAAGTTATTCACCATTTCGAGTGCCTCAGCTCCAACAGGCACTTTATCTCAGATCTTAGGTTCAGGCAACCTGATTGGGAGATTCATCAGTGTTTATTTGATGGGGAATTAAATGTTACTTGGTTCATCCTCTATCTCCAGACTTTGCTCCATTTCTTCCTGAACATGTTGAAACTGTTCAGACTAACAAGGACTTGGATCACTTCTTTTCACCTACTGGTTTTGTCGTGCCTTTCCGCACCCTTCCTTGAGATTCAATCAATTTCTTTTTTACTTTATTTCTCAGGCATGTTATGCTTTTCCCTCACTCCTATTTCTTATGACTCGTCTTTCCTAACTATGTAAACATTCTTCCCAACCATATTTTGTTTTTTGCCCTGCCCCTGACATTTGGATTCATGCTGAACAATTTGTCTCAGTTAAACAATGGTATTAGCATACATCTTCCTATATGGGCTTTGGATCTGTCTACCCTCTCGTATCATCATGCAGAACATACCTATATTGACTAACAATTGTTAATTCTGTTTTGTGCATTTGGAGGATGGGCTCCAAAACTCCTATCTTTTAACTTATGCCCAGTTTTCTCTCTTATGCCTTACATTCACAACTCCTTTGCAGTTTCTTTCCACTATTCATCTTCTATCTGATTTGCAGAAATTTTGAGGGTTTTTTTAAGAATATTTCCTCTTTCCTTGCCTCCACATTGGCTGATTTTTCTCATTGGCTTTGGCTTTACGTTTGTGATTTCTCTGATATTGGGACCTTCTGGATTGGTGTGATAATATCAATGGCCTGTTCTGGGATTTATGTATGCCCCTGTTATTATGGTGTTTCTTTTGTCTTTGATATTATCCAGAAGTCTTTGGAATTTTAGGTAGTACAGGTCCAACATTAGTGACTTTACCCACCTAGTGGCCTGTTTATCTAAGTCAGAACCAAGTATATCACCTGGTTTGGCTTTCCCTTCCCAACCATTAGCTATTTCCCTTTCTTGAGGTGCCAAAGCTTATAATTTTCTTTGATGAATTATTTGATTAATATGGAGTGAAACATCCTGATGCAGTTCACCCCTTTGGTTGGAAGCTCTCATCCTACCCCTGCACAGATGTTGGTACTCTGCAGCTTGGTTTTGGATTTAGAATGAACCAACTGATAGAAATGTTCATGCATGTTCAAGATTATCAATCTTCTTCAGTTGTGCTCCTTTCTGGGGGTAAGGTTCTATTTGTTTTTATCCCTCATGTTTCTTTATTTGAGGATGTTATTGTATGGTTTTGGTTTGTCACGCTTTTAGTGGAGAAGATGTTGTTTACACAGACATTCTTTTGATACCAGATATTGGGTTCCTAGACCAAGATATTCCTCAAATAACCTGTGTGTTCTGCCCTGCAGGTGTTGTGGTTTTAGATTTCCTTCAGTCTCTGGATTTTGAGGTGAAGATGTTATGATCCTCACTTTACCCTTGCATAGATGTGGTTTCCCAGCTGCATGGGTTTTGGATCTAGTTGACTTACGAAAGCAATTTGCTTTGCAATTACATTTTTACTTCAAGTTACCTGTCTTGCTTTTGTAATTATTTTGATATTCCTATTCACTCCCCCTCAAATTTTCACTTTGTAATAATCTTGTAGATAGTGCTTTATTCATCTTAGAAGTTTTTTACAGATGGAAAACTATCTGATATGTTTTAACAGACAGTGTTTTGGTCTCTATGCTTAAACCTTTTTCAAATGTTATAGCCTACCAAGCTATAATATTTTTAATGATCACTTACTAACATAGAAATAAGAAATTGATACCAGTAGTACCACATGCATGTGTTACAGTTATGCTACTTTACAATGCAACTGTTTCATTTTGAAAGTGATCCTGAAGCATTGTATGTTTTTAGGGGCTTAGAGTATTGTTCTGGGAACGAAAATATCCCACAATTATAGCTGAATATCTGTTTAAAACCACCAGCACCTACTGCTATGACTATCTATCTGTTTATAAGACTTGTAACTGTTTAAAACTACTGTCGACTATATACATTCATATAAAGTGTGTGTAAAAGCATTAACCTTAACATGAAATACAAAGTATTGCAATATTCAAGCAATTAAGGAACTTGGCACAAAGGTTCTGTAGCAAGTATCTTGTTTTTGTAGTATGCCACATCTCTAAATAAGTTGTGTATGTTGGTATGTTCCTTTGTGTTTTGTTATCAGTAGTACTTTTACCAAAGCTGGGAGTGATATTGTATCAGATATCATGAGTTAATATATTTATTTTCTCACTTCAGTGTTTTAAGTAATTTGATATTTCTCGTGTTTCATTTTTAGTATCTGTAAACATACAATTGATTGGTGTATGGGTTGATAGCATCCAGACTCAAACACAAGGGATAATCAAGTTGAAACTGGGATCAAATAGAAATGGCTGGGAATTTTGATGCATATGATAATTACAGGTTTGTCTACAATAATTTTAAAAATCCATATCTTTTTGGTTTAATTACTAACATTTGTTTAGAGCACTTATTTGTGCATTTTTTTCTTGTTTTAATTAGAATGTATAAAGGATATCAAGTCACATAATAAACAAAAATTGAAAACACATCAGTATTAGATAAAATAATCATTTAACGTTTCAAAAAAAAATTCAACTGATAACATAACTCCATAGTGGGTTATGAGACATGAACCTTTTATATTGTCTAGTGTTGCATGCTTTTAAAAATGGATTAATCTACATATATGCTTTTGTAGTTGGTATGCTGGAGCTATGTCCAGACAAGAAGCAACAGACATACTAATGTCAACAAATGAAACGGGAGTATTTTTGGTGCGAGACAGCAGTACAATTATTGGAGATTTAGTGTTGTGCGTAAGGTGAGTACGAGTGTGTTGTGTTTGACTTATTATGACTACACTTAAAGGTTTGGACTTGCAGAGGACTTCACTGTTTCTCAGTGTTTTTGTGAGTTTTATTTTGGAACTAAATGAAGTCTTTGAACATATTCAAAATGATATATCAAAGGATACAGTGATAGATGGTAGGTGAGATGAATTTAGGAAGTGAGCAGAAATAAGTTAATTATTTGTATCTTTAATAATATATTTAAGTGCTAAACTGCTTTTAGGAGAAACACATTTTGATGTATTTTGTAATTAAGTATGGTGGTTTTAGCTTTAAAATAACATTTTTCTACTTTTTCTAATATTTAAAACATTTCCATATTTGAAAGTGTGTTTCAGTATCAGTCCAATCTTTAAACAACAAGTTATTTTAGTATGTTTTTTGCATCATTAGTTGCATGAAGTAAGCTTCATGAAAGAGTGTGCTAAACATTTTTATATGTAAAATATTTCTGTTATGTAACATCTCAAGATTGTTTTTTATTCTGTTAATTATTATAAAAGATTTTTTATTGCTAATGTTTGACATCAGCAATATTTAAATTAGAATTACTATTATATAGTTGCAGCATATTCAATAAAAGCAATAAATCAAGCTAGTGGACACTGTTATCTGTGTAACCAGTCATACAATCACTCATTTTGATGATTTTTGTTTGGTTGGGGAATTCCATGTGTTCAGTTTTTTTAACGAATGAAGATTTGTCTCATTGATATCCATCTATTTGAAAATAAACTTCTAATTTTTTCTTGTAATTGGTACATTCTAATTTAGTTCACTAGGTTCTTGTGCTTTTAAACGTGCTACTGAAGGTGGACTGTATAACATTTGAGTCACTAAGGAAAACAGTACTCTGTTACATGCAAAAGTCCAGTCAGGGTATGGATCTCACAAAGAATATTTCCTATGGATAGAGTATTTTGGCAACTCGATCCTACCCTTTTCAGTTAAGGACTACAGCATCCATCATGTGGTTTTCAGATATTCTTTTCATAAGGTAATTTAGCTCAAGAGACCAGCATTCATTCTTACAGGCTTGCATAATACAGTAGAAGTATAGAATGTTGATGAAATATGGTGTGAAATCCTGTTCATTTTGACAAAAAAATTTAAAGATTTATTTCCATCAAGTTAAATGCAGTATTACAACAATGTCTGGTTGTGTTTCCTCTCAGTGTGGATTCCTGTACATGGTGAGGAGACCTCCCAGGGAATGTTCTGTTATTTCAGTTTATCTCCTCTAGGATCTGAACATCACCCATGTGTTTGCCGTGCATGGTGACCCCTGAAGGGGAGGAGAGGATCCTGGTAGTTGAGGGGTCCAATCCTAACACATCACTTTGGTCTTGAATTCCTGTAGACAGACGGCCTTGTGGTGGCCCCCTTAAGGTCAGTCAGCTGGTCCACTTGAGCTAGTGTCAACCAAGTACCAGTGTTGGATTTTCTCAACAGGTGTTGTGGACATTATATCTGATGCTGGTGTATGGATACAGTGCTCATAACACCCTGGAGTTGCTGGAGTGCCCTTGTTTGCCATTGTGATGTGTCCCTTCATAGGGATTTATGGTGGGTGGGGTCAATGGGAGCTAAAATTTCTTTTTTTATTATGGATCCTCCAAATAAAACCATAAATAAAATAGTGAAAAAAAACAGTCCATAGAAAAATTACCATGTCTTGAAGGACCTGAGCAGCAATCTTCAATATCTGTAACACCTGTACCTCATTTTCTTACACTACATTCTCTTTCAGACAAACCTTTAGGGCAGATGTCTCCCTTTTTTTATTCAGAAGGGACTAGAAAGACTTGCTGGCTCTTTAAAGTCAGTAAAGAAGCTTCACTCTGGTGACATATTGGTGGAAACATCCATATCTCAACACATTGAACTCCTCTTGCATTCAAAGGTGATTGGGGATACACCTATTAAGGTTATACCTCATGCTACCTTGAATTTGTTACAAGAGTTATTGTTGAGAGGGAATTGAAGAACGTCTCTGAGTCAGATTCTCACTGGTTTCTCCATTCAAGGAGTTTCTGCAGTAAGGCATATCTCCATTCTCAAAGATGGAATTATGATGCTGACCAGTGTCCTTGTTCTGACATTTGCATCACTGCGTCCACCTGCCACCATCAATGCAGGTTATCTTAAGTGTAAGGTATGGCCATACATTCCAAACCCTCTCAGATATTTCCAATGTCAGTGGTTCAGTCACTCAAAGACATCATGTGGTTCCTTGACATTTGCTCAATGCTGTAGCAAGGACCACGATGTCTATAAGTGTGAAATGGACCCTCATTGCATCAGTTGCAATGGCTGTTACCTGCCCCACTTTCGTTCTTGCCCTAAATGGTTGGAAGAAAGAGAGATGCAGTATTTGAAAATGATTCAAAACATTACTTACTCTGAGGCTTGAAAGTTGCTATCCATCACTTCGTCTCAGATGTATGCTGCTGCACTTCATTCCACTACTACAGTGGGAGTGCAAATGAATCTCTCTGTGCCTCCAAAAGAATCGTTCTCAAACCAAATGAAAAGTTTTTTTACCTCCATGGTTAAAAAAGTTAATGAATCAACTTCATCACCCATCTTTGTCCCTAACATACATTCCAGCAAACCTCAAGATCCACTTCCTTTGGTTCTGGGTGTAGGCATTTCCTCAGGTGCATCTTCTTCTCCTACTCCAAGATGCAAAACGATCATTTGTTCATGTCCTCAGTTGCTGTAATCCTCTTCCAACAACAAAGACCTGCCCAATTGACCCAGGACAGGGTCCATGGTGGTTGATAGACTTTCCTTGAATAAAGACAATAAAGAAAAAAGACTTGGTTGTAAATAGAAAGGCTCTCCACCCAATCCACTTACACATAAATAAAAATGGCCACCTTAATACAATGGAACTGTTCATGTTTATGTTCTAATCTGGATGACATCAAAGCATTGATTGCTTCTACCATCCTGAGGCAGTGATCATTTTCCTATAATTTTGAGAGAGGCTGACCTTGGTCAATGCCACCCGACCCAGGTGCTGGATCAAGCAAACTGGCCCTCTTTTACTGCTATTGCAGGACTTGATCTTGCCATTGTTGGTAAGCCATCAATAGATGACTGTGTGGCAGCAGTAATGGACTATATTATACAGGCAACTGCTCAGTGCATTCCTTAAACCTTGACACCTTTTCCATGATATCCTCGTTTGTAGTGGAATCCTGCCAAAGTTACAAAATGGGCCTGGGATACTTTTCGTAGGTATCCCACACTTTTGCACCTCACCACTTTCCAAAAGGCCTGTGCACATTCTCAGTGGGTAAGATGTCAAAGGCAGAAGGACTCTTGGATTAAGTTCAAACTAGCATATCTTATACCACCAGTATAACTTTCAAAGTTATATGGGACAAGATTTGAAAGGTCAATGGGCAATATAATTTCTTTCTCCCTCTCGATCTTGTTCTCTGATGGCCAGGAAGTAGCTGAAATCCAGAGCATTACTGACACTCTAGGTGAAAGCTTTTACCGGGTATCTAGCACTTCTGCTTCTTTCTCTACCTTCTTAGCCATCAAGAATCAGGGAAAGTGATCATCTCTTTCCTTTTGAGTTGATTGTCTTTGTGACTATAATCATCCCTTTACACTGGTGGAATTCAAACTGGCCCTTCATCGGTGTGGCAGTACATCGGTTGGACCTGATGATGTACACTAGGAAATGCTGCGCCATCTATTTCTTGCTTCTCTTGCTATTCTTCTAATTGTTTTTAACTGAATCTGGCAGAAGAATATATTTTCTGATGCCTGGTGCCAGGTTATTGTCCTTCTTTTCTCTGAGCCTGGGAAGGATTCCAAGATTCCTTCAAACTACCGTCCAATTGCTTTGATGAGTTGTCTCTGTAAGACTTTATAGAAGATGGTTAATGCTCATCTTGTTCATCAAATCAAGCAACCTTCTCTTGCCTACCCAGTGTGGTTTCTGACGACAGCACTCTGACATGGACAATCTGATTTGACTTGAAATGTCAATCAGAGAAGCCTTTCTCAAACGACAACATCTTGTATCAATATTCTTTGACATTGAGAAGGCTTATGATACAACATTAGAGGTATGGCATTTTGCGAAACCTCCACATATATGGGTTACCTGGTCATTTGCCCATCTTTATTAAAAATTTTGTTATGGACAGGCGATTCCAAGTTCATATGGGTTCGACACTTTCCCATTCTTTTCTACAGGAACTTAGAGCCCCTCAGGGCTGTGTTTTGAATGTCAAACTTTTCAGTATAAAGATCAATGCCATCACTGAACAACCCCTCTTACTGTTGCAAACAGGCTCTATGTCAACAACTTTCATATCTCACGTCAGTTGTCGAACATGAGGTATATTGAGCAGCGCTGCAGACTGCCCTCAGTTGTTTACTGAAGTGGACCACAGCAAACAGATTTAATGTCTCTCCCTATTAAACCTTTTGCATGCACTTTTGTCACCAATGAGGTATTCATTTTGATCCTGAACTCTGTATCTGTGAAGTTTTCCTGTCTGTGGTCTCTGAAACAAAGTTTTTGGGGCTTATTTTTGACAGTAAGCTGACCTTTATACCACACATCAGGCAGCTACAGGTCAAATGTACAAGAGCACTGAACATCCTCCGTGTCCTCTCTTCCACCACTTGGGGAGCAGATCGATGTTCTATGTGAAAAAGATATATTGTGTTCTTATTCAATCAAAACTAAACTATGGATCACTGGTCTACAGGTCTGCCAGGATTTTGGCCTTAAAGATGCCAGACCCCGTTCATCATCAAGGACTTCGGCTCTGAACCTGGGCTTTCTGCACTTCCCAACTTCAGAGCTTATACACAGAGTCCCGTGATCCTTCTTTGGACTTCTGCTGTTTGCAACTGTCTTTACTATATGCTTCAAAACTTACTTACTTACTTAAGCATCCCACCTGGGTTTGTGTTTTCCTTTCTCAGTGGGCCATACTTTTTCAGACAGACAATCTGCCATTGCTCCTTTTGGCCTTCGTATCCAGATGCAATTGGATGAATTGGGTCTGTCCTTGGATAACGTTGCTGTATCCACTGGTCAGCCCATCCCACCATGGCTTATTACAGTCTCCAAATGTGACCTATCTTTAAGTCATCTAAGAAAAGCAGACACTTCTGGTTGGAAATACTGTCTGTTATTTGCTTCTTTCGAACCATCCTTCCATTCCTATTTATACAGTGGTTCGAAATCATATGACTGTTTAGGCTCTGCCATGGTTTGTTGTGGTTCAGTGCTTCCATGCAGAATCCCCTCTACAGTTTCTGTGTTCACTGCTAAACTATACACCATTTCTCTTAGATCACATAGAAGTTAAGCAGTACTCAAATTGCACTATTTATACTGACTGACTTAATTCTCTACTGGCCCTGGAATCGCTTCACGTTAGTTCACACCCTGTTCTTACTGATATTCAAAACCGACTGTCCCATTTCTCTTTAACATCTATTTCTATCAAGTTTTTCTGGATATCAGGCCACATTGGTATTTGAGGGAATGAGCTTGCCAACATTGTAGCTAAATCTGTGTGCTCTGGCACTATCACTGCTGTGCCTGTTCCATACACAGACTATGGTCCTGTATTCAAGGCTTGGCTCCATGCCAGTTGGCAGTTAACTTGTAGTGAGCAATGTGAAAACAAGCTTTTCCAAATGAAAACCTCTATTGGACTTTGACTGTCTTGCTTCCGTGAGGATTGGAAAGAGGAAGTTGTTCTAACTAGACTCTGCATTGGTCACAGTTTTTTAACTCATTGTTTTCTTTCACAATGAGCCACATTTTACTGTCTTGCCTTCGTTATGACTCTCAGTGCCGACATCATTTTAAACATGTTCTCTCCCGAGGTTTATCCGTGATGTTAGACAGTGTTATTGGCAATGGTGACACTGTCCACCTTAGAAATGTTTTTAATTTATAAAGGCCATTAATCTTTTTAATGCTATTTAAGATTTTTAATTTATACATTAGACCTTTTTTAATGTGATTCCCTTTAAGAATCAAAGTCCATTTAGTTCAATTTGAAATTAGAAAATGGCTGTAATGTCAAATAATTCGAAACCAGCACTGGAAAGGCCAACTTCAGGTGACTAACGCTGCTGTTTGATCTACCCGTTAGTCATCTTGGTGAATTATAATTAAAATTTTGCTACAAGTCTTTTAAAACTTCTATTACTTTACTTTCTGAAAGTGCCATAGTGTCAAAAAACTTGAAACCAGGACTGGAAAGACCAACTTTCATTGACTAACGGTGGTTTTTGGAGTTAGTGTTCCTAGTGAGTTATGATAATTATAATTATTCAACAGAAAGTCCTTTACAACTTGTATTATTGTAGTTTTTCTCTTACTGCTGTAAAATTAGATGTAAAAAATTGGATTTAATACTATCTATGTTTTTAGTTAAAAAATTAAATTTTATTTTGTTTTACCTTAATTTCCTTTTATGAATTTTACTAATCTTACTTTAATTTTAACGTTTTACTGTTGTTGTTTTTTTCATTAAGAGTCCACACAAGCAGGTGTTATTACTTTAGAACACCTTTTGATGAGGCAAATTATTCTCATTTATCTGTTATGACAATACCACAATGAAACTCATTTTAAATATTGCTCATCACAACTAAATTAACAATCATACAATGCATTTCACTTCCACTAACTCAGCATTCTCTGAGATGCTCTCACTTGGTTAGCTATATGTATTGACCAACTGAGGCCTAGGACTTTTAACAAATAATGAGACAGTATGAAGTAACACTACTCACTTAAGGGAATGAAAAAATACAGAATGTTTGAGTAATGTTATGTCATATTATAACAGTTAAACTACACACACATCATACGATTCTTACTGAATTATGTAACAATATTTGTTATAACTGTCACCTTTAAAATAACTTCTTTTAACACTCTTGTTATGAAACCTAAATCATTAAATATTAGATTACTAAGTGAACTAAATAATTTGAACTGCACAGTTACATATATCCAACAGATTCCTGTAGTCAAAGGTGCAGGCCACAGTTGATGTGATTGGTGGCACATTGAATAGAAGTTCTTCCATTAGTGGACATCATGATGTATCATAGACCCAGGAGTTTCATTTGGATGTAAAATTGAATGTTTGGAAGTTCCTGGAATGTCCATCTCTTAATCTCACATGCCCATAGACCAAACAAAAAATTCTTTATTTTTGGTTTCTGACAAACTCCATTTTAATACTGTGCTCCTAAATATTGTTAACTGTTTTTCTTTAAATAATATTTTTACATTAACCTAAAAATTGAAACATCTTTTTGAATCCTTGTTGTGGTTTAAAGAGTAAATAGCAACCTTCATTAGTCAGTTTCTACTATTAGTGTAGTAAGAAGTATGTTCATTTGAATATTTACACTGTTCATGAAACAAACAGTAATTAGGTGTCCAGTTAAATTGACCTGTTTTGTAACATACTATTGCACAGTTACATTGGTGTTTAGCCTACAGTACAGTATTCAAAGATCTCCCAAGTTTTTCGGTTGGATTTAAAAAATTATTCCTTGAATGTCCTGGACTTTCTGTTTTTGCAGCTTAATGGAAAGGCTTTTTGGTGATCATGGACATGTATTGTCCATGGTATCATCAGTTTATCCACTAAGGATTATTGGTCTATAACAAGTAGTATACATTTTATTATAGCTCAAAAGCTCAGTACAAAAGCTTTGTATATTTTGTGTCATCACTTCAGAACATAAATGTAAATTTTTATTAGCTTTTGTTTATTAGGTCTCCATAAGTTAATTCAAGTTAGGTAAATTATTTTGAAGAATAATGCTGTTGTAACACCTTTGATGCTCGATGGCTTGTGGAAAACATGGTACATATACATTCAGTGCTCTGTGAAGCAGTTAAATTATTTTGCTTATTGTGTTTAATAACAACTTCTTTCGTCCTTCAGTTTTATGTAATGTTTTTTTCTTGTCTGTAGGGAAGACAACAAAGTCAGCCATTACATTGTAAATAAGATCCAAGAGGGTGATCAAGTTCGATACAAAATTGGAGAGAATTCATTTCCTGATGTTCCTTGTCTCTTGAACTTTTATAAACTTCATTATCTAGATACAACTCCTCTTACTACACCTGTAAGTTGTTTATCACTTGAAACACTACCATTGTAAAATTTGCTACTTTGGCAAAATGCTTATAAGACTTGTAGTATTGCATATAATTTTTGTTTTAAACATTTATATAGTTACTCTCTCCCAAGTGAATGTACTGACTTTCCTTTCTGTATAAAATGTAACAATTTTATATCTTGTATCATATAAATAGTCATGTTTTAGGCTTCTTAGTAAGGTCCTAACAGAAAGTAGATTTTGACCTTCAAAGGTTTGGAATTCATTACAGAATGAAGGCTTGAAACTTTTATAAGCATAGTTCATTGACTCTCATCGTAAATGCTAGTTTATGATTGATGGGAAACCATTTTATTTTAGAGGTAGTACATATAAATAAAATAAAACATTTACGTGGTAGTTAAAAAACGTGTTATATTAAGTTTTGTCAGAAGGATTTGTCATACCTTTTCTTATCCAAAAATTGTGATTGAAAAAGCTCCAATGAAGAACGGAGGTCACCAGACAAGGTCCCACTGGACCCATTGGGGTAGTCACCAAAACCATTGTTGCTGTACTCTGTGGCTTCATGAAAAATAACAAACAGAGGCACTGTTGGTAGGAGGAACAAGCAATACTGAAGCCTGCAGGGGATGAAGCATACTAATACTATTATCTAACTGTGAGGAAAAACATTTAGTGTTAACCTAAATATCGGAGAATGGGGTAAACTAAATAATGTTGGGAGGTATAATCATGTATTAGGGAAGGATGTTGATCATAACCAATAGGAGCAATAGACAAAACATCACATAGTGGAGAAATGAAATCCGAGAAAGCCAGTGAGGGCCTAACAGAATCCTTGGGTAGGCACAGCAAATGATCAAAATTCTTCTTAGCCTGGCCAGGCTTGAAAGGCTCAGAAGGAAGAGAGGGAACAGCAGGAGACAAAGATTGTTCCACAGTGCTCAGTCTCCCTACATATAAAAGCCAATAAATCTCCCAACAGGTCACTTGCACCTGTGGCTTGAATTATAGTATTAGATGAATGAATAACATTTACTTCAGAATTCATGTTTGATAGCAAACAAACAATTGAACTTTTTTGTGGGAAAACACAGGTAAATCAAACACTTTTGTAAATAAAGTGGGGAAAAAGAAAGTGAAATAAGGTAAATTATGTGAAACCACTTTGAGAAAAAAAAACGATTTCTGAACTCAAACATGGCTGAGCAAAGAAATATTGGTTCAGTAGTGGCACACAGAGGATGTCACGTTTGTCAAGTGATAGTAGTGCTCTCCTATTGGTGGAGAGATGATGCATGATGATTTGCGTGACACATTGGAATTTATGATTCCAATAGGGAAGGTGCAAAAGCCTGATGGTGTGCATTATAAGAACACATGTGTACACAAAGGACAGCACAAAATGGGAAAAGCTAATCTTGTTAGTGAAGGAAAGTACTTATCAGTAATACATATTCAGTGTAGGAAAATTATAACTTCAGTGAGTGGAAATAGCCAGTAATTAATGAAAAATTGTCTTAATATCAACAAATACTACAGTTTTAAATGAAACTTTAAAACTATGTTGCTGCCAAATTACAGTAAATTTTTTAAATTCTTTTGTAACCTTATAGTTTGAGCCACACTTTATTAAGGACCTGCTTTTACTGTGCATGACCCAAAATGTTTGATCATGAATTTTAAACAGTGTAAATTGATGGTAAGCATAGGAACTGGGAAATTGAAACTTGGAGCATTAACATAGTGATAGTATTGTTGGGTTATTTTGTTGATGTTTGTAAATTATTTATCTAGAAATTATTGATATAACTTTAGAAACTCAGTTATGGTTTCTTTGAATGTGTAATATGACACAGTGAATATCAGATGACTGTAATGGCTACTAGTAACCTAAATGTTATCACTTTTTTGTGGCTGTTTGTAATTTTTGTTGTGGTAATTATTACAGAAGTTTATCTAATAATGTGTAATATTAGATACATTTCTGTAATAATTACCACAACAAAAATGCTTTCAAAAGAAATATTACTACAAATATAGTTAAATGGAAACATTTAATGGGAAATTTATGTGCAAAAACGGCTCGTTTGGGTTGAGAAAATATTTTACACAGAAGAGCAAACAACGTTTCGACCTTCTTCGGTCATCGTCAGGTTCACAAAGAAAGAGGTAACTGACCGGAAGCTGACCACATGTTTGAAAGGGGTTGTGTAACTGTGTGTCGAAATGTAGAGGGTGGTATTAGATGTTTGAATATATTATTTTATTTATTTTATTATATTAATATAGGTATAAAGGCGTTCCTTTATATTGGTTTATTTTGGGTTTAAGTTGTTGTATAAGTAAGGCTTCTTTAATTTTGCATTTGTTTATGTTTGTTTCTTTATTTAGTATTTGAGTGTTTTCTATGGTTATTTTGCATATAAATTTCTCAACAAGTGGGTTTCTCGACATCACTGATTTAATGGGAAAATACCATTTTTACTTTAGATACAAACATTTATTGACTTTATTAATATAAACATTTAGAAATATGAGATAATTGGTGTATCTTCTTTTTTAAAATAATTTGTATCAAAATATATATGTTTGTATTTATAATTTTTTTGATGAAATGTGACAAAGATTTATCTTCTTTTATATAGGTTCCTAGAAAACTTGAGAAGGTTAAAGCTAAATATGACTTTGATGGAAGTGTAAGTTTTAACACATGTATTTGTATTCTTAAACATTGTGGCACAAGTAAGGTGAACAGAAAATTGTAGTGGAATAAGAAATCAAAACTTTAATAGGTTTTTCTCCAAACTCTTGATTTGTTCTTAGTATTGAAAAATTCTTTGCTTGGAATTAGTTTCCACAGCATAAGAAACTAAATGTATAGTATTTTTCCCATTGGTCAGTTCGGCATTACGTTTTTTAAATTGTTTCTAGAACTAGGAACTGAACGTGCCTTCATTACATAATATTTTACATTTTTTCTTGGATTTTATTACTTTAAAAAATTGAAAGACATTATCAGCTTAAGTATGTTATAAATACAGTATACATCATTACTAATTGGTATTATTATTTATCCAGTTATTTAAAAACAAAATTGTAGACTTTTTATGTGTGACTCGTTACTGACGTTTCAAAAAATTGGTAACTGGTGAGTTTATTATGCATATAGAATGTATTATATCTTTTAAAAATGTTTTAAACTATTATATATGTTGGAAACCTAACTACAATGAATTTGTTTATATATTTTTTTTATTAAAGTAAGTAAAATCATATGTTGTATATGCTTGTTAATTTAAAAAATTGGGTTCACTTTCATATAGAAAGTTTAAATAATACATCGGGCAGAGCATTTTCTGGCATGTCAGTAGACTGAGCTACTATAATGCTAGATTTTTCATTCCAATAAGTCTGTGATGCCAACCTATGCATAAACTTCACACAGAAATCAAAATAAGCTTTTATACTGGCACATAGATAAGATTTCATTGATAATACGTTTGGATAATATCCACAATATCAGCTGGACATCAAAAGATAGTCACATTTTGGTACCCAATGTTTTGTATCTCCAGCTGAAATAAGTTTATTTTTGTAATATATACTTGAATATAATCATACGTTTGCAATATAATTAATGAAAAGAATATGATATAGTGATATTTAAGTTTTTTTTTCTTTTTTTGATAAGATGTTTACAGGCTTATCAAGTGCTTTTTACATACCATCTGTTGCATATGATTGTTAAATATGTATAGTGACTCACCTTTGCTAATTTAGAACCTACTATTGTTTTGTATGAAATCTTCAAGTACTGGATCTAGACAGAAGTTTTGTTCACAATGTTTGTAAATATATTGTATTGTCTCTATACATGGCTATAACATGATGGAGAAAAGAATACACTATCTTGTAAGGCTTTTATGACAACTTAAAATTTGGAATGTTTTTATAATAAGAAAAGTTGCCAGTACTGATGAAGGTTCATCCTGTACTGGGTGTTTTTTGTCTTGGCTACTTAAGTGTCCAAGTTAGTTGCCAGTTGAGAAACTGGTGTTTGTGTGTATATTTGTCTGTCTCTCACTGTATATTTATAAGCTAACTAAACCAATGTAAACTTTAAGAGCATCATATCTTCCATTTGTGCATACTTGGCTTCTCTAGCTTGTTTCTTCACTCAAATTAGGCTCTGAAAAAGGACTTCAGAATGTATCTTTGCTTTATATAAATTTCTACTTAATTAGTTTTTGCTTTAAAGTTCCCATATTTCCTAGACTCTAGTGGTACAGCAGTATGCCTGTGGACTTAAAATGCTAGGGGTCTCGATATCTACGTTGGGCAGAGCACAGATAACACAACATGTAGCTTTGTGCTTAACTTCAAATAAAATATTATTCCATCTTGTATAAATTTATGTCACATCTTGTTCTAATTAACTGTTCTAACAGTGCTTTATCGTTTTATTCATGAGTCCAATATATGTTTTTTTGGAAGTGAGCACAACACTATTATTGCATACTGCATATTATGATCTACTTGGATTGGATGTTAAAGATATCTTTTCTTTTTGAGCTGGGTAAGGAAGAAGCTTCTATTCTTGAAAAATAATATTTATGACACACTTTCTTCATTCTTCAGCTGTGTAAGGAAAAGTCAGGATTGTCTATGTACTTCATCGTGTATACTTTTTACTTTTATCCATATAAATTTTAATGTTGTTGCTGTGAATTGCCCATAGTAAATTATAATTTTTTTTCAAAATTTAGTTGTTGAATGTTGAATTATAAAGCAATTATGAGTTGTTTTTTGTGTTCTTAGTGACTTTTATCACAGGATGAATAATACTATTTTGGTCTAGCTTAGCTTAATAAAGTTTAAAATGAAGTGCAGTATTTAATGGAGTAATATTAAGTGTTTTTATTTTTAAAAATGTTGTTAAAAATAAGCACTTAATTGGAGATAAGAAAAACTGTTATAAGTTGTAAAATGGCACGATGAAGATGTTACTGTTAATGTGTTGTATATTTTTGCTGCCATAAAATAAATTCAGAAAGCAATTTTTTGAAATGGATACATAGAAAGATACTATTGTATAGTGTAATTGTAAAAATCTAAGTAAAGTTTTTTTTAATATAACAGGGAGATCCTGATGACTTACCATTTAAGAAGGGAGAAATCTTAACAATCCTATCCAAAGATGAGGAACAGTGGTGGACAGCCAAAAACAGTGTGGGTCAAAAAGGATCTATTCCTGTACCTTATGTTGAAAAGGTAATTAATGATAAAGAAGTTAACAGTGCTTAAAAGTTTTTATCTTCTACATTTATTATTGACTGCTGAATAAAATGGTAAAATGTAACAAATAAACAGTTCTTTGGATTTATTGTAGAATATGTGGCCAAAGGATTTCTAGGGCATGTTTTTGTTTAGGTTAACTAGCATCAAGATAATAGTATAGTGCTAATGCAAAGGAATTTTGTGTGTGTGACCTGTATCTGAAGTAATTCATATTATTCACAAGTCAAGGTAAACTCTTTGATATTTTTTAGTTCATTTTCTCATGGGAATTGCCAATGCAGGTTGGATGATTGTATGGATTTTAACATTTTTTACCCTTATTAACACATTTAACTCTTTGGCAACCAGACATTCTGTATTTTCAGGGACCAAGTAAAATTAAAATGTGTAGTAAATGTGAGAGATTTTATATTTTCTTTCTTTATTATTATATACTTTGTTAAATAAAGCCCCTGCAAGCCATATAATATTGGATTACACGCAAAATACATCTGGGAGATTATGCCTGTATGGTTCCTAGAAATAGCAGGCATACCAAGTGTATATCCCCATGATAAGCAATTGGTTAATAAAGCAGACTCGTAAGTAACTTCAAAAATTTGTATAAGGTTTGCTTTACATCAGTAAAAACAGGATTTGTAAAATAAATGAATGAAAAAAACAAAACATTCTGATGTAATAATTAAGGTGCATTGATTTTTTTGACCAAGCATTTAAGGTTATCTGGTTTTTGCAAAACTTGAAGTTATAAGTGAAAAAAAATGCTCTTTTTTAGTGTAATTGCTGTGTTAATAGTTTTGTATGAAAAAATAAAGTACACTAAATTTATTGATTTGTTGAAGTTATTTAAGTATTTATGAAAAAAATATCCAAATTTTTTCTTAGTACGTACCTGCTGATATTTTTACCATTTGCAAAAACAGATGTTGTAATTATTAATGTTGTTATCAGAAATAGGAACTTGGTCTTACAGGAGCCTTGTTGTGCTATACTTTTAGATTGACAAATATATAAATTAAAGTTGCAATGTTACTGCAAAAAATGTTGATAACTGATTGTGATAAGTTGATTACATAAATTTTTCATGTTTCATCTCTACTGTTTGAGGTCTTTTCTTGTCTGAATATTTGTTCTACGCATTTTAAAATATATATATATATCAAAGGTGACTTAAGATTAATACCTTGTACATAAAGAAACTGTTTGGTTTAGATCGATGAAAGTCGTTCCTTGTCTCCTGCTGGTTGTGGATCTAGTCGTACGTCTCCAAACTTTCGATCATCTAAAGAGTTAAATAAGTACAATACTCCAAATATTCAGGTAAGATCTTGTGAAAAGTTGGATCAAGTAATTGTTTGGATTGACTTAATCAATATCCCAGTTTGTGTTCCCAACCTGTGCTCCAGTATGCCATTCAGAAGATATGTTGTGCTTTTTTCTCGTGAGTCTTGTCAAATGCGCTGTTTAACTGTATTCATTGTGTAATTTCCTGTTCCCTCCTTGGTAATGCATTAAGATCTAGCTTAATGTCACCTTGCTTTAAGCGTAATTTTTTATAGAGTTCTTGTCTGTTTTAGAGTATTTTTTATGTGAGAGAAAAAAATTATGAAAAGTCATGACTTTCTGAACACAGTTTTTCATACAAATAGTGTAACAAAAAAACATAAAATAATAACATGCCAAATATTGAAAATGTCCCATAACTATCACAATTTTCCTGGTATTTCTAGCAATGTAGTATGAACCATTGAAATGTCATCTATCTAACAATAGATGTTTATGGACATAAACAACAACATTATCTTGAAGTGATCTACAAATCTCTGTACAGAAAACTATGAAACGTAATACATCATTTTATAGATGAAAACTTACCTGTCTCTTCGTTATAACTAGTACAGTCACAACTGTAAAAGAGAACTATATTTACTGACAGATCCTGAAAGAGAGGATGTCACAAGTGGGTGTGGGAGGAGGGTCCTGATTTTTTATTTCATGACTCGGTAACCAAACAAAATTGAAGGGTAATAAAAAACTTGCTTTTTTCCAGTAATGATGATGACATAATGAGTAATATATGTTAAATTTACCAGTATTTAAATCAAACATTATACATCATTCAAATGTTAGGACGTATCTGTGAAAGTGTTTGTTAAATGTTAATACAAATTTTCCAAGGAACCTTGAACAATAAACACAGCTCATTATATGCACTATTTATTTTAAATTGCACAATTACATTTTAGTTATTTGTGTCATCTTGATGGCTTAAGATGTTCCTAAAAATGTTTTTGATATTTTTATGTAAAACCTTTTTAAGCCTAATTTTTCATGTGATTTAAAAAAAAAAAGTGTCTGTTATAATTATTATTATGTTTTACATATATTGAAATGTAAGCTTTGGTTATGGTGGCTGTGTTTACTTACAAACAGATCTGGAGCTTATGTCTGATGCCAATCACATTTTCTGGTAGTTGTCCTGTTTATTAATATCAGAAACTATGAACAGGAACACGTCTGCATTGAGACATAATTACTCTTTTTCAGGACTTCCCTGAGGTTAACAGTAGATCAGTACCCAAAACATACGATGAAACTAGTTAGTAATTAATATCAGGTTATATTTAGTAATAACAGTAACAAGCAGTTTACTAATTTGTAATTATGTGTAGGTAGTAATGTAGGCTGTTAAGTTTAACAATGATGAATTACTTAATAGTTTAAAGGATTATTGTAATTATGTCTTATTGGCTAAGAACTAATCAGTGTTTTTTTTCTTCTTCAAAGCTGTTATTGTGAGTGGATGTCAATTATTGCTGTAAAAATAAGTTGTCACAAATCAAATTTTACAGTTATCAGATATACCTATTGGGTTTAGTTATATAATGTGTTTTTGTATAAAGTGACCTCAGATAATAAATGATGGATTTGTTTGTCATTACTTTTATATTTTGCCATTTTTAGTACTAGTTTATACATAATAGTGCATTTTGTACAAATTGGGTAATAGCATGAAATATAACCTTGATTACTGTGGAAAAAATATTTGCTGTTGTTTTTAAGAAGTAATAGTTGAAAAAGGCTTCACTGATAGACGATTCCATGTAATTTAAGATTTTGGAGATGTGCCACTCGTCTTTGACCTTTTTCCATCACTTTTGATGTATAATGGATACTGGTATGCAAAATAATTTACAAAACTATTTGTTATACGTTTATTAAACATGTTTAGAAACAGGGACTGTTTGTCGATAGTATTCTCATTTGTTTTTTCCATTAAAAACATCTCTTGAGATTGTGAACCAAAATATTCAGAGGTATTTTCTATAAGTTTTTCAGTTCTAAGAATTTCTGATAAAAACAAGTTGGATTCAAACAAAAAGAACACTAAAGCTTATACATAAGTGCAGTGAGGTTAACCATTGTCTAAGTACTGTGACAGATATTATTATGATGTTTTATCATATTGATAGTAAAACATAAAACAAGATAAGCAGGTTCTGAAGTGTTTGCATTTAAGTAATTTAGTTTGCTATTACTAGAGCAAGACAGCAGTAGTTTGTTTTCATTGATGTGTAATTACAGTAAGAGTGGAAAAATAAAGACAGGAATTGAAATTCTAACAAAGAGTTTTTCTGGTTACAGAGAAAATTGCCAGCATACGCTAGAGTTATACATCCAAGGGTCCCTAATGCTTATGACAGCACTGCCTTAAAGCTTGAGGTATTGATTCACATTTACTAGTTAGCAGCATAAGTGTGAACTCGTAACTTATTATATGAAAAGAGCATTTATAAAATGCATACATTGCCTTTTAATTGTAATTCATACATATGTGATAAAGGAAGCATTACTGTTTCAAGTTAGTGTAGTAAGAATATTACAAGTAAAGGATAATTATACTATTTAAGTTCAATTAATAAGCCCTGATATGTCACTGTTAGCACATTACGTTTAAATTCATTCTGAGTGTTAAGATGCTGTTTAAAAAATTGTGTATTTCTAGCAGTTTAAAGTTGATACTTATAAAAGTTAATGGAAAATCATGAGCACGTTTACTTTATTTTTTACATGACCAACAAAACATATAACTAAAAGGTCTGTGGTTAAACCCTTCTGCCATTTCTTGGTAGAAATAGTTCACTAGTTCTTGCAGTAAGTTATGTAACTCTCAAATGTATCGTGTGAACCTTTGTATTTAGAAACATAAAGATTTGTAATATTTGTTTTACACTTTTGAACTTTTCAGGTTGCTGATATCATTAAAGTGACCAACATACATCAGAGTGGTCAGTGGGAAGGGGAACTCAGAGGCAAGCATGGCTTCTTTCCATTTACACACATAGAGTTCATAGATTCAGAAAACACCGAAGATCACGAGTCCTAACATTGATTGGCCACAAAGTCATAATTGGAGATTGATGCTTTCATTCAAAGCTTTAGATTTGGTGCAGATAAAAAGGCCTCCAGATATAAGCCTAACAGTGCTTTAAGAATTAAGTGCACCATCAATTCTTGTGTTGTGAACAGCTTTTGTTTTTTGCTATAAATAGTTCAGATGCTCAGGGCATTGAAGCTTCTAATTCTCAGCTTCAGTTTGATTTAACCTCATTTTGTTGGGGAAGACATTTGTAAGCATGATTATCTTTGTAGTTTTTGTACCTCATAGTGTATTCATGTTCTAGATAACAATGGTGGTGTAGCTTTAAAGCATTATTGAGCAAACAAGTTAGCTGGAATAAGGTAGAATGTATATTGTTAGTGTGTTACAGATTTACAGGTATTGAATAGTTTCAAATTGTGGGTGTATTGTAACACTAAAAAGCTTGGTTGAAATTACAAAACGCTAATAAATCCTGTATCCGACTGTATTATAGTAACGATTAAGTCAGCTGGTTTTTTTCAGTGCCAAATTATACAATAAAATTTGTGAGTATAGTATGTATTGTTTTATAAAATACATGATTCAATACATTAGATAACTATGTTGTAATCATAAAAATATTTGTTATTCATTGTCATTACCACAGATGTCAAGAGGGTGGAATTATTTAATGATAAACTGCTTAATTTTAAACCACACTGCTATAATTTTGTTGTTTTCACGAGACTGTCTTATGGATCAGAATAGAAAACACTGTTGCACTGTGTTTCGGACTTGTGAATGAAATGTTGAAGGTGCTATAAGGACTTAATTATGTAGAAATTAATTTAAGTAGTTAATAGAATTAACTTTACATGTTTCTCCTAACACCATTTTCTTTGTCTTTAAGTTTGAAGGTATTAAAAACTGAAATATCACTTGAACAATATTTAATTTTACATTAATTAGTTGAAAATATTTTTTCTTGCTCAGGGAGGGAATTTTTAATTAATGGTATGTTAGTATAGTGTATGAAAAAAAAAAAAAGGTCTCCAACGTGAAATATATTAAGTTGTACCTAGTACATACAAACTTGATATAGGCTTACTTTTATTTTAGAACAGTAGTAATATTTGATTAATGTTTAAGAAATCGTTACTTTTGGTAAACTAGCTAAAATTTATTGGTTACTTTTATGTGCTACTGAGAGTGTATTTACATTGCTGTAATTATGTTTAGAGATATTGAAAAACCATTAGCAACCTTAGTGTAATGTTGTATCTTATATTAAACCCAACACTGACTAATGTTTTGACTCTTCACTAGACATCTATCAGTGTATGTTGTGATTTTTTCCATAACATTTTTGTACTTTTACAAATGTTTTTATGGTGCTATTTTACCTAGTGTTTTCATTAAGTGGCCGACTTCTTTCGTTTAACGAGAAATTTAAAGCAGAAAAAACCTAGAAAACCAACCTTTGAACCATTTGTAGTTTATCTTAAGAGCACAGTTTGACATAATTATGTTTTTGTTTATAAATTTATTTTTTTAAACATTTGTGCTGGTTTATTTCATATCTCTCTCATGGAAATACTATATATAACACTGGCTTAATATTGAAGTAGATGAACAGTATTTTCATGAATTAGAGGTTGTGTGCCTGATTAGAGTTAAACATTTAATGTTTAAAAACCAATTACTGTGTGGTAGCTTTTATTAATTGAGTTTGAAGATGGATTAATTATCTGTGTTTTAAAGGAAGTAATTGTGGTGATTATGTTTTAATGTCCTTTGGTTATAGTATAACAGTTTTAAGTTGAAAAAATGTTTAGTTTACAATTGCAAATTTTGTTAACATTTTAATAAAATTATGCAGCATAAGAAAGAGGCCATGAAACTGTACTAACAAGGCCACGTGTGAGTTTGGTAAAATTTACTGTTCAATAAGCACAACATCAGACTTCACTTCAGACATGCAATGTATTACAAAGTGGAAAATAAACATTCTGTAAAACAATACATGAATGACGAGTGAACAGAAACTCGACAGCATTTGTGTCGAACTTGATATGAAATGACATCAACAATATGAAACTGTTGAAACCAATAACATATTAGAAATGTGAAGTTAGGTCAGAATTATGCTTGCCTAAAACTTAATTTGAAATAAAATGTAATGACATAGATATTGGTTTCACTTTTTATTTTTCTTAAAGTATGTGCACATATTTTTCATTTCAGTCTATCTAATCTGAAAGTGAATGTCTTGTAGCATCCACCTTTGTACCTAATATTTAATATTTTTTTAATTTAACAGTTTTTATAAAATGGTCTTCATACAAAGGTTGTTTTTTTTTATTAATATGTCTACCATATATGAGTAATTTATATCATTGTAGCTGAAAACAAATAATTTTGGATGGATGGAGCAAATATATTCGTACATAAATGCAACAACTTAAAAAAAAATAAACCTACTTAGATAAGGTAACAGTTACTGCCAAAAATGATGGGTTATCATTAAAAACAATGCTAGAGAGTAGATAGAGTTCTTTGTCCATTTTGTATTAATTGAAAACCTGTTTCTCAGGTCCTCTGGCGGGACAGCAGTAAGTTTGTGGACTTACAACACTAAAATAGAAGGTTCAATACCCCATAATAGACACACAAGATAATTCAGTGTGGCTTTGCTCGGAGACAAATAAACAAAGCCGTTTTTCAGTTCCTTGTAAACTTAGTTTCGTAGGCAGGCTGGTACAGTGTGTTTGATACTGAAGAGAGACTGAACTTATTTATATGTTTGTCTTCCTTGCATAACAATCCAAATATCTATACATCAGGATCAGGTTTGGGAAACTTCCAAACTTGTTCATATAATTTTGGAAGTATATATGGAATTATGCACTACTAATTGAAAACAACTGGTGTGAATAATTCTCAGGCTACTTGTTAAGTTTTGAAGCTTTGCTAATAACAGAACATTTGGAGATGTCTTTTAATTTGTGGACTAACAGATATGTAGAGAGAAATCTACTTTGTTAAAGTTGAAAATGAAAAGATTATTATTCTTTGTAAAGAACTAGTTTGAATGGGATACTATTAATATTCTGCTAAATATGTCTTTGTGTTTTCCTTTACAGTTTATATTTATATAGACATGCTATTTGTTTGATTTGCCTTCCTGGTAGACCACTGTTATTTTATTCAGGTGAACACTTACTCAGAAGTAACTGATTTATCTTTTGTGTTTAATTTGATTTATTGCATAGCTGTAACAACATTGAAGTCAAGTGAATTGGTGGAAAGATGGATTTTAACCTGTTTTTTTATATTTCATGCACTATTTTGTAAGCAAATCTCTTGACTAAAATGCATCATCTATAATAAATGTGTGTTAAAAACAAAAAGTATTACAAACAACTAACACTAATGTTGCTAAGGTGAAAAAAAAATGAACATTTACTAAAGATTTTGGTACCATTTGATCTGTTTGCTTTTTAACACAGAATTTGTGAGGTTTGATTTCTATTTTATAAGTTTACACTGACTTTGAAAATAATTTTTACATTTAGTTATTCAAAATAACATTACTCATACTAGGTTGACAGTTGAAAAATTAGACTGTTTTTATTTTGAGTAATTGTTAATGTTATTTCTGTTCTATTTGTAAAATGGGCAAGGTTTGGCTGCCTTGTAAGTGTGACTGTATGTCATAAAATTTACAATACACACATAACGTGTATGTTATGTTAATTATTATTATTAACTTTGGAAACAAATCAGGCCAACCAATGCAATACAAAAGTAACTACACCAGTAAATGGGTACAGTTTATTGTAGGACTAGATCTAAAATATAAAGCCTTTGTAATATTTTATAAAAACTGCTATGTAGAGATTACTGAGTGATTATTTTTGCAGGTAAAAGGTGCAGCAAATGTAAGAGTTGACAAATGAAAGTAAAAATGTACCTAGATTTTTAAAATGCCTATATTACAGCATTCAAGTCCTTTAGATTTTACAAAGGTTTTTATTATCAGTATAAATAATTTCTTTGTTGTATTTGTTTAAAGATGTTAAAGCACTTAAAACAAGATATGTTTCATTATATTATGATTTTTACAGAGAAATTTTCACCCATTTTAAATGTAATTGTAGAGCTTGTTGAATATAAAAATATTTCATTAACTAGCACTCAGGTACTTATCACTGACCTTTGTAATGGTTAATTGTGTCAGATCATTCTTATGTCTTTTTGGCCCCATATTCTGTGATTGAACTGATACTTGCCATGATAAAGACAGATTCATAAGGCTGTACATAAAATATTATTTATGCTTATATGATTTTACAGGGAAATATTGAAAATGTTCACTAACTAAATATTTCGAGAACACAGTAACATCTTTACAGAAGTAGTTATGGTGTACCATTACTGACAATTTCTTGTACTTTTTTGTTATTATTATTCAGTAAGCTTTATTATGATATTTTTGTTATGTTTTTCCTGTGAGCATATTTAGTATGGCTGGTCTGTGTGTTTTCTAATTGTAAAGCCACATTGGGCTATCTGCTGAGCCCTCCGAGGGAAATCTAACCTCTGGTTTTAGCATTGTAAATCCGTAGACTTACTGCTGTACTCGTGGGGGCAGTAGTGTGGCTGGTGGCTCATTAATTGATTAGTGGAAGTGCTTGTATGTACAATTTCTATGTTTCTATTATAGAAATATTAAAGAGAAAAAGTTATGGGCTAATGAAGAAATTTACTGCTAGCTAGTTTGTTTTGTTATTAACTAGATAAGGGACTAACACGCCAACCTTATCAAGCATTTGAAATTTTTTTTTTCCCAAAATTTTGTGTATTGCTGGATAAAACTTTTTATTACAATTTAACTTTTTTTAGAGCTAAGAATACTGTGTCTATATTATTTTCTGTTTCTTTCAATTATGTTAACTATTGTTGTTTAGAAAGACAATATGAAGAAGTAAATCGCCAAGGCAACTGTATGTGTATAATGTAACATTTTTACATTAATCATGATTGATACATATTAATCTGTTCACTGCTTCTTTAGCCTGTGTGATAGAAAAGCAGACAGTAAGTTTACTAATGAAAAACAAATTGAGAAGAAAAATTGATTAATGTAGTTTTGAAAAACTCACTGGTTATTACCAAACATTTCATTTGAATTTTATATGTTGTGTTGGACTGGAGAATGTTCATGTAATGAAAGTTTCTGTGGTTTACATTTAATTTTATAAGTCATTTCATGTTTGTTATACTGAATATCTTAAGAGTGGGTTTTTTTCATGTATATACTTTGAGTACAACTGATTGTATATTTGAGTACGAAACTTAAATTATTGTAAAAATATTGCCACCTGGCATGTTATTATTAATTTTGAGTTTTGATGTTATTAGCACTTGAGTTAGCTTGTTTAAATTTTTACATTATTTAAATGTGGCAGGAGATTTAATTTTTTAACAGTTAGGCTTAACACAAAATTGCTACATATAATTGAAACTTTTGTGCTGCTAATAAATTTTATTTAAATGTTAATTGCTTGCTAGCAAGATCCAGTCTTGTAATAAAATGTATTACTAGAAAATATCCACTATTGATTACAACTTGGAGTAAACATTGCAGTTTGGAGGTAATCTCCCTTTAAAATTTTTGTTGTTGTCCGCCTACTATACATGTTTGGAGTATAGTTTCACCATTATGTCATTTATAGCCGTATATTATTGTGCTGTTCTTTAATGTAACTGCCTGTATTATATACATAAAGGACTTTCAGAACCTAGTGTGTTTTTTTTTTCTTTCTGGAACTGCAGAGAAAACCTTTTTGTTAACCAAAAGGATGTTTACTAAAAAGTGAATTAAGGAAACAGAAAGTTAGAATTTAACATCTTTTTAATGAGATTGACACAAATATTTGTGTGTGTATGTTGACTAGTTGAAAAATTTGTTCTAAGACAGTTTTTGTGAGTGGATCTAGGAGATGAACAGCCTGTGCATACCTCAGATTAAACTCACCTGTCAGGTCCTAGTTTCTAATGAAGTGCTTTACTCTTGACATTGTTGGTATTAAAATGTGTAGTAGTTTGAAAGGTAATTTAAGATTGTGTAGCTCCTGCTGAGTGGTAGTAGGGGCTTTCTAAGATAGTGCAGTAGGCTGTAATCAGATGTGGGCCTGTGTATATCTATACATACACCAAATAAAACTGGTAATGCATGTTGGTGTTAGTGTTTGTGATTGTTTTTTAAATATATTGTTAATCATTAATGTGAATCGTAAAGCTAATTCAGCACTATTAACATTCACGTTACTTGTCTAATCGACCTGAGATGCAAATGTAATTTTCAAAAATCTTTTACACATTTTATCAAAGAATATAACTTTAAAAAACTTTAATTATGAAAAATAGCCTCGGTTGTTCAGTAATAACTTAGAGGGTTTATAAAGCTAAAAATTGGGTTTCGATACTTATGGTGCACAAAGCTTGGATACTAATACGTAGTTTTACGCTTAAAATTAAAATCCCAAAATGCGTTCAATCTTTATTCTAGTTTTTACAAAAATAGATAATAACTTTATTATTCAAGAGCTGTTAAATAAAGACCACGCGTAACTTCAGTTATTCGCAAGAAACTGTGTTCTTGTAACCTCTTCTGACTTGTATGCATGACAGTTATTTAGATTAGCAGAAAGTCCTCTTTAAATTCATTGACTTGTGCTTTACGATTTGAGAGACCATCTTGAAAATTATTGTTTCTAATAAATTCTGCCGAAAGAAAATTTAAATTTCATTTAGAAATTTGTAAGTAAATGTTTACGTGTATATTAGGCCAGTACTGAAAAACGACATATTTTCTGCAAGCCTGGCATGGCCAGGTAGGTTAAGGCCTTCGACTCGTAATCCGAAGGTCGCGAGTTCGAATTCACGTCGCACCAAACATACTCGCCCTTTCAGCCGTGGGGACGTTATCACGTGACGGACAATCCCACTATGTTAAAACAGTAGGCCAAGATTTTCCAGTGGATGTCTTACACGTTACCCTGGTAAATTAGGGACGGCTCGTGCAGATAGCCCTCGTGTAGCTTTGCGCGAAATTCAAAACAAACTAAACTCGCATACGTAACACTGTGCTGTTTCCACCAGGTGACAATACTGTAGATAAGTTTGAATCGTATGTAACTACACGTTTCATTAAAGTTGTCATATTTAATATTCAAGTGAAATTTTAGTGTCCTGTTGAGTTCCTTGTTTTATATTCGTGAAAATTCTGAAAATATGTTGGTCTGAAAATATACTATAGAAGTACAAGCGGTTACGAATAAAAAACTAGTGCAGGATGCTTTTACCGTGGCATGTATTTTATAGTGAATTCTGACACATATTCACTACGTTGAGCGAACAAATTCAAATATAAAATCTCAACATTTATTTATATAACTTCTACGAATTTTTAGTAGGATATGTTTTTAGAGCTCGAATACATCATGTAATGCCCTGCATGGCCAAGTGTGTTAAGAGGTTCAACTCGTATTCCGAGGATCGCGGGTTCGAATCCCGGTCGCACCAAACATGCTCGCCCTTTCAGCCGTGGGGGCGTTATAATGTGACGATCAATCCCACTATTCGTTGGTAAAAGAGTAGCCCAAGAGTTGGCGGTGGGTGGTGATGACTCGCTGCCTTCCCTCTAGTCTTACACTGCTAAATTAGGGACGGCTAATGCAGATAGACCTCGAATAGCTTTGCGCGAAATTAAAAAAACATTACGTAACATACATTAGCGCCATCAGAAAACCGCGTATTTTCAAGAAGTATAGACAGAACATGAGGGAAAAACATAACCTATTTATCATTTTGTAACATACGTTAGTGATATTTTGGATACGTTTATAAAACAAAGGTGTAAAGTTGACATAGCGATCATTTTGGCAATTTTGCTTGTAGGAACGACAAATACAAGGTATGGTTGAATAACACGTCTTATATTTTGATAATGTCTAAATAACTTTTGCAAAACATACGATAATTCTGATAAAAGTTTGTCAGAATGCATAATTATTAGGTTGTCCAGTAATGTAGTTTTTGAACTGCGAAGTTTGGAAAAGTATAAATCAGTGCTGTGAAACATGCTTTTAAACAAAGTATGCACCATTTGCTTTAACACACCTTTGTCAACATACGATGATGTTTATGCCTCTGCTGTGGAAGGCAGAGTTTCTATGGTCAATGAACTTCCTAAAAGCTTCTTCTGCAGCTGCTTGGTTTTGAAAGCGTTTATTGTTCAAAAAGTTGTCAAAGTGCTTCAAAAAAGGAAAATATGTGGAGGAAAGGTCTAGGAAATCAGGTAGATGATGCAGAACCTCGATTACCAATTCGTTCAACTTTTGGAGCATCATCCTTAACAGGTCTCATAACTCCGAGGTTTGTTGATCTTCAGTTAGCTCATGTGGAACCCGCTTATCCAACTTTTTCGTTTTTCCAGTTGCACTTGGGTGGTTAGCAATACTTGACTTGCTTGTGCCAAGCTTTATTTCAAGCTCACGTACTGTTGTGCCAGGGTCTATCTCAGCTGCTTCCCTTAATGTGTTTTCATATAAGGATGACTTCCTTCCATGACCTTCGTGGTCTTTAAGACTTTCATCTCCACGTCGAAACTTTTGGAACCAACGCTGAAGTGCACATTCAGTAAGAGATCCATGGCCGAATGTCTGGTTGATGTTTCATGTAGTTTCTGTAGCTTTTCGTCCAAGTTTGAAGTCGTATAGGAAAATCAGACAAAAGTCTTGGAGGTTGCAAAACTTATTCTGAGTAGAGTTGAAACAGCAGACAATTAAGACGTATTGTGAGCGACAAACTTTGGATTCAGCCAACAAACGATAAATTACTCAATATTAAGCTTCTAATGTCATCGTGAGAATTCCGAAATGTATTTCTAAACAACCTAATAGTATTTAATAAAATTTATAGTTTTAATGAAAGAGTGTTAAGGTACTTTAAGGGCAGCTTTAGAACAACAATTATCAGTGGCGTAGCTGGGGGGGGGGCAAGGGACGCAGCATCGGAGGGGCGCCAAGTTGATGTTACATAATTAGGAATTATGACTTACATTTTGTCACGAGGGGACGCGAAAACTGACTTTGTCCTCGGGCGCTGAAAACCCTAGCTACGCCTCTGACAATTATGACCACTCCACGAATGCTAAACTGTAATTCATCTTTTAATTTAATTACACTGTTACTTATACAAGATTTGCGGAGATGTTGCGTTTACTAGAATATGGTGAATTATATTAGTTTTTATTTGAACTTGTATCGATCGAACATATCCTGTAACTTGTTGACACACGTTGTCGTCGTTTGATAACTTACTCTATTACTTTGTACAATAGTTCTAGAGTAAAAACAAAGAAGTATACATGTATCCAAACACGTTTATGAACCTTATTTACAGACATACTCAGCCACTAAGAAACTTTTATTTGACACAAATTGTACGTGTGATAAAATCTGCATATAGATTTTTTTTAAGAGATGACAGGAATTAGGAGAATTATCTTTAATAAAACAATTATGGATTGTATTGTTAATATTCATCCATTTTTAAAACCATTGTGATACGAAACATTGTTTCAATAGGAAAGTGTATCAGTTCACAATTCTGCAAGTCTGAATAACCAAATCTGTTACCAGATTAGATTGATTTCACAGACATGTAGTGTATATTGAAACGTTAGACTGGAAATACGCTCGTGTTTTACGAATAATATAATGTTTAGATGCTTGTTATTTAAAATTAAAAAACGTGAGTAACAAAGTAAGCTAAATTGAACGGACATTCTCTCGGCTAAACATTCAGAAATATAACTTAAATATTCCATTAAGTTGAAGTAACAAATGCCCTGGATTTTTTTTTTCAGTTAGAGTGTTTAATAAATAAGTATTGCAACAGATATCTGCTCAGTGTAAAAGGAATAAATGTCAGTTTCTTTATTTCATGCCCGCAGGGTCTGTTGAATAAATAGTATTGTTAGAAATGTGTATATTTGACAGTAAAATTATCCCGAGACTAAAAGCTGGTGCTTACTGTTTAGCCCAGCATGACCAGGTGGTTAAGTCGCTTGACTCGTAATATGAGGGTCGCGGGTTCGAATCCCTGTCACACTAAACATGCTTGCCCTTTCAGCCGCAGGGGCGTTATAGTGTGACGATCAATCTCACTATTCGTTGATAAGGAGTAGCCCAAGACTTGGCAGTGGGTGGTGATGACCAGCTGCCTTCTCACTAATCTTACACTGATAAATTACGGGACGGATAGCGCAGATACCCCTCGTGTAGCTTTGCGCGAAATTCAAAAAACAAACAATGTTTACCGTTTAAATGTTTAAAGGCAATAGAAGCAGTGGGGGTGAGTTTCATCTCGCAATTGCGGGGAGAAAGAAGCTAAAATGGGGCTTGAAGGGTTTGATAAATTTATAAATTGTCGACAAGAGGAGAGTTTGTTTTGTTTTGGAATTTCGCACAAAGCTACACGTGGGCTATCTTCGATAGCTGTCCCTAATATAGCAGTGTAAGACTGGAATAAAGGCAACTATTAGCCGTTTCTTTTGCCGACCAATAATGGGATTAATAGTCACACATAACGCCAACACGACTGAAAGGGCGAGCATGTTTGGTGTGACAGGAATTCGAAACCTCGACCCTCAGATTACGAGTGGAGCACCTCAACAACCTGGCCATGCAGGGCTACTTACGGCTAGGACTGATAGCTTCATTCTGCGAGTCCCTGTCATAATTATTGAAAACATTCCTACTTTATATAAGCTTCACTGTAAAGTGAGAGTTGTGTACGTAAACATATTTTTGCATAAATTCCACGTATTATAGAGAGTCTGAAGCTATATAATGCTAAATTCCAGGTTTCGATACCCATGGTAAGCACAGCATAGTTAGCCCATTGTGTAGCCGAATAAAAGCAAACAAGTTAGCAATAATTTCTAAAAACCTCTCGTTGATGCAGAAGTCATAATAATAATAACAAAACTGAAAATGAAAAAAAAGTTGAACCATTTTTCATTTTCATCACAAAACCGTTTCGTGTGCGTAATGGGTCAATGTGGTATTTAAAGACGAAGTTGTAAAAGTAAATATGGGTCACAGGAGACAGCATATCTGATGCTTCCTTGTGTATCGATAGAGGTAGAAACAAACACTGCCAACGAGAGTTCTTCCAACAGGTGTTTGACGCATTGTACACTTGTGGAGTACCACTACCTAAGTTATGTGTTTAAGCGGCGCAGAAACAAACGGATGATTAAACAGATGCTTGTTGCACTAACTTATTAGTTTAGGTCACTAGTGACATCAGAAGCATCTCGGTGTTGGTTTCCAGTTCAATGAATGGGACAGGAAAATAACTGAAACCGTGGCTGACTTAGTGGCGTGAAATAAGAAAACAAAACATCTTAGTGGTTGAACTCGCTTGCTTTCACATGATTTCGGTAGAGATTTCGGAATAATAATTATTATTTTTGGATGTATCACCATTGTATTCAAGTCAGGATTGATTTGGTGACACCAAGAAACCTTGAACCATCTGGTCAGCTTGGTCCCAGAACGATTCTAGTCGGAAGGTATGTCTTTTGAGATTTTATTACCAGTGTCAGTGAATTATTACAGATACCCTTTGTAAAAGTACCGTAAATAATGGATAGATACCCTTTGTGAACGTAACGTAGAGAATGGACAAAAATCTGTGTATAAATCACCAGACTGGATTTAAAAAAAAAAAAGTCTTCTATATCTGTCAGCTGGGCACTATTAATGTCGTAGACTTATTGACATTAGTGAGTCATCGTCAACATTAGCTCTGTAAAATCACCAGTTTTCAAAATTTAGCGAATCAACTGAAGAAAAAAAAAGTGACATCATATTGTTAACTTGCCTTGAGAAGAAGAAAGAAAAAGTGAAGGTTTCTCAGTTGTTTACCTACCCAACTTCAGGCTTATCTCTTTATATCCGTTTGATAACTATGAACACTGCTGGGAGTTAACTGTTTGTAAGCATCTGTCGATCTAGATACAGGACGTGCTCGAAGAAGTTCAGGTGACCCTACTGTACAGACTATTATTGAGAGCTAATAGTGGGCGTTATTGGATCAATATTGAACTAAGGACGAGTCATTAATAAAGGTAAGTACTCAGTAGGCATTATCAGAGTGTCGAAAACAAACAGTGTCAGCATATTGTATAAGAGGTTTAACAGAGGAGTAATCAGTTCTAGTGTACCAGCGTTGTGACGTCGATCCGTTCATTTTGGTTTAAATTGTTTATTTTTAACCACAAAACGGGCCATCTTTCTTCTGTACTTGACGGTGAATCGAACCCCGGATTTAAACATTGTATGCCCTCAAACTTATCGGTGATCTGCAAGAAACTGTTTGCAATTAGAAAACAAAGATGAGACAACTCTACATTTTATAACTTTAATCCTAATTATTATATTCAATCCAAGTTTCTCCATTAAACCCCTTTTTTGTGGGGTGGATTAACAATGAAAGCTAAAATATTATCAGCTCTTTAATTTTTGCAAAGAACTCATGTTAAGAATGAATTATTTAAACGCAATGGTGGAGTGTCACGATGTTCTTTAAACTGAAACTATATCCAACTGGTAAACAACCTTGTTAAACTGCTCTTGCTTTTTGTTTTGTTTTCCCGTCTTATTCAACCAGTATTGTGTTATTAATTCCAGGGGGAAGATGCATAAGTACACGGCCATAGATTCGGAAGGCCAGAACTGTTCCTACTAAATAGTTTTTATTTCTTAGTACAATGAGTTAGTCCTAAGTTTCTTCAAAAATTCTGGTGACATGTCGTTAGACAAGTAACTATTATAATTTCTTTTAGATAAATAAATAAATATACACAGAAATATGAAGAAGAAATAGTAAATTCAAATACCAACATCTGATTTTAAGAAGTGACAAAGTACAATTATATGGTAACAGGGGTACACCATACATGACAATACCTTTCGCCCCCTAGTGGCACAGCGGTATGTCTGCGGACTTACAACGCTATAATCCAAGTTTCGATACTCGTCGTGGGCAGAGCACAGATCGCCCATTGTGTAGCTTTGTGTTTAATTACGAGAAACAACAATAATATCCTTCTTATTTTCATAATGAGAACCCAACTCATCGAAAATAGTTTTTGGAGCAAATATTAGGTTTGAATTATATTTCTTATTGACTGTCTTTATGTGATATATTTCACAATCAGGTCTTTTTTGATTGCTAAAATAGTTGCTAAAAGCAAAACTGCCCGTTCCCAGTGATGGAAAAACCTGGAGTTAACTTATAAATTTAACTTATTTCATAGCCTTTAAAAAGGTTAATTATGTTGTATTTTTGGTTTAACTAAGAGACAAAACTCTAAGGTACTTATACCGCCCACCGTAAAATGTAACTGTTGAATATCTCAGTTATACTAAGAGCCACTCAACAATAACATACAGTAAATGTACAATTCTATTATTTAACCTACGTCAGATTTTCAAATATGAATGATGGTGGGATTATTTCCTAACAACATAGTGTAGAATATCCTGCTTCTAAAATAGAATTTGACATCATCATGCATGTTTTCCTGTCATTTCAAAAGTAAATGTTAAGTTTTGCCTGCGTGCGCAGCTTTTGAAACGTGAAACAGACGAACGCTCGAACAGATGCCATCATGACATCATGCGACACTTGATTCCAACAGTTAAAAAGACTTATTTGGAGGTTAAAAAAACAGCATATTTTCTCTGTCCTGAATTTTGTGTATTTTAAGAAAAATAGTTTGGTATTTCTTTTTTGTTTTTAATATATTTCAAACATAAAATATTTAAGTATTATTTTGGGTTCACATGACAGACTTCAGAGTTTTGGACTTGTCAAAATCCACACTCATACTTTTAAGACGCTGTTCTTATTTATTTTAATATTTCATTCTTCTTCACAACTAGGTTCATGCACCCACAACTCGCTACCATCTTAACGCATTAATTTCAAGTGTTTTGCTAAGCATCGCGTACTTTGAAGCTATTAGGTTATTCAAGTTAACAGACTGAGAATTCTGATTGTTAAGGTATAGGCAAGTATCGTATCATACGAGTATGGATAATCTACCCCTAGGATGAGTTACACCTTTAAACAATAAGTTTAATATTGTTTTTAACGCTCACTAATATGGTTAATGACTCTTAAAAGTTACTATAAGTTTCAGGCTTCATGCTATTTATCAGATTTAGCGTTTTGTACGAGCCACGCGTAACAGTCTCCATTTTAATATGTGCTTTCTTCATAGTCTGTTTATACAGGTTTACTTTTACGGCAGTGGTTTTAGAAATTGTTTCAGGTAATCGTTTGAATATTCATAAAATAGACATTAGTATTTTGTTTTATCAGGGAATTAATTATATCTGATCTTACAATGGAATTTGTACTCTAAGTGTGTGTATAAACATATTTCTAAAATATAATTCTTGTGAAACAAATAATTCCACACTCACATCAAGTGTAAGTAATGCGATTTTATTCGTCGCGGAATCTCTTAAGTTATCAGTGTAACTTTTCACATCTTGGAATATCTTAAGAAATTGATGTAGTTTTTTTAATCATGGAATATCTAACGAGTGTGACATTACACATCTTGGAATTTCTTAAATTACTTGTGTCTGCTCATTGATAAATGGTACTACTTCTGAAATATATATTCCTAACGAAGATAACGAATTAAAGAACCTTAAAGATAAGTGGTATTTATAAGCGGCCAACATTTATATAAAGGTAGTGAAACAAACCCATTTCGAAGCAAAATCGAACAAAATAACCCTTCCCTTGGTGGTTCTTTCTGTTTGGTTCTACGATAATGCCATAAAAGTAAAATATAGCTATTTTATACCTTTTTAATAATATTGTTGTGCAGTCATTTTGAATATAATTTTACGCGAATAAATCTTTCAAGTAACAATCAAATTAATTATTTTTTTTGTGTTTTATAAAATTCCAGATTTCTTCTACACTGAATATTGAAGTTTCTCAGTTCACCAAGCTTCGAATATAAACATCATTTGCCTTAATATGAATAGTATTTTAGTATTTATTGATTTACGTAATTCACAATGGCTTCTGCTGAATTAGAAAATCTGTTTAAGGCTTGTGACACCAGAGGGACAGGCTACTTAGGCCAAGATGAAGTGAGGGAACTATGTGCTAAGTTTGGAATCATTTCTCAAGATGCCGATGCTATATTTGAGGATCTTGATCACGATGGTGATGGGAAGATTGACTTTGAAGATTTTTCAAAAGGATTCACTGACTTCCTAACCCTATCTTCAACGCCACCTACTAAAGATACGGATATCGCAGCCCAAAGTCGAAAACAACCGTTTGACCCCGATCCGATTTCGTGTCTTGACAGTGAGAAGAAACAAATTGTATTTCAAGCATGGCAGAACCTAACAACAGAACTAGGGAAAGCAGGAAACCTTATCAGGTATCTCTTATAAAATATAGAAAGCGTTTGTTTCTTTGTTTTGAATTTCGCACAAAGCTACTCCAGGGCTATTTGCGCTAGTCGTTCCTAAATTAGCAGTGAAAAACTAGTGCAAAGGCAGCTAGTCGTCACAACCCATCGCCAACTTTTGGGATACTCTTTTACTAACGAATAGTGGGATTTATCGTCACTTTATAACCCTCCGCGTCTGAAAGGGCAAGCATGTTTGGAGACACGGGGATTCGAACCCGCAGATTGCGAGTCCAGCGCCCTAACCACCTGGTCATATCGGGCCATTTGTTTGTTTATTTAAGCGCAAAGCCCCGGAATGGTCTATCTAAAGCCTTATTGCAAGGCTCAAACCCTGAAATTTAGCATTAGCATTGCGGTTCCAAATGCTGAAATGTCACTATTCGTAAGTTCTGAACATGTATAAACACTCTAAGACTGGAATAACAGTTTCACTTCTGTTTTAGACTGAAAAAATAAGAAATTAAAAATAAAATTATCCTTTTTTACTTTGTGTTTGTTTTGAATTTTGCACAAAGCTACACGAGGGCTATCTGCGCTAGCCGTCCCTAATTTAACAGTGTAAGACTAGAGGGAAGGCAGCTAGTCATCACCACCCACCACCAACTCTTGGGCTACTATTTTACTAACGAATATTAGGATTGACCATAATATTATAACACCCCCCACGGCTGAAAGGGCAAGCATGTTTGGTGCGACGGGGATTCAAACCCTCAGATTACGAGTCGAACGCCTTGTTGACGTGTCACAGAGAAAAAAATACAGTGAATAAAATTCAAATAGTATACATTAATTTTAAGTAAGAATTATTGACAGCTGTAGGCCTTACAGTGATATTATTTATAAAAATGCTTGGGAATTGTAATTGTATATTTTTTTCAAAGACATCGAGTTGACATTGATGAATTAGTGGTCTAGAGGTAGAAGAAAAGCCTGAAATGAGTGAATGATATTGTGATCTTAGATCACCCCTAATGGTTTATCTGCGAGCCTACAATGCTAGAAATCGTGTTTCGATACCGTGGTGGGCAGAGCACAGACAGTTCATTGTGTAGCTTTGTTTTTAACTACAAACAGTGGTCTTAGATACAACACCTGTGTTGATAGCTTCAATTTTAGATGACGTCCATGTCCTATTTAGGATGGATCTTGTTTATGTGTTTTGAATTTCGCGCAAAGCTACACGAGGGCTACCGGCACTAGCCATTCCTAATTTAGCTGTACAAGACTAGAGGGAAGGCAGCTAATCATTACCACCCACCGTCAACTCTTGGGCTACTTTTTTACCAACAAATAGTGGGATTCATCGTAACTTTATAACGCCCCCATGACTGCAAGGACAAGCATGTTTGGTGTGATAGGGATTACGAGTCGAGTAACTTAACCCCCTGGCCATACCGGGCCTGGACGGAATCTTATTCCACGTTCATTTTAAAATAATATACCACATTAAAATATTATGTATCTGTTATAGATTAAGAGAAATAAACACTGGAAAAGTAGTAAAAAGTACAATGTATTTTCGCTTTTTTCAGCGTTAAAAACAAAATTGAATAAGTTGGTGTTTACGAGATAAAAATAACACTCATTCATTTTGTAAAACATCTTTATTAAATAACGATTAAAATGATTATTAAAAAACGGAGAATTTTGCATCAAACTCCATTTAACATTTTTAAACATAGTAAAAACGATTGTGATTTGCATAACAGAACCCTAAAATAGAGAAAAAACAACCAAAAATAGCAGTTTCCATGTGCAAAAATTTCAGATATACGGAATACTCTTCCATGGCGTTGTAATTTTACAGCTCCCTAACACATACCAAGTAATAGATTTAATACATGGAAGAGTTATTCCAAGTCTAAACAAAAAGTACACTTTTAACATGTATAAAAACAGTCATGTTCGAAATAAAGAGGCTAGCTATAAAAATGTGAAATTAATTAAAAACGGCAAACTCTATAAAAATGTAACATGAAAAAATCAGTATGATTATTTAATTATAATATCTGGTCAAAAAGTTTAAAATATGTTTGAGAAATCCTAAATGGTAATTTATTTCCAAATTGTATACTCTAGTAGAAATTTCCACCATCCAGGAAGATATAACCATTGGTTCTTGTGGAAGGCTTGTTTGTTTGTTTGTTTTTGAATTTCGTACAAAGCTACTCGAGGGCTATCTGTGCCAGCCGTCCCTAATTTAGCAATGTAAGACAGTTAGTCATCACCACCCACCGCCATCTCTTGGGCTACTCTTTTACCAACGAATAGTGGGATTGACCGAACCATTATAACGCACCCACGGCTGAAAGGGCGAGCATGTTTGGTGCGACGGGGGTGCGAACCGGCGACCCTCAGATTACGAGTCGCACGCATTAACACGCTTAGCCATGCCGGGCCTCTGTGGAAAGCAGATGGACCTGCGGCATTTTCTGAAACTGTCTGACAGTTACACAACAATGTAGTTATACTTAATATTGTATATTGTTTTGTTTACCAACCACAAGAAGAATGATTTTATTGAAGTATTTCTTTGCAGACACAGCTATCAATGAAAGTCTCTTGCAACACTCATGAGATTTTTCACTACAGAACAAAAATATTTTTTTTAATTTGGTTTTCCTTTATTTTATATTTGAAACTTACTACTTTTTGTAATTTTTGTTGGTTAAATCTTAAACATTTCATGTTTGTGGAAATTTCAATTTTTTATTTATTGTTCAGCTATAAAAACACCACCTAGTTATAAAAATAATACCCAGTTATGATTGGTGCGGTTGTATCAGAGATGCATCTATTGCAAGCTCAGCTGTAATATTATTTTAGAAATACACATTATTTCAAAGGGAGAAACATCAAATGTGTCATATTTTTCAACTATTTGTGCGTGTGTGAGTTTTTTGTTATGTCTGTATTTATATGTTTGACGTGTAACAAGTGACCGGGTAGCAAGTGACGTGTTCGACGTCATTATTAATCCCCAAGTCAGGCGTTTGTTGAAGTAAAAAAATGTTTTTAGTCGGAACATTTAGAGCATTTTTACTTTCTCAACAATTTAACATTTGTTGGTTAGAAATTAGGGAAAAGAAATAACTATAGTTAATACCACACTTAGCGATTCTCGTGCTACTTTATTAGAAGAAAGATAAAATACAAAAATGGAGAATAGATTGAACTTGGAGCACAAATATATTGAATATAAACAGAAGCTGCGACAATTTCGAAAGAACGTTGAATCTATACCTTTCCACGGGAAGGGGAAGTGAAGCTAGTGAGGGTATTAATTAAAATTAAAATTCGACAAAATAAAAAAATACCGAACTTCAGGAAGATTTTTTTTTTTTTTTTTGCAGAGGGAGGAAATTCCCTCGTGTTCACCCCCTGAATTCAACACTGACATTAGAACGGAACTTTGAAATGCAGTACAACATGCAGGCACGCGGAAGTCACGTCCATCAGTTAATGTGAACCAAATACAACTGCTGAAAATTTCGAAAGTATAGTTCTACCAGAAGCTAACTATAACTTAATAGCTAAGTTTTCAATTTTTTTAATTTCAACCGTTTTGTGATGCAACTTTAAGTGAGTCGTTTTATTTCTGTTTCCGTATCTTACTAAATCATCCAGAATTGAACCGACTTCAGTATGAAAACATATGCACTGATGCAACCAGTACTTTCTCATGATAACATCGAACCCAGTTACACAAGTGGCATCACATCTATAGTTCCTGTACCCGTATGATCCTAGACATGTGGATAAACGCATATTAGAGTGTTGTAACCCTGTACAATGCTTTCGTTTGACCTATATACAATCTATATGAAAATCCTAAAAACATTTTTGGGTGACTTTTGTGTAAAATTACAATCGTTTGTTCGTATTTAACTTAGACGTCGTGAAATATACTAATAAGCATACATACGTGAAAAATTAAACTGGCGCTAATTTTGTTAAAAACGCTGAAGTGAGGGAAAGTAATGACATTGCAAAGACATAATGCAACCAAGAAAAAAATGTTTACACTAGTGAATTACAACGGTTAATTTTTCCAAAAATCTATATCGTAGTCAGTTTATTAAAGTCATTCTTATCATGTGATAAAGAATAATCACATATACTTAACGTTCTACTTTTTGTGTGTTAAGTCTGGGTTCACTGAGATCCCGAAGGACGAATGATTTTCGCTGTTACTTACAGAAATATAGGCCTAAATTTCTAAAGGCATAAACATGAATTGAGTTACTTTATTGAAATTTATGTTATTTATAATTTTAGTTACTCTTTATTTTTGAATTTCGCACAAAGCTACTCGAGAGCTATCTGTGCTAGCCGTCCCTAATTTAGCAGTGTAAGACAGCTAGTCATCACCACCCACCGCCATCTCTTGGGCTACTCTTTTACCAACGAATAGTGGGATTGATCGTAACATTATAACGCCCCAACGGCTGAAAGGGCGAGCATGTTTAGCGCGACGGGGATGCAAACCCGCGACCCTCAGATTATGAGTCGCACGCCTTAACATGCTTGGCCATGCCGGGCCCATTTCAGTTACTCTGCCTCAAACGAGGTAATGAATGTAATGGTGAACTTACGTGAGATATGAGGGATGGCCTTGTGTTATAGCTCTGGAATTCAGAGATGGCGAACTAAGTTCGAATTCGTGATGGCGAGAAACCCACTTGAAGTAAAAATATATATATATTAGTAAAAATGTTAATACCCATACCAGCCGTCCTGACATATATTGAGATCGAATTTGTCCGACACCACAAAATGTTCCTTGCACACAAAGCTGGTGCTGTGTTATAAGAGGTACAGTCACTTCTTTAGTGTAAATAATAGAGTACCGCAGGCTTTCTGCCTTCTCTCTTGTTAGTTATTCAAAGTAGAGGATGGTAGCTATCAATCTTAGTAGCTTTGTTTTAAATTACAAAATACGTAATTAAATAGAATGCCATAGTAAACGAATAAAAACCATTTAAATGTATTGTTAACGTTAGTGTAATCTTTGGAAGTATATCTATCAGACTACTTCTAATAGACATGAGTATATTTCTTCATCTCTCTCAAGTGTAACTGTCAAGCAACAACTGTCTGTCGAGAATAATGAAAGCAACATATAAATAAAGGCCCCGGCATGGCCAGGTGGGTTAAACGTTCGACTCGTAATTCTAGGGTCGCGGGTTCGAATCCCCGTCGCACTAAATGTGCTCGCCCTTTCAGCCGTGAGGGCGTTATAATGTGACAATCAATCTCACTATTCGTTGGTAAAAGAGTACCCCAAGAGTTGGCGGTGGGTGGTGATGACTAGCTGCTCTAGTCTTAAACTGCTAAATTAGGGACGGCTAGCGCAGATAGACCTCGTGTAGCTTTGCGCAACATTCTAAAAAAACAACAACATATAAATAAAGCTTCTTGTCCGTCGTTGAAGCTGTGTCATTAAGAATCAAACCCATTAATATTATCAGTGATGTAAAATCTTGAAGGAGACAGTCATTCTACTTGCACAACGTGCAGTGATAAAAAAAGGATATTTTAATTCAGTGTTTGGAAGGGCACCATTCATTTGTTGTTTAGTAAAAATAAAAGCTGAAATTTTTCAATGTTATGATTTTACATGTAAGTACTTTGAACTTAACATAACATAATGTTAAAAAAATTCATATAAAAAATATGGTAATGTAGTGCAGAGGGTAGCCTGATAATGTACCCACATTTCGAATACACTACGAAATGAAGAACCATGTTTATTACAATTATGAAGTCTCTGTTATTAGTTCCTACATCTGCGTTTTTCTTTCTCAGCGAAGAGAAGTTGTTATCTCTCTACAAAGAGCTCCAGACAACAGAACGTCCACATTTAGTGAAGTACTTCGAAACAGTGATCGGAGATTTACTTGAAAATGTTAGAAAACTTCAAGAAGAGAATGAACAGTTAGAGAGTTCCTGGAAAAGGTAAAAACTGTGATTATATTCAGTTTGTTTCAGAATTTCGCAAACGAAATTACGATGTACAAGATTTTTGTTGTTCTTTTTGGATTTGAATGAGGAATACAAGTGTGAACGTTAGGTGGAGCTTAAGTTTTATATCAATATTTACAAAGAAGCAGAAATACATATATAATGATTATTGGTTTGGTCATACGTATTTGTCATACCAATAATGTTGTTTATTATTATTTACTCTTATATATATATATATAAAAGCACATTAAATTCCTTGTTGTTTAAATATTGTTTTATATAACACGTTAAATTATAGAACATCATGGTCCAAAACCTTCTGGGCGCGTAATGGTTTTAGATAGTTGTGGCAGTTGTATTTCAATAACACGATTAGCTCGTACGAAACATAATTGTATGGATAAACTAACCCAGTTTCATCAAGCCGTTTTGCATTGTGAAGAATTAAAAACTTTGTTCTGAAAATATAATATTACAATTCAGGGAGAAAAAAGAACACGAACAATATCTACACAGATTGGAAGAAGAACTCGACAGTCAAGTAAAAGATGTGGAGCTGCAGGCAAAAAAACAGGTAATGATTCTAGAAGTGTTTCATGTGGAGCTGCAGGCAAAAAAACAGGTAATGATTCTAGAAGTGTTTCATGTGGAGCTGCAGGCAAAAAAAACAGGTAATGATTCTAGAAGTGTTTCATGTGGAGCTGGAGGCAAAAAAACAGGTAATGATTCTAGAAGTGTTTCATGTGGAGCTGCAGGCAAAAAAACAGGTAATGATTCTAGAAGTGTTTCATGTGGAGCTGCAGGCAAAAAACAGGTAATGATTCTAGAAGTGTTTCGTGTGGAGCTGCAGGCAAAAAAACAGGTAATGATTCTAGAAGTGTTTCATGTGGAGCTGCAGGCAAAAAAACAGGTAATGATTCTAGAAGTGTTTCATGTGGAGCTGGAGGCAAAAAAACAGGTAATGATTCTAGAAGTGTTTCATGTGGAGCTGCAGGCAAAAAAACAGGTAATGATTCTAGAAGTGTTTCGTGTGGAGCTGCAGGCAAAAAAACAGATAATGATTCTAGAAGTGTTTCATGTGGAGCTGCAGGCAAAAAAACAGGTAATGATTCTAGAAGTGTTTCGTGTGGAGCTGCAGGCAAAAAAACAGGTAATAATTCTAGAAGTGTTTCATGTGGAGCTGCAGGCAAAAAAACAGGTAATGATTCTAGAAGTGTTTCATGTGGAGCTGCAGGCAAAAAAAACAGGTAATAATTCTAGAAGTGTTTCATGTGGAGCTGCAGGCAAAAAAACAGGTAATAATTCTAGAAGTGTTTCATGTGGAGCTGCAGGCAAAAAAAACAGGTAATGATTCTAGAAGTGTTTCATGTGGAGCTGGAGGCAAAAAAAACAGGTAATGATTCTAGAAGTGTTTCATGTGGAGCTGCAGGCAAAAAAACAGGTAATGATTCTAGAAGTGTTTCATGTGGAGCTGGAGGCAAAAAAACAGGTAATGATTCTAGAAGTGTTTCATGTGGAGCTGCAGGCAAAAAAACAGGTAATGATTCTAGAAGTGTTTCATGTGGAGCTGCAGGCAAAAAAACAGGTAATAATTCTAGAAGTGTTTCATGTGGAGCTGCAGGCAAAAAAACAGGTAATAATTCTAGAAGTGTTTCATGTGGAGCTGCGGGCAAAAAAACAGGTAATGATTCTAGAAGTGTTTCATGTGGAGCTGGAGGCAAAAAAACAGGTAATGATTCTAGAAGTGTTTCATGTGGAGCTGCAGGCAAAAAAACAGGTAATGATTCTAGAAGTGTTTCATGTGGAGCTGGAGGCAAAAAAACAGGTAATGATTCTAGAAGTGTTTCATGTGGAGCTGCAGGCAAAAAAACAGGTAATGATTCTAGAAGTGTTTCATGTGGAGCTGCAGGCAGAAAACAGGTAATAATTCTAGAAGTGTTTCATGTGGAGCTGCAGGCAAAAAAAAACAGGTAATAATTCTAGAAGGGTTTCATGTGGAGCTGCAGGCAAAAAAACAAGTAATAATTCTAGAAGTGTTTCATGTGGAGCTGCAGGCAAAAAAACAGGTAATGATTCTAGAAGTGTTTCATGTGGAGCTGCAGGCAAAAAAACAGGTAATGATTCTAGAAGTGTTTCATGTGGAGCTGCAGGCAAAAAAAAAACAGGTAATGATTCTAGAATTGTTTCATGTGGAGCTGCAGGCGAAAAAACAGGTAATAATTCTAGAAGTGTTTCATGTGACTTTGTTGATGGTGTGTTGTCCTTGAATAAATATACTTTGTGTCGTTTGCAACACATTCCACACAAAATATCAACAGTTGTATGTTCTTTTGTTTTTGGCAAACTTGGAGGTTCGTCGATGTATAGTGTCTTGGAGCATTTGTTAACCCTTTCACTGTTTTGGATATCAACATGAATACTCGGGTGGTTCGACTGACCCGTTTGATATGTGAAAAGCAAAGTCAAACAATATACACAAATATAAAATTATTATACAGATAAATATGTCGCAAGTGGTAATGATGATGTAATACTCTGGAATGTTAAGCAATTATGACAACCAATTGTTTGTGATACTCAAAACGTAGCAAGAATAAACACACCTTCATTCTCTTGATATCACATACGATACTCAGATTTTGTAAATGTAACAGTCATGGACATACTCTAATTAATAAATCTACAAAAAAGTCTAGTTCGAGTTATGTAGTTCAACAGTAGGTCATAAAGTGTCACAGGCTAGATCATGGATTTGGATCAAACAGCGAAAGGGTTAAAAACTTGCTTTCATAGATCATGAATTTGGATCAAACAGCAAAAGGGTTGAAAACTGGCTTTCATAGATCATGAATTTGGATCAAACAGCAAAAGGGTTAAAAATTGGCTTTCGTGTAAACTGTCCTCAGAAAGTTTGTGCAAAATGTTTGAAGAGTACGGGTTTTATCTTTCGTAATGAGAATAGCTATTGTTAAGCGCAACAATACTGCACTACCTTTATAGGAAACATCTTATTAATGCAGGAAGTATTATTATGCTGCTAAATGGAATATCTACATTTGAACTGTGGATTTATATTAAGGCCGCGCTTCTGATCCGTAGTTTTAAGCTTTGTTCTACACCATATCTTTGGTCTGAACAAGTACTGCACCTTCAGCTGTGAGCACGTCGTAAATGCTACTGTTAATATCATTATTCGGTTCAAAATAGGAGGCGGGTGCTGTTGGTTTCTTCCCTCTAGTTGCCCAGCTGAACTTTGTAGTTTTTGATCTGGTCGTTTAGCCCATGTGCCTGAGATGTTATAATGATAACTAATTAACAGTGATTTGTTTCTTAGGTGTATGTTTATCCTCAGCTTCTAGCCGTTTCTGGAAATTTGTTTTGTTTTGAATTTTGCACAAAGCTACTCAAGGGCTATCTGTGCTAGCTGCCCCTAATCTAGCTGTGTAAGACTAGAGGGAAGGTAGCGAGTCATCATCACCTATCGCCAATTCTTGAGCTACTCTTTTACCAATGAATATTGGGATTGACTGAAACATTATAACGCCCCCACAGCTGAAAGGGCGAGCATGTTTGGTGTGAAAGGGATTCAAACCTGCAATCCTCGCATTACGGGCCGAGCGCCTTAACCACCTGGCCTTGCCGGGTCTTTCTAGAAGTACTTTTAACAATAATATACCATATATTTTTAAAGGCATTGCTTGAACTTATGATAGAGATCCAGATGTAGTCCCTGCAATACCAGAAAAAAAATTATTTATGACTTAACTTGCAGATGAGTTAAAAAAAGAGTGCCAGTCATTTACTTAACGTAGATGATGAGTGGTACAGTAATGGCTGCCTTCCCTCTAGTCCAGTGGTGCACAAAGTCCGGCCCGCAACGAGTTGCCGAGTGGCCCGCGATGTCCAACGGGAAAGTCAAACAAAGAGAGTTCGCGCCTGCGCGAAGATTAAGCGCTATAGAAGAATATGCACTAGATTAGATACTGGATGGTTCCATATTTGTGTTGAGCAATAAAGAAAATTTAATAAGCAAATCTCGTTAATGTATAGACATTTAATCATTGGTGTAATGACGTAATATTTCTGTAATTACGAAATCTCACGCGCTCCAATTGTTCTTCGAGATTTACTTACGAGCCCTATTTTGATATTATTTCGTAACAAAAATGGCAGCTAATCGTAAAAGAAAAGTTGACAACAAAAACCGGCAGTTTCATGATGATTGGACTGCGCAATACTGTTTTGTTCAACAACAGAAGAACGTGATTTGTCTGCTATATCATTCGACAGTAGCAGTAGCGAAGGTATCCAATATAAAGCATCATTGTGAGTCGAAGCGTAAAGATTTCCACAACGTTGTCGTTGATGAACGAATAGCTCGAATTGAATCTCTGCGGTGGTCGCTGAATCACCAGCAGAACGTTTTCTCAAAGCAGTCAGCAGATTTAGGTGCAACATGTGAAGTCAGTTAGGATATTTTGTAGATGATAGCGAAATCTGGCCGACCGTTCACTGATGGTGATTTTGTCAAGCAATGTATGATTATTGCATCGGCAAAGTTGTGTCTGGAAGCAGTTCGCAAGCTACAGACGGTGACTTTGAATCGTATGACAGTTCAACGAAGAATTTTACACCCTCAGCAGACGTGACAAGACAGCTTACAAATAAAGCATCCAACTTTGTCTATTTCTCTTTGGCAGCAGACGAGTCAACTGACACCAGTTCAACAGTACAGCTGCTAGTTTTTGTTTGTGGTGTGTCGTCATCGTTTGATATCACAGAGGAACTAATTGGCATGGGTTCCATGAAGGGTCAGACAACTGGGTCTGCTCTATTCGAGGAGACAGTACGACTGTGTAATAGTGTTTCATTGGATTTCACGAAACTGGTAAGTGTGACAACTGATGGAGCACCAGCTATGACCGGAGAAAGTAGCGGGTTGGTAGCACTGTTGATGAAGCATCGAGGAAAGCAGAACAGACAGTTGGTGAAGTTGCACTGTATTATTCACCAACAGAACCTGTGCAGTAAAGAGCTTGGTTTTCAGACACTGATGACATTAGTGACGAAAACCATTAATTTCACCAAATCACGAGGGCTCAGTCACCGTCAGTTTTGAAGTCTTCTTGAATAAATTGATTCAGACAATGGTGACCTTGTGTATCACTGTGAAGTACGCTGGCTGAGTCGAGGGAAGATGTTCAGAAGATTCTGGAAGTTGATTGATGAGGAGATATAATTCCTCAGAAGCAAGAACAAAGACACAGAAGTGATTTCCATGACTGATCCAGCATGAGAAGCTGATTTGACCTTTCTGGTCGACATGACACAACACTTGAATGATCTGAATTTGAAGTTGCAAGGCAAAAATCAGCTTGTCTGTCAGCTTGCAAATCACGTCTCAGCTTTCAGAATAAAGTTGCAGTTTTTCCGTGAGCAAGCAGCATCCGGTAACTTCGTGCATTTTCCCACTTTTTAGTCACAGCTACAGAAGAATCAGGACATTGACACACAAGTCTATGTTGGGAAGCTAGATACCTTGATTAAATCCTTCAACTCACGGCTTCATGACTTTGACCAATGCAGATTGTTCATGAAACTTTTTGCTGATCCGTTCAGTGTGTCAGTGGATGACTTGTCAGCAGAATATCAGCTCAAACTTATTGATCTCCAGGCATCTGATGAACTGCGTGCTATTTACCGAGAAAACAGTTTGCTTGACTTCTACAAAACGTTGCCTGATACATTTACTAATGTGAAAGAGAATGCACTTGTCCACACCAACATGTACTGCTGCGAACAGGCTTTATCGCATATGAAACTGAACAAAAACAACACTCGCAATCAGCTGACGATCATCTGGAAGCAGTCTTGTGTCTTTCAACGTCAAACATCAAGCCGGACATTTCTAAGCTCGTAGATGACATGCAGCACCATGCATCGCACCGACTTTGTGACAGTTGACGTATCATAACATTTCTTAGAATAATGTGCAAACTCTTTGATGTAATCGTTATTTGTGTGTTCTTAAATGTGATGTCCATCTTGTGTGAAACAACTGTGGGACGATTTTAATCTTCACTTTTTTGTGGCCCCCAACGGTTACGAGAAGTCTGTTTGTGGCCTCTGACTCAAAAAGTTTGTGCACCACTGCTCTAGTCAATAGTTCAAAACAGAATCCAAATACAGAAAACCATGAATTCACTCAAAACATTTTTAAATATACTTATTACAATTTATTTGTTTTGTTCCTTTGTGGTTCCCATTCATCGCTTGTGAACAAAATTGAAATTTATACATATATGTATAACTAAGCTTTTACTGTGTTTATGGTATCTCAAGTAATTCCATGAAAACATTTTGTCTGGAACATTCTTCTAACATATACATATTTCGTGCGTATTTATTTCATTGAAGTAAGTTAAACGACAACTTGGAAACTTCAATTTGTATATACGAGTGAAATACAGATAAAAAATAATAACATAGAAAGCATTAACCAAGTTATGTGTTACTAAGTGTTTTATCTATGTTTGTTTTATGTAACAGTTCTGTAAAATCAAATGAATGTTTCTGTAACAGGCTCAAGCGGAAGTAGAAGCAGAAAGACGCTCATTGAAACTGAAGATGGACGCCGAAATGGACGAGCTCCACGCGCACTTATCTTTGTTTGAAAAGGTGTGATAAAGCTCTTGTGTTTTGGTGGCGATAATAATTATTTCCAAGCCTTTCATTTCTTCAAAACTTGCGAGTTTAATCAAACTGTTTGTGTGGTTGTTCTGAGTTCAAAATCGCCCAGAGATTGAAATGTTTTATTAAAGGGCGCGATGCTATAAATGACATTTCGGTCACTGACCGGTATCGGAGTTTTCTGTCTCTTTTTTGTTTGTTGTTGTTATTGTTGGCGCAAAGCTATATAAGATTATATCTGCGCTTTATCTAAGACGGCGAATCAAACCCTACAATTTAATACCTAAATTTACTGCTGACCCGCCAGGGAATGACTTCAGAGTTAACATACATTTATACAACCCCAGATTAAGGCATGGACTTACCGGGCTGAAGCCCAGGGTCTCAACCTACGACTATAAATATATTACACACAGAGGTTCTGTCTCAAGGGAGCCTCAGTAAGTTGAAAAGCCTAGAGCCAATAAAACCCTTAATCTAGCCTAACACAAACAGACACACACATATATATAGAAATATTGTCTTGTATGTACGCTTGTTTGAAGTTAAGCCCAAAGCTACACATTGAGCTATTTGTGCTAAGTCCAAGACGGGTATCGAAATTCGGTTTCTAGCGTTGCAAACATACCGCTATGTCACTGGTCAAAATTCGAGTCGTCATATATCTTCTATAACATCTGAAAACTAGAAATATACATATTTTTCTAGAGTTGTCTGTATGTACTAAGTCATTTTGAACATAAAAAATTAAAGTGGCTGCAAGAGAAATATCTTCCACTAATTCAGGACTTTATTAACAACGCTACATGTGACATCAAAAACCTATGAATTTACCATGCAGGTTAAAAAAAACAACGTTTTGAGTTATTATGAAATGGAGCTTACAAACAGTTGAACGCTACAACAAGACCTCAGGGCAGTATGGACTACTGTTGTTACGTATTGTAAGGGGCCCAGCATGGCCTAGCGCGTTAAGGCGTGCGCTTCGTAATCTGAGGGTCGCGGGTTCGCGCCCGAGTCGCGCCAAAAATGCTCGCCCTTTCAGCCGTGGGGGCGTTACAATGTGACGGTCAATCCCACTATTCGTTGGTAAAAGAGTAGCCCAAGAGTTGGCGGTGGGTGGTGATGACTAGCTGCCTTCCCTCTAGTCTTACACTTCTAAATTAGGGACGGCTAGCACAGATAGCCCTCGAGTAGCTTTGTGCGAATTTCAAAAAGAAAAACAAAACGTATTGTAAGTTATTTCGAACGAGTTTCCAATTTATTGTATTACGTACGTTACGTGCTACTATTTCAAATAATCGGAAATTTGGATTTGAATTTAGAAGTTAATTAAATGTTAACATATATCAAATTTATAACATTTACCAACAAGATTGATACACTCAATTTTCTTTTCTTTTGTCAAACGTAAATATATTTTAATATAAAAGCAAAAACAAACAAACAATACAATTTATAATAACTGTTGCTATTAACAGTTATTACAAATGATGGTTTATATACAAGAGTTCTACAAACAATACTGAGTCTTATATCCGGTTTAGAATTGAATATATTATCGACGAGCATATTAATTCTGAGCTGAGATTGCCACACCTCTCTCAAGCTAGCTAGCTTGATTGGCCTCACACAGTTTACAAGCACACTTTTTCCGTCTGTAGTTAATTCAGTTGAACGGTTTGTAATGTTCGAAATTTATAAATGTTCCCAGTTCAATTCTGTAGTTTTACGAGTAATAGGCGTTAATCACAATTGTAGCTTCCTAGGCCTATAGAACACTGACTGTAGCTGTCCAATAGTAATAATAGTCGTATGTCTCTCGGCCTGTCGCTCTTTAGACGAATCACGCGAGTTTGTAGAAATTCCAACAAAAAACGTTTGTTTGTTTGTTTTGGAATTTCGCACAAAGCTACTCGAGGGCTATCTGTGCTAGCCGTCCCTAATTTAGAAGTGTAAGACTAGAGGGAAGGCAGCTAGTCATCACCACCCACCGCCAACTCTTGGGCTACTCTTTTACCAACGAATAGTGGGATTGACCGTCACATTATAACGCACCCACGGCTGGGAGGGCGAGCATGTTTAGCGCGACGCGGGCGCGAACCCGCGACCCTCGGATTACGAGTCGCACGCCTTACGCGCTAGGCCATGCCGGGCCAACAAAAACGTAAAACGAATATTTTTACAATTTCGAGAACAGACGGGACTTGCACAACAGACAGTCGATAATATCGTCACATGCAAGAAAGAAAACTATACTGAAACAAGCGTTATACAATCCACTCATCAAAGATTTGTTAATAAGTCGATCCTTGAATCAAAGCAATACAATGCTTCGTAAAACTATTAGCTACTCATAAAGTTTTTCAAATATATTTTGTTTTTGGTTTTTTGCGTTTTTTTTATTCAGTTTATTTTGTTCATGTTGACGCATATTTGTTATCATAACTACTTGAATTCTCACCAGGTGGATTCATGGCTGAAAGATAGTCAAGACCCAATAAAAGAAGGTAAACTATCAGAAATTCGTACCAAACTCGAGGATTCTGTATATGAAAATCGTCAACTTCGGATGTCCCTAATGGACACTCAAACCAGCGTAGCCTTAATGAGGAGCGAAATTGCGCAATTGAGGAGTCAATACGAAGAGAAATGTCGCGAATTAATCAGGTGCAAAAATCAACTTTGAACGACTCAAACCATTTTTAATTCCTAAATATTTTAACACGCAGTTTATTTGTTTTAGTTTATGAATTAAAGTTATTAATAAGTTATTTATCTTAACATTATCTGTTTATGGTGGATTAATTCCTGAATACAATTTAAAGATAAAATATCGTTAAAATTTTGTTCAAAAGACACACATTAATGTAAACTTATCTTAAAAACAGAAGTTTCATAACAGTGAGTTACATCTTAAAATTAATGTTGAGTTAAGGTGTTTTTTATGAAGTTCCATTTTGAAATTAATGTTGAGTTAAGGTGTTTCTCTATGAAGTTCCACCTTAAAATTAATATTGAGTTAAGGTGTTTTTTATGCAGTTCCATTTTAATATTACTTATGACATCACATTATATAGCTAAAGACAATTAAACGGCGTAAATTTTGTAACATTGTGATTAATTACCGTGTACATTTAAATGTAGAAAGTAACAACATTATGCGTTTGGTCTGTTCAACATCCTCAAACATTGTTTTAAATAGATATTTCTTTATTTTCAATATTTCCACGCAGCGAAAGAGAACGAGTATTGGACATATTACACGAACATGAACAGCTCAGCAGACACCTTCACCTTCTACAGTAAGTACAACATTGGGAAGTTTCATGGTAAATCAGTAATACTGCAAAGGACCGAGCGCAAATAATTCTGTGAAAATACATTTAAACAAATACTTTAATTTACAGTAATGATTAACTCCAATCTGATATTGTCAAACCTTGTTTTGGTTTTCTTCACTGTGGACTATCAGTGATGTGGCCGTTTTAACGACTGAACTCTAAATTTCAACTTTATTCGTTATCAGGGTAAAGAGGACAACGTATTCCAATGTAACGTTGATTTTAACAATTTAACAAATTGGGCTGTGTACTTAGTCAGGTAACTTATTTCAGTTACTAAACTTTTAAGTTAGAGAGTTTTAAATTATTTATTTATTTAGTTATCTTCTTATATAAATAGAAAATTTAACAGTAGGTGAATTTCGTAATTTCTAGTACTTTTGTACAAAATTCTTGGCTCGAAAAAACAAAATTAAGCTCATAATAAAAACCAACACAAAGAAATTCTTGAAGACGAGAAATCCAAATGAAGTACAAATGTATCTCAGAACGGCTGATACGGATATTAACACATTTACTAATAAAGCAGTGAACAACGTTTCGACCTTGTTGCAACTTTCTCTTTGTTAGGCCCGGCATGGCCACGTAAGTTAAGGCGTTGGACTAGTAAATCGGAGGATCGTGGGTTGGGATCTCCGTCGCACCAAACATGCTCGCCCTTTCAGCCGTGGGGGCGTTATAATGTGACGGTCAATCCCACTATTCGTTGGTAAAAGAGTAGCCCAAGAGTTGGCGGTGGATGGTGATGACCAGCTGCCTTCCCTCTAGTCTTATAGTGCTAAATTAGGGACGGCTAACGCAGATAGCCCTTGAGTAGCTTTGCACGAAATTCAAAACAAACAAATAAACTATCTTTGTTAACTGAAGATGACCAAGGAAGGTCGAAACGTTGTTCTCTGCTTATCAATAAAAGTGTTAATACCCATACCAGCTGTTCTGAGATACAACACAAATATAGAACTAAAATTATTTTCATTAAATGAAATTTTAACATGATTAATGTTGTTGTTGTTGTTTTGAATTAAGCACAAAGCTGCACAATGGGCTATCTGTGCTCTGCCTACCACGGATATCGAAACCCGGTTTTTAGCGTTGTAATTCCACAGACATATCGCTGAGCCACTGGGAGGCAGCATGGTTAATATACATTGGGCATTGGGCTGTTTATTCGTTTAACGAATACATCGTTTTAACTAAATGACATGAAATTAAGACAATAAAGACATCACTGCTATATCTTTGTAGGATGAGATAAGAGTTTCATTGTAAGAGTAATTTTTAAACAGTCGCAGTTTTGATAAGGGTAAAAATATTTTTTCTGTTTCTTTCCAACAGTGACGCTAACAAGAGACTTCAAGATACCAATGACAACTTGAGAGAGGTTGTAGACGTTGACACATATCACAAAGTAAGTGTTAGAGTTGAGTTGTTGCTGTTGTTGTACAGGATATCAACGACAAAGTGAGAATGGTTGTAGATGTTGAAACATATCACAAAGTAATGCTACAGTCGAGTTCTTACTCATGTTGTACTGCGTCTTATAAAAGTGCCAGTTTCTTAGTATATTCGCACGTCTTTGTCATGGAGTTTAGTATAATATTTTCAACTTAAGATCTTCATTATGATGAAGTGAATAAATCTCTAATGCCAGTTTTTCTAGAGAAGACATTCACCATCTTTTTCATTTTTAACGTTTTAAACCGGTGGCTTAGCAACGGAAAACATCAACTTTGTACATGATGATCACATGACAAAGAAACAAGTTACAACAAACCAATCTTTGGGTTTCGTTTCTTTTGAATTTCGCGCAAAGCTACACGAGAGCTATCTGCGCTAGCTGTCCCTAATTTAGCAGTGTAAGACTAGAGGGAAGGCAGCTAGTCACCACCACCCCCCGCCAACTCTTGAGCTACTCTTTTACCAAGGAATAGTGGGATTGACCATCACATAATAACGCCCCCACGGCTGAAAGAACGAGTATGTTTGCTGTGACGGGGATTTGAACCCGTGACGTGACCCTCGGATCATGAGTCGAATGCCTTAACCACCTGGCCATGCCAGGCCTCAATCTTTACGATCTTACTGAAGTGAGTTCTTTTTGAGCTTAGACTTTCAGACAATAAAGCCAATACACTGGTTAGACAAATATATACCATACAGACTAAAATATGAACATTACACTTATACTTCTAAAATGAATGAAAACTGCTACGTAATATATCTGTTAAAGTTATAAACTTGAGTTCCAACTTTAACTTCTGAAGAAAGTAACTGATGCTAATAATTACGAAATATTTTTATTAATTAATCGAAATACTTTTATTCTTGCACTAAAATATTAGGAAAATATTATATTGCATTCTTAATATGTAACATGAATTAGCTTAAGATATTCAATATTATTTCGCACTTCCACTATCTTAATTTAACTTATAATTATAGTTGTAGTTTCCACCCTAAACGAATAAAATAACACTAAAAAAGTTAGTTAAAATGGTAATTAATAGAGGTTTAGAAATTCTACCATGGAAGATTTCTCATACACTAACGAAAATTGATGGATATCATAGAAGATCGCATGCTCTCCACTTAGTCAGTACAAAGACTAAACGTAGTAGCTTTTCGCACCACGAACCTAGCGTTGAACGTTGAAACTACGTTTTTAAACCCCAAGTCAGTCAGTAATAAGTAAAGCTATTACATGACAAATTGAAACGTACATTAATTTTTTTTTGTGTTTGTGAACTTGTTGTTCTTGAATTTTTCTCACCCTTGTGGCGGCACGGCATGGCCAGGTGGTTAAGACTCTTGAATTGTAACCTGAATGTCGAGGGTTCGAATCTCCGTCACACCAAACATGCTCGTTCTTTCGGTCGTAGGGCGTTATAATGTTACGATCAATCCCACTATTTGTTGGTAAAAGAGTAGATAGTGGGTGGTGGTGACTAGTTGCCTTACCTCTAGTCTTACACTGCTAAATTAGGGACGGCTAGCGCAGATAGCTCTCGTGTAGCTTTGCGCGAAATTCTAAACAAACCAAACCAAACCAAACCAATCACCCTTGCGGAGTTAGTAGGATGGATTTGGGGTGTTCTTATTTACATGACGTTGCCAGAAAGGGCATTCAGGCGTGATAGGTGTCTAAGAGTAGATTTTCAGTGTTACTGGATCCGAATCTGATATCGTTTGGTATTATGGTTTGATCCGGGATTCGGGCGATACCTTGTTTGAAAATGTTTTCTTACCCCCAACTTGTTCTTTGTGTTCAGATATCACAGACGAGCGTCCTAACACAGTTTTTTCACGAAGGCTTCTGTGAACCATAAGTAGGCCTTTTAACTCCCTAGGGGTGTGTGGCAATTTTTGACTAGTTTAACTAAAAGAGGTAAAGGTATACCAAGCAGAGTGTCAATTACTTTTGTGTGTGTTTTTTTTTTTCAGAATCATAGAAAACAACATTTAATTGTAAAATATGCTTTCTGGTAACCTGTATTTATTTGTTTTCATTGTATTTTATTTGTATATACTGTGGTGGCAGTTAGGTTACTTATTTTAATAAACGATATAAACTGTTTAAAGAAATTTATTAGGTATGTAAAATGATTGTTTCGTTTGTTTGTTTGTTTTGAAATTCGCACAAAGCTACTCGAGGGCTATCTGTGCTAGCCGTACCTAATTTAGTAGTGTAAGACTAGAGGGAAGGCAGCTAGTCATCACCACCCACCGCCAACTCTTGGGCTACTTTTTTACCAACGAAAAGTGGGATTGACCGTCACATTCTAATGCCCCCACGGCTGGGAGGGCGAGCATGTTTAGCGCGACTCGGATGCGAACCCGCGACCCTCAGATTCCGAGCGCATGCCTTATCGCGCTCGGCCATATAAAATTATTATAATAAAATAATTAACAAAAAACATAATGTAAAAGTGAAAGCGCCGAGAAGATAAAAACATAATAATGTGTAGAATAATAAATACAGAATAAAATAAATGTTTAATTAATGCTTATTAAGAATTTAGGTGATGAATAAATGTAATGTAGAGACTGAATTTTTACACACAACACAATCTATTATTTTTATAGATTTATCTAATTTTGAATGGTTTGTTTTGAATTAAGCACAAATCTACACAATGGGTTATCTGTGCTCTGCCCACCACTGGTATTGAAATCCGGTTTCCAGCGTAGTGAGTCTACAGACACATTCCTGTGTCACTGGGGGGGACAATTTTGAATGGTTTACAAATGGTTTCATGATGTTGGGTTAATGTCAGTAACTGGTTTATATCGCTCTGATGATGATAAAGTGTAATTCTAGTTTTATGTGATTTTTAGTCTTTCTTATATATCCACTGTTTTATTAAATTTATCTGGAGCTCGACACAAGTCTCTTTAATTTATCCGGCCCGGGTTATTTATCCGGGTTAAGGCGTTTGACTCGTAATCTGAGGGTCGCGGGTTTGAATCCCCGTCGCACCAAATATGCTCGCCGTTTTAACCGTGGGGGGCATTATAATGTGACTGTCAATCCCGCCATTCGTTGGTAAAAGAGTAGCCCAAGAGTTGACGGTGGGTGGTGATGACTAGCTGCCTTTCCTCTAGTCTTACACTGCAAAATTTGGGAAATCTAGCGCAGGTAGCCCTCGTATAGCTTTGCGCGAAATTTCAACAAACAAACAATCTTTAATTTATTGCATCATTCTACCACAAACATTCACTTCAACCCTATTTACTTACCAAGGAAACACAGGTCTTAATTCAACATCAAAACGAAGAAAGGTATAATTTATAACGACAAGTCAGCAAGAAATATAGTAAAGCATAGTGTAGGAAAAAATACCGCTAGTGTCAATTGTGATATTACTTTATTATGTTGTGAACGGCTTTTACAAGCTGACGAACTATAATTATAATTACTTTCATGAGCTCAATATTTCTAAGTTACCATACTTTCTTCAATATGCTTTTTGTTTTAAGTATAACATTTTAAGATGCGTTCTGAGTCATAACTCACCAGTCATTAAAGGTAATCCACCTACAGGTTTTGTTATATCAATCTAAGATGTTTAAGCAACACACGTCTTCTTCTTCTTGTTAAAATGAGCAGTTCATTTACTATTTTACGACATTTCGCTCTGTGTATGTCATTTAAACTTACTGTCTGTACTAAACATTATGTAAATATTGACATGACAACAATTTTTAGGCCTTTTGGTTTTCATGTCCAGTTTGCTACTTCTTCTCTTACGGAATACCACACGTGATTTGAAACCATGTGTTTTCAGTGATGAATGTGTAAAAAATATTCCTAAAAGCGATAATCTGAAATGTGTTCTTATTACTACTTTGTTCAGAAAGCATCTCACACCAGACTCGATAAAAGGGGGTCAATCATTGGGGATTACCTGTGTGCTGAAGCGACACCTATGGAACTTTTTAAAACGAAAAAGTAAGTTCTTTAATTTTATAACACTTGTGTCCATTCTTATATATTCGTTCTCAAACGATCTTAAACTAGTTACTGGTAGTTTAATATTCTGCGTGGTTTTAATTAGTTTTGTTGAAATTCAGTTACAAGGTAGAAATGTTGTTACTAAAAGTATGTTAGAAAGCCTCCACCAAGAACATTTTTATTATTATAGTGAAAATGCTGATAAAACTCAATTTTTTATAAAGTTCGTCAATAGATTTTGAAGAAGAGGAAGATTATTCTCTGACAGAAGATGTTGATAAATACCGCCAGATGTCACTGACCTCTAGTGGTGTGGACAATGATATCGCATACAAAATGGACAGCTTTGTTGATGATTTTGGTGAGTGTTTTTAGTTAACCTATGGTACGTATGAACGAACGTATATTTTGTCGAAGCTAATTGTCATGCTGCGACATACCAAAAATATATTCCATGCTGTACGAGTGTTATCGTTCACTTCGACGCCCGCCTGCCAACACAACATACAATTAAGATGACTTCGCTTGACGTTTGAAGTTTTGAATATTTCACAGAGAGAAAGAAAAGCTATATACATGTTTTGTTATTAAAAATAATCAAACCGAAAACAATGTTTAAATTGATCTTTGTTGTCGCAATTCGTTATTATATATATCACGTGATACAGTGAAGGACGCTTTTTATTATAGTAATTTTAATTATAAATAAGTTATTAGGCTTAAATTGCAATTCTGTAATTTCCTGTCATAAACAGCGTAGTTTTACATAAAATTGTTTGGAAGAAGGATGGCTTTTTGTTATACTATTTTAACTCTTAGGGCTATTATTTTACCAACGAATAGTGGGATTAACCGTAACATTATAACGCTCCCACGGCTGAAAGGGCGAGCATGTTTGGTGTGACGGGGGGATTATCGTGTAACATCCTTTTAAACTTTTTTGCTGTGGGGGCTCATGTCCTTTAAGAAGTCATAACAGTAAAGTGCAAAGCCTATATATATATATATAAAGTTTAATCACGGGTTATGTTCACCCTTATGAACACACCTGTTTGTTTCAGCGCAAGGTATACATTACAAACAGAAATCGAACTCTCAATTTCAGCGCCGTAAGAATGTAATCTTACTATTGACCACCTGGAGTACATAGAAACTTTTATGTACTCCACCATAACGAAGGCGAAAACTTCTGTATAGCATTTTGCGAATTCATACAACTTTCACTCGCGAAATACTAAGAGAGTGCAGGAGTTCTGCTTTGTTGTGTAGAGGTTACTGAGATGATGCTATACCAAAAACAAAACACCAGCAAACAAACAGGAATTATACAAAAAACTAACTTAAATAAAGCCAGCGTCCATGAATTAAATGTTTACGGCCATGGAATATTTAATTTTTTTAAAACCAAATATAATTTGTTTTGTTTTGTTTGTCGTATGCATTCGAAAGAATTTTGCTCTCAAAACTATCGAACCGGCTAATGTTTGCAACGTTGTTTTAAAACGTTTTTGTTGTAAATTCTGATGTTTATATGGTCAGATAGCGGGCTTTCAACACTAAGAGATATCACCGAACCCGAGGCTACTAGTGACTATGGTGAGGAAAATGATAATCTGAAGAAAACATTGCAGTCACCTGTGAGGAAACAATCGTTTACATCCATTCAGACACAGTCAAGCAGCCGGAAAAGTAGCCTTCAAGACCGAAGACTTCCTGCAAAACCTAAAGTTAGCACAGACTGTCAGACTATGTTACAGTTTGATCCTAAAGCAAAGGTAATTATAAAAAAAAAACAAAGACTGTCAGACTGTGCTACAGTTTGATCCTAAAGCAAAGGTAATTATAAAAAAAACACAGACTGTCAGACTATGTTACAGTTTGATTCTAAAGCAATGGTAATTCTAAAAAAAAAACACAGACTGTCAGACTGTGTTACAGTTTGATCCTAAAGCAAAGGTAATTCTAAAAAAATAACACAGACTGTCAGACTGTGTTATAGTTTGATTCTAAAGCAAAGGTAATTCTAAAAAAACAACACAGACTGTCAGACTGTGTTACAGTTTGATCCTAAAGCAAAGGTAATTCTAAAAAAACAACACAGACTGTCAGACTATGTTACAGTTTGATTCTAAAGCAAAGGTAATTCTAAAAAAACAACACAGACTGTCAGACTATGTTACAGTTTGATTCTAAAGCAAAGGTAATTCTAAAAGAACAACACAGACTGTCAGACTGTGTTACAGTTTGATTCTAAAGCAAAGGTAATTCTAAAAAACAACACAGACTGTCAGACTGTGTTACAGTTTTATCCTAAAGCAAAGGTAATTCTAAAAAAACAACACAGACTGTCAGACTGTGTTTCAGTTTCATCCTAAAGCAAAGGTAATTATAAAAAAACAACACAGACTGTCAGACTGTGTTACAGTTTGATTCTAAAGCAAAGGTAATTATAAAAAAAACAAAGACTCTCAGACTGTGTTATAGTTTGATCCTAAAGCAAAGGTAATTCTAAAAAAATAACAGACTGTCAGACTATGTTCCAGTTTGATTCTAAAGCAAAGGTAATTTTTGAAAAACAACACAGACTGTCAGACTGTGCTACAGTTTGATCCTAAAGCAGAGGTAATTATAAAAAAAACACAGACTGTTAGACTGTGTTTCAGTTTCATCCTAAAGCAAAGGTAATTATAAAAAAACAACACAGACTGTCAGACTGTGTTACAGTTTGATTCTAAAGCAAAGGTAATTATAAAAAAAAAACAAAGACTGTCAGACTGTGTTACAGTTTGATCCTAAAGCAAAGGTAATTCTAAAAAAACAACACAGACTGTCATACTGTGCTACAGTTTGATCCTAAAGCAGAGGTAATTCTAAAAAAAAACACAGACTGTCAGACTATGTTACAGTTTGATTCTAAAGCAAAGATAATTCTAAAAAAACAACACAGACTGTCAGACTATGTTACAGTTTGATCCTAAAGCAGAGGTGGCTATATAAAACTAATATAGACTCTCAGACTATGTTAAAGTTTCATACTAAGTAAAAATGAGGCGATAGAAATCAGATACCAAAATAAAAATTGTTGTATAAAATTATCACAAACTGTGTTACGTTTCGATACCAAGTAAATTCGTGATCACAGAAAGTTGGATCTCGAAATGAAGGCACTTGTGTAAAGTTGACACATATTATTAAAGAATGTTACAATTCTATATTCAAGAATTCATGAAGTTTGATAACTGACCAACGGTGGTTATATAAAAGTAGTACAAACAGTAGACAATTACGGATTGTAACCTTGGAATTTTGAATATTCTAACAAGAGTTCAAGTATATCTAAGCGACAGCCTTCAAGTTGTGAAAGTAATTTCAGCTAGTATATATATATATATATATTTTCATATTCTGACTCTATTTATAAATTTTCTACATTAAGAGCTCTACACTAATAGCCTTATAAATTTGTTATAGTTAGAGTGTTTTTATTTAGTACTACTAAATAACACAGTATATTCACCAAAAAAAGTAAATTTGCTCATAAATATTTCAGGGCGATATATTTGAAAAAAATCAGACAACAGGATACAGCAGCACAGATACCCAATCAGAAGGAGATTTCTCGTCTCGTCGAATTACAGAGATAAAACGACAACTAGGGCTCGATCCTGAGATAGCCAAGTAGGTGTTTTGATACATTTGTCGTTTAGTATAACAAAGTAACACCTGGATATGGAAGAGTGTTGCTCAGAGTTCAGTGTTATTTTTATGTTTATGAGGCTAACGTTACTGCATCAACTAGGGAATGTTTTTAACCCGGAATCAGCATAGTTTTTGTATAACTTTACATTTTGACTGAAAACAATATTATCCGAAAGTCAGTTCATTTGTTTAGGATTTTCGCACAAAGCTACTCGAAGGCTATCTGGGCTAGCCGTCCCTAATTTAGCAGTGTAAGACTAGAGGGAATGAAGCTAGTCATCATCACCGACCGCCAACTCTTGGGTTACTATTTTACCAATGAATAGTGGGATTGAGCGTAACATTTATAACGTCCCCACGGTTGAAAGGGCGAGCATATTTGATGCGACGGGGATTCGAACCCGTGCTCCCTAACTACCTGGCCATGCTAGGCCTTTCAGAAGTCAAACCAACGTTTACTAGTGATTTATTATTGAGTAAAAAACGTTTATAGCAACTTTATGGAAACATTTCCTGAGTGTAAACAGTTTTGAAGTCTACGTAAAAAAAACATATCGTTTATGAATATTGGTAAAATAGTTTTTGGATGTTTGTTTAATGTTTGTGCAGTTTGTATTAATGATTTTGATTGTTGCATGATAAGGAAAACCAACAAGAACAATGAATAAAAATCAATGTGTGTTGAAAAAAACGCTTGTAATTTTTATTATGGCAAACTAGAATGTGGTATAATATGCTTCAAAAATTATCAAAGCAAACTAAATTACATTTTGCGTTAACTTCATTCGGTCTATTAAGTCAATCGCTAAATAAACTTCCGAAAACATAATCTGCCACTAGGGAGTTCATTGATTCACGTCACAATTCTACACAGTGGCACGTGTTTTATTCAAATCAACGATATTTTATCGTCAATTGTTCCCCGCTGGGACAGTGGTAAGTTTTGGGATTTAAAATCAGGGGCTCGATTCCCCACGGTGGACTCAGCAGATAGCCCGATGTGGCTGTGCTGTACGAAAAACACGCTTATTTAGAAAGATTAGTCCAATCTGATTTTTGCGGCGAATAAAGAAAATAAGAAAAACACGCTTATTTAGAAAGATTAGTCCAATCTGATTTTTGCGGCAAGCGAATAAAGCTTATAATTTGTCATTGTGTAGACAGAATATATTTGAATTATTTGACATAATTGATGTAATATTCACTGAACTGTAACATGATTCTTCAGCTTCCCCAGGCAACGATTATCAAAGTCATCAACTCCTGTGTCGTCCGTAGATGGCACCCCTGTGCCTACACCTCGCATTTCGTTAGAGAAAAACTCTGCACAACCTAGAAGACTTCCTCCTCGTCCTCCAGTGCGAGGTCGCTCCAAGCTACAAGAGACAACAGATCTTGGCAACAAGTCTGACGTTAACAATGAGCTCGTGGTTCCTGATGTGGAGGACCCTGACATTCATAAAGAACAAGCTGCTCCTGTGCAAGATGAGGGCCGTCAACAACAGAAATTGAAGGAGTTGGAGGAGCTTGACCGAGTTGAAAATGAAGGCGTTAGTTTCGAACCCACGGGTCCTCCAGAAAGAACGTACAAAATAGTTTTCGTTGGAGACGCTGCTGTTGGGAAGTCTTCATTGATCATTAGGCTTAGCAAAGGCGTTTTTATGGAAACCCTGACATCGACACTAGGTTTGTTTATTATTAATTTACTTGGGATAATAGAAGACCATATTTTTTACTATTCCATTTTTAATGTGTAAGTATAGTCCAGAAAACCAACGTGGTTTTTATATTTGATACTAACTGACGTCACTGTCCAATACACGGGAAAGACAGTGGATGTAGAGGATGACCTGGTGGGTCACATCATTACGCCTACTCCCCCCATCCCCTTCATGCCACTTTTGGAGGCTCTAAAGGCTAAATGTTAGTTTGGCGACAATTGGTACAGCGGTTCGACAGTTACAATCGGACACAAACACATTGTTAAATATTGGTTTACATCTACAAAGATTGTTAGTGCAAAGTTTATTTGTTAAACAGTTTGGTTAGTGTTTTACTTGTTTCTTAGTGTCAGATAGTTTGAGTTTTGTAGTTAAGTTTGTGAGCATTTATATACATTTTTATGAAGCAGATATTTTTCTAGATTGTTTAAATTTTGATTGAAGTCGGATCAATTAACCTTATTTTGTTTTATACATGTTTATTAATAAAATGATTCATAGTTGGCGTCCATGTGTTTAATGTTTTGAATTTTCAGAAACAAAAGAGAAGATCTAAAAGAATTATGAAACACAAAACACGGCAAAATTCTTACTGCAAAAAAGCTGATGGCCCCAAAATTAATTTTCCTCCTACCCAATTCCCATTATAATTCGGGCTCGATCCCCACGGTGGATACGACGCAGACAATCCATTGTTAGCTTTGCACAAAACAAATAAACAATCAACCTTAGTTTCTTTTACAACCAAGATGGATGTTTGTATGCATTTTCATCAACACATTAAAATAAATAGAAAATAACCAAATATAAAAAAAAAATCGCCAAGTTTAAACTTAAAGAATTGGGTTAGTTTACTGGTTAGTTTCGACGAAACACACGTCTTTTCAGCAGAATATTAACACAAGTAATAAATATAATCAAATGATTGTACAGCACTATAGTTAATTAAACAAGGAAATTAATGTTGTGTTTGCAGAGCACTTTTTAACTTTAACTTTTTTTAAATATTATGTACACAACTAACAAAAACATGAAATTATGCGTAGTTAGAAAGAAAATGTTCAAAATATTTTGTTTGAGAGAAATGTCAAGGGATAGACAAAGATTTTATGTTAAGATTTATCATGTGTTTCAGTTTGAAGACGATATTTTGAACTGCTAGAAATTACCTGTTTAGGCAAAACTGATTACAACATAAAATTTGGAATGGGTATAATTTTTAAGTTATTTATTTTGTTACAGGTGTAGATTTTCAGATGAAATCTCTGAGAGTAGATAACAGAAATGTAGCAGTACAACTGTGGGACACAGCAGGACAGGAGAGGTAAGTCTACACATTACACCTTACATACAGCTCATGGTTATAAATGTTTCACGACTTAGCAGGACACGAAAGCTAAGACTACATTACACCTTACATACAGCTCATGGTTATAAATGTTTCACTACATAGCAGAACACGAAAGTTACGCTTACACATTATATCTTACATACAGCTCACAGTTATAAATGTTTCAAAACATAGCAGAGCACGAAAGTTACATTTACACATTACACCATACATACAGCTCACAGTTATAAATGTTTCACGACATAGCAGGACACGAAAGCATTACACCTTACATACAGCTCATGGTTATAAATGTTTCACGCCATAGCAGGACACGAAAGCATTACACCTTACATACAACTCATGGTTATAAATGTTTCACGACATAGCAGGACACGAAAGCATTACACCTTACATACAGCTCATGGTTATAAATGTTTCACGACATAGCAGGACACGAAAGCATTACACCTTACATACAGCTCATGGTTATAAATGTTTCACGACATTGCAGGACACGAAAGCATTACACCATACATAGAGCTCATGGTTATAAATGTTTCACGACGTAGCAGGACACGAAAGCATTACACCTTACATACAGCTCACAGCTATAAATGTTTCACGGCATAGCAGAGCACGAAAGTTACGTTTACTCTACCTTTAAAGTGTTTTGTGTTTTTGTGATATTGTGTTTGCTTTAGATTAATAACAATTTTGTTAGTAGATAAGAACAGTTACCTTTGCATAACAGAGAAATAAAATCACGTACATATTTTTATCTAATGATTTCTTAAAAGCACTTAGAATTAATATAGAATTTACTTGTAATAGAAGTAATGTTGAGGTCCTGTGATAGTGTCACCACCAAAATGTTCGTCTATGGTGAAATTAATCAAAGCTAAACAATACACTGTATTGACGTAGTTGACTCACAGTTTTTACTTCTTAAGTATATAGATAAAAGAAACCTCCATAAAAGGTTGATTATTAATTCCAAATGTTTTAGCGTATTTGTTTCAGATAACTTTCGTTCCTATTTCTTCCGGTTACACGGTTCTACCTTTTGGTTCTGTTCTTACAGGTTTCGCAGTATGACTCAGTCTTATTTCCGTAAAGCTGATGGTATAATGTTGGTTTATGATTGCACCAGTGAATATTCCTTCTTAAACGTACGGCAATGGATGGAAGCTGTTGATGTGAGTTGCGTCCTCTTGTGACTTCATTTTAAACTGGAAATCTCCATATTGCATGTTATCAGGTGCCTATATCTGTCCCACTCTTACAAATCAGTGTTTCAGCATGAATTGATTTGATGAAGCAACTTATTTGTTTGAAGAACCACATGTGTTTAATCAAGATATTTATTTTAAATACCACATATGTTTAATCAGGTTATTAATTAACGATACCACATGGATGCAATAAAGTTATTTATCTAGATTACTACATGTTCAATTAACCTGTTTGATTCAAATACCACACGGATATTTGCTACTATACATCCATGTTTAATTAACCTGTTTGATTCAAATACCACACGGATATTTGCTATTATACATCCATGTTTAATTAACCTGTTTGATTCAAATATCACACGGATATTTGCTACTATATATCCGTGTTTAATTGATGTGTTTGACTCAAATACCACACGGATATTTGCTACTATACATCCATGTTTAATTAACCTGTTTGATTCAAATACCACACGGATATTTGCTATTATACATCCATGTTTAATTAACCTGTTTGATTCAAATATCACACGGATATTTGCTACTATATATCCGTGTTTAATTCTACATATTTCTAATTCATTTTTCCACAAAACCTGAAAATATTTTTATATCATATATTTATGTTTATATGTTTGTGATAATATCACTCATACTTCATATAGCTAGATATGATATTTATTTAGTGTTTACACTTCATCAGAACTGACACAAATAAATCAGTAACATACATGAACCATGAAAACTGAAACCACTTATCAAATTCGAAACCTCTCTGTTAATTCGTTTATTGTTATAATTCAATGGCTTAAAATAGGTCGTTACCTGTTTTACTTCTTTAAGATACATTTAAATACAATCGTGTCGCGATGGTAAAAGGTGTTTTATGATAAGATTTGACCTTTGAACTTAATCTATAAATAAGCTGAGTCTACCCCTACTTAAAACTGTAATGGGTTTTGGTAAACTTTCTTGTTTATAAATGCGCCCAAAACATTTCTGACAACACCTTGTAAGTATGATAACACTAAACCTTCTGCCGTTTGTCATTATTTTATTTGGTAAAATAACTGATGCAAACGCTTTACTTTTTTTCAGATATCTTGAATATTTTTAATACGTTGTATTAGTTTATAAGCTTACTTTTATCTTAATTGTCTGAATATATCTTTATGGAATTATTTTACCAGATACGTGATGTTTTAGCAGAGTTTCATGATGACGAGAAACCCATTTGAAATAAAAATGTATCTCAGGACAGCTGGTATGGGTATTTTTACTAATAGAGAACAACGTGTTGACCTTCTTAGATCATCTTCAGGTTAACAAAGGGAGAGTTTGTAACTAACCGTTGCCTGGCAAACTCTTACTTTGTTAACCTGAGAAGGTCGAAACGTTGTTCTCTGCTCTTTTAGTAAAAGTATTAATGCCCATACCAGCCGTCCTGAGATACATTTTGGCAGAGTTTGTTCTTTCGTAAAACGTAAAACATTCCCATGTTACCTTATTAATTGTCAATACCATATTAAAATGTGCACAAGTAGATGCTTAGGTTACTTCGAATCCCCATAGTCGACTGGACGTTTTAGGGGTTTAGGAGAACGGTAGTTAACTTCAGAAGTTTCGATCTGTTCCAAAAATTAAATTCAAGTGAACAAAATATTAACCCTTAAACAGCGGGAATGTTGTAGATAGATGTCGCTGTTTAAGGGTTAAATAAATAATGCGGTAAGCGTATTTACGTTAATTTATGTAAAGGAAACTGTAACATTCTAGGAAGATAACATTAGATTAGATTAGATTAGTGATTGCTCCCCCTCTTCCTGTGGGCCCGGTGGTTTAGGCACTCGACTCGTAATCTGAGGATCGCGGATTCGAATCCCCGTCACACTAAACATGCTTGCCCTCTCAACCGTGGATACGTTATAATGTGACGGTCAACCCCACTAATTGCTGGTAGAAGAGTAGCCCAAGAGCTGTTGGTGTTTATGGTGGGTGGTGATGACTAGCTGCCTTCCCTCTAGTTTTACACTGCTAAATTAGGGACGGCTAGCTCAGATAGCCCTAGTGTAGTTTTATGCAAAATTCAAAACAAAGAATATCTGTAATTTACAGGTTTTGTATTTGTGTTTTGAAATAAACTAATCATGCTTACAATAATTCTAGTGTGTTTCCAATACCTGTTACACATTTAGTGTCATTTTGGTCCTAAGAAGTCTGCTTAAAACTGACTTTTGGGAACCTAAGATGACTGAATTACATAAAACAAGAACAAACGAACCAGTTTAACAGTATGAACGCTAAACTCAAAAGAAAAGAACTATAGTACATGAGTTCTCACGAAATGTTTATATAAATGCAGCTTACGGCAAGTTACTTGCTTGTTACTAGGTTTGAATTTGGCTCAAAACTACACGATGGCTAACTGCGCTAGTCGTCCCTAATTAAGCAGTGTAAGACTACTAGAGGAAAGGTAACTAGTCATCACCACTCACAGCCCTCTATTAGCCTACTCTTTACCTTAACGTATAACGCCCCCACGGCTGAAAGGGCGAACTTATTTGGTGTGAAGGGAATTACGAGTGGAGCGTCTTTACTGTCTGGTTATGCAGGACCACTTATGGCAAGAGTTGATGGCTTCATTTTGCGAGGCCCTGTCATAAGTATTGATAACATTCAAATTTTACAATAACCTTCACTGTAAAGGGAGAGTCGTGTACGTAAACAATAGATCAATGGTTTAATATATCCTTTTTAATTTCTATAAAGGTAAGTCACATTGAATACGGACTTTCTATAGTAACAGTAGACTTAATTTCTCTTGTACTTTCAGTTTGTTCTGGTTTTTCTTGCTCGTTTATGAAACTTTTTACAGGATGTAACGACACGACAAGTACCCGTTATGATTGTGGCGAACAAAACCGATCGACGTGAAATGGCCCGAGCGGAAAATATACAGTGTGTCAGCACGGAAGTTGGAGAAAAACTTGCCAAAGTATGGACAATTTAATGAGTTTAAGAAAATAAAAACTTTAGAAAAATATATTTGCATACCAGGATTAAATACAGTCTGATTCTATACCTATCTTTTTTTTTTAAAAAACTCTGTTCATTATAAGTATCATATGCAAAAGACAAAATCAGCCAATGTGTGCTTAAACATTCTAATAAGCACTAAAGCTCCACTGGCTGAGCTTGAAGGCTTATAATACTAAAATAAGAAACTACTCAATATTTACGGTGAATACTGAATAGATAGGCTTGTTTGTTTTTTGAATTTCGCGCAAAGCTACTCGAGGGCTATCTGCGCTAGTCATCCCTAATTTAGCAGTTTAAGACTAGAGGGAAGGCAGCTAGTCATCACCACTCACTGCCAACTCTTGGGCTGCTCTTTTACCAACGAATAGTGGCACGCTGAAAGGGCGAGCATGTTTGGTGCGACGGGGATTCGAACCCGCGACCCTCAAATTACGAGTCGAACGCCTTAACCTACCTGGCCATACTGGGCCGTAACGGATAGGTATTGTATTACTTTGTGCTATAAAATAATCAAAGTAAATATTTATTATACATAACTTGAATATTATAGGGTTTTTTTTTTTACTTCCAAGAATGCGAATAAATACTCATAATTAGCCAAAAATTAAAATAATAATCATTCGATGTATACACACAAAGTTTAAATTACTACACGTTATGATACTTGTTTTGTTTGAAAACTATCTTGAGAGGCGACTACAATCAACTGCACTGTTTAAATTATCTCGGCTTGTCTGTTTAGCTGACTACGAAAACGAATAGATTTAGAACACTTATAGAGATATGGCTAATTAAAATAATCGCATCAATTACATTTATTATATTTGTACCTGTAACAAACTAGTTTGTTATTTAATTAAACGGTTTTATATTATATATTGAATGTTTATAAGTCGTTACAAACATTATAAAGATATGCCGATCTGATGTATCACTACATTATTCCACATCGCCAGTTTTGGAATCTGTTTTTCAACGTTATTGTTCCTAAGCAACTTCAGTTTGAAGTCTGTTTAACATGCCTGGGCACAATCGAATGGTGCAAATAGATTACTTAATCAGTTAAAGAATACAGGATCCCTGAGTCTTTAAAGGAGCACTGGTCAGCTCAGCGGAAATGAAGACATTGTCGTATCATAAATTGAGGCCTTTCAATGTAGCCAAGGTTATACAGCAAAAACGATACATGATGAAGTTGATATAATATTTAAGGTTTCAAAAGTATCAAAATTCTGATGGTTCAGTTGCTGATAGAAAAGGACTACAAAAATTAGTTAGACACATGGTTGGTTCAGTAGATGTTTGAAAAAAAGACTATAAAATTAGTTAGACACATGGATGGTTCAGTAGCTGTTTGAAAAAAAGACTATAAAATTAATTAGACACATGGATGGTTCAGTAGATGTTTGAAAAAAGAATATAAAATTTGTTAGACACATGAATGGTTCAGTAGATGTTTGAAAAAAGAATATAAAATTTGTTAGACACATGGATGGTTCAGTAGATGTTTGAAAAAAGACTATAAAATTTGTTAGACACATGGATGATTCAGTAGCTTTGAAAAAAAGACTATAAAATTTGTTAGACACATGGATGATTCAGTAGATGTTTGAAAAAAGACTATAAAATTTGTTAGACACATGGATGGTTCAGTAGATGTTTGGAAAAAAGACTATAAAATTAGTTAGACACATGGATGGTTCAGTAGATGTTTGGAAAAAAGACTATAAAATTAGTTAGACACATGGATGGTTCAGTAGATGTTTGAAAAAAAGACTATAAAATTAGTTAGACACATGGATGGTTCAGTAGATGTTTGAAAAAAAGACTATAAAATTAGTTAGACACATGGATGGTTCAGTAGATGTTTGAAAAAAGACTATAAAATTTGTTAGACATGTTTGAAAAAGACTATAAAATTTGTTAGACGCATGGATGGTTCAGTAGATGTTTGAAAAAGACTATAAAATTTGTTAGACACATGGATGGTTCAGTAGATGTTTGAAAAAAGACTATAAAATTTGTTAGACACATGGATGGTTCAGTAGATGTTTGGAAAAAAGACTATAAAATTAGTTAGACACATGGATGGTTCAGTAGATGTTTGAAAAAAAGACTATAAAATTAATTAGACACATGGATGGTTCAGTAGATGTTTGAAAAAAAGACTATAAAATTTGTTAGACACATGGATGGTTCAGTAGATGTTTGAAAAAAAGACTATAAAATTAGTTAGACACATGGATGGTTCAGTAGATGTTTGAAAAAAGACTATAAAATTTGTTAGACACATGGATGGTTCAGTAGATGTTTGAAAAAGACTATAAAATTTGTTAGACACATGGATGGTTCAGTAGATGTTTGAAAAAAGACTATAAAATTTGTTAGACACATGGATGGTTCAGTAGATGCTTGAAAAAAAGACTATAAAATTAGTTAGACACATGGATGGTTCAGTAGATGTTTGAAAAAGACTATAAAATTTGTTAGACACATGGATGGTTCAGTAGATGCTTGAAAAAAAGACTATAAAATTTGTTAGACACATGGATGGTTCAGTAGATGCTTGAAAAAAAGACTATAAAATTAGTTAGACACATGGATGGTTCAGTAGATGTTTGAAAAAGACTATAAAATTTGTTAGACACATGGATGGTTCAGTAGATGTTTGAAAAAGACTATAAAATTTGTTAGACACATGGATGGTTCAGTAGATGTTTGAAAAAAACTATAAAATTTGTTAGACACATGGATGGTTCAGTAGATGTTTGGAAAAAAGACTATAAAATTAGTTAGACGCATGGATGGTTCAGTGGATGTTTGAAAAAGACTATAAAATTAGTTAGACACATGGATGGTTCAGTAGATGTTTGAAAAAAAGACTATAAAATTAGTTAGACACATGGATGGTTCAGTAGATGTTTGAAAAAAAGACTATAAAATTTGTTAGACACATGGATGGTTCAGTAGATGCTTGAAAAAAAAGACTATAAAATTAGTTAGACACATGGATGGTTCAGTAGATGTTTGAAAAAGACTATAAAATTTGTTAGACACATGGATGGTTCAGTAGATGTTTGAAAAAGATTATAAAATTTGTTAGACACATGGATGGTTCAGTAGATGTTTGAAAAAAAGACTATAAAATTTGTTAGACACATGGATGGTTTAGTAGATGTTTGAAAAAAAAGACTATAAAATTTGTTAGACAGATGGATGGTTCAGTAGCTGTTTGAAAAAAAGACTATAAAATTTGTTAGACACATGGATGGTTCAGTAGATGTTTGAAAAAAAGACTATAAAATTAGTTAGACACATGGATGGTTCAGTAGCTGTTTGAAAAAAAAGACTATAAAATTAGTTAGACACATGGATGGTTCAGTAGATGTTTGAAAAAAAGACTATAAAATTAGTTAGACACATGGATGGTTCAGTAGCTGTTTGAAAAAAAGACTATAAAATTAGTTAGACACATGGATGGTTCAGTAGATGTTTGAAAAAAAGACTATAAAATTTGTTAGACACATGGATGGTTCAGTAGCTGTTTGAAAAAAGACTATAAAATTAGTTAGACACATGGATGGTTCAGTGGATGTTTTTGTTGTTGTTGTTTTGAGTTTCGCGCAAAACTACATGAAGGCTATCTGCGCTACTCGTCCCTAATTTAACAGTGTAAGACTAGAGAGAAGGCAGCTAGTCATCACCACCCACCGCCAACTCTTGGGCTTCTCTTTTACCAACAAATAGTGGGAATGACCGACACATTATAACGCCCCCACGGCTGAAAGTGCGTGTATGTTTGGTTTGTGGGGATTCGAATCGTGAAAGAACTAATCCCCTGATCTTAACGTTGTAAATCCGTAGACTTACCGCTGTCTTACCGGGAGATTTTATTTAGGTGTTTCGTTTTGAGGAAAGGTATTCCCCTTTCTCAGCTGGGGTGTTCAGGGATACAGATTATTCCCTTTTGTCCCGCTCGCGAATAAAGTTTTGAAAAAGGTAAGAATTTCTTTTTTCGGAGTCAATGGAAGGTTCAGTCAATGCCTATTGCGAGATTTGATAAGATTTAGTAAGTTGTCGAGAAATACAATAATTTGCCTTTCACGACACACCCTCAGGTAATACCTCACAAACAGTACCTCAGCTCTGTTGCATTCTATTCCTTTTGCACAAAAGACACAAAACATCTTAGTAGTGGATCAACCAATCACGTTTATGCTATTCTGTACGATGATAAAGATACGTAAAATCTACACTTTACACAACAATTTCAGCTACACTTACTGCTCTTAAACATTTTCCAGGGGAGCAACTGATACCGAACATGCTTTTGTTAATTTATGACCTAACGATTGGCTAAGAAACCCGCAGAAGTGCATTGAAGTTATAACATGGTGAAGAGTGGGCAGAAATTTTAAACTTTCTTGGTTCAAAGGTTATTACCTATTAAAATGTGAATAGTCGTTTATAGACAAACTGAAAACATATAATATGCCTATATCTTTTCACCAGGAATTTGGAGCTTTTTTCATAGAAGTTAGTGCAAAAACAGGACGTAATGTGCTGGAATCGGTGGTTGTTTTGACTCGGTATGTTTTGTTTTCTATATAATAACATTGTGTATTTTTATTTGTGATTTACTGGATATAGATACTGATTATATCTCAAAAATATGTTTTTTACTAAAGAATCAACCATGGATATCGTGTTTGCATTCTTTTATTTTATTGATTGATCTTGCTGGTCATAAGTTTTTATGTCTTGCAATTCACGAATACACCTGTTTACCTGTTAATCTGAACTGGAACGTCTGAAACGTTGAAAATAATAATAAACTCTCGAGTCAGTGGCAAATTTCACACAGAAAAATTTGTTAAACTCGAATTAATTTGGTTACTGATCTTTACGTCCTCAGTGCTGAGCTCGATCCTGAAACAGGAATTGCGGATGTTATTAAATTTACTTAAAAAAATTAAAAGTATGTATGCCACTCTTAATTCGAACCACATACTACTTTCTTCCCGAACCTGTTACTTTATCACGCGAATAGAAGACGCAAACCTATCGTTGTATTGTTCCTATTTCCGGAGACTAGCCCCTAGTGGCACAACGGTGTGTCTTCAGACTTATACTGCTAAAAACTGGGTTTCGATACCCTTAGTGGGCAGATAGGTATTTATGTAAAACAAAACAAACTGACTAACAAATCTGGAAACTTATGTGTTCGCTCATAATTTTATGCGGTTAACATTTTACGGAACTTTCATCCACTAAATTGTTTGTTTTTGAATTTCGCGCAAAGCTACACGAGGGCTATCTGCGCTAGCCGTCCCTAATTTAGTAGTGTAAGACTAGAGGGAAGGCAGCTAGTCATCATCACCCACAGCCAACTCTTGGGCTATTGTTTTACCAACGAACAGTGGGATTGATCGTCACATTATAACGCTCCCACGGCTGAAAGGGCGAGCATGTTTGGTGCGACGGGGATTCGAACCTGCGACCCTTAGATTACAAGTCGAACACGCCTTAACCTACCTCCTGACCATGCCAGGCCAAGTCACTAAATAGATATCACAATAATTTCCAATAACTACACAAACACTGTAAGCGCTTAAAAACAGTGTTGGTAGCAAGAAGTAACAGATTAAAATATATTATTATTATGATAAAGAAAAATGCTTCATTCAATCGAGCTGTTTTTCTTATTGATAGAAAAATGAAAAATATCAACATTTTGAAATATATTTTTTTTCTCGTAGTGCCATGACAGCAACAGAAGAAAACCAGGTGCAATCTTCAGGGTTAAACTTGGAAGATAAAACAACATCTAAGTCTCTCACTTCCAACAAGTGTCAGAGAGGGTGTTCTAAGTAGATACAACACAGAGATGTTAGTAAACGAGTTCAGAACAATATTCAAACGTTTTTTGTTTTTATTTTATATTATTAACGCGCTTCCGTACGTTTACGTACCCTAAAATCTGTCACTAAATAAACCCGATTACCATTTTACAGAAATTCCATGAGCATTAATCGTGCGTTATGACTATTCCAAACATTTCATTGTTTCTATCCATTTGTATATTTACTTACACGAAATATTCCTGTGTATTATGGAAGTGTCATACACTAATGTGAGGTTTTTATTTTTAAGGCATATCACTGAGTGTTCTAATATTATCTTTATTACACCTCACTTTTAATGAAACATGTACTAGAATCACGTGTACAGAATAAGTTATATCAAGCTCTTAACACCCGGTGTTTATCGGTGAATTGAACGACAAAGTTTTGCATTTTAGCTTGCATGTGTAAATAAATAATTGGCATGACTTGGTGTATATTTGGGGTTAGTTTTTTCTTGTTTTTAATAGTTTTTTGTGTCAAAATATTATAAGTTTATTATATATAATATAGTATATATATTTATATATAAACCAAAGAATAATTATATATAGACGGGAAATAATATTACATTTGGTGAAATTTTGGTGTTTTTAACTGTTATTTTTTTTCCTCGTAACAGTTTCAAAGAAAACTTATGTTGTTAACTTAAGAATTTGCAAGGTAATGCAAACATTCTATACGATATTTTGTTTTTAGAAACCACTTTCCGTCTACTGCAGGTTATTCCTTAACTTAACTCACGTATCTCGCAAAATTCTCAAAATTGTGTTAAAACGAACTAGTTTCTGTGACATTTCTATATATTTCACTGTTTTCCATTTGAAACAGCTTTTTTAAGCTTTAAAGGTAAACGACTGTCAGTTTTAAAGTTGTAAATATGGTAAAAAAATGTTATTAAATTTTACTTTAAAAAACAATATCTCTCCATAAATTGTTTTTGAAACTTAAAAAAATACCAAACGAAAATATTAGTGGCCCCTATTGGAGTCACAAGCTCATACGTACCAAATACATCTTACTTGTGAACAGTATGGATGAACTGACATATGAGCCATGTAATTAAATACTAAATTGAAGGGCTTTGTGATATTGTATACAGTTTATTTGATAAAGCGGTTAAACACGAGTTTATTGATATAACTGATATATCCGGACACAAAAATTCCCGATTTTTTTCTACGTTATACTTTACTGTTTGCAACTGCGTATTTCTGGATAAGCCAAAAAAACAAACAAACAATATATATAATGTAATTTATTGTTTACGGGCAATGAGAAGTTTCTTATGTATAATACTACATTAAAAATAATAGTGTTTGAAATATATATAAAACCTGATGTCTTGAGCCTAAATATTTGATTATGGTACTACCAAATGTGATGGCTATACAGTTTTAAGTACGTATTTTGAGCATCTGATTTATACAATTACAAACTAAAGTACTCGTCCTTAAACTTAAGAACATGTGGAGGGTGGATGCGAGGTTGAAACCCTAACTTTCAAACTATTTATTTATGACATAACATATTATTACCGTATTCATTATTACCACACCAGAATTTCGTATAAGCTGTAAGAAATCACTATGTGTATACTTAAAACATGGTATACACTGTGTGACCATCAGGGTGACTTTGTACGAAGTGGTAATGAGCAAAATATTGGTGTTATCTGTTACACAGTTTCGATACCCACCTCTTACTCACCCTCCATTTTGTTAATAACTCTCCATTAGTATTTAATTGACGACTATAGACCGCAAAAGTGTCTTATGGAATGAAGTTGTGAGGTCATGGGTCAAAGTAGGAAGTGGGTATAACTCAATAAACGACTCTTTACTTGAGTGTCATGGTGGCTGTTGTTAAATCAACTTCATTTGCGTTTATGCATTATTGAAATAGTGGCGGTCATTTTTTAAAATTACATTCCTCCATAGGGAATACTAGCACACTCTCTGAGATGAATAAAATGTTTGTGTGCTCTCACCCACATTGTATGTTGTGGTATAAAAATTAATGTGTATATTTTGTTGTACTTTTCTTATTGCAAAGTTACATCGAACTATCTACTGTGTCCATGGAGCGGAACTGAACCCTGATTTTAGCGCTATTAATTCGAAGACTTACCGCTTTCCCACCAGGGGACGTAAAATTTCATAAAGTTTTTATTTGGTATAAGAACGTGGCGCTATCTATGAATATATTTAGCATTAACTTACTTCAAAGATAATAAGTGCTCAATAATATCAATAATGGGTCGGAAGGGTTATGAAATCTCCCATTAAAATGGTCCTTGTCCCAAGCTATCATCTTACAAAGTTTGAGATTGGTCCAGCGCCTTAGGAGTAGTTAGATAAGAGACAAAGAAACAGGCACACAATTTTTTGTGCTTTCTATATATGCATAATACATTCATAAATATTTAATTTTATTTTTGTTGTTGTTTTTTTCTGTATACGGACATGACGTATATACGAGTGTAGTTACGTTAACTTACGTCAAATATAATAAACGCTCAATAACAGCAGTAATAGTGGTGGAAGTTACGAACCTTCACTAACATGCCACTTGTTCCAGTCTATCATCCCACAGAGTTTGGCTGAGATTGGCCCAGTGACCTGTGACTAGTAATATAAGGGACAAACAGAAAGACACACATATTATTGTGCTTTATACATACATATCATAGGTTTTTTCTGAAATAATTTTGTTTGTTTGTCTCTTTAGAATTAAGCACAAAGCTGTACAATGGCAATTTATTTTCTGCCCATCACGGGTATCGAAATCCGGTTTTTAGCAATGTGAGTCTGCAGACATACCGCTGTGTTACTTAGGTGGGAGAAAAATGAGATCAGTGTGGGTAAAGCAGTTTTCATACGAAGTCATTGTTTACCTAACTTATTAGGAAGTCATATAAGACTTTTTCTTTCAAATGAGACCAGGTTTAATGATGTTATATACCAGCAATTGAAATGAACTCTTTTGGGATTTAAAAACAGTATTAAGTTGCAGTGTGTGTACGATCCGAATGCAATAGAACAACTTAACGAAGTTTATCTTCATTTACGGATTAAAGCAAGTTATACTCTGTGAAATTATTGTAATTACATCTATGCCAAGTCTCTTTCAGCTACATAATTTTCTGTAAGTAATATTCTGCCGGTTTCTGGGACCACATTCTTTAAATTAAGTTACGCCAAAAGTAAAAAAAAAAAAGTAGTCAGAACATTACATAAGCCTGCGATGATTTTGTTATCTTGAAATTTTACATATTTTACTGTAATTCTTGTATGAATGAATCCGAAAATTATATCCATTTTTCGCTATCACGTGCAGATTTTTCGCATTTGGTTCTAAGAAGCTACTTACGTCTTCTTCTTGTTTATTTTTATCTTTTACTGCTCCGGATTTCGGAGCTGACAAACCAGATTCGAATCTGCTCGCTCCAATAAAACATTCTCCAAGCTTTAAGCTGCTAGAGGAATAACAGTTAATATCGCTTAGTGACAGTTAACGTTCACGGTGAGACGTAGAGTGCTGCTAACTGTATGTCTTCATATTGGCCACCATTTCAAAATTAAAGACGACGGCAAATATCCTTCAAATTAATTTTTATCTTCCTAATATGATCAGTTCACTAAGATACCAAAACTTTAGTCACGAAGGTGTCACTAAAAAAACAAACAAAAAAGTGATGGTTGAATTTTGTGACACAATGTTTTCTTTGTAGTTTTACTTAATCAAATATGATACTTTAACAAAATAAGACATTTGTTATGTTTATCGGAACTTTACTGGCTCAGTTATAACTAATATAAGAGATAGAACAGACTATATATGTAGGGTTAAAGGCTTTTCTTTTTGTAAGTAATCAAATTTTAAAAACGTAAAATATTTAGCCTCACTGACTTTTTAATTGAAACTGTAACTTGAGAAAAGTTCTTTGTCCTTTTAACTCTTTCTAAGCTTTTGCATTTGGACCTGTCAAATATGGTTTAATAAACTATGAATGATTTGGGATTTGTCAATAATAACTAATTTTTCTTTTCAAGTATGTCTATTTTCATAGTTTTAGTGATGATTAAATATAGATTAGTCAAAGGAGATGGCCACTAGGGGTACTGATGAGATTCAGTCAGAGGGGATGGCCACTAGAGGTACTGATGAGATTCAGTCAGAGTGGATGGCCACAAGGGGTACTGATGAGATTCAGTCAGAGGGGATGGCCACTAGGGGTACTGATGAAATTCAGTCAGAGGGATGGCCACAAGGGGTACTGATGAGATTCAGTCAGAGGGGATGGCCACAAGGGTACTTCAGTCAGAGGGGATGACTAGGGGTACTGATGAGATTCAGTCAGAGGGGATGGCCACAAGGGGTACTGATGAGATTCAGTCAGAGTGGATGGCCACAAGGGGTACTGATGAGATTCAGTCAGAGGGGATGGCCACTAGGGGTACTGATGAGATTCAGTCAGAGGGGATGGCCACAAGGGGTACTGATGAGATTCAGTCAGAGGGGATGGCTACTAAGGGTACTGATGAGATTCAGTCAGAGGGGATGGCCACAAGGGGTACTGATGAGATTCAGTCAGAGGGGATGGCTACTAGAGGTACTGATGGGATTTCTCCAGTTTTCTCTTTCAATACACGTGGTATATATGAAGTCTATGTATTTCAAATCCTTACGAGCGTATTAGGGACAAAAACAGAAACGCTATTTATATTCATAACTGATTAAACATTAAATCTACAATTGCGTTGCGTTTTCGAATCCCATCAATCATTAGAAGGATTTTTATTTCACGCATTTCATTTTTAAACACACTTTCAAGAAAGACATCGTTATGTTAAATGAGATGTTTTTAAAATCATATGTTACTTATTGTTTTTCGATAAAAACAAAACAAAAGAACTAAAATAGAAAATAAAATATTATTTAAATAATCAAGTCTAGTGGACACGAATAATTTTTCTTATATATTTCCAATCTTTATATCTCTTCTGGCATATTTAAACAACAACAACATACAAACCAAAAACATTTATATCAGAGGTGTCATAAATATTCACTGGCATAAGCACCTCATAACAGTACCTATCAAAAGTGCATGTTTTATTGTAAAAAGTCTGAATATACACGTTATTTATTTGCATATCTCACACAGAAATCAGTGTGCTATCATGCTACGAGAGGCTCTTGGGCTACTCTTTTACCAATGAATAGTGGGATTGACCTTCACTTTATAATGCCCCCCCGGCTGAAAGAGCGAGCATGTTTAGTGTAACTGGGATTCTATCCCGTGACCGTCGGATTATGAGTCGAGTGCCTTAAATACCGGGCCTTTTTAGAAATGTACCGTTTACTGTAGTTCTTCTGAGCAATGGCACGCACGTGGGCGCATTATCATGAAAGGGTCTGTATATTGGACAGTCTTGAAAAGTTTGTGGTAGAATCAAGTACGCCACGTAATGTCCGCTATATGGGCGAAATGATGTTGAAATCGACAGTCCATGGATTTAATAATACTTCGTAATACTTACTTCTTGATGTAAGAGACATGCTCAGTACAACATGGTTGGTTCTGTCTATTTCGATGGTGGTTTATTTCAAATGTAGGGGAACATCATGGCGTATGAATGCGCAGATCTTTCTCTATTCAGAGGATCGAATGTTCTGCTCGACTATATGATATTGAAGTTAGTTATACGATATATTTTTTTCCAAATTAGGCTTAACGATGAATTTTGCAGAAAAAAAAGAAAACTTTGCAGTCCAAAGAACTACTCATATTGAATAATTTTGCAGGTTCACATTTTTTATAAAAATATGTGCTAATAAATGACACATAGAAATTGGTGCAGAAATAGCCCTTTTCGAGCGGCAATCCGAACGTTTTAATTTTTACGTTTGCCGCTAAAAAAAGTACTGTGACGTAATAGTTGCCAAACAAACCGCCAACGCCAGCGCGTTGAAAGTAAATAAACATGGCCAGTGCATACGGAGAAACAGAGACGGAGTCTGTTTTGACTTTCTGTTCTGAACAGTGTTGAGTAGCGCCATATCAATTTGAACCTACTCTGAACGAAACTAGAACAGTTACTTTTGACACAGATCTGACAAGTTCTAGTGATGAGGACAGTTCCACGAACGAGAGTAGCGGAACTGTGAGTGATACTGATAGTGCCCAGGCCGGTTGCGAGTCGGTCATACCTCCAGTGGAAGAATGGTAAGCCTAAGTCATGACAACAAATATGGTCTATATTATTTCACGTGCAATTTTAAGCAACTCGAAACCTGTCTGGTGTTTATAAATTATTGGTATCACAGACTGGATTTTATTTGTTTATACTTTGCCGACTATGGTAACTAACACTTGGCCCTTTCACAATCATTGTACCGGGTATTTATGACTCGTAACAAAATGAATTTCATTTATACGTCACAATTCTGTCTACAAAATAAAACTAGATGTAGTAGTCTGAATAGTTAATTTAATATTTACCATAAGTGTATAATTTATATGACATATTCCGTATATTTGTGCAAGGTGTAGGTGTGGTTTATGCGAGCAAATGCCAACAAGGTGTCAAACCGATTAAAAGTATGTAATCCGAAAAAAGCACCCAAAGATTTACATAAAACACCAGCACTGAAAGGAACAAAATGGTCGGCGCGCAACGAAGCGTGTTTGGCAACTATTACGCCATAGTTGTAAAACGTCACGGAAACAGCCGAACGACCGAGAGAAACTTCAGTTCAAGGACCCACATATTTTGTTTCAATTTTTACTCAAAAACTAAAGTGTTTAAAAATATGGCAACCACACAGGAATTATACCTAACCAAAGTACAGTTTCTAAGGCAATTATTAAATTTGTTGAAAATTCACCTTTAAGTTACCAGCAGACGATAATAGAATCACTTTTTCAAAGTTCTTTCGTACGTCTGGCTCTTCTTACTATTTTTATTTCTTCATTGAGACACAACCTTATTATTCACATGACAGAAAGAAAAACTTCTTTCAAAAAGGATTCAATATCTTAATTAATTATGTCACTTTTAATGGAATTATTTAGGAATTAAATAATAAACATCATTACACGTAACCCTCTCAAGAATCGAAAGTACATATTTTCATTGATATCCCTAATTTTGCACAGTTACGAATACCCATATAGGCCAAAGAGTAAAGTACTCCAAGTATGCAATCATCTTATGATTATTAGTTTTATATACGTAGTTGAACCTGAATAAAGAAATGGTATACGATAAAGAATACGCTGCATACTTGATTTTATGACTAGGAAACTTATCTTTGCATATTTGTTGATGTGACAAACGTCGCTGTAAATGACGAAATGAATCATGTGATGAAGATGAAACTTGCCAGAAGGTGTAAATTATTTATAGTGTGTATATATATATAGTTGAATAATCTTAAGTTTCCAATTTTACTTGAAAGATTATGATTTAAACTGTAATAAGTATTGTAACATACAATAAAATAAACATACCAAGCTGGAAACTATTAAACTTAAAGTAATACGTTTATTTAAAAATTCAGTTTAGTTTTCTAAAGTCATTATAAGTAATGTAATTCCTAGCTTTGACAATGATAATGAGAAAATATTTCACATTATAAGTAATGTAATTCCTAGCTTTGACAATGATAATGAGAAAATATTTCACATTATAAGTAATGTAATTCCTAGCTTTAACAATGATAATGAGAAAATGTTTCATATGTTGAAAGAATCTTAAGCTCAAAGTGGTGCTTATAACTCATCACTGTGAAATGATTAAATTTATAGGAGATACATGTACAACATAAAGACAATAAAAAGGGTTAAAACAATGATACTGTATAGTATATCATTATTTGTAAAGAATCATTTGCCAAGAAAACACAAACATGAAAATGCTGACTTTTGAAGAGAAGAATGAACTTATGAAAAGAATCAAAGGAGCCATTTTGTTAGGCGTAAGTGTGAGGAATGACTATTGTGATGATTTTGAAATCATTAATTATCGTTGTTGTTCCAAAATGATGGTACGCTTCTGGAAGTTCAATTAACTTGTAATAATATTGTTTGTCCTTTTACTCATGTAAGGCTAAATCTTTGGCCCTTTTTAGTAGCGTACGAGTGAGTGTTTCGTCATGGTTCAAAGAGTGAAAAACCATCTTCTGTGGAACTGTCTTGATGAGGACAAAATCTGGAGAACACATGGGATGAGGGACTATTATGATTGGTGCCATGGAATCATTGCGGTGAAGAATGCAACAAGCTTCTGGAAAGAAAAAGCAGAAATGATTTTAAGCAATAGAAAGGAAATCAGATTTGTTATTTTATATGATTATTGTATTGTAAGGCTCCTTTGAACCGCATGAACCATAACATGTTTACTTTAAATCATTGTATTGATTGGGCTGAAACAAAAAAATATTGCAAAAATAATTTAAATCTTCAATGAAAGTATGTAATTTGTCCTGTTGGAAAAAAGCAATACTGTACAACACCGTATTTTGAATACATTAATTATAAATCAACAACCTAAAATTGTTTTCTGCAAAAGCACAACGTCAGGGAAGGAACAAAAGTGGTTTGATGTATCACATACATGACTTTTACTGCAACAAGACCAAAATACGAAAATAAGGAAAGGTCTTTTCATTAAACACTTACTCTAGGAAAAGCAACAAGTCTGCTAGTTTGGAATGGTGCAGGTGTTTTCGGGCACAGCGTAACTGTATACAAATGAAGAAATATTGTGATATACGCGACCTTCTGGACCCTTTAGCTCGTGGTGCTTATCACTGTTGTATTCTCCACACAAACCACACTGCTTGCCAATATAGTATTTTGAAAGCTAAAAAGAAAAAGAAAATATCATGTTTCATTAATGATGTTTAAATGTTTGAAATACAAAACTGTAAAGATGTTTTATTTCTTGTTAGATGTGTTTTAAATGTATGTGTTGGCTTATCTTTAAGTGTAATACTACACCATTGTCTAGGTACGTTACACCCATCGCTGGTACAGAACCTAAATTTTTCGTCTGGCATGGCCAGATGGTTAAGGCACTCGACTCGTAATTTGAGGGTGGCGGGTTCGAATCCCCGTCGCACCAAACATGCTCGTCCTTTCAACCGTGGGGGCGTTATAATATTACAGTCAATCCCATTATTCGTTGGTAAAAAGAGTAGCCCATGAGTTGGTGGTGGGTGGTGATGACTAGCTGCCTTCTCTCTAGTCTTACACTGCTAAATTAGGGACAGCTAGTGCAGATAGCCCTCGTGTAGCTTTGCGAGAAATTCAAAACAAAACAAAATCCAAATTTTTAGCGTTATAAACCCCCTCAGCTTATCATTGGGTTCACCGTGGGCGAGGAATACTTTTTTCATATGTTTAATCAGACTTACATGCCAGATTACATACGCTGTAATTTATTTATTACCCTTTTGATATATAGAATAAATGGTGATTTAACATTCGTAAAAATATGATTGAGACCTGTCGGTTTGAGGACTTACCAACACAAATACCCTCTTGTACAGCTTCGTGCTTAAACAGAAATAAAATTTATATCTTATTAATAAATACCACAAATACAGAAAAGTCACAAAAACTAATATCGAGTGGTAATACTTCATCACAGAGATTCGATCGTTTCAGTTAGCAGTCACTTAACGCACTTACTAAAGACGTTTTTTGTTTCTTTTCGTTTTGTTGAAAGTTTACTCTGTAGTTGGCACGAGGAAACATTCTACAAACCTCAATCTGGATAGCGTTTCCATCATTATAGACAGTGAAACCGTATCTGTCCGAGTGAAAGGTATAGTAGAAACCATTAAAAGAAATGTAATACAGTTCCTCTACGCGGCCCCCTTCGAAAACATATTGGGAGAAGGGCTTATCTTCAGTAACGACAACTCGTTCATAGTTAACACGAACAATCAAGCCCGAGTCAGCAGACACTGGTAAGACCTCTATCTTATAATCATGAAATAACATCTTCATTGCCTGAAAAAAAAAAAAAAAGACAAGGTAATTTAACTAGTGAGTTGTTTTATATTGTTTAACCTCTATAGCATTTTAACATTGAGCCGTTTCTATATTGTTTAATCTCTAAAGCATTTTAACATTGAGCCGTTTCTATATTGTTTAATCTCTAAAGCATTTTAACATTGAGTCGTTTCTATATTGTTTAATCTCTATAGCATTTTAACATTGAGTCGTTTCTATATTGTTTAATCTCTAAAGCATTTTAACAGTGACTCGTTTCTATATTGTTCAGTCTCTATAGCATTTTAACATTGAGTCGTTTCTATATTGTTTAATCTCTAAAGCATTTTAACATTGAGTCGTTTCTATATTGTTTAATCTCTATAGCATTTTAACATTGAGTCGTTTCTATATTGTTTAATCTCTAAAGCATTTTAACATTGAGTCGTTTCTATATTGTTTAATCTCTATAGCATTTTAACATTGAGTCGTTTCTATATTGTTTAATCTCTAAAGCATTTTAACAGTGACTCGTTTCTATATTGTTCAGTCTCTATAGCATTTTAACATTGAGTCGTTTCTATATTGTTTAATCTCTATAGCATTTTAACATTGAGTCGTTTCTATATTGTTTAATCTCTGTAGCATTTTAACTAGTGAGTTGTTTCTATATTGTTTAACCTCTATAGCATTTTAACATTGAGCCGTTTCTATATTGATTAATCTCTATAGCATTTTAACATTGAGTCGTTTCTATATTGTTTAATCTCTAAAGCATTTTAACATTGAGTCGTTTCTATATTGTTTAATCTCTATAGCATTTTAACATTGAGTCGTTTCTATATTGTTTAATCTCTAAAGCATTTTAACATTGAGTCGTTTCTATATTGTTTAATCTCTATAGCATTTTAACATTGAGTCGTTTCTATATTGTTTAATCTCTGTAGCATTTTAACTAGTGAGTTGTTTCTATATTGTTTAACCTCTATAGCATTTTAACATTGAGCCGTTTCTATATTGTTTAATCTCTATAGCATTTTAACTAGTGAGTTTTTTCTATATTGTTTAATCTTTATAGCATCTCTAATCTCTAAGTAGTTATGCACAACGAGTTTAAAGAACACAGATATTAAAACAATGAATGATAGTAGGCCTAAACAGCATGCTTTACAAAACAATAAATCATATTAGATCAAGTAATACGACTTACGTGATAGTTTATTTATGGTAAAGCAAAATATTTATGAACCATTAAATGAGAGAAATAAAATTTCATCTTGTCAATATTTGTATTCTAATACAGCACTTGATTTGACAACGTGGTACTCACCTGTGTGTATTTTGGGTTCGACGTATGCGCACTAAGAATTACGAAGCTGCTCTGTTCTGAGCAATCTCTAGCTGCAATATGGTAGCAGTCACTGACAGCACGAGGAAACTCGTAAGTGATTTGATCAAATGTTAGCACTCTTCTAGCTGTCACACGGCAGAATGCTGAAGAGATAGTATATATATATATATACATATTTTACTTTATTAGCTATGAAGCTACTAATACAGCACCGGTTATCCAACTATTAGTGATGTTTTTTATAAAACATAAGACAATCCACGTCAGTCACTTAAAAAGCTCTTCATTAGAGCAACGTTTCACCCTGATGATGGCTGCCATTAGACAGTTGAAACTTCACTTTAACCGATGAAGACTGTATGTCACTGACGTGTATTGGTTAACCCTTAAACCAAACCTCTTGTAGAATCATGAAGTATAAAACGATATTAATTCTATTATTATTCAGAATGGATTTTGTAACGTAAAACTGGAAAATTCGCACTGAGAATTGTTGGAGTGGAATTAGATGAAGAATTGTGTACGCACACAAATAAAGTATTTCTTATGACTGTATTTCTTGCTAAGAATACAAACATGATACGATACTTTTATTTGGTGTGGTTAGGAACGTTACTGTAAACAGAAGGAGCATTTTCAAGTATAACGAAACGTTCAACAGTAAAGTGATGATTAAAGCGTTATCATGACATTGTTCATTAACAGCTTTATTTCAACAATTAATGTCAACGCATACCGACAGTAAATATAGTTATAACTTTTAACGCTAGGAGTGATATAAATAAATATAACTTTTAATGCTAGGAATGATATAAATAAATATAGTTATAGATTTTAATGCTATTTGTGATGTAGATAAGTACGGTTATAATTTTTAAATACCATTAGTGATATATAAAAATAATACGTATGACATTTACAGTAGAACTTGAGGCAACTTACAGTTTTTAAAGTAATGCGAATATTCTTGTAGATAGGTATAGTCAAAAGCGGGAAAAGCGTTGAGTGGACGAATACCAGCAGGAATTTGAGCATGCGTGAAGAAGGTTTGTTCATGAGGCTTGTAGAAACGTATGTCCACTGTCGGAGTTAACATGGGCATGTCAGCCTCAAAATGAACGTGTTTTTCCTTGTGATTTACGTTGCAGTCATTGTTTTCCATATACGGGAAGAGGAAATATTTGAGGAAGTAATCTGCCTTGTGAGTTAGGTTTCCGATGTTGTCTGGAATCTGAAAATGTATAAGGAAGAATTAGAACTTAGCTTTAGGGTTAGTAAGATATTATTCGTTTAGACTGATATTGGTGCAATGGGATTGATTAATATTATGACATCTGTTCTGTAAATGGAGTGTAATTCTGTATCTTATATTGGAATGATTTAATTTTCTATTTTCGAGTGTCAATAAGTTTCTTTTAGTGTAGAGGTCTAAATGCAAGACACGAAATCGTTCATTCTATTACTTTTTTTTTTTTTTTTTTTACCAAGAATCCCAGAACATGGATTTTATTTTCTATCTTCTCATCATGCGATCCTTTTGAACATTTGAAACGTGTACATTAAGTTTATAGACGCTAATACCGACTGCTGATATTATTCACAGTGAAAAATTATGAATTATGATCAAGAAAGAGTCAAACGTGGTCTTGTTGTTAGCTTGTTGGTATGCGGACAGAAAGGTCCAAAGTCTGAGCTATTAGCCGTTTCTGAGCACACCTGCACTTTATAGGAGAGTTAAAATTCTGACAGTCACTCGGTTAAGAGCAGCTCCACCAGAGAGGGTAAAGGTGATTGGTTGTTCTCCACTTGTCCAGTAATTCTAAACAAGATATTATATTCGATACATTAAAGGCCATTTAATCCATGTATCACATGAAGTACAGTTAAGATAGAAAAATGCCTAATGGCTAAGAAAGAATCATTACAGAAAGTGTCAGAATAGAAAGGCGTGATCCGTGAAAGTGTTTTTATCTTTAGTTTAATAACGAGAAAAAAAAAAGAAAAAGTGTAATATATTGCAATGACGTCATCAAGTTCCACTTTCTTTATTGGTTGATTTTCAGATCCAATAATATTAAATATCTTTCTCTTCTATTTCAAAGACTTGTTTTATATAATTTTTGTTTTCTGGGTTTAGTTTCTATGGCCCTGTCGAGCTTTTGAAAATTTTTAGGTTTTATACCTTCATAACTAGAAAATAATATATCTCTTTTCATATATGTTTAATGAAAATTTTCAAAGTTTTTTTTTTCGCATAAATTTTCTAACGTCAATTCGCATTTGGAATATGATTACCGATATAAATCATATACACATGTGAAGTCATAGAGAAGTTCCTAGAAATTAGTATGAGTTAGGAGTTAATTTGCCTTTAAATATACAAAATGGAAATTTATATTAACTAAAGGTCATGTGATACTGCACTAGGGTTTTGGTCAGACTTAAGGACTTGACATAAGCACAACTGGTCTTTCTTGTGCAACCCCCCGCTAGTACAGCGGTATGTCTACAGATTTACAACGCTAAAATCAGGCGTTCGATTCCCTTCGGTGGGCTCAGCAGATAGTCCGATGTGGCTTTGCTATAAGAAAACACACACACCTTCTTGTGTAAGAAACACAAAACCCTTGCTTCATTCTTCGGGTACTAGTTGGTAGGTTATTAAGTTTTATTTATATTTAATAAATAACTAGTCCCTTTCTAATACACGTTCTGAGGTATTTCCATTAATATATGTGTTCACTTTATTATTTAAAATAATAACTTCTTTCGATTTTTTCTCTTTAATTTTACTTGATACAACGTGAAATACATAACGAACTGTGACAAGCGCTCGATAAGGTAAATCAAAACTACGATAAACATAACAAACCTTTTCTATTAACTATACATGTTTGATCCCAGAATCAGAAAGCCAGGACTCTTGACTTTCACAATCTGCGGGTCACCGGTTCAAATCGAACATGCTCATCCCTTTTAGCCGTAGGGACGTTATAACCCTACAATCAATCCTGCTATTCATTGGCAAAATAGTAGTCCAAAGTTTGCGGTGGGTGATGTTAATTAGCTGCCTTCTGTCCAGTCTATGACTTCAAAATCATGGATAACAGACACTAAATTCCACAAAGAAATCATTGAATCAGTCTACGTTACAAGCGTCCATTGTTCAGGACCGTTTTCAATGCTTGTCTGATACAGAGGTATTCATAAATAGTTCCATGAAATATCACAAGGTTAATATCCTCATTACCTTTATTGGGGGCAGGTTCCTATGACCTACCCCTTATATGAACCCGAATTGCCTTAGCTTGAACATTCTTTAGTTTCACTCAGACACGATTTTTCTCTTTCAGCATTAGTAGCTGTTTTGGTGTTCGAGATTAACATTTCTTTCAAATGTAGAAAAGTGCATTGCTTATACACCCTCTCGAATTGCTGAACACGTCCGAGCAAAACACAGTTAAATTGTTATTTTATACGGTGAAAATAGGCTTCTCTGAACGACCTCGACTCCGAAGCTGCGCCCGTCATGGCCAGGTGGTTAAGGCACTCGACTCGTAATCCGAGGGTCGCGAGTTCGAATTCCCGTCGCACCAAACTTTTCAGTCTTGGGGTCGTTATAATGTGACAGTCAATCTCGCTATTCTTTGGTAAAAGAGTAGCCCAACAGTTGACGGTGGGTGGTGTTGACTAGCTGCCTTACCTCTAGTCTTACACTGCTAAATTAAAGACGGCTAGCGCAGATAGCCCTTGTGTAGTTTTGCGGAAAATTCAAAACAAACTCAAACTCGAAGCTCATTTGAAGGGTCGTCATGCTATATGAACACGTAACAATGATAACGATAAAGGGTTTACAAATATCGAGCTTGAAATTGATGACGTACGAAATAAAGTTGCCCACGTTTTTCTAGATACCGCTTTAAATTACAACCGATTCAGAACTTGACGGCACAAACATAACTAGCAATTAAACCAAACGTTGGTAACATCACGATGTGTGACAAACGGTTCACAGTGCTTATGGTTTTTGTTTTGTTTTTGAATTTTGCGCAAAGTTACTCTTGGGCTACTATTTTACCAACAAATAGTGCGATTGACACCTACAGCTGAAAGGACGAGCATGTTTAGTGTGATGGGGATTCGAACTCGCAACCTTCGGATTACGAGTCAAGCGCCCTAACCACCAGGCCATGCCGGGCCTCAGAGCCGAAGTAAGTAAAAATGGTTTCAGTTACGGTTAATATTATAACCCCATGTTTAAGTTACTAATGAGAGATTAAAATACGATTAATATTATGAAATCAAGCTTACGTAAATAACGACAAATGTGTTAGGGTTAATGTTATGAACTCACATTTTTGTATGCAACGTCTGTGATGACCCGCCTCAGTTGAGTAGCCAATAAAACATAATAGTGACAGTTTTCGTTGTATATGTGGTTGTTTATACGGCCATTTATACAGTTTTGATAATAGTATGCGAATGGGTTGTTGTAGCCATGGGTCAGTTTAGAACGCTTTTCCTTCTCCAAATGGCGTTGCTCCTCCGTTCGGTCAAAATGTCCTCTAAATGTTACCTATAGAATAATGAAAATATATTTACATTCTCTATTTATTAACAGGTAGTATTTTAAATGAAGCTAATCATTGTGTTAAAATATACTATTACTGAACAGGAAGTATACTTCTGACGTTCTGACACAAATGAACAGAGTTCATTTATTTATTACATACATAAGATGATCTAGCTTAAACCCAGAAGTTTTTCTAAAGAATCATTGAAGCTTCATAATGACGATAACAATAACGAAAAATTATAAGCTAATTTCAATTGAAATCAAAATGAACAATTTGCATGAATAGACACGTAGTTAATATTTTATGTAATAAAACGTGGGGCCTCGATTTTAACTGTGACATTTAGGCTTAGGATTATTATATTATATTTGTCTATATTTATTTCAGCTGAAATACAGCACCAGTTCATAAGTTAACCTCTAAATGACCTTGAGTGTGGTAACAATAAGGATTCGTTTATATTTACTACAACTGTACTCGTCTTGTACTGTTGAATACGAATAATTCTAATGCTTGTTTTGAATTACGTTAAAATATTCCAAAATAATGTTAGGAAATCAATCCGAGTTTCAACGTCCTTTATCATTTAAAGAAGTTAAGAACTGCATGTTTGATTTAAAGGACGTTTACTTTATTTAAATCGAAGCTGATAAAATACGAGTGTTATTCAAATAAATTAAAAGTTTACGTGTATTAGAAATGAGTAGAATATTCACACCGGCTTGTTAAAAGGTTTAGATTATTAATTAATTATTAATTAATACGTGCACGCAGGCTTACTTCGGAGTGCGATTCACAGTCTCGTCCGAAATGCATGTCAACGGTAAAGTTAACTCTATGGTCAAGGATGTGGGTATTTAGCTCAAATAGTTGTTGAAAGTCATAGTGAGGATACTTCATGGAACCTTTCATACAGATCTGGAATATAAACAATCAAGCATATTAGCAGAACGCATCGTAAAAGAGTATTTAAGCTGTGACCTAATTTATAACAAGATTATTTATTGCGGCTTTAGGTAACTGTTAATTTGCATCAGTATTAGATACTTTACAGAAATCTTGAGATATATTTGTTTTTAGGAAAAAGTAAATTAATCAAGAACGAAATTAAAATTAAATGAGGTAAAATCAAAGATGCTACTGATAAGAGTAAACGTTTACATATCATTAGTTCGCTGTTCCAGAATATTTTAGTCTTCTGTACTAAGGTTTTGTTCAGGTCAAATTCAGAGCTGTTGTTGATCTGGCATGGCCAGGTGCTTAGAGCACTCGACTCGCGATCTGAGAGTGGAGGTTTCGAATCACCGTCACCCCAAACATACTCGCTATTTCAGTCGCGGGGGGGGGTGTGTTAAATGTTAAGTCAGTTCCGCTATTCGTTGGTTAAAGAGTAGCCCAATAGTTTTCGGTGGGTGGTGATGGCTAGCTGCTTTCCATCTAGCCTTACACTGCTAAATTAGAGACGGCTAGCGCAGATAGCTATCATTTAGCTTTGTGTCAAATTCTAAACAAACCAAAGCTGTTGTTGTTGCTAATTGTCACCAGGTGTATGTAGACTGGCAACTCTGTGGCTCTATTTCAACTGAAACGTTGTTTTCCTATTCTTTTTCGTACGCATCTAGGATTTAAGATTGAAGTGTTTGGATAACAAGTTATTTCCTTTTGATGTTATCACGGTTCACCCAGATTATTAATTTGATTTTAGTTCTAAAATCCCTGCCAAGATAGCCAGAAGGATGTTCACCCAGAATTCTAACCGAAAGAAGAAAAATGACCAACTTTGACTTTAACCTGAACACGACCTCAGTATAAAAGCCAAAACCTCGTCCCACACTAAAAATAAGCAATATAAATTCAGATGTGCCAAATCTCTAAATACTGAGTACATTTCATTTGAATGCTTGAAAATGAATGAATGAATTTAATTAATAGGCACTTTAATCATAAAGTGTCGAATTGATGAATAGAAAACTTAACACGCTAACAGTTTGGAAAAATAACGATAAGGAAATACATCACTTTATATTAGAATCTCATACAAAGAAATGTTATTTTGGTATAAAAACATTTATTGACTATCGATACACACACACATGTTTCTAAGATGAGTAGAAAGTTTCAAACCTTAAAGTTCTCGCTTTCGTTGGAGTAGAAAGGTGTTCTATCGAAGTAAAAACTAAATTTGTGGTACAAACTGTCTCGACTAAATGAATATGTCAGTTCGGAGATCAATTTTCGCTCTCGTTGACCATGGGCAGTAACCTCCGCTTTCAAAACATACGTCGATGACTTTCGGTCGATGCGGGACTGGGCATAGTTATCGAACTCGTCAGCGTAGTTGTGGTACGTGGACGAAAAGTGTTTGTGATCGGGTGACTGAGCACCATGATAATCATAACTGAAGACTGCTTCGAACTATAACACAAGAAAAAAAATGTACAGGCTAAGTCTGCAGGTCAATCGTAAACACGTAATGAAACACGGAGAACCTTCTAAGAATTATGAAGTTTTCTCTCAACTTATTCAACATACACACTTTATATTCCAACTATAAAACGTTAATTTTCAGTTCTCAGAATAATGTTAACTTCCTGTAAACTTTCCCAAAAATATTTATTATGTACGTTTGTGTGATATTCCCTCAAACACTGCTCTTCAGATCTTTTTGGTTCAATGCGCGAAAAGAATGTAAAATTCGTTGTCTTTCTTTATGTTTATATACCAACGATATATAAGTTATTTACGATGCTTATTCTTTATTACACATATTCTTATTGTAATTTATTTAGCAAAATAAAATTAATTAAAAGCAGAGTACACATTTAGCTTTATTTAACAACTAACTTAGGAACTAAACCTGAAGACTTCGATGTAGTCTTAAGTATTTAATTTACATGGAGATGTTTATTTTCTTTATTAAATTAAAAGTTACGAAACGGTTTCTCTGCGTACCTTGTCCGTACGAAATGTTTTCGGTGATGTCATGGCAACATGAACTTTCAATGGATTATGATGAGGGTTTGAAGTAAATTGGTGCATATCTTCCAGAAGGAATTTCTTCGAGAGAAACTTAAACCATGTTTCGTTATTTGACCAAAGTTCTTTTGAGAATCCGTTGACATGGAAGCCTACACCCAGGACGTCATGAAGGTAATCGAATAGCTCAAACTATAGTATCCACGAAGAATCGATTTATATGAACAGTCAGCAAAAAACAACTCAAGCTGTATATACATAAAAGATAAATGTGTGTAAATTGTAATATCTATAGTGCAATATAAGCCCTAATGGGATTATTAATTAACCTGAGAGATGCGTTTAACGACTTGACACGTTTATGACAGAACTGATGGCTATATGGAAGGAAAATATTGTAACAGTGATAGAGTACGAACAAATAGTTCGTTATTAGTTTAAATGTTGTAGGAATAGTATGAATGATAAAATATAACAATATAAATCAGGTATGAATGATAAAATATAACAATACAAATTAAGTATGAATGATAAAATATAACAATAGAAATTAAGTATGAATGATAAAATATAACAGCACAAATTAAGTATGAATGATAAAATACAACAACACAAATTAAGTATGAATGATAAAATATAACAATATAAATTAAGTATGAATGATAAAATATAACAATACAAATTAAGTATGAAGGACAAAATATAACAATACAAATTAAGTGTGAAGAATAAAAATATAACAACACAAATTAATTACGAATGATAAAATATAACAACACAAATTAAGTATGAAGGATAAAATATAACAATACAAATTAAGTGTGAAGAATAAAAATATAACAACACAAATTAATTACGAATGATAAAATATAACAACACAAATTAAGTATGAAGGATAAAATATAACAATACAAATTAAGTATGAAGGACAAAATATAACAATACAAATTAAGTGTGAAGAATAAAAATATAACAATACAAATTAAGTGTGAATGATAAAATATAACAACACAAATTGAGTATGAATGATAAAATATAACAATACAAATTAAGTATGAAAGGTAAAATATAACAATACAAATTAAGTGTGAAGAATAAAAATATAACAACACAAATTAATTACGAATGATAAAATATAACAATACAAATTAAGTATGAAAGGTAAAATATAACAATACAAATTAATTATGAATGATAAAATATAACAATACAAATTAAGTATGAAAGGTAAAATATAACAATACAAATTAATTATGAATGATAAAATATAACAACACAAATTAAGTATGAATGATAAAATATAACAACACAAATTAAGTATGAAAGGTAAAATATAACAATACAAATTAAGTATGAAGAACAAAATATAACAATACAAATTAAGAATGAAAGGTAAAATATAACAATAGAAATTAAGTATGAAGGGTAAAATATGACAATACAAATTAAGAAATTGCAGAAAACGTACTTTATGATCCATATTTATCGTTGTTACGTAACTGTTAAAGATTTAACAATATTATGTCTTTTCTTTAATATTCACATCACTAATTAATTATCTTGATTTATATTTTTGTTAGAAATAACAATTAAAATCCCAGTCATCAAACCCTGGTGCAAACCTTATAGTCATCAAGCTGTGGTACAAACCTCACAGTTAGCAAACCCTAGTAGAAACCTCACAGTTAGCAAACCCTAGTACAAACCTTATAGTCATCAAGCTGTGGTACAAACCTCACAGTTAGCAAACCCTAGTACAAACCTCACAGTTAGCAAACCCTAGTACAAACCTTATAGTTAGCAAACCCTAGTACAAACCTTATAGTCATCAAGCTGTGGTACAAACCTCACAGTTAGCAAACCCTAGTACAAACCTTATAGTCATCGAGCTGTGGTACAAACCTCACAGTTAGCAAACCCTAGTACAAACCTTATAGTTGTGAAATCATCGTACTCACCTTACTCAAGTACTTTTCATTATGTACTGGAACTACAGTAGTTTCATAATCAGATGGTCGGTTATTCGAGTTGGAATTAACAACGTAGGTGACAGGTATAAACTCGTAATGAAAAACATCGTGGGGCGTTACTGGTGTGTATTTCACGTGAAACTTTCTGTTCTTGAGATCCACCGTGAAATCCATCTTAATGGGCAACGACAAATACGCCCGCTTGTTGATTCCAGCCCCAAAAGTCATGTGTGAGAATGGAGCCGCTATTCCCAGAGAGATAAACGTGTTGGAATCATATCTGTAACACAGACGTTGAAAGAATGTTGATAAACGTGTTGGAATCATATCTGTAACACAAACGTTGAAAGAATGTTGATAAACGTGTCGGAATCATATCTGTAACACAGACGTTGAAAGAATGTTGATAAACGTGTTGGAATCATATCTGTAACACAGACGTTGAAAGAATGTTGATAAACGTGTTGGAATCATACCTGTAACACAAATGTTGAAATAATGTTGATAAACGTGTTGCAATCATTTCTGTAATAACACAAACGTTAAAAAAATGTTGATAAACGTGTTGGAATCATATCTGTAACACAGACGTAGAAAGAATGTTGATAAACGTGTTGGAATCATATCTCTAACACAGAAGTTGAAAGAATGTTGATAAACGTGTTGGAATCATACCTGTAACACAGACGTTGAAAGAATGTTGATTAACGTGTTGGAATCATATCTGTAACACAGACGTTGAAAGAATGTTGATAAACGTGTTGGAATCATATCTGTAACACAGACGTTGAAAGAATGTTGATAAACGTGTTGGAATCATACCTGTAACACAGACGTTGAAAGAATGTTGATAAACGTGTTGGAATCATATCTGTAACACAGACGTTGAAAGAATGTTGATAAACGTGTTGGAATCATACCTGTAACACAAATGTTTAAATAATGTTGACAAACGTGTTGGAATCATTTCTGTAACACAGACGTTGAAAGAATGTTGATAAACGTGTTGGAGTCATATCTGTAACACAGACGTTAAAAGAATGTTGATTAACGTGTTGGAATCATATCTGTAACACAGACGTTGAAAGAATGTTGATAAACGTGTTGGAGTCATATCTGTAAAACAGATAGAAAGAATGTTGATAAACGTGTTGGAATTATATCTGTAACACAGACGTTGAAAGAATGTTGATTAACGTGTTGGAATCATATCTGTAACACAGACGTTGAAAGAATGTTGATAAACATGTTGGAATCATATTTGTAACACAGACGTTGAAAGAATGTTGATTAACGTGTTGGAATGATATCTGTAACACAGATGTTGAAAGAAAGTTGATAAACGTGTTGGAATCATATCTGTAACACACACGTTGAAGGAATGTTGATAAACGTGTTGGAATCATTTCTGTAACACAGACGTTGAAAGAATGTTGATAAACGTGTTGGAATCATATCTGTAACACAGACGTTGAAAGAATGTTGATAAACGTGTTGGAATCATATCTGTAACACAGACGTTGAAAGAATGTTGATAAACGTGTTGGAATCATATCTGTAACAGACGTTGAAAGAATGTTGATAAACGTGTTGGTATCATATCTGTAACACAGACGTTGAAAGAATGTTGATAAACGTGTTGGAATCATACCTGTAACACAGATGTTGAAAGAATGTTGATAAACGTGTTGGAATCATATCTGTAACACAGGCGTTGAAAGAATGTTGATTAACGTGTTGGAATCATATTTGTAACACAGACGTTGAAAGAATGTTGATAAACGTGTTGGAATCATATCTGTAACACAGAAGTTGAAAGAATGTTGATAAACGTGTTGGAATCATTTTTGTCACTCAGACTGAAAGATTGTAAGGTGTGAAATATCACAGAAACATTCTGTAAACTTACACGTTAATACAGGAATAGCGTCAATTAATATGCGTTGATTTCATATCTTATTTGTGTGTCGTTAAGTGTCCTCCGCCAGTACAGCGGTATGTCTACGGATTTACAACGCTAAAGTGCGGGGTTCGATTCCCCTCCGTAGGCTCAGCAGATAGCTTGAAATGGATTTGTTGTAAGAAAACACACTGTCGTTAAGCATAGTGCACCATTCGCCTGCAGCTGGTATCGAAACCCAGTTTTTAACGTGAGAAGTTTGGAGACTAACCTAATTCCATATACGCAATTTCTTTTCTATAATTCTCAATTTAAGAAATTTGCTGGAAGCGCCAATTGGATTGTGAATTGTGTACATTCTTCAGAAGTAAAAGATGCAAACATCAAAAATGGTTTTATTTCTTCTTTATTTTATTGCCTTAAAATATTTTAGAAACATTTTTATGTCGTTCATTTGGAGTCAGCTAACAGACAAAATCAACAAAAGCATAATAAAACCTAATGTACAAAAAAGGAGATATTAAATGTGCTGTAAGGAAAAAAATTAATTATTTGGTCACGATTTGATAATTCTGTTTTAGCAGAATTTGGCTAAACCCCAGTAAAGTTGGTCGAAACATCCGCTATTTATAATGAGTTTTCTTTTGATGAATTTTTGTAGAATGGACGGCAATTGCTTGTTGTGGAGACACAAGTGAAGAGGACGATATTTTGAAAGACTTTCGCCTTTCATCTTCAGATCAGGATAGACGGAAGACTTTCTGAACATCGTCCTCTACATTTGTGTCTCCGCAACAAGCAGTTGCCGTCCGTTCTACAAAGTTTCATCATGAATACTCTGCCTAAGCAATCTATCAAAGAATAGGTTTCTCTTATTGTGACTTTATCCATTACTTTATGAGATCTCCTTAGTGGGTTTTTTTTCACTACAGCCACTTACCAACTTCCAATGTAATCGTGCTATTTTGTTACAGTTGATTTAATTCATTACAAGTTGCAAAATACAGTACAGTAAAAAAAAAATGGACTTACACAAAATGTCCGTCAATGTTCAAATCTACCTCGGTAGGTGGTTTACGGTGTCGATCTTTGCTGAACAGTGACGGATTCACGATAAACTGGAAGTGATTGTTGTGATAGTGCAGAAAGCTAGGTGATTTATGTTCAAGCAACACAGGCAACCCGAATTCTGTCGGTAGGATATACAAATAGTCCATCTCCTCCACGAAACGTGTGAAACGGAAGTAGCCCACATTTCTAAGGATCTTTTCAATGTCTGGTATTTCAATGTAACCTTAATAATTAAAAAAATGTATATATCTGAAGGTTAGTTTTGTAAACCTTGAAAGGTACATAAAATTTTTATCTTTAAAATCAACACCAAACACAACACAAGTGTTTCCTCCACTTGCACCTTAGAAATCTAGTTTTTGGTTCGGTACTATTTTTTATCTTGTATCGTGGATATTAGAGTCTCTCTTGCTAGCTTGGAAAAGGCATTCACATCATAATACTGACCGTTGAAAGATATGGCTGACATAAATAGTGTTTCGACCATTACAGTTTTTGTTATGCCCAAGCCAACTCAGTGATCTTTGGATAAAGCGAGCCGCGTCATCGGTAATGGATATGGCGAACACAGTGTGGTTGGAATACTAACATTATACACGTATCTAATTTTTGAAAATCCCTACATAAAAAAAACAATGTTAAAAATATAACAGCCCTAAGGCTAATGTGTTGTGACGAGTATAATAAATTAAAAGAAAAAAATGTTCCTAAATTATTATAAAACACGCACCTTATTTGCAGCTTTTACCTTAATAACAAAGACCCAGTAAAAGAAATGAAAGACCTTTATCTGTTTGGTTTTAGAATTTATGTTTAATTTATTAAACAGTATCCGAAACATCTTGATTGGATAGAGGGAGTTGAATATTACTCTTGTAACGTAATAAGGGCTCCAGTGCGCATTCTGTGACAAGCCTGGCATGGCCTGGTGGTTAAGGCACTCGACTCGTAATCCGAGTGTTGCGGGTTTGAATCCCGTCACACCAAACATGCTCGCCTCTTCAGCCGTGGAGGCGTTATAATGTGACGGTCAATCCCACTATTCGTTGATAAAAGAGTAGCCCAAGAGGTGGTGGTGGGTGGTGCCTTCCTTCTAGCCTTACACTTATATTAGCCTTATATTAGATACGGCGAGCGCAGATAGCCCTCGTGTAGCTTTGCACGAAATTCAAACCAAAGAAACAAACAAAACAAAATAATTGCTGATATTGAATGTGTTAATCGTAAACTATCATATCATATTCACTTTAATTAGTTGCATAAAACCTTTAAACTTTTACAAGCTTGTTTTGTTTTTATGCATATTTAAATACAAGTTATTTTCAAATTTTGTAAAACAAAATCACGCGTGTTTTCAAATCAGTAAAACTATCTTACCTTGACTATACAAAGTGTCAAAAGTACTCTCGTTGAAGGTGAAAAATTTCACTTCGCTGTTGAAAAACCTAATAAAGAAGTTTCCATTCACAGGTTTTCGCTTTCGTGGCTTGATATGAACCTGCAAAAAAGAAAAAAATAGTCTTTTCTCGAAGCTTTAATAAACACAGTTTGGGTAAGAATCTTTTGTTTGTTTTCGAAAATTTAGTTTGCTTTTTGAGAAACAACTGACATGTGTTTGTTTTTTTTGGAAATGGCGTTATTTTGTGTAAATTGTGATTTGATAGAAAGTGTTTTTTTATTCTATTAATATTTTACTATATCAGAGCAGTGTAAACAATTTGGATTTGAAAAGCGTTTACACTGTACTGAAATAGTGTAGCTTTGCGCGAAATTAAAAAAAAAACAACAAACAATACCAATATCAGTTTTTAATCAATGTTTGAATCGTTTGACAGTTTCATAGAAAAAGATATCTATGCCAACACATTTTCTCAAGTCAATATCCGAGAGAATAAGCAAGTGTTGTAGAAATAAAAAAATTAAATAAGTACATTTTCTGAATGTCAATATTTGAAGTAATTAGCAAGTGTTATAGGGAAAAACATCAAACCAGTACATTTTTTTCAAGTCATTGTTTGATAGCATAAGCAGGTTCCATAGAAAGATATCGTATGAATCCTAAATACTCCATAAATACACGGACCACGAATATCTGGCGGTGGGCACAACACAGATAGCCCATTGTGTAACTTTGTGTTTAACGAAAAACATATAAACGAATATCTGATTCAAGTGGTTGAAATTAAACACAACTTGTAAAAATTATTCGAACAGTTTGTGAAATATAGGAAAATACCGTATTTTGTGAAATATATAGGAAAATACCGTATTTTGTGAAATATATAGGAAAATACCGTATTTTGTGAAATATATAGCCTATTTTACGCCTTGTAATACGCTACATCGTGAAAAACGCACTCTAATTTTGGAAATGACAATTCTAAGAAAAAAATATTTTGACACAGAAACCAACATCTTGATGTAACCTTCACGTTTTTTTCAAACTACTGAGTAAATACAGTCAAAAACATCATATTCTTCAAAGTATATCGACAATATTACTTAAACTGAATGTTTTATGTTATTGAAAATACTTGTAGCTGGTAAGTAATGAGATTACGATCTGTATGAAAGATCGTTTTAAGTAGATCCTAAGCTAACCTCTTGTCTTAACCAATCACTTTTGACTTGGAAGACACATGGGGATTTTTCAAGGCATTTTTAAAGAAAGAGGTGCGTCTTACGAGGCGTAAAACACGGTAACCCGACAGTTGTTTTATTCATTTTCATCTCACGTTTAACAACTTTTATATTTAACATTATATTTCTTGTAAGGTCTCAAAGCGTCAGGCCTGGTATGGCCAAGCGTGTTAAGGCATTCGACTCGTAATCCGAGAGTCGCGTGTTCGAATCCCAGTAGCATCAAACATGCTCGCTCTCCCAGCCGTGTGGGCGTTATAATGTGACGATCACTCCCACTATTCGTTAGTAAAAGAGTAGCCCAAGAGTTAGCGGTGGGTAGTGATAACTAGTTGCCTTACACTGCTAAATTAGGGACGTCTAGCGCAGATAGCCCCCAAGTAGCTGTGCGCGAAATTGAAAAACAAACAAAACAAAATATTATATTGCCTTTAAATTCTTGCTTTCCACTCATCTCAAGTATTTTCAGTTTGTTTATGTCAAAAGTTTAAATTCTACGTTTTTCTCTTAAGTACTGTTACTTACATTTTCATTGATTTCTTTCAGTTCTTTGTATGTGGTGCTAGTGCCACGAGTGTTTCGCGGACGCCTAAAGACGTCGAATTTAGACGGAATCCTTTGAAACAGACCTTCAGGTGCAAAAAGGCTGTCAATCAAGTTTTCTACGCCTTCAGCTCGATATCCCACGGCAAACACATCATAAGACTGTCCGCCCATATATTCATTGATCTGGAAATAAGCTGATCTAGGTATAAAATTGTCTTTGCCAGCGATATAGGCAAACTGCACAAAACCACCGTAGTCGAACTTCTCTGAAAAACATAACAAGCAAGACTCAGTTATAAATGTATTTGTGTCCAAAATCGACTCGAAGTAACTGTATGAATATTAAAATATTCCTGGAGAACACACTGACTTTATTTTTGTATACTGCAATTTTATCCATCAAATTGTATTGTTCGTGTTTATTAAAACAAATTTTAACTGTTGTTAAAAACTGCTCTAGTTTTATGTCACATGTTACAACTGTTGTATGTTTACAGGTTAACAGTTCGAATAGTTTACTGAACGGTATTTATTCCAATAAACAGTTCTAACTCAAAAAAAAGAAAGGAAGTCGGAATATTATCCCGCAATAGTGGTTCATAATAGGGATCGCACACGAACTTGTTTGTTTGTTTTGGAATTTCGCACAAAGTTACTCGAGGGCTATCTGTGCTAGCCGTCCCTAATTTAGCAGTGTAAGACCAGAGTGAAGGCAGCTAATCATCACCACCCACCGCCAACTTTTGGGCTACTCTTTTATCAACGAATAGTGGGATTGACCGTCACATTATAACGCCCCCACGGCTGGGAGGGCGAGCATGTTTGGCGCGACTCGGGCGCGAACCCGCGACCCTCAGAGTACGAAGTGCACGCCTTAACGCGCTAGGCCATGCCAGGCCTATCACGAACTTGTTCAGAATTTTAATAGAGAAGTGGGCACAATACACCTTAAAAAGCAGACTTATTCTTGAAACAACACTCTAAACCTTCCTTTTTAATAGTTAAGACCCCACAAACATTGATAATAAAGAAAATGAGTGATTTGTAGAGAAATAATAGAGTCTTTGTTCATGATATTATTGTTTCATAAGTCTACAGATAATCCGGCTGGATATTTTATTCTAAAATGTAAACAGCTATGGTATATATCAATTATCTATCTTAAAGGTTATTATTTTTCACTGAAATTTGGTCTAAGTAATTATAATTATATAATAAAACGCTGTTTTTGTACTTGATGCGTGTCAAATGCATGTTTACACGAAATCTCAGGTATAAAACCACCACCCTAGCTTAGTAAATAATTACTTTAACGGCACAAAGCTTTATTCAAAGTTATGTTTTAAACGTAATTATTTCATCTGAAGAGTCTCCTCTTCAACCAGTTAAATGTTATACGTTTTTGGTAAGGTTTTGTCTTACTCTAAGCATACATTTGGTGGGGTTTTGTCTTACTCTAAGCATACATTTGGTGGGGTTTTGTCTTACTCTAAGCATACATTTGGTAGGGTTTTGTCTTACTCTAAGCATACATTTGGTGGGGTTTTGTCTTACTCTAAACATACATTTGGTAGGGTTTTGTCTTACTCTAAGCATACATTTGGTAGGGTTTTGTCTTACTCTAAGCATACATTTGGTAGGGTTTTGTCTTACTCTAAGCATACATTTGGTGGGGTTTTGTCTTACTCTAAGCATACATTTGGTAGGGTTTTGTCTTACTCTAAGCATACATTTGGTGGGGTTTTGTCTTACTCTAAGCATACATTTGGTAGGGTTTTCTTACTCTAAGTCATTTGGTAGGGTTTTGTCTTACTCTAAGCATACATTTGGTGGGGTTTTGTCTTACTCTAAGCATTTTGTCTTACATTTGGTGGGGTTTTGTCTTACTCTAAGCATACATTTGGTGGGGTTTTGTCTTACTCTAAGCATACATTTGGTAGGGTTTTGTCTTACTCTAAGCATACATTTGGTGGGGTTTTGTCTTACTCTAAGCATACATTTGGTGGGGTTTTGTCTTACTCTAAGCATACATTTGGTGGGGTTTTGTCTTACTCTAAGCATACATTTGGTGGGGTTTTGTCTTACTCTAAGCATACATTTGGTGGGGTTTTGTCTTACTCTAAGCATACATTTGGTGGGGTTTTGTCTTACTCTAAGCATACATTTGGTAGGTTTTGTCTTACTCTAAGCATTTTGTCTTACTCTAAGCATACATTTGGTGGGTTTTGTCTTACTCTAAGCATACATTTGGAAGGATTTGTCTTACTCTAAGCATACATTTGGTGGGGTTTTGTCTTACTCTAAGCATACATTTGGTGGGGTTTTGTCTTACTCTAAGCATACATTTGGTGGGGTTTTGTCTTACTCTAAGCATACATTTGGTGGGGTTTTGTCTTACTCTAAGCATACATTTGGTGGGGTTTTGTCTTACTCTAAGCATACATTTGGTGGGGTTTTGTCTTACTCTAAGCATACATTTGGTGGGGTTTTGTCTTACTCTAAGCATACATTTGGTGGGGTTTTGTCTTACTCTAAGCATACATTTGGTGGGGTTTTGTCTTACTCTAAGCATACATTTGGTGGGGTTTTGTCTTACTCTAAGCATACATTTGGTGGGGTTTTGTCTTACTCTAAGCATACATTTGGTGGGGTTTTGTCTTACTCTAAGCATACATTTGGTGGGGTTTTGTCTTACTCTAAGCATACATTTGGTGGGGTTTTGTCTTACTCTAAGCATACATTTGGTGGGGTTTTGTCTTACTCTAAGCATACATTTGGTGGGGTTTTGTCTTACTCTAAGCATACATTTGGTGGGGTTTTGTCTTACTCTAAGCATACATTTGGTGGGGTTTTGTCTTACTCTAAGCATACATTTGGTGGGGTTTTGTCTTACTCTAAGCATACATTTGGTAGTGTTTTGTCTTACTCTAAGCACACATTTGGTAGTGTTTTGTCTTACTCTAAGCATACATTTGGTGGGGTTTTGTCTTACTCTAAGCATACATTTGGTAGGGGTTGTCTTACTCTAAGCATACATTTGGTAGGGTTTTGTCTTACTCTAAGCATACATTTGGTGGGGTTTTGTCTTACTCTAAGCATACATTTGGTGGGGTTTTGTCTTACTCTAAGCATACATTTGGTAGGGTTTTGTCTTACTCTAAGCATACATTTGGTGGGGTTTTGTCTTACTCTAAGCATACATTTGGTAGGGTTTTGTCTTACTCTAAGCATACATTTGGTGGGGTTTTGTCTTACTCTAAGCATACATTTGCCCATTGCTGAACATACAATACAAACAAAGTCAGCATACAAGGTAATTAAAAATTTAAAATCTACAGATAGGGATCGTAAGAAAAGTAAGCGTGTTTGTGTATTTTTATTTTATAGCAAAGATACAGCGGGACACATAAAAATAAATAAATAAGGCTGAAGATCTTCTACTGCTGACAGACTACTCACGATACAAATCCCTATTATAACTTCACTTTTAAATTATTGCAAGTGACTTATACTGTAATACAGTGCTCGTCTTTTGATACATTACATTGTGACACTGATGAAAGCTGATCATTAAGTCTGTAATAATAAAACTTTGCCTTCATTTGAAAACAACATTTTGGTTGTTGTAGTTGCATACCAGTGCACGTGTTCATTACCTTGTTGTACATTTTTTATTTATTTTGAAAACTGTTGAAAACATGCAACATTCAACTTAAAACGTATACATGTATGTAGCTTAAAATTTATTCTCCATAAACTGATATAAAAACATAAGAAACAACATTAATAAAACGTTTAACCTAAGAAGGTGGAATAGGGTTTGTCAATAAAGTACAGAAAAAATTGAACCAAAATGGAAGTATTATATCTTCAAGCCTACGACTAGGAACTCAAAAAGAAATTATAACAAAAACCTAAGCTGGAAATAGTGTCTACATTGTTTACTCAAGCTACATATTTTTATTTTGGCTACATTAAAATTACTAACACTGTATGCATGGAGTTAAAATATAAATTTGTTGATGGTCCCTGTTCTTTCTTTTTAAATTTAGAAAATTTACTCATATTTTAGCAAAATATTCTCTTTTCAATCATTTAGAATTGAACTATGATAAGGAATTGAATTTTTATGTCTTCAATAAGTACGAATGGAAATTAAATAATGTTTTATATTGAAAAAGTACTAATGACTTTAGTTTTCTTTTATTTCGAACACATGGGCACTGATCAACATCGGTTATACTCTGTGTATCAAAATATCTGTTTGTTTTTTAATTTTGCGCAAACCTACACGAGGGCTTTCAGCACTAGCTGTCCTTAAATTAGCAGTGTTGACTAGATGAGAGGCAACCAGTCGTCATTATTCACAGCCAGCTCTTGGGCTACTCTTTTGTCAACGAATAGTGGTATTGTCCGTAACATTATAACGCCCCCACGGCTGAGAGAGCGAACATGTTTGGTGTGACGGGGATTCGAATCTCCGACCCTCGGATTCAAAATAACGAACCATAAGAGCGTTCCACTGCTGTGTAACATATTTTATTATCAGATTTTAACTTATTTTGTTATATCTTAAATTAATTATTTTTTTTACATATCATAGCTCGTAAAAGATTATTTTTTTCTGTTGTTAGTACAGAAACTTATGATAAACACAAGTCTTCTGAGTTTCGATCCTAGTGGCTCAGCATTATTCCTGCTAACTCATAACGCAAGAAATCTGGTTTTAATAGCCGTGAAGAGCTCATTGTGCAGTTTTGTACTTAAATGTAATGAAAGAAACAAACACAGAATAAATGTAACTTGGTTAACCCTATCCACCCGAGTATTTTTTTATGCGCATGTCACAAAGTTTTAGTGTCTTACATTCAAAATGTAATTAAACTACCTTTTGTTTATGTTATAGTGATTAGAATAGCATAAAATCTTAGCTAATAATCCGTATTATTATATGAGAAATTTAGCGATTGGCTCAGATGAATTTGTAACGACTGTTGTCGCAGGGTTAGAAAGCCAGAAAAAAATTGAAACGTAAGAAAATTAATCAACATGTTTACATTCCGTTTACTGCCGGTGGAGTCCACGTGTTGCATTATATTCAGTACTTTCTATATTTTTAAAAACAGTTAGCGTTAAGAAATGTGTGTGAGTGTTTTCTTACAGCAAAGCCACAGCGGGCTATCTGCTGAGTACACCGATGGGAATCGAACCCCTGATTTTAGCGTTGTAATTCCGTATACTTATCCATGTACCAGCGGAGGGCATAAAGAAGTGACAGAACATTGCACAAAATAACCCATCAGCAATTAGTGAAATTTATTGTAATATTAATGGTATTTACAGTTAGTTACATTACTTGTATGACCCACATATCATTGAAGACCCAGGAACCAACAACAGTGTAGACAGACAATTAATTTGATGCATGTTTAGGTTAGGAAAACAGTTCTCTAAGACTATATGAGTATTTCTAATGTGTACTGTGCAAGCACGTTTTACTTCATGTTATTCTATACTTCCACAGTCACCTTCAAACCTAGTATTCATTTTATATCCCACATCACAGCTTCTACCCTGGAACCCTTTCAATTAGTGCAGCGGTTTTTATTTGTTATTTTATTAGGACAAACTAATATATATATATAAACTGTCGTTATTTTGAAGCAATTATGTAAAATGAAATTTGTATGAAGAAATTGAAATTCAAACTCATTTTCGAAACTTACTTTCATAGTTGCTGTTGATAAAGTTATGTGAGAAGGTATAGTCGAACTCAGGATGATAATGGTGGTACTCTTCTAGGATTCTCAGACAATGCTTCACGTCGTTAGATCTACGAACATTGAACAAGGTTTTGATTTAATTCTTTTGAGTTGCAATTCAATACAAACGAAACTAAAAACTTTGAAACAGTTATAGACACGATAAAGAGTTGAATTTGTATATATGTTTTATAACCACAAGCTTCAATTTTCAGTTTTAATATACAAACAACGGTTTTAGTTTTAATAAACAAACAATGGTTTTAGTTTTAATAAACAAACAATAGTTTCAGTTTTGATAAACAAACAATAGTTTTAGTTTTCATAAACAAACAATAGTTTTCGTTTTCATAAACAAACAATAGTTTTAGTTTTCATAAACAAACAATAGTTTTAGTTTTCATAAACAAACAATAGTTTTAATTTTGATAAACAAACAATAGTTTTAATTTTAATAAACAAACAATAGTTTCAATTTTAATAAACAAACAATAGTTTTAGTTTTGGTAAACAAACAATAGTTTTAGTTTTGGTAAACAAACAATAGTTTTAGTTTTGATAAACAAACAATAGTTTTAGTTTTAATAAACAAACAATAGTTTTAGATTTAATAAACAAACAATAGTTTTAGTTTTGATAAACAAACAATAGTTTTAGATTTAATAAACAAACAATAGTTTTAGTTTTGATAAACAAACAATAGTTTTAGTTTTGATAAACAAACAATAGTTTTAGTTTTCATAAACAAACAATAGTTTTAGATTTAATAAACAAACAATAGTTTTAGTTTTGATAAACAAACAATAGTTTTAGTTTTTTTCTGTTTGGGCACTGTTGGGATTACATGGACATTGATTAACATAATTTGTGCTCCACGTACAAGTAAGAACACACGACGACTGGCTGGAATCACCCAGCAGTGATTAGTGGGAATTATTGCAATGTTAACTGTATTTCCGTTTACATTTCTTGCACGACTCGTACATTATTATAGACCTAGTAATTAGCAATGTTGTGGGCCCAAAAGCAATTTTTTTTTTGATAATCAGTTTAGATTTATAATTTACTGTATGATAATTGGAGAATTTAAAGAGATAAGCCTTAGTTTAACTGAACTTAAACAACGTCACATGATTGTTGATTGATAAAACTTTAGTTTCCTATCTGTGTGTTGCAGCAAGTTGCTATGATTGTCACAAAAATTTACACAAATAAAAGAGAGAGCGAGAGAGACAAAGAAATTCATGTGGCGACAGGGGCGCAGAATAAATCAAGGTAAGTGGACAAGGGTGTCGTCAGTGAAAACATTTGGAAACAACTGGTTTAGGTCAATTATGTCTTAATTTCAAAAGTGGTATAAAAACAGTTTTATTTCTAACTTTCTATTCTAATCTGTGAGAGAGTTAATATGTGAGAATGCTTACAAATACATTATAACAGACGTATGCACTCAAACAACAGGACTACATGCAGAAATATGTGTTAAACTCACATTTGTTTATGACAAGGGTGGGTAGAGTTAGCCAGATGATAGAAAGTGCTGTAAACGAAAGACGCCACCTGCTGGCTGGGTTCCACGGACAGATGTTTCGCTGTGGTCTCCAGTTGATACAGTGGAGGATTACTTGATAGGAATACACTAAAGGCTGCAATCCGAAGCTCATATTCCTCGTTGGTGTTGAAATAAAGAGGCAGAACCATCGACATAACCTGTGTTGTGTATGATAACCTTATATATCAAATACTCGGATTCACAGAACAAATAATATACATTGTGTTAAAAATAAAAATCTAGACACCAATGTTTTAGGTAAGCAGTAAATGTGTTTGTATACGGTTAAAACGCGCTTTACGTGTTTCAGTGGATAACATAGTCCACCATCTTCGTGAGACAAAAAAGGACACGTGAAGTCTGTTTGCTTACTAGAATAAATGTATACGTACAGGTAGGTGGCGCCATCTTAAAAAGGAAAAATTCGCTTGCGAGGCACGCGTATCTAAGTCTCTATTCAAACTCAATGTTTTGTTTCTAGCAATTTCTAACGGCTCCCTCATATTTAATTTATTTTAAACAATCGTCTCCCCAATACAAGTTAACATCAAATTTTATATAATGCAATGTTTATCTTAAACTCAGTTTCACCTCTCAATTCAATATTTATAGTTTACTACGATATTTGTTATCTGTAGTATTTGATTTATACCCATCGCTATATGTTTTAAATAATTCAATTCTGATATCACTTCTTCCTTATATGAACAAACGCAACAGCCTTACGTACAAAAAATGAAAAGAAAGACACTTTGTTTGATAATAGGGGAACCGTTTCGTAGGCCTGATAGTAAAATTAAATAAAATCTTTTAGTTTTATACAAATAAATTTACTGTGCACGTGAAACGTCAGAGTCGTGAGTTTTACTTCTACTACTAGTTTTTACAAGTGCTGTCTGTCTCACATATTGACATATTTATGCAGCATTAATGATATACAAATATTATAAAAGTTCTCGCTTGATTTATGTTAATTAAGCACGTTAATATTAACTTATAATCCTCATTGTATGTATAAACAAACTAATCCCGTCCAAAACATTTCTTAATAAACAGCTGTATCTGTACAACTACAAAAGCGTTATATTCTAAATACATCTTAAACAAAGCAAATGAAACTTTGTTGAGATAATTATTTTGGTTTATTTTAATGAATTGTCAAACCAAAAATGTTTACCTCTTCTGAATACGCGTGCACGAGCCGAAGAAGCGCCCACACTGAAGCTACACGGATCTGTAAAGGATACTCACGTTCACCTAATATATACGGTTTGAGATACGAGATTGCATCTTTAATTCCAAAATTTCCAGCGACTTTTATATAAGTCAGACGGTAATGTTCGTCTTGAGTCTCTTTGTAGTCGCGGACTATGGACTGCAATAGAGAAAGAAAAAGATTTTCAGAAATCTGAAACCTTACTTTAAAAACGTCTCTTTCGTCTTGCAGTTTAGAATTATCTCAAATTTAATGCTCTATTGTTTTGTAGACTTTTTTTTCTATTTTGGTATTCATATTCAGCTAAAATATAGTATATTTTAATGAAAAGCGTCTTTTAAAACTATATATGAAATAAGTAACATCAGTTATACAGTTGTTAGAGTAATTGTTTTTGAATTTCGCGCAAAGCTACACGAGAGCTATTTACGCTAGCAATATATAATTTAGCAGTGTAAGACCACTAATTCTTCGGCTACTCTTTTACCAATAATAGTGGGATTGACCGTCACATTATAATATTAAAGGGCGAACATGTTTGGTGTGATGGAGATTCGAACCCGCGGATTACGAGTCGAGTGCCATATCCACCTAGCCATGATGGGCCTGTTAGGGTAAATATAATATCTCGTTTCTATAAAATAAGTAACAACAGTTACACAGATGTTAGAGGAATTATAATATCTCGTTTCTATAAAATAAGTAACAACAGTTACACAGATGTTAGAGTAATTATAATATCTCGTTTCTATAAAATAAGTAACAACAGTTACACAGATGTTAGAGTAATTATAAGATCTCGTTTCTATAAAATAAGTAATATCAGTTATATAGATGTTAGAGTAATTATAATATCTCGTTTCCATAAAATAAGTAACAACAGTTACACAGATGTTAGAGTAATGATAAGATCTCGTTTCTATAAAATAAGTAACAACAGTTATATAGATGTTAGAGTTATTATAATATCTCGTTTCTATAAAATAAGTAACATCAGTTATATAGATGTTAGAGTAATTTAATATCTCGTTTCTATAAAATAAGTAACATCAGTTATATAGATGTTAGAGTAATTTAATATCTCGTTTCTATAAAATAAGTAACATCAGTTACACAGATGTTAGAGTTATTATAATATCTCGTTTCTATAAAATAAGTAACATCAGTTATATAGATGTTAGAGTAATTTAATATCTCGTTTCTATAAAATAAGTAACATCAGTTGTATAGATGTTAGAGTAATTTAATATCTCGTTTCTATAAAATAAGTAACATCAGTTATATAGATGTTAGAGTAATTTAATATCTCGTTTCTATAAAATAAGTAACATCAGTTACACAGATGTTAGAGTAATTATAAGATCTCGTTTCTATTAAATAAGTAACATCAGTTACACAGATGTTAGAGTTATTATAATATCTCGTTTCTATAAAATAAGTAACATCAGTTACACAGATGTTAAAGTAATTATAAGATTTCGTTTCTATAAAATAAGTAACAACAGTTACACAGATGTTAGAGTAATGATAAGATCTCGTTTCTATAAAATAAGTAACATCAGTTACACAGATGTTAGAGTAATTATAATATCTCGTTTCTATAAAATAAGTAACAACAGTTACACAGATGTTAGAGTAATGATAAGATCTCGTTTCTATAAAATAAGTAACAACAGTTACACAGATGTAAAGTTATTATAATATCTCGTTTCTATAAAATAAGTAATATCAGTTATACAGATGTTAGAGTAATTATAAGATCTCGTTTCTATAAAATAAGTAATATCAGTTATATAGATGTTAGAGTAATTATAAGATCTCGTTTCTATAAAATAAGTAACATCAGTTACACAGATGTTAGAGTTATTATAATATCTCGTTTCTATAAAATAAGTAATATCAGTTATATAGATGTTAGAGTAATTATAAGATCTCGTTTCTATAAAATAAGTAACATCAGTTACACAGATGTTAGAGTTATTATAATATCTCGTTTCTATAAAATAAGTAATATCAGTTATGTAGATGTTAGAGTAATTATAAGATCTCGTTTCTATTAAATAAGTAACATCAGTTACACAGATGTTAGAGTTATTATAATATCTCGTTTCTATAAAATAAGTAACATCAGTTATATAGATGTTAGAGTAATTATAAGATCTCGTTTCTATAAAATAAGTAACATCAGTTATATAGATGTTAGAGTAATTTAATATCTCGTTTCTATAAAATAAGTAACATCAGTTACACAGATGTTAGAGTAATTATAAGATCTCGTTTCTATAAAATAAGTAATATCAGTTACACAGATGTTAGAGTAATTATATCTCGTTTCTATAAAATAAGTAACAACAGTTTCACAGATGTTAGAGTTATTATAATATCTCGTTTCTATAAAATAAGTAACATCAGTTATATAGATGTTAGAGTTATTATAATATCTCGTTTCTATAAAATAAGTAACATCAGTTATATAGATGTTAGAGTAATTTAATATCTAGTTTCTATAAAATAAGTAACATCAGTTATATAGATGTTAGAGTTATTATAATATCTCGTTTCTATAAAATAAGTAACATCAGTTATATAGATGTTAGAGTAATTATAAGATCTCGTTTCTATTAAATAAGTAACATCAGTTACACAGATGTTAGAGTTATTATAATATCTCGTTTCTATAAAATAAGTAACATCAGTTACACAGATGTTAAAGTAATTATAAGATTTCGTTTCTATAAAATAAGTAACAACAGTTACACAGATGTTAGAGTAATGATAAGATCTCGTTTCTATAAAATAAGTAACAACAGTTACACAGATGTTAGAGTAATGATAAGATCTCGTTTCTATAAAATAAGTAACATCAGTTACACAGATGTTAGAGTAATGATAAGATCTCGTTTCTATAAAATAAGTAATATCAGTTACACAGATGTTAGAGTAATTATAATATCTCGTTTCTATAAAATAAGTAACAACAGTTACACAGATGTTAGAGTTATTATAATATCTCGTTTCTATAAAATAAGTAACATCAGTTATATAGATGTTAGAGTAATTATAATATCTCGTTTCTATAAATAAGTAACATCAGTTACACAGATGTTAGAGTTATTATAATATCTCGTTTCTATAAAATAAGTAACATCAGTTATATAGATGTTAGAGTAATTATAAGATCTCGTTTCTATAAAATAAGTAACATCAGTTATATAGATGTTAGAGTAATTTAATATCTCGTTTCTATAAAATAAGTAACATCAGTTACACAGATGTTAGAGTAATTTAATATCTCGTTTCTATAAAATAAGTAACATCAGTTACACAGATGTTAGAGTAATTATAATATCTCGTTTCTATAAAATAAGTAACATCAGTTACACAGATGTTAGAGTAATGATAAGATCTCGTTTCTATAAAATAAGTAACATCAGTTACACAGATGTTAGAGTTAGTATAATATCTCGTTTCCATAAAATAAGTAACAACAGTTACACAGATGTTAGAGTAATTATAAGATCTCGTTTCCATAAAATAAGTAACAACAGTTACACAGATGTTAGAGTAATGATAAGATCTCGTTTCTATAAAATAAGTAACATCAGTTACACAGATGTTAGAGTAATGATAAGATCTCGTTTCTATAAAATAATATCTCGTTTCTATAAAATAAGTAACAACAGTTACACAGATGTTAGAGTTATTATAATATCTCGTTTCTATAAAATAAGTAACATCAGTTATATAGATGTTAGAGTTATTATAATATCTCGTTTCTATAAAATAAGTAACATCAGTTATATAGATGTTAGAGTAATTTAATATCTCGTTTCTATAAAATAAGTAACATCAGTTACACAGATGTTAGAGTAATTATAAGATCTCGTTGCTATTAAATAAGTAACATCAGTTACACAGATGTTAGAGTTATTATAATATCTCGTTTCTATAAAATAAGTAACATCAGTTACACAGATGTTAAAGTAATTATAAGATTTCGTTTCTATAAAATAAGTAACAACAGTTACACAGATGTTAGAGTAATGATAAGATCTCGTTTCCATAAAATAAGTAACAACAGTTACACAGATGTTAGAGTAATGATAAGATCTCGTTTCTATAAAATAAGTAACATCAGTTACACAGATGTTAGAGTAATGATAAGATCTCGTTTCTATAAAATAAGTAACATCAGTTACACAGATGTTAGAGTAATTATAATATCTCGTTTCTATAAAATAAGTAACAACAGTTTCACAGATGTTAGAGTTATTATAATATCTCGTTTCTATAAAATAAGTAACATCAGTTATATAGATGTTAGAGTTATTATAATATCTCGTTTCTATAAAATAAGTAACATCAGTTATATAGATGTTAGAGTAATTTAATATCTAGTTTCTATAAAATAAGTAACATCAGTTATATAGATGTTAGAGTAATTTAATATCTCGTTTCTATAAAATAAGTAACATCAGTTACACAGATGTTAGAGTAATTATAAGATCTCGTTTCTATTAAATAAGTAACATCAGTTACACAGATGTTAGAGTTATTATAACATCTCGTTTCTATAAAATAAGTAACATCAGTTACACAGATGTTAAAGTAATTATAAGATTTCGTTTCTATAAAATAAGTAACAACAGTTACACAGATGTTAGAGTAATGATAAGATCTCGTTTCTATAAAATAAGTAACAAAAGTTACACAGATGTAGAGTTATTATATTATCTCGTTTCTATAAAATAAGTAATATCAGTTATACAGATGTTAGAGTAATTATAATATCTCGTTTCTATTAAATAAGTAACATCAGTTACACAGATGTTAGAGTTATTATAATATCTCGTTTCTATAAAATAAGTAACATCAGTTATATAGATGTTAGAGTAATTATAAGATCTCGTTTCTATTAAATAAGTAACATCAGTTACACAGATGTTAGAGTTATTATAATATCTCGTTTCTATAAAATAAGTAACATCAGTTACACAGATGTTAGAGTAATGATAAGATCTCGTTTCTATAAAATAAGTAACATCAGTTACACAGATGTTAGAGTAATTATAATATCTCGTTTCTATAAAATAAGTAACAACAGTTTCACAGATGTTAGAGTTATTATAATATCTCGTTTCTATAAAATAAGTAACATAAGTTATATAGATGTTAGAGTTATTATAATATCTCGTTTCTATAAAATAAGTAACATCAGTTATATAGATGTTAGAGTAATTTAATATCTAGTTTCTATAAAATAAGTAACATCAGTTATATAGATGTTAGAGTAATTTAATATCTCGTTTCTATAAAATAAGTAACATCAGTTACACAGATGTTAGAGTAATTATAAGATCTCGTTTCTATTAAATAAGTAACATCAGTTACACAGATGTTAGAGTTATTATAATATCTCGTTTCTATAAAATAAGTAACATCAGTTACACAGATGTTAAAGTAATTATAAGATTTCGTTTCTATAAAATAAGTAACAACAGTTATACAGATGTTAGAGTAATGATAAGATCTCGTTTCTATTAAATAAGTAACATCAGTTACACAGATGTTAGAGTTATTATAATATCTCGTTTCTATAAAATAAGTAACATCAGTTATATAGATGTTAGAGTAATTATAAGATCTAGTTTCTATTAAATAAGTAACATCAGTTACACAGATGTTAGAGTTATTATATTATCTCGTTTCTATAAAATAAGTAATATCAGTTATACAGATGTTAGAGTAATTATAAGATCTCGTTTCTATTAAATAAGTAACATCAGTTACACAGATGTTAGAGTTATTATAATATCTCGTTTCTATAAAATAAGTAACATCAGTTATATAGATGTTAGAGTAATTATAAGATCTAGTTTCTATAAAATAAGTAATATCAGTTATATAGATGTTAGAGTAATTATAATATCTCGTTTCTATAAAATAAGTAGCATCAGGAAGAAAACAGCATTTTAGTATAGTATAAAAAATGAACTATTACATTTCTATTGCAACACCAACAAAACAGTTGTAAGTAGCCTCTCTCCAACAGAGAGAGATTACTGGAAAATACTGCTATGTTAAAACCTAAGAAAAGAACAAAACTGATAAGATAAAATTATTATTATTATTTATTATTTCACATTGTTTATTTGTTCTGGCTAGTCTTTTCATACATAACTCATTACTGAAATTTAATAGCAATTGGAAATATGGAATGAAACATTTAATATTACCTTGAAGAATTTGGATGCAGTCTGGGGCGTGCAGTGGACTGGATCAGTTGTGTGGTAAATTTTAGCGTGATAGGAGTGAACACAAATTTCGTAAACTAAAGAACTTAAAGCCAGGTAACACATACTATTTAATTCGTGGTTTTGTCGTACATTCTGGTTTTCGCAAAGTTTCTGTAAAGCAACAATAAAAATCGAAAAAAAATAATTTCGATTATTTATTAAAATATATAAAAGATTAATAAATTACACTACACTATCGAACAGAAGGAGTTAATTGGGATAACTTTCGAAATAAAATAACATAATGTAAGTCCTGGAATATATATATCACAATAATAGTAAATAAAAATGAACCTGTAATTTTTTATAACGGGAAACAGACTTGAAATAAAAATGTATACCAGAACGGCTGGTATGGGTATTAACACTTTTACTGATGAGCAGAGAACAACGTTTCGACCTTTCTAGGCTATTTTCAGGTTAACAAAGAGAGTTGTTAACCTGAAGATGATCTAGGAAGGTCGAAACGTTGTTCTCTGTCAGTAAAACAGTTAATACCCATACCAGCCGTTCTGAGAAAAAAGAATAAACCTGACTCTTACATTGAGAATATAAAGTAAATCACTTCGTTAAGCAAAGCACACTAAATGTTAGCGTGCCGAACTATGAATCCTGATTTCTGTGTTTCACGCCCACTTACAACTGACAAAAACAACTACAACCGGAATCCACACGCTAAGGCCCTGCGTGCACTGTAAGAGTAATTGTCAAATTAAAGTATTTGATAAACCAGGTAAGAGTTGGTGGTGAATCACATTGCCCACTACTTAACACTGAGAAACAGCGATGTATCAAACCTCAAACACAATTTGAAATCACTATATATATATTAAGCCTCCATCACGATATTGAAATCACTATATATGTATTAAACCTCAAACACGATATTGAAATTACTATACATATATTAAGTTTCCAACATGATATTGAAAGTACTATATGCATATATACTAAACCTCTAACACAATATTGAAATCACCATATATATATTAAGCCTCCAACACTATACTGAAATCACTATATATATATATTAAGCCTCCAACACGATATTGAAAGTACTATATATATATTAAGCCTCCAACACTATATTGAAAGTACTGTATATATACTAAACCTCAAACACAATATTGAAAGTACTATATATATATTAAACCTCAAACACAATACTGAAATCACTATATATATATATTAAGCCTTCAACACAATATTCAAAGTACTATATATATTAAGGCTCCATTACGATATTGAAAGTACTATATATATATATATAAAACCTCCAACACAATATTCAAAGTACTATATATATATAAAACCTCCAACACAATATTCAAAGTACTATATATATAAAACCTCCAACACAATATTTAATGTACTATATATATAAAACCTCCAACACAATATTCAAAGTACTATATATATATAAAACCTCCAACACAATATTCAAAGTACTATATATATAAAACCTCCAACACAATATTCAAAGTACTATATATATAAAACCTCCAACACAATATTCAAAGTACTATATATATAAAACCTCCAACACAATATTCAAAGTACTATATATATAAAACCTCCAACACAATATTCAAAGTACTATATATATAAAACCTCCAACACAATATTCAAAGTACTATATATATAAAACCTCCAACACAATATTCAAAGTACTATATATATAAAACCTCCAACACAATATTCAAAGTACTATATATATAAACAATATTCCTCCAACACAATATTCAAAGTACTATATATATATAAAACCTCCAACACAATATTCAAAGTACTATATATATAAAAACCTCCAACACAATATTCAAAGTACTATATATATAAAACCTCCAACACAATATTCAAAGTACTATACATATAAAACCTCCAACACAATATTCAAAGTACTATATATATAAAACCTCCAACACAATATTCAAAGTACTATATATATAAAACCTCCAACACAATATTCAAAGTACTATATATATAAAACCTCCAACACAATATTCAAAGTACTATATATATAAAACCTCCAACACAATATTCAAAGTACTATATATATATAAAACCTCCAACACAATATTCAAAGTACTATATATATAAAACCTCCAACACAATATTCAAAGTACTATATATATATAAAACCTCCAACACAATATTCAAAGTACTATATATATAAAACCTCCAACACAATATTCAAAGTACTATATATATATAAAACCTCCAACACAATATTCAAAGTACTATATATATAAAACCTCCAACACAATATTCAAAGTACTATATATATATAAAACCTCCAACACAATATTCAAAGTACTATATATATAAAACCTCCAACACAATATTCAAAGTACTATATATATAAAACCTCCAACACAATATTCAAAGTACTATATATATAAAACCTCCAACACAATATTCAAAGTACTACATATATAAAACCTCCAACACAATATTCAAAGTACTATATATATAAAACCTCCAACACAATATTCAAAGTACTATATATATAAAACCTCCAACACAATATTCAAAGTACTGTATATATAAAACCTCCAACACAATATTCAAAGTACTATATATATAAAACCTCCAACACAATATTCAAAGTACTATATATATAAAACCTCCAACACAATATTCAAAGTACTATATATATAAAACATGATGAAATGAACATCGTTATTACCATCTTAGAGACAGTTGATTTTTAAACTACTATTTTTTGTTTATTTATAAGTTAAATTTCGATTGTATCTAATAATTAGCTTTTGGATATTGGTTCTATGATATTGTATCACATATTCAACACATCAGTTATACCCCCACCCTAGAGTTCGGAATTGGTGGGTTTGTTTCTGAACAAAGCCAAACAATGAATTTCCTGGACAGGAGTATATTTTCTCTTCTGTATGATATCATCCATATTTTACAGCTTAACTTAAATGATTTATTGGAATTAATTGCAAATCTACAACGTGGACTATCTGTGTTCTGTCTACTATAGAGATCGAAACCCAATTACTAGGGGTGTGAGCCCGCAGACATACCACTATGCCACTGGGAAACAATTTGAATTCTCGCTAGGTTTAGAAATAAATAAAGAAAGCTATCATTATCCGTAATGACAACAGATATTTACTTTAATGTATGAGACATAACTATGAACAACGGACATAATTAAAGATAATCGAAACCACCAGAAAAGAAAAATGCAAAGCTATTTTCTATTGTCTATTTTTTCCGAAAATTTATATTTAATATAATAAAAATAAGTGAAAATCTAATTTATTATTTACCATTTGTAACTGAGTACTCTAGACATCTGTAATTCCATGCTTTATCAGTAATTCTGGAAATAATACGAGACTTCACGTGGGACTGGACTGCACACACATGTATGGAGTTTAATATATGTATATTTTCATCTTCACTCTGACTACAGTATTTTTATTATATTGCGTATAGTTTGAGAGTTTGGTTTGTTTTGAATTTCGCAAAAAGCTACACCAGGGCTACCTGCGCTAGCCGTACCTAATTTAGCAGTGTAAGGCTAGAGGGAAGGCAGCTAGTCATCACCACCCACTGCCAACTCTTGGGCTACTCTTTTACCAACGAATAGTGGGATTGACTGTCCCATTATAACGCTTCCTACGGCTGAAAGAGCGAGCACGTTTGGTGCGACGGGGATTCGAACCCGCGACCCTCAGATTGCGAGTCGAACGCCTTAACCCACCTGGCCATGCCGTGCCCTATAACTTGAAAGTGTATGACAGTTTATATTATAAACTCAAAGAATATCTATCAGTAATGTGTCATTTTCTGGTGTACCTTGTGATAAAAATATATTCCAATTAATAGCTTATGCGATGTGACCATTTCAAGTATTTAGGTTAAAAAACAACAACATATTCCATACTAAAGTTTTCAAACATTGTAACAATATCGTAGTTTTGGGTGCAAAGAAGATATCTAAGTTTTATGACTAGTGTAATAGGGTTAGATTAATTAATTAATTAGCCTCATTAATCAGATTAAATTAGAATACACGTACATAGAATTCATCCAGTAGTGTTTCCGATGGTTCTTTCAGATGATAAAGGAGATTCAGGATGAAGACTGCAGAAAAATCCATTGGTAATTTACCGGTTTCAATCAGAGTTTTCCCGTAGAGGAATGCTGGGTTGGTGCCGACGAACGAAAGTGTTTCCACAAATAACCGTCTATAGAAGTTAGAACTTTCCATTAATAAAAATAAACGATTACAGTTTCTGTAACAGTTGTACAGTCTTATGGGCCAGAACAAGAAATTTTAGAACAAAGATTATTCAGCCATGGTACAATTGGATTTTCAAATAGACAATGGTCACTCATAAAGACCACATTCATTAAAGTTGCTAGTGAAAGTCAGTAACGCTTTGCTGATTGTTTTATTTACTTAGTTGAATTTTATTGAAAATTTAACGTTCTATTGTGTAATTTTGACATCTTCGTTAACCCTGATGGACCAACAATAACGAAACTCTCAGACAAATAACCAAATTTTTTGTGTATTTATTCTAAAAAAGAAGTTTAAGACGCTAAAATACATGTCGCCATATTTATTTCAAGACTACAGGAGAACAATAAAGTAATAAAGATTTTGGAATTAATATTTCTGGGTATTATAACTGTCAAAGCACGTGGATAAATTGAAAAAAACAACAACACAGGATCATATTCTATTACACTCATAACTTAGCTCATCAAATTTAACACTTAACTGTTATTTTATTCCAGAAAAACGTGTATTTCATATTTCGATGTTAAGATAACGTGGTAACGGTTATATACTATTAAGTATGTTTGTCTGTTTTTTTTTAATTTCGCGCAAAACTACACGAGGGCTATTTGTGCTAGCCATTCCTAATTGAGCAGTGTAAGACAAGAGGGAAGACAGCTAGTCATCACCACCCACTGCCAACTCTTGGGCTACTCTTTTACCAACGAATAGTGGGATTGACCGTCCCATTATAACGCTTCCTACGGCTGAAAGGGCGAGCATGTTTGGCGCGACCGGGATGCGAACCCGCGATCCTCAGATTACGAGTCGAACGTTTTAACCCACCTAGCCATACCGTGCATGTTAATTATGTGTGTGGTGTCTTGAGTATATGTTAAAATATGTATTTTGGTCCAGAACAGTAAATATTCCAAAAAGTATTATTTTAGTGCAAATGAAGCAAAATAAATTCACCTTTATAATAAATTTAACCAGAAAAGCTGAAAATGTTGGTTCGAAGGGATCTGAAATATTAGCAAGTGTTCATTAAATTCCTAACAGATGTTTGTATTCATAGTGGTCGAAAACCGATTAGATATTATAGCAAACCAAATATTAGCGATCTATTTTGTTTTGTACTTTTGAAGTTAAAATTTAATTTGTCAGTATATAATTGTCAAACAAGTTGTAATCAAGTGTCGTGTGAAAAGAAGATATGCTGAAAGAACTTTTATGTTCGGACAAGGAAGTTGTTATTACTGGAATTTCGAGGGTTAACTGTACCAGCCGTTCCTAATTTTGAAGCGATAAACTACAGGGAAGACAAATTATCAAATATCGAACAACTGAAAATGAACAGTGGAATTTAACAGTCGCATTCACGCCTCTATAATGTGAATAGTGCTTCTGTTATTTTTTGTTATGGTTGAAACAGAAAGCGAACCATTGACCATACTTGGTCTGACAAGGAAGTAATTGTGAATAAGTTATAAAGTATGACTCTTTCAGGCAAAGTTTAGCAGCTTTGATCTCAAACAAACACACAATACGTTTAACAAGGAAGTAGGCTTAAACATGATGCGAAACAGTAAAGTTAAAAGGAATTATTCTTACGAGGAAATGAAGCAAGCCACACTGAAATGTAAGGAATAGTTCATTTGGTTCTTGTGTGGAAGGTGAATCAACCCTGAATAAGCTTAAAATGTTAACATTGAATGTAAATGATGTGATTAGATTTTTTACATGGAAATGTAAGAAGTCCGACTAAGATGTGAACTGTTAAAGTTGTAAAGAAACAGTTAACTTGGTTCTTATGTTGACAATGAAGTGAGCCAGAAAATGCTGTTGTAAGAAAACTACTTTCTGAAGTTACCTTGCTTTTTACATGACAATTACTTTCCAAAGTTTCACCACGCTCTGCTACAATGTTCTGGCCCGGCATGGCCAAGTGTATTAAGGCGTGCGACTCGTAATCTGAGGATCGCGGGTTCGCATCCCCGTCGCGCCAAACATGCTCGCCCTTTCAGCCGTGGGGGCGTTATAAAGTGACGGTCAATCCCACTATTCGTTGGTAAAAGAGTAGCCCAAGAGTTGGCGGTGGGTGGTGATGACTAGCTGCCTTCCCTCTAGTCTTACACTGCTAAATTAGGGACGGCTAGCACAGATAGCCCTCGAGTAGTTTTGTGGGAAATTCCAAAAACAAACAAACAAACCAAAGTTTCACTGCTAGTTGTTTTTTTACATGAGAATTACTCTCTAAAGTTTCATTGTTAAATTTTTTACACGAAACGTACACTGACCTGTTTTCTTCCTTATACACACCGAGTTCTTCAATGTAGGTTTTATAAACCTCGTCAATCTCGTCGTAACCGAGAGTTGAGAAGGTTCGTATAAGTTCTAGGAACTTGCTTGGCAAAGAAAGCTCAAAGAAGGCCTTACTGTAATTTTCATTGTCATAGAATGTGACCAGTTCTTGTATGAGTTTACCAATCTAATGACAAAAATAGACGTGAGTGAAAGAAATATGATAATTTGGCTGATAATACAACAACTAAACTGTTACGACCTAAACATAAGGTTATTAGTAAATAATATAGTGAACTTATGCAGAAATAAAATATATTAATAAATATATAGTAAGCTTTATTAATGTGTTGAATATGATAGAAAGGTAATGCTATACAATAAAGCTCACATCATCATTACGTTATATGTTAAATAGTAAACGAAAGAAATATAATAGGAATGGGGCAGATACATAACACATGCAATACAATAGAATATTTATTCATATACGCCTTTAACAACCAAATAATAAATATTCAAAAGTACTGGAGCGTTGCCCTCGTACGATAAACAAACCACATACACAATTACAAGTCACTTGGGGAATTTAGCTGAGCAGGCACAGTCTTGGCCAAAATGTTTGCATTCTGTTTTGTACTGATGTCACCGTCTACGTGCATAGAGTAGTTACTGAGTAAATGCACAAGTGGTTATAGATAAGGTAACATATGATTGGACAAACATGTACAGTTGTTTTTCTGGACTGTTTAAGTTGTTTTGATCATCTGTTCGTGCAATCACACATACACACCTGTTTGTATTAAAGGATGTACTTTTGGTTGAACCGTTTTTGAAACAGATCAATACTATAATCAGAAAACTTCTCTGTACTTGGTGTAGAGACAAGCCTCGTCACGTGCCATAAGTTATAGGACGTCAAATTGTTCGACTATTCAGAAACGGTCTACAGCAAACAGACATTCCCAGAGCAGGATGGTACTCCCTCTGTAATATGTCCAGAATCCCGAAACGTCACTGGGCTATAGGAAATGTTGTTCCAGGAATTTTGTCATCTATAGACATCGAAAAACTGCTGCCCGACATGACCGTGTTTTAGTTACATTAACATGTCAAGGTAAAAAAGAAGCTTTCCAACATCGTACGAAAGGAATAGCAAGAAGACATTCATTCCAGGATATCCAGAATAACAGGGAAGAGACCATTGACCAAACAAGGTTATTTTGCAAGAATGGTTATTTGCGAAACCGAAATTAATCAGAATTAGCTCCCGTCACTGTCTTACTTGGACAAAACAACATGCTAACTTAGAGTTAGAATATGTCATCTTTTTTATATAAGTCATGCTTCTGGCCTTTTAAAGTTAATGGTAATATTCTTAACCATCGTTTGCCTAGAGAGTAAAAGGAACACACAGGAGGTGGTGCAATACATATATGGGCAGCTGTTCATCATGGTGGAAAAACTATAAGCACCACATGGAGAAGATAATTCTGCCATATGTTAGGGAAAGATTTGAAAGTAAATTTGTATTTCAGAATAACAGTGTCACTGCCCACATTGCACATATTGTACAGAATTATCTCGACCAGGAGAACGTTACAAGACGTTACAAAATCACAGTGGATTACATCAGCAACCTCTTCGACAACATGTCGCGCCGCTTTGCAGAGGTTTTTAGAGTATAAGCAAGACCAATCAAGCACCGAATGTTCAGTATGAAATGTTATAAGTTACAGACGCTATTTGATGAATATTTTGTCATTATATATGTTGTGTTAAATTTTATTGTGACAGGTAAATTACACATCCTTTTTACAGGTGTCTCAAAAAATTGTTTACTGTTCTAAAAATCGTTCATTATGTCCATAGAACCTGACGTATTGCATATGTAGATTTTAATATAACAGCATTTCTCAGCGTGACAATACTAAATGAATTTGTCATCTTAATAACAATGATCATATTGGTTACAAAATATTCAAACATTTTGGCCCAAATTATACACAAAATTCACAAAAACCACAAAGTTCTGTCTTACTGGTTGACATTGTCGAACGTTTCTACTTGTAGAGCAAACAGACTTATCATAGTTATAATTGCATCAAATAAATAATAACACAAGGAAAACATGTTAGTGCTAGTGAGAAATATTTAATTAGATTAATTAACTAATTTATCAACCCTTAATATATGCTTATAACTCACATGATATCACCAAAATGACATTGCATACTATACAGTGTATGTCATCACTTATATAGCATACTGACAATGCCAACACAAATCATAAGTGAAGAGAATGCACACCACACACAAGCCATTATTTGTACACACCATAATATTGTGGGTCACGCCCACACAAACAGAATGTCAAAATAGTTGAATTAATAATATATAAGGTAATGTCACCTTCTTTGAAGAAAAAAGCATGAATAATTGGAAAAAGTAAGGAAACAAGGTAGGAATGGGCATGACGTAATAAAACTTACTTTGTTTTACCTCACAAATGTTTACCTACTTTTTGATGCAACCATTCCTACACATGAAGTTAGTTTTAAAAATATTTCTACTCGTTGTTAGTTTATACGTTGAACAAAAAACACAACAGAATGTGATAGAATGCAACATATATCACGGTTAATTTTTGTTACTACGAAAGTAACAAGATATATAAAAATTAAAGGAATGAAGCAAATAATATAATAATGAAGGGTAACAATTGTAGAATATTTTAACACGCGACGGTAACACAGATGAATATCGTCACGTGAAATGCAACACAATAATAAAACAGATCAGTGTCATCAGGTGAATTAATTGTACGTTATTTTAATTCATAATAACAAAAACACTCATTGTCACAATAACTTATGTAAAGAGAAAATTTGGAATATTATTCCTAATAATGTAAAAAAAATCACGCTTCACAAATTATTTATTAAATGTATGATTTACTTGATCATTTGTATATTTAAATAAATATAATACTATAAATTACCAGTAACCTAATTAATTGTGCTTTTTCCCGTTAAATTGTTTGTTTGTTTTTGAATTTCGCGCAAAGTTACTCGAGGGCTATCTGTGCTAACCGTCCCTAATTTAGTAGTGTAAGACTAGAGGGAAGGCAGCTAGTCATCACCACCCACCGCCAACTCTTGAGCTACTCTTTTACCAACCAACAGTGGGATTGACCGTCACATTACAACGCCCCCAAGGCTGGGAGGGTGAGCACGTTTGGTGCGACCGGGATTCGAACCCGGGACCTTCATATTACGAGTTGAACGCCTTAATACACTTGGCTATGCGGGGCCCTTTCCTGTTAGAAGGAATGCACGTTGTATAAGCGCTACTCCGCTAGTACAGCGGTAAGTCTACGGATTTGCAACGCTAAAATCAGGGGCTCAATTCCTCTCGGTAGGCTCAGCAGATAAGTTGATGTGGTTTTGCTATAAGAAAAACACACACACACTTATGTAAGTTTTTCTTTTGTGTCTACTTTGATCACAAGTCACATTAATAATGATTTATAACGTGATGTATTTTGTAGTACGTGATTAAAAGTGAATTGAATGGAGTACGATATATTAAAATGATTTTGTAACTTAATGGTGTAGTTACAGTCCAAGTCACTAAATCTGTTTATGCCCCACCGCACATATCAATAATGACTCTGCGGTGCGGTTTCCATTGCAAAAGACTACACAATATGGTTGTCATATCTAAAGCACACCACTTCTTCCTGTAAGGTTTCAGTAATTCATGTAGTATATTAAGTCAACGGATTTTAGTTTGATGGAAAGAAATTCGTATCGCTACATCACACAACTTTATTGGCGTGTCTGTGTATGAAATATAGCATGAATATCCGTGGAAAGAACTGTGTACACTTGGATTGTGTTGTTTTTCCCGACAGAGATCCTTTTCATTATACGTTATCTTACTGTTACTTGGGGAGCGTTTATACGACTTTTCGCAGGTCTGTTTTTGGATGGTTCTTGCACCTCAAAATGATTCATATTCCTTTGTTTTCTAACGTCATTAAGTACAAGAAATACCCAATCTGTACATATATTTACCGTCTGAATGTAGAACGTTTCTCATGAGTCTGAAAGGACCATGACATACGATTCCGAACAATCGGAACATTTTTCGATGATATCTCACTAAAGGCCAAATAATGACAGAATAAGGTCATGAAACACGCCGTTCAATCGCGATTTTATATAGACACTCGTCATCAAGCGAATTGCCAATAGGCGTTATTTAAAAATCGTATTAATGAAACATACCCAAACCTCTATAACGTACATTTCTGTTCATGCTATGATTTGATTTCTAATGCTGTAGAACAGTGATTCTTAACCTGGGGGTCGTTTGAAGTTTCTCGGGAGTCACGGAAGGCTTGGGAATTATTGGGGAAATCACAGAGCAGTTTGTAGTTTTTGTCGCAAGTGCTGTAACTGCCCACCAATGAGAAACACGCTGAAGTGCGGCAGTTGAACCGCGTCGAGATGCTTGTTGCGAAACCACTTGTATAAAATTGAGTAAAAATTTTCATATATTACAACGTTTTGAATCGCCTAAATTTTTAACTATATAATATCAATACATCGAACTTAAAACTTAAATATCAAAGTTTCTATCGTATTTAGTATATTTTCTCATTATATATATATATATATTATATCTGAGTGAATAAGTCGGTTTTGTATGATGTTCAGTAATTCCATGGATTTTACATTTGTTTAGAACTTGTAGCATTTCTCAAGGTCATTTATTTGTAACATTTTCAGTAAATTAGGATCTTTATATAGTTTTGTTTTATTCTACCTTTACTCAAAGTTCACCATTACATAAATTATTATAGGGTCACGGTAATACCCTGGAGAGTCTCAGGGGGTAAGACAATGAAAATGGTTAAGAACCACTGGTGTAGAAGGTAACTCACCTCTCTCACCGATGCCTTAAAGCCATATACATCGAACAGGTAGTGTGCATGGCGCAGACTAGCCGTTTTATTAACAACGTTTGTGTGAGGGAAGCTGTAACTAAGGGAGTAATGAGACACTGCCTCTCCGGTGATATTAATTTTTTCTTTGATTTTCGTCTCTGCCTTCAAATGTAGCGTACGTCTGTTAGATAAAATTATAGAAGGTGAACGTTATTATATGATTACACGTATTGACAAGTAATCAAAATTTACGACTCTTAATCTTTGCACTATAATTTGTTAATCAAAAATTCTAAGTACTTATGTCAAGATGAGAGAAAAATATATACTTATTAAACAAAAATGGCATATTTATTCTATTTGATGTGGTTAACACAAGCTAGGGTTAAAACAAGCGACAAATCAAATTATTACGTGAACATTATAATTAGACATGCTTTTCACATACTGTGAAATATATATATATATATATTACTCACTTCAAAGATAGGTTAGTAGTTTCCCCTTTGGTCATGGATGGGGAAAAAATGACTTCTCCTTCACTTGCCACGTGCTCAATAACGTACACGTGACGATTTCCACGGATGTTGTAATAATAAAAGGCATTTGAGTGAATGGGATACTGAAACATAAATATGATTTAGAAAAATTTCTTGAGTGAAAAATACTCAAATAAAAAAGATATTTGCAAATAATAACGTATTTTACACTTTTATCGTAATATCTAATTCCAATTAACGTAAGAACTGATTAAATTATGTTTAAAACTGTCATCGGTACTGGTACTTTCGTAAAGTTTGTTGTGTCTTCTTGATGTTTAAAAAATATTTCGTGAAGTGACCTTAAATGCGTTTCGAACGAAATTATTATTTTTTATTCTTTGAGCAAGTAGGTGTGATCTGAAACATTTTTAATTGAAAAAGAAAAAAAAACGTAAAGACTGGTACAACATTAAAATCGTAAATTAAAATTAACTGAATAATATATATTTTTTTAAATTTCGCACAAAGCTACTTGAGGGCTATCTGTGCTAGCCGTCCCTAATTTAGCAGTGTAAAACTAGAGGGAAAGCAGCTAGTCATCATCACCCACCGCCAACTCTTGAGCTACTCTTTTACCAACGAATTGTGGGATTGACCACACATTATAACGCCCCCACGGCTAAAAGGGCGCGCATGTTTGGTGCGATCGGGATTCGAAGCCGCGACCCTCAGATTGCGAGTCGAACGCCTTAACTCACCTGGCCATGCCGGGCCTAATAATTAAATATCTTCTCATAATGTAAAAAGGTATGATCTCAAAACACGTGTCTTTTACAAATATAAGAAACTCGTAAGTTCATTCTTACATATTCCTAGCCATTGGAACACAAACACACACACATATATGTGACTTATATGAAGTGTTAACTCCTTTCACATAGATATGCACACATGTATATATATATACTGGCTAGTTACTTTATTAGAGCCTATTTACCCTTTCAAAATTTATAACACAGTTATACATGTGTTTATACTTTTCTGTTTCTCCCTCTCTTACTCTCTCTTTACATATTTATCTATATATCTATCTATATATATATATATATATATAACCATATTTAAAGAGTGATACATGAATTCTAAATTCTAGTTGATCATTCATATTTCAATGATAATTTTTACGAGCTATAATGAGATGAAGAAACACAAGGTACTTTTCTATTTTACACTAAAAATCTGCATGTCTGTTGAGCAATAACGACACTAGAGAAGCACAAACCTGTAAGACATTTACTATGAAGTGATATGAAAAATTCGTCTTATCAATAATTTAGGAACGTTGTGTATATATGTCTTTTAGAACGAAAACAAATAAAATAAAAGCATTTACGCACTGTTTTCTCGCTCTCGCAGTTGGTACATTTGTATCCATAGAAACTACTGTAGTATCTATGAGGCCTGTCATTGCAGCGTTCGTAGTTTCTGGACTTGGTGACATTCAACACATTCTTGTTATCAGGAGTTAGATTGTAAGGCTCGGAAGTGATTTCATACATTGTTTCACATTTCCCACCAATTCCATCCTGAAAAAACGGAATCATTTAATAACTTTACAAAGTTTGATTATACTAAATGTCTAAATATCTGTACCTTTACAGGTCATATTCTGATTATTTTAAACAAAGTTTTTATTAAGATTTTACGACTGTAGGACCAACATACATTTGAGTTATCTGATATACTAAGCCGGAACAGGTCAAATATAAATTGATGCTTTTTTTTTTTCTGTGGTTAACAACGCATTTTTATTTTTCCATTGGGTAAAAGCTAGAAAAAAGAATGTGCTATTTCTTTCTGTTTAATTAGTCATGCCATAAAGTAACCAATCATTCATTCATCTAATAATGTTCTTTCATGATATATCAAACCTGTCCAACCGAAGCTATATCATATATCCACTTCTCTCATTGTTCAACAATTATATTTTACGAGATCAAAATTTTTCAACTTATGCAACCAATCTTAATATTGAAAAAACTAAACATTTGCTACCCTATTCAAAATAACAACAATAACAGGTATTGTATGACAGTGAAGTATTGGAAACCACTAGGCCTAAAGTTCACGGTCAAAATTAAATTAAATACAAATTTATTTATTTATTACTTATTTCTTTTTACTTGACTCCTTATTATTCAAAATCATAGAATTGTTGAAATGATATTTTAGAGATTTGTTGTCTCCAACAAGTCGCTGCCCAAGAGTTCTTTTATTATTATTAATGTTCTTCCGTTGAACTGGACGACGAGAAATGAGAGATACTCCGAAATGCCGTATATGTATATGTATATATATGTATTTATATATCATGATGTAAATCATCATTATTAACTTGTAGCTAACATGATGACAAGGACTGCTAAAGGGAAAAAAATATATTTTTAGGCTCATAGTGAACGTTTTACCTTGTACTAATTTCATTATTGTTATATAGTGGTGATTTGATCGCCTATTTACAACTAAAGCATATTATATTATTAGAGTGGTACATTTATGTTTTAAATGCCGAAAGCCGACAAAACCTGTTGAGCAACGACTTGTTAGCAGATAAATGATAGATCATATTTTTACACTCTAAAAAACATAAAAAATTAAATCTACAGTGTGCGTGATTTTTATCACAAATTTTCGGCGTATTTTATAATATGCTGAATATTATTCCTCTTCTTATTGACTCTCAGAATTTCAGTTTATTTTTCTTTTTAACAATTAATTACGTAGTTATTATCTGTTTGTTTGTTCCTGCGAGTAAATGACATATTAGTGCTGTTGTACTAATGAAGAAAAAATAAATATTTAAAGAGTAATTATAATAATACGAATGTTTATTTTTCTACCCACCTCCATTACACGGTAGTACTGACTTTCTGGATTAGGCTTAGTGAACTGATTCGGTTTCTTGAAGTTGATGGGATTATTTTGTTCAAAATCCAAGTGAAAAATACTCATGAAACCTTTCTTAATGTTGACTGCCCATTCAGGTTCATCCCTGCTCACTTCAAATTTGACTATCTAAAGACAAACCCCAGTGTAAGTTTAATATGTTTAACTATCCAACTTCATCTATTGAGAAAAATGTAAACTGTTTCATATAATGGATGACATAAGTTAAGTGAGAACATACCATTTATTAGAACCAAGTTAAAAAACAACGTTAAAAATTATATGTAATGAAGACAGCTAAATAATTCACTATAAATGCTGATAATATAGTAACAATAAATAATATGTGAAATAAGAATCTCGGATCTTACAGAATCCAGTGCTATAATGGAAAAGGGGAGAATTAAAGAAAGGTAACTTACACGACCCTTGTGAAAGAATATTTTGAAGGGTTTGGTAATGGGTTTTGTCAATGTCTCTACTGGCTGGAACTGATACTGAGAATGTTCAAAGTCTTCTACACGTTCGTTCACTATATCAACATTGAAGTGGCGAAACTAAAGAGAGAGAGAGACACACAGTCCATGATAATAAGGTTTTATAAATATGAAGAAAAAACTTCAAAAACAAGAATAATTCTAAATATAATAACACTACACAGCAGATTTGAAATTGTGAAAAAATATCCCTCAGATAAATGCATCTGTACAGCGAGGGTTTACTTAAAATATACAGTCAATCGATTATTGTAATTCGAAATATTACTGGATGAATATGGATAAAAACTGGGTAAGTTATAACTAATTTTGATTTTTAAGCTTTTATTAGTTCTTTTTTGAGTTCCTTATTACCAACACCAGTTAATAATGTCATTTGTTAATGAACATTATACACGAAAAATAAATAAATCATTGGTCAAGCAAAATAATCAGTTTTAGAATTTAAGTGAGTGGACAGTTTATCGTTTCTTCCTATGTTCGTTTGACCTAACAAAAATATAATAACTTACAAATAATTATATTATTAACTAATTAACAAATCGTTAATAATTATTCAGCTGTACACAGTTGAATCATTTCCTATGTTCGTTTGGCATAACAAAAATATGATAATTTAAAAATAATTATATTATTAACTAATTAACAAATCGTTAATATTTATTCAGCTGTACACAGTTGTTAAAAAATAAAACTTAAAACTTTGAGTAAACTTTTATACCTTTATTATACTATAATCTGAGTAAGTTTGAATAATCACTTCAGAATCGAAAACCAGTCTGGAGTTTTGAGGCGATGCCCCAGGAAAACCACTTGTCAACTGGCCATGGTAATGGTAGTGATACTCTGTGTTTTTAACGTACCCTGCAAGAAAGGCTTCACCTTACAACGGATTTTGTGTGATAAGTCGTACAAGTTACTCACCAGCTAAACCTACTCTTAATTTTCAATTCGTAGATGATATACTTAGATTAAACTCATAACAGTTTTAAATTGGAATGTTATGTTTAAGTTCAAGTAGTGAGATGACATTCGATGAATATTTCATAATAGCACACCATCTTTACTCTAAAAAAGTTTTTAAAAAGTCATTGCGTAAATTGTGACAGTGCAAACTTTAACCTTTGAAGAATCATAACTTATTATTACCGTAATTGGACCTTCCTTTTAAATTGTATCAGTGAGGGCGTTTTTACTGCTTAAACCTGAACTTTAATGTGTGATTAAATGAGTGCTTGAACTGTATAAATGCAGTAGTGGATGTGGTCTAGCAATTGCCAGCTGGACCACGTTGTTTTAAACACTCTCATGAATGAAAAATAATAATAGATAGATAATAGAGTCACATTTAAATACGTATTTTATGGAACCACTTTTAATTATCTTCGTCTAGCAACTAATATAAAAAAAAAAGATGATTATGCATAACAACAATTTAATGTTTGTACACCGTTAGGCTTAAGATCGTATTCTTTAACATATTTAATAAATACGAATTTAATGTTTGTACACCGTGAGGCTTAATATCGTGTTCATAAACATATTTAACAATTATGTATTTGATGTTTGTACACCGTCAGGCTTAAGATCGTATTCTTAAACATATTTAATAAATATATATTTAAAACTTGTACACCGTTAGGCTTAAGATCGTATTCTTAAACATATTTAATAATTATGCATTTAAAACTTGTACACCGTTAGGCTTAAGATCGTATTCTTAAACATATTTAATAATTATGCATTTAAAATGTGTACACCGTTAGGCTTAAGATCGTATTCTTAAACATATTTAATAAATATGCATTTGAGGTTTGTAGACCAAGGTTTAAGATCATATTCTTAAACATATTAAATAAATATGCATTTAATGTTTGTATACCGTAAGGCTTAAGATCGTGTTCCTGAAGTGTATAAAAAAGTTACTTATCATTGGAACACGTCTTAAAAGTGAATAAAATACTTGATTCACTCGTTATTCAGTACGGAAATTAGGTTTTAACAGTTGTTGAAAACATATTTTTCTCCATAATGCTATTTTTCCTGTTGTCATCTCTTTATTCTTTTTTTTATGAATTCGAAAGCAAAAAAGGAACCAACAAAATATTGACTTTACTAAGCTCCCATTTCAATAAGTAAATACCACAGAATTGGATTAATTAAATTAGTTTAAACTTAACGAAAACAAAACAAAAACAAACTTACCTCGAACACAGGTGAATCCTGCTGTGAGGCGAAAAATAGTAAAATAAAACCTGAGTGAGTTTGTTTGTATTTCAACATTTAAAATACACGTATTAGTATAGCACTCTTTTTTTATTTAAAGCATGATGCAATGTTTATTGAGGAGTGCAGATTAAAAAGTAGAACTTTTAAGCATCGTCATTCGTCGTTTAAATGTGCTCTTACAAATAGTCCTGTTTAATGATTCACTAAAACTTGTGAGATATTGTCAGAATCTCTTCCAAAATCGTCTTCATATTGTTTTATTATTTGAAATTTAGGAAATTAAAGAACATGAGGGACAATAAAAAAGTATACTTTTCAGTTCGAAAATATTCACTGCTTATATTATCAATATACCTATTTATATATGTATATCAGACCAGCCTTTAAAGTATTTCTAAAGATTTATCACTCACCGATGAAAGCCAAAGCACTAAGGAGAAAGTATAACCGCATCATGAGAGGCCAGTTCAGCATTTACAAAGTGGGAATGTGTTTTATAGTTTTAACTCAGCCATCTTCTTACGTCATTAACACTAAAACCCAATGAAATCGTTGCACAGACACCAGTTAGCCTATTAAAAACACGAGTTTGTTCTCATGCCAAAGTTTTATGAACCGCTAGCTGACCTTTAACGTGTTCCTAGATAAACAAACTTCTAGAATTTTTTTTGTATAATACGCTCATGATATTGGACAAGAGGTTAAGCTGGAAGAACTGAATGATATATACAATGAACAAGTAGCGTTGCGTCATTTTTTTTTAGAAATATTGCGTTTCGTTTGACAATGAGCAAGAAAGTGGAAAATGTACATAGCATAAGATAAAAAAAAACACTTTGTTATCTGTATTTTTCTTTTTGGTTTATGATGTGCGCGTTTTGACGTATATAACCGAGAAATAAGTTGGTTTGTTTGTTTCGAATTTCGCGCAAAGCTACTCGAGGGTTATCTGCGCTAGCCAACCCTAATTCAGCAGTGTAAGACTACACTATCACCACCCACCGCTATCTCCTGGGATACTATTTTATCAAACAATAGTGGGATTGGCCGTCATATTATAACGCCCCCACGGCTGAAGGGGCGAGCATGTTTGGTGCTACGGGGACTAGAACCTGCGACCCTCAGGTTACGAGTCGAGTGCCTTAACAACCTGGCTATGTCGGGCCTCAAATAAGTTGGTAAACGTGTGCTTTACGTGACAATATATGTTAAAAAATCATCACATCTTCTTAAGCTTTTATATGTATGGTTATGAAATAACGATTCTGAAATAACCTACCTTCTTGACATTTGTAAACCAAGGTATGGCGTTAAACTATCTTCTTGACATTTGTAAACCAAGTATGACGTTAAACTATCTTCTTTACATTTGTAAACCAAAGTATGACGTTAAACTATCTTCTTGACATTTGTAAACCAAGGTATGATGTTAAACTATCTTCTTTACATTTGTAAACCAAAGTATGACGTTAAACTATCTTCTTGACATTTGTAAACCAAGGTATGATGTTAAACTATCTTCTTGACATTTGTAAACCAAGGTATGACATTAAACTATCTTCTTTACAGTTGTAAACCAAGGTATTACGTTAAACTATCTTCTTGACATTTGTAAACCAAGGTATGACCTTAAACTATCTTCTTGACATTTGTAAACCAAGGTATGACGTTAAACTATCTTCTTTACATTTGTAAACCAAGGTATGACGTTAAACTATCTTCTTTACATTTGTAAACCAACTTGTGACGTTAAACTATCCTCTTGACAATTGTAAACCAAGGTATGACCTTAAACTATCTTCTTTACAGTTGTAAACCAAGGTATTACGTTAAACCATCTTCTTGACATTTGTAAACCAAGGTATGATGTTAAACTATCTTCTTAACATTTGTAAACCAAGGTATGACGTCAAACTATCTTCTTGACATTTGTAAACCAAGGTATGACGTTAAACTATCTTCTTTACAGTTGTAAACCAAGATATGATATTACACTATCTTTTTGACATTTGTAAACCAAGGTATCATGTTAAACTATCTTCTTAACATTTGTAAACCAAGGTATGACGTTAAACCATCTTCTTGACATTTGTAAACCAAGGTATGACGTTAAACTATCTTCTTGACATTTGTAAACCAAGGTATGAAATTAAACTACCTTCTTGACATTTGTAAACCAAGGTATGACGTTAAACTATCTTCTTTACATTTGTAAACCAAGGTATGATGTAAAACTATCTTCTTGACATTTGTAAACCAAGGTATGATGTTAAACTATCTTCTTGACATTTGTAAACCAAGGTATGACGTTAAACTATCTTCTTTACAGTGTAAACCAAGGTATGACATTAAACTAGCTTCTTTACAGTTGTAAACCAAGGTATTACGTTAAACTATCTTCTTGACATTTGTAAACCAAGGTATGACCTTAAACTATCTTCTTTACATTTGTAAACCAAGGTATGACGTTAAACTATCTTCTTTACAGTTGTAAACCAAGGTATGACGTTAAACTATCTTCTTTACAGTTGTAAACCAAGGTATGACATTAAACTATCTTCTTGACATTTGTAAACCAAGGTATGACCTTAAACTATCTTCTTGACATTTGTAAACCAACTTATGACGTTAAACTATCCTCTTGACAATTGTAAACCAAGGTATGACATTAAACTATCTTCTTTACAGTTGTAAACCAAGGTATGACGTTAAACTATCTTCTTTACAGTTGTAAACCAAGGTATGACGTTAAACTATCTTCTTTACAGTTGTAAACTAAGGTATTACGTTAAACTATCTTCTGGACATTTGTAAACCTTGGTATGACATTAAACTACCTTCTTGACATTTGTAAACCAAAGTATGACGTTAAACTATCTTCTTGACATTTGTAAACCAAGGTATGACGTTAAACTATCTTCTTTACAGTTGTAAACCAAGGTATGACATTAAACTATCTTCTTGACATTTGTAAACCAAGGTATTACGTTAAACTATCTTCTTGACATTTGTAAACCAAGGTATGACCTTAAACTATCTTCTTGACAATTGTAAACCAAAGTATGACGTTAAACTATCTTCTTAACATTTGTAAACCAAGGTATGACGTTAAACTATCTTCTTGACATTTGTAAACCAAGGTATGATGTTAAACTATCTTCTTGTCATTTTGATTACAGTTTTAAACATTTCTATCTTGTTTTGTTTGTGAAAAAGACTATTGTGATGGTGAATAAAAACATATCCTAGAAAATCGTTTTTGGAACTTAAGGAACACTTAAAATGTCTTCAGTACTTACTGTTAAAAGCGTATGCGTCAACAGCATATTTCGTTGAATATTTTCCTAAGTTTATGTTCGAAAATAATTTGTCAAAAAGGATTTATCTTCTTTTCTTCTTGATTCAATTGAATTTTCTTAAACATAATCTGGATATATCATAATCCATCAAGAACTGAGCTGCTTTATGCGTGTGTTTATATGGCAGAATTTACGGGTGACCAATTAACCTTTTTTGTGCCACGAAATTTAGTATTGTCTTGAAATTAACAGTGAAAGACGACACACAAATTTAAAAAGAAAACTTTTCACGTTGCTCCGAATGTAAGATGAATTTCGAGAATATATGTTTGCTTTCCTTATATCTTTCGAGTGTCAATGTGAATTCGAGAAATCGATTATCATTCCAGTCAATATATAAAAGAATGATCTATTACTTTCAGTTTGTACTTAACCAATATTCTTGCTAGTTTACAGAATGAATAACAGAAACAAAATGACAGATCTCCTTGCAAATGTGTGATAAAACTCTTTAACAGAAGGAAAGAACAGAAAATCGTTTAAAGTAACTGCGCTTGACAACATAATCGAGTCCTCTAGTCTGAGAATTAAATAGTCTGGACAAGTCTGATGAAAAATTAACACAATTTTTTTAATGCAGCGACAACAAATGAAACATCCTGTGGTCCTTTATAAAAAAAGAAAAAAGAAAAAGAAAGAATAAAGAATACCCGTATGTAGGTGATAGTGGTTTTATTCCATTTACACACATTATCCTAGTCTAACACTTATTTTTGTAACCTGGAACTATAAATTTTGAACTGAGATAAAAAAAAAAACGGCTTTAGTTTCTATCTAGTGATTTTCAAAAATGTATACAGACATCAAACCAACCTGTGCTGTCAAACTGTGCTGTTAAGAAACGCCAAACTAGAAGGAAGGTAGCTAATCAGAACCACTCACCACCAACTTTGGGGCTATTTTGATCAGATTGGAGAGTCTAATACGGCCGCCACTCTTATAAGACAGCTAAGGCCCCAAAGTGACGAGAAGCGAACAATGGAATCTCAGTTCCTCACTTCGACATCATGCTAACCAGTACATGGCGCTCGGCCCTTTTCCAATAGTAACGTATCTTCATCGGTACGATAGTGCAAAATAAGAAATACAAGTTTACAATGGTAACGTTTAAAAACGCATTAAAAAAAATACTACTTAAAATCATACATGGTAGTTATGTATGTTATAACATCAAATAACATTCGCAGATATGATACAAAATTTTAAACTATTATTTCAATTTGATTTATGCATTAAATATTTATGGTTGAGACAGTACAGCAGTAATTAAAGAATACTGACAAGAAATGCAATTTTTTCCAATATTTTTATCTTGAATAGTACTTCACTCGACATGAGATAAAACATGTTTAATTTAGAAGTGCTGACCGCAGACAACCTGGTCAACAGTATCCGCTCTTTACTTGGTTGCTCTCAACAAAGAACGGAGTTGGCCGGGTGGTTACGGCACTCGGCTCGCAATCCGAGGGTCGCGGGTTCGAGTCCCCGTCACACCAAACATAATCGCCTTTTCAGTCATGGGAACTTTATTAGGTGACGGTTAATCCCACTATTCGTATATAGAAAGGTAGCCCAAAAGTTGGCGGTGGGTGGTGATGACTAGCTGCTTTCCCTCTAGTCTTACACTGCTAAATTAGGAACGGCTAACGCAGATAGTCCTCGTGTAGCTTTGCGCGAAATTCAAAACAAAGAGTTATTTATTGCTATATGTCGGTTCGAGTTTCGGACTTTCCGATTTGCAGCCCGACTCGTCGAACACTAGATACACACTTAGTGAAAACTTCTACTGATAAAATGTTTATCATATAGCGTTTTGTAAACTTTATGTATTTCGCACAGATAAACATATTAGGTGCCACGTTTTCATTCCCCGAATATACAAGTCGTTGCACGAGAAGTTAGAATAGTAGATGTTGTGACGAAACTTTTGAAAACGTTTCTAATTCCTCTATAAAAAATATAAACGTGAACGTTCTAATAAAATTGTACGCAGTTATCGAAAGTGACTTTTGTTATTTAAAACCACAACTTCTGGATATCTTGAGCAGAATTTGTTTCTTATATCTAAACTACACTGACAGGTATACTTAAAGATCAAACCATAATATAAACTTGACCTTTCACTGTTGAGCATTAAAGAACCCCACTGTCGGTCAACAATCAGTGTTGTATCTTGTTATAAACAGTGTCACTGCTCATCTGTTGAAGCAAAAAAATTCTACTAGACTAAAAATAAACAAACATTCTTAGATACTTATACTCCCTTAGCTGATGAACCCACGGGGGACGGAATCTCAGTTATTATAACGTTATATATGTGTGTGTGACTGAAGCCAGTACATAAAACCCACAACTGAAAAACGAAATATTAGTGTACGTAAGGCAGTTCAGATGCACACTATTTTTTAAAAACTTTTCCAAGCTTATATTATGCCTAGCGCGTTAAGGCGTGCAATTCGTAATCTGAGGGTCGCGGGTTCGCGCCCGAGTCGCGCCAAAACATGCTCGCCCTTCCAGCCGTGGGTGCGTTATAATGTGACGTTCAATCCCACTTTTCGTTGGTAAAAGAGTAGCCCAAGAGTTGGCGGTGGGTGGTGATGACTAGCTGCCTTCCCTCTAGTCTTACACTGCAAAATTAGGAACGGATAGCGCAGATAGCCTCGTGTAGCTTTGCGCGAAATTCAAAAAACAAACAAACTTCGTTTCTTCTCAGTCATCATTAGCCTTCCTCTCCTTGCCCACCATCAGTGGCACAGCGGTTTCGGACTTACAACACTAGAAACCGCGTTTCGATACAAATGGTAGGTAGAATATTAATAGCCCATTGTGTAGCTTTGTGCTTAGTTTCAAACTAACAACAGGTTTCGTCTCCGTTCGCGAAAATAATAAATCATTTATCGAAACAGCTTAAACTTGAGATAATAAAACTGAAAAATAATTATTCAGTACAGGAAAGGAAAAAAACAATTAAGTCATCTACATATGCGCTCTGTCAACACCTATATTAAAACTTGTAGTATATATATATACACATCATAAGAGCTACTAGTACTAATTTGTGTTTTTGTTATTAAGCACAAAGCCACCCTTCCCCAGTGTCGCCAACCGCTATGCATCTGGACTTACATCGCTATAAACCGGATTTCGATACCTGTGGTGAGTAGAACACAGATAGTCTATTGTGTCGCTGTGTGCTTGTTTATTGGAAATTAAGCACAGAGCTACACAATGGGCTATCTGTGCTTTACCCACCACGGGTATCGAAACCAGGTTTCTAGCGTTATAAGTCCGTTTTTACTATCCTCCTTTACAGTTAGTTCTCATGATAGAAAGGAGTGAAGCGTTTTTACCTCCTAAGAAAATTAATATCATATTTTAACAGAACACTTTAAATGAAAAAAAAACCTCTTTTATTCAAACAACGTGTTAATGAGTATAGATTGTTTCTCTCCCCCTCTCTCCTCAACTCGTTTTTTTTATCTTTCAGTTGTACCATTTTACGAGATCTTTACTGTTTCATCGATTGTTTTTTTTTTAATCTTTCGTAAAAAATCTTCAGCTACAAATATTGCAGCAGTCGTAAACTTGTGAGCAACTGTTACAGCTGAAAACTAGTAATTATATTTCACCACGCAGTGGTTTATCGTTTATTAATTAATATGTTTGTTATTCATATGACTGTTCTTTCTGCCAAGTCCTTCGGTGGAGATATCAAGTTTCTGAGTTTGCGTCCTTGGCCAAGGAATTTTTTTCTAAAAAAAACGAGCAGACCTCATTTCAAGGCTACCAGAGAACTGCGAAAGTGGCGTAGCGACAAACCCGTGAATATCATATTTAATTGGAAGTTTAACTGACGAAAACAAACAATCATTTTATCAGAACAATATTCCAATATTCGGTGACCTAAGAAGGTGAAATAACACAGCTGCTACACGCACAAATAAAGCTCTTTGCAGCTAAAACATGCTCCAAATATATTTTCTGATAGTTTTCAATAAGTGCTTATTGAAAGGGCAGAAACTGATTATTAAAAAAAATACTTTAAATTATTCCTGAATCTAAGGAAACTAAAGACGAATAAACGTCGAGTTAAATCTTAAGTTGAAGCACGTTAATAAGCACACTGTACAATAAAACTAACGAAGTCAATCTCAGTTTGGCCCCTGTAGTGCAGCAGTAAGTCTACGGAGTTACAACGCTAAAATCAGGGGTTCGATTCCCCTCGATGTACTCAGCAGATAGCCAGATGTGGCTTTGCTATAAGAAAAACACACAGACAACCTCATTATCTCATTTTAAATTATTCTATACCACTTCGTTAATAGGTTCCTAATAGAATTTTAAGCGATTTTTTTTGTATATGTACACTGGCTGAGAAAAGCCGTTAAGGAAGGAATACATCGTTCAAAGGAGGATCTGAAACAAATATTATTGAATCTCTAACGACTTCATTTAATGTTTATTGTACACCTACTCTGTGAGAGGTAAATGTTGAATCATTTAATCGATTACCTCTGTGTTAAAACTCAAAACCGATTGTCTATAAAGGGAATTTTTATCTCCTTTTCTCGTACAAATACCTTTAGAAAAAAATAGTCCATGTACATCAATGGAAAGCTTCCAGTAACTATAACACAATATTATGGTAAGCAAGCGAGCCACTTCTGGGTGGTTGGGCTGGGCATGGCCAAGCGCGTTAAGGCGTGCGACTCGTAATCTAAAGGTCGCGGGTTCGCATTATAATGTAACGGTCAATCCCACTATTCGTTGGTAAAAGAGCAGCCCAAGAGTTGGCGGTGGGTGGTGATGACTAGCTGCCTTCCCTCTAGTCTTACACTGCTAAATTATGGACGGCTAGCACAGATAGCCCTCGAGTAGCCCTGCGAAATTCAAACAAACAAACAAACAAATTTCTGGGTGGTGGATGCTAAAATCCACACTTATATAACGAGTCATATTAATACCAAGGAGTTTCAAATACGTTCGTTAAAATCTGTCATTTGTTGTTTGTTTTTTTTTTTGTTTAGAATTTTCGAGTAAAGCTGTATGTGCATAGTTGTCTCTTATTCTGACGTGATAGACCAAAACAAAAACAATTATTTAACACCACCCAACGCCACCTGTTGGATAGTTTTCTACACACAAACTGTGAATTTTTTCCCTTAAAACACTGAACATTCTCGAACTGCTTATTAGATATTTGTGAATTTTATAAATGGTACATCGAATTACTGAAAATAGGAATTGACTAAATGAATAAGAAAAACAAAACTAACTTTATTTCACCACATCAGTTCATAAACACTTTTTAACGTTTCTATATCAGTGAATTAAAGTATATCTTTACAAGATACTTTCTCCACAAACAGTAATTAAGATCAATGAAAACAGAAATTACTGAGAGCTTTTAGATGAATGCCCATTTTATTTTACGTTTAGAGTGTATAACTTCTTGGAGGCTCTTAATCTGAGGATCGTGGGTTCGAATCTCCGTCACTCCAAACATGCTCGCCCTTTCATCCGTGGGGGCGTTATAATGTGATGGTCAGTCCCACTATTCGTTGGTAAAAGAGTAGCCCAAGAGTTGGCGGTGGGTGGTGATGACTAGCTGCCTTCTTTCTGGTCTTACACTGCTAAATTAGGGACGGCTAGCGTAGATAGCCCTCGTGTAGCTTTGCGCGAAATTCAAACCAAACTTCGCGGAATTGGTTGCTGATAAAGATTTTTCATAAAGAAGTGAGATCTATCTTATTTTATTTTTTAAAATTTAAGAACTTTGAGACCTATGGATGACAGAATTAACAGGTTATTACGCGTAAGAAACAACTCCTAACAAAACTATTAAAGAACTACGGGAAGTGACCCCGGTTCCGTTACGGTTAACACCGGCGGCCTCTAGTGACTAGCTTGCTCAATTATATATCTGAAATATAGATTTTCCACCCGTTTGTGCGCAAATGCAATAAGCAGTTTGGGACAACGTATGTGGCGTTCAAGTAAGGTTCAAATCCCTATATTCGAACAGACGAAATAGTCCCAGCGTTGGCGGTGGGGATTATTGTTTATTATCGACCTTCCTTCTAGTCTATCAGTTTAAAATTGAGAACGACGACTTCGCGTACTCAGTTTTTGTGTAGTTCTGCGCAGAATTCTGAAACAAACGGAAAAATACCCATATTTTAAACCTGTATAACACCTTATCAACACATACACTGAACAGCTAGTCTTTTAAAAAAAACATATACATAAATTAGGTGTAACTGTCCCTAATTTTGAAATACTGAACAGAGGAAACATGAGTTAGAAGCACTCTTTGTCACAAGACTTTTGTCTAGCTTTGAATCAAATTATTGGTTATACTGTCTCTTAAAAGCCAACCCACAGCTAAAAATGTAGAGCATGTTGAACGGTATCATTGCGCCACCCTTGACCTTTTGATTGGCAGCCCGGTGTGATATCTGCTACAGTAGTCACGTGGTACTTCACTAACGGCACATGAATAAGTATATATAGTATGTGATACAAAAAACTGTTTATTTGAGATGATATACACCAATGTAAAGTTCAAATGTTGAATGTCAAGGTTTACATATAGTTGGGAGTTAATTAACTGAATCCGTTAATGAGCATTTGACATGCCAACTACCAATTGAAGCTGATGAAAAGGTTCTGTAACATAAAGTTTCAGTTTCAGTTTCGCTTATATGAATCCGTTCTCAAATATCATACTCTGTTTCTAAAATTTTACAAAGTGGTATATCCTGTTAGACATTTACATTTTCAATCTGAACTGTGCATTATATGCCCATTGACTAAATGAGCAGGCCAGAATATTCCAAGGATTGAGCTATCACCATTTCTCGTTGTAAACTACTTGTCAAAAGGAAGTCAATAAACCAGCATCATTGGACACCCAAAGGGCTTTTGTCTGGATCTTGAACCAAACGACGAGATTGAGTGTCACTCATACCTCGACCCCAGTGCGAAGTGCGCTAGTTAACATCTTATTACAGTTCTTGGACCATTTGACCGACGGCCCGACACGCTATCAGCAACACCCAATCGCTGTGAACTCAAAGATTTAAAGACGGCTTCTTTTAGAACAGCGCGAGATATAATTAAATGTAAGAACTATATTCATGTTATTAGGATATATGTATACTGCATTAGCAAAACGTTAAAGTTATAATACAATAATTAGGATTGGACTGATGTTGAAAGTATGGTATTTAGTTTATGATAAGTCAAAACAGACTTACAGAGATTCGTTTCGTCTCTTATCTTTTAACCACACTTTGCATTTACCATGTCAGTTTTTAAAAACAATGTATTTAGTAGTTTGGTTCAGATGTTTGTTTGATAGAAAGAGTTTATCACAGTGATGATGAAAGAATGATTTAGAAAGTTCGTAAAATATATGTAAACACCAGAGTGAGTGAACCGATAATCTGTGAAGCACTGAGTGTGTTAATTTAATGAGTAATCAATGAATGAATCGGTTAATTAGTCAGTCATTAATTGTCAGTTAGTGAGTTAGATAGTGAGTAATTAGTGTGTTAATTTAATGAGTTATCAATGAATGACTCGGATAATGAGTCGGTCATTAATTGTAAGGTAGTGAGTTAGATAGTGAGTAATTAGTGTGTTAATTTAATGAGTAATCAATGAATGAATCGGATAATTAGTCAGTCATTAATTGTCCGTTAGTGAGTTAGATAGTGAGTAATTAGTGTGTTAATTTAATGAGTAATCAATGAATGAATTGGATAATGAGTCAGTCATTAATTGTCAGTTAGTGAGTTAGATAGTGAGTAATTAGTGTGTTAATTAAATGAGTAATCAATGAATGAATCGGATAATGAGTCAGTCATTAATTGTCAGTTAGTGAGTTAGATAGTGAGTAATTAGTGTGTTAATTTAATGAGTAATCAATGAATGAATCGGATAATTAGTCAGTCATTAATTGTCAGTTAGTGAGTTAGATAGTGAGTAATTAGTGCATTAATTTAATGAGTAATCAATGAATGAATCGGTTAATTAGTCAGTCATTAATTGTCAGTTAGTGAGTTAGATAGTGAGTAATTAGTGTGTTAATTTAATGAGTAATCAATGAATGAATCGGATAATGAGTCAGTCATTAAATGTCGGTTAGTGAGTTAGATAGTGAGTAATTAGTGTGTTAATTTAATGAGTTATCAATGAATGACTCGGATAATGAGTCGGTCATTAATTGTCAGGTAGTGAGTTAGATAGTGAGTAATTAGTGTGTTAATTTAATGAGTAATCAATGAATGAATCGGATAATTAGTCAGTCATTAATTGTCAGTTAGTGAGTTAGATAGTGAGTAATTAGTGTGTTAATTAAATGAGTAATCAATGAATGACTCGGATAATGAGTCAGTCATTAATTGTCAGTTAGTGAGTTAGATAGTGAGTAATTAGTGTGTTAATTTAATGAGTAATTAATGAATGAATCGGATAATTAGTCAGTCATTAATTGTCAGTTAGTGAGTTAGATAGTGAGTAATTAGTGCATTAATTTAATGAGTAATCAATGAATGAATCGGATAATGAGTCAGTCATTAATTGTCAGTTAGTGAGTTAGATAGTGAGTAATTAGTGCATTAATTTAATGAGTAATCAATGAATGAATCGGATAATGAGTCAGTCATTAATTGTCAGTTAGTGAGTTAGATAGTGAGTAATTAGTGCATTAATTTAATGAGTAATCAATGAATGAATCGGATAATGAGTCAGTCATTAATTGTCAGTTAGTGAGTTAGATAGTGAGTAATTAGTGCATTAATTTAATGAGTAATCAATGAATGAATCGGATAATGAGTCAGTCATTAATTGTCAGTTAGTGAGTTAGATAGTGAGTAATTAGTGTGTTAATTTAATGAGTAATCAATGAATGAATCGGATAATGAGTCAGTCATTAATTGTCAGTTAGTGAGTTAGATAGTGAGTAATTAGTGTGTTAATTTAATGAGTAATCAATGAATGACTCGGATAATTAGTCAATCATTAATTGTCAGTTAGTGAGTTAGATAGTGAGTAATTAGTGTGTTAATTTAATGAGTAATCAATGAATGAATCGGATAATGAGTCAGTCATTAATTGTCAGTTAGTGAGTTAGATAGTGAGTAATTAGTGCGTTAATTTAATGAGTAATCAATGAATGAATCGGATAATGAGTCAGTCATTAGTTGTCAGTTAGTGAGTAATTAGTGTGTTAATTTAATGAGTTATCAACGGGTTAATCAATTAATGAGTAATTAATTAATTGCCAGTTAGTGAGTAGAGACAGAGTGTTAGTGCTTCTATGCACTTGCTCAGTGAGTTAGTCAACATGTTTTATTTAGATCATTTAGCGAGAAAATCCTAAAAGTAAATTTATTTGTGAGTTAGGTGTATACACTATTAATGTTATAACTTCTGTTTAAAAGCAATTAACAAATTTAGGCCTATATTGACAGTAGCTTATACTGTAGCAAACGTTATCGAAGAAATGAATAAATTACGTATCGTTACGTGAACTGGACTCGGCATTATCTTTAATAAACAATCCAAAAGAACCGTTTAACGAAATAATACGTTTCAACACTATTATGCTAATATTTTTATTTACTTTTTCATACTAATTATGAATATATCAAATAAGCCTTTAAGGGTGTGTGTGTGTGTTTTCTTATAGCAAAGCCACATCAAGCTATCTACTGAGTCCTCCAAGGGGAATCAAACCCTTGATTTTAGCATTGCGAATCCGTAACCTTACCTCAGTACCAGCGAGTGACGAAACATTTAAGACCACATGACTTATACACTACATTTATCTCTTGTTTGTTTTAAGTAACGTATCTAAGGTATTTGGAAGAAAAAAAAAGCAAATAATTATTCACTTTTAATTAATTGCTATAAGATGCTAATATGTGACTTAAACGAAAAACTGTGCATAATGTACCCACATTCGTAATGAAATAGTAACTTGGATGGCTTGTTTGTTTGTTTTGGAATTTCGCACAAAGCTACTCAAGGGCTATCTGTGCTAGCCGTCCCTAATTTAGCAGTGTAAGACTAGAGGGAAGGCAGCTAGTCATCACCACCCACCGCCAACTCTTGGGCTACTCTTTTACCAACGAATAGTGGGATTGACCGTCACATTATACACCCCCACGGCTGGGAGGGCGAGCATGTTTAGCGCGACGCGGGCCCGAACCCGCGACCCTCGGATTACGAGTCGCACGCCTTACCCGCTAGGCCATGCCAGGCCTCTTGGATGGCAGCTTAGTCTTTTAAAAGTTGGAACGCTATAATATTAATTGTTGCTTTATGATCCAATGCTTAAAAACTCATGATTTTAGGAAATTTAGATAGAATAAGGTTTTTTATTACATGAGAGGTGAAACTTTAGTTACATGAATAGCTTCAATTTGTACTATTTTTGTATAATATCTAAAAGTTCGAATTTTGAGAATTAAAGTTATGTACCTAAGTTAATGTTTCGAAAAATAATCTATTTATAAAACATTATTACATCAACAGAAACAGAATAATTAGATTGTATACAAATTTATTTGTTTGTTTGTTCTATCGCACTTTTTTGCTGGAAACTTCCATTCGGTTTTGTCTTTTCAAATTCGTATTAGATGGCGACTTTGTTATTGGGCACAAAGTTACAAAAAGAGCCATCTGTGCTCTCCTCACCACGGGTTTCGAAACCCGCTTTTCAATGGTGTAAGTCCACAGTCGTATCACAGTGTGTCACTGTGGGACATTTGAAAACTTCAGTAAAAACATGAAAAATCATGTGTTCTTTGCACAGAGTATTAACAAAATGGTACTAGTTCAACGACATGAACCACAACTATTTTCGCTTAGAATAAATTATCAAGTCAGTAAGTTTTGACAACCAAAGGTGATTTCATTGTTACAGTCTACAGCTAAGCCTAAAGTGATAATGTAACGTGCAGGAAAGCTCGGGATTTCAGAGCTAGTAAAAGGTTCGTGTGCTACCAAAAAATATCCGCCCCAACCACACACTTTAAGTTGAGGGTGTGTTGAAAGAGTGGTATTAAATATATTAGCTTGAATGGTAGATGTTAGAGTGCTGCTGATTGGCTGTCTTCCCTGTAGTAAATAGTTTAAATTTTGTGACAGCGGAAGGTTTCAGAAATCTTGTTGTCAGCTGAGTTATTACTATAGGACAAAGTCAACATCTATACTTTTTAGTACAAAGATAAACCTGCTCTAGTTCTGTGACTTTTATGACCAAATTTCAAACGCCTTTGTTAACTGTTCATTTGTTCGAAATCTAAATCCGTTTACCATGCGCATGCCAAAACAAACCTAAAGACACTGCATCATAATAAGGAAAGCCTAGAACTTGTAGTTTTGTTTGGAACTACGTCCTATATTACACACCTTTTGCTAGTGACATCGTATACTATCTAGTTCCGTAACAGGTGACGTATATTTAACACTATAGATTTTAACAGACAAAGTGCAAATGGTATCATTCTCAAGTAACGCAGTATAATCAAGTTTTTAATCCAACTAGTTTGGGTGTCTCTGTTGGCTCTAAAAAAAAGCTTGCTTAGAGAGCATTTCCGGACAAATTGAACTAAATCCGTGTAAATATACCCGCAATTTAAGATAACGGATATTATGACCGTCACGGAACAAGAGAGGAGGCACCATACGTTTTTATTGGTTCTATGTATCTGGCGTAAAATGAAATCAAAGTCCCTTTGTTCTTTCTGACGAAACTAACATGAAGTTGTTTTTCATTGTACTTTTTTAGTTCTTATGTTCTTCGCCACTTTTAAATGTTGTCATTTTGTACAACGTCGACAGACGTAATTTACGTGAATAATAAAAAAGGTAAGTGTTTGTTAGTCATATTTGCATATTTGAAATATGCAGAGGACAGTGAACATTCCTCTGGTTCTTTCTGACTGAAATTTTAGTGCAATACTAAAACCTTCCAAATCAGATCGTGCAATAATCATTATTAATATATTTATATGAATGAAAAGAGGGGGGAAATCATAAGAACCTTAACATCATAAGTGTGCCAGATTCAAGTCAGTCGATCGTATAGTTCTTCTGCTTTTGTAAAGACTTTTTGGATGAAGAAAGTGAGAAAGCATGCAAGGCCTTTTGACATAACACATCTTTGCTTTCCAATGATACATAGCCACAAAAACTGAAATGTAACATAAAGACGTCATATAAAAATATAATTTGATACGTATGAGAAACAACTGAGATTCAGGGGCGACTCGTATAAGAGGCTTGGGAAGGTTCAACCACTCCAAATGGGTAAAGAGAGACAATTCATATCTGATCGTCAGATGGACGCCCCTCCCTGTTGTGGAAAAACAAATAAAATGCCATTTACAGCGCATTATTTTCAACAATTCAGAAATATTGCACAGTATATGTGACACAATACCTTACCCAAATAACATACTCGTGCGCTGTCTGTGCTTGGATTGCCTGTTAGAAAGGTTTTTAACAGCTTTAAATATATATCCATCTGTTGCTCTTGGTGCATCTATATGACTAATGTCTTTCAGGGGATTTTTACACAGTATGCATTTTTATTGTGATTGTAGATCTTGGAGGTTACTTGCTTGTGTAGGTAGATAACATCAATTTTATTTTTAAAATACAAACCTTGTTTGAACTTAGAGCTGCAGATGGAATGTTAGTCATGATTAATTTTATGGGCGTAATGTGTCTTCACCTTGAACCTCAACACGTGGTAGGCACATAGAGTATTTTGTAGACGAACAGTCTACTAAACACTGTAAGTATACCACGTGTTCAAGGTTAATATTGTTAGGATTTCTTATCCAAGTTATTATTCCTTTCATATTTTTTTCTATAAATATGACTTTAGTAGGAAAACTGAACTTCTCTCTGTACTTGAATCTAAAAATAAATACGAAGCTAAATCTATTATTTGATTCACTACTTTTGTCACTGACTTCAATCGGTTTCGGAGAATCCCTTCTCTCATCACTAACCCTAAACACATTTATTTTTAGTGTTAACGATAGCTTTGTTGTTGTTGTCTTAGTTGTTGCATAGCTCAGAATAATCAAACAGTAACATAAATGCTACACACTCTCTAAAACCTATATAAATATAAGCACATTGCAGTGAGTAAAAAGTAACAAAGCACCGTCTATGAACTTGAATCTTTCAAGTATATACTTCTATTTTTCATGTTCTAATAATTATTAATGAAATATCTATGAGTTAATATTTCAGTTATCTTAGTAAAACAGAAAAGCTTTGTTTGTTGTTTTTGTTTTGAATTTCGCGCAAAGCTACACGAGGGCTACCTGCGCTAGCCGTTTATAAATTAGTACTGCAAGACTAAGCAACTAGTTATCACCACCCACCGCCAACTCTTGGGTTACTCTTTTACCAACGAAAGGGGGATTCACCGTCACCTTAGAACGCCCTTATGGCTAAAACGTCGAGCAAGTTTGGTGCAAGGGAGATTTGAAACCGCGACTCTCAGATTACGAGTTGAACGCCTTAACCCACCTGCCGGCGTAGAAAAGTTTAAGGAAAGTGTTTTTGTGTGTGTGTTTTTTTATAGCAAAGCCACATAGGCTATCTGCTGAGCCCACTGAGGGGAATCGAACCCCTATTTTTAGCGTTGTAAATCCGTAGACATACCGCTGTACTAGAGGGTTGCGGGTTCGAATCCCGGTCGCACCAATCATGCTCGCCCTTTCAGCCGTGGGGGCGTTATAATGTGACGGTTAATCCCATTATTCGTTGGTAAAACGTAGCCCACGAGTTGGTAGTGGATGGTAATGACTAGCTACCTTTCTTCTAGTCTTACACTGTTAAATTAGGGACGACTAGCGTAAATAGCCCTCGTGTAGCTTTGCGCAAAGTTCAAACGAAATCAAACCTTTAATGGAGCTGCAACAGCTGCGTGGGGAATACATGTCAACGCCAATAAACAGTGAAAAAATGTGAATATGGTGAGGCTAGTGAATGTATTATATTACTGGTGAGTAACTAACATGTCCTCAGCTGAATGTACACGATGGATGTGTAGTTTGGAATAGAGTACGTGTACCCAACCCCATATTCAGTTTGTTATTGACTATTTTTCCACATTTGACTGAATGTATAACTGTGGTCTATCCTCTTCACTGTATGGAGGTATTACTACAGTTATTATTTTCAAAAATTGTGCTCTTTTAGTGTAGTTTCGACATCTCGTACAGTTTTGGGGCTGTTCATCCATTTTCTTGTTGATGTTCGTTCTACCTATACTTCTATGAGTAATAATTCTAGCCCTTCATTGTGAAAACGAACGTCGTTAATTTATAAGTAGTAATATATAAATAAAAAAATCTAGAGTGTAAGTCTGAAAAAAAAAGGAACGTTTTACCTGAACTTCGAGTGAAAATGTTTGAATAAGTAAAATAACGCACATACTTGACTCAAATCATAAGATTATTCACGCAAAATATTGTACGCAAAATTCTATATGGAAACTTTTATTTGATTTACGATCTGTTTTACTTATTCATAGAGCAAATAAATTGACCAAATGCTTTAATATTCACAGCATTAGAATCTCTCTGCCTGCTTAACTATTAGTTAAAAACGAGTTGTCTATTGACATTCAAAACCTAACTGTCCGAGTAAAGAAGACAATTTGAACCACAGGAAGCCAAAAACAAAGAAGTGTTATCAACATGAGAGCATCGTTTTTGATCCAATGTGTCCAGTGACATGTTCTTTCGAAAGCTATCAACAGAGATAATTCTTTGAAAACAAATTTCAATATGTAACCACAAGTCCATACGTTGAATGTCCACAGTGTGATTAGTAGTGATACATGCAAGATTTTCAACTAAAATAAACAGAAAGAAAAAGGATCCAGATGCGTATATCCAAAAGCATTTGTTTTGTTTTGTTTTTAAATTTCGCTCAAAGCTACCATCTGCGCTATATCCAAAATCAATGGGACAGAAACCGTTGGCCAAACCTACTCATCATTTCAGCAACAGGGGCGTTATAATGTTACGATACATCGCACTATTAGGAACTGTGACATATAGTTTTAATAGCTTTGTCATAAACAAAGAAATACGTTTTCTAGTTTTCTCCTTGTTCATTCCCTAATGGTTTTCAAACTTTTATAACTTTTTTCTATACTCTGCATCAAAAGATTCACTTCTACAAAATATGTTGAAGTTATTATAATTTGTATGCTGTTTGACTTTATATCTCGGCTATTTGTAAAATATACAAAATACTAAGTTTCTTTTTTCGCTTACTTTGCCTAAGTACGAGTTTGCCTAACAAATAAAAATTACCTGTAATTATTTCTTTCCCTGAGTTGATTACTCTGAAGTAAACGCACCAATGAACCTGTAATTATCAAACAATATTAACTTTGGAATAATAGCAAAACGTGCAGTCGATCCAGGGTTTGATCACAGATTTGACATCTATTGAAACAACACGTCTGGGAAAGTACACATAGTATCTTAGCAACAAGTGATTGATACGTGATTAATTAAGTCTTTCATTGTTCCAAAACGGTCATCAGTGTACGAGCTGAACGTATTGTTTGGGAAATTTTGAAAATACTTTTAAATTTGTCATAATATATGAAATTACGAAGTTTTCAGACGATTTGAAAGAAGCATAACGCTGGTGAATTTCCTCCACTGAGCCAGTGGTAAATTTTCCGGCTTTCAACGCCTCAGGGCTAACTACTCTAAAAATTGGGCCTCGATACACGCGATAGTCACAGTGCAGTTAGCCATTGTGTTGCTTTGTGCTAAAGCCATTATACTGTGTTTGTATGGACATAAACAAATAAAACTTTATTTTCTAATGCTTTGCTAGCTTTCGCATTTCGGACCATTACATTGAAAACAAACTAGTTTGAATATTATTTAACTTTGTTCTTTTACTGTCAAGTTCTTATTAATTATCTGTTGGAAATAATTCAATGTATATTCCAAGTGACTGTCACAAACTACTTTTCCTCTTTTAACGTCTCTATAAGTTTGAACACTTATATACTGTCATTAATTGTTGTTGGCCTAGCTTTCAAACGACGTTTAATCTTCTATAACAATACTAAGAGGCCCAGTTTGGTCAGGTGGGTTAAGGCGTTCGACTCGTAATCTGAGGGTCGCGGGTTCGAATCCCCGTCGCATTAAATATGCTCGCCCTTTCAGTCGTGGGGCGTTATAATGTGACGGTCAATCCCACTATTCGTTGGTAAAAAGAGTTGCCCAAGAGTTGGCGGTGAGTGGTGATTACTAGCCACCTTCCCTCTAGTCTTACATTACTAAATTAGGGACGGCTAGTGCAGGTAACCCTAGCGTAGCTTTGCGCGAAATTCGAAAAGCAATTCGAAAGCAATACTAAGATTAACGTAAAATAAACTTATTTGTATAGAGCAATTTAACAAGTGCAATAGCTAACAGAGGTTCAAATACTTCATGGAAAAACACTGAATGATTTATCTTTCTATCTTGAAATAAATCACCTAAACAATGCTATAATTTTCTAAGCCCTGGCTATACAGATTCACTATTCACTAACAGCTTCTAATTTCTAATCTACTTAGTTTTTAATTCATTGTTCTATATACATCGCCAGGTCTCTGGATCGTTAGTTCATCACGACACACAGTTTATCTATACAAACAACATACGGCTACGTTGAAGATATATCTTACAACACTGTCACTTTCCTGGATTATTAAGTCTTTAACAATCCTATTACAAATAAAACAAAACAACAACAACAAAAAGACGCTATGATAAATTGTTTCTTCATCGAGTTTGTTTTGTCTGTGGTTGTTTTCTCTTTTGATGTCCATGGTATACAGATGGAACGACATCTTTTACTTCTTGTTACTGTTAATCCAGTTTTTAGGTGACTTCTTCACAAGTAAGTGGTCGGATGAATTCACTGGCAGCTCGAACCTGATAAGTTATTCTCTGAAATTACCTACTTGGCCATTTTCTCTCAATCATACTCTGAAAGACATTCACAGTAAATAATCTTTGGCTTGAATAACCTCTCCTTTGAATATTTACTTACCTCTGAAATTTGTCCTATGTCACAATGAGAACTGTCCAGCCGTGTTATTTCACTTCAATAAAATTCTGTTTCATAAGTACTTATAACATTCTTACTTTTCATTTTTTCAGATGTCAATTTAAATATTTTCTTATGTGTGCGTTTTTGTTGGCTGGTTAACGCTTTGTTTGTGGGTGTGTCTTCTTATTGCAAAGTCACAGCAGGTTATCTGCGGAGCCCACCCCCGAGGAAAATCGAGCCCCTGATTTTAGCGTTGTAAATCCGTAGACATACCGATGTACTAGCGGAGGGCAGCGCTTTGTTATTCCATTTATCTGATTATATGCAAAGCCACATATTCATGGTATTTTCTTAATGGCATGATAACAGACATTAATTTCTTAGATTCTTTGCTGTAAAGGCCAAGTTTCCTACAATAATAACAATCACCTCTTTCACATATATTTACATTACATGTGTTTGTTTGGCTAAGAATTCTTCTATAGTAGGTGTCTGTTACGTATTGGCGATAAATTCAACAATAAACGAGCTGCACGTACTCCACTTGTTTTTAAAATAATATATATTTGAAACAAGTTAAAAGTACGTACAAAGGTTTTTACACTGCGCAGATCATAGTCATATCTTAAACAATATATAGTTCTCTACTTGTCATTAGTCCACTTAGGCCAATTCAATTGTTTTAGAATTTTGTTAATAACTTGAACTATTTTTCTCTATTTTTATCGCAATAGTATCCATGTATAATTAACTTACACTCTCGCGTGAATGAATAGAAAATACATAAAATAAAAAAATGTATACTATGGATTATCTTTAAAAATCAGGAACAAATATTTGCATTCCTAAACATTGTTAATACTATAAATATAATTATAGAAACATAATGAAAATGGTTTATTTCAGCTGTTCTTTGTAACTGTTAAAACCACGTATTTAGTATTAAAACCCTAACTTAATTAATATGTCAGATCGAATGTAACATATATCAGTTTTCAAATTAACTTATCATAACACTTGCTTTTAGTTAGATGGCACTGCAGGACAGAGCTCGATGAAAAGAATGAACAACTGAATCACGTGCCTCACGCAAGCTACGAACACGTGGATAACCTATGTTTTTATTTTAACTTTCAAGGACAAGTTTCATATGACAAGTGGGAAGACTCTGATCAAGAATGATTTGAGACTTGTTCATTTTAATAGTCTCAAATGCCCTGAAAAAAATAACTTGGAACATGCAGCTTAAGGTTGGATATACGAATTTTAGAAATAATAAATCAACTTCCATTTAATACTTCTACGTATGAGCCTCAATATTATATGTATGACGTTGCGAAAGGTGTTTTATTCACTAGAGTGAAGGCCTAGCATGGATGGGGTGGTTAAAGCACTCGACTCGCAAACTAAAGTTCCCGAATTCGAAGCCCGTCTCTTGAACATGTTCACCTTTTCAAGCAAGGGGTGATTGTTATATATATAAGTGTTAATCGTACAATTCGTTTGTAAAGAGTAAGCGGTGAGTGGTGTTAATTAGCTGCCTTCCTTTTAGTCTGTACTTCTAAATTAGAAACGACCAGCCCAAATAACCTTAAAGTAGATTTGCGTGAAAATTCGAAACAAACAAATTACCACAGTGAACCTGAACGTATAAAGGATTACAAAAGACAAAACAACACAACATCGACACAACTGATTAAGTTATTTTTCTGAATTATTCAGTGGTGAATTGAATGAAAGAGTGGATTTCATATTTCTACTTCGTACCAATATTTTTAAAATGATGCATTTTCATTTTTTAAACTTAAGCTGCTAAAAATAGAAAATCAAATATTTTTAATAATGATTTGATATTATTCAGATATTTTTCAGAAAATAATTGTTTACACTCTGCTATTTCTCAATAAACTAAATTTCGAATATCTTTAGACTTAATAAAATTAACTCGTTTGTTAATGTTATTTTGAATTTTTTTTATTTTTAATCTCTTCTATCACTAAGCATTAAACCGAAAAAACAAAAAATACTACCAACAAAACTAGAATAATAATTCCGGATATTTGTGTAGAAATGTGGCAAGTTCAAAGACCTATGAATACAGTAGATGTGATAGGGATAAATAGCACATAGTAGTAACTAGTTCTAAATAATGTCTGTAGCACTATTTTTATCTTGTCCTTTTGGCAGTGTGTTCGATATACGTAACAAACCAGAAAATGCGTAGCCTAGAAAAAACGCTAAATACAGCTGCTAAATCTAAATTTCTTTGTGAGTGGAGAACAAGTGTCATTCAAGATCTATCGTTTGTCTATGTAAATCCCTATACTTACCATTGAACCAGCGAGGGATTGTTGTTTGTCTGAGCTTTTTCAACTCAATTCTTGTTACGTGATTTAACTCTAGTTTTACAGATGTCTAATATTGTTTTAATTAACTGTTCTAACAGTGATTTATCATTTTCTTTACGAGTCCAACATTTGTTTGTTTGGAAGTAAGCAAAACGTTAAACCATGGACTATTTGTGCTCTGCCTACCACTAAGATCTGGTTTCTAGCGTTATAAGTCCTCAGACATACCCGCCGTGCCACTGGAGGGCAATATTTAAAGAGAGTCCTACATGGCCAGGTGGCTCGGGCTCTCGATTCGTAATCGCGGGTTCGAGTCCCCGTCGCACCAAACATACTCGCCCTTTTAGCCGTGGGGTCGTTATAATATAACAATCAATTCCACTATTCGTTGAAAAAAAGAGTAGCCCAAGAGTTGGCGGTGGGTGGTGATGACTAACTGCCTTCCCTCTAGTCTTACACTGCTAAATTAGGAACGGCTAGCACAGATAGCCCTCGAGTAGCTTTGCTGCACGTAATTTCAAACAAAACATACCAGAAAAAGAGAGTAAATTATTTGGATTTTAGTTTGTATATTTTACAATTTAATGCGGAGATATAAATGTTTAATTTCTCTTCAATAAAACAAAACAAAATATTTTGTTTACTAACACGTGCATTTATTAGCCGCAATTAACGCGTGAATTTATGTTTACATATAATTCCCAATATAATAAAAATCTATCCCACTGGTTCACGAAGAATGAATGCCAATAAGAAAATATTTTGTGAACGTCATTTCTCGATATTATAAAACTTTAAGTTTAAGAAGTGTTTTTATTTGTTTGATTTTATAATAAAGCAAACTTTAGGCTTAATGTAATTTCCGAATATCTTTTGTAAATTCTTATGCAATTTTAAGATTTGATTTAAAGCAAGTAATAAAATGAAGATTCGTTGTTTTTATTCTGTTTTATTCAACCCTGTATTCATGCTTATTTGTAGGTCAATGGTTAGGCTTTTCGTTTCGAGTCCCCTTATTGTGAGGTCCTGTGTACATTTTTATGATTTTTTTTTGTTAAAGTACTAGAAAATTGTAATATAAACTCAGTATACCTTAAAAGTGTTTTATTGTTTTGTGGAAGCTAGAGAAGCTGAGACGTTTCGACATTTTACGAAGAAACTTGTTTTGCTTGCATATGAAATATTCAGTAAAAACTCGACCTCGTTGAGAGAAGACATTAAATAACTGAAACTGGCTTGTAAATTCTCTTTTATCTTGTAGTGACTATTCAACAAATTTAAAAAAATACAGTATTACAAATAAGAATATTAATATAATAGCATAATATTGGCTTTATGAGCACAAACATTATATTTTGGTTAAATATGTATATAACTAACACGTTTTGGTAAGTATTAACAAAAATAAACAGTGGCAGTGTAACGTAAAGCAGTTTGTTCATAACCTTCCTTAAATGTGTAAAGATCTTAATGGAGAAACACATCACATCGCTTCTCCCCCAAATGGCATAACAAAAATAAAACAATATAAAGTTTTAAGGAGTCTTACAACTACAATACTTGTAAATACAAAATGAAAGCAACAACAAAAAACAAAAATGTTATATTGAGGTCAAAATAATTTACCAATCCTTTACGTGTTTGAACACATCTTTTTTTTTTCTTTCTAAATGTCCAAATAAATTTAATTATTTCAAGCTATACTTTTGATAGAAATTGAAACTACATTCTTGAATAGAGTTAAAGTCAAATGTCACGAGGTTCTTTTTTTTCTTTATCATATTTTACCGTTCAAAGCTGCTCACCTCTATCTAAAATTTGTGATTATTTTAAATGCATAAAACCTACGGCTCTTAACAAATGAAAAAAATAGGAAATTAAATATTTTTTGTGTATGAAACAGAAAACTTTTTCGTTTACTTTGAAAATGTTTTATATAATTTTGCAATAATTATTTAAACATTTACAAAACGTATACAAAGTTTGTTATATTGTGTTTTTCCTTACAGTTTAACTTGTTCTATTAAACCTGATGAAACGTCCTGCGATCAAAAAAGATCTCTTTAGAAAATCTGAAATATATATATACATTATCTCAACAAAAATGCGTCTAGTTGCTCAAACTAAATTAAAGCCAGGTTATCGCGCTTGCAATGTGTTTAATCTCATGTTTGCTTAAATGAAAATTTATTATGAAATCTTCGATATTTAGTCTACAGTTATTATACTATTACTAACGCTGTGGTTAAAACCTGCACACTTCAAAGAACAAGTAATAAATGACAAGATAAACATCACAAATCTATACAGAGTTCAGCATTAAACATTCGCAGGCCGTTGACACTAATGGCTCAAATTTTGCCAAATCGTTAAGAAAGACACCACCAGGGGTAGGATGAATGCTGTTCTCAGAGAAGTTTGTCGCTTGTTGATGTATAGGTATGAAACGTGTTATTCCGAAGGAAATGTTTATGGGTGGGTATGTTGAAAGGTTATTATCATTTATATTAAAACTCATAAAATAAAAACGTCATAGGATATTATTAAATAAGCTGAAAGTTAAGTATGCTTCAAAAACAAAGTTATAGCCATTAAGAAGAAATGAATCAACAGAATTGAAAATACCAACTGTCAATAGCATTGTGGTAACCTCAATTCACATTTTCAACTGACTTAGGAAAAACTTTTGAAATTTGAATAAGTACAACTTAACCTTGTATAAGTACAAGTAAGTTACGTTGTTTAATAATATAGAATATTCTAAACGTGCCAGCGCGTACTGTTATTAATGTTAGGAAGACAGTAATTTTGTGTACTTTTTTGAGGTTTAAGAATAAAGCTTGATATTGTTTAAACTAAAAATTAAAACTAGGTTATTACATGTTTACAGCTAAACTCCGGTACAGGTGACGTAAATTTTAAATAAAAATTGATTTTTGTAAATGTTGTTATTATTAATGTCCCTTTTGTAGTAAGCTGTAACAGTAGGTCTTGAGTTTTACTTCATTATTACAGTAAACTTTATATGAATTAATTTTTCAAAATAGTTTCAAGTACAAGTAAAACAAAAGCCTTAACTTAAGAACATTAAATTACTAGCACTTAGTATATCAGTATGACGTGGTTTAAAATGTTATTTTTGCATTGTTAGAAAACGCTTGAAATATGATATAAAACTGAAAATCACAAAGTAACATAGTGAAGTCTGTTATTCATATTCTTAGTCAAAATTGCTTTGCTGTTAGAACTATTAACTTGCAAACTAACTTGTTTGAAAATGTGTGTTGATGGTAAAGATTAATTTGTGTTGGGTTTTTAGAGCTATTGATGTGAAGAGTTACATTTAGGTAAGTTCAGGAATGAATTTCTCAAAACAAATAGATGTACTCAGCTAAGTGAAATGGACCTGTTTTTGAAAAAAATATACATGTAGATGCAAAAGATGACAATTTGAGTGTCAATAAATAAATGCTTTTGACAGAACAAATAAGTCCTGGTACTAGCACCACCTTAAAAAATAAGTTTCAGTACTCGGTACTGGTGAGTACCAGTAGAATGTCACCCCTGGATAAGTTACTATTGTGTCTTCTTTATCAGGGGATTATCTGTTATAACACTTTTGAAGTAAATTTTTATTACAAAAGTGAAAAGAAATGTAGTTGCAATTGAAGAATACAGAACATAACTGACTGAACATATAAATCTCATTCAAGTAGTTTACAATCACAATCATTTATAGTTATGGTAATTTTGATCCATTTAAAGTTAAAAAATATATTTTAATTTTGTAGTAAACTATTTATTGTCTTTTTTGATAAACAATATAAAAGACTCTGATTTGCTTATTCAAATTCAAAGTGAAAAAGATATTTATTAATGGCTTTATACAAGTATAGAAATCTTAATTGTTGTTTCTTACAAAGAATCTTTGTCAAATGAATGGATAACAAATCAGAATATTAATTTGGCCATTAATTCCTTGTACCTCATTTACTAAACTGATATGTATTCCAAAAAGTTTTGATTTGATACTTTTTAACTTCTTGCGCATATTGAGTGTAACATTTCTTGTATTGTATGGAGTAACTTGTTACAACTTTCAATTTACGTAGTGGCTGTACAGTTTTGGAAAAGGAATAGTTGATCAATGGCTTCCAAATATATCTTATATGAAAACTCCCCATCTTCCAGTTCTCCTATTTATAGATTCTTCTACTTGAAAATACTTTATATATTGATGTAGTTTCAGTAAGTATAGAGTGGTGTCACTCTTTTCTATATGATAATCCATTTCTTCATCCATATTTAAGTTGGTTTTTTTTTTCTGGCCATTTTTAATTTATTGTACCTGTTTATAATTTACAGCCTAGCCAATCTTTCCCTTGCAATTACATCCACTTCTACTTTTTTCATGTAATCATCATTGACAATGTTAATTATCTTTTATTCTTTATAACTTTGTGTAAATATTCAGTGTTTTTATTTCTGTGACTAGCTGGCTGCTCAAAATATGTTGTACGTCTTTTGTCAGAAAAGTATACTTGTTTGCAGTTACGCTTAGCAACAAAAGTGCAACATTTATGAAATTATTCCAGGAATTTCTACTTACCAACTTTATTCTCTCCACATTTTAATATTTTTCTACTAATTTTTCTCTGTCAAGCATCCACTTTTACACTCATTGAAAGTTTCATTGACTTTTTCCATACAGATCTCCTATTTTCTAGGATCTTTCCATTTCTTTGTTAATTCGATATTTATGAGTTCTTTGTAACTGGGATGTTACTTTATGACTTGGGGCTTTGGTATTATATTGCATTTACCCTTTGGCTTCTTACTCGGTTATTTATTTAATAAAATGTATTTCCTATTACCTAAGCTTGGTAAGGCTATATTGCTAAGGTGCTTGACTCACAATCTGCATGTTGTGGGTTTGAATCCCTGTCACACTGAATGTGCTTGCTCTTTCAGCCTGGGGGCATCATAATATCATGGTCATTTCCATTATTAGTTACTGAAAAGAGTAGCTCAAGAGTTCATGGTGAGTGGTATAGACTAGCTGTCTTCCTTCTAGTGTATCACTATTAAATATGTGATGGCTAGTGCAGATAACCCTTGTGTTGGTTTGTGCAAAATTTCAAAACAAGCCAAACCAAATTTTACTACTTTTTTACTTCACTTTAAATTGAGTGATCTTTTATTCCATGAATTATTTATGTCATAAAATTTTTTTTGTTATTTGTTTATTTTTTAAAGTATATTTCAGTGTTCCCTGAAACTGTATTTTAATTTGCTCTTAGGAACAAATCAACTCCTTTTGAAAGAGGTGGATAGATCACTCAAATCATTGATACGGTGTGACATATTGCTGTTATTAAAGCTAGTAGAAGTTTAGAATATATTTGTAGACATTATGTTTATAACTTAGTGTAGTTAATGATATCTATACAAATTAATAATTATTACTAATTATGTCTCATGTGAAATACAATGAATATTCACAATCTATTGTTTTTTTCTAGGAGAGAATATTATCTTATTGAAAAGGATTCATGGGGGTCTACTAGAATTATTTCAGGTGAGTTTAACAAGTAACCTGATTAATTAATATGAGATAAACATAATGGATTAATGAACCTGATTATTGATTGATTATCAACTTCGTCTAATCACTGTTCTGATTCCGGGGACTGACAAGTTATCTTCTAAGTGTAGGTTAAGATCTTTTAACTTCTTTTCTTCTGATTCTGGGGACTGACAAGTTATCTTCTAGGTGTAGGTTAAGATCTTTTAACTTCTTTTCTCTTGAGGATAAAAAAGGGTAAGAGGTAATGTTATTATTAAAGGTTACAAAATCATCCAGTGGATTGATAACAAAAATACTTATAGTTTCATTGTGCTATATTCTGAGCACAATATGTATAGGAGAATAAATAAGTTTAAGATTTGGTAAAGACAAGCAAGGATTTGATTAAGACTATTTCATGAGATTTCATTGATAAAAGGTATGCATGCATTTTATGAGATTTTAAGAGAAACTGAGGACTTTCTGAGTATTTAATGGTTGATTTAAATTTTCACTTTTCTCAAGGATGGATGCATAAGGAAGACCAAGAAGGACTAACAGATTTATGTTTTGTTAAGATGTCTCATATTGAATCCTCACTACTAATCTGTCTTCTCTTGTACAGGAGCATACAGTGACTGTACACGTTTATGGTGTATCAGAAAATTAGCCAGACCCATGACAATGAAAGTATGGGGGGTTTAGAGACCTCGTTCTCTGGAAGTTAGAGGATTTTAAGGTTCTATAAAATGAGAGGCTCTTCTTGATATGTTTAAATAAAAGCTATGTTTTTACTAATCAGTGATGTCGAGAAAACCCACTTGTAGAGAAATATATATGCAAAAACGGCTTGTTTGGGTTGAGAAAATATTTTACGTAGAAGAGCGAACAACGTTTCAACCTTCTTTGGTCATCGTCAGGTTTTGTGAACCTCCAAGAAGTATGAATTTGAACATATATTACTTATTATAATATTGACATTGCTCAGGTAAAGCATAATTTTCACAGCTTTTAATTTTGGTTGGTTACAGGAACATCAAATAAAATATCAGGCCTATCTTGCCACATACTCTTCTTCTGAATTAATCCAGCAGATAGTCAGATGTGGCTTTGCTATAAGAAAGCACACACACACACATTGATTAATCAATGGTTCTCTCTTACAATTAATACTGTATTATTGTTAACCAATAGAAAGCCAAGGTTTTTATCTATGAAATTATGTGTTATATCACACTGTTTTCTGTACAGAAAAATGTTAATTTCTGTTTCAGTACAAACTTTTTTCCCACAGAAAATGTATCAACTGAAATGGATGAATTTCTTTTTTGGTGCACAATTTTAAAAAATATTTAGTGTACTGCTATCATTAGTATAAAAAAGTAGGATAAACTGAAAAGTTTGAGATTATTTGATTTTTGTTGTTATGAGGATTAACAAATTGTTCAACCCTGTAAAGAATTAATGTGGAGAATATAGCAGATAAAATAAGTTTTACTAAAAAAAATGTTAAAATGTATTTAGGAGGTTTTAAAGATTATATAAATGACATTTGGGATTTTTGAGATTATTGGATTATTATTCTTAATCTTAACATAAAAATCATTTTGCACTGGACTGGTAAAAAAAAAAGACTAAATATTCACGGACAAATCTTTAGTAAAGATACTAAATTAAAAATAGTCATGCTGTAACAGTTTCTAATAAGAACTCGTGTATGTTATAAAATACATATTTATTTTGCAGATTGCATCTGTAAAATCTTTAAGAAAATTGTTATAGAGTGTATTATTTATCAAGGAAGCCAAATCTTTATTAATGTTTGAAGTCCAAGGCATGATAAAAAAAAAATGTATAATAATTAAGCCACACACAAGTTTCTGAAACTTATTGTTGTGGCCTGACCAAAGGAATTGAATGATTTTTGTAAATGTTCATTTAGTTGAAGACAGTCTACTGGCCAGACAATGAATTTTATCGATAGTAAGTTTTGTTTTGAAAGTGAAAAGAAATAATGGTGTTTTGTAAAGAGTGAGATTGTATGTCACGGGAAAAAACGTTAATGGAAAATATTGAAGAAAATATTCTAATACCAAAATAAATTTGTTTTTGCACACTGAAACATCATGAGATCAGAAAGTTAACGTGTTAGGTTTTCAATAGGTAAAGAACAAAGAGTGTATTGAAGTACCTGTTAGATATCCTAATTCAGTAAGTTCTAATAGTAAGAATGGAAAGTGATTTTTGGTTTTACAGGTAAAAAATCTATATAATAAACTTATGAATAACATCTGTGAATTTTACTTTTAACTCTTGTCTGTGTGAAGCTAATTTTCTCTAAATATTAGTTTTATTGAATAGATTTCTTATGCTTTAATCCTTAGACTGCAGCTGCTTTAAACATGTCCAAAATTTTTGAATGCTGTACACTGCATATGGCCGATCGTACTCTGTACAACAAATCAGCAGTAAATGGGTTAAGGTTTATTCATTAGCATTTCTTTGACCTTACATCATATCTGTACCAGTCGTCCTGTTGTATGTTATTCGAGACAGAGAACCTTAATTACCTGTTATGTAATTAACTTTTATCCTCTTTTGAAAGTACATTCTTGTGCAGCGATCCAACATGTGACCAGTTTTCTCAGCAGTCTATGCTTCTTTCTACTGTTGAGTTATGGCAAATTATTTTCTTGACATTACTGTTTTAGTACATTGTTTATATCAGTTGTAGTTGTCTTTTTCTCACTATGGTGAACTTGTGTTTATATAGGACTTGAAAAGTATGCAGTACTGATGTTAATTTATTTTTTGTGAATAATTTAGAAGGCAAGCTACTTAAGGTATCAAAACTAAATATGAAACCTAATCTTCCATTCTATTTAAGACCCAGCATGTTCAGGTGGTTAAGGCACTCGACTCATAATCTGAGGGCCGTGGGTTCGAATCCCAGTCGCACCAAACAAGTCTGCCTTTTCAGCTATGGGGGCATTATAATGTGATGGTCATTCCCAGTATTCATTGGTAAAAGAGTAGCCCAAGAATTGGCAGTGGGCGGTGATGACTAGCTGCCTTCCCTCTAGTCTTACACTGCTAAATTAGGGATGACTAGTGCAGATAGCTCTTGAGCTGCTTTGCCCGAAATTCAGAACAAACCATTCTTTTTAAATGCTTTTTGTTACGGAATTATTCATAAGTAACACTAAACTAATATATACATATTTTTTTATAAAGTTTTATTATCAAATACATTTTAATAAAATCTTATTGAAATATGAAATAACTATTAGATTTTTATTTATAGTTATGTGTAATCAGATGAACTGATTTAAAACATGAAAAATATCTGTTAATTTCGATTATCATACCATGAGCTGCTGAGTGATGTGGTTTCAAGTTTACTTTGTTCATTTAATTCAATAATGGAGAATTGAATACATTTCTAAAAATTTGCAAATGTTTAACTGCACCATGTTTTTTTAGCTTTACAGATTTTGATAAAAGAAAGAAGGAAATAAGCCCTGATTTGAGGTAGATTATGAGTGATAAAGAGTGGGAAAATGCTCTTTGTCAGCTTTCTGGAAGAGAAACTTCACAAGACAATCTTCATCTGCATTTCCATCAAGAAAAACAATTTCTTTCATGACAGTCAGCTGAAAGTTTTACAATGCAGCATAATTTACTAGATATCCTATCACGTGTTTCGTTTCATTCTGTTCAGGACTTGAGAAATTTGTCTTTATGGATGTTGAAGTTATAGGTCAAATCAAGACTTGTTTGCTTGACTTATAAGATGGACAAGACCTTCCAGGTAAGTAAATTAAAACTTGTGAAATAAATGGTATGTTATTTTGTGGTCAAAACCATTTGTAAACACCATAAAAGTATTAAAGTGGTCATAAATTCTATATTATGTACATGTATGCATACTTTCATGATATAACTTGCCAACTGTGAAAGTTAGATTTTAACCAATCAACCAGAACTTCCTGTAGTAATATTGCAAATTCTATATTATGTACATGTATGCATATTTTCATGATATAACTTACCAACTGTGAAAGTCAGATTTTAACCAATCAACCAGAACTTCCTGTAGTAATATTGCATATTCATATGAAATAAAGAAAGGAGTATTACTATTTTTGATATATTTTATTTCATACTGAAATGCAGAGTCATAACACAAGAATCTTATATTGTAACATGAAAAAGGATTTAGTTTCTTATTTGTACAATAACTGAATAAACAACACAAATTGCAGTTGAATGCACTTCATACAATACATTACGATACAGTCATTTGCTCTATCTGAAATAAGATGATTATGGGAATTATTGTAATAAAAATCTTAGTTACATGTATTTGATGTTGGTATTTATCATGTGGAGTTATGCATATGTATGGATAAGTAGCTAATTACACGTATTATCTTTAGTTGCAGCTGGTGTACGTTTTTATCTTTAAAGTCACTATTGTCATTAAGTTCCATATAATTTTGGAGTGGTGTAAGAAATGTTGGCTGCTGATGTAATATTGTAGTTATTTATATCAATCAGTTATTTAGTTTTTATTTCTAATAATAATAATAATAAACTTATTTTGCTACATTAACATAAGCATGGTCAAAAGAGGGATTTCTTATGTGATTGTAAAAAAAACAAATAATAATGATTCCAACAACTTAAATGGTTTTTAATAACTTATTTGCATATGAAAAACCTTTTTTTATACTACAGCTCCTTCTTAAGAAAAAGGTCAAATATCTGTTTCCTCCTCTGACTTAAAATTCAGTTTTTTTCTGTGCAGTTCAGTAAGATAAACTAAAATACAAATTGTGATTTTAAATATTGATCCGTAGTCTTTCCATTCCTCCTTTGTGGTACAGTCAAGTTTTTTTATTGAAAGGTTATATGAATAGTACAATCTAGTCGTACAATAATTCCATGTAGGATTGGAGTTGTACAGGAAGGGATAATTTTGTTATCCCGCTTGGCAGTGACCAATTATCTCGAAGTCTTCTTCGAAGTATACAGCGGCATAAGTGTTGTAATTCAGGAGGCTCAAAATATCTTCTTCTAAGTTGGGGGAGGACTTTAGTTTCAACAAGTTTCTGGATGAAGTTTAAACTACAAGTGATGTTGATCATTCTTCCATCTTCGTAGGTAAAGAGATTAAACTCTATTGATTTCCGTTTAATTGATGGAACAGTTCGTAGGAGTAGTTTAATACAGTTGATCACATCTTGAAAATAACTTGTAGCGAAGGATGTTAAACTTGTACATGTTAAACTCTCTCCTATGTGAGCCCACAGGGTTCTGAGGTGGTGTCTTAAAATAAGTGGAATATGAAACTCATCCCATATGTCTACAACAGAAACCCGATCCTCACTTCTTCGTGTTGGTGGAATAAGTGCTCCAAACGTGATAAGTAAATATAAAAGTTTGGGCTTGCTGTATAGAGCGGCAAAAGAAGCAGGGGCTATTCTTACTGGGAGAGCTAGTTCTAAATCAACCAATCGTTTACAACCAAACAAGACCCTAGCCTCAGTAGTTTTTTTTAGAAAATACGCAATTGGTCCAGTTTCACCATAAATATCACAACTTCGATTAGGTCTGTTCCACTGCCAAAGTGATCGAATAGGTTCGGGGAAATCCAAGGTTTCTTGAAATATTACAGATAAATGACCTTCGTGGTCAAAGATTGCTTGCAGTACCTCAGCAACTAACCCTGTATCTTGAATATTCCACCAGTAGCAGAATTTAGCTGTTAAATAAATCGTTCGGCGGAAACTCTCCTTGTGAGTTCTTACGTCGTAATTTGCTTGACATTGATAGAACAAGTTCAACATTTGTCGAATTCGTGATTTTCGTTCCTCTTCAACTGGCGGTATTTGCTCGTGAAGAACAGCTTTTAATTTTGAAATCATTAAGTTGTATGGACTTGCATCTTGTAGTCTAAGTGTATCTGTAGCTGGTACGTTGTTTAGTGGCTGACCTATTTGTACCTGATCAGCACTTCCGTCCTCTGAATTTTGTGGCCGACTATTATTTATACCCATTAGTTCTACTTGTTATTTTAAAACCATTCCGTGAAAAAAAAAATCGTTTTTAGCCTATAATGGTTTTGTATCGTATTCATAAAGGATTTAATAATGATAGAAAAACTTTCAATATAGTCAATTTTAATATAACGCCGTTGTAGTATATATATATATTTTTTTTTTGTGTGTGTGCAAGTTACCTTGACGATGTTTTTATTGTTATATAGATTTTCATTGTTAAATTGATCACGAAAAGTTAACGAATGCAAGAATACAGATACGAGTCAGTCACATATGTAGATTAATTATGATATACCTTTTTTCATTTTTATCAACTATTTGGAGTATCGGCCATGCTATTGATAAAGTTTTCTACTGTTATCACACCATTATACAAGTATATAATAGAGTCGCGACGTAGTTTTCACGCAGTACGACCAGCAATATAGAAATTATAATCTTAGTAGTGCTTGCAACATTTATACACTCGTGCATGATGAAGAAAACAAAATTATTTTCGTGTTCTTAGTGCATTGTGGCCATTCAATTCGTTCTCATATTTTCCGATAGGTTGTTATAAAAAAAAAATCAGAATCTTTAATTAATTCTTAAAAATGAGTAATATATATCAAAAAATGTTTTCGCCATCTAGTGGTTAGTGTGCTAATCTTGATTATTACGTAAAAAAAAGTTTTTTTTCACTGTCACACTGTCAGAAGTTTTTTTTTAATAGTATGGTACTATTATTAATAGACCTTAAGGCGCTCAGCTCCCAATCTGGGAGTCATGAGTCATGAAACGTGCCTTTCAGCCATGGGATCGTTGTTATGTTTCTGTCGTTCCCTGTATTTGTTGGTAAAATAATAGCTTGAGAGTTGGCGGTGGGTGTTGTCTACTTGTATTCCCTCTATTACTAATGCCACTGCTGAATTAAAGACAGCCACCGGAGTTGGCTCACGTGTAGCTTTACGCAAAATTCAGACCAAACTATTATTAATTATACTTGTCATAAAATCCCATTAAAATCTTAAATGTTACCTTCTTTATTTAGCCCTTTAGTTGAAGAATTCGGAGAGTGTATAATTACAATATTTCAACTGTACGATGTCCGCCATTTTGAGAATGTAGTGTTTAAAAACTTAATAGGCTTATAACTGATGTCTTGTGACAAGTATGATTAATTATAAATTTATAATCATGTTTGCCAGCTTGAAAAATGCGTTCACACTGTAGTAGATGAGATTATTCATTTAATTAACACAGAATACTTATTATTTTTACAAATTTATTTATAGCGATCAATCAATTTCTCTCTTAATTTACCTTTTAATATTATGTAATTACAAGTGTTATATGAATCAGACTTTTTAATCGGTTTCTTATTGGCAAACCTAACAATGTAAAAGACTTTTCTGACATTATTGCGAATGAATACATTGTTACAAATACAATCATGAAACACGCGATTCTTTATTCGTATATACATATATATATATGTAAAAACAGCTGGTTTGGGTTGAGAAAATTTTTATGTTAGGTTACTGAGAAATCCGCAATAATGCGTTTATTTAAACCAACAAACAGTTGAAACATAACTAAAGCATTATAAATTGTTATTAGTAATGTGTTATGTTCCATAAACACGGATAATTGTTAAATTCACTTTGGTGTATTATTTTTATCTCTGTGTATGGCGTATAACTTCAACCCTAGTCACGCTTTATTCACGGTACATTTTATGGTACGTAATTAATTGACTTTATACGGAATAATAGTAAAATAAATTAAAAAAAAATTACTATTTAAAATTATTGTTGTTTATCTTCAAAATTATTTATAGTAGGAACATTTAATTATACAGTAGGTGTATTGAGAATTACAGATTACATTTAGAGGATCTTTGATTGTTACTCAAAAAAATGTAACATAAACTACTCAATATGTCGTTTCTGTAATTCTCAGAATTTTAGTCTCTTACTTCGTAAGTAGTATGTTTACAGATTTACAACGGTTTGATTTCCCGCGATGGACAATATTATGCCCTTATGATGTAAAATCTGTTATTTTAGCCTGGCATTGCCATGTGGTTAAGGTACTCGACTCGTAATTTGAAGATCGCGGGTTCGAATCCTCATAGCATTAAACATGCTTGCCCTTTCAGCCGTGGGGACGTTATAATTTAAGACTCAATCCCACTATTCGTTGATAAAAGAGTAGCCCAAGAGTCGGCTGTGGGTGGTGATGACTAGCTGCCTTCTCTGTGGTCTTACACTGCTATCTTAGGGATGGCTAGTGCAGGTAGCCCTCGTGTAGCTTTGTGCGAAATTAAAAGACAAACTGTTATATTAATACGCCCCTGGTAATTGGTCTTGAAAATTATAATTGAAGAATGAACTAATTTCCTAAAGCCAAATTAAGTTATAATTATAAATTATGCCCGAGATTAATTACTTTCTATCGTCGTATAATTGTATAAAGAAGTTTCTAAGATATTTGTGTTATTTCCTATCCAAACGTTAGAAGATCGAGATGTGAATTATCCTGAAAATATTTCGTGCATGTCCACTTGAACTATCTCGAAGCTTGATCACTGAGGTTGGTTTTAAAATGTTACATTGTCCACTCGATCGATTTGAACACTATTAGACATATCTTAATAATGCACTTATGCAGGGTTTTTAATCAGTGTGTGTGTGTTTTAAAAATATATATCGCTTAATGGTCGCGTTAACGCAAGAACGTAAAGTAAAAGGCCCAGATTACCTTCGACTCGTAATCCTAGGGTCGCGGGTTCGAATCCCCGTCACACCGAACGTGCTCGCCCTTTCAGCCGTGAGGGCGTTATAATGTAACGGTCAATCCCACTATTCTTTGGTAAAAGAGTAGCCCAAGAGTTGGCGGTGGATGGTGAGAACTAGCTGCCTTTCCTCTAGTCTAACACTCCTAAATTAGGAACGGCTAGCGCAGATAGCCCTTGTGTAGCTTTGCGCAAAATTCAAAAACAAACAAACAAACAACCGTAGAGTAAATCATTGAGTGGTTTTCTAAGAGAGCCCCTCAATAATAACTGTAGCAGGTATTTATTGTTCTCAAACTAAATACACTGGCATAAATCTAATCCACAACATCTCTTCCCACAACCAAAATACAATTGTAATAGGTGATCTGAATAGTAAACATAATAACTTTGGATGCAAATCCAGAAACTCAAATGGCAGACATATTATAATTCATAGATGATAATAATATAACCCTTATTAACAACAATACACCTACCCATATTACCTATGCGACAAATTCAAATGATATCTTAGACATCTGTCTCACCTCTTTTAATGTTAGACGAGAGCTAATAAATTTTACTGTGGGAACAGATGTTGACAGCAATCATCTTCCAATATGGTGTGTCTTCGATCTCACCCCCCATAAAGATAAAATCTACAGACAAGAGAAATTTGATTACAAAAAATCAAATTGGAAAGAATTTCAAAAAGTATTAAACAACATACTGCCAGATAAAATTAAACATACAGTGAATAACGAATCAGAAATTGATTGTTACAGTCAAATAATCATGGAGTGCCTTCTAAAAACAGCTACGGACACTGTACCAAAACAACAACAAACAACGCATGGAAACCAACCAACCAAACAACTATTAACAATGATAAAACAACGAAGACAGTTCATGGCAACAAGAGAAAAAGAAATAAAAACACAAATTAACAACATTAGAAATAAAATTAGAGCAGAAATTAAACAACTAAAACAAGAAAAATGGGACAACTTGTGCTCCCAACTAAACGAACAAACCGACCCGAGTAAGTTCTGGTTACACCTAAAACGATTCACAAATGAACTCACTACAAGAAAATACACAACACTGGAACATAACACCACAGCGCAAACCAACAAAGAAAAAGTAGAATCCTTCAGACATCAACTACAAAACACATTTGAAAACATATAATGACCTAGACATGAACAACTATTACTACAACAAAGTAAACAATCATGTAACAAATAACATAGAATTATACAAATCACATTTTACAATCAATATTATTAACAGTAACACTAATAACATATATGACTACAATACTCTACTGCTCACGAAAAAAATCACACTAACTGAACTCAAACAAGCAATCAAATATTCAAAAAACAAAGCACCAGGAAATGATAGCATACAAACAGTTCTTCTCAATAAAGGCACTCCAAAATTATTTGACTACCTATTAGCTATCTTTAATTTATCTGTATACTCTGGCTACATCCCAGTTTCTTGGAAGCAAGCTAATATGTTAATGTTCCACAAAGAAGGAAAACCAGCTAATAAGCCAAATAGTTATCGACCAGTCAGCCTGACCAGCTGTGTAGGCAAAATTTTTGAACGAATAATAAGAAATAGACTCTCCACATTTTACCAGAAGAACAAAAGGGATTTTGAAAATTTAGACAAACGACAGATATTTTAATTAGGTTAACTGAAACGATAATAAACAGCTTTAATAAAAAAGAATGTACTGTCGCTTGTTTGCTTGACATCTGGAAATCATTCGACACTGTATGGCACAATGGTCTAAGGTTTCGTATGTACGAAATGGGACTACCATATGGAATTATTCACTGGTTATCTAATATTTTGGAAAATAGAAAATGTAGAATAAACGTAGAGGGAACTTTCTCTGAGTTCTTTACTCCAGAAGCTGGCGTCCCTCAAGGAGGGGTGGTTAGTCCTATTCTCTTCATCATGTATGTGAATAATATGCCACTCAAAGACCCAAATCATGGATACACGTCTCAGTTCGCTGATGATGTAGCAATTTGGAAAAGTGCCCCAACACCAGAAATAGCAGCCACTATCATACAACCACAACTTAACAGAATAAGTGAATATTGCCAAAAATACAGAATAAAAATAAACACAGCAAAAACACAATTAATGGTATTTTCAAAATCAACGAAACATCGAAAAGTACAACCCCAGATTTACATGAACAGAGAGCTTCTCCAGACTGCTACATCTGCAAAATTTTTAGGATTAACTTTCGATTCAAAACTTACTTGGACAAAACATGTAAATAACATAAAAACTAAAATTTGGCGACGAATAAACTATGTTAGGAGTCTAACTGTAAAAAAAAAAAAAAAAATCATGGAACAACACCTAAAAACATCATTAAAATATACAAAACATATATTAGACCAGTAGTAGATATACAGCTCCTGCATGGATTAACGTAAGTAAAAAAACAACTGCAAACAAAATTACAAACATTACAGAATACATTAATTACAACAGCATATAGAGTACCTAAAACCACTTCCTTAAAGTTCGTGCACAAATACTGAAATACGTAAACAATACCAGATAGACTTCTACATAGTACAATAAAATATTTCGATAAAACTTGGAGAAAAAATGAGTTGTTATGTGAACTAGACAGGTATTGCATATATGATGAAGTGAGACCTAAACACCTCTCCCTGATAAACTTGTACATTAGATCATTAAGCTAAAACTAGCTTTAAAATATATATATAGTATTATTAAAAAATAGTAATAATAATTATAATAATAATAAAATAATAAGTGCCAAAATAAAACAGGCCACCTATGATCTAGACTTAGATAATGTGATGGTACAATATACATGGATATTTCCCTGAAAAGGGCCTGAGTAATGCTCATCACTCTGGTTCTCAAGTACTAACTATTAATATACCAAGCAGTCCACCCTAACAATGAATCGGAAGGGGAAGAAGTCAAGTGAACCTGACCCTCCCGGGTATACAAAACTTATTTACCCAAACACCTGGAGAGAGAATCATTTGAACGGAGGGAGCTTTCTGCGTTTACGAGGCTCATAAAATTGGGGAGTGAAAGGAGGGCAGTCATAAGGTGAGATGCTTCTCGATTAACCGTTTCCAGACCGGTACAGAAGACGAGAACACCTAATGGTTCTTTCTTCACCACCGTTAACAGACACAAGTTCGGACCTGCAATATTCATAATAAACTACTAGTCTTTCTCTCCGCTTCCCCACACACAGCGGCATAACGGTACGTCTGCGGACTTACAACGCTACAAACCGGACAGAGCACAGATAGCTCATTCTGTAGTTTTGTGCTGAAAATAACAGTACGAATAATTTTATATTGTGCTTAATTACAAACAAAAATATGCGACTCACTTTATATGAAACACACGGTTTTGGTGCTGGAAAGGAATGTGTTCAACCATGTAGGCCCAAGTTGTAGATTGAAACCGTACAATTTTATCCTAAAAAGTACTAAAACTACAGTAACTCAACTTAAAACATGTTTATCAAATATCTCGGACATCACGAAGTTCCCGAATATATGATTTAGAAATATATGTTTATGTATCATTTGCCGATGGTATTATGGGTAATTTTTGTACGGTTTTGCATGTTTTTTTTTCGTTAAACTCTTAGTGCCTTCCCCATTTTTTAAAATATATTTTCCATTAATATCACTAAACAAAAAATTCTCGATTATACAGTTTCACTTATTTTGTAATTCTGATAATTATGTCGCGATGGAATTTCGTAATAAATGCTCTTATGCTTCGCGCATGCGTATAAACAGTTGAAGCCATGTTTCTTAAATTCAGTTAATAATCTATACGATGCCATACGTGATGAATTACAGTGAAATTAATGAACATCACACATACGCATCGACTTCTCATTGTCTAAACACTTGTAAGTAAATGAAATCACCAGGGTAATTCATCGTTGAGCACGTGACAAATTATAAATCCCGACTGTAGCATGTGGTTTAGGATAACCTCTTTTTTTTACAGTCACGGGTTTGAAGCTTAGAGATCGTAGAGTTCTCGTATTGTGGTATTGGCATGATGGAAAGTGGTTATTTCGGCAAAATGGCAAGATTCCATTAATTATATTCCAACCAATAATACTTAAGTATTTGAACTCAACTTCTAAAAGACGAAACGCTTTTTTTTTTTTTTTTTTGGCACGTGCATTTTCGAACGCGTGGAACAAAGTGAAGCAAAATCCTAGTGTCGACATCACTTGTAGTGTTTCTCCCAGCTGCTTTGTAATACTTATACAGGGTGTTCGGAAAGTCACTGTGCACGTATATATTTATCAACAGACAAAACTGCACAGTGACTTTCCAAATACCCCGTATTTGCTTTGGCTTTAATCTCGTGACTTCTTATGAAATGAGGATTATTTTCATGTGATATTTATTAATACATTTTTTTTCGAACTTGAAATCGCGAAGAGAAAGTTGCACGTGCACTGTCGTATTCATGAATTCTGTATATGTTATTCTGTAAGCATTCTAAACTACTAGATGAACTTACGCAGGGTCTTCTAAAGTGTTCGGTTTCAATAATACAAACCAAGGTTAAGAGTAACAAATATTTTTATTTCTTGTTTTTGAAGTTCATATGTCGTGCTGAGTTGTAGCCTACATAGTGCATAATTATTCTCGTGATTCTTAGCATGCCATTTTTTACTGACATTGCTAATTGCAACGTAAAGAGTCCCTCATGTAACGTCATTTTAGTGCCTACTGACTGACTGACAGACAGACACACTACTGTATGTGGAGCGAACGGTTAAAACAGGTGACCCCTCCAGGTGGTCTTCGGCCCCCTTTCGTGAAAATTAAGGCGAATGGATAAAAGAATATTTTTTTTTTGTGGAGGACTTTAGTTACGCATAAGAAATACGAACAGATACATTAAATGATTGAATTTCTTTGATCAGTGCTTTGTGTAATACTCTAAACCAAGCACAGTTGTATGACAATTGTATCAGTTGCCTTCCTAGAATATTTGTAAACAATATGATTTGTAAAACGCTTGGACTAAAGCTACAAAAAACAACCACAACAACAATTAATACTGAAGTCGTATAATTTATTTGAATCACAGTCTAATAGTAAGGTTTATATAAAGAGATGTGTAAATAATCTCGTCACCACTGATTATGCAAATAATCTGTCCATCGTAATAAAGGTTATTATTTAATTCTAACATGAGTTGCTGTTTAAATTTTCTTTATGCCCCGTCTGGTGTTTCAAGCAATATTTCAAAGGTAATTTGGAGCGTTCAAAACTCTGTATTACAAATAACATTACGAAAACAGGTTTTTCGCGTGATGTGTAACGTTGGGGTCTATTTATGTTCAATTGCGTAAAACAAAAAACACGTACTCTTATATTAAATTAATACGCCCAGCGATTAAAAATTTTAATAGCACTATGATTGTGCTGCCATCTATATTTAGATATGAGCTATACTTTTAAATGAATTGCCTTATATGTGACTCAAGTATATAGATTTGAAACACAAGGAACTGCGCAAGAAAACGTAACCCTTTTTTTTTTGGTGGCGTGCTCTTTCATCGAATTTATTTAATGTAATTTTCTGAAACTATATATTAAAATAACACTTAGGCTTTCTTATACATCGTATTCAGCTATCATGTTTTCTATTTTCAGGAATTACGAACCAATGTATCATCTTTATTGTTGCCCCAAAGAGTAACTGAGCGAGATGAAGTTTTTTCTATTGGTTGTCGCAACTCTCGACTGACTTGTGAAGATATGAGGAAACGGCGGAAGAGTTTTGCAACATTTTCCAAGGGATACAATGATTGGCTGTGTGGAACTGCAGGTATGTTAAATGCGATACGGTATAATTTCACAAAGAAAGATTATTTTATTTATTTTACTTACATTAATGTAATTATACTTAGAAAATAATTAACGTGTAATAGTTGGGAGAACGATTTATTCTTATATAAAAATATGATTGGCTAACTTGTGCTTTTAACTTTTTTTTTTTTTTTTAGCCGCGGCATAATGGCTCATGGCTTTTTTGTTTCTCATATTCAAACTTTAAGCTTATAACTCCATCATCTCTTGACCGATTTGAAATCCAATTACAGTTTTGGACTCGGGAAGTCAAACACTTTAGTTTGGTGTATTTGACCGCGTCTAAGGTCTTATAGATTAATCTTCTCTAATACTGCGACGGTCGCTGGTTCGAATCCCTGTCACACCAAACATGCTCACCCTTTCAGCCGTTGGGGCATTATAAAGTGGCGGTGGGTGTTGATGACTAGCTGCCTTCCCTCTTGTTTTACACTGCTAAATTAGGGACGGCTAGCGCAGATAGCCCTCGAGTAGCTTTGCGCGAAATTCAAAACAAACTCAAACTCGAAGCTCATTTGAAGGGTCGTCATGCTATATCAACATGTAACAATGATAACGATAAAGGGTTTACAAATATCGAGCTTGAAATTGACAAACAGACAAAAACACAAACAGACAAACGAATCTCAAGTGCCGCTACTATTGTGGTTTCCCTCTTGTATTTTTACGTTTATGGTATATACATTGAACATTTAGTATAGTTTTGTTGATTGAACTAGCTTTTTGTTAAGAGCCTGGCATGGACTAGCGGTTAAGGCATTCGACTCGGTATCTGCGGATTGGGTGGTCGAATCGTTTTACAGTTTAGACATAGTGGCGTTATAATAGTCGAACAATCACACTGATCGTTGGTAAAAAGTAGCCTAATAGTTGGCGATGGATGTTGTTGACTGACTGCTTTCTCTCTTGTCTATAACCTCAACATTATGAACAGTTAGCGTAGATAGCCCTCGAGTAGCTTTGCGCAAAATTAAATCAAACAAGCTTTGTCAGATTAGTTACTTATTTAAAGTAAAATTGCATGCTCTTGAAAGGCAAACTGAAAATACCTCAAGCTAAGTATTTTGCGATATGTTATTGAGAAAACTTCAGACTCACTGAAAATGGCGTCTTTAATTTTTCATATTCTCACTTTGTGTTGTGCTGCCTAAAGAATTGTTACTCACAATGATATGTCCGTCTTTCAGGCTTTTCGGAAACGTCAAACCTCGTGCGAATGCGAAGTTCTGTAATGGGACAGTCAGCGCCCTCTCTGTCGTCTAGCGTGGTAAGTTGGATATTGAATTCTGATTGGCCACTTGGTATCAGTAATTACAAATCGTGGTGTCGCATGTAGTTAGTTGTCAGTGTTGTTCGCTTCGGACTCTAACCTTGTTTTAAAGCTGTCGTTGACGTTTGTGTTGTATTGTGTGTTGTCGTTATTTAAAAGTATATTAAACTTACCGTTTTTTCTAAGTCACGAATTTGAATGAGTATAAAAAATTATGTAAGACTTGTGGGTGTATTGTTATATTTTGTTAAATATATAAACTTATTATATCACTGTACGTACATTAAGATGTTGCATCAAAATACAGTCGCCGGTGTGCATTGAACCTTAAAGTGTTTACATTTATGAACACGAGTCGCGTCAAGATATTTACCTTTCGAATATGGATTTCGAAACCGTTGTCGGAAGTTGGATTCCAACCAGTTCGGAAAGAAAACACCGAGTCCGACGTCCTACCTGTTTGAACCTGAGACCTCCAGTAAGTACATGCTGCAGTTAATAAAGGAGAGGCTAACTAGTTGTTAATGAAGTCGAGTGTCCTCACACGTTCCAGATTTAGGAATGGATCACTTGAGCTTTGGGAAGTGTGACGGTTAACATAAGTAACCATTATCTGTGAAGGAGGTTAACTAGACATTCATATATTAAATATATCATAACATTTCTGTATTTTGTAATTACTTTTGAATAACCATGCTGTGATGGAATACACATCTGTCAACCAATTATTGTCAGATCTTAGGTCAGGCATGTGGCTGGTGTACTCAGTCGAATACTTCCAAAAGTAATTATACGGTGTTACGCTATATAAAGTTTTGTTAAGTAAATTATAACAAACTTGTTATCGTACACGTGATAAGTTGTTTTAAGTTTTTTATTTTTTGAGTGTCCCATATGGTTTTAAACATAGAATTTCCAGGTAGGACAGCGGTCAGTCTACGGATTTAAAACGTTAATATCAGAGTATCAGTTCTTTCGCGTTACGAATCCCCTTCACACCAAACATACTCGCCCTTTCAGTCATGGGGGCGTTATAATGTGATGGTCAGTCACCACTTTCGTTGATAAAAGAGTAGCCCAAGAGTTGGCGATGGGTAGTGATGACTAGCTGCTTTCCCTCAAAATTAGGGACGGCTAGCGCAGATAGCTCTCATGTAGCTTTGTGCAAAAAATTTAAAACAAACAATTCTCTCGGCAGATAGCCCCATGTAGCTTTGCTATAAAAACGCACGTACACTTAAACACAAAATCCATTAAAATTAACAAAAAAAAAAACCCCAACAAAAACCAACGTTTTCTTGGCACGATGAAAGGTAAAATGTGTTATCATTAGTTATAGCTGGCTAGTTCCGATGGTAGTTACCGTCGTCGGGGCTGGTATCTACAGTGTTTGCTTAGGCTATGTATACATTAACCCTGAAGATTGTAACTGTATTACTCAAATTAGTCGGTTGTAACTAATAATAAAGATTTTGCCTTTCATTGTGCGTAAAAAAAACATCGGTTTTGTTTTTTATTCCTAGTATAGTAACACAATATACCTATAAAGAAGTGATAAAGAATCATCCGTCTTTACGTGTTTTGTCTCTTCAATTATGACACTTGATTTCCGTGAAATTTGGTGATCGTTTTGCAAGTTCTATCAATAAGCAGTTTTACTACTAACACAAGATGTTTACTTGGATATTTTATATTCGTAGAATTATGAGTTATCAAAGTAGGCCTAGTCAGTATGTGAATGCTAGAGGTTTTATTTTGTACGAAATAGGTTATTATTGTTATAGCCATTAATGATTGTTTCCTTTAATTTTGATTCTTGGATGTAAAAATAAACTCTTATTGCTGTAATCCCTCTGTACTTGTACGTTTATTTAAAAAACAGCAGCGAAAGGTATTCTGTCATTACAACTCTTCACCTATATCGCAAATTCCCGTGTTTTTTTTTTCATTCAGTTTTACAACAGTGTTAAGTGTTAACCATCACTTAAACATAGATATTTTTTCTTATATATTTCTGTATTAGAAAATTTATTTTGTAAATAATTTTACTTGCAATATTTTGTAAACATTTATTTTTTTTTCAAACACAAACTTCTAGCTCATAACCCCATCTCTTGACCAGTTTGAGATCTAATTACAGCCGCGGCTATTGAAGATTCCCTCTTGTTTCGTATTGAAAATACATTTGAAGGTATTGACGTTATCAATACGTGTATGAAGGTATTATAAGTAACTTGACAGAGTTTGTCAGTACGCTTATTTTGGCAACGCTCTTGTCTTACAACGTTGAAATCGGGTTAGGTGACAACATTTTGTTTTCATTATTTCTTTGCGTTTAGTAGGCCCCAAAAGTCACGTGATGGGCTTTTCACGTGTTTGGCTATATAAAGGGTCGGATGTAACATTTTGTCCAAACAGCACAAAAAAAATTATTATATATGAACTGCAATAACAACTGATTTATAATCGGTTTTGGAAACGTTATAACTACCCCTTCTCTTAATAACTTCTTTGTTTAAAATCCAATATGGTACTGAATTTATTCCCCCAGAAAACGAAGTTCGTTACTGCCCTTTCAATAAATTAGTGACACATCTATTTGGTTATTGATACTTATTGCCAGTGGATTCAATGAAAATAGGTGGGCCTTATAACACAAATTAGAATTATTTAGTCTGCGTTGAGATGAAAATATAGCCGTAACGTGTGTCTAAACATATATATGAATACAACCTGTCCAAAGCGATTTTTGAAAATTATAGTAAACTCATATGAAATAGATTCTAAAGGACACCCCCTTTTTATCAATGCCTAAATCCATGATTAGATTATCACGATGAACAGAGCAAATATAGCCCACTGAATAGTTTAATATGACTTAGTGTTTTGAGATTTAACTTGTAATCTGCAGGTCTCGGGTTCAATTCCCGTCACCGAACATGCTTATCATGTTTTCTATGGGGGTGGTGTTGTAATGTGCTGGTCATTCCCACATTTTGTTAGTAGCCGACGTCTAGGCTGGGAGTGTGTTTTAACTTCCGTCTAGTTTATTCTCAGTGTGATCTTGAATGAGTTCAAACTCGATTGTTAATAGCTATACTAAAGATGTTTGGTACCAAGTGCAAAACACTCGGCCTGGTATGGGATAAGGCGTTCGACTCGTAATCTGAGGGTCACGGGTTCGAATCCCGGTCGCACCAACCATGCTCGCTCTTTCAGCCTTGCCTGAGGCGTTCGATTATAGGGTCACGGGTGTGAGCCGTGAAGGCATATAATGCTGTGGCTGGTGATGACTAGCTGCCTTCCCTCTCGGTCTTACACTGCTAAATTAGGGCCGACTAGTACATATAGCCCTCGAGTAGCTTTGCGCGAAATTGAAAAACAAACAAACAGACAAAAGCAAAACACCAGAAAATGAGACGATGAAATAGATCGTTTCCTGTGTGGGAAACTTATCTTTAAAACGTTGTATAATAATATACCCCAGTTGCTACACACATCTTAAAGTGGACCTCTACCTACAGTTTGTGAACACTAGTGTCATTGGTTCTTAGGTCAAAAGTCGTTGGTAATCCATGTGTTTTGTGAAGAGAAGTGTACGCGTCATCTGTATACAGGTCAGTAAGTAAAGCTGAACGTGGAGTTTTGAGCTATAATTTTGTGAAAATAGGGTATTAACTGTCATGGTGTCAGAGTCTTCAAGGCTGTATTATAAATATTTTTCTTCCCTATCATTATTACTGCGTGGAGATCATTAGGAGAAACCTATAGTAGAATAAACATTGGCTCAAATACTTTAGTCTTCAAAGTTGCTTCGTGTTCATCTTTAACATATTAAGGGTTTTACAAATAAAAATGATAAAAATACAGTCTTTATTGGTTGATGTATCGAGACAGGTTGTTAACTTAATTTGTATGACAAACTTATGACTGCCTTGAGTTACGTTGTATAAGCAAACATTTAATTTGGTGTTATTAATTTTTATATCGAGTTTTACACGTTTTTCGTTCGTGTTACTTTTCCTAAGGAACGTGTAAAACGTGTAGTGAAACATGAATACACAGAACTGTACACACAAACTTGCCCCCCTCCGGTACAGCAGCATGTCTGTGGACTTCTACTGATAGAAACTGGGTTTCGATACTCATGGTGCGTAGAGCACGATAGCCTTTTGTTTAACTTTGTGCTTAAGTGCGAAACAACAGCATGTAGGCACTTATATGTCGCTTTATGTTTTTGGCAGTGAACAATGTGGCGAATTTCAAAAATTCACGCGCACCCCCAGGGAAGTACACAGAGGATTTTGTTTTTTTTCCCTTTCACAGCAGCCTTACAAAAGTACGAAAAGTTAGTAAAACGTAGAATTCCTTGTTTAATCCCTGAATGTTCTGTCATTTTCACACCCCCCCCCCTTTTTAAAAATAGCGTAAGTTTTAACCCTAACATACAAAGAGTAACCGTCTTTTTCTTAGGTCCATCGAAAACGTTCAAGGAACAAAGATGTCTGAAGTATGGTGTCCAGTAAATAAATATTTAGTACTTGCGGCAGAAATCTTTGTATACTCGAACTGAATTTTTAGTACTTGTGGCAGAAATCTTTGTATACCCGAACTGAATTTTTAGTACTTGTGGCAGAAATCTTTGTATTCCCGAACTGAATTTTTAGTACTTGTGGCAGAAATCTTTGTATTCCCGAACTGAATTTTTAGTACTTGTGGCAGAAATCTTTGTATTCCCGAACTGAATTTTTAGTACTTGTGGCAGAAATCTTTGTATTCCCGAACTGAATTTCTAGTACTTGTGGCAGAAATCTTTGTATTCCCGAACTGAATTTTTAGTACTTGTGGCAGAAATCTTTGTATACCCGAACTGAATTTTTAGTACTTGTGGCAGAAATCTTTGTATACCCGAACTGAATTTTTAGTACTTGTGGCAGAAATCTTTGTATACCCGAACTGGATTTTTAGTACTTGTGGCAGAAATCTTTGTATACCCGAACTGAATTTTTAGAACTTGTGGCAGAAATCTTTGTATACCCGAACTGAATTTTTAGAACTTGTGGCAGAAATCTTTGTATACCCGAACTGAATTTTTAGTACTTGTGGCAGAAATCTTTGTATACCCGAACTGATTTTTAGTACTTGTGGCAGAAATCTTTGTATATCCGAACTGAATTTTTAGTACTTGTGGCAGAAATCTTTGTATTCCCGAACTGAATTTTTAGTACTTGTGGCAGAAATCTTTGTATACCCGAACTGAATTTTTAGTACTTGTGGCAGAAATCTTTGTATACCCGAACTGAATTTTTAGTACTTGTGGCAGAAATCTTTGTTTTCCCGAACTGAATAGTTAAAGAGCTGTGTTAGTGTAAACTTCCTTGTTTTATTTGTTTCTTTCAGAAGACATAATTTCTTAAAACAGAACGAAGATTTTCTTTGCTGCCACTTAACAGTACTTTGTATGATATATGTGTACCAGATACGGTGCCCTGTTCTCGTTACCAAACTCAGCGTTCTAAAAGACGTAACCTCGGGGAACGACCATATAAATTTTGCCACTCCTCTCAATGTTAAGTTATTGGTTATGTGTTTAACTGCTACTAGGTTCAACCCAGATAGTAGTCTTCTAACGACCACACGTGTAGTAGATGTGGTAAGATAATTGGAGTGCAGCTGCGAAACATGATGTAAAGTCCAAGCGTTCTCATAACACACAAACAGCGGGAAACATAATTCGTTTGTCTAAATTATATATTTTTGTAAAGCAAAAGTTGGTGTCGAGAATATTGTGAAAGTTAAGCGATATTCTTTTCTAGGGATTAAACTTGGAATTTTCATGTAATAAGAGAACGTGTAATTCTATGCCAGATAACAAAACCTACAGCGTGACTACCCGAGAAATTCGGTTTTAACATGTTCAGTGCCGTAGACGAGATAACTCGTCCAAGTCGATCGGTTAGACAGTACCACAGACGAGTTAATTCGTTCTCAATAATACCTAACTTCAATGCTAGATGTCAGGACCATACGTGCATTTGACCTACTTACAAATTGTTTCACTTTCGATCCAAAATGGCGTAACGAAAAAAGTTACAAAATGAAGAAGCATTAGAGTTGTATTGTAGCAGTTGAAATACTTGGCAATCAACAGGTTAAGGAATGTCAGCTTTCGTCAGTCCAGCCGTGACAATGATACGAATCATCACTTAATAATGCGTGTTTTGTTTGTTTGTTTTTGAATTTCGCACAAAGCTACACGAGGGCTACCTGCACTAGCCCATCCCTAATTTGGCAGTGTAAAACTAGAGGGAAGGAAGCTAGTCATCACCACCCACCGCCAACTCTTGGGCAACTCTTTTACTAACGAATAGTGGGATTGACCGTTACATTATAACGCTCCATCGGCTGGAAGGGCGAGCATGTTTGGTGCGACGGGGATGCGAACCCGCGACCCTCAGATTACGAGCTGCACGCCTTAAACCCACCTGGTCATACCGGGCCGCGTTTTCTGAACGTGGGGTGTTGGGAATTTGTTAGCTCTATTTCGGAATTATAAACTACAAAGGCGTTTGCATATTTTAAAATTTAATTATGTTTTTCTGTAAAAATAAAACTATAGCCTGTGCGAAATCTCTAGTATCCGTTTACACAACATATTTCTGTCAAAACTGTTAATAATGTTTGTTATTGCATTGAGTGCCAGAACTTCTGAAATGCTAAGGCTAAAACCACTTACGTTTATCACCCAGTTTACTGCAGCTGTATTTGAAATGTACGTAAGTGTACATTTATTGCACTTGAGTCTGGTACAACCTTTATCGTAACACAAACACAATTAGAACACCACCACCTTTTTTGTTTGTTTGTCGTATAATGGCATATGTGGACTGGTTATTGTTTCAGGAACCAACTCCATCACATTTATAGAGCATAGAACATTTCACTCAGTGGCATACCCGCATGTTTGTAAATCACAAAACCTTTTTACATTTTTCACTATATAGGAATATATTGGGTTGAGGAATAAATCGTGAGCGTTTTTTCAAGTTAACAAAATATATTCATAAATGAAACGCTTTCACAAAATATTTCATGTCATTTGGTAGATAATTTTTTGCTCTAATAGATGGTGTGTTTGATTTTCATATGTCTTTAATTTTTGCTTTCATTTTCAGCTCATTAAATGGAATGTCAAGTGGACAAAATCGAGCATTTTCGACACCATCTGCTTTTCGCATTTAATTTCTTGCAATTTCGTTTAAAACAATACATACTATATACCTAGGTATTACATGAAATAAAGTATCATAATAAATGTTTTGGGTGTAATGTGTTCATGCATTGAAGTATTGTATAGTCTTGCATGTAATGCTTGAATGAAATTATTTAAAAACGCTCATGAATTATTCTTCAACCTAATGTATAAACATGCATGTAATATCTTGTCAAGTTAGTTTGTTTTTTTTTTGTTGTTGTTTGCCAACGCGTGCAACACTTTAAGTTGCATAGCGTTGCCATTGGCAACGTGACATTGCGAGAAGCTGTTCTTCCTATCAGCCGTATGTTAGAAAAAGTAGTTAACGTGTACCGACCTACCTGATTGGCTGCACGCTACACATCGCGTTACCATGCCAAACAACACGGGTCTCCTGAGAAATTACACAAGTTATAGAGGGATGTTCGTTTCTAATCTGTATAAACGGCTTCCCTGCAAGATTATATACTTCACAAAATAAAATATTGAAATAAAAACAATATGGGAGAGTCACTGAGCATTCATGTAGGTGTATAAATAAAGCTGATTGTTTCAGATCTCGCGAAGCAAAAGCAAAACGTTTCTTATTATTCAACAGTTAATTTTGAAATTTCAAATAAGGTAACTTGTGTATATAAATATGTAGTAACGACGTTGGAAGAAAACGTTTTTATCAAACACCAGAAAAGTTATCACATGGCACCAACTCCAGTTATTTGAGTTTGAAAATTTGACTGATTTTGTTGTGTGTAAGGTGTAGAGATTCTATGAGTGTAGTGACATCATAATTAATGTATGTGTTTGTTTGTTTTTTGAATTTCGCGCAAAGGTACGCGAGGGCTATCTGCGCTAGTTAGCAGTCCCTAAGTTAGCAGTGTAAGATAAGATGGAAGACAGCTAGTCATCACCACCCTCCGCCAACTCTTGGGCTACTCTTTTTACCAACGAGTAGTGGGATTTACTGTAGCATTATAACGTCACCACGGCTGAAAGGGCGAGCATATTTGGTGCGACGGGGATTCGAACCCTTGACCCTCAGATTACGAGTCGAACTCCTAAAATCCCACTTGGTCATGCCGGGTCAAAGGTTTCTTTAACTTCTGTATGAGTAATGAAGATTGTGGAAGTGTTGTTCTAAAAGGCTGCTTCTTTGATCAAAGGGACTTGGAAAGCTAAAATCCGGGTTGGATTTTCATTGTGTAACTTAACACTAATACAAACAAGTAAATAAGTTGTTCAAAGACTATTACTATATGGGCCTATCAATAACGACAGTAGACAAGGAACAGAGCTTCTGGTAGAGAAAAAACTGAAGCTACCTTATTAACTATGAAACAAGTCAGAGAGAACAAACTGAAGCTACCTTATTAACTATGAAACAAGTCAGAGAGAACAAACTGAAGCTACCTTATTAACTATGAAACAAGTCAGAGAGAACAAACTGAAGCTACCTTATTAACTATGAAACAAGTCAGAGAGAAAAAACTGAAGCTACCTTATTAACTATGAAACAAGTCAGAGAGAAAAAACTGAAGCTACCTTATTAACTATGAAACAAGTCAGAGAGAAAAAACTGAAGCTACCTTATTAACTATGAAACAAGTCAGAGAGAAAAAAACTGAAGCTACCTTATTAACTATGAAACAAGTCAGAGAGAAAAAACTGAAGCTACCTTATTAACTATGAAACAAGTCAGAGAGAAGAAACAAGTCAGAGAGAAAAACTGAAGCTACCTTATTAACTATGAAACAAGTCAGAGAGAAAAACTGAAGCTACCTTATTAACTATGAAACAAGTCAGAGAGAAAAACTGAAGCTACCTTATTAACTATGAAACAAGTCAGAGAGAAAAACTGAAGCTACCTTATTAACTATGAAACAAGTCAGAGAGAAAAACTGAAGCTACCTTATTAACTATGAAACAAGTCAGAGAGAAAAAACTGAAGCTACCTTATTAACTATGAAACAAGTCAGAGAGAAAAAACTGAAGCTACCTTATTAACTATGAAACAAGTCAGAGAGAAAAAACTGAAGCTACCTTATTAACTATGAAACAAGTCAGAGAGAAAAAACTGAAGCTACCTTATTAACTATGAAACAAGTCAGAGAGAAAAAACTGAAGCTACCTTATTAACTATGAAACAAGTCAGAGAGAAAAAACTGAAGCTACCTTATTAACTATGAAACAAGTCAGAGAGAAAAAACTGAAGCTACCTTATTAACTATGAAACAAGTCAGAGAGAAAAAACTGAAGCTACCTTATTAACTATGAAACAAGTCAGGAGAAAAAACTGAAGCTACCTTATTAACTATGAAACAAGTCAGAGAGAAAAACTGAAGCTAATTAACTATGAAACAAGTCAGAGAGAAAATTAACTGAAGCTACCTTATTAACTCAGAAGAAGCTACCTTATTAACTATGAAACAAGTCAGAGAGAAAAAACTGAAGCTACCTTATTAACTATGAAACAAGTCAGAGAGAAAAAAACTGAAGCTACCTTATTAACTATGAAACAAGTCAGAGAGAAAAAACTGAAGCTACCTTATTAACTATGAAACAAGTCAGAGAGAAAAAACTGAAGCTACCTTATTAACTATGAAACAAGTCAGAGAGAAAAAACTGAAGCTACCTTATTAACTATGAAACAAGTCAGAAAACTGTAACAAATCTTAAACTGTAAACCCAACCGAATAATTAGTTTATTGGTGGTTATTATTTATTTTACTGTTTCCATCCCATGCCTTAAAATGATAACTTCTGCACTATTCTGATAGTGAAACTGTAGTCTTGCAACTAGGGAAATTATTAATTAAATTATAGTGCAATTAAACCAGACATGTAATGCAAACTCTAAGTTTAAAATATAGGAATTTTTTTTTCTATAATGTTACGGGAACTAAAGTGTAATATACACTTATTCCTGGCTGTTACACAATTTGTATGTCCAAAATAATTTGAGCGTAAATTCGAGGCTTTGTAGGAATTTGTAGGATAAGGGGTAGGAAACAGCAACTGTACCAGCATATTGATTTACATTAAGGAAATACAGATGAAACGTGTGTACACAAACACACATTGATTCAGGATCACTGAAGTCTCCAGGGTACAAATCTTCAACTTTCGGTCTCTTTGAAACCTTATTTGAACGTAATTCTTGAAATGGGAGGTTAAAATAATAATAATTTATCTTTTTTTTAAAAAAAAACATCCTCATTAACCGTAACTCCAGTAGATTCGGGACTTCAATATGTAAAACAAAAAAAAAAAAAAAGATTTTTACTAGACGTCTTGGGCCTGGCATGGCCAGGAGGTTTAGGACACTGGACTCGTAATCTGAGGATTGCGGGTTCGAAACCCCGTCCCACCAAACATGCTAGCCCTTTCAGCCGTGTTATAATGTGACGGTCAATCTCAGCCCTTTCAGCCATGTGGGCGTTATAATGTGACGGTCAATCTCACTATTCGTTGGTAAAAGAATAGCCCAAGAATTGTCGGTGGATGGTGATGAATAGCCGTCTTCTCTGTAGTCTAACACTGCTAAATTACGGACGACTAGTGCAGATAGCCCTCATGTATCTTTGCGCGAAAATTCAAAACAAACAAACAAACTGGATTTCTTTATCCCATTCATGTGCAAGAGAGATCTTATAACGTGATCATTACACAGAACGTATAACCTATGTTGCAGGTACCTTAATTTACCCTCGGAAATTTCTCTCATACAGGTTATTTTAAAACGTAATGGTTACACAGAACATTTATTACAAAAAGTTGCCTTTCTAACTAGGAAAGACACATCAAGACTGCCAATCGTAAACAAACTCATTATGTATTATTTTCTTCCATTCGTTGGTTTGGTTTGTTTTGAATTTCTCGCAAAGCTACACGAGGGCCATCTGCGCCTATAAGTTGGTAAACAAAGCTTAACTAAAACCGACTTGTATATGGATCTTCACCTAGTACGTGGGTTTGTTTTTAAGTACAAAGCTACACGATGGGCAATATGTGCTGCACCCACTAGGGGTATCGAAACCCAGTATGGTTTAGCATCATGAGTCCAGAGACTGAGTCACTGGAGGACGTATTTCATAAAGATGCATTTTACAGGGTCGAAACTCACCGCTGAACACGCTCGCTCTTTCATCTATGGACGCGTTGTAATGCGACAGTTAATCCCACTAGGGTAGCCCAAGATTTGGTGACGGATATTGTAGCATGTGGTTACTCTCCTTATAGTCCAAAATTATTGACTGTGGTAAATGACTTTAGTAACTGTGCCTTAAACAAACTATTGTGTTTAAAATAATTTTTCATATTAAAGAACTATAGTAATATCAAGAAGGGTGATACTGTTGTGTTTACTTCAATTATTTAACTTTTAAATATCCTAAGTTATTATAATAAAGTACAATTAGTTTACATTCTCCTTTAAACATTTGGGAGGATCACCAAGATAAGGCGTCAAGAAGGTTATTTTCAGTACTAAGCAATAGTTATTTAACAACTGTGGTTAGTTGGGAAATAGCTATCCCGATTTCTGGTAGATAACACTGTTGGGCAAGGCCTGTCGTTTGCTCGAACTAGGAATGCCACAGATGCTCGTGAAGATAAAACTGTAAGCCAAATAGCCTACTTCTGTAGGAAGGAATAACTTCTCAGTTCCAATCAGTTTTTATGGTCTTTCCGATTCACAGTTCTCAGATACGCGTATCCTTTTCTCCCCAAGAAAAGAATAGATGCACGTGACCATGTGGGCACTACAAGAGCGCATGTTCAATAAACACTGTAGCTGCTGTGTTGACATTGTACGTGGAAGAAACACCTCATGAAATACCGTGAATAATTGAGTGACAGCTGAAAATCGATTTTATATGCCGGTGAATTAGGATATTAGTATTGTAGTGTATGTACTTCACCCCTGTTTATCGTCTTTATTGCGTACCTGTATCGACGTTAGAAACATTTTATTAATTTCGTGACACGATTTCTGTAGACCACGAAGGAGACCAAGTACAACTCAGTTGAACCGCGCAGATAGCCACTGTAGTAATCGCAACATAGGTAATGCCTGAGAATATCAGTTACTTATGATATAAGTGCTCTGTGTTATTGACCAAGTTATTTCGTCGTCTTTGAGGACCTGGTGTTACTGAGCAGGCAATGTCATTTTCTATAAGAACCCGTTATCAGAATTCGGTATTACTGACCAAGTAATTTCAACAGACATCATTTCTATAACAATCAGTTCCCCGTGATGTAAGTGTTCTGTAAGAACTCAGTATTGCTGACCAAGTAATTTCAACAGACATCATTTCTACAACAGTCTGTTCCAGGTGATGCGAGTGCTCTGAACGAAATCAGTATCGTTGACCAAATAACTTCAACAGTCATCATTTCTGTAACAATCAGTTCCCTGTTATGTAAGTGCTGTGTCAGTTATTTCGTTTTCTTTATGAACTCGATGTTACTGGCCAAGATATCTGACTCTCTCTATATTAGCGACTCCCGGTATAACTGGCCAAGTAATTCAGTTTCCCATAAGAAGTAAGTGTTATTGACTATGGAACTTTCTGCTCTTCCAGAACTCAATGTAATTAATAAATCGGTTTCCATGCCTGTTTCTGAGATCTGTCATGAGCTGAGAAAAAGCCCGATTTTCACAGAACTTTCGCATGCAGAAGCATTTGATAGAAAGTAACTCGTTTTTATTAACTACATCTTGACACTTTTAAGTCCAACGAACCTTGAGAAAAAAGGTAATTGTGTCTGTTTTTTTTTTAACTGTTGGAATTTTGTTAAATTAGTATGTATATTAACATTAAGGTGGCCCGGGATGGCCAAGTGTGTTAAGGCGTTCGACTCTTTATCCGAGGGTCGCGGGTTCGAATCCCGGTCGCACCAAATATGCTCGCCCTTCCAGCCGAAGGGGCGGGATAGTGTGACGGTCAATCCCATTATTCGTTGGTAAAAGAGTAGCCCAATAGTTGGCGGTGGGTGGTAATGACTAGCTGCCTTTTCTCTAGTCTTACATTGCTAAATTAGGGACGGCTAGCGCAGATAGCCCTCGAGTAGCTTTGCGCGAAATTCAAAAACAAAACAAACAAGCATTAAGGTAGATTATAATTAATGACAAATTATGCCTATAATATTGTAATATCGAAATAGGGAATGCATATCAATTTGTTTGCAACGATGTACCGAACACACAGTTTTAACAGATGTTTTACAGAAATTATTATTAAAACTATATGTTTAACATACGAAACATTGTATGTTCATATATCATATACATTTCTTAAAAAAATATAATATTAGCTAGCATTAATGACTCGGGTGTGATCTGTTGGTTAACGTGCCAGGCTTTGAATCGAGAGGTCAAAGTTCGATCCAGCAAAATACTGCTGAACATATTTTGCACTTTCAGCGGTGACCCACCGTTATAGAAATGACAGTCAGTCTTATTATCGACGTCTGTTTGGTTTCTGTCTCTCTTATCAGTAGTTCTAAGTTAGGAGTGGATGTGCTTCAAGCTTTGGGCCCCTGCCTGACCTTTATCCCATGTGACACACATAGATGGTGTTCAAGTTAGAAATAACAGATACTATGGTAGAATGGAACCTGTGTGAGAGATTAACATCTTCGCGTGCATGTGAATAGATCGTTTTGTTTGTTTTTACAAAAACATGTTACAAAAATTAAAATATATTAACATAAAATGTAGCCTAAATGACAAATTTTACTAACTTTAGGAGTGAAGGGTTGTCTGCTGTGCATGCTAATCGTGTGGTTTGGTATTTAACACTCCCAAGGTTATCTCATGGGCAAGTAATTAATTTGAAAAAAAAAAAAACCACTAAAATAAATCGTGCCTATTGAGCAGAGGATTTGATTGAAAAAAGAAAGTTGGATGCTTCATTTGGTGCATAATATGCAAACGACTTCTATAGGCTGGTTGATAGCGATTTCACAATAACAAAACTGTTTACTAGATAACACAAGTATTAGACTGCGGGAAGTGAGAGCGTTGGACATAGAAGGCACTGTGTTAACAGAATTTTATGTAGCGTGTAAAAAACCACAACAACAACACACACACACTTGATGTTGTGATGTGCGTATATTCTGATATATATAGCTCAACCTCGTTATGCAAAGCATTCTGGGCCCGTAGACACTTAGCCAGGAATGAGCAAGTGGTTAGAGCACTTAACTCATAATCTGAGGGTTACGAGTTCAAATCCTTGCCACACCAAATATGCTTGCCCTCAGCTGTGGGAGTCAGTCTCAGTCAATCCCACTATTCGTCAGCAAAAGAGTAGCCCAAGGGTTGGTGGTGTGTGGTTATGACTATCTACCTTCCCTGTAGTTTTACACTGCAAAATTAGGGAAGGGTAGCTAGATAGCCCTTGTGTAGCTTTGTGCGAAAACCAAAAAGCAAACAAAGAAAGAAAATGCTATATATGTGTGTGTATGTATATAACATATTAAATAACTCTTATTAGGATTATTGTCATTGTTAATGTAGTGTTTAGATTTAACCCTAGCTTAAATGTCCTAAACTGACCAAATTTCATGATAATGTATTATTGAAATTACGGCCGAAAATATCGCTAACAGTGAAGATACTCAGTTTATAAATCATTGTATTTTAATTATTACATATTTATTTGTTTAAATATTAGTATATTTAATTTCGTATATTTATCACTGGAGTTATTTTCTTTTAGGTCATATGCAGTTTTCTCTGATCAGATGTTAATAATAATGACGTCATAGATATCTTTAAAAATGATTTTTAACTGCAGTACTGATAATCAGAAGTTATAATACAGGGTGTTCGGAAAGTCACTGTGCACTTATATATTTATTAACAGACATGTTTCAATATAGAATACAGGAGGTAAATATGAATGACAATTATAAACAATGTTGAAAGTGAGCCCCATTGTCATCAATACAAGCCTGGATCCTTCTTATTTTGTTTCTAAACACCGCTATCTGTTGCTGGCTTGAAATAGACTGAAAGAATGCTGTTATCGCTGCTTTCAAAACTGCACAGTGACTTTCCGAACACCCAGTATTTTACTGGTGTGATTTGGAGTATAACGCGATCATAGTACCTAAACATAATGTCCAATAGATGTCTCTCGCGTAAAATGCTTTTAATTTCAGTTGAAGCTATTGAAAATTAACGCTTGCTGCTAATTTTGAAAGAAGCATTTAATTTTTAAAGAAGAATTGCGGAAATCAAGCATTATAAGGGCTTAGAACTTAAAAAGAAAAAAGAAACACTGTATTTTACCACTTTGAGAGGCCCCTGGTTGCCAAGTCTCAAACATTGTTACTAAACCGAAGAAGTGTCCCTGTATTGCGACCCAGAAACTGTTAGAAGTGATAGGTTTGCGTTTGTTTATTTGTTTTACGCTTGTTACGTCGTTCCCGTTTTGTTTTTCTTTATAAACTTGTAATCTCAGTAAATTTTGAACTTTATTTCCCAAAGACCTGAAAAGTAGCTAATAAAAAATATGTTGAGAAAATCAAAATCTGTTTGTGGTTAGAGAAATGTTTGTATTATGTAAAGTAAACCCAAAGGATTAAAAAATCCAAAAACTTCGAAAAACATTACCTGAGCTTAAAGTTCAACTGTAGGTTACCAAAAGCACGTGGAGAACACGGACAGGTTTCATGATTCCATTATTGTAAAATATGTATATATGTTATTTTTTTTTAATCCGTGGAAGTTTATATTCGTAAAATAATTTCTGCTAAGTTTTTCACTGTTACAAACTACCTGGAGCTATGACACCACATGAATTTCAGAGTTTACATGATTCTGAATGCACTTCAAAGGCAATAAGATGATTGGCACATAAAGTTCGTAAGTGTAGAAAAAGGATTTTCTAGATTACACATTGTAAGTTGTGGTGGTGAGTAATAACGCAAACTAATGTGGCAGGGGTTTAGTTTAGAGAGAGAGAGAAATCTGGAGAATTCTCTCTCCAACTGGGGTGATCAGGAACGTTGTGGTTCCTCTTCGTCCCCTCTCGTGAAAGGTTATTGAAATTTGCATGGGGTTTTTGCCTTTCTTTTATTTTGACTCTTTTTTTTAGGTGAAGGAGTGAGGTTGGTCATAATTCTGATGAGCGAGACCAAGGTAGCACCGGAGAGGCCAGCCAGAGCAGATCTCAAAAAAGCAGATGTCAAAGTAAATGTGAACATGAACATAAACGCGAAACGACCCGATTCAGGGCATGGCAATGATGTTGTCTTGGCTGGGATCTAAAGATCCAATGCCTAAGATTTGGCTGTGGAGGGAAACGGGAGTGCCCCAAGAAATCCCACTTTCACAGGACAGGCGCTGAGTAATAGCGACATTAAAATAATTTTAACTTTAGATAAAGAAGTAACTAGACGTTGGTGAGACTTAGTAATAACGAAAATGTCCAAACAGGACTTGTGGATGATTCAGTGTAATTATTTGTTGAATCAGGTAAGTTTAATTCACTTCAATTATTAAGAACATCAGTACCTTACCCCCACCCCTATCCACCCTCCAAATCAATCTGCCCAACAAGTTGAGATCTAGAAACGTTATTTGTCCAAAGTTGTTGCATGAAGGGAAAATAAAAAAAAACAACAACATTTGTTTTGTTTTCTGTTCTGTTTAAATAGAAATAATTTATAAGAGTTTATTAGGGACCATATAGGATTTGTCAGGGCTCTGTTAAATTTTTCTTTTTTGTTTTTGCAAGTCATGTTTGACTGCAACCATGCACGTCCAAACAGTGTTAACCCTAAAGGTGTATGTGTGTGTGTTTAGAGGACTATCTAGGGCATTGCCTGTGATGCATGTATACTCTTCTTCAGATGATAATGTAAAATAATTTAAGTCGGTCTGTACTAAAATGAGTGTCCCTTTCACTGAGAACGATTTCTGGGTGATACGCAGGAAGCACATGCCATGAGAGGAAATCAGTGACGTATGTATTGAGGTCAAAGCCTATGGCGGAAATGGACATAGCATTGTTGTTTTTTACAATGTCATAAACTCCTGAGAATTGCACATAGGATTCGCATTCTAAACACGTTATTCTAGTTGCTTCAGCGAAATAGTCTCTATACAGATTGAATAGTTTTTGGGTGCCATACATCACAAATGTAATTAACCTGCAAGAGCAGACTGTGAAAGAAACATCTGTAAATGTTTATATTCAGTCGCATGGGTGTTGTGTTGAGTACATTTTAGTTTCTATACTCGCACGTTTGTATATTTCTAACTCTGTCAGGTTTAAGTATAAACATAGAGGAATAAATACATAACGAACTCATTTTGTATTTGAATTAATATATACGATCATTAATGAACATTCGTCAGTTTCTGGTGAACATGGGCTTTTATTTACTACGATCAGAGATATTTTGAAGGTCGTGGGTTCGAATCACCGTCACACCAAACATGCTCGTGTGGACGTTATAATGTGACAGTCAATCCCACTATTCGTTGGTAAAAGAGTAGCCCAAGTATTGGCGGTGGGTAGATGTCTAGTTGCCTTCCCTCTAGTCTTACACTGCTAAATTAGGGAGGGCTAGCACAGATAACCATGAGTAGCTTTGCGCGAAATTCAAAAATGAACAAACAGATATTTTATCAATGTTCATATTTCTGTCATAAAGTCTTGTTGTTTGTTCACGATTGTTTCAAATTACTATAAAGCCGTTTTCATGAGTCTCAGTTCCGTATCCGAACATGCTCATTCTTTCAGCCATGTGAGCATTATAATGTGAGGGTCAATCCTGTTCTTCGTTAGTAAACAGGAGCGCAAGAGTTGGTGGTTGATGACACTGATTAGCTGTCTCCCCTCTTGTCTATTGCTTGAAAATTAAGGGCAGCTAACGTAGAACACCCAACTAATAAATAAAAAATAACTATATATATATGAAACTGAATATATCGGTCCTTAGATATTAATTATTCTTTGTTGTTTTTTTTAATTTCGCGCAAAGCTACTCAAGGGCCATCTGCGCTTGCCGTCCCTAATTTAATAGTGTAAGACTAGAGGGAAGGCAGCTAGTCATCACCACCCACCGCCAATTCTTGGGCTACTCTTTTACCAACGAATGGCGAAAGGGCGAGCATATTTGGCGCCACCGGGATTCAAACCCGCGACCCTCGGATTACGAGTTGAACGCCTTAACCCACCTGACAAATTATTCTTTAAAGTACTTGTTTTCACTGTTCGGTCTGTTATCGTGACGTTTTACGGATGTGCTGTATGCAGAAGAAGGAATTTTAATAAAAAATCGTACCGTTGAGCCAAATAAAAATGTTACAGGTTTGAGTTTTGTTTATAGCCAGTTACCATCTGATACTTGATTAAAATTAGAAAACCCAACGTGCAAGTTTGCGGACATGCGACAAATAACATTATTGGTTGTTATCTCGTACAACCCTATTGTTTTACGTTTGCCTGTTTTTCACCTTGCGATTCAAGACTTTCGTGTAAACGTCTACACGATCCTGCTAATTATAGTGTAAAACTGTTTCATGTTTCCAGTTTTATCCGTTGTATTAAAGTCGTTGAAAGTAATTGACGCCCATATTGGATTACAAAATGAAGAAAAATAATTAATTAAAACAAACGCCAAAAAATAACATCAGAGAAAAATTAAAAAGTGTTGCCCGAAATAACATAATTATACAGACGAAAACCAAGTGGAAAAAAGTTTTCAAGTTGAAAGTCTGTATCGGAGCAAATATTCACGCATTAAGTAAGGGATACAGATCTTTATAGTTCATGTATATAAACAAACAATCTGTAAACGCAGCCATAACTGTTCAGCTGTATGTCGAAGTTTGAATGTGTACATATTTTAAATTTTTATTAATTCAAAACCTTTTTTTTTGCTTTCAATTTTTGTTTAAAATTAAAAACGCCTTAAATTTCATATTAATTAGACGTAAGCATAATATGGAAGTACATTTTTTGACTTCACGAGATGGAACAACTCTTTTTTTTTTATTTTGTTTTACGAAATAATATATTCGTGCTAAGACATTATATATTGATGATAATGAGGCTATACCTGAACGCAGGAGTGTATGAGAACTGCTCACGAGAGTGTACGAGCTCGCTGAACTTAAGAGCTTACCAACGTAGTCGTTGTACAATTGTCATCTTGCCAAACGGTCTTACACAACATCAGCACGAATGTGAGAGAAAACGTTGAATTAAAAATAAACTCGCTTTTCCCAGTCTCCAAGCTATTCTCAACAAGAGACAAACGTCGGGTAGGTTGATGTTATCATTGTGAATTTCTTATTCCTGTTTTCCTAAAAGAAAATATGTTTTATGAAATGACGACAGAAACTTTAATTAACAGAACAGCCAAAGACAAGTGTCCATATACGCTGTGCAAGAAATGGCTGGTGAGAACTTGTACCATGCCAGTAAGGAGTTATTTATGTAAATATAACTTCCTGGCCCTCTTACAGTGAAATTAACGTAAATTAACATAGCTAATAAATAAGAAATTTTACGTGTTGAAAGTGGATGCCTTCGTTACCATGGTGATATCAGTTATGAATATTTTCACCGTGCACAATTATTTACCAAAGATTCCGTGTTTGTGTGAATTTTATAACGAAAAACTAAACGTTTGTTTGTTTGTTTTAATTTCGCGCAAAGCCAAACCCATAAAAACCCGAAAATATGTATGCATTCCCCATAAACCCAATGAACCTTCGTACCAATTTGGTGAACATCCATATCCAAGGCGTGACATAGTGGTAAAAAATGTAAAATCAGCCATAAAAACTGCAAAACGCCGAATTCAAAACTGAAAATTTGTGTGTATCCCCTCATAAACCTAATGAACTTCCGTACCAATTTTGGTAAAAATTCTTCTATACCCTGCGAAGTAGTTACGTGGGCATACAACAGACAATTCTATTATATTTACATAAAATCAAAAACGAAACGACACATTTTGAAGTCTACGATGTGGAACTAACAATACGTCCTTTGTGTTTATTCAAACGGTAGCCGTCGTACCGTTGAATATATATAAAAAAAAAAAATATTCCAGTTGGCAACTGTCTGATAAAGCCCCAAAAACTCTCATACACAGCAGATACAAGTCTGAAAACTTGTGTGAAAGTAACGTACTTTCGCTTACGGAAGTGTAAACATGCTCTTGAGAAGGACCCAGGCTCGAACCACATCACCCTTTTTGATTAGCATATTCCCATTGTGACCATTTCTTCAAGCTCACATAATGTCACAATTACCAAGTGTTTTCATCTTTCTTTGTCTCAGTCATGGAGAGCAAAATGGCGTTGAATGTTTATATATTTTTTAAAATAAAATTTAAGTTTGAAATCCTTTGGTGATTTTACCGTAAGTCAGCTGTTGTACTATAATTTATATTCAAATTTGATATCGCCGGAAATAAGCATAATTTCTTAGTTAAATATTATATGTTACTTTTCGTTTCTACTAATTTTCACTCTTTCTCGTATTTTATCTTTGTGTCTGACAGTGGTTGCTTTTGTATAGTCTCATCGGTTCAGAATAGTTGCTGAAAGATGTGCCTGTTTTTCTTGGTTTAAAATACTGGATAAACTTTTGGAACAAATACATATATATTTTGGCACACAACTTTAAGTAGGAACTGCATTTTTTTTAATGCGGTAAAGTGTCAAATGATATTCTAGATACTCAAACTATTGGTTGTTATTTTTATTTAGCTGAAGCGCAGTCTGGAATACTGCGAAACCGCTTCTTAATAAAGTGAGCATAAAGTGTGTTACAAGTTCGCTAGCTGCATGCTATGTCATTGTATATACATACATATGTGTGAACATAATAATATCTGATAATGCTGATGGCTGCAGAAGCTGTTACCAGGCTAGCTGACTCTTAGTTTTGTTAATTACATTATTATTATTTTTTAAATACCGTTTCGATTCTGGGAGTAACTATAGTATTTTAAAATAACGCGTGTTTGGTGTACAAAAAAATTAGTTCGTTGATATTTACTACTAAAACTACATCGTACTTTCTGGTCAGTGGATAATTAGCCTCGTGAGGACAAGGCATTGCTCTGGAGAATTAAACAATTAGGGAATGAAATAAGTTGATGAGATACCAACACGTATCATACTGAGAGTCGTTATTCAGAGAGATGAACCTCAAAATATAATTTCTATAGCAGCGAAGAATCCTGTTTTTAAACATGCTCGACCTTCCACTCCTTAGGGGCTTTATAACGTGATGGTAAATCCCATTATTCGTTGGTAAAGGGAAGTTCAAGAGTTGGTGGTGAGCGGTGTTAACCAGCTGTCTTTCCTTTGGTCTGTCAGGGACAGTTGGCGAAGATAACCCATTAGTAGCTCTGCACGAAATTCAAAAGCAACAAGAGGAAACTGAAAGACTGCACATTCTGGTCCCACCGTTTCTTTGAGAGACTGGATGCATTTATATTGTATAACTTAAAATCTCATCTTCGAAAACTCGGAAAATCTTTCTCAGATCCAGAACGATCCAACGATTTAGCTTGTGCTTTTTTGTTGTGTGATAAGAAGTCTCAACGTTCATGTGCCCATGAAATTTAATACGCATTTCTAAGTTAATAACCGAAAACTGCGAAAATGCCGTATCTCCCCGTTATAAAATTACTTCAAAGTTATTCAGGATCCAGATCCGAATTGAATCCGGATTCAAATATCAGTAGGACTGTCCCATACTGACTTCCCCGTCTTTTATTGAATGTTCGTGTATGTCGGTGTGAGATGTTTCGAGATCGCATGCGGTAACACACGAACCTGATTGCAGTAACCTCATAGTGGGAAAATAATGAACTATGTTTATATATAACAGCAACAGTTTCGCACAGACTATATATACTGGACTTGCGGTTTCGGTCAGACATATCTCAATAATTATTTTTGTTATATAGTTTTATATGCAAACATTCTACAGAAAATATTGGGTCTCTACACTTCCCTTATGTGCCTGACATTTATGCGTCCGTATTCGACTTACAAATCTATGTTGTCGGTGTTTCTCGAAGTGATGTAGTAACTGTGGATTTAACAGTCAATGGAGACGCTTACAAAAATGTTAGTATACGCAAAACATAAGAGACATCGTGTTTGACTTGTACGAATCCCGAGAGAGGTAGCTTATTCATATTTATCAACTATATTAGTTTTTGCTGTTTCGTACGATTCAATTTAAAAAAAAAAAGTGGAACGTTGGCGATGTAAGCAAATGTGTTTAAACAAATGTAGCACGGTCTGTACAGAATATATACAGATATTTTATATTCAGCTATTTTTAGTTAAATAATAGGACATGATTTTTTCCACTTTTATTTTTCAGTGTGGCATTTACTTGTGAGGTGTACCTAAAGCTGTACATAATATCGTAATTTTTATATGTTCATTTTAAAACATATTTTGCGTAAGTTATGAAAATTTTGATGTCTTTTTATTTTAAATTTTCACTTTATATCATTAAAGGGTTCGGATCCCATGTCACACCAAACATTCTCGCCCTTTCGGCCGTGGGGGAGTTATAAAGTGATGGTCAATCCCACTATTCGTTGGTAAAAGAGTAGCTCAAGATTTGGGGGGAGGTGGGTGGTGATAACTAGTTGCCTTCCCTCTAGTCTTACACTGCTAAATTATGGACGACTAGTGCAGAGAACACTCGAGTAGCTTTGCGCGAAATTAAAAAATAAATAATAATATCATTAAATATTTTAACCACGTGGAGGTGAAAATATGTTGTATATTTAGAGACAAACCAGGTTTCGATACCTATGGTAGGCAGAGCGTAGATAGCCCATTGTGCAGCTTTGTGCTTAATTCTAAACAAAGAAACAAAATTTATAGACTAAGTGTGTTATTCACCTTAGCGTTATGATTATATTTGTGTTATTTTAGGGCTTTATGTTCATGGCCTCGTGATTTGGACGTTTGACTCGCAAACTAATGATTATAGGATTGAAACTCGTCACCGAAGATGTTCATCCTATCAGTCATGTGAATCTTATAAGTTGGCAGAAAATCATATTTTTCGTTGCTAAAGTGTAGCCAAAGAGTTGGCGATGGGTAACGATATTTAGCTGCTTTCCCTATAGTCTATTACTTCAAAAGTAAGGCCTGCTTGCGCAGGTATCCCTCATGCGCGATATTATCACACCATACATTAGACACGAGTCATGTGCCCCTCGGTGTGGATTCCTGTACGTGGTGAGGGGACCTCCCAGGAAGGTTCACTTTACCTCCTCTGGGATCTAAACATCCACCCACGTGTTTGCCTTGCGTGTTGACCGTGAAGGGGAGGAGAGGATCCTGGTGGTTGAGGGGTCCAACCATAAATCACCACTTTGGCCTTGAATTCATGTATACGGGACGGCCTTGGGGTTGCCCCACTAGGATCAATCGGCTGGTTCACTTGGGCTAGGGTCAACCAAGTACCAGTGTTGGATGTTCTCAGCAGGTTTTGTGGACATTGTTTCTGATGCTGGTGTTTGGGTGTAGTGCTCACTGAAACCCTGGCGTTCCTGGTGTGTCCTTGTTTGGTATTTTAGTGCGTCCTTTCGTTGGGCTCCATGGTAAGCGGTGTTAGTGAGCACCGAAAAAAATTTTTTATTGTGAATCCTCCAAATAAAAACGTAAATAAAATAGTGAAAAAATAGTCCATAGGTAAACGACCACGTCTTGAAGATTCTGAACAGCAATCTTCAACATCTGTAACACCTGTACCTCATTTTCTTATACTACATTTTCTTTCAGACAAACCATTAGGGCAAATGTCTCCCCATTTCATTCATAATGGATTAGGGAAGTGGTTCTCAACCAGGGGTGCGAGAAAGTGTTCCAGGGGGTGCGAGATAATATATTTTTTTTTGTAGGTCATGTAGGGTTTGTTGTAATATTTTTTCTTTTCCAAATTTTTCGTTTTTGTTTACATATTATTAAAAACTAATTATAAAAATTTGTTTTGGCCTCCTTCATCTTTATTCTTAAATAAATAAGTGAGGAGTGCGAGAACATATTAAACTTTTTTAGGGGTGCGGGGCATAAAAAAGGTTTGGAACTACTGGACTAGAGGGACTTTCTGGCTCTCCAAAGCCAATTAAAAGCTTCACTCTGGTGACATGTTGATGGAAACATCCACCTCTAAACACAGTGAACTCCTCTTACATTTAAAAGTGATTGGGGATATACCTATTAAGGTTATGCTCCATGCTACCTTGAAATTTTCATGAGGAGTTATTGTTGACAGAGATTTTGAAGAACATCTTTAAGTTGAAGATTCTTTCTGGTTTCTCCACCCAAGGAGTTTCTGCAGTGAGGCGTATCTCCACTCACAAAGATGGGATTATGATGCCGACAAGTGTCTTCATTTTAACATTTACATCACCACGTCCACCTAGCACCATCAAGGCAGGTTATCTTAATTGCAAAGTACAGCCATATATTCCAAACTTTCTCAGACGTTTCATTGTCAGTGGTTCGGTCACTGGAAGACATCATGTTGTGGTTCCTTGACATGTGCTCATTGCGGTGGCAAGGACCACGATGTCCATGAGTGTGAAATGGACCCTCATTGCTTTAATTGCAATGGCTCTCACCTATCATACTTCTGTTCTTGCCTTGAGTAGTTGGAAGAAAGAGAGGTGTAACGTTTGAAAATGATTCAAAACATTACTCACCCTGAGGCTCGAAAGTTGCTGTCCACCACTTCATCTCAGACGTGCTGCTGCTTGTTCCACAGCTACTGTGGGAGTGCAGACGGATCTCTCTGTGCCTCCGAAAGAATTGTTCTCAATCCAAATGAAAAGTTTTTTGATCTCCATGGTTAAAAAAGTTGATGAATCAACTTCAACATCCATCTCTGTCCCTAACATACATTCCAGCAAACCTCAAGATCCACTTCCTTCAGTTCTGGGAAGAGGCATTTTCTCAGGTGCATCTTCTTCTCTCATCCCAAGATGCAAAACGATCAATCGTTCACGTCCTAAGTCACTGGAATCCTCTTCAACAACAAAGACCTGCCCAATCGACTCAGGGCATAATCCATGGAGGTCGATAGATCTCCCTCGAATAAAGAAAATAAAGAAAAAAAGACGTGGTCGTAAACAGAAGGGTTCTCCACCCAATTCACCTACACATAAATACAAATGGCCACCTTGATATAATTGAACTGTCGAGATTTATGTTCCAATCTGGATGACATCAAAGCGCTGATTGTTTTCTACCATCCTGTATGTCTTTTCCCTAAAGGAAACATTTCTGAAACCTTCCGATACAATCACCTTTCAGCAATTTTTCTTTGTACAGAAATGACAGGCTGTGTGATGGATGATTGCATGGAGGGATGGCACTGTTGGTTGATCAGCATGTGCCCACGCTGTCTTTGCCCTTGACACACCCTTGGAGGCCGTAGTCATCCGTGTTTCCTTGGGTTGTACCATTATTGTTTATTCTCTCTACCTGTTGTCTGGAGCTACCTGTGATCATTCAGACCTTGACACTCTTATTGAACAGTTATCGTCTCCATTTTTAATCCTTTGGGACTTTAATGGACATAATATCTCTGGGGAAGTACTGATATTGAAGGGAGGGGTCACTCCGTAGAGCGTATGCTCTCTGATCACAATCTTTCTCTTTTCAATACTGGTTCTTATACTTATTTTCATGCACATAGTCAGTAAAAGAGTATCTCAAGAGTTGACTCTTAGTTATGACTACTTGCTTGCCCTCTTGTCTTACACTGCTAAATTAGGGATGACTAGTGCAGATAGCTCTCGTGTAGCTTTGTGCAAAATTCAAAACAATCTCTTTCCACGTAACTTTAAGCAGTTATTCTTAATGATAAGAATGAAAGTATTTTACATGAATAGGGAGTAAGATGTCACTTTTCATATTATGACTTTTATGATGCGATTCATTTATGACATAACAGAGTTTATGAAATAAAGCTGTATTATTGAATCACATATCACATGTGCAGTACAAACGCGCTTTATTTTCAGAATGAGTTCTAACGTATCTTCTTAGTAGCAATCATCAAGGTTTGTAATATAAATAGCCCAAGCAACCGTAGATAGTCAGAATATGTACAGCTGCATGTTGCTATGCTAAACTGCAGGATTCTTGTTATGTATATTGGCTTCATTGAAAACAGGTTTGTTACGACATGTATAAACTATGAAAGCTTTATTCCATGTCAGTATTTAGAAAATTTACAATCCTTTTTGAACATTGCTATGTTGAATTACTGGAGTCTGAGGTATGTTGATTTCAATGAAGACAGATTTTTACGGCTTGTAAGTATTTCGAAACTCTGACTTGTGGCATCATAAGTGTGTATTTTGTAACTTTGTGAGAGTATCAGAACTATTTGTTATTATTATCACTTATTAAGGTTTGATTGTTCAGTTACTACATTCTCCTGACTTTACAAAGAGTGCTCCCTGCTAGTACAGTGGTATGTCTACGGATTTACAACGCTAAAATCAGGGGTTTGATTCCTCTCGGCAAGCTCAGCAGATAGCCTGATGTGGCTTTGCTATAAGAAAATACACACTTTACAAAGAGTGGCAGTTCCTGGAACGTCTATGATTGGCTAAGAGGTTTGGGTCTTTTAATTTTCTCGATAAAACATACCATACATAAACTGTATACCGAAGCCATATAAGATCAACCATGTTACCTCTTAGTTACTGTTATGTATTTATTGCATTTCTTTGTAATTCAGAACTGATACAAAGTTTACAAATTCACAAATTAACAAGTGATTATAAAATATTGTATATATTTTTTTTCCATTTCAGGCTTTTTGAGTTTTTGTGAGTAAAGTGATTTAGGTTGCCATTTATCTGATATCAAAGTAATGGATTCTAAATTTAATGTCTACAGGCTATTTGGTGACAGAGTGGTACAGTTATTTGATGTCAGAATATGTGAACCCAGTGGTTGTTGAAACAAGATTGTATTGTTGTTAAGCCCAAAGCCTTACAATGAGTTACCTGCATAGTGCCCTCCACAGGTGTCAAAACTAGCTTTTTTAGTGTTGTAAGCCTTCAGAGTTACTGTTGAACAATCAAGGATTGTCAAAATAAAATTTGTTTATTGTGAAGCACAGAGTCACACAATGGGTTCTGTGTGCTGTTACCCCCCTTGATTATCTGTGCCACCTGATTATTATGCCACCTTGATTATCATAACCTGATTTTTTATCTCATAAGCTTGCAGACTTACATCTGAGTCATTGGGGTTGTCAAAACAAGATCTGTTTATTTTGAAGTACAACGTTTCTCAATGAGTTAATTGGGCTATACTTAGTAAGGGTATTGAACTCTGGTTTTTAGCATTATAAGCAGAAGTGTAGTAGGATGAGATGTGTTGGCATGGCATTTCTGTACTTTTTTTTTAACCAGAATGAATCCCAGCTCACATTATTAAATGTGTTCTGGTACACCAGTGAGTCATGGAGGGATGTCAAAATAGGTAGATCCAGAGGTCAGAACATTTATCATCATGATTAAGTAGATCCAGAGGTCAGAACATGTATCATCAAGATTAATTAGATTCAGAGGTCAGAACATGTATCATCATGATTAAGTAGATCCAGAGGTCAGAACGTGTATCATCAAGATTAAGTAGATCTAGAGATCAGAACATTTATCATCAAGATTAATTAGATTCAGAGGTCAGAACATGCATCTTTAATATTAATTAGATCCAGAGGTTAGAACATGTATTATCAAGATTATTTAGATTCAGAGGTCAGAACATGCATCTTTAATATTAATTAGATCCAGAGGTTAGAACATGTATTATCAAGATTATTTAGATTCAGAGGTCAGAACATGCATCTTTAATATTAATTAGATTCAGAACATGTATTATCAAGATTAAGTAGATCCAGAGATCAGAACATGTATCATCAAGATTAATTAGATTCAGAGGTCAGAATGTGTATCATCAAGATTAACCAGATCCAGAGGTCAGAATATGTATCATCATGATTAAGCAGATCCAAAGGTCAGAACATGTATCATCAAGATTAATTAGATCCAGAGGTCAGAACATGTATCATCAAGATTAATTAGATCCAGAGGTAAGAATATGTATCATCATGATTAAGCAGATCCAAAGGTCAGAACATGTATCATCAAGATTAATTAGATCCAGAGGTCAGAACATGTATCCTCAAGATTGAGCAGATCCAGAGGTCAGAACATGTATCATCAAGATTAAGCAGATCCAGAGGTCAGAACATGTATCATCAAGATTAAGCAGATCCAGAGGTCAGAACATGTATCATCATGATTGATTAAATTCAGAGGTCAGAACATGTGCCATTAAGATTAATTAGATCCAGGGTCAGAACATGTATTATCAAGATTAATTAGATCCAGAGGTAAGAATATGTATCATCATGATTAAATAGTAGTTCCTAGAGCTCTAAATCAGAAAACTCTTCAGGCTTTGCATAAAGCAAGGACTGGATGGTACCAAAAAGTGTTTGAATTATTTACGGAGTTGTTGTTGTTTTGTTTTTTTGGATAGCAATGGTTTCCTCTATGGATAAAATTGCCATGGACATTCCCTATTCTTTGCCCAAAATTGATGTGCACTGGTCATTAGCCCATTGCTAAACATGCTCACCATTTCAGCTCAGGGGCAGTATAATGTGATGATTAATGAACTATTCATTAGCATGGAGAACACTAGGAGTTGGCAGTAGATGGTGTTAGCTAGTTACCTTCCCTGTATTCTTACAGTTAAATGTTGTGGTGGCTAATGGTTATTGCTCTGAAGTAGTTTTATGTGAAATCCAACAAAAACAAAGCAACCATTCATAAGTTAAAACTACTGGTGGTTTTCTGAGTTAGAGGTATTATATCTTGGCACATCTGAAGAGTTTCATGTGAATCATAGATCTTCAATGTCTAGTTGTTAGCAAAGTTGTTTTGATTGTTGGACAGACAATATACATTCTCAAGCATGTGCCTGATAAGCCTGTTAACCCTGACTGAATTGATTTGGACAAATTCTTTGCTGGCACACTTTGCAATTAATAAACAGTAAGCCAGTTGTTCTCCAAATCTCGGGATGTTCATAAAAGAAGTACAACTTTCTGTAGACCTGACATGTGTGTCACTCTGAACGGTGCAAATATATATTGCAGTATTCATAAGAATAAGTTGATTGAATGCATTCTACACAAGATGATTTTCATGATTGTGTGCATCAGCAAATAGGCAAATCAGTTGTACTTCTAAAAACATGTTATAACAATAGGTTAAAGATCAAAAACTCAAACTTAGTGACTGTTTGGCTGTAATTGTTACAAAACTGGTTCTTATGCAATCTGTTGATGACTCAGTGAAGTGAATTAAATCGATTACATTGTAAAATTAACTTTTTTTCATGATAGGTTCTGGATACGTGTCTCCAGAGATCATGGGAATTTTGGGACTTCTGGATTTTTTTAACAATTTCACTGTTTTTTTTCTTGCCATAATCAGTTTTTTATGTACAAAGCATGGAGTTTCATATTTATGAATTGCAAGTGAAAAAGGTCATGACTTGACACTCTTACAGAATGTTTAGATAATAATGGCTTTAATTTTATATTACTTTTCTTTTTTATGGTCCATTTGTAATTTTGTCACAAAATACATTTGATTAGTAAATCTTCTTTGGCAATATTTCTGCTTTATTTGATGTGCTCTAAACCACTGACATTGTTTGTTTTTGGCAACTTGAACAGTATTAATATGTGTTGCTCTTTGCTAGTTGAACTTCTGTTTTTTGTCAGCCAGCCAGATGCAGAATTCACACTTTTTGCAACCTTCAAGCTGCCAGATAATTTTTTGAAAATATGCCATTACTTCCTGTATGTATCACTGTATTTCCTCTCTTAACTCAACATTATCAAAAATTCTGAGTAGTGATGTGTTTCTCACTACTGTCAGATATGTTTTTCACAGTGCCCATGTGGTCACTTCAGCCAATTCAACAAGTTGAAAAATGTCTTATTAATTCATGAATTTGTCTTTTTGAGCTGTGGGTGTATATTTTGATTTGGTTGGGTATGTTGACTTAATTTATACAGTGGTTTTGTTCAATCACAGCTGTTTGTTTTCTGTCAAAACCAGTTGCCCTTGTTGTTTCTTTATATTTTCATGATTTGTTTTCTCCTCTTTCACTGTTGTCCTATTCATGTTTGGGCTACTATATTCAGAGTCTGTATTAGCTCCCTCTGCAGTCTTATCCAAGATTGTTAGAGTTAGGAACAGTTCCAGGAATTGATCTGTATGGTTCAGTCTTTACCCTGCTTTTGTGATTTGACATGTTTGTCATCCATTGAGTCAGTTTCCAGGTGCATCATTGCTCTCCTCTAATCTTATCTGTATAACATTTCTCACTATTATTACTCTCACTGTCTCAGATGTGTTACTCTGCTCTTCTTTGAATTCTATGATGTTCCAACGCAGGGCAGTATTTAGGTACATTGGTTGAGGAGCTCATCCCACCTTTTTTAACATAACTAGAACCACCTGAGTCACTTTTTTTTTTTTCAGACAAGTGGTCCAAAAGTGCAGCTTGAACCACATGGAATTAAAATAACATTTTATTTCTCAAAGGGTTTTTATTTAAGTGTTTGGCTGTTTCTTTCAGCTGTACCAATATGTACATAGCACAACATACATATGTATTTATCCTGTGCTTAATACAAACTAGGTTTGGAGTCAGTAAAAATTACAATACAAGACATAAGTATGTGCAGATGCCACATACAGTTTAGTTACATAAACAAAAAAGGAGTTTTTGACTGTTGGAAGAATAAGGCTCTTTACAAGTTTATACCTTAACTTTAGTTTGTAGAAGCTAAACACCACATTATTGATGAACCTCTGGAATACTAGTTACTCCAAGACTCAAAGATGGATGAACAGGTTGATTCTAATGATAAAAGTACTGTTTCATATAATAATATTTTAACTAATAAAGAGGAATACACTGGCATCACGTATCTGAATGTTTGAGGGCAGTCAGATGGGGAAATTGTCAGTGGAGAAGCAGTTAATCCAAGATGCTAACAGTGGCTTTCTAATCACTGTGACTGGGGGTTAACTACTTCACCAGCATTTATACTGGTCAATTGGTTTAAAAAAAACAAAATCAGTGATTGGAAGGAAGTGATGTTCCTATCTGAGCTGTTTCATAATCAAAATGATAGGCACTTGATTATTTTACAAGTAACAACTATTTGGTATAAATATCAAGACCTGGGAGGGGACTGAAATCCTTACTTTCCAAGCTGTTGAGCAACATTTGGTATCAAGATGTTGGTATGATGTTTTGTGGTAATAGCTTGTTGTAATAACTAATATGGTTTAGTTTCAGCAGAATATTTGTAGATAGTGAGAAAGGTGCTAGACATTGCTTGGATAGATGAGAGAGTAGTATTGATATATATTTATTAACTTAAAAATTATGCTTGAAAGGTACAAAACAAATGCACATACATGTACATACTAATTATTGTTCAGAAAGTTCAGGTCTTTGTGGCATCATTTATTTCATGATTACTGGAACATTAGCAAAGAGGTTAATATACTTTCTATTGAAAATGTACAAACAATATTAAAACCCATAATAATTATAGGCTTCTTAAACAGAAACATTAAACAATAACTTGTATACATGTAATTTTTATTTTGCTATATGCTAAATTAATATTATTGTTATCAACAGGAGTCATAGAGCATAATATCAATTTTATGTACTTTAGATTGTATTAGCCTTATATAAATGTCTAATCTTTGAATGAAAATTTTTAATACAGTAGTTGGTTTACAGCTAAGCTATCACATCTCAAGATGATTTGTGGAATTATAACAGTAAATATAGTTCAAATTCGACAATATTTTAATAGTTAAATCTTCTGTGGATTTGTAGAAACTAAGAATGAAACATTTTTCTGTATTTTTCATAAACAATGTACTGATTGTTTCCAGAGGTTGAACTTGATTTAAAAACTGTTTATTTTTGTGAACTTTCCTTTTTTTTGTCTATAAAAAAACATGTCAAAATATAATTGTAATGTATATTTATTTTAAATATCTGTTATGCATCTCTGTGGAATGAAATATTATCTTTATAATAGGCACACAGAAAATTACATTGTTAAATGAAAAAAGAAAATAGGTCATAAAAACTGGTGTACCAATGAAATCTTTCTTTTATGTATATTATATTTGAGTAGATAGAGCTTATATTAAATTTGACTATTTCTTACCAAAAAATAAATGGGTGAAACATCTAATAAAGTTACTTACTACCTTGCAGACAACACAAATGCTTGCATTTGTCAGATTCCTTCTCAATCTTTCCCATGCAACATTCATCAGTACTGTAAATCACTTTGAAATCTTTGCCAAAAAAAAAAAAAAGATTTGGAGTGTAAAATATTTCTTGAAGATTGTATCTGACTTATACTGTGTCTTTTAAGGTTTTTTTTTAAGTTTGTTGATATGCATGAATACAGTCATTTTTAAGTTTGTTGATACACATGAATACAGTCATTTTTAAGTTTATTGATACACATGAATACAGTCATCTTTGTTTTGTTATATGAATTTATTCTTTTTTTTATTTTATAGTTTTTCTTGTCAGTGTTTGCTTGGCTGCCTCATCAGTAGGTTTTCATAAAACTCTTCTTTGACAGTGACTGCTATAGAGTTAGTTATTTTTGTTTTGTTGAAGTGTGTTATTTTACACTTGTATTTACTTTTGAGATGGTTGGTATCTGATCATTCTGATTTAACTGTTTTTTCTACTGCAAAGAGTCCAAAAGTAGTATGTATGTAATCAGTATTATGTGGTTTACCCAGAGACACAAACATGTATATAGTAATAGAGCACTTCATTTACTTGCGTATGCAAAATGGGATAATCCTGTGATGTGTCCATAGATTCTGTGAAATGTTCTTAATGTAAAAAGGTCGTATATCACAAATGTCATACAGTAAATAAGTAAGATGAAGCATCTTGGTGGCTTTGAAAAGGACGATAAATTAGATGCTTGTTTAGCAGGAGCTTTGTTGTTGATTATTTTTACGTTTATAATTTTTTTCTCTTCAAAAATAAATGTCATATGAGTCCTAACAAAAGTGATGATGGAAAGAGAATACATCTGCTACTTGATGCAGGACATGTGGATGGCTTTTGCCACTGATCTTTCTGTTAATGGATTCTAACTTGTTATAAAGTAAAAGCACTTTAGTTAGTTGCCACAGCTCATGTGCAAATTATTGCAAATCTCTTTGTGGATTGTCCTGGTGTCCTAAGTAGAACAAATATTTAATATTTGTTTTTATTGTTATTTCGGTTTTTCAAATGTATATCTAATTACACAGGCTTGCAGATTTAAACTTCATAACAATTGTTTTGGTTTTAATAATGGACTTTCCATAATTCAGCTACACAGATTTAAAAAATAACATTCATTTGTTTCTGTTGTGTAATTCTTTTATGCTTTACTAAGATAAAATTATTATTATTATGTTTACAACAGTGAACATTATTATGTTTGTTCACAAAAAAATGCAAACAAATTGAAGAAGAAGGAAGAACATTATGTCAAATTAATATATATCCTCATTCATCCTGGTTTGTTTTTTTTGACATTTATGCCTTGTAGTTTCAAAACTGTTTATTGTGGTCTTTCTTTCATGTATTGCATCTGGAGTCTCTCATTTCAATAACTAGCAGTAATCAGCCATTGCACTGATGTTCTGCCTTTCCTGATATCTTTACTCCATTTCCATAATGTCTTGATGAAACCTTTCCCTTTGTTCTCCACTGATGGCACTGAAATTTTCAGAGAAATAGCCAAAATGTGTGACTGTAAGAAATGAACTTTCAAGTGCATATTACACCTTAACTTTTTGAATTTATTGAGCATGTTATTGACAATGTTTTTGTAAGTTGAGTCCTTGTTGTTTCCTAATTCAGTAACATTTTTAAAGATAATCCTCTTCTCTTTATCAACTTTCCTCATTTTCCTATCAGTCTGTTCATTCGAAGACAATTAGAATCTTAGGTCTACCAAAAGTCCCTTTTTTATGTTTTGCTTCTGTTGCCCATATGGGTGCCATCTTTATCTTATACCTTTGCAAACTAGTTCCTCAAATCCAGTTTTAAATGACGGTAATAGAACTTTCTTTGTGTCAACTTAACCTTCAATGTTTTTTATCCTGGTATCAGGCTGAATCTGCATGTTCATTGCTTTTTATCCAGTGCTTATTTCATGGCCTCGTGGTTAAGGTGCTTAACTTGTAATCCTAGGGTCACGGGTTTGAATTCCTGTCACACCAAACATGCTTGCCCTTTCATCTGTGGGGGCATTATAATGTGACAGTCAACCTCACTATTCATTGGTAAAAGAGTAGTCTAAGAGTTGGCAGTGGATATTGATGACTAGCTGCTTTCCCTCTAGCCTTACACAGCAAATTTTGGGACAGCTAGCACAGATAGCCCTTGAGTAGCTTTGCATGAAATTCAAAACAAACAAATAAGCTTATTTCATGCTCTGCTGTCCTATTCACACAGAAAACATGGAAACTTTGTATAAACAGATTGTTGACTCAACAGCATGAAAAGGACTTTTAAGTCTCTACAGAGTAACCAACCATGTTCTTTGTATTTAACCTCATTAAGTAGTTTGAGATTTTTGTACACTTCCTTCAAGTGAACCAAATGAGCAGTAGGAGCAGATGCATATGTGTTACCATTGTAAAGGAGAACTCCTTTTAGATGTTTTTTTGAGGAATCAATGAACAGTCTCTACTTACTTGGTTCACAGACTGCAGCTCCTAACATTGGCATTAATTTAGCAATATTGTTGAACCTTCTTACAAAAAGTATCATATAAACTCTTTCTCATGATTTATGCACTAGTAAACTGATGCCCCTGAAGAAAATAAGTTCTTAGCCCGAAATATCTGAAGGATACTTTGGAAGGCCCAAATTTCTCGGCAAGTCACAAGTTTACCTTCTGTGAAAGCTATGGTTCACCAGATGTTTCATATTGTAAACAATCCATATCATCATTTCTTTTGACCTCAGATTCAGAATCAGATGAAACTGTATCAAGAGTCTCTGGTGTAGTAGGTACATATACATCAGGTCCATGGTGCAGTAGGTACATGTACATCAGGTCCATGGTGCAGTAGGTACAGGTACATCAGGTCAGTGAGCAATAGATCTTATAGCAGACTGAAGATTTGAATATGAAATTTCCTTTTTTTTTCAAGTGTTGTAGTCTTGCATTTTAAATGAACAAATACAACGGTCATCTCCATGGTTTCGAGGCTCATGCCAAATCATTAGAATTCCAAAAGGCTTTTTTTTTTTTTACCTTTAGTCAACTGTCTCAACTCTTCAACATAAATGGTACAAATTTTGTGTGGAGCTGATGATTTGTCTTGGTCCCAAGTGTTATTCCAGAATGTGCATAATATGCTTTTTTTGATGAATTCTCCAAAGTTTTGCCATTGTTTATTTGCAATAGATTTACTACGAATACAACAGAATATATTTGGGTCATTTACACAACCTCTTATTGCCATAGTGATGAATAAATAGTTTTAAAAAGAACACAATAATATCAAAGTTCATACACATACTAGCAATGTGTTCCTTGTGTATTCTAAAATGATAAATAAGATTTATGTCATGACTGGTTTAGAGAAATGTATAGTCAGTGGTTGTCAACAGTTTAAGCATAACAAAACGACCTGATTCCCATGAAAATTATTTATTTATGTAAAAGTAAATATGCCATCTTGTTTAAAAAATCTCTACATAATGAAGAAAAATGGATATCATTTAGTGCACAAGAATTACTGTAGAACATGTAAAAATTTCAAGACAATAAAACTACTACAGACCTGTGCTATCTTTGAAAAATTAAAATATTAGTTCCTTACCTATCATTATAATCCCCTGCTGGTACAGCATTAAGTCTTCACATTTACAATGCTAAAATTAGGGATTTGCCTCCCCTCAGTGGACTCAGCAGATTGCCCAATGGGGCTTTGCAATAAGAAGAACACACACCTATCATTATCTAAGAGATGGACAACTTAATTGATTAATCAATATAATTTATTAGCTAAGATTAGCAATCACCTGAGTTAGTATCACTTAAACTAAGAATTTAATTAAAATTAGTTTTTTTATTATTCCAACAGTTGGTTAAACAGGATTACAATTAAATCAATGTTTAGCTTCTCACTTGAGGGAAGGCAATTGGCTGATGGGAACTGCCCTAATAGCTTTACCATAGATTTAAAATAGAAACATAAACTCTGATTCATTATTTTAGTGTTAAAACTGTACAATTTATCACCATTAATAAATTCATAGTGTAAGAAAAACATAGTTTTAAGAAGTATTTTAACAATTAAGAGAAATTGATTTTTTTTTGCTGTTTCAATACATTTAGCTCTTAAGAAGTGATGTGTGCTATCATTTTGGATTTTGCTATTAAATTTTACTTAGCTATAAAAATCCATTATGGTTAGTTCAATGCAGCTTTAGTTTAAATATCCACAGCATGGTTATTTAAAGCAAAATTTTGCTATTAAACAAAAAATATTCTTTACATTTTTGATACTAAATTAATACTTAGTTAGCCTCTTTCGTAAACACAGTAACTACATAATTGTCTCTTCTTGCCAGAGAGCTTTTTAAATTCTAGTCCTAAGTCATGACTGCAGTGAGAGCATCAAAGAATTCAAGAATTTAATGGATTCTCAAGATTGAATATGGCAAACAGTTATGATCAAGAGGTAAAGAAGGATGCTATGGTATCATCCCCTGGCATCCGTCGAAGTGCAAGTGAAAGTGTATTAAAGCAACATGGTTTGACTCTTGACTTTTCTCAGCATATTTCTTTTGTGATACAATTGAAGGTAAGATAAAGGTTTCTGTTTATGAAAATATTAATATTTTTGCCAATATTTTCATCATGAATCATTTCATACAGTGGAGATTAATCCACAGTAATGGGTTTGTAATGTTCTGAAGTTTATTGTGAGTTTAAATATCACTGAGATGGAATTTTGGGAAGAGAAGAATATGTTCAAGTATGCAAAATGTGTCTGCAGGTATGCATATACCATCAACACTTGTTCTGTGCCAAATAACAAATAATTCAGTGTCTGTGTGTAATATATTATCTAAGTATACATTGAAACACTTGCAAGACTAGCGAATTGTTTAATTTTTTTTATTTTTCCCTGTTCATCAACATTTGGTAGTTACTTTAATAAATATTTCATTTATTTCTATCACTTAGATCTAATATAAAATGAATATGTATCTCAGAACAACTGGTATGGGTGTTAACACTTTTATTGATAGGGAGAGAGCAACATTTCGACCTTAACTTGAAGATGACCTAGGAAGGTCAAAACGTTGTTCTCTCCTTATCAATAAAAGTGTTAATACCCCGACCAGCCATTCTGAAATATATTTTTATTTCAAGTGGGTTTCTTGTCATCAAGAATAAATATATATTTTATAAAAAATGACAACAACAAACATTTTTACATGGATATAGTTATGTGTGTGCATTTGACTTATTCACTTTTAACTGGTTTACATAAGCTGATTATAGTAATTGTTTATGACCTTCCATATTGTGTGTTTACATGTAAGCTACTTGTTAAATGTTTACAAACATGTTTTTGAGATGATCATGCAGTGTTGTTTAATATTGTGGGTGATGATATCAGCTTCCTTACAATAATAATTTAGTAAATTATTAGTAATTTCTAATCAAAGCTTAGTTCAACATATTCGTGTACAGGAGACTTTTTATACATTCTACATTTGTGTGTCTTCTAATTGACACATTACATTCGAATGTTAAGAAACTTGGCAGTGTTGTACTGCACTCTTGAGAGATTTAGTTGCAATAGGTAGCACCCGCAGTAGCAAACACTATACTGGATTTTTTCTGCAAACACCTTTAAACGTACCATCATTTTGAATGTCTACGGCAGCTGTGGATCTGGGTTAGCTTGGCCTCCTAGTGTCACATGATTTAAATCCTCATGAACGTTTTTTCTGGCATAATGCCATAGTAACTCGTAAACTATTTAGGAACTTAAAGATGCAGTAACCTAACAAGGTGGATGTTTTTAAGACACATTTCATAGTTTTGTGTGTCATGTGATATCATAGTGAGGAGATTACACTGAATAAGTCACTCAGTTTCTTGAACTTTCAAAGTGGTTTAGTGCAGGGTTGCCGACATTTGTGTTGTTCCTGTGCAGTGTGTGAACACAAACATACAATGTGAGATATGTAAAAAAAACAGCTATTTCTAAATAAAGGCTTATGTATTAGATACTCTTTCTTTTGTATAGAAGTTTAGGAAGTGTACTTAACAAATTAATTCATAAAATTGCACACAAAGATAGTAATTATCCAAATATAGTATAAATTTAAAAAAAACAAACTTAAGTATATTATTTCAAAGAATATTCAGAGACTTAGTCCCAAATGTGTTTAACTTCCCAGCTGTTTTATTAACCACAATCTTGCAACTGAAAGACTTATCATTTATTTTATTTGCTTCCTCAGTTAAAATCCAAACATTTTTAAGATTAAATGTTTGCAGTTTTTGCTTGAAATGCAACAAATTACTTGTAATGAGTGTTTTTGAAAATGTAACTCATAAAATGCAATAGTATTTTCTGTTTAGACATGTATACTAAATATCATATGTCATTGCATTAATATACTTTACAAGATATCTTAAAAAATACATTAATTATCAAAGCATAACTTAACACTTAAAAATTGATAAAATAATTATTGAAAAAACATTTATTGAAAAGTTAAGTATGTTTTTATCAAAGTATTTGATATGTATTTGTGTATTATTCACTTAGCAATGTTTCTTTAATATTGTTTAGTACACTAAGATCAGACACTAAGGTTGCTTTCTACATGAATTTATTTACATACAGTTCCAAAATTGTGGAATTAACTTAATAACTATACGTTGTTTCCATTTTATGTCACTATCATCATTATTATTTTGTCGCTATCGTCATTGTTATTTTATGTCGCTATCGTCATTATTATTTTATGTTGCTATCCTCATTATTATTTTATGTCGCTATCGTCATTATTATTTTATGTCGCTATCGTCATTATTATTTTATGTCGCTATCGTCATTATTATTTTTGCTGTTTTTATGTGATGAAGAATTAAGGTTTTTATTTAACTTTGGTTGCTTGTAGGAGTAACTTGACATTTCTTCAGGATTTGAAACCTTTTACAATATGAGGCATGTAATTTCATTTAATCAGAACACCTGATGTTTCCTATTTTGAAATTTTAAAATATTATGGTAAACCACATTAGTTTCTTAATGTGAATAGATAACGATTGATTTGGTTTGCAAAGAAAGTTTGAATGAGTTTTGTGTAAGTATATACAATATGAGCTGACTTATTCAAGGACAAGCTTCAAACTAGTTTGTTCATTGTGTGAGTTATGTTAATATATCATTGTATGTGCAGCTTAATTTTAACTGATTTTTCTTTTTTCTCTTTTACAGAAGGAACTCAGCATCTCTCATCGAGGCAGGTAAGGGTTCTTACAACTTTGTAAATCTTAAAAGTTGAGGTAATTTTTATTCAAGATTATATCTCATATACTTCATAGAAAGTAGTATACTCTATGTAAATAGGTTATTTTTAAATCATATTTTCAACTTACAACAAATTAAAACACATTTGCTAGTTTATCTTTCAGGTCTCTGTGTATCTGTTACCTTGGTAATTACTTCAATACATATTATAGGTGTGTGATTATAAAATGTTATGCTCCCCCCATTGTCATTAACATTTCTTTTCACTTTTTGATATTATGAACAATAAAGTATATTTGATTACCAGTATATTTTATAATTAATTTGTCATATGTTCATTTTTATATATTTCAAGGGATTTTATTAATGATACAGTTATGGAAATAATTATGAAAATAGGGAAGTGATACAAAGAAGTCACAAACAATGAGTAATAGCAGCTAGATGGCTTAATTTATTAATACAGTGGAACCCCTTTAAAGCAGCCACCTTTGAGACTGAGACAAACTGGCCTGATTAGAGGGGTTCCACTCTACATAATTAGGGATTATGTAAACAAAAAAAAGGGACTGTGATTGAATGACTGCTTTCAAGGGGTGGCCGCTTAGAGGGGTTCCACTGTAGTACAAAATATTACCAATAAAATACTAAAGGAATAAAGTGTCCAATGCACTGATATTTTACTTGATACAGAGCAGTACATCATGTTTTTATGCTTTCATACCATTTTTGAATGTACAATTTTGTAATATTGTTCCAAGTGCTACTTCCTACAATTCAACCAAGTTTTTCTGGTTTTTACATGAGCTCCTGCAGTCTCAATAGTGTTTGTTTCAGGAATTTGTGCATTTCAGGCCATGGTTGTGAGTATTTCATGTAATCTTGCCACATTTTTTGTATACTTGGGATTCTTATTTTGTTTGAAGTCATGTGCCTGAGGGAATCTTTCTGTCAGACTGCCAGCAAGTTTGTTCAGGTCACTTACACTGTTGGCTGAGATTTAGCCCCAGACATGTACTACTTCCTGTTTTGCTTTACTATAGATGTTGTATATTAATTACGATACTGTTTTCACCTCTCTATTTTTCAAATTAACTATCAGTGATATTTACCAAACAATTCAAACTTAGAGTCATCTCTAAAGGGCACATTTTTTCAGCTTTGCCCATTTGTTACCTCTTTTCAGCAATGGTTTTTATGTATAAACACCTTTACTGAGAACACTTATTTTTCCCAAGGCAATACTTATATTATTATTTACAGCAAGGCTGCTGGAAAGAACTGTAATCAACCATTATCTTTTTGATAAAGAAGATATCTTGAGATAATCAACATCAGTATTGCATACATTCATTTTTTATTAACTTTTACCACTTCTATTAATTACTGTTATTTTTGTCTAACTTATTAAGAATCTTCAGTATAGCTTTTACTAAATTGTTAATGCAATTTTTCACGTGGAGTATCCTTGACGAACCAAAACTGTGATTTCTACATGCATGCCATATAGTATTTCGGTTCTGTGAGTCATGTCTGGATCATACTTCTGCTAGTACTACTGCTACTAGGCATAGTATGATTGACTGTATTTTTATGAGCTTTGTCCTGGTTTGATATTTCTTAATTAGTTGGAATACAATAATGTAATGCCCCTGCATGGCCAGGTGGTTAGGGTGTTTAACTCATAATCTGAGGGTCACTGGCTGAAGTCATCATCACACCGAACATGCTTGCCCTTTCAGCCATGGGGGCATTATAATGTGATGGTCATTCCCACTATTTGTCGGTAAAGAGTGGCCCATCACTTTTTATAAATATTTACAGTACTGTACATTAACACAGTTTCTAGATTGGGAGTGAAGATTCCTGCCAGTAAATGCAAGAAGCTAATAATTTATTAATAAACATTCATAAAAAATATCATAATTTCTTTTATAGTAAATGTTTAAAACCATTTTAATATAAGATAAAATTTTGTGGGATTGTTTTTGTTTTTTATTAGTTGTGCAGCTGCAAGAAAAAGTTTCATCTGTAATACTTCACCCACTTTACCAAAAAGACATTCACCTGTTTGTCAGAGTAAGTAACTGAATAATTGTTTGTAATGTCTAAGAACTAACCTACATGTTTAGTCATTCAGAAGTTACATGTATAGAAATAATGGTGATTATCGTCCATAATTCTCTTATTTAGTCATTGCAGTGTGTTATGAAAACAATGTTTACTGATAATCTTTAAACATATAATTGGTTGTATCTACATAGATTTTTTTCCCCATAAATCATAATGATTTTTATTTTTAAGTATGTGAAAATTAGAATTATTTTACTCTTCTTTGAAGAAAAGTGAAGTTTTATTTTAAACTTTGGTTCTTTTACTTTCTCTTATGTTTATTATTTTTTATTGTTTAACCTTTTATTTTATTCAGAAGCTGCTTAGAGTTATCGTGCAAACTTGTATTTTTAGCTTTCTTTAAGGAAATAAGAGTTTGTTTTAATTAATAATTATGTTACTTGTGATTAATATTTCAAAATCTCAAGGAATTTTATCATGTAAGTTTGTCCCACTTTCAAAAATTCAGCAATTTTCATGAATTTACCATAATTCATAAACACTAATCATGAGAATATTTAGGGTAATGTCTTTATAAAACAACAAATTTTAATAAGTTGTTAAGAAACTCTAAAAGGTTTGGGACCTAGAGATATGTCAAAATGGGCTTACATGAACTTGTTATTAAACCTGGACTTGCATTTTTACACAAACTAAGTTTTAGTATATCTGGTTGTTTTAGTGAATTCATGTTGATGAATATGTATGCTTGCCTAAGTATTGCTATTAAACAATCAAGCTAAACATTGATACAAATAGGTAAATCTATATAGGTTTACTATCTGTTATAGCTAGAACTTCCTTGTCATGAAGAGGATTGTTTGACTCAATGGAGTGAATTATTATATTTGTTGTGGATTTCTGCATTTATCCTTGTGCACAGACTGTTAACAACTGTTTTCATTAGGGTTTTATTATGCAAACATTTGTAACCCTTCTTAAGTTTTGTTTCCTTGTATCATAAGAAAACACTTCACAGTTTTACTGTGTAAATTATTATTAACAATACATGAAAATCTGTTGTGGCTAAAGACACATGCATGTTTTCTATTGCCTGCATGCAAGAAAAATAGGAGGTGATAAGAAAACCTTCGTTGTGGTATTTCACATACAGTTAATATTGTATGTTTTAAATGTTTGTTAGTTCAGGAACATTCTTGTAAAATAAGATGGTGTAATAGGAAAAAATGTTTCAAACCTGTATGTATATAGAATTGCACTAAAATGTTTTAACTGAGGAAAGAGATTAACCTATGAATATTTTCTTTAATTTTTAAGGTAAGTATTTGTTGTAGTACGTGTTTTAATGACTAGTTAAAATAGTAAATAATTTTTGGTATTTGATAAAACATTAGACAATAGATATCATCTATCAAGTATTTAACTCCTGCTATTTGTGTTTTAACAATATTGTCCAGAAGTAAAATTTTATGGACACTTAATCCAGTATGCTACTACTATTTGTGCCTTGTAAGATGCTACATCATAGAATGCACATCCTAATTTTCGAAGGATAATTCTAAGAAAAAAATATTTTGACTCAGCAACCAACACCTTGATGTAACCTTGACTTTTTCAATCTGCTTAGTAAATACAGTCAAATACATCATATTCTTCACAGTATGTCGACAGTATTAGTTAAATTAAACATTTTATGCTATTGAAAGCTTGTAATCGGTAAATAATGAGATTATGATCTATATGAGAAGTCATTTTGAGTAGACCCTGAGCTAACCTCATCACATTTGTCTTGGAAGATGCATGGGATTTTGAAGGTATTTTTAAAGAAAAAAGTGTGTTTTTAAAGGCATACAATATGGTAATTATATAGTATTTTGTGCCACAGAAAATACGGTCAATAAAGACGTAACTAAATCAGTATAAGAATATAATGCTTAAAAATTTTTATAACAGCTTGTGAAACAGGTCTTTAGTTTTTATATGTTATCAAGGATGTTTTGTTAAATATCAACCTTGTTAAGTATTGGTATTCCTTAAAAGATGTTGGTATGATACTTTTCACAGTTTCCAAAGGTTGTTCACATTGCTTACTTCACATGAGTTGGATAGAGTTTTCTTTTATTTTGTATATTTGTTATATCTAAACATTTTGGGCATTTAAAAATTTAGGTTATTAAACATGGGCATGAGCTAAATATGTCACTAACAGTGAAAAGTAACTTAAAAGCAAGTTTCTTGTTTCCAAATCCTAATCACACAGACAGTCCAGCAGAAAGTCCACGCAATATGTCACCTAGTCAGCATTTACCTTCATCTGCAAGTAAGAGGTATGTAAAATATAATGGAATTGTAAAACTTACCTTGACAGAAAAAATTATAAACATACTTTTATTAGTTTTAAGGTTTTGAGGAAGTTTAATATTGTTTAAGTATTAATATTTTTGAACTACAAAAGATGTGTTTGTAAGACTAATTGTTTGTGATACTGCACTACATTTGATCCACACTCACTATGTTTGTAAGACTAATTGTTTGTGATACTGCACTACATTTGATCCACACTCACCATGTTTGTAAGACTAATTGTTTGTGATACTGCACTACATTTGATCCACACTCACCATGTTTGTAAGACTAATTGTTTGTGATACTGCACTACATTTGATCCACACTCACCATGTTTGTAAGACTAATTGTTTGTGATACTGCACTACATTTGATTCACACTCACCATGTTTGTAAGACTAATTGTTTGTGATACTGCACTACATTTGATCCACACTCACCATGTTTGTAAGACTAATTGTTTGTGATACTGCACTACATTTGATCCACACTCACCATGTTTGTAAGACTAATTGTTTGTGATACTGCACTACATTTGATCCACACTCACCATGTTTGTAAGACTAATTGTTTGTGATACTGCACTACATTTGATCCACACTCACCATGTTTGTAACACTAATTGTTTGTGATACTGCACTACATTTGATTCACACTCACCATGTTTGTAACACTAATTGTTTGTGATACTGCACTACATTTGATCCACACTCACCATGTTTGTAAGACTAATTGTTTGTGATACTGCACTACATTTGATCCACACTCACCATGTTTGTAAGACTAATTGTTTGTGATACTGCACTACATTTGATCCACACTCACCATGTTTGTAAGACTAATTGTTTGTGATACTGCACTACATTTGATCCACAAACTCACCATGTTTGTAAGACTAATTGTTTGTGATACTGCACTACATTTGATCCACACTCACCATGTTTGTAAGACTAATTGTTTGTGATACTGCACTACATTTGATCCACACTCACCATGTTTGTAAGACTAATTGTTTGTGATACTGCACTACATTTGATCCACACTCACCATGTTTGTAAGACTAATTGTTTGTGATACTGCACTACATTTGATCCACACTCACCATGTTTGTAAGACTAATTGTTTGTGATACTGCACTACATTTGATCCACACTCACCATGTTTGTAAGACTAATTGTTTGTGATACTGCACTACATTTGATCCAACTCACCATGTTTGTAAGACTAATTGTTTGTGATACTGCACTACATTTGATCCACACTCACCATGTTTGTAAGACTAATTGTTTGTGATACTGCACTACATTTGATTCACACTCACATGTGTGTAAGACTAATTGTTTGTGATACTGCACTACATTTGATCCACACTCACCATGTTTGTAAGACTAATTGTTTGTGATACTGCACTACATTTGATCCACACTCACCATGTTTGTAAGACTAATTGTTTGTGATACTGCACTACATTTGATCCACACTCACCATGTTTGTAAGACTAATTGTTTGTGATACTGCACTACATTTGCTCCACACTCACATGTGTGTAAACTTAACATCGGGGTTAAACTAACTATTTTTCAGTAATTTGGGTTGAAACTGTGAATTTATGTTTGGATTTAACCATACATAATACATAGTCTGTTGGACATTTTATTCAAGTTCAGTGTTGTTCACTCGTCTGTTATTAATTCTTTAACTCTTAGTAGATTGAGTAGTAAAACTGTTAAGAAAAAAGCAAAGAGTTCTTTGATAGTGACAACTAGTTTTGTGTAATTTACTTATCTGCTTAGCATTATAATTAAACTGTAGTTAAAAGGATATGAAAAGCTATGAAAAAAGAATAAAATAATTTACATGATAAAATATAGGTAATTAAAATAAATAAACACTTAAACAACAAATATCTGTGTTGAATATTTATAACATCAATGTTCAGACCTAACCTTTCTTTTTGATTTAAAACTTTCTGCCATCTGATGAAGGAGGACTTAGGCCTCAGTCATTCAGTTACAAGTAAACTAATCAACACTGCCATCTACTGATCAGTAGTTAGTGTGATATTATAGTAATATAGAAATAAAATAATTTTAATTACACCATTCTTTACCAATCCTTTTACTGGATTGATTTCAGTCAACTGCTGAGTATTAATAAACACCATGCTACAGTATTTTGTATCTAAACCTGCTGTTTCTTATCTGGTATTTTGTATCTAAACCTGCTGTTTCTTATCTGGTATTTTGTATCTAAACCTGCTGTTTCTTATCTGGTATTTTGTATCTAAACCTGCTGTTTCTTATCTGGTATTTTGTATCTAAACCTGCTGTTTCTTATTTGGTATTTTGTATCTAAACCTGCTGTTTCTTATCTGGTATTTTGTATCTAAACATGCTGTTTCTTATCTGGTATTTTGTATCTAAACATGCTGTTTCTTATTGGTATTTTGTATCTAAACATGCTGTTTTTTATCTGGTATTTTGTATCTAAACATGCTGTTTCTTATCTGGTATTTTGTATCTAAACATGCTGTTTTTTATTTGGTATTTTGTATCTAAACATGCTGTTTCTTATCTGGTATTTTGTATCTAAACATGCTGTTTCTTATTTGGTATTTTGTATCTAAACCTGCTGTTTCTTATCTGGTATTTTGTATCTAAACATGCTGTTTCTTATTTGGTATTTTGTATCTAAACCTGCTGTTTCTTATCTGGTATTTTGTATCTAAACATGCTGTTTTTTATCTGGTATTTTGTATCTAAACATGCTGTTTCTTATCTGGTATTTTGTATCTAAACATGCTGTTTCTTATTTGGTATTTTGTATCTAAACCTGCTGTTTCTTATCTGGTATTTTGTATCTAAACATGCTGTTTCTTATTTGGTATTTTGTATCTAAACCTGCTGTTTCTTATCTGGTATTTTGTATCTAAACATGCTGTTTCTTATCTGGTATTTTGTATCTAAACCTGCTGTTTCTTATCTGGTATTTTGTATCTAAACATGCTGTTTCTTATCTGGTATTTTGTATCTAAACATGCTGTTTCTTATCTGGTAATTTGTATCTAAACATGCTGTTTTTTATCTGGTATTTTGTATCTAAACATGTTCTTTCTTATTTGGTATTTTGTATCTAAACATGCTGTTTTTATCTGGTATTTTGTATCTAAACATGCTGTTTCTTATCTGGTATTTTGTATCTAAACATGCTGTTTCTTATCTGGTAATTTGTATCTAAACATGCTGTTTTTTATCTGGTATTTTGTATCTAAACATGCTGTTTCTTATCTGGTATTTTGTATCTAAACATGCTGTTTTTTATCTGGTATTTTGTATCTAAACATGCTGTTTCTTATCTGGTAATTTGTATCTAAACATGCTGTTTCTTATCTGGTATTTTGTATCTAAACCTGCTGTTTCTTATTTGGTATTTTGTATCTAAACCTGCTGTTTCTTATTTGGTATTTTGTATCTAAACCTGCTGTTTCTTATTTGGTATTTTGTATCTAAACATGCTGTTTTTTATCTGGTAATTTGTATCTAAACATGCTGTTTCTTATCTGGTAATTTGTATCTAAACATGCTGTTTCTTATCTGGTAATTTGTATCTAAACATGCTGTTTTTTATCTGGTATTTTGTATCTAAACATGCTGTTTTTTATCTGGTATTTTGTATCTAAACATGCTGTTTCTTATCTGGTATTTTGTATCTAAACATGCTGTTTCTTATCTGGTATTTTGTATCTAAACATGCTGTTTTCTGGTAATCTGCTGTTTTTTATCTGGTAATTTGTATCTAAACATGCTGTTTCTTATCTGGTAATTTGTATCTAAACATGCTGTTTTCTATCTGGTAATTTGTATCTAAACATGCTGTTTCTTATCTGGTATTTTGTATCTAAACATGCTGTTTCTCATTTGATAGTTTGTATCTAAACATGCTGTTTCTTATCTGGTAATTTGTATCTAAACATGCTGTTTCTTGTCTGGTAATTTGTATCTAAACATGCTGTTTCTTATCTGGTATTTTGTATCTAAACCTGCTGTTTCTTATTTGGTATTTTGTATCTAAACATGCTGTTTTTTATCTGGTATTTTGTATCTAAACATGCTGTTTTTTATCTGGTGTTTTGTATCTAAACATGCTGTTTCTTATCTGGTAATTTGTATCTAAACATGCTGTTTTTTATCTGGTATTTTGTATCTAAACATTTGGTATTTTGTATCTAAACATGCTGTTTTTTATCTGGTATTTTGTATCTAAACATGCTGTATCTAAACATTGTTTCTTATCTGGTAATTTGTATCTAAACATGCTGTTTTTTATCTGGTATTTTGTATCTAAACATGCTGTTTCTTATCTGGTAGTATTTTATTTTGTATCTAAACCTGCTGTTTCTTATTTGGTATCTTGTATCTAAACATGCTGTTTCTTATCTGGTAATTTGTATCTAAACATGCTGTTTCTTATCTGGTATTTTGTATCTAAGCATGCTGTTTCTCATTTGATAGTTTGTATCTAAACATGCTGTTTCTTATCTGGTAATTTGTATCTAAACATGCTGTTTCTTGTCTGGTAATTTGTATCTAAACATGCTGTTTCTTATCTGGTATTTTGTATCTAAACCTGCTGTTTCTTATTTGGTATTTTGTATCTAAACATGCTGTTTTTTATCTGGTATTTTGTATCTAAACATGCTGTTTTTTATCTGGTGTTTTGTATCTAAACATGCTGTTTCTTATCTGGTAATTTGTATCTAAACATGCTGTTTTTTATCTGGTATTTTGTATCTAAACATGCTGTTTTTTATCTGGTATTTTGTATCTAAACATGCTGTTTCTTATCTGGTAATTTGTATCTAAACATGCTGTTTTTTTATCTGGTATTTTGTATCTAAACATGCTGTTTCTTATTTGGTATTTTGTATCTAAACCTGCTGTTTCTTATTTGGTATTTTGTATCTAAACATGCTGTTTCTTATCTGGTAATTTGTATCTAAACATGCTGTTTCTTATCTGGTATTTTGTATCTAAACCTGCTGTTTCTTATTTGGTATTTTGTATCTAAACCTGCTGTTTCTTATTTGGTATTTTGTATCTAAACATGCTGTTTCTTATTTGGTATTTTGTATCTAAACATGCTGTTTTTTATCTGGTATTTTGTATCTAAACATGCTGTTTCTTATCTGGTAATTTGTATCTAAACATGCTGTTTCTCATTTGATAGTTTGTATCTAAACATGCTGTTTTTTATCTGGTATTTTGTATCTAAACATGCTGTTTTTTATCTGGTATTTTGTATCTAAACATGCTGTTTCTTATCTGGTATTTTGTATCTAAACATGCTGTTTCTTATCTGGTATTTTGTATCTAAACATGCTGTTTCTTATCTGGTATTTTGTATCTAAACATGCTGTTTTTATCTGGTATCTAAACATGCTGTTTTTTATCTGGTATTTTGTATCTAAACATGCTGTTTCTTATCTGGTAATTTGTATCTAAGCATGCTGTTTCTTATTTGGTATTTTGTATCTAAACATGCTGTTTTTTATCTGGTATTTTGTATCTAAACATGCTGTTTCTTATTTAGTATTTTGTATCTAAGCATGCTGTTTCTCATTTGATAGTTTGTATCTAAACATGCTGTTTTTTATCTGGTATTTTGTATCTAAACATGCTGTTTTTTATCTGGTATTTTGTATCTAAACATGCTGTTTCTTATCTGGTGATTTTTATCTAAACATGCTGTTTTTTTCTGGTATTTTGTATCTAAACATGCTGTTTTTTATGTGGTATTTTGTATCTAAACATGCTGTTTCTTATCTGGTATTTTGTATCTAAACATGCTGTTTTTTATCTGGTATTTTGTATCTAAACATGCTGTTTTTTATCTGGTATTTTGTATCTAAACATGCTGTTTTTTATCTGGTATTTTGTATCTAAACATGCTGTTTTTTATTTGGTAGTTTGTATCTAAATATGCAGTGTCTTATCTGGTATTTTGTATCTAAACATGCAGTGTCTTATCTGGTATTTTGTATCTAAACATGCAGTGTCTTATCTGGTATTTTGTATCTAAACATGCAGTGTCTTATCTGGTATTTTGTATCTAAACCTGCTGTTTCTTATTTGGTATTTTGTATTTAAACATGCTGTTTCTTATCTGATATTTTGTATCTAAACATGCTGTTTTTTATCTGGTATTTTGTATCTAAACATGCTGTTTTTTATCTGGTATTTTGTATCTAAACATGCTGTTTTTTATCTGGTATTTTGTATCTAAACATGCTGTTTTTTATCTGGTATTTTGTATCTAAACATGCTGTTTTTTATTTGGTAGTTTGTATCTAAATATGCAGTGTCTTATCTGGTATTTTGTATCTAAACATGCAGTTTCTTATCCAGTATTTTGTATTCTAAGCTTGCTGTTTCATATGTGGAACTTCAATTTGTGTGCTTATTTTTGGAAGTAAATGGATAAAAAAATTGAATGTCGAAAATCAACAGGTTATTTTGTACATTATACCATTTTCTAATGTATGTGTTAAACATGACATTACACATTTGGGTCAACGTATGTATCAAATTAAGATTGACATTACTTTTATTACTTCATATATTTGTATTAGAACATGCATTATATGTGTCACTTTATATAACTCAAAAAACAAGCCAAATCCAAAACAAATTAAACAAAAACGTTGCATTACCAGAATAGGTCCCAGGGTATAAGCTACAATGTGGGATTATAAAATGTACCTCAGCTTTTGGAGGTGACTGAAGAAGTAGGACCCACATTGCAGTGGGGATACACTGTCTACCAGTCTTAACTTCCAGTTGCCAGTCTTGCATAAAAAATGAAGTAGCAATAGATATGGAATTAGAAATAGAAATTCAGAGAGCGAGATGTGGATGCTGAAGCCCACAATGTCCTTCATCTTTATCACCCTTCACTTCCTGCTGACAGTTGTGGGAAGGTGACTGTTCTCTCAAGTAAAGAATTAATTGAAATAAAAAATAAGGTACTACCATTTGGGGGTAAGTAAGATGAGAACTTACATCTTGGTGTTAGCATTCCAGCCTCTCATCTTACTGGCAAATGGAAGGTAAGACTGGTAGACAGTGTATCCCTCACCTCAATAAGGGTCCTATATCTTCAGTCACCTCCAAAACCTAGGTACATTTTATAATCCTACATTGTCGCTTGTACCCTGGGATCTTTTCAGATAATGCAGTGTTTTTTATTTAATTTGTTTTTGATTTGGCTTGTTTCTGAGTTATAAGAAGCTAATATATTAGTCAGACGTTAGGATTTGCTGTTTGTAATAAAATCCTTCCTTGTAATTTGCACTTATTGTACTATTTAACTTCATTAAAATGTATTTATTTTTAATAAAATATATGTACACACACATGCATACACATTAACATAGGGGGTTACGTGTTACTCTGTCCTCTAGTTCACATTAAGGTAGGTATTATGTATGTTACTGTATGTACATACACACACAGTATAATAGACATTACACTATGTCCTGTTGAGACAAGTATTACACATGTTAACCTACATTTTAAGGCAGTCATTACGTATTATTCTATATATACGTACATATGTCAAGACAGGCATTACACAAAAGTTTTTACATGTATACAATTAACATGGCCATTATATGTTACTCTGTGCCCACATTAAATTGTCATGAGTACTAAAAATTGGAAAATTCATACAATTAATAATTAATCAGGTCAACTAAATGAACATTGTGATTAGAACTATAATAAAATGTACATTAATAAATCATTTAGTTGTTCTAATAAGCAAGATGAATTAGTTTAGTGTAAACGGAAGGATCAATAATAGTAGCATAAGGTTTACGTTAAAGTAGGTAGCAGTTTTGTTTTGCATACTGTAATATTACATGTATATATGAGTGTGTTACTATACAGTACAATTAGAATAAAACACTTGAGGTTACTGTGGCATAAGTATCCAATTATATAATCTAAACTGTGATCAGTAATTAAAAACAGTCTAATAAAAAGGGAATTTGTTGATCTATGGATTGCAGCCATAGTTTAACTAGTTTATTAGCTGAGTTGTGTATATTTAAGTTAAAATATTAGAATTAGATTGACTGTTGCCATTTTTTTGGCACAGATGTGATGGACGACGATGGTCGGTTGCTTCCCTACCTTCTTCAGGGTATGGAACTAACACACCAGGAAGTTCAACTGTCTCTGTAAGTAGCTAACACAGTTCAACAACATTGTTTAATTTTATGTGAAAAGTGAAAATTAGGTTATTGTTTACAGTTATTTACATAAAAGTAAAAATATAAGATGATTTTTTTGTACAAGTTGTTTTAAGTAAAACAAAAATTTATTAAATCATGAAAAATTTTGCAAAGTTGTTTGGATTTTTTTAAATTTGGTGATACCTAAAATACCACAAATTTTTAGTTTAAAAAGTGTGTTTCAGCTTGAATCTCAACATGACTCAGATTTAACAATATTTTGTTCCTCTTCAAGCTGCTCCTGCTAGTACAGCTATATGTCTACGGATTTACCATACTAAAATCAGGGGTTCGATTCCCCTCATTGGACTCAGCAAATATCTCATTGTGGCTTTGCTATAAGAAAACAAACACACTCTTTAAGCTGTGTGTTTATAGTTTGCTGTGATAATGCACATAACCAGTGTTCAAAGTGGAGCATTTTATGTAGCTCCACTTGTGTATCTTGATTAAGAATTCCAAACATTGAAAATTGCTATCATGTGACGAGAACAAAATGTGAAGCTAATGTGGCCTAACTATTCAATTATATCATTGTAAAATCTAAACTGTGATCAGTAATTAAAAACAGTCTTTAATAAAAGAGAAGTTTGCTGATCTGTAGATTGCATCAATAGTTGAATTTGTTTATTAATTGTCTTGTGAATATTCTGAATTTCCACTTCAAGTGCTGTACATAACTGAAGAAAAAGTTCAAAATTCCCCCTCTCACACCCTGAGGGAGACTCCATCAAAAATAAATTTAAGAAATATCAGAATGTACAAGATATAAAACAATAAAAAGAAAAGAAATAATATTTACCACACAAAAAAATGCGACTGCATCTAAACATTTTCCTCTACTTGTTGAGTCAGTACAACTTTGAATATTGCTGATGCATCGACATACACTACATGGCCCTTCTAATTAGTGGGTTTAGCTATTTCAGCCATACCCATTGCTAACAGGTGGATAAAATAAACCACACAGCTATGCAATCTCCATAGTCAAACATTGGCAGTAGAATGGGTCGTACTGAAGAGCTCAGTGACTTTCAATATGGCACTGTCATAGGATGCCACCTTTCCAACAAGGTACAAGATTGATCTTCAGCTCTAGTCTCTGGAAATGTACTCATAGTTTCACTGTACATTGAAAAGTGAAGAATGGTTTTCTCTTTATTACATGTGCAGTCAACCTCTTTCCTTTTTTAAGTCAGTATTTATAATCAACTCTGTGGTAAATTTTCTGAAATGAACTTGTTATCTGTCAGAAGGGTGTGTTTATAAATGCCAAACCATTAGGAAGAATGAACTAAGTAGAAAAAATAAAAGCATCAGGACTTATTGTATTAATTAATTTTAATATTTCTACTTGAAACATATTATTAGAGTCATTTTTATCATTCTCTATTTTGTTTATGTTTCTATTTTTTTAGTGATTTAGAGCAATTAGTTTTAATACATTTCATTAAAACCTAGTAAAAAAGACCAGCTTAGCACTGTTGTGATATTTTAATGAATGTCAGGCCACATCTTTAAGTTTTAACATTTTTCAGTCCGAGAATTCTTCTCAAGAGAAACTTCACCCTCTTCCAACATGCTACGTTCTTGAGGAGCAGCAACAGACAGTGAGGTTCAGTAGCAGTGAGAGTAATCCACCTTTAGAAGAAGATACCCGCAAGTCTCCACTGATGCGCCCACGATCTCGGAGCTTGAGGTTTTTATATTGGCTTCACAAATTTACCTGTTGTTGTTTTTTCGTTCTAGTCAGTTTTGTAATTAACATAATTTAATGGTGATTTTGCAATCAAGTTGTTAACAGAGTAAGCTAAGTTTTATTATCACTTAAAAGTATGGAAGGAAATATTTAGTAATATTACAAAAAATAAAACTGGAAGTTCCTCTTTAATCCTTACGAGTTACAGGTTTATACTGCCAAAATCAGGAAGTTTATTGATTAGTAACGTGTGAAACCTCAGAATAATTATTTCCCTCTAGAAGAGTGTTCAGTTTAGTTAAATAATAAAACTTATTAATTTTGTATTTGTTTTAACAGCAGCCCTATGAGATCATCAGGCTTGGATAATGATATTATTTTAATGAACAGTGTGTACAAAGAAAGATTTCCCAAGGTAGGTAACTAGTTATTTATTGAGAAGGAAAATTGTAAATAGTGTGCTTGTTATCAAAAACTGTGTTTATCTTTTGTGAAATTGTTAAAAAAAGAAACTGGTGTTTTTTTTAGCTCTGTGTTAAAAGTTTCTTTTAAAGTACATTTTCAATTCTCAGTGTTATAAGTTTAGTGGTTTTATACCATTTTGAAGATATGCTCTATTTTCTGTGATTGGCGTACAGGAAATAAAGTAGGCTTAAGGTAGACCAGTGCTTAATTTATTAGATATGCCATCATCTCTCAAGGAGGTAATTGGCAGCAGTTGAAATTGTAAAATTTATTTATATGCTATCCTGAGCTCTCTGCTTGGTGTTCCTGACTGAAGCATGCCAACCAGACATTTCTAATATGGTAGTTAATTATAAGGCCATGGTTTGTGAATTGGTAACCTTAGCAACTGACACTAACATTGATAATGGAGTAAATTATCTGTTTTATCATGAGTGAACAGTGTGCTTTTGGTAGTGTAATTTATAACAAAGATGGTTATAGCCAACATCTTTCAAGTACAGTAATAATAATAATTAGTTTTACAGCTGGAGTAGAAAGTGGCTCTTGGGATCATCTTATGACACCCACCATCCATTCTCTGCTGAAAAATACTGAACAAGTCAGCAGCCCTGTTGTTATAGAGGAATTCTTAAGAGAATACAGATTGAATCCATGCCATTGTTATAAGCTTTTAAGGATAAACTAATTAAGCTTTCCTCACAGTTTATATTTTCCAGATTTGTTATATCTATAATTTCTTTTATTTTCTATTGCAATTTTTATTGTTGGTAAATAAAGTACAGGAAATTTATTGATCAAAACTTTATTATTCAATATTCATATCTTTAGGCTACCCAACAAATGGAAGAAAAGCTTCAAAACTTCATAAGTAATTCTAAAGAGATTAATCCGGTGATCAGCTCAGATGCTGTAGCTCACTTTGCTCACCACCAAGTAGTAGAAATGGCTCGGGACTGTTTAAAGAAATCGCAGGAGAAGCTTGTATCTTCACGCTGTTTTTATGAAATGTCTGAAAATTTAGAAAAGTTACTGAGTGAGGTAATTTCCTACACAAATAATTCTGCCTGTTTGCTATCCAAAATTAGTCTAATGTCTTTACATTACTGTTTCTTCTTTCTGTTACAGTTTGAAAAAGTATTAGTTGTAGTTAGGTTGTTCTTCTGCATATGAATGTTCTGTAGGAATTATCTTCATTGTCTTCGAGATGACACATATTAATTAGTGTTGTGGAGCTCATCAAGACATTCTGGTCTTTGTTATCTCCAACACTAAAGTTGTTTTGGTAATATATTCTGCTGTCTCTTTGAAGAGATGAATTCTTTAATGCTTTTATAATTTTATGAAGCCATTTCATAGAGATAGATAATTAATTGGCTTGTTTGTACTTGTTTTATACATTAAGGATGAATTTTTATATTTACATTAATGGGCAGTAATAGAACTACACATTTATCTTGGCCACAACATGCACATTAGTAACAGGGTTTTGTTTTTTTTCTTAGTTTTTGATAAATTATGTGGACAAATGACATCAGAGTTATTTGAAAAAAAAAAACAATTCTCCACATTTAAGAAAGTAATCACATTTTAGTTTTAGTGACATGAAATACTGATGTATTTTTTTGTATTTAAATAAATCCAAGGAAGTATAAGTCAATTGATTTTGTTTAACTAGCAAGTGACATGAAATACTGATGTATTTTTTGTATTTAAATAAATCCAAGGAAGTATAAGTCAATTGATTTTGTTTAACTAGCAAGTACAGTGTACAAACTAATGTGTGGCATGTGTGTGTCTGTGTGAATATATATATATTTATTTACTTATTGGACATCAATTCAGAATTGGACTATTGGAATGCCATTCAGAAATATTATGATTCAAGCCTTTCCTATTGTTCTGGCAATTAATTTCAGTCTTGACACCAGATGGATACAGAATTATATGGTGTTTACTTACAAAGTGGAAGCTTAATTTTGTAATAATATTGTACTTAAATTGTAAAAAGGTTTAAGTTTGTTTTTTACTTATGTTTCTCCTGTCACTATTTGGATATTTTTCTTTATATCAACAGTGCCAAGAGAAGTCACCTTTAGCAGCTCAGCATTTGCAAAGGTTAATAAAGAAATTATTGGTTATTATTTCTCGTCCAGCACGTCTTTTGGAATGCCTCGTGAGTTCAAAATTATTGTTTAATAGCTTTTGTTTATTGTTCCTAATACATATAAAAATGATATTCCAGTTATATTAATTTTATATTAGCAGCTCAGCATTTGCAAAGGTTAATAAAGAAATTATTGGTTATTATTTCTCGTCCAGCACGTCTTTTGAATGCCTCGTGAGTTCAAAATTATTGTTTAATAGCCTTTGTTTATTGTTCCTAATACATATAAAAATGATATTCCAGTTATATTAATTTTGAAAGCTGTGACGTTATTTTAATGTGGATACATTAGGTGTTTTTTGAAACAAATTAATATTTTCACTCAACATGATTCTGGCAACCAAAATTCATAAGTTTCAAAACCATAATTAAAATTTTACACCAATGTAAATTGGTTTCATGAGATACAAATATGTTAACCCAATGTGCATAGATAGGGGTCAAATTGTGCAAGTTGCAACCTTTTACAGAATGCCATTCATCGTGATGTTATGTATTTTAAGTCAGAGTTATCAAGTATTTATTTTACCCTGCATTTTTGATTTAGAGACAGTTCGTGGTAAAAAAGAGTTTGTACCAGATACAGATGCGTTTTAGAGACTCTAGGTGTTGTGGAAAGTACAAAATGAACAAACCTATTTTTATTCACATGAACACCGCCTTTCATTCCTACTTGCCAGTGTCTAAGTTGGACATAGCTTGAGTAAAAGTACTTTTCTAACTCATCTGATATTTTTGTACAATAGATTTATACATTTCACTGAAAGCTTTCCACATTTCATGTAGATTCACATAATAAAATTGGAATTATAGTGAATATCCCTTCTTGAATATGCAGCCAGTACAGTGGACCAAGCTCATACACATTGAATTAAATGACATAGACTGAAGGAAGTACAACAGTCCAAATGTTTATGTTTATACATCATAAGTGATCCTGTAAACAATTTAACTATTCCAGGGATACTAAGTACTTATTATACATTACAACTAAAACAACAAAACAGATATTCACATCAAATAAGTTTTGTTTTGGGAAAATAGTTCTTTTTTGTTCTGGGCAAGTTTAATTCAAATCTACAGAGAAAATAGTTTTGTAAGTTGAACATAAGTTCTTGAAAGATTCATTTCTTGTTTTGATCCAAGTGATTAAAAATTTTTTTTTACTTCATTTAGCATCATATATAAACATGTACACAAAGTGGAACTTTGATTACTATAACAATTGTAAGCTACAAAAAAGGAGTAATTCCAAAAATGCAAATGACCAACTGGGTAGACTACTTTTAGCAGTGAGTGTAGGAGAATGTATTAACTAGACTACATTTACAAGTAGGGAACTGATGTGAAAGTGATAGAAATGCCTTCTAATTGTCCTAAATGCAGGAGTTTGATCCAGAAGATTTTTATCGGCTACTTGAAGCTGCAGAAGGACAAGCCAAGGTCCTCCAAGGTGTAAACACAGATATTCCACAATACATAATCAGTAAGTTAGGACTGAACAGAGATCCTCTCTCAGGTAATTATCCTTCACTTCTGAAAAATTAATAAGGTTTAGTTCTTATACTGCTTATATTAAATTATGGTTATTTCCAAGTTAGAATTTTTACATTTGCATATTATTTCAACTGTCTTGATGTCCAATAAAAATCAATTGATGAATTTTTTTCCATGTTCTGTAATCGTAGAACTCTCTAGCCATGACATAGCAGATCATAGAATAGCTCTGAGATTTTTTTCAAATACAGATGTTTAGCTCATAGCTCTGTCATTTTTTGACTGATTTGATATCTAGTTTGAAGTTTTGGACTCAGGAGGTCAAACCTTTTTGATTGATGTATTTGACTATGCCAAAAGTCTGACAGATTAATTTACTCTAATTCTGCCTGAAAGAATTTCAGGTTATGTGGCTGTTGAAAATTCCCTCTTGTTTTTTAAGTAATGATATAATTTACATCACAAAAGGAAATAAGTCCTATAGAAAACTAGTTGTCAGTTGCTACATATTGACTGTCTCCTCAAGGAATAAGAAAAAGACGATACTTAATTATATAAAATATTTACTTGTATGTTTCTGATTTTACTTTATCTCTTTTTCCTTTTCAGCATATTAAGTCTTGACTCTTTTTCAGTACTGTGTATTAGTACATGAAACTTCCAAATTCTGTGAATTATGGGTCACGTAAGGTGCAGTGTTAAAGTGGATTGTTATGTTTGTCTGATAAAAATTTGCTTCTTATCAAGCCTGAGAGTTTTAAAGATTATTATTTTACAATTGCTATGTTTGTCCAATCACTCTGCACAGTATTTGTAGCCTGTTTCAGTATCCAGTGTTACCTTCATGTAAGTACACTGGGACCCCATATACCAGCTGCTACCACAAGATTCCTGTCAGCAATATAACAGATCCACAGTTTTTTTATTTTCATTGTACCTTTATCCAGTAAAGCTCCTTTACTTACTTACATTTAAGAGTTTTTATACCATGTACTTATAACATCCTTTAATCTTCATAGTTTCATTAGGCCTATTCACCCTTGTTTTTTTTTTAATTATTAAATGTTACCACTGTAGGGTTTTGTCCATAATCGTCTCTAGTGATAAGAATGGTATTAAAATGTCACCAGAAGGTTCTATCCCACAATATTTTTCCTGTGTTTGATTATTTACAGATGGAAAATTTAATCAAAAAATAAACAAAATGATTACTTATTGTGTATGTGGCAGTGAACTGCCAGCCAAAATTAAATTAAAAAGCAAATTAATCAAACCTGTCAGTAATTACCACAGTTTGGTTTAAAGCTTATTATTCTTACCACATTTATCAACTTTTCAACACTACTTGTATTATAAAAGTGGTGTTTTTTACTAGGTTTTTGTCTATTAGATTTTTTCTGTTGGTATACTTAACAATATATATATATATATATATATGATATAAATTTTTACTAAATAAAAAAAAAATCTTTACCAGACATACAAACTGAATGACATTCTTTGATATAATGTTTTTTCTAGATTTCTCAGTTGATGAAGCTATAGGAGAGCATCATGAAATGAATTCTCTTGAGTCTAACTTTTCTTTAGAGGTAAGAACATAACAGCATTATTTTTGTCCTTACAATGATTGTATACTGTTAGAAACCAATATAAAACTATTTTACACCTTATTGCAAAACTTTGTGCTGATCTTTTCAAGTTTTCCAGTTCATATTAAATCTTTATTGTACTCTATGTAAATATTTCTAGATATACAGACATACTATTTTAATTTATTTGTTTGTTCAATAAAGCTCCAGTTCCTTGTCTATTTCTCCCATCACACCAAGCATTCTTATCCTTTCAGCCACGGGGGTGTTATAATATGATGGTCAGTTCCACTATTCACTGGTAAAAGAGTAGCCTAAGATTTGGTGATGGCTGGTGATAACTAGCTGCCTTCTCTCTAGTCTTACACTACTAAATTAGGGAAGGCTAGTGCAGTTATCCCTCATGTAGCTGTGCGTGAAATTGAGAAACTAAAACAAAATCCTTGTGTATTTATGTAAATAGTTGACACACATAGAAATGTAGTTATGAATTTTATTTGTAAAATAATATAGAAGTCTGTCTTATTATGGAATAAAAGTATTTTTTAAAACAACATCCTGGAAAAAAAATTTCTGTTTTGTTTGGCAAGGATGTTTTGAGCCAGTAATTCACCTGTATGATGTCTTGAATGACCTCATGACTGAAATTTGTCTGTTGAAGTTAAGATTTAACTTATGCAAGTTTTTCATCCTGAATTTTGAAACATCCATCATCTGTCTTTGAGAGAATTCATTTATTTCCTTTTTTAGATTTTTAAATTAAACAGTGTACCCAGAATCTTAACTTTTGTGTTCAATGTCTTATTTAAAAGGGTAAATTGTTGTTTTATGGAATTACTTATTTTTGGTCTCTACGTTTTTGATCTCTTTTCTCCCAACTTACTGTTTTTAAGACAACTTCTAGTTCAAATAACAAGGCCAAACCTCCCTCGGAAGAAGATTTTGAAATGATAAAACTAATTAGCAATGGAGCTTATGGGTGAGTTTCCAATTAATAATTAGGATTACTAATTGTTTAACTGTATCCCTGTTTCAAATACTTAACTATCAGTTTTTGTTTTTTCATTATATGAATCAGTGGGTGGATAGATAGAAATTTATGTATTCTTAATGATTTATGCCTAAAAATCTGTTACTGTTTATTGAACATCTATGGTTCACAGATAATTTAGTTTATCCTAAAATTCTTCTTTGTAATGTTATTCAGGACAGTCACTAATACATTTCTGAGATAAAAAGTTAATTTATCAGTAGTGACATACCAGTGTTCCCCTTTATTTTTATTTGAAGATATAAAAGTTGTAAAACCAATGTAAAATTTGTTGCAGCTGTTACTAGAACATATTAATTTCACTTCTAGTGATAAAAAGTATGCTTACGTATTTGATAGGACATTTGAAATTTCTTCATATCATCATATTGTTTTTTTAGTATTTCACAGCTATTTGCAAAATATATATATGTATGTAATCATATTCATGTACAGATCTGCAGATAAATTTTACCTGTACTGTTTTTGTGTATTTTCAAATATTGAGTATAAATAATTTTAGAATATCTAATCTTTTGTAGCAATATGTAATTAATAAATAAGTAATTTAATATGATGTGAGAAATATTTTTAATCAATACATATGTAAATATTTAGTGATTGTTAATTTATTAAGCAAGCTTTTATTTCAAATATACTAGACAAAAAGTGCTTTTTTTATGTATACATAGGCCTGACATGGCCAAGCGTGTTAAGGCGTGCGACTCATAATCTGAGGGTTGCAGGTTCCCATCCCTGTCACGCCAAACATGCTTGCCCTTTCAGCCGTGGGGGTGTTATAATGTGTCGGTCAATTCTACTATTCATTGGTAAAAGAGTAGCCCAAGAGTTGACGGTTGGTGGTGATGACTAGCTGCCTTTCCTCTAGTCTTACACTACTAAATTAGGGACTGCTAGCACAGATAGCCCTCGAGTAGCTTTGTGCGAAATTAAGAAAAAAAAATCTATGTATACACATTTGTAATTGAAACAAGTTTCAATTCGTTACTTTAGTCAGTATTATCGAAAAAACGTATGATAATTTTTTTTGCATGTAAAAGTTACTTACACATACTTTATATATGAATATATATGTATATATTCAAAGTATTGGCCATCATATGAAATATCATGTCATGTTTCTACCTTTTTTTTTCAGTGCTGTGTATCTAGTTAGGCATAAGACAAGTAGACAGAGATTTGCTATGAAGAAGATAAACAAACAGAATCTTGTGCTTAGAAACCAGAGGGAGCAAGTATATGCTGAAAGAGATATCATGACTTTTACAAATAATCCATTTGTGGTTTGCATGTTCTGTACTTTTGAAACAAAGGTGATTACCACTCTCCAGTTTATATTTATTTTCCAATATAGTGCTTTCTAAATCACACAACATTGAAATAATAGAATAATAATAATAAATGTGTGTGCATCACATTGAACAATTGCAAACTGTTTAACTTTGTTTTGAAAATGAACATGAGTAACAAATGGGAAATAAAACATGTAAGTCATGGTGGTATGTGCAAGCAATCACTTGGTAGATCATGTATAGCTGAAGGCTATACTGTGTTATTATGGTTTGTTAAGTTCACCATGTATGCATTCATTGTCTCCTATCTGGAAAATATATAGGATGATGTGCTCAGTTTTTTGCTTGAACTAATACCTTATGGAGGTCTAATCATACACTTCACATTACATTATCACTAGATTGACATTTTAACATGGTACAAGCAATATCAGCCAATTATATTCAGCTTACCTCTTATACCTAATGGTAATATTTTGTAGAGATATTTAACACTTTTTCCAGCATAACACTTATTGGCTTTATAGTGTTCTCAAATACTCAGATTTCTCTTCAGGAGTCATAGGATAAAAATAAAAAGAGGTTTCCGTAGGAAATGTATCACCACACAAGAATCTGAAAGAAGCTGTAAACAATATAGAACACAGTGAAACAGCCTTTATTTCAATCAAAGCCAAAGATAAGCATATCTTCAGGGCAACAAACTGTATAATTTATGGTATTTCAAATATAGTTGCAGTAATGCATATCAATCAAATCAGTATCTGTTAAGATCTGTTCCAGAGTAGAAAAAATCTAGCAGTATATATGAAAAATAATTGTCCCATTATTCTCAAGGATCAGACACTACTCATGTGATTAATGGCCACTCTCCATACAAATAGTGGATGTTATATTCTTCATATATCATTTGACCTGTAAATGGAAAAAAACTTTATACAAGCTGGACTTTCCATTCCCTGCATGGGTGTCCAAATTACTTGAAATAGGTATTTTAAAACAGAAAGAAATTACTCTTAAGAAAATTTATTTTAAAAATTCAGTTCTCATTTTAATTTTTGTCTAAGTCTTTGATTTTCAAAACAAAAATCACAAATTAAATTAAAGCTTCTTGCCATACCACATTGAAAAATTATAGTGATGAGCTTACAGTTATAATCTTTGTCCTCTCTCTTTTTTTCCCTTCAGTTTCTTCAAAATTTTTGCTTCAAACTTTACTTTTCTTTCTTTCTGTGACTGCTTTATCCTCCCATCTGCTTTTCTTACCTATCCCCTGCTGGTACAGTGGTAAGTCTATGGATTAACAGTGCTAACATCATGAGCATGATTACCCCCGGTGGATTCGACAGGTAACTCGATGTGGCTTTGCTATAAGAAAACACACACACTTTTCTAACTCTATCAGCTTTTTACTGCTCTTTTGTTCTGTGATTCATTTCTTCTCCTTTTGCTATTATTACAGCCTTTGAACTTTTTTTCTAAAGAGATTCTGATGTTGCTTTTTACAGCATTTTAAAGGTTAAACATACATATTGCCTTTCTCCTAAATGGTCATTAATCAAATGAGATCTTAAAGTCAGTTACATTGAATTTTATATCAGTTATTTCCTAAAGAAGTGACCAATTTTTTTATATCAGCTTCTTGCACAGTTTCCTGCTAGGGAAGTGACCAATGTTTTATATCAGCTCCATGCACAGTTCCCTGCTAGAAAAGTGACCAATGTTTTATATCAGCTCCATGCACAGTTCCCTGCTAGAAAAGTGACCAATGTTTTATATCAGCTCCATGCACAGTTCCCTGCTAGAAAAGTGACCAATGTTTTATATCAGCTCCATGCACAGTTCTCTGCTAGAAAAGTGACCAATGTTTTATATCAGCTCCATGCACAGTTCCCTGCTAGAAAAGTGACCAATGTTTTATATCAGCTCCATGCAAAGTTCCCTGCTAGAAAAGTGACTAGCATAATTACATACAGAGCATTAGTTCATCAGCTACTCGTGTTTATTATGTTTGTTACAGTTACACCTTTAAAAATAGCACAACATTAGTTGGCTACATTCTATTTCAAATGAAAGTTTTTAATGGCCAAAGTCTCTTTTATTCCCAAAACAAAGTAATTTTTGATATTACAATAATTTTATACTTCATGGTCATTAACAGAATACCACCGAAATTTAAAACACTAACCAGCAATTCTGCCAAATACCAAATTACTCCAAGACTGCAGCAAAGTACCTTCTACCAATCTTTTTAAAACCAAGAGCAATGATACATGTAGATGAAGTTGGAATGATTTGTCTTCCCCATTTTGTGTTTAAGCATAAATAATAATTCCTTATTCGAATGATAGATATTAATATAAACCTTAAAAACTGAGGATAAAAACTAGACTACACTTGCTGATAGACACTGCACAGTAAAATATTGACTCATTTCTTTTTTCTATACATATTTACTAGTAACTTTATATTGTATTATATAAAGAGTCCTTTTTGGTATGTTTTATACCTACACTTTAGGGGTGGAAGCTCTATGGATGTGCATTCCTTGACTGTGATTATATTTTAAACATTAAACATAAACCTGAAAACACCACAGTAAAGTGAGCCTCACATTGAAAAAGAGAAATATATTTGATCATCACCTAGAAAAATCGTTCTGTTACAATAAAGTTTCATGAACTTTCAAGATTCTTTTACAGTAGAATTTCCTACCATTTAAAGGAAAGGAATGGGAAGGGGTGTTACAATATTATAGGAAAATATAGAAATAGGTTACATGTTGTTTGGAAAAATCAAATGTGTGCTTTTTGCTGGGATCTTGGTGGGAATACTGACCCCTTCATGTTACTTCTTGGTACTGTAAGAGTCACCATGCCAAGTTTGGTAGCAATTGGTCAAATCTTGTGCTGGGTGTTAGTAGACAAACAAACATACAATTTTACTTTTATGAGTATATATTAGATGGGGTCCAACAACCATTATAACTTTCCTCGTGTCAGCCTGTATCACTATGTCATGTTGTAAGGATTTGGTAGTTTTCTGAAATTAGATATGAAATTATATACCCCTTGTTATCACATATTAAAATTTGGTGCTGATTGATCAAGAAATGTGGAAGTGTACAAGGAACAGACACACACACACACATATTGATGTTTATGTAGATTAGATGGGGGTTCCAACCCCCAATGACCTTCCTCATGTTATCCTGTATCACTATATCAAGTTGAACTGATTTGGTAGTTTGTTGAAAATAAGATGGGGGTCCACCACCACCCCCTGGAAATTTTGGCCATTCCATGTTACTTCTGGGGTCTGTAGGAGTCACCATGCCAAGTTTAGTGGAGATCAGTCAAATGATATGAATTAGTGGGCAAATGTACAATTTTGCTTTTGTGTATATAGGAGATTTCAGGTTTTCTATTTGGACTGTCTTCCTGGTTTTAGCTTTGTTAGCATGCTTTAACTTGGGTATTTTCAAAATTGAAATGTACTGCAATTAAACCATGTGGGTTATTATAACTGTAGTCAAGGGTTTGAATAGGACAAAATTTGATGATATTGCATCAGTGTGTTTCCATGACAACCAAGAAAATTTCAGCCAGTTATTATAATTTTTATGTGCCAGCTGTACCAGGTATGAATCGTGAGTATACCCAATTCAATTATTTTACTTATCATCATTTCTACCAGCCTAACCTCAAGTCTAATTTAATTATTATACACCAAAATTTATCAGTGTGACAGATGGACAGACAGAGTTTTGACCCCTTTATGTTCCTTCTGGATACCCTAGGAATCACCACCCTGAGCTTGGTGGAGATTTGTCAAATTGGATGTTAGGGGTTAGTGGACAAAATACAATAAATTTCACTTATAGATAAACAGGTAAAATTATAGAAACCTTATAATCCAAATGCTTTAAAACAGCTTTTTGAAAGTGCTCAAGTCACAAGTTTTGTATTGTTTTATATTAAGAAATTTTGGACATATGTGTTTTTTTGCAACATTGAGTTTATTTTTATATAGTATGTTCCACTTTACAGGAGCAAGAAAAAGTGCATATGATACCCTTGTTGAATGAACCAATTCAGTTGGTATCTGGGGCAAAAGGAACATAGTGGCTTTCTTAATTAAGCAACATTTCTGTAATACATTTTTGTACACAGTAGGTGAAGAAACATTGAAAAATGTTATAGTAAATAAGGGGCAAGAAGCAGTCACATAATTATCGTGAATGATTTGTGAAAAATTAAGGCAACATTTTGTGTAATTATTGTGAAAAAATAGTTAAGTGTTTTTTAATTATTTTGAAAAATGTAGTTAAAAGTCATGCAGTAATTAGTTTTTGCAACATTTTAAAAGAAAAATTAATATGAGAGTTTATATTATTCAAATGTTTTGTCTTCCTTGTTTTAGTTACTACATTTCTAGATAAGCCCATAGTGGTCGTTTTGTAATAACTTTAAAGGTCATGTTTGATGTAATTTTTACACATTAAATACTTAGTTGTATCGTATCCTAACTCTTAGTTTTATTTTATATTTTCAAGTAGTGAAACGTATTTATCAAAATGTGCTTAAGTTTATTTTCCTAATAGATTTTAGTGATACGATTGTACATTGTATTTAAGAATGCTTATGAAACAAAGTGTTGTTATTGGTTTTATATTCTCTAAAACATTGCTTAAAAAGTTGGGATGACTCTTGACAGAAGTATTTATATTTAAATAATTCTCGGTCCTACACCAGATGTAATCAAATGATATTTTAACTTAAATTTTTGCGTCATGACCTAGTGTGCGTGTCTTTAAAAAATTTTGAATAAATTTAATATATTGAATAATTAAATGATTTTATTTCAAGCATCTGTGATTTTTTTCTGACATAGAATTTTTGTTCCTATGTAGAAACATTTGTGTATGGTTATGGAGTAATGAGAAGGTGGAGACTGTGCTACATTACTGAAAAAACATGGGACCATTACCTGTTGATATGGCGAGATTTTTTTTATTTTGAAACTGTGTTGGCTGTAGAGTACTTGCATAGCTATGGAGTTGTTCACAGAGACCTGAAACCAGACAAGTGAGTATGTTTTCTCTTAATATGATTGTCTAACTGTAAGCTAAATGTTTAAATTATTAGAAAATATGAGTAATAACTGGTTTAAGTTTGAATGTACATTAACTTCTAGCTTATCTCTCCTCTGAAAGTCAGATTGTTAAGAGTGAACTTACCAATACCTGAAACCTAAGCTGTGTGTTCAGAAGATATTAAGATATTAGCATAAACATTTGTAACATAGAAATGCATTATGATTAACAACATTTATAATTTCATTTTATTTTTGACTGTTATAGAAGAGGAGTTCTATTAATAGTAAACTTGGGAATGTTACGTTTGACTATTTTTGCTCAAACAGTTTTAAACTATGTTGGGGTCATTTTCAACGTGCAAAATAAGGTTTCAGGTGTAAGTAGAAAAGTTTATTTTGTGGTAGTACCTGAATATTTTTCACAGATTTTAAAATTTAAAGCTAACACATTACTTCATGGATAACACAAATAAATTTAGAAGTGAGAACTCCTTTTCTTGTTGTTTTTTTCTTCTTTGGAGAGGTTAATTTTCTATTCTCTTTAAATTTCTTTTATATTTTTGTGTTTGTCATTGTAGTGCTTGTACAAAAGTATTGAAACAATATAACAGTTGCTGTTAATTGGTGGTTATATGAAAGTTTTCTCTGTATACATGCAACTTACATACACTGCTGGCCAAAATCTTAAGGCCAATGAACATGAAGAAAAATATACATTTTGTATTGTTTGACTTAACCACTTATTTGAGTAGAGCTTCAAAGATGACAATAAGAAAGGAAAATAAACTTTTTTACATTTAATAGAGAAAATGTGTACACTATGAAATTAGCCTTAATACTAGCTGGTCAAAAGTTTAAGACCATACCAAAAAGAAGTCCTAAACAGGGTAGGAAATGCCCAACAAGAGGTCTTAGTAGTGAGTTGCACTTCAGTCAATAAGGATGCTTTCTCCAACATGCCAATGTAGCTAGATGCTGTTTGATGCCCCTATATAACCTGAAGCCCCATTGTTCCATGGAAGGAGAAAGCACCCCAGATCATGATGAAACATCCTCCACTGTGTGCGTGTAGAAAATGTCTTCGGTAGGATATCCTTATCGTGCCAGTAATGTTGGAAGCCATCAGGACCATCCAGGTTAAATTTTCTCTCATCAGAGAACAACACCATCTTCCACTTTTCTGTGTCTCATGTTTGGTGCTTCTCAGCAAAGTCTAACCGAGCTGTTTCATGGTGTGGAAGGAAGCGTGGCCTTTGAAGACGTTTACAGTTTTTAAAGCCTTTCTCTCATAGATGCTGTCTTATTGTTCTTGAGCTGCATTCTGCATCCGTAAGGGCCTTAACCTGATTCGACGATCAGCTTCTGTCTTTCCGGACAACCTGTCGAATCTTCCTGCTCAACGTCGGCAAAATTTTCTTGGATGTACCACTTGAAATTCTCATTTTGTATTCCTCAGGGTCTTTTAAGAAATTTGCAACAGCAGTTTTACTATGCCCAATCACACCAGCGATGGCGCACATTGAGAGAGACCTTGCTTTTGCAGCTCGACAATTCTGCAACGTTCAAATTCCGTCAACATTTTAGCCTTTGCCATGTTTTTACTCAATGTAACACAGGAGATGTCAGTGGTTGATGTTGACAACGCTAATGCTTGAACACAAATGACTAAATTTTGTTACGTGTTTACCAATTAACGCTTCATTTCAGTATGGTCTTAAACTTTTGACCAGCTAGTATTTCGGCTAATTTTATAGTGTTCACATTTTCCCTATTAAATGCTAAAAAACGTTTTTTATTTTTATTTTCCCTTTTCTTATTGCCATCTTTTGAAGCTCTACTCAAATGAGTGGTTGAGTCTAACAATGCAAAATGCATAGATTTTCTTTATGTTCATTGGCCTTAAGATTTTGGCCATCAATGTATATCTTTCTATGTTTGTTTCTTAAATTAAAACGTATCTGAGAATTAATTTCAAGTCAACCAGCATGAATAAATTTATTATATTATAATAATAATTTGTTTAGAAGTGTTTTAATTCAGAAAATTATAAATAGTTCATCTAATCATCTGTGTCATAATTGGATCCAGTTAGAATATAGCAGGAACTATCCAGCATTTTGCTTTTTAGCTATATTTTCTAATATATGTGAGTAAAATATATGTTGTTTTTTTCAGTCTCCTTATTACAGCAATGGGACACATTAAACTGACAGATTTTGGATTATCAAAGATTGGCTTAATGAACTGTAAGTACCTTAAGATTTGTGAAATTTAAACTATAATAAAAACTTATTGGGAAAGTAATTAGAGTCTGTTTACACTGTATGTCTCTGCATTTTTTTTTTTTATTTATTATTATTATTATTAAGACACACGTGGAATTGGTGTTCAAACAAATGGTTGAGTGACACCAAACACTGGTCTTCATATTCACCATAAACAAATATTCATGATACTTCTACTTTACTGCTGTATATGTTGGTAGACATTTTGATAATCTGCATATAAGTAAATACATCTTTTATGGAGGAGGAGTGGCATTACTTTATGGAGGTAGTAGGTTCCAAAAAGAATTAATATGGACTGATACCAGTTTGGAAGTATTCATACATTTGTTTCCAAGTTTTCATTAATTTTTGTGCAACAAATTAACATGGTTAACAATAGGACATTGTGTCTTCAGTGCATGTTAACACTGTTACAATAGGATGTTATTTCTTTAATGCATGTTAACACTGTTATGATAGAACATTATTTTTTAGTGCCTGTTAACACTGTTACAATAGAACATTATTTCCTTAGTGCCTGTTAACACTGCTACAATAGGACTATTTCTTTAGTGCCTGTTAACACTGTTAAATGGGACATTATTTCTTTGGTGCCTGTTAACACTGTTACAAA